>NC_039368.1:30418729-32840041 GCF_003573695.1 Papaver somniferum
ATGGTACGGCTGGCATGGTTGGCATGCCTTGGCGCGGAGATGTGGATGGCATGGTTGGCATTCCTTAACGCGGAGATGTGGCTGACATGGTATGCCATTGGCACTGTGGTGCGGCTGGCATGGTTTGCATTCCTTTGCGAGGAGATGTGGCTAGCATGGTATGCTATTGGCACTGTGGTGCGGCTGGCATGGTTGGAATTCCTTGGCGCGGAGATGTGGATGGCATGGTATGCCATTGGCACTGTGGTGCGGCTAGCATGGTTGGCATGCCTTGGCGTGGAGATCTGGCGGGCATGGTATGCCATTGGCACCGTGGTGCGGCTGGCATGGTTTCCATGCCTTGGCGTGGAGATGTGGATGGCAAGGTATGCCATTGGCACCGTGGTGCGGCTGGCATGGTTGGCATGCCTTGGCGCGGAGATGTGGCTGGTACGGCATGCCATTGGCACTGTGGTGCGTCTAGCATGGTTGGCATGCCTTGGCGCGGAGATGTGGCTGGAACGGCATGCCATTGGCACTGTGGTGCGGCTGGCATGGTTGGCGTGCCTTGGTGCAGAGATGTGGCTAGTCAGTATTGAGGGTTCTGCCGTGGAATATAGCGTATATAAAAAAAAAGATACCCCAGTAATTTTTATGTAGGCATGTTGAATGATTCAATAAATGTGCTAGTGGTCGTAGTGACGTCATGTCAGATGTAAGGTTTTACGATTTTAACCCTAAGCTAAAAACCACCATCAATACTCCCATCTTCGTTCGCAGTCTCTTTCCAATCCTAAAATTTGTCTGCTCTAATGACCTGCCCCGACTAACATTCACTCGAATCATACCTTGTGTATCATATCCCACCGAAATAACTGGAACATTATGAGTCACTGAGTCGACCCATTGACGATTTGAATAATCCATAGAGTTTTGTGCAGTTGAACAGATCACCATTTGCATAGAAGTAGGAGCAGCATCTTCATTGATAGCACCAGACGCCGTTATTTGCTGGGGAACTAGCAATGCATGTGCTGGATTATGAGTAACAACTATTGCATGTGAGTTTTCTTGATCAGTCTGCATCTGAGAAGCAACAGATGAAGAAACTTTAACTCCCCTATTATCTGGATTGATCCATGATGGCGGATCAAGGATGTAGGTTGATGACAAATACCCACGTTGTTGCTGTAGTAGGAATTCTGTTATTTCTTCACATTCGCTTTCCTTGTGATCTATAGTATAAAAGTGTCCATGTAGATTGAAAGACTGCTTTTCATAATAAAGCCTGATCCAAACTTCTTCTCCCACAACATTCTTCATCCAAAAACCTCGATGTAGCGGGTCTCTAACATCAACCAGTACTTGCACTTTTTGAACTTTTCCTTTAGGAACAACGCAATCTGGAGGGTCTAAATTAAAGCACGTACTTCTCCTATAGCTTCCTCAATACTCTCAACAATAGCTGGGTTAGCAAATTCGGGCTGCATGTTGTATAGTCTTAACCAAAGAAGCAATTTTGTGAGATCAACTAGGGTTTTAGGAATTTTAGGATTCCATGGCTCCATAAGAAACATATCTCCTTCAATAAACCACAGACGAAATTTAAGGACCATATCATATTCTTTTTGAGAATAAAATTTAACCATATGTTGATCTGGTTCCTCTTTTTTGATAAATATATCTTTGCATTTGGCCCATAACTTCTTCAGCTCTTTATCTAGATCATCCACTGACAAATTCCTATCTGCATATAGTTTTGCTAGGAAACAAAACTTCCATTGCTCAGCTCCTTCTAACAAAACCTCTGATGATATCTATGGCTGCTTTAAGGCTCTAAGTCTGTCTGAAAGGGAGGTAGATCCCATTATTTCCTGAACTTCTCGTACCAGGTTTTCCATAGTCCAGGATGATGAAAAAAAAGAGTAGATACATAAATTTTGCATGTAAGGATCAAACAGAGAAGTAGAGAGAATAACAGGCTTGCATTCAGACTGTCACGATTTTGCTGAGTGAATGTGGTACACATGTCGGAAATCTTGTAAACTGGAAGAATAACAACTAGGGTATAGGTATATCTATAACAACAAGTTAAATAGCTACTTTAATAATCAGAAAGGCAATAAAAGATTTCTGACAAAGTGGGTTAAAGTAAATAAAAGCTGAACTTTGGATCTTCTCGTGCAAAGGCAGATCAGAAGATAAAAGGTAGAAATAGATGAAAAAGTATCAAGTGTTGGATGGGACAAAGGAAAAACCACTCAATTGTCTCAGCAAGCATCCATCACGGTAAGTCGGTACCTAGAAAAAAAGAGCAATCATCAACATATTAGTTGGAAATAAAAAATAAAAGTATCAGAGTATGAAATAAGATGAGATTATTGCATGCATAAAGAGAGTTAAAGATTTGAAGAATGAATTTAATGCTAATTTAATGATAAAGATGGCTGAGTTAGCCCCGATTCATAGAGGAGAGGAAAACGATTCCAAGAAGAGAGAAGTGAGCAGTAGAATTAGAAACCCTTCTAGTTCCCTCCTTATTTGCTTAATCTATTTGGTGGTATACAGCTTAACTTTAATCCAAGATTTTTTCTCTTACTAAGGGCAACTCCTATGGTATGGAGGTAAAATCATCCACAACCCAAGGAGTATCCACATATATATGGACCCTCAGTAATTAGTGGAGTCAAAACCCACCATGGGTAAACTCCAAAAAACTAATCCATCCGGTTACTTCTAGTCCGGATTTAAAAAAAATAAAAAAATCACCACAAATTCATCCGAGTCATCTATGACCGGATGAGAAAAATTTTAGTTTAACTTCAAATGATAGAAATAAGAAACACTTATAACTGTTGCTAATTCAAACAAAAACCGTTGCAATAATCCAGAAGTGTATTTTCATTCAGAAAGTAAAGTTCATGTCCGATCATTTAGTCGCCGGATTAACAAAACAAAATTATTTCATCCGGTCACTTAGTGACCGGATGAGTGAAAAAGCAAAAAAAAAAATATCCGGACTCCGGTGGACCAACGCTCGAATGGACTACTCCATAGCACCCTCCTCAAATGTATGGAGTACCATGTGGATATCACAAACATATGGATGATAATTTCTCCCATAGTGGCGCTTTTTGGTCCATAAGATGCGGACCATCACAAAGATGTGGATGATTTTCTTATCTATAGGAATTTCCCTAAGAATAAAGGTGTAAGGACCCTTAAGCTCGTCAACGCTATTAGACTAGTCAAGAGACGAATCAGCCGTTAATGACTCGATTAATTAGAGACGAACGTTAATTAGTATAAATTAATCTAACAACGAGTTAGATACGAAAATAGTACCGTTCAATAGATATCGAAAAGTTATGCGAAATAGACTACTCGAACGTGTCGTTCGGATACCTGAAGAAGGAATCATCAGAATAGTGAGAAGGGCAAAATAGTCTTTTTGCCATTAGACAGTCTGGGACTTCCCCTATCAATTCAACGGGTATTCCATAAAATTCCTGGTTGGCCTTATCTCTAGCCAAATCGAGAGAATACTTCCATTTATTATTTTCTTCTTTTCTCTTCTTCTTCCTTCTATTTCTTCCCTTCTCTTCTGCTTGAGTTTCTGATGAACACTGCGGACTCTGTTGAGATGATCTTGTGATGATGAAGATCAAATTAAGTATTCGGCGTTGCTGCTGGTGATGAAGAGGTGATTTGCATGGAGGATAACTAGAGATTGAGACAGTAAATCACAGAGAAGCAGAATTTAGGGTTTTGAATTTAGAGGTTGGTTTTATGTGAAATTAAGATGTGAATCGAGTTGCTAGTTGATAAATAAGAAGAGGGTTGTTGTTAATTTTCCGTTATTGAGTTGTTCTGATGGTTGAATCAAAGTTAGGGTTTCATAAGAAGTTCAAGGAAGAATTAGAAGATGAAGATGATGTAAGGAGGATTGAATTAATGATGGGTTTGTTCTTAATCGAAGTTTAATCAGATGTATTGGAGATTCTATAGGAAATTGAATCAGAAATTAGGGTTTTGATAGAACAGAGATTATAGGTTCATGGGTATGAAAGCTAGCTAAATAAGATGAAATTGATGGTTTAGGGTTTGATGAAATCAAGGATGAAGGTTAACAAAGGGTGAACGATCTACTTCAGTTTGGCACTTCGTCTTAGGTATTAGTTCTGTTAATTTCCAAGTAAAGTAGTTCATAATTGAGATTGGTTAATTATGATTGTTAATAAGTTTTGTGTTATGAGTTGAATCCAGATTTTGTTTGATGAATGCTAGGTTAGTTGCAGTTGATGATTGTGAACAGAATAAGTTTAGGATTGAACTGTGAATATATATGGTGGTGTTATGAATTGTTTTAGAGGAATGAGTTAATTAGGATGATGGTTCTGTAGCTATTAGAGTTTGACAATGGTCATGGAAGTAAGTATACTAGTGGGTTGGTATTGTTGTGGATTACAGGGAGGAGGAATGAGATGTTAATCTGGAGACTTAAGTGGATTTGTTAGTGAAAGGATGATTTGTGTTTGATGGATTTACATATGGAATTAAAGTTAGTCTGGTTGTGAATTGATGTTCAGAAGGGTGTGTTGTTTGTGCAATTGAAATTACAGAATTGGAGTTGGAAGTGGTAAGAGAACTGAAATTGAATCAATTATGTGTGTATGTGTTAGTATAAATTATTGGTGGAGGTCTGGGAAAGGTAGGTGATGGTGGTGATAGATTGTGTGTATCAATTTCTGGTGATGTTGTAAATTGAGATGATTTGGTTCAGGAAGTTGAAATGTCTTGGGAGTTGGAACTGTAGTTGGTGGTGTAGGCTTGTAACTGCTGGATACAGAATATTGGTTGAGGTTTGGAGTTGTGTTGTGTGTTTTACAGTGGTGCAGATGGAGTTGTTTCATGGAATTGAGATTTTGCTGATATAGTCTTGATGATGTGTTGAGTGTTGTTGCTATTGGATTGTACTTAGGCCTGTGTAGTTGCGGTTCTGAGATATGGTGGTGTTGTTTGTATGATTAAGATTAAGTTGAAGAGTGATCTTAGGCCTGAGATGTGAATCAAGTATTATTGATGTAAAGATTATCTTGTAGCTTCATGGAGGCTTGCAGCACTGCAATTGCAGGTAAGCGGAGTTTTGAAATTGTAAATGAATTTTGAAGTTTAGAATGAATGAATTTATGTTGAGATGTTAAAGTGGAAAATGAGGATGTAAGAACCTTTAGTCTGTTCTTTAGCTCAGGCTTGAAGTGTTAGTTGTCTGACTGAACATATTCAGTCTGATTTTGATTTAGTTTTCTTTCCGACTCAGTTATGTGACTGAGTCGAGTTGACCTTGATAACCTGAGTTGAACCTCACCGAGTCCCTATCTTGACCCGAGTTGACTCAGTGGACCGAGTTGGACCTTGACCCTAAACTTTGACTGACGTGGACTGATAGTTGAACCATTTGATCGTCAGTGACCGTTAATAGACTCAATTGGACCAGGCCTTAGGTCAATGGGCTGGTTTAGTGCTTGGGCTTGGAACCATTAGATAGACTTGTGTGATTCCTGTGTGAGCCATTTCGACTAGATTTTTAGAGTTCTTGTATGATTAACAGTTAGTCTATTAACAACGATCGATTCAATGGATGAACCAGTGGATCGTGGATTTCGAGGTAAACGTGGCTTGTCATCAAAAGAGGTGGGAATACATTCGACTCTTTTGTAACCATTATTGTTTCTTTTACAAAAGTCTTTGTTTAATAAACTCATGCATTGTCAGTTTATGCATTCCATATTTTTTTTAAATTACATTATGATAGTTCTGTTGATTCTGTTAATCTTTCCACGATTTGGAAAGGACTTGTACTGTTTTGTTGTCAATATGAATTGTTATGGAAAATGAGAATTTCCACGTGTGGTATATAGGATACGCTCCCTCACATTTATACCTACATTAATTCATCTTTTATTGCTTAGAGTGGGTCATCATGGTCTTGGTGATATCAATAGCTAATGAGTGTGGTTAGCACGAATATTGTACATTGTTTGAAGAAGGAGTTTGTCCATATACATGTTTGTTTATTTTAGTGACTTGGTCACTTTTTAATGTTTGGGAAAACATTATTGTGATTACTTGAAAGTTCAATGTTATTCCTACTGGGCACCCCTTTTAGGGATGATGTGCTCACCCATTCCCACTTTCAGTTTTAGAGACAGATCAGAGTTGCGCAGCGGAAGTCTCAAGGGTTGTTTTCGTTAGTTGGTTAACTTCTATTATGTTTATTACATTATATATTGTATCTGTAAACCAAATGACAATTTGTATATGTATCATCTGAGAGGACTTCTTGTACATATATGTTTCAGAGCGGATTAGTTTTGGGTTAAGTTTTGTATCGCATTTCTTAATTGAATGCTTAAGTACATGTTTTAGATTCTTAGTGCCTCTTTATTAGTCAGCTGCCAGCTTACTGCCTCTTGGATTAGTCAGTTGTTAGCTTAGGGAGAGCTACAAAAAATCACTCAAACTGCTGGGTGATTTGGCATGGCCACATACACTTTATTTTTTCTGCCCGGTTACCACGTTCAATTTGGTTATGCAGCTTATGCTCATGCTGGGAGAGTAGTTGGAGTCGGGGTAAGTAACAGAGAGAATAATATTGTGCACAAATTTATTTTATTTATAACAACGCGCAGTAGTTACTATTTTTTCTTTTCTAACACGTCATAGCAGGCCAGATTCTCTTAAGCAAACACAGCTAGCTAGCTAGATTGACATCCCCACAGTTGATCCGACCTGTCATCCCAACAACAAATCTAATCTCAGCTCTTTTGATAGAGGAAATCAGAGAAAATAGAAAATATAACACTCCATAATAAAAATGGATATTTTCCCAAGAAAAATATTTGATGGGGGCGTTTTTTGATAGGGCATAGGGGATAAATCATTTCTTGACACGTGTCTTTGCTATAAATTAATTCCATCAAATTTTGTTTCCTAACATATAAAGGAAGTGTATTTTTGGTGAAAATACTGGTTCTTATCTTAATTGGTGATATTTTATTCTTTATATTTTTGGTAAGAGAATTTGTTAAAACAATTAATTGAAAAAACACATATCAAAGCATGATTAGTCCCCCATGCTTCCATCATAAAACACCCCCATCAAAAATTTACTCATTTTCCCATTTCCGCCTGCACTATGAATGAAAGGGGGAGGATATTATATCCGTACTAGACAATCGAACCTCACCAACATACAATCACTTGCACACAACACACGTACAATACAATATATATCTAGTATATAGTAATAGGAATGTTAGTCAACTCAAGTCAAGTCAGTCTTGACTTGAGTAGACTTGAGTATCATTGGTTGTTCAGTCAGATGTCTAAGTCATGTCTGAATAGGACAGCTGTTTTGTATCTGTATTTAATGTGTCTGAACAAACCATTATTTGGTTAACGTTCGTTTATTTATTCTTCTGCAATACAATAATTCTTTCTTAATATTTGTTTTAACTATTGTTTCTTGATTATCATGAGATTGTAATAATTCTCATGGCATCAGATACATAACGATCATGTTAATCATACAAGCTTAATGATTTTCTCAATAAATTTCAGTTTTTGGGTAATAAAAATTCAACAATTTTTCTCATTCAATTTTAGGGTTCATCCTGTTTCCTTATGGTAACAACTAGATCCAGTAATTACAATAGAAACCGTTTCACAAAACCAAAACGAAGCAACAACAACAACAACAACACAACAGTAGCAATAATTCAATCAACAACATCACTCCTGTAATTCAGTTTGAATCTACAATGTCAACTTCCGCTAGTACTTCTTCTTCACTTCCTTTTACAAATATTACGAATTTTGTTTCTATGAAATTGATAGATCAAATTATTTGATGTGGCACGTCAAATTGAAGGTGTTTTGATCTCTAACGATATGTTTGGTTATGTAAATGGTGAATTGCAAGAACCATCACAGAAAATCATTGTTGATGGAATTGAAATTGTAAACCCATAATGGACTTCTTGGAGAAAGTTAGATAGATTTCTGTCTACATGTCTCAAGGCTACCTTTACTGAAACTGTTAGTGGTGATGTTCTTGGTCTTTCAACTGCTAAGGATATTTGGGATTATCTTGCAACAAGCTTTAGAACTCAATTTCTGGCTAGGAAAAACATGCTTAGAACCCAATTACATGGAATCAAGAAAGGAAATCAGTCTATTGTGGTTTATCTTTAAAAGATTAAGTCAATAGTTGATTCTTTGGCTGCAATTGGAGAAAAGGTTAATGATGGAGATTTACTAATGTTTGTTCTCAATAGGTTAAGCAGTGATTATGATGTGTTTGCCATATCTTTACAAAATAGAGAAACACCATATACTTTTGGAGAGTTAAAGGAAAAATTGCTTTCTCAAGAACAATTTTTAGCTGACAGACAACAACAAGCCGCTAATGTTTATGATGATTAGAATTCAACTGCTTTTTATGCTAAGAATGCTTCAAATGGTTATCCTAATAATAGAAGGAATGGTGGTAACAAGAATGGTAATGGTGGAAATTTTAAGAACAACCAATATCAGCATGGGTCAAATTCTTCTAATGGCTCCAGTTGAAGTGGTGATAGAAGACCTTATGTGGATTATTCAAAGTTGCATTGTCAAATCTGTAAGAAAAATGGTCATATTGCTACTAGGTGCTTCTATAGATATCATCCACCTCCAACTGGTGCTTCAAATGGTGGTAACTCAAATGGTGTTCCTTCATCAGGCTATAGAGCTCAAGCAAATTATGTTACTTCTGATAATCAAGTGCATTGTTCTATTGATCTAGCTACATCTTCTGGTACCACTCAACATGCCTTTACCAATTTGAATGTCCATGACGATCCATCTTCTTCCAATACAGTCTGGTTATCTGACAGTGGTGCTTCTACACATATGACTGGGGATAAATATTTGTTGCAAAATACTTCTAACTACAGAGGAAAGGATACTGTCATCATTGGAAATGGTAAGCCTTTATCTATATCTCTTGTTGGTAATGCTAAAATTCATACCCCAAAAACAAGCTTTAGATTGGATAATGTCTTACATGTGCCAGACATGAAACATGATTTGCTGTCAGTTGCTAAGTTTACTAAGGACAATGTCTGTTATATTCCTTTTGATCCTTTAGGATATGAGATAAGAGATTTTCAGACTCACGCTCTATTAGCACATGGTAAAATGATAAATAATTTGTATCCCATTACAACTCCTATGTTGCAATATGCATTTTCATCTCTTCTAGCTTCTCCTCAAGTTTGGCATAGCAGATTAGGGCATATTTCTTCCAAGATAATTCAACAACTTCATACTCATAAAAATATCATTGTCAAGTCTGTTAATTCTCAAGGTATTTGTCATCCATGCCAATTGGCAAAAAGTAAAAGACTTCCTTTTTCTTTATCTAACTTTCATGCTTCATCTTCACTTGCACTAGTTCATTGTGATGAGTGGGGTCCTTCTCCTGTTACTTCATTAGCAGGTTATAGATACTATATCCTTTTTATTGATGATTTCAGCAGATTTCATTGGATTTATCCAATGCAAGTTAAAACTGAGGCCTTACAATGTTTTCAACATTTCAAAAGTTAACTGAAAATCTTTTTCAAACAAAAATTATAGCCTTTCAAACAGATGGTGCAAGTGAATTAGTCAAAGGAAGTTTTAAAGGTTTTCTTGATTCATCTGGTATTCAACTGAGAATTTCTTGCCCAAAGACACCAGAACAGAATGGTCTTGCTGAGAGGAAGCATAGACACATTACTGAGATGGGAAATACACTGCTGTTTAATGCTTTTTGTCCTAAAGAGTACTGGTATGATGCTTTTCTTGCAGCAACTTATCTTATAAATAGAACCCCAACTCCTATACTCCTTGATAAATCTCCTTTTCAAGTCTTATTTAATGATGTCCTAGATTATTCTTTTCTGAGAGTTTTTGGATGTGTTTGCTATCCTTTTCTAGGACATTCTAGAGATGATAAATTGTCTCCTAAATCAGTAAAATGTATTTTTATTGGTTATAGTATTTTGGATAAAGGATATAAATGTTATAATCCTATTTCTAAAAGAACTTACATTTCTAGACATGTTATATTTTCTGAAACTGAGTTCTATTTTTCTCCTTCTACTGATTCTCAATCTTTAGTTGATCCCCATCAATCTTTAGTTAAATATCCTCTTCCATCTGCTTTTACTTCTTTGCTTGACACTCCATCTGAACCAAAAAGTTTTAAAGAAGCAATTCTAATTCCTGACTGGAAAGATTCCATGAAAGATGAAATAAGGCTTTGCTAAGGAATGGTACATGGGATTTAGTGGATCCAGAACCCCATATGAATATTTTGGGATGTAAGTGGGTTTATAGAGTTAAACTGAAATCAGATGGTATTGTGGATAGATGTAAATCTAGGTTGGTTGCTCAGGGTTATAATCAACAAGATGGAATTGACTATGGTGAAACTTTTAGTACTGTTGTTAAGTCCACCACAATTAGAGTTGTTTTGTGCATTGTTGTTACAAGAGGTTGGTCAATAAGGCAATTGGATGTATCCAATGCCTTTTTACATGGAGATTTGACTGAAAAAGTTTACATGAAACAACCACCAGGTTTTATTAGTGCAGAATTTCCAAATAAAGTATGTCATATGAAAAAGAGCTTATATGGTTTAAAGCAGGCACCAAGGGCATGGTTTCAAAAGTTCAGTTCTTCATTGTTATCTTATGGCTTTGTTGGGACAGTTTCATATTTTTCTATGTTTGTATATGTTGCTGGTTCTCAAATGATGGTACTTCTTTTATATGTTGATGACATTCTTTTGACTGGTACTTCTGATGCTTTGCTTGATCATCTGGTTACCTTTTTAAGTTCTCAATTTGCAATGAAGCAATTAGGGGATATGAATTTTTTTTTGGGCATAGAAGCACACATGACTGCTAATGATATTTTACTCACACAGAAAAAGTATACTCTTGAGCTACTTAAAAAGTCTCATATGACAGAATGCAGTCCATGTAACACTCCAGTGGATAAAGGGCCTAGAGTGTCTGTCAATGATGGTACCATTTTATCAGATGTGTCTGCCTATAGAACAATTGTTGGTATGTTGCAGTATTTGTGCTTGACTAGGCCTGATATATATTTTGGGGTTAATTATGTCAGTCAATTTATGCATGCTCCTACAGATGTTCATCTGTTATTGGTAAAAATAATTCTTAGATACCTAAAGGGCACTATTAGTTATGGAATTACACTAAGAAAGGGTGATATAACTGAGTTAACAGCTTACACTGATTCAGATTGGGGAAATTGTCCTGAGACAGCTAGATCTACATATGGTTATGCCATTTTTCTTGGTAGTTCACTAATTTCCAGGTCTAGTAAAAAGCAGCCTACAGTGTCAAGGTCTACTGCAGAAGCTGAGTATAAGTGCTTATCTGTGGCAACAACTGAGTTGGAATGGATTTCTTCTTTTTGTCAGAATTACTTATTGCTTTGAAGTTACCAATTACTTTATATTGTGACAATACCAGTGCCATTTACTTAACATCTAATCATGTTTCTCATTTCAGGGCAAAACATATAAAGATACACTATCATGTGGTTAGAGAATTGGTGGCTAATGGTTTCTTAAATGTGCAGCATATTGCCTCAGAACATCAGCTGGCAGACTTGTTTACAAAAGGGTTATGTGCACCAACTTTCAATTCTCTACTGCATCAGTTACTAGGCTCATATGCTTCTACATTAGTTGGTTCTGTTTCTACTTCAACATGTGGTTTTCCTTCAATAAATTCTGCATATACTTCAAATGTTCCAACACATACTTCTTTTTCAGCAGGATTGGCTACTGGTTTTACTTCTTATGCTCCCAGCTCTGATTGTGGATTGCTTAAACATGTTGCTTTTCTGTTTCTTAGTTTGTGCTTTCTCTTTCAAACTAATTATTATAACCATTATCAGTTTGAGAGGGGCTAATAGGAATGTTAGTCAACTCAAGTCAAGTTAGTCTTGACTTGAGTATCATTGGTTGTTCAGTCAGATGTCTAAGTCCTGTCTGAATAGGACATCTGTTTTCTATATGTATTTAATGTGTCTGAACAAACCATTATTTGGTTAATGTTCTTTTATTATTTCTTATGCAATACAAGAATTCTTTCTTAATATTTGTTTTAACTATTGTTTCTTGATTATCATGAGACAAGATTCCTTTGGATCGTATTCCAAACAGTAAAGGATCAAAACTGTTGATTGTTGATTTTTAATAAACGATTACATTACTAATGGTTCACAATAACTTCTTCTACCAATATTTCAACTGGAAAGACAAGATTCCTTTGGATCGTATTCCAAACAGTAAATGATCAAAACTGTTTAGTAACCAAACTCACTTTCTAATCACAATACCGAAATATATGATAAAAGCACAGTTATGGATCTTCCCTTTTAAGACCCGTTGCCAGATCCGAAGCTCCTAGGTTACGAGATCAAACAAGACAATGATTCCGAAATAATCAATCTGGATTACAAGGTTTATGATAAAATCACAAAAAACTTGTTGATCTCAAAAGTCTTACGTTTATTGAAAATAAACAACCTTTTAATCCTGGAAAATCAAGTCACAGAAAGTCACACCAAGATCAAAATACAAGAATAAAGTCTTCAAATCTTCAATTTTCGATTTAATCTCCAAAGCAAAAAACTGCAAAAAAAAAAACTTGATTTGTCGCACAGAACGAAGTCTGTTAAGAATGGAAAATCAATGAATCTATCTTATAGATCTAGAAAAACTTAGATCCGTAGAAACGTTAAATCTTTGATCTTGTTTGAATGTCCTTATATTAGAATATAGAGAACATGGAATAAACAAACTAGGTGCAATCAGAGATTCAACAACCGTTAGTCAATCAAATCAATAATCGAAAACTAAAATAACAATGCAAATATGCTCAAACAACTCTACCGTTTTCACAAGGTATACATAATTTTATTAATAAATAATTGTACTAAAAGTTATATTAATTCTAGTGGTGGTAGTGGAAGTAGGGTTAGTATAAACGGTGGAGGGTGTTTGTGAATGGTGGAGGCAGTAACATTATTATTGGTGGAATAGTGGCGGTGGATGGTTTTTATGGTGGTGGGTGTTGGTAATAGTAGTGGATAATGATAGTTTTTGCTTTTTCGTGAGTTTTATTGACCGAATAAAAAAAAATCTTCACAAAACATGCAACATTGTACTGTGAAAGATGTAATTGGTTGTTTTTAGCACAATTGATAAGGACAAAAATCATTCGAGGATGATACCGGAACGTATAAGACAATATGATCATGACTGTTGGATCACCGAAACGGTATCCGTATTATATAAAGGCAATTGGTGTACCCGCGTAAGAGAACATTATCGTTCTCTCAAAAACTATTACATTTTTTTCCCTGAAAGACCATCAATGTCGAGTTGTTTCGCGACAACTACCTACAAAGACAACAACTTTCACTCAATTCCCGATATAAAACATTATTGAACGGGAAAATGTATTTGCATTCCAAAATATTTGTTTGAAAATTACGTTTGTTCATAAAAATCATCATAAAAAACTCTAAATCATAAATCTAAATTTCGCCTCCGATATTTATAGAATATTTTTTATATTTTACATTCTCAAATCATGCGACCTATTGATTACAAATCAACAATATCAAATTACGGATCAATATGTATAGGTTTCATTTACTGGGTTAGAAGGTAGAGTAGATACAGATGGGTAGATCACACAAAGCTGAACATGACTGAGAATACTTCAATAATTTGGTCAAGAAATAAGATCAAAAATTTAAGATTAACTTTCTATATGACTAATTAGATCGGCTTCGATAGGAGCCGACTAAAATATGGATTAATAATAATTTCCACGTAAGAAAATTTCAAGACATAGTTTGGCTAACTCTGCCTATGTAAAGAGTGGTCAAGATTT
Organism: Papaver somniferum; assembly: GCF_003573695.1. Classification (NCBI taxonomy): domain Eukaryota; kingdom Viridiplantae; phylum Streptophyta; class Magnoliopsida; order Ranunculales; family Papaveraceae; genus Papaver; species Papaver somniferum. The sequence goes on from NC_039368.1 coordinate 30,432,742, forward strand.
GTCCTTCCTCAATTGCTATGTTATGTGAGAAGAAGGTGATATCTAAAATTGAGGTACAATTCAAATCTATTAGATTCATACCATCTACAACTGGACGCCTTGAAAAAATTGACGTGTTGTTATTATTATTACAGGTAAGGGATACATTGACCACACTTGCGCAAATAGCTCACTTCGCAAATGATTGGTGTTGCATGTACTGTCTAGAATGCAACGATGAATTTGAGGAAACAAGGCACCAGAAGCAGTGTCCAGAGTATTTTGGATATAGTAACTTAGACCCGATGCAATACTTATGTTCTTTTGTTTTTAAGTTTTTCCACAATCTATTTATTTAATAAAAATGAACATTGCAAATACATAATATCAACAAAAATTAGACAGATTGCGTTTGATAATAATGGCTACCGATGGTCCGGAAACGTCAAAAGAAAATAATTGTTGTTGAATAATTGTTGGGATATACGACGGATTACTTGATACGAATGAAAGAGGTATAACTATTTCGATTCTGAAATCACATAAAGTTCACAGTAGAAGATGACATCAGGTTTAAAGTTAGTAACAAACATAATATGGCTAACTAAAATGTTAAAAACAAACAGGATACATAAACTTAGAAAGTCGTGGGACTTGAAGATGCCAATTTTGAAAACTACAATCTTAGAAAACAACAATCCACAATACCATAATTTTTTTTATAAATATTCAACGTAGAAGATGTCAACTTTTGGTAAAGGATCTATTGACAACCTATAAATTTGAAATAGGATCAGGGAGCACAATATGTTTTCAAGGTTCTTTATGAGGTAATATGTCGCCAGATTGTATTCCAAGTGAAGGTAGGAACATATGGAAGTGACAAAATGTCCAAGACTTTTGAAGTTACCAAAGCCTTTGTTAAGACGAACTGCTGGGCACAATACTTTGTTGAAGATTTAATGGCATATGTTTTCATATATACAATCCCTTCGAAAAGGTAATTCGTACACATTTGAAACATTGTCATCTAATGGGTGTTGAAAAAATACAGGAAAATCATGTCACATTGGAGAGTTTGTATCATCCGTTCGATGCAAAAAAATATTATTCTCTGCCTATTTGGAAGATCGACAACATGACCATGATAGATGAGTCAGCTGGAGCGAAATAAGAGCATGAGGAGACTCTTATGAACGGTATTGATTAGTTGATTTCACTGAGATGAGCGTTGCTGACGACATATTTCCAAAAAAATATTTAAACTTCCATGTTCATGTAGAGCATTATCTCATATTAAGCAATGAACCTAAATAAAAAAGTGTCTGGAAATTAAGATTATATTTCTTTCGTTTGAACAAATCTCCGACGGTAAAATATTAAAGGAAAAACACAAGAAAAAAAAGAGGAAAATCTCGACTATTTTTATGACAAATCCATATTAAATCATAAGGAGTTGATAAGTATTCAGGACACAAATTATACGATATAGTATAACGAACCAACATCATGGTCCGTGCCGTTACGGCACGGGTTAAGGGCTAGTAATTATCATATAGCAAATAAAGGCTCCTAAGGCCTAAGCTGATGCTATTACTAGAACACCGATATAGTAGCTAGTAAAATTATCCAGTCCTTTGTTGCTGGTATGTTTTATATATGTTGTTTATATCAGACGGAACCGCATCATAGGTTTGATAAGGACGTTGTCCTCTCCAGTTGCCTGGAGGATCATAGTGGCAGATGACAAAAGTATCACCGCTATCACAAGTCACACTTGCACACCCAAGGCGAAAAGTGTTTCTCCAAACTACTTGTGTGTAGTGCCCACACTCTCCTCCTTGACATGTCCGTAGTCATAAAAACTTATCTCAGATACCCACATATTTACAGCATCTGCTGGACTGAGATAACCGGTACTCATTGCAATGTTCTCACCATATGGTCCTCCAGAATGAATAAGATTACAATCACCGGCTCTCTGGTTAGCATAATCTCTAGCATATGCTGCAAGATTATTGTTCCATACCAGGCGCCCAACATCAACATTGGCACGGGCTGCATGGATTAATAAGGCTAGGGTTAAAATTACGATGTATGAACAAATGCAGATAACCAATCTGATTGATCTTTAAGATTGTGTAAAGGAGATATGCGTTTGGTTTTGGTTTATGAAAATTGAGTTTCATGGTGATATGCTATTTATAGAGATTAGAGTGTAACTAGTGATCTCCGTTCCACACAACGAAATCAATATAAAATTGGAATATCAATATTTCATGCATGCATTCATTGTGTAGCGATGCTAATGTAACCTTATGTGACGGCGAATTAAATCATCCATAGTTCTATATTCAACAAGTGTGTGTGGAAACTTCATTCTACAAGTACAACGACTTTGAGCTTGGGAAAATATGGAAATGCTATTCGGAATTTTCAATCCAATTGCTAGTTTCAACTAGATCTTACTGTGCTGCAGTAAAGGATGTGCAGGTACTCTGTAATGTGCAACGGGCTCTTAATGGACGCAATACCGCTTTCTTTCTTATTTTAACTTTGTGGCATATGTGGACATGGAAAATTTAAGTTGTCGTCACTTAAGTTTGATGGTCTACGGATCAAGATTCAAGGTTGGTCGTGTTCGTGTATATACAAGCCCTCAACTAGACAAACCTAGTTCCGGACGGCCAGGTCCTGCATAGTGCCTCGCCCAATAATCTCCCATCTCGGCATCATGTATATGTATGAGTTCCGCGCATAAAATAATGATCTGCATAGCCAAGCAACACACAATAGGTCACAGATCTAGTTCCAATAAAAAATCAAATTAAGCAAGGTATCACCTAGGCCTCCTACGGAGAGAGCTCATCTGCATTTCTTCATCTTATTTTTATAGTTTAATTTTTGTATTGTTTTATTTTGGTTCTTCTTTCTTGACTGAGTCTGTATCCTTGCATCATGGAAACTGCAGTTATTATGTACACATATAACCATCTGAGTCTGTATCCTTTTCTACGGATGTGCATCTTTAAATTAGCAATTTATTGCCTAGTTTTTCTACATTTTTTTTTTGAATCAAATTTTTCTGCATGGAGTGCGTAGAATATATTTTCTCTTGAAAGATACTACAGAGAATAAGACGGGATGATGCAGAAGTTCTTGGTAGTTGGCACCATATACAACATCTCACAAGCCGTCCACATGCATATGGCTACTAGTAGGTATATATATATACATTGGATTAAATCACTGATGTATCAGTTTCCATGAAACAACAGCCTCGATCCGTAGGTAAATGTATACACATGATTCATCTTCCGCCACGTGTTGAAGGAAGTACACGTGTAAGACATGCAGTAATAGGTTATCAAGATACGATGCCACGTCCCAACACCCAGGAAATCTCTATCGCCTATATCTCTTCATCTTCACGATGATCCAATGGCTCAGGATCAGGGAGCACTGAAGGAACAAGCCACCGCGAAGTACTGAAGAGCACTCAAAGATCTGTTTTATCCCATCTCAAGGAAGATCCAAGACCAACGATGGAGATTAACTCCACTGACGAAGATGTGACAGGGGCATCAGACATCTGTCTGACGCGTGCGGACCATCCCAACCACCAGCATTAAATACCATAGGCATAGGGTACGTGTCAATCGATCTGTGGATGAGAAAGAAGTGACTCATCGTCATCTGGCATAGCCGCTGGGGGCATCGGTTCAGAACGAGGATACCAGCGGCATCGGTACAAAGAACGAGAAGATAAGGTTGCAACTATCTCTGATAGTGGGCTCCATGTATCAACCCTATAAATACCCCTCTCCACTAAGAGAGAAGGGGTCAAGGAATTCTTAGTAAACATAGGAGAGAGAAATATGAAGATTAATTATGAGCTCCATTTCCCCTTTTAGCTTCGTATTTTAGACAGAGTCATTCGACTATCTTTGTAATTCCCAGATACATAGTGAAACACCAACCCCCGTGGACGTAGGCCTTAGTGCTGAACCACGTAAATCGTTGTCTCATTTATATTTCAGCACTTTACTAATTTTACTGCTTATACTCAGTGATATGTGCTCCGTAGGTATGAAATGGCACGGAATCACACTCTATGGACTAGACAATGACGAGTCCGAAGACTTTGAGTCGATGAGTCATCGTATTGCATCATTTCATATATGATTTATTCACCTTAACGTTTGTATCCTCAAATGCGATATTGTTTGTGTACACGTAGAACTCATCGTGATTTATGTGTTCACAGTCTGGCGCTAGAAACAGGGACTCTGTCCCGGTAAAAGATTTATCTTATCCTGTGACTTTATGCACTCTTTCTGTTCCAAGCACCGTTCTTTGAAAATAACAGCGCCCGAAACAGCTTCAACACGCATCTATATCTTTTAACAATCAAATCTATGGGTAGATCCACTTTCATTTTTATGGGATCTACACTTTCAAAATATTTTCAAGTGTTTATTTGAAAATCAAATCCATGCGTAGATCTACCTTCATTTTTATGGGATCTACATTTTCAAAATATTTTCAAGTTTTTGTCCTTGAAAATCAAATCTACGGGTAGATCCTCTTTCATTTTTATGGGATCTACGCTTTCAAAATATTTTCAAGTTTTTATCTTTGAAAATCAAATCCATGCATAGATCTACCTTCATTCTTATAGGATCTTCGTTTTCAAACTGTTATCTTTGTTATGATATTTTCCTCACTTCCTGTAAATTCTCGGCTTAGACTAACTCTAACCCAACCCACGCGGATGTCGTTTCTTCGATGGTGATTTATTTGTGCAGAAAAAAAGAAGAAGAGAGAATCGAAGATGGAAAAAACGAAGGATATAGGAAAAACCAAAGCATCGTCAAAAGAAACACCAAGAACGACACCAGTTATGACACGCAGTAAACAAAAATGTGAAAAGAAGAAGGATCCAAACCAGAAGCCAGATACATCGGAAATCACCTCACCAATAGACACCAATGCAGTAGCAGCGGCAGCGGTCAAAGCTCTGGCGGCCAAAGCCGATGCGACAAAGAAAGCAGCAGCATCTCGTGCCCACGAAAGACATGAAGGATTTGCAGACTCAACAATGCAACAACAAGCCTTCGGAATGCCACCAACAAATGAGATGAACCAAACTCTACCAGTTATTCAGCCCTCGCTGAAAGAAAACCAACCAGCGCTCCCTCGTGTCGAACTCCCTGTAACAACCACCGATCCGCCTAATCCTTTGATCCAAACATTTGATGAAGATCATATTGTGGCCATTAGAGGAAAAGGGCAGGTCGGAACTCCGAACCAAGGATCGAATCATTCCCCCCAACTGATGGCGGAGCTTGAGGAATTAAAGAAAAACCAAAAGGTGTACGCGTATGCCGTAGCATTGCTAGCTCTAGAAAACCAAGAACTCGAAGACAAGATTGCCCAGAGCTTAGAAGCGGTCCCCCAGCATGAAGAAGACAATTCTAAAGCTCTTGAGCATAATCATGATCGACGAATCATCTTGACGAACGCCAATAATCCCGAACCATTGAACCGAAAAGCGGCCATAGGAAACGGATCATCCGACCCAGATTATGATCCCGATGATTCAGAATACTTCAATAGTGAGAACCGAAGACCGGGACGATCTAGGATCCAAGAAGATCAACAGCGGGCAATGGAAGATCTTCGTACGGAGATGATGGATGAAATCAAACAGTTGAAAGCTAAACAAGGGGGTGGAAGACTAGAAGAGGTGATGAGAGAAGCTAGCACCACACCTCTGACCCACCACCTGGCCAAAGCGTTCATCCCTCAAAAGTGTCCCGTCCCAGCATTCGAATGTTACGACGGATCCAGCGACCCTGCAGCTCATCTTCAGTACTATAATCACGTCTTAGCCCGATGGGAGCAAAACGATGCAGTCCTTTGCAGATACTTTCCTTCAAGTCTAAAGGGGTCGACACTATCTTGGTTTGACAACTTACCGCCCAATTTCATTGATTCTTACAGCCAGCTCACTGAGAGATTCTTAAGAACGTACATGTACAACAAGGCTGTCAACGCCGGGATGGACAAGGTCTTTTCACTGGAAATAGCTTACAAGGAGACGATCAGAAAATATACCGACAGGTGGCACAAGATTTGTCAAGCTATAGGAAACGTAGACCTAGTGGTTAGCATCAATTATTACAATTGGGATTTGGATAGAATGAGCCCTCTATTCGTTGAGATCCATGGAAGTGTGCCGAAAACCGAAGGAGATCTTCGAATCATCATCGAGAAGCATGCCCGTTTGGAAGAAATTCAGCGAGAAAATCCAAAGGCTCAAATGCAGAGATCGCATCGGACCAACTCAGCTGAACAAGTCAACGGATCCAAAAGGGGTAACTCAGCAGAACCTCCACGCGAAGATAGCAGAGGACGAAGAGATGATCGTCGGAGCGACAATCGGAAATTCGAAGACCAAGTCTTCACAAAATTGAATACCAACTACACTCACGTCCTACGAGAAATCAAGGATCGAGAAGGTCTGGAATGGCCTTGGTCCAAAGGTAAGCATCCCCCTAGGACCGAGAAATCAAGAGATTACTGCGAATATCATTGTTTCAACGGCCACCAGACCGATAAATGCAAGAATCTCAAAATAATGATCCAAAAGTTAATTGACGCAGGCGACCTCATGCAATACATATAGAAGGCAGATAACGAAGATAGGACCAAACGAAGCAAGCAAGTTCAACTTCCAGAGGGAAACCGAAAACTCAACACCATCTCATGTTCCGAAGCTACAGGACCCTCGCTAACATCACAGATAGGGAAAAGGTTAAGGAAACAATTCGAAGACTACTGTGAATTATACAAAATCGATGGGGTGGAAGTGGACGAACACGAGCAATGGATGAACGCGCCTATGACCTTCGATGCAGAAGACATTGAGGAGGATATGGAAGATCACAACGACCCCTTGGTCCTCACCTTACCAGTGGCAGGATGCAACATCAAGAAGATCCTCATTGATGGAGGGAGTTCAGTTAACGTTCTATTCTACGACACATTCAAGCAAATAGAGCTTAACAACGAACAGCTGATGTCTTCGTATTATACCATCTACGGGTTCAACAGGGCACCTACCAAGCCGTTAGGAGACATTGTTTTGCAAGTAGACGCAGGACCAGTGAAAGTTGATACTCGATTCAGTGTAATGGACGCTCCTTCCCCCTATAACGCCATCATTGGACGAAGATGGGTGCACAAGCTCAAAGGAGTGGCAGCGACCTATCACCAGTACCTTAGATTTGCGACACCCGAATGAGTAATGGAAATAAAGGGAGATCAGGTCACCGCTCAGGAATTCCAGGCTCTACAAAATCAACTCAATAATGAACAAGATAAGCAGCGGAAATTCCGAAGAGACCTAAACAAAGAGGCTGCGAAGGAGAAGACAATTGATCTTTATCTCGAAAAAAAATTTGGAAGGAGTCTGACAAAGGAGAGCATCGTTCTAAACGTTGAGGTAAGTACTTCGACAGCAAAGAAAGCTGAAGAGCCTACAAAATAGCAATTAAAGAATGTCCCTCTCCTAGGGGAACCAAAGCCTACGTTCACACCCGTAAAACCTGTGAAGGATATCAATATAGGGACCGAAGAAAATCCGAAGATGATCAAGATATGGACCTTAATGGACAAAGAAAGAGAGATATCCCTGATCAAGTTTCTCAAGGAATACGCAGATATCTTTGCGTGGAAATTAGGAGACATACCAGGGATTGATCCGAGGATAATTGGGCACGAGCTTCGTATAAAGCCAGGCACCCCGCCCTTCAGGAAGAAGGTGCGAAAAATAGCACCAGAGTATCACAAAGCAATTGAGAAGGAACTCCGCAAGCTATTAGAAGCAGGATTCATCAAGAAAGTCAAATATCCAACGTGGATCTCGAATATGGTCATAGTGCCGAAAAATAATGGAGGAGTCAGAATATGTATCGATTTCACCAACCTCAATAAAGCATGCCTGAAGGATAGTTACCCACTCCCAAGCATTGATCAATTGGTAGAGGCTATCGAAGGATACGAAGAGTTATCGTTCATGGATGGATATTCTGTTTACAACCAAGTGGCATTGACAGAAGAAGATCAACAACATACAACATTATAAACCCCGCACGGCCTCTATTTTTGCACAAGTATCCCCTTCGGACTTTGAAATGCAGGGGAAACATACCAGAGGATGGTTGATATTGTCTTCAAACCATGGATTGGGAAAACCTTAGAAGTCTACGTTGAAGATATGCTCGTCAAAATCAAGTTATGCAAGGATCATCATCAAGACCTGAGGGACATCTTCGAAGCAATGAGGAAGCACATCATGAAAGTGAACCCAGAAAAATGCACGTTCGGCGTCACCTCAGGGAAATTCCTTGGGTATCTGGTAACAAAGAGGGGCATCGAAGTAGATCCTGCGAAGATCCAAGCCATCTTAGAAATGTCGTCCCCGAAGAACTTGAAAGAAGTTCAGAAGCTCAACGGATCCTTAGCAGCTCTGGGAAGATTCATCGCCGGGTCATCGGACAAATGCAAACATTTCTTCAACATCCTCAAAAAAAGGGAGCAAGTTTGAATGGACCGTTGAATGCGAAGAAGCTTTTCAAAAGATCAAGGAATATCTAGCCACGATCCCAATCCTATAAAATCCCGATCCCGACGAAGTACTGGCCCTTTACATAGCGGAAACCGAAGATGCAGTCAGCGTAGTATTGGTCAAGACGAATACAAAGATAGAGCAACCTTTTTATTACGTCAGCAAAACTCTGAAAACGGCAGAAAGAAACTATACGAAGATCGATCAGCTCATCTTGGCGCTAGTGTGGCTACCCAAAAGCTAAGGACTTATTTTTTGACTCACTATGTTCGGGTTCTATGCAAAGCACCGTTGGAAGCGGTTCTCAAGAGCGCTGGGAAAGTAGGAAGGATATCAAAGTGGAACACTCACCTTGATCAGTTCAACATTATCCATGAAATCCAACACTCCCAAAAATCACAAGTCTTGGCGGATTTCCTCGCAGACCTACCCATGGACAACGATGAGGAAGTAAGGGGCATACCAGAAATAGACGAAGGCAAAGACCCAGTTGACATCCTCGATCCCTCAAACCAAAGGCGGTGGGAGGTTTTCGTTGATGGATCGAAGAATAGGGAAGGTGCGGGCATAGGCATCGTAATCACCACCCCTACCGGAGAAAGGATCGTGCACTCATTAAGGTTGGAATTCAGAGGGCACACCAATAACATCGTCGAATATGAAGCTGTAGTTCACGCTCTTCGGTTGATAATAGAAATGGGAATAACCTATGTACGCCTTACAAGTGATTCACAACTGGTTATACGACAGATAGGGCTAGAGTATAATGTCTACGACGAGACTCTTTCATCATACATGGCCTTGGTCCCGACTCTGGCATCCCAAATACCAAATATTAAATTTCGGCATTTATGCAAAAAAGAACTTAGGCATGTCGATGCTTTATCTTATATATCATCCATGCTGAAAGATGAAAGCATTCAGGAAATAAATATAACAAGAGTATACGAGCCCTCGGTCTTCCCTCAGGAATCCTTCGCTACAAATCGTGAAGACGACGTAGGGGAGGATATTGCTGACGATGATGTAGAGGAAGAAATCGCTGATGACTTTCACGAAGATGATATCATGACAAGAGCTAACGAGGACGAAGACTTCAAAAACGAAGAAGATTGGAGAACCGAAGTTCATCTCTTCCTTAAATAAGGAATGCTACCTACAGACTTAAAGCAGGATAGAAAAATGCAGTCAAATGCGGGAAGGTACGACCTCAGGGACGGAATTTTATACAAGAAGTCTTTCCTCGGACCATTGTTACGTTGCCTATCAAGAGAAGAAGGACATCGGGTTTTCAAGGACATACACTATTGGGATGCAGGTAACCACAGTGGGATGACATCCTTAGCAGACAAGGCAAAAATGCAGGGATATTACTGGCCAACAATGATACGTGATGCTGCGAGAATGTCGAGGAGATGTGAGGAATGCCAGCGCTTTGCCAAAAGAATCCATGCACCGACAACAAAGATGAATTCGGTGGATAGCCCATGGCCTTTCTCGAAGTGGGGCATAGACATCGTGGGACCCCTTATCGAAGGATCGGGGAAAAGACGATTCTTTATAGTAGTCACAGATTATTTTAGTAAGTGGGTAGAAGCCAAGGCCCTAGCAAGAATCCGCGACTCGGATGTATTGACGTTCATCTTCCAACACATTATTTGCAGGTTTGGCATCCCAGCAGAAATTGTCTCCGACAATGGCAAGCAGCTGCAAGGGAAGAACATTGACATGCTCTTCGATACCTTCAAGATCAGGAAGAACAAATCAACCCCCATATATCCTCAAAGCAACGGCCAAGCAGAAGCCACGAATAATACCCTTTCCCTTATTCTCAAGAAGCAGTTGGACGAATACAAGGGACGATGGTGTGAGCAATTACACAATGTTTTGTGGGCATACCGAATAACCCGAAGGTCCGACACATGAGAATCGTCGTTCCTCCTCACCTAAGGATCCAAAGCCGTCATCCTAACAGAATTCATCATGCCAACCACGAAGACCGAAGCATGGGAGAAAAACCTTACACCGGATATGATGCTAGAAAGGCTCTATGATTTGGAAGAAAAAAGGGAAACAACGCTATAAAGGGTGGAGAATTACCAACGAAGACTGACGAGGGAATACAAAAAGAAGGTTAGGCTTAGAAACTTTGTAGAAGGATAATATGTGCTGAGAACTATACCCTAATACCAGCGAGAGAAGAAGTGGGGAAAGCTAGCACCAACATGGGGAGGACATTTTGTTATACATGATATTGCAGGAAATGGATCCTACTACCTGCATAACCTAAAAGGAGAAGTCCTCAGACACCCGTGGAATGCGAAGTATCTCAAGCCATACTATCCATAAAAGCAACGCAGTTCTGCATCTGCATGAAGAGCACCAGAAGAAGAAGACAGCGTACCCGCTTGACATGTTTCTATCTCTGGACGAGGAATAGCAGACCTCAACTCATCAATCGAACGAGCTTCTTGAATTCTATTGGGGAAAAGTAACTATTTACAATCTCTCGGGACTCCCCTATCAGCGTCTATAAGTGTAGGACCATGGGGAAGGCTTCCAACAGAAAGAGATACCCAACCAACTAATAAGACAACGTCTCAGCGGGATGAATGCATGTAAATACTTTAATAACGTATTACATATCCGGGAACGCTGCATCAACCCCCACCGTCCGGTGATCCTCTGGCCAAGGATTAGCCAGCGGGGTGACAGGTCCAGAGTCGATAACGAAGGTGCATACCTTCGTTACTGCCAGCAAACACTTTTTATTATCTACTTAATTTTCAATATCTATTTACTCGCTGCCTAAAAATCAAATAAACTAATGATGCAGGTAAAGAGGAGTTTTACATATCCTAATAAACGATGATCTATTCCATAAAAGTTGATTAAAAGTTCGGATAAATAAGCAAGAAAAGCAATATACAACAAAAAATGGCCTGAATCCAAGTAATCAACAAAGATCAACTTTATATGACATACGCAGAAATCTACTTCTCCTTGGAAGACTCCGTGTGATCAGCAGGATTCTTCGGTTGAGACGAAGGAACACTTCCTCCCGAAGAAAGGTCATAGGTATAGGTCATCGGCTCGGGTACAGGGAGACGAGGATATTTATTGGTAATACCATGGTCCCTCAAAAGGCCTTGATCAATCTTGGTCAACGTCTTGTTGATCTCCCCGGAAAGCTGACTACGAGCCTTATGCGCAATCACAGTGTCCTTGAGCTCAGACTTCGACAACGAAGACTTCAGCTTAGATACCTCCTTAACCGCCTCCTTTGCGGCTTCGTCCCGAGATCCAGCCAGCCCTTCATAATACCTAGCCTGACCCTGCTGGTGTACTAGGTCAGATTGAGCCTTTTTCAAGCCTTTCATTTGCAAGGCTAAGTTGTCCCTCGAGCTCTGAAAAAGAAAACACAAATACGTGAGAAGATCAGAGTAAAGGAAGCGCTCACGACCATACAAATATATACCTTCGACATTAGCCGAAGCTATTTCATATTCATTTTACTACGGCATCCCGGGCATCGTCGAGGAAATCATACTCGTCGGAAATTTTCTTATAATCCAATTGAAGATTCGTGAGAGCAAACTGACACTCATCCAACTCTACCTGCTTCATGGAATCTAAATGCCGAAAGTGGTTGACTTCGTTATTCATCTCTTCTTTCCCTTTACTAAGTCTGTACATATTAATCTCAAGACTTTTCTCGGAATCCATTAAACGAGCGACATCGGCCCGATAAGCCGCTAAAGCATTGCTGAGTGCATAAGCCTCAGCTATGGCTTCGTCCCTCTCCCGAACAAAACGTTGTATGTAATCCTGAACCTCGGGGTCAAGAGATGAACGAGCTTGACGCAGCTCCTCTTCTAAGTTCGCTATCTTGGTTTCTAGATGAGAAATACTCTCACGAGATTCGTCAAGACCTTTTTGGGTCCTCTCTAGGGTCTCGTTGAACTGTTGGCGATCAGCATTATAACGATTTTGCATGTCAACTGCCAGCTGCCGTTGCTGTCGATAATGAGCCATAAATTTATTATGCTCATCTGCCCGAGCGTTCCACTTGTCATCCTCTTTTTTGATTTTCTCCACTAATTCCTTAATCCGAGAAGCTTGGCGAGTCCTCTCATTCTGAATCCATGCCAACTCTCGGATATCAACCACTGAAGATAGGGATGGAGACTCAGACAACACAGTAAGAAGACAAAAGAGGAATATGAAGGGAAGAAAAGAAACAAAGACAAACCTTTAGAAGACGAAGCATCTTTACGGTCTTTCTCCAACTCACTACGAACTAATGCAAGCTTAACACGAAGCTTCTCCTTCTCGGCTATGAGTTGATCCTTCCCCTTCAGATGGTTCTTCAGTTCCAATATATCCTTGTCCCTAGAAGAAATAAGCACTTCATCAGCGTTCAACTCTTCTTCCCTATGAAGAAGCTTTGCCTCAAGCTTGAGGGCCTTCGCCTTGAAGAATTGGTACAGAGTATTGTTGCAATGTTCACTTCTCATTATCTACGATAATCATGAACAAAACATAACTATTAATAAAAAGGTATGTCAGCAATAAAAGATAGAACCTACGATAACTTACTTCAAGAACACGCTGTTGGGGATAACCGTACTGGTACCCATCAGCGTTAATCATCATTTCAGCAACAGAAGAAGGGGTATCGACCAATAAGCTTGTAGAGGTAGCTCCCAAATTCTTTTCCCAACGGGTAAAGGCATCGTAGTTTTTCTCACCAGATATCACTGGGGAAGGGTTCGGCACAAACATCAGACTTTTCTTCATCAGCAATCCAGTATAGTATCATCACCATCCTGCATCAGGGCTCTATCAAAACCCTCCGAAGGTGAACAAGCGGAAGTTCCAATATCAGCCGCATCATCTTGACCAGTGGAGCACCTCTTGGCTCTGGCCTCCTCGTTAACACGAGTCTCATAGCCCTCTTGACTAGTTGCCTTTTCTCCACCGGTCCTAGCAGCCTCTTCATCACCGGTCCCAATAGCTTCTTCATCACCAGTTCCAGCTGCCTTTTTGTCGCCAACCTCAGTTCCTACCCCACCAGTGGTTTTCTCACCTTCATCCCCAAGAACATCTCATTCATCATTCGGTGAAACCAGAGAAAACTTCTCATCTAGTCCCATGCCAATGTTAATATCCGTCAGACCATCAGCGGAGTGAATCTTACCAAAAACAAAATTCTGCGGGGGGGAGGGGGGGGGGGTTGGATGAGGCTCAGCATCCCCATTCTCCTGGTCTTGCGCCGATCCAATAGGGGGATCGTTCATCGGAATGTCAAATATAACTCTCTCTTTGTTGGTACCACCATCGTTGCTTGCATCCTTCTCATGATTAGGAGGGGAAGTATTTATTCGTTCCTCATCATCGGTAACCTCCTATTCGTCCTCAACATCTTCATCATTCACGGGGTTGTTAACCTCATCCTGAAAGTCTGCCTCCTCCGTAGGGGCAGTAGAAGACTGAACCGCGCCAATCTTCTTTTTCTTCTTTGCCTAAGGATATAACACTCAACGCATCAAAATGACGACTATTTACCTTAAACTAAGAAGAAAAGGGGCAACATAAGTGACCATACCTTCGCAGCGGCTTTACCCTTCGGAGGAAGGTTAGCATCGGAGCTTTCGTCTTCATCAGCAACATCAAAGGCATAATCGAAACTCATGCCATCGAAGTTCAACCGCCAGAGGCAGATGTCACCATAGAAAGCTGGAGCACTATCACGAGGTTGACTACCAGCGGTAGGACGCCAGCCCCGTGGACCAGGTACCCAGCCGTAAGCCCAAGGACTGACAACTTCAATAACGGTGGCATGCCACTCATAGTCATGATCACTCTTGAGCTTTTCACGACTAGGAAAGAGTTTCTGCTGAGAAGTCCCTTCGATACCAGGAACGTAGCGAAGCTTTCAATCACTCACCTCACTTAAGAGACGAACTTCACCATGAGAGCAGGAATTGAACGAAGACCTACACTCCAAGGCTTGCGGTTCCTACAGTTGATATAATCCCCAAAAGAGGCATTAAAGTTTGCAGGAGTATACAAGTCTCTCTCGGCGGGATCAGGAGTATAGCAGGTCATTGTCGTTTCACCATGACTACGAAGATAACACTCCCTCAAGGTCCTAAGATAGTTCCCACTTAGCTGCACCACTGAACGACGATGAGTTATGTGAGTGGAAACTTCGCGATCGGACAGAACGTCATAATAAAAAGAATCACTCGACCTATACAAGGGTAGCATCAAACCCTCCTCGAAGGCTCCCATAGTAGTCAGCAAATGAAATTCATCATACTTATAATTCACAATCATATCATAGGTAAGATAATCATCTGGCGCAAAGAACCTAACATCAAAAGCTTTGAGGCCATGCTTCTTCTTAAAGGCTTCGAGATCCACATGCTTTAAAGTGACTTTATTCTTCCCCACTGAAATGCTTCGTATCATCGGAACAACATCAGAGTCATCGGGCTCATTCAACAATGGCTTCTTCGCTTTTGGAGGATTTAAATCAGAGCCTTTCCTTTTAACCGGTGGATTCCTCGGAGGGTCCGCTGGGGGCATTGTAGATTTTGAAGAAGACTCCTTCACCAAAGGAATGGATTGGGAAGCTCTAGGTCTCGACTGCATCGACGCCTAAGGCGGTAGGGTCTGAAGAGGACGAACATTTAATGGTTCAGTGCGCTGAGGAGAAGGTTGTTGCACACCCTTCGGATCAACATGTTGAGAAGAGGGGTTAGCCACTGGACGGTTAACCGCATACCGAGACCCTTTTGGTGGATCTCTTTTCTTCGTAATAGAGACCCTTGGACCCGAAGACGATGAAACTTTTTGGGCTCGCAGATCTGGCGGAGAAGACCTTGGCGGACCACCTTTTGGCATAGAAATATCAGTACTTCTATGTGGAGATCTGTAGGGGCTCGATGGCGGAGTATGATAAGGAACCCGATGGCGATCAGCCATATCTGCGAAGGGGCACAGAGACAAACAGACTTACAGAGACGAGAAACCCTAATTCAGTCATAAACACCAAAAATAAGCTTCGATGACCAGCAGAGAAGTCTTAAGTTTTTGCGAAAAAGAACAGGGGCAAGGATATATACTTTTGTATATTTTGTTCTTTATCGCAAAAACCTAGATATAGCAGCAGAAAAAAAAATGAATATCAACTAAAATCTAGAACAAGATGATGAACACCATACCTGGAGGTTGAGCATTTTACACGATCAAAAGTGAACAAGGTCGAAACTATTGGAGAACAGTAACGACGGCTTAACTCAGAGAATATTGTCAGAGTTGGTCGAAGTTGTAAGGAGAATCAGGAGCAGCAACAGCAGCAGTTAAGAACTAAAGAACAAAGAAGAACTAGAAAAAAGAATGAAGAGTCAGGAAGAATAAACCGACAAGGAGTGAAGAAGGATAAAATTTATTATGTTAGCAACTTCTCTCATATTTATATCAAGAATAACCTCCCATGAATCAAGGGGAAGTTAATGCCAATAGTGGGAAACGTGCGCCAAGGATAATGAGAAGTTAATAAGGAGAGATGAATGTGGAGACGGTTTTTTTTTCCAAACTTGGACCAGCTTCAAGCTTAGAGAAAAGGGGAAAATTATATACACATGATTCATCTTCCGCCATGTGTTGAAGGAAGTACACGTGGAAGACATGCAACAGTAGGTCATCAAGATACGATGCCACGTCCCAACACCCAGGAAACCTCTATCGCCTATATTTGTTCATCTTCACGATGATCCAACGGTTCAGGATCAGGGAGCACTGAAGGAAAAAGTCACCTCGAAGTACTGAAGAGCACCCAAAGATCTGCTTTATCCCATCTCAAGGCAGTCCCAAGACCAACGGTGGAGATTAACTCCACTGATGAAGATGTGACAGGGCCATCATACATCTGTCTGACGCGTGCGGACCATCCCAACCACCAGCATTAAATACCATAAGCATAGGGTACGTGTCAATCGATCTGTGGATGAGAAAGAAGTGACCCATCGTCATCTGGCATAGCCGCTGGGGGCATCGGTTCAGAACGAGGATACCAGCGGCATCGGTACAAAGAACCAGAAGATAAAGGTTGCAACTATCCTTGACAGTGCGCCCCATGTATCAATCCTATAAATACCCCTCTCCACTAAGAGAGAGGGGGTCAAGGAATTCGTAGTAAACATAGGAGAGAGAAATAGGAAGAGTAAGTATGAGATCCATTTCCCCTTTTAGCTTCGTATTTTAGTCAGAGTCATTCGACTATGTTTGTAATTCCCAGATACATAGTGAAACACCAACCCCCGTGGACGTAGGCCTTAGTGCTGAACCACGTAAATCGTTGTCTCATTTATATTTCAGCACTTTACTCATTTTACTTCTTTTATTATTATACTCAGTGATATGTGCTTCGTAGATATGAAATGGCACGGAATCACACTCTATGGACTAGACAATGACGAGTCCGAAGACTCTGAATCGATGAGTCATCGTATTTGCATCATTTCATATCTGATTTATTCACCTTAACGTTTTTATCCTCAAATGCAATATTGTTTGTGTACACGTGGACCTCATCGTGATTTGTGTTCACAGTGAAGATAAAAAAGTTCCATTGGTGTGTACAATTTTTTTTTCCTTTAAGAATTTACCATCTGCTAGGATGATGGATATACCTTGTAAACCGTCTGTATATATGTGCGAGGTATGGGTACTGGTAATCAATCGACATCTTCGTTATCTAGTTATAGCAAGCAATGTTGATGTGAATCCTGAAACAGATTTTTGTTGCATTTAATTACCAGTAAAAACTCTGCTTGTGACAGCTTCATTTTCTGCCTAGGATAATTCATTATGCCTGCCAACCTCCTTCTGAGTGAATGTAAAAGTGGTGTTTTGAGACTTGGATTCATTTTGGGAAAAAAAGAAAAGAAAAGGGAAATTCACGGATAGGCGCAGACGGGCATGCAACAAGTTTCTGGCCATGGAGCCGTGAAGGCACTACATGGAAAATTTCTTTCTTAAACTTATACATCTATGACTATTCCTACACATTCATTAGATGATTAGAGACCTAGAAGCAGTTAAATCACTTAAGCCTAATGGACGTGGAGAGCCGGAGTTAACACAAACCTTTATGCTTATCGTAGTCCTTTTGTACTGTGTAACAGCAAACATACCAACTCATTTATTTCACCATGATCCAGGCCTCCAGGGTGTGCAAGTGCCTAGACTTCATGTCCTGCTGTGGTGCATGTGATCGACCACCTGTATGGGTTGTTGGGGTATATATTTAAAAACATAGTTTTGTAATAATATGCCAAAGTTAGAGAGATAGTATGGTGGCATTGTTTTGAGCTCCCACACTATAGGCATGGGTTCAATTCCCATCCCACACAATTTCACTAGGGTATATACTATATATTATATTACATTAGTCCGGGAGCGGGGTCTTGGGAGGTCTGCTGATCCAGAAACAATTTTTTTGCTGTTTTTAACTTAAATTTTCAAAACGTATTAAGATAATTATATCATGATTAATTACAGTTAATGTTGAAATTTTAATACGGCCGTTTTTTTGCTGTTACAAAGAAATTTAATTGGCATTAATCGAAAATTAATTTTCCATTAATTCCATTGATTCTTTTTGATTATAAAAAAAAAACTGGTTTCTGGAAGAAAAGATATAGAACGTTATTTTTATTTCGTCAAGTTTTTCTGAGCAAGTGTTGTTGAAAGAGTTATTATTGATTCGATTTCTCAGTGCAGAGAAATCGAAAGAGATAAGTTGTTTTATCCCATAGGGTTTCGACAAAAACTGACTGCTAGCACAATCAAGAGGCAGAGTCGCGAAACACCTTAAAGATAGCGACCTAGTACGCGACTCAGCGGTTTCTTTGTGTAATTTGATTATAGTGTTTTGTTTCCAACATGGGTCCTAAGAGAGACTTATATGGGATGAAAGCGGGTATTAAGAGAGACTCAAAGGAGTCACCATGAACTAGGGGGTGAATTGTTACTTTCTCATTTTATCCCAGCGATAGCATCATCTACCAAGTATGAAGTGATGCCTTGGTATGATAGTGGGTTAATTTCTTGGCCGCTGCCCTACACATAATTTTTGTCCTGTATTTTTTTCTCTTTTAATGTTACACTTAGGTCTTATGTAGCTCACAATGAGGTTCACTTGGAGCAAAGTGAGAGATTTAGAGATCTCTCCAAGCCTCCATTTAATGTCTGTTGAAGTCAGATTTTTAATAAAAACGGCATTTCAAAGGGGTAAAAAAAATTAATTGCAAAAGTATTCCCAAAACTCAGATAAACGAACTATATAATTAGTTTTATTTGTTCAAATGATCAGTGTTCGATTAGTGAAGTACATTAGTCAAAACAACAATATACAACAATATATTCTTTCAAGATATTCCGAGGGATCATCTGATCTACAGTAATGTGCTACATGTATTAATAGTATCAAGAAAACGAATGGCATCCAATAAAGGATCCACTTTCAATGGCTTGGTTATGTGGAAATCCATTCCAGCTTCTTTTCTCATATCTGCTTCATCACCCGCCTCATTTGCTGTTAAGGCTATAATTGGGATGTGAATATCATAAAATCGTTCCGCCATCCGTATTCTCCTTGTGGCTTCATATCCATCCATAACAGGCATCTGCTCACAACAATATGAAATAAATACAGAAATGAAGAGATTTTTTTACAACAATACATTATATGTAACAATTATATTTTACCAAGCAACGCAAACAAAATACAAAATATTGCGTGAAAATTGTGAATACCCAGAAGAATATACAAGAAAGAAATTTTACCTGACAATCCATGAAAATGTAGTCATAAGGAAGAAATTTTGAAGTTCCTTCTGGTCTATGATCAGGTTCTTTTAAAGCTTTACTAACTTGTTTTACGGCTTCTTCGCCATTTTCACAAACTTCAACGATAGCACCAAGACGAGAAAGGATTGTCGTTGCCATTTTCCGTAAGACAAATTGGTCTTCAACAACTAAGACTTTTTTTCCATTCAAAATATTAAAATCATCGGTGCTAGGACTAACACCTCCTTGTTGTATTATTCGATCTGCACGGGGAGAAAAGTTCTTTTTTGTCGAAGAAGAAAGTTCGGTGGCTCGTTTATCCGTGGAATTTGATTGACTTTCTTCTCTAATATTACCCCCAAACTCTGGTAATTTCTTTAGAACTTGATCCAGTCGAGAACCATGAAATGGTTTAATAAAAATGTCATCACACGTAATCATTAGTTTCGCCCTGGAAAGCCTCATATTTTTCTCGGTAATAATGGGAGAGAGTAATCCAACAATCCGAAATCCCATATCACTAGGCAGATTATTACGAAAATTATCAACTATTGAACATACCTCAGATATCTGTTCCACATGATCATCAATTATTATCATAATGAAAGGTAATGCCGCATTCCTCACCAAAATGGTTCTTCTACGTGGGGTTGATGAACGTGATGCTTCAGCCTGCTCATTTCCACTTAAACTCTCATCATACATTGTTGTAATAGGACTATGCGATGTTGATCGACTCAAATGATCGGTGTATAAACCTAATTGCTCAGATTTTCCAGAAGAGCTTCGACTACTAACATAAAACCGGCGTTTTATTTGTTGGAGAGTAGGAAGAACATGTTCCCACTGGTTAATAGCTGACACTTTTACACCTAGTGTTCGCATGAAGTTCTTTGTAACGTTTCTTCTTTCATCGTCTTGAATAACAAGTATAACATGTGATGATGATAAACCTTCTATCTTGCAGGGGATTTGGTATAGCCTTGTCGTATGCATCGTGTTTTCGTCTTGGGAAAGAAAAATGTTGAAGCTGAAACAAGTTCCTTTCTCGCTGATTTCTTTATCAAGAATACTTATTTCTCCTCCCATAAGACGCACTAATGATTGCACAATTCCAAGACCTAACCCAGTACCACCTTGTCCAAGCGCCGTTTCCTTAACCTGGACAAAGTTCTCAAAAATAGAATCTCTTTTCTCTTTTGGTATCCCTTTTCCCGTGTCGTCCACCTCAACTACTAACTCCAAACAATTTTCATTATGTTCAAATGTACGGAGTGTGTCGTTATAATCTTGTCCAATGTTATTGCAAAGTAAACGTGATACACGTTTCCAGATACCATTATATTTTGGTGAAAGCATCGAGGCGTTGGGATTTGGTTTTCTTGCCCAAGCACGTAAGACAACATGTCCTTCAGATGTAAACTTCGTTGCATTACTTAACAAGTTACTGAGTATTTGTTTGAGTTTTCCACGATCACCTTTGACGAGCGGAGATTTGAGAACCGAACCATCACAATGGTCCAGCACGACATCTATTCCTTTCTCCAACCCCCTTGGATATATGAAATTAACTGCTTCCTCTATTACTTTAGCTAAATCGAAAAATTCTTCGTGCAATTGCATCTTGCCGGCTTCAATTCTACTTGCATCAAGAACTGAATTCAGTAATTCTGAAATATGTTCACACCCAACAAAAAAATGATTGAAGTTATTACCCGATTTGTTAAGAAAACATGAATAATAAAAGAAACTAAAGTTATTTGATTTCAAAATCACAAATGGTGTTCTTTTTTAAAATTTTGATGATCTAAATAGTTTCCTTGTGGATATTGTTAGACATCAATAAAAGCATTTTTGCAAGTAAACGAAAGAAAAAAAAGTTTGGAGTGCTAGAAAAAATAAAACTCACCGAGAAGATCCAATGAAGCGCTTTTCATTTGTGACAAATTGTTATCCAAGTTGGAGCCGGGAGAAACCTCGGTAAGACAAAACTCAATGAGGCCAACAATTGTTGCAAGAGCACCACGAATGTCATGGTTGGCACTTGCAAAAGCAATACTTTTGTTCATACTCCTCCTTTCAGCTTGTTGTGTTGCTTCCATTTGTTTCATAAGTGTAGCTGAAAGAAACATCTCCCTTCTTGTACCTCGAGATATTAACACTATAAAGAAAGCCGTCGAAAAGAACACAGATATGATCGCAAGCGCCAATAACAAAGATGATACACTATCATTTCTACGAACTTGTGTTAGTAATCCATTGTCACGGAAAATCATGATTGATGCCTATCAAAATCAAATACCAATCATAGTTAGTTGTGTGCATTAATCATACATATGATATGCTCCTAAAAATAAAGGCAGCCAATAAAGGATGCATACGTACCACTTTAATGCCAGCTATATCAAGGGGTTGGCAATAAATATGGTACCTTTCCCTGCGAATCTCTATTTCGTTGCCTCGCAATAAGTCACGACTAGGATCACATGAAACTATAGCAATTCCATTGCGATGATCATTTCCCATATTATCCCCATCTTTCGTTACTTCGATCGAAACACTTGCATCATTGATCACAATACTAGCGCTAAGATTGTTGTTATGTGTGAGGATTTTACCTTCATTTGTACCTAAAAATAAAGTACCATTAAGAGTATTTACTCTCTTGATGGCATCTACGAAAGTTTTGACAGATACACCAAGAGATACTACTCCTTCCCCATTAATAGCAGCCATAGAATGAAACGAAGAATGTGTTGACGATGAATTGTTACTTCCCAATACATTCCCTACAAATGCACACCCATTCTTACTTTCCATTGCTTTCCTAAACCAAACTGAATTCCTAAAACATATGTCCGAGTTTGGAATTACGGATACTTCTCCATATGGTTCACCTGTGTTTTTATCTATTGGTTGCTTATACAAGTTGTATGAAGAAGTCCTGGTGGCCCTTTCTTTGTCATCAACACATGTTGCATTTGAATATAACGATACAGTTTCATTTCCATCCATGTAATAAGAGAAGAATAAACCGTTCGATTGCAAATAAGAAATCTGCGATACATTATGGACCATGAATGCCAGCAGCAGTTTGGGAGCCACCTACATTCAATGAAATATGTTCAAACATTATTATCGGAATGAAGGAAATGATGCATTTGGTTTATATTATGGAAACAAATCAATTGCTATATACAATTATAGAGATAATTTAAAAGTAATTAATGTCGAAATTCAATTTCCTAATAAAAGTAATTAATGTCGAAATTCTAGAGAATATAACAAAAATTGATAAAAGTCTCATTTTGCGGCAGTAAATCGACATACAGTAGTAGGATGTAGCGGAATGTAGCAAATTGAAAATGAACATTTGAGTTTAAGTATTCTTACCATGGTACTAATCTTGGAGAACGCTGGCGGGGTTGTTTCTTTAAAGGATGAACCCAACATCCTTGCTAAGTTCAACGCCGCTGCATTTGGAAGTAATGAATGAGAAACTGCTTGCACATCAGAGAAAATATGATCGAGCAGGTATTTTGCAGCAAACTCTAGACCCTCTTGCACTTGGTAAGCCACTATTTTGTATGACAAAATAGCTGATATCGGTATCCCTAACACAAGGAATCCCTGCATAAAAAGTTAAAAGAAATGAAATTAAGAACGGAAAAGAAAAGGAGAAATCATGCCTAAACAAAAGAAGATAATTCAATATTATATTACCAGAATAATGAACGACATTACTGGTCGAATAGCGATTGTTGAACTGATGATCTTCATCATGCTTCAAGGTTGCTAATATTTGCTACCTATCTAATCTCAACTCCAAATGATACCAAAAACTAGTGTGTGAATGAATATGTGTGTTTTTATGTCTGCATTGTGTTTATGAATGAGAAAATCCTCTTACAGATGTGAAGTTATATAGTGGTTGAGATTAGACTATGAAACACAAAAGGAAACTAAATTTTTTTTGAATAATTTTCATCATAAATAACATGTATACGAGGCATAAAAGTTTCAAAATTTGACTTAAATTGGCGCCCTGTTTTAATTGTCACCCGTAGGATTTGTAACCAGTTATGGTATAAAATGTTGTTTATGTCATTTAAGATTTCCTAATTAAGTCTATTTTCCCTTTTTATGTGCTTTATCTCACTAAATGGGCAAAGAGGTGCATGTACTGTGTATCAAGTCTGTTTTCTTTTCCATGTAATCAAGTCTGCATTCCCTTTTCTGCGCGTGATAACACGGCTTGCCAGGGCCAATTTGCTCATATACGTTGCTCGCATTTAACAACCAGACAAAACTCCACAATAGGAACGGACTTTGTGGTCATAATTTACACTAACAGTCATAGAGACTTCCAACATTGCCAAATTAAACACCATAAAAGTTTCTTTTTAAACACCGTGAACCAGAATGTTCATAATACAGTTTTTAAACAAGGCATAATAGGGTGCTAACATGAGTAACATCTAGAAGCTTGCTGCCGTACATCTTTGGTATTGGCCAATCCGTTGGATTGATTGCCCAGTTCCAAGTTCAGCAAGTCTGCAATGGCGAGTAACAAGTGTGCTTTGAACATTTGCATTTTGCAGCTTTTTTTACATGGAGGAAAAGGAAATCATTTGTATTAAAAAGAAAAATGCCGATATCATTAATTACAACATTAACAGACCCATATTTGTCTCTCTGGGTATCAAGAAGCCAAAAGCTAACTTCAAAACCTGATTCACAAACTTCTTCCAACCATAAAAAAAGGGAAGAAAAGAGAAATAAAGAATAAAATGAAATGAAATGGACAATCAGCTCTCTTTGTCGTCCATGGTATAGACGGGTATTTGCCAGATCTTGGTGTTCTTTTTAGGATCATCCGTTAAGC
This sequence comes from Papaver somniferum, assembly GCF_003573695.1. Taxonomy (NCBI): domain Eukaryota; kingdom Viridiplantae; phylum Streptophyta; class Magnoliopsida; order Ranunculales; family Papaveraceae; genus Papaver; species Papaver somniferum. Next base: position 30,457,104 of record NC_039368.1, read on the forward strand.
TGAGATCTGATTCGTTATCCTTATATGTTCCAATGAAGGTCTTAGCTCCCCTCATGATTAGCCTCTCTAACATGAACAGTTGGTAATTGTTCTCAATTACAGGATCCAGAATCCTACTAAAGTTTGACGAGTACGCAACTCTGTACCTGCAAGAAATGAACAATGTAAAAGCGTTACTTCGCATATCAACCACTAACCAACATGAATTCATGATCTTGTGGGCAAGAAAGTTTTGACGTATGAAAAAATTTAAGTTGTCACATCAATTATGTGTTTAAGGCAAAGTCTTTTGAGTCCTGAAACTGACAGGATAGAGAACCAACTAGCGTAAATATATACATGCAAACCACAATAGGCTAATGTTGCAGAAGAAAAGTATAAGAATCCATATTACTATTTTCAGTAGACAACGAGAAATAAAAGATTTTCCACTAGTTGCTGTACCTGGAAGAGAGAGGGGAAAAGAATCCAGGCGTCCTCTCATTAGAAGCAATGAAAATTGTTCGTCCACCCTCAACCCATTTTGCAATTCTCTGAAGAATGAATTCTGGGCGAGTATCCCTATCCAAGTGAGGATGAAGGCTTCTTTCAACTCCAAACCTGTCCTTTCTGGTTTTTAATATGTCACCTCGCCGAACATGAATAGCATCATAGTCACCAAGCAGCTGCTTGATCTGCAAATATTGAATGTTGGGGGTTGATAAACTAAAAACACTAAGCCAGAATATCTTCGCCAAAGAAAAACCCTCACACCCTCTTTTGTGCAAGCCTAAATATTTGCAAGAAAGTTAAAGAAGAACAACATGATCCGGGATTGTAAGCGTGACTATGTTTTGGTGTAAGCTTAACACTTCAAATTGCATTTTTCTAACTCACTCTACATGACTAAACATCATATGTAAGCTTTCTCTATCTTCTATTTTTGTCCACTATCAGATTCTCCCCGGTATTGCTAGTGTCGTTTTTTCTAATCCAACACATTGTCAGAAGATCTTGGTACTTGGCTATACTGATTATAGTTAGTTTAATAGTACGTAACTCTTAACACTTTACTTCCTATTATGAACACTATAATATCGCCTTACCTTTAAGGAAAAAAATTCTTTTTCAACCAGCCACCTGAGTAACAGAGAGGAAGTTAAAACGGTTGAAAAGTCGGACCAATGCTCTAGGATATGAACCTGACAAATCCTAAACCTGGGGATTCAGGGTCTAACCACCACTGCTGCCCCATCACCATTGTCACCACAACATGCACATACCACAATATAAACACCAGATGACCAGAACAGTGACTTTTTATGTTACTGTGTCAAACTACTTTTTCAACTATATTGACTAATACTATCTGTAAAAATTTCTAGACGAAGTACAAACTCGTACCTCTACTTTGTTTCCTAAATTTCCTCTTAACTGGATTTCATTGACCTGTAGTGAGAAGATTGCTCTACTATGCTCGAAGGTCTTAACTCATGGATTAATTCCAGGAAAATGGGTGGTCCAGATCAATATTTACAATAAATAAACAGGCTGGTTTATTTTCCTCCAGATTTAGGATGAGGTTGGGTGCTGATAAGTAAGCTCAATGCTAATGCAGCACTTTTCCAAATGGAAACCATGACATTGCAGTTATAACTTATAGCAAATAAAAACCAGAATAATATGGAGGATACAGATTTTAAGGCAGATAGAATCCGTGGTCCACATAATAGTGTTTCTCATCTGTGAAATTAAAAATAGGACGCTTAAACAACCATGTTGAGTTTTATTACTATTACTTTTATAAATAGAACATCTTATTAAGCTGTTGCAATTTGAAATTTGGATCCAGCGTATAGAGCTAGAATCTAAAAAGACATACGTACCAATTACTTTTATGACTAGAACATCTTATTAAGCTGTTGCAATTTGAAGTTTGGATCCAGCGTATACACCTAGAATCTAAAAATACTTACATACCGGTGAAACATGATAAAGCTCGATTTGGTTCACAAGATAATTACCTAGCAGGGATTTTCAGACACATACCATAAACACCAAGTACACATCAAATGTCACATTTTCACAACAGAAACTGCATAAATTTATGATGTTCCCTACGGACAACGTACCTGATCTGCTGCTCTTTGAAGCTTCTTGGTTGCCATAGAAGGCAGAAATGAATATGGGAGCGCTACAGCACTATGATTTTTTCGATCTTTGCACTCCATAAACCTGGATGGATATCATGGTCAAATGTCATTCATCAAAATTTATATAGTTTCACTCAAGTGGCACTAGATAACCACATGGATCATTACATCTGTAAAAATGCACATTATCAACTAACTAAAATTCTAGCTGCTTTAATTTTGCATCTGACTAGTAAAACGCTCTTCAACCTACACAATCCAGGTTGACCGTTCACTCAATCAATCGAATGAATCAGTCAAGCCTAATAATCTCTAAGTGGTAATTGCACAACTAAAACAAGGCTTATCATTAGTTATTCTATTGAACTGGCACATTTGAAGATTTTCTACATTTTATCAAATAGGAAGCAAATTTGGAAAAATTTATACTTTCCGGAAATAGAAATACACACGAACAAAGAGTTTTACACTCTCCCTCCTCCAAATTATACAAATGAACAAGCCACTACATGTGCTCTAACAAGTTTAATTAGGAAAGTCCAAAATGAAGACAACTGTTACTGAAAGTGAAATTATCCAGAAAAAGAAGATAATAATGAAAAGTAAGCCTACCAAGCAAGAGGGCTTGCAGTGCGGTTTATGAGTAACAGATTCGAGTAGCGTTTCTCTTCTTTGAGATCGTTTCTACTTATTCCTTCTACATGAGCAACACCTCTAGCTCCTAACTTCATACTAGTTGATAGCACATGATACCAAACCTTTGAATTATCAAGGATTACAGGAACTGTTTTAGATATGAGTTCCAAATCATACAATGAGTCCATAGCACAAGAGCTCTCTGTCCATCTACGAGATAAAATAAGACACGTTCAGACTTTACAAAATGATCAAACATTTGAGGAGTTTAGATTTCAAAAGGCATTTGTGTAAACAAAAATCATAGATCTGTTTCCGAAATATATGGTACATAAGTATTACCTGTCGTCAGCACTTGAATTGCTAGGCTGATCGAGACTTCCCATTTTATTATGCAAGGGACTAATGCACATCCTTGAAGGCATCACAAAAGTTCTACAGAGCAGTTCAGAACATCAATTACGGAAAGAAGATAAAAAATCCACACAAAAAGTATACAAAACACAAAACAAGTCCTCATTTAAAGAAAAAGTTAATCATTTCTTTCAAGACAAACTCATGAGAAACGCATGTACTTCCACTAAGGAAAACAAAAGAAAGGTTAAAGTTTGACATAACTAATCACATTCAAACCCTATTTTCAGAATACAGTGCTACAGATTTCTCCCAATAATGATCCAAAACCCAAAGAAGTAATTTATGACGCAACCTCTAAAAATTCATAAAAAGAAATGATATGAATTTGTAAATCCAATGTGAATAATGAATCCCAAAATCAAATTACCTTTGGAGAAAAATGGCTTCTTCAAGTGCGCATCTGAGACTAGATTCTTGATGACCTAAACCAGCACAAGAATGACAATGTTTACCAGGGCAATCAATTCGATTACCCCAATACAAATATTTCTTCTCTAAAGTATGATCAATAGAGGAGGAAGATACTACATTTTGTAGGGCTTCTTTTACAGTGGGAAAAGAGAATTTAGAAGTAGAATTCCAACAAGATAGTATGAAAAGAAATGCAATTACTGAAATTGAAATAACCAGATAGAGAATCGGAGATCTAGGTTGCTTTTGTTTATTCTTAGGAGCTCTGTGAAAAATCGCCATGTCTTTTTGTTGGAAGTGTGCATTCAGAAAAGAAGAGAGAGTCTTCAGTAGTACTCTTCCTAATAAAGAAGATGAAAAAGGAGGTTAGGGTTTATAAAGAAAGCAAAGTAAGTAATCATAGAGTTTTGTTGGGTGTAGTCTCGACTGGAATCACAGAGTGGAATATTATCTTCTTCTCCTAAACTACTGACCAGAGAGACTGACGGTTGCATTTGTTCTTCTTCATCCTCCTCTAATGGATTAATGGATACTGCGAGCAACTAGTAATCACTGATCACTAGTCGAGACATACCTCAAACGGTATGATGATGGGTACGGGTAATGTTCCGAGACCGGATGAGCCTATTAGTATCAAGCCCGATAATAAAATGATTATTGGTGCTTATGTATGTGAAAGATGTTGTAAAGGCAATTCCTATGGTAATGGTCGGATGAAAATTTTTGTTGAGCTAGGTGGATGACCAAACACGTTTTCCACTACGGTAAAGTATTGGGCGGTTGATCATTAAGCGTCAGAGCTTATGACACACGCTAACGTTCGAAGAAAAAGCGTCGGCGTTGAAAGAACAAGTGCCGGCGCTAAAAGCACAAACGCGGTGATGGAACTTAGAATGCTGGCGTTTGTAGCAAAAACGCCAACGGCTAGTTTTTTAAAATTCAAAATTCACTTTTTACCTCTATGAATTACCATCATTTTTAAACAATTTACTCACACCAAAATTCATTTCTCTTGAATTTTCTCTTCTAAAACTTATTTCAATTTTTGAGTTTATTGTTGGTGAAATGGCTGAAAAGGCGATCACACTTTTTTGCGATGCAAAACTTGAAGTTGTTGTTTCTAAGGTATGTGGGATTTTTAAAAAGATCGAAAATTGTATGAAGGAAGTGCAAGTTTTTGAAGTTGCTCCAAGAAAATGTTCCGTAAAAGGTAAAGAAGAGCTCCAGTTTTGAAAGTTAACAACAAAAAATTCAAAAACAAAGGCGAAACTGTCAAAGAGCGCGTTGAAAGGAAGATACATCAAATGAAGATAAACAGGAGGCCAAAACTTGTACTTGATTTTTATTGAAGTTGTTTAGTACTTTTTATTATTGACTAAGTTTATATCTTGTAAAAGAATTGGCATTAACTATCAATGAATGAAAATATTTAGATTTTAAAATAGATTTCCACTTCAGATTAAGCGAAATTTATTACAATTTAAACTCGAAAATAAAATCAAACTACAACAACACACAGGAAAAATAACCTCCGCTACGGCGGAAAGAGAAAACCCTAAGAAAATTCTCCATGAAAAATCCTCAAAACCTTAGCTAATCGTCTGATCCACTGGCACTAGGGATGAATTAAGGGTTATTAGATGCTAGATCTGTGGTTTGATCATGATTTTTATTGATTATTAACTCCAATCGATGGATTGGAGATGTTCCTTGAAGTTTTGGGTTACTGTTGTTGTCTGTGCTCGTTTTTGTTGTTGTTCGGGAAGATGGATTGATTAACAGGGATGTGTTTATCTCTGGGTATCGACCGATTGCTAGATGGAGGTTAATGGCTATTATTAATGGATTTTCATCTGAGTTGGGTTTCCTCATGCGTCGGCCTTTTTTTTGATATTTATGGTATCTCAGGAAACTTTAACCGTCTCCAATATGATATTGATCTTTGTCTAGGAGAACTGAAGATTGATTCTCCTCTGCTGCCCACCCCTTTTACCCTCATATTTTTGCAATATCAGATCTATGACTAATATTTTGTCTCCATGTCTCTTGCTTAGCCTCATCATTAACCTTCAAAGCTATTAGATTCTATTAAATTCAACCTTCTCGTTGCCCTGCTATCAGAAATCAAATCATTCAAAATTCATAACTCTCTGACTATCCTCCAATGCTTTTTTGATTTCCCCATCTCCATTTAGTTTTCTCTCAGCTTGCCCTCTCCAAAAAATCATATAAATGTTTTGGAATGGTAATATTCCAGAGTTTTATGTTTTCTCCTATGTTTTTAAACCTAAACTTTATAAGGCAACCCTTTCTGCTATCCTCTTACCACCAGGCACTTTAGTCAACTCAATACTTCTGAAGTTTAATTCTTGTTGGTGGTCTTAGTAATCCCCTTTGTGTGATGTTAGATGCCTTGTTTTTGTTGGACGTTGGTTGAAATTTTTCAGTGTAAAAGGTAGATTTACCCTATAGTGAATTCGTCTGTGTTAGGTCATGGTTGATCTAGATTTTGAGGCAAGAAGCTAGTTTTAATTGGAGATTGGGTTTTGAATCTACTTTGAGATCCTATCAAGCATTCTTGGATTATTCCTAGACTTTACAGAGTTAAGAATTATCTTACATAGCATTCATATATTTCGCTCATCCTGAGTGAATGCCAATTCTTATGTTCCAAATCTTCAAGGTCCGATAGCATTCAACAACCTATTCAACAATCTAATGGTTTATAATGGACAAGGGCAAGAATTATGAGAATTATGGTTATTGCAAATCAACCTCTCAAAATTACAATATTTTTTGAACACCAACAACTCGTAGCATTATCTAATTCAGAACATGATCAAGATTAAGGAGCCACATCGAAGAACATTTTTATAAAACCACAGTACAACACCCTTTAACTTAAAGTTTTAAGTAATTCCCTTGAGCTGGTGGATCTTCCACCCTATTTAACTTCTGGTTCTTCAGTTTACTTTAGCTATTACTACTTGGTAGTTTTATTTTAATTATTATCCAATCATAGGTGAAATTGTAATAGTTAGTTTATTTGTCTTAGCTGTAAGTGCTCGCTTATAAAGCACATAGTTTAGGTTAGGTTTTGGTCCATTTGAGTTAGCACTACAGTCCTTGTTTGTTTCCTCGTATTTTAAGTGTAATAGTGGAATTAGATTTGTTGTATCTTAACTGCAACCTCAGTTATGTATTAAATGTTCGACCCTCCTTATTCAAGCATGAGAAAGAATCCAAGGGATGACTTCCCAACAACTATGGCCAACACTAGCACACATTGGCGAGAATCTATGGATCAAGCAAGAACAAAAGGAGGTAACCAAGTATCGTTCGGACAATACAACACAACAACTGGATACGTACACGTTACTATGACCTCAGATCAACTGCATTGGCACCATCTACCACCATCAAAGATCTTATGGATATTATCGTGTCCATTAAAAATACCGTTTTTATTATGGAAAGCATTGACCGAAGAACTTTCGACCTTCGACACCAACTCCAACATCACACCCCGGTGCAACTATAATCTGAAGATTGTTGCTCACTTCCTGATGCAGTGTCTCGTTGCTATAGATTCATGGCATACCAATCCAAATGTAATTTATGAATCTTTGGGTAACACATACCCTAGTGTAATATCCGGTTATTAGCTTAATAAATTTCATGCTTCAAAAAAAAAATACATTTTAATAAACCACAACAAAAACATTAAACTACATCAAATCCAACGACATTCTCTTTGTAGAGTTCATAACATTCAAAATGCTTATACTCTCTTCTGCTTTCTTCAGTAACTTGGTAAGAGCGATGGGATTCTGTAAAACAGATAAACAACAAGTTCAGATATTTATGATGCATTTGATCAGTGAGGACAAAGGTAAGATACTCACCAGTTCTTTGTTGGATAATCCAGAATAGCTACGGTGAACCATCCACAAAACTTCCGTGAATGTTTAACTTCTTTAGTGATGAATGCAATTCTTAGTTCTAGGCTCTTACTGTTTCTTACAAATTCGTTCTGATGCTACAAAATGTCCCAATACTCTTTCCCAGAAATTGTCACTATTCAATGGTCTCATCATACGATGTAACCAAGATCGAACAAGAGTAACATCTTCTTCCACTGTAAAGACCGGGAGCGGCATTCGAGTGCAGTACATATGTGACCGATATGTACCATCTTTTAGAATTATAAAACACGCTTCATAACGAAAAGGACCGTGAGGTTCCTCTCAATTATCAAGAGCTGTTTGGATCACGTCATCTTCAGTTACACCGCTGAACTTTTCTCGATCAATTTCCATTACCAGAGCAAGAAATGGTTGGACTGCAAGCCTAATAGATTGAGAACGAGTACGCAATCAACGAGCATCTCGGTTTCCTGGGTTTCCCGTCAGTGAGACGAACATTAGAAAAACATTATCCCAAAAAAACCGTCTTGAAATCCCACACCAGTGATTACCCTATGAAAAAAATATGTCTGCACAGTGAGAGATTAAGAGTTTTAGAAGAAAAAAAAAAGAAGAAGGTGTGCTTTTGGATATGGGAGAAATGGAATTTATAGGCCGAGAAAGAAAATCGAGTCGTTGGAAATTTAGTCGTTGGCGTTTGAAGTAAAACCGCGCGGCTTTCCTTTAAGCGCCCGTTTGAATTACCATAGGAGTTTGTGTTTGTAGTAAAACCGCGCGACTTTACTAAAACCGCCTGTTTGACTTACCAACGCCTATTTTCTTGTTATAAATACAACATTAGGGTGGCCTCTCAACCAAACCAATAGATTTCTTTCTCAGCATTCACCATGTTTTCTAAAGGCAAAGCGAAGGAAATATTATGCGTCGAAGCAAAAGAGGTTTGTCCATTATGTTTCATGGATAACCACATTCTTATGCAATGCCCTTGGATGTATTCAAAATGTCCGCGGGAAGGTTGTTCACGCATCAGAATGGTGATTGAATCACAACCGGAAAAGCTCAGGTATTTGCAATGTCAAGATCCCAATTTTCCATAGGAACCACATATGCTAGATGATGCTATGAAGATTAAAAAAGAAGAATAAGAAAAGATTGCAACACCTATGCAAAAACTTCAAACTTAAAGCCAAATTGAATAAGGAATTATTACACTGCAAGCATTGTGGATATGGAGATCATAAATAAAAACATTGTTCAGTGGATGCTCAAAGCCTGATTGCAAGACTTTTATGCATTTGCGGACTTCTTATGAAGAAGACACATATGGAAGGCATTTTGGGGAATGTCCTAGTGTTTTTTGGTAGAGTGGACAGATTGAAGTTGAAGGAAAAATTGATTCACTATGGTATTATGTTATTTAGTTTGCTGTTTATTTTGTGTTGTAACGATTATCTAAAACCAAACATGTGGATGTCTTCACATTTGCATCATCAATACCATAAGTAATTTAAAATTTTCCTCGATTAAACATTGCACCATCAATCTTATAAATAAAAACATACTGCATTGAACAACCACATCATACATGATAATAAAAGAAACACATTAGATTAAAACAACTACTACATAGGCGTCAATTCTCGGCGGGTGGTGGAATTCCAAGGGCGATGTAGGGACCGTAATTGATGAGCACCCTAATAATGTTGAAACAAGAATGGAAGTCGAAAGGACGACCGCGGTGAGATGTTGGCCACATCTCTAGAGTTCTGGGTTCCATTTCCTGTTCGGCTTCACCGAGCTGATTTTTGTGATTCTTCATTAATTGAGCGACGAATTCCGATACATTACAACTAATTACACTAAAATGATGCGTCAATCCGTGACAATCACGCCCATGAATGTTCATCTTTCCAGCGGCGAACCTTTTATAATCTTTCTCCCAGAACGTCGATTGGGATACATTCCTACCGATATCGGTTGTTAGAGCACTGCTCGGTCGAACTCGCATGCGTTTTTATCTCAAGCATGTTTGTCAATGTTAGTGATCAAAACTATAAGTCTTGATTTCTAGTCTACTTATAGATGTCTCGGACTAGGACATAGATTGTGTAGTTGAGCCTTAGACTTCACGGCGTTCATCATTTGAAGATGAAGAATTACTGAGGAGAGCTTGTGGAACTCCATCAACAAAAGGTATGTGGAGACCGAAACTCATCTATCACTTGGAAAGTCTATTTCTACTCTATCTCGTATATTGAGATATAAGTCGTATTACCTCATTACGATATAGTTTTCTATTATACACATTTGAGATTTCGAGCTCAGCTTATGTGTTTCTCGGAATATGTGTTGGCAAGCTTTCGCTTTGACCAAGTTTATCTTATATTCTTGACGCAAGTCAAAAGATGATCATGTGAAAATTTCCGAGTAACATCTTACATGGTTTGTGTGATACAATCATTTGGTGTAGACTTGGAATGTTTCGTTATGATTATTTCAATAACTTGAAAATTGCTTTGATGCTAATAGTGTGTGAAAATGTCTATTGTCATCCTCTATGAAAGTTTCAATGATTGAAATAAGAGTTTAAAAAACTTAACCATTATTGAATATAACATGTCGTGTACTCTTGCACATATGTAATTCATGTACTGAACCATAGTATATGCACCCTATACGTACATGTTGCCTTGAGAAATCCGGGAACCTAAGTATGCATACCCGTTCACGTACTGGCGTAAGGTTCATGTCTGAATATTTCTGCTGGGTTTGGAAGTACGCGTACCCGTTTACGTACTGGCGAAACCCAATCTTGGTCCGGGTATTTCAAGTATGCGTACCTATTTGCATACTTGAAGGTTAAAGTTGTAAATTCGGTTATGTTCATGAACTTAAACATTTATATAATGAGGAATGCAGTGTTTGCAAACCGTGGCTATAATTTTCATGAATTGATTCGAGTGAATCAAACCGATTTTTCTTCAATTGTGTTATTGTATACTTCTATGAGAATATAGCAATTGAACAACTCTTTAACTAGTTTCATTTGAGTAATTTGAACTAGTTATGGTTAAGATGAACAAGGTTGATATGAGAGTGATCATATGGCTAACTTCGGTTAACTATTGTTGGGCCAACATGGTGTACACGTTTAGGTACGGTTACATAAACCTAAATGAGGGTACATTTCATTTGTTTGTAACAAGTTAAGTTCGATCTAACGGCTGAAAGATATTATCTTGGTTGAATCAGGTTTTTCATCTAACGGTGATTATTGAATGCTTTGTTACCAAGGTAACTTAGATTGCAAACCCTGATTTGAAAACTATATAAAGGAGAACTCTAGCAACTGTGAAACCTAATCCCCACACTTCTTTGTGTTACTAGTTGCATAAGCTAGAGTCGATTCTCTTTTAACCTTAGGTTTCTCACTATACCCTGTAGGTTAACGACTTAAAGACTTCATTGGGATTGTGAAGCCAGGCCCAACTATTTTCTATGTAGTTGCGTGATATGATCTTGTTGTTTCTATTGTGTTGAGTACAATTATAAAATTGGATCAAGATTTATATCTATGATAGGTAAGATAGAAAAGTAATCACAAATACCTTCATCTCATTTTGTGTGATTCCACAATATCTTGTTTCACTATTCGATTAAGATTATTGTGAGGTGATTGATAATACTAGGTTGTTCTACGGGAATACAAGACTGGTTTATCAATTGGTTCATGTTCATCTTGATTTATCAAAAGACAGAACAAAAACTCATAGGTATTTCTGTGGGAGACAGATTTATCTATTCCAATAGAATTTTTTGTGTGAGACATATTTGTTTATCAAGTCTTCGACTTTGGGTCGTAGCAACTCTTGGTTATGGGTGAGATCATCTAAGGGAATCAAGTGCGTAGTATTCTGCTGGGATCAGAGACATAAGGAACGCAACTGTACCTTGAATCAGTGTAATATTGATTAGGGTTCAACTACAGTCCAGTCCGAAGTTCATTGGTAGTAGGCTAGTGTCTGTAGTGGCTTAATACAGTGTGGTGTTCAAAGCTGGACTAGGTCCCGGGGTTTTTCTGCATTTGCGGTTTTCCTCGTTAACAAAATTCTGGTGTCTGTGTTATTTCTTTTCCGCATTATATTTTGTTATATAATTGAAATATCACAGGTTATGCGTTGTATAGATCAATTAGGAAATCCAATCTTTGGTTGTTTATTGAAATTGATTGATGCTTGAACATTGGTGTTTGGTATCGTTCAAGTTGCTTCTCTTGTATTCGGGCTCGAAAATTTCTATTTTTTGATTGTAGATTGAATTGAGAAATAGAGATATAAACTCTTGTATACACTTTTCTCTAGATTGAGTCTGACTGTCTAGTTGATTCTCTAGAAAGTATTTTGGAGTATGTCCTCTCATATTGACAAACAAATTGTTTGGTGGGGTTGTTGTACCCCCCGCATTTTCAATTGGTATCAGAGCATGCAAACACATTAAAGACCTTATAAGTCTATGTTTATAGCGATCTGATATGGACAGAAATGTTATCTCTATAAACGTACCACCAGTCTTCGATGGCTCAAATTACTTATGGTGGAAAATTGTTATGCGTGCCTTTATTCAAGCGCGTGATTTTCAATCATGGGTTTATGTAATTACTGGCTATGATGCTCCCGTTGTTGCAGTAGGAGATGCGACCGTTCCAAAGGATATTGGTGCATATGACCCTGCTGAGATTCTTGCTGCAAAGCAAACTTCTGATGGTTTAAATGCAATCATTCATGCCATTACTCCAGATCTTCAGCACCATGTGACTACGTGCACTCGATCTAAAGATGCTTGGGATATTTTAGAAACCGTATTTTAAGGGAATGCCAGTGAAAAAGGAAGCCATGCTTAAAAACCTAAATTCCGATTGCGAAAACCTTCATATGGAAGATGAAGATTCATTTGATGAGTTTAATCACAAAGTGTCTGAAATTATTAATGCATCTTTTGCATTGGATAAGACTATTCCTGCAAAGGGAATTGTGATGAAAATTCGCATATCGCTCATCTAGATACGACTCTAAGAAGCATGCCATCGTTGATGGAAATAACCTTGATGCTCTATCCAGAAATACGCTGGTTGGGAAGTTAAAGATCTTTGATCATGAACTTACATCCAAATCCGGAAAGGATGTTGCTTTCAAAGCACAAAAGAACACTAAATTACTTGACAAAAGTAAAAGTGTTTGCATCTTTGAAGATGATCTTTCTGAGGATGATTCATCAGATGAAGATCTTGACAAGTCAGTCTCTTTGATCACAAGACAGTTTAAAGATCTTCTATTGAAGAGAAGTAAACGGTTCTCCAGAGATAAACCTAGGTCATCAGTTAAACCTCACAATTGTGTTCCTCCTAAAAACGGGGATGTTGACGAGACTGATGACGAGGATATTCCACAGTGCTTTAAGTGTAAAGGTTTTGCTCATTTTTCGAATGAGTGTCTAAACCGCAGAAAATACACTGGGAACAAAGGTCTTGCTGCAACTCTTGATGAAATATCTGATCACTATGATTCTAATGAAGACGAAAAATCAAGTGTTGCGATTCTTTGTGAAAATATTGATTTTGATAATTGTAGCAATACATACATCAATCTTGATATTCTTTCAGAAGAAAACTCAACCAATCTGGAAGAAAAAGTTGACCTTTCTGTTGGAAAATCTATGTCTATTTTTTCAGGTTCCATTATGTGTCTGGCAGCTTGTACATCTCGGGCGTCTGAATTATCTTCCAGGTTGACATGCTCGTATTGTTCACTCAAAGGTCATGAACTTTCAAAGTGTTTCAACTACAAACACAAAATGAGGTATGTCAATAAACTTCAACGAAGAGCGAATCGATTAGCAAACAAGCTCAAACTTGTTCAGAAAACCTCTGAGGTATGTAATATTTTATCTTCTTCGAAGAAGTTAGTTTCCAAGGATCAGACAAGACCACTAGAGAAGAAAGTGTGGTCTAAACATTCTGAAAGACAGGGTTCTATGAATTCCTTTCAGAAAGGTTATGGTGGGAAGATTGTTGTTCAACGCATCACAATTTGATTGTGTTGTTTGGTGCATCTTGTCTCATATGCCTGATCAAAAGAGACAATATTGTGCACACCTCAGGCTTTAGGAAAAGAGAATTTTTATTTTATTCGTTCTTTTCTCTTCTTATCTTTGCTGTGTTTTGCAAGTTTGGTGTTCTTCTATATCTAATTGATATTGGAAAGGACTTCCCTGGTCAATCAATAAAAGAGGGTTATTCTCGACGATTATACCCTTCTTAGGGTTGTGAGTTGTGCGTGCACGAACCTGTGTTTAAAGGTTTCGTAACCCTACATTCCCTTTTCCTTCTCTCTGAAACTCTTTTTATAATAAGACTGCTTGTTGAGTTTAAATTGTGAATTCCTCTCACAAAACCGTATGCATATGGATACTCCAAGCATCATGTCTTCTGATGGAAAATATGTCAATATGATTGTGAAAATGCGGGGGTCTAACAACCACACCCAACAATTCGTTTGGCAATATGAGAGGACTTACTTTAATATACTTTCTAGAGAATCAACTAGACAATCATACTCAATCTAGAGGAAAGTATATAAATGAGTATTATATATTTAAATCTCAGTTCAATCCGCAATCAGCAAATAGAAATATGCGAGCCTGATTGAATATAAGATGAGTAAACTTGAACGGTACCAAAGACCAATGTTCAAGGATCAATCAATCTCAATCAACAACCAAAGGTTGGATTCCCTAATTGATCGATACAACGCACAACCTGTGATATTTCAATTATATAACAAAATATAATGCGGAAAGAAATTACAGAGACACCAGAATTTTGTTAACGAGGAAACCGCAAATGCAGAAAAACCCCGGGACCTAGTCCAGTTTGAACACCACATTGTATTAAGCCGCTACAGACACTAGCCTACTACCAATGAACTTCGTACTGGACTGTAGTTGAACCCTAATCAATCTCACACTGATTCAAGGTACAGTTCCGCTCCTTACGTCTCTGATCCTAGCAGGATACTACGCACTTTATTCCCCTAGCTGATCTCACCCACAACTAAGAGTTGCTATGACCCAAAGTCGAAGACTTGATAAACAAATTTGTCTCACACATAAAAGTCTATAAGATTGAATAAATTTGTCTCCATCAGAAATACCCAAGAGTTTTTGTTCCGTCTTTTGATAAATCAAGGTGAACATGAACCAATTAATAAACCGGTCTTATATTCCCGAAGAATAGCCTAGTATTATCAATCACCTCACAATAATCTAAATCGTATGATGGCGAAACTAGAAATCACAAACGATGAGACGAAGATGTTTGTGATCACGTTTTATCTTGCCCATCGGAGAAATTAATCTCGAGCAAATCTTAGAGAAGATAGTAGAATCGGGCAAGATCAGAACACGCAACTACAAGAGAAATAGTTGGGTCTAGCTTCACAATCCCAATGAAGTCTTTCAAGTGGTTAACCTACAAGGTTTAATAAAACCTAAGGTTAAAGGAGAATCGACTCTAGTTTATGCAACTAGTAACACGCAGGAGGTGTGGGGATTAGGTTTCCCAGTTGTTAGAGTTCTACTTTATATAGTTTTTAAATCAGGGTTTGCAATCCAAGTTACCTTGGTAACAAAGCATTCAATATTCACCATTATATGAAAAACCTGATTCAACCAAGCTAATATCTTTCAACCGTTAGATCGAACTTAGCTTATTACACACAAATAAAATGTACCCTCATTTAGGTTTATGAACTGTACCCAAACGTGTACATCATATTTGCTCAACAATAGTTGACCGAAGTTAGCCATATGATAATTCTCATATCAACCATATTCATCTTAACCATAACCAGTTCAAATGACTCAAATGAAACTAGTTAAAGAGTATTTCAATTGTTATATTCTCATAGAAGTATACAAGAACACAATCTAAACAAAATCGGTTTGATTCACTCAAATCAATTCATGAACATTATAGCCACGGTTTGCAAAGATTGCATTCCTTATAATATAAATGTTTAAGCTCATGGACATAACCGGTTTTAAAAAGTAACCCACTCAAGTACGCAAGCGGATACGCATACTTGAGTAGCCGGACTTGAGTTTGGTTACGCCAGTACGCATATGGGTGTGCACATTACAACACTTTCCAAACTCCAGTAGATTTTCACGGACGTGAACTTTCCGCCGGTATGCGTACGGGTACGCATACTTGCCCATAAATCAGTAACCACCAGTACGCATACGGGTACGCATACTTCGGGCTCTCGGTTTTAGACTTGCACAATAATGTGATTAACACACTATGTTTATATCCAAACATGGTTACATGATTCTAAACTCTTTAATGCAATCATTGAAACTTTCTTAGAGGATGTTATATAGTTGTTATTCACAAACTATTTTTCATCAAAGCGATTTTCAAGTTATTGAAATTATCATAATGAAACATTCCAAAACTTCACCAAATGATTATATCACACAAACGATGTGGGATGTTACTCGGAAATTTTCATATGATCTTATTCGGACTTTTGTCACGAATCTAAGATGAACTTGGCCGAAGCGAAAGCTTGCCAACACATATTCCGAGAAATATATAAGCGATTTAAACTCAGCTCGAAATCTCAATGTGTATAATAGAAAACAATATCGTGACACGACTTATGCCTCAATATAAGAGATAGAGTAGAAATATACTTTTCAAGTGATAGATAAGTTTCATTCTCTACATGCCTTTTGTCGATGAAGTTCCACAAGCTCCCCTTTGTAGTTCTTCGTCTTCAAATGATGAACGCCGTGAAGTCTAAAGCTCAATTATACAATCTATGTCCTAGTCCGAGACATCTACAAATAGCCTAGAAATCAAGACTTATAGTTTTGATCACTAACATTGACAAACATGCTTGAGATAGCAAAGCATGCGAGTTTGACCGAGCAGTAATCTAACAGATTGTTAAGCCATCAATCATGAAGGAAAAAGAAAGATCTCAGTTACCTCCAACTTTGAAAAGAAAAAGAAGGAATGTGAGGAAGCCAAGAGTTTTTCCTTCAAACTCTCAGAGTTTTTCTGGTGTTCTTGAAGAGTTGAAGGAAACAAGGAAGGAGATTCAACAAATAAAGGATTTTGTTATGAGAACTCTTGAAATTCTGAAGGCCCTGGTTCGACATCATCAGCCTAGAAGGTTTGTTGGAATTGACTCCTATCTTCACGAACCGTATGTTCCCATGGCTGTTGACAACAAGGAGTTCGGGGATGATAAAGAATTTTTCAGAGGTCTCAATGTCTAGGAAACTTCTTATGAGAATTTTATTCTTGTGTTTTTTAATAAGGATAACTAGGGTTTGGAATAGGCATTATTGTGAGTACACATAGCTATATCCAATGATTTCATCTTCAATGTTTTCAGATTTATTTATTTAAATTCTAATATTTGGAAGATGATTTTTGCAGTATTAATCTTTATGGTTTCATATATTCCCAAATTGTTATGTTGTTTACGTCCGTGAACCTTGATTGTCCCATACGTGTTCAAAAGTTATCTTTATTATGTCGGTATGAAAGTATTGATAAAAGATAGAATAAACTTTTGAATACAAAAGTTAAGCCTTTTATGTCATTATGCAAATATTGATGGAAGAAAGGATGTACTTTTGTTTACAAAGATTAAGTCTATTATATGTCATTGTGAAAATAGTGATGAAAAATAAAACGAATCTTTGTTTATTCCGTGGTATTGGTATTTCCCTGATCCACATCTTTGTGCATATACTGTGTTGCTCCGTAAGTTTTCTTATGTCGAGTGGTAGGATTATAAACAGTGCCTACAATGATAACTGCAAGTCACAGTTTCTTAATGTAACACAGGGCAAGCACAGGTCGATCCTCAGGGACAAGGTGGGCGTAATGTGAAGCTTATGGTCTTACTATACTGATTCAAAGTGAGAGTAACAACAAGGGTTTTTTTCTGGTGTCGATACGACAATATGTTGGTTATGTAACACAAAATAGATAACAAGAATGCAGATTAAATGGCACTAGGGCAGTCGAATCCACATCCTAATCCTATGCTAAGCAATTTATTCAAATTATGTTCTTGTTCCTTTCCAGGGAAGAATACAATGGATGATTTATCAACTATTCTCACTAACTCACCCCTAGTATAAGTTGTCTTCTTACAGTACAACTGATCACAGGTTCATTTGATCAAAAAGCTAACTAATCCTTCTTACATCAATTTAGCACAAATCTTCTTCCATAGAGGTCTCAAATGGATTAACTTATCAACCAATATCACTAACTCACCCCTAGTATTAGTTGTCTTCTTACAGTACAACTAATCACATGCTAATTTGATCCATTAGCTAATTATCACTCCTAAAGCAATGAAGCACAACAAGAACAACAACATGGACATAAATTATCTTAACATATAATTAAGGGTTTCATCTAAACCCTAGCAAAGTAAATTAGAACATGATGATAATACTGAAAATAAACATAAACTACAGCTTGGTGCACCGGATAATCCGGGAATGAGTTTTTCATCACACTGCCTTCTCTATTTGTACATAATTTTCACTCAATTTGAATTCAATTTGATAATTAATAACAACCCACTCACCAAAACGTGTTTGAATTCGTTGTCCCCTCTTCAATTCTTCTCTGCAAGACATTAATTTGAGGTTCCTCAACTGTAGAAGATAGACCCTATCCCTAGATTTCTCAATCTTATCTTCTAGGTTTACTGTTCTTGATAAGGGAGGAGATAAGATAGAGAGAGACAGAGGTTAGAGGCTTAATTGGTGTTTATGATAGAAGTTGAGAGCATAAATGGTCGGGGAGATGGAGTAATTTAAATGTAGGTGGTACTAGTGGTTTTACAGGCAGAGTAATGAGAAATGGAGGGGAAAAGATTGGGTTTCTGTTCGACCGAAAAAAAAAAAAAAAAAGAGGCGACTCGAGTGTTAGGCGAAACCATCAGATGTTGATGTCCTGAAGGATGAGCTGTCGGATGAAGCAGCTTTAACAAATCTAACGTCTTGGGCGGGTTTGGATTTTGGATCTTGGTTCTTGGGTTCTCTACCAAACCCATGTATCGATTTATGCTGTGCAAGCGGCTTGCGGGAGGTGTGCAAGCGGATTGCGTCTGCTCTTCATGTGATGTTCCTTCGCGCTTCACTGCCTTCTCGCGGGAGCTTTGTGTTGTCTCTCTTCCGTAGTCGCTAGTAATTATTCCTCTGCTTTTTTGGCTTCTCAAATCATCCAAGCTTTATTTAGTACCTAAAAACACAAATTCAATTAGTAAAAATATTTATTCTTGAAAACAATGAAAATACAGAATTTGGGATAATATATGATTTTAAAGCACAAAAGATGAGATAATTGCCAATAAAAGGGTGTAAAAATATGCACTATTTGGCACTCATCATCGAGCATGGCCAATTGAATTGATCATTTTTCTGTGGCTAATTCAATTGTGATTTTTGGATACAAATTCATTTTCTCATGTGATTTGATTATGTCCAAAGAAATCATTCCTTTCTCATAAAATTAAGGTTCCTCTCGTTGTTCTTTCGGGAATAACATTTTATGGGGAGAGTTCTTTTTGAACTTGTGCTTAATTGCCAAATCTTTGTGGAGAATGCGTCTGTGGAATATTATATGGGTTATCTTGTATCTTTATAAACTCCTTGATGAATGCATTTAGCTTCGGCTATATGATTGCATCTAAATAAGTTGGTATGTTATTCTCTTTTGGTCATGAAGTATCTCTGTGAAAATTTATGAGGATCCCACTAGTTTTCGTACCTTTGCCAATTTATATTGACAAAAGGGGGGAGAATTAATATGTAGTTTCATACTACAAATATATATGGTTTACGGATCATTATGTAAGGGGGAGTGGTTTTCATGTCGAGATGAAGTATTGACTAAGGGGGGTGATACATATCACCGTAGTATTATTGTCAAAATTGTGATACAATTGAACTTTGATGTTGTGTAATGATACTATGACACTATATAACAATGATTGAGCGCATTTGTTTTCTCATTGTTATCGATACGGATCTTCAACAACTATGATGCTGAGTTGAACACGTTTAGAATCATGGAGTACTTGGAAGTGACGAAGATTTCGAGTCGTGTTGAAGATGCCAAGGAGATCAAGCATTTAGATGAAAAGCTACAAAGTTTTATTTATTTTGTAATCCATATATATTGATAGTTTTGTCACTAAAACTGACAAAGGGGGATATTGTTAGAGCACTGCTTGGTCGAACTTGCATGCGTTGCTATCTCAAGCATGTTTTTCAATGTTAGTGATCAAAACTATAAGTCTTGATTTCTAGACTACTTATATATGTCTCGGACTAGGACATAGATTGTGTAGTTGAGCCTTAGACTTCACGACGTTCATCATTTAAAGACGAATAACTACTAACGAGAGCTTGTGGAACTTCATCAACAAAAGTTATGTGGAGACTGAAACTCATCTATCACTTGGAAAGTCTATTTCTACTCTATGTCCTATATTGAGACATAAGTCGTATTACGATATAGTTTTCTATTATACAAATTTGAGATTTCGAGCTGAGTTTAACTCGCTTACATATTTCTCGGAATATGTGTTGGCAAGCTTTCGCTTCGACCAAGTTCATCTTATATTCTTGACGCAAGTCAAAAGATGATCATGTGAAAATTGCTGAGTAACATCTTACATGGTTTGTATGATACAATCATTTGGTGTAGACTTGGAATGTTTCGTTATGCTTATTTTAATAACTTAAAAATTTCTTTGATGCTAATAGTGTGTGAAAACGGCTATTGTCATCCTTTAAGAAAGTTTCAATGATTGAAATAAGAGTTTAGAACACTTAACCATTATTATATATGATATGATGTGTACTCTTGCACATAGGTAATTCATGTCCGGGAACCATAGTATGTGTACCCGTACACGTACCTGTTGGTTTGAGAAATATGGGAACCTAAGTATGCGTACCCGTTCGTGAACTGGCGTAAGGTTCATGTCGGAATATTTCTCTTGGGATTGAAGTTACGCGTACCCGTTTGGGTACTGGTGAAACCCAATCTTGGTCCGGGTATTTCAAGTATGTGTTCCCATTTGCATACTTGAAGGTTAAAGTTCTAAAATCGGTTATGTTCATGAACTTAAACATTTATATAACAAGGAATGCAATCTTTGCAAACCATGGTTATAATGTTCATGAATTGATTCAAGTGAATCAAACCGATTTTGCTTCAATTGTGTTCTTGTATACTTCTATGAGAATATAACAATTGAACAACTCTTTATCTAGTTTCATTTGAGTCATTTGAACTAGTTATGCTTAAGATGAACAAGGTTGATATGAGAGTGATCATATGGCTAACTTCGGTTAACTATTGTTGAGCCAACATGGTATACACGCTTAGGTACGGTTACATAAACCTAAATGAGGGTACATTTCATTTGTGTGTAACAAGTTAAGTTCGATCTAACGGTTGAAAGATATTAGCTTGGTTGAATCAGGTTTTTCATCTAACGGTAATTACTGAATGCTTTGTTACCAAGGTAACTTAGATTGTAAACCCTGATTTGAAAACTATATAAAGGAGAACTCTAGCAACTGGGAAACCTAATACCCGCACTTCTGTGTATTACTAGTTGCATAATCTAGAGTCGATTCTCCTTTAACCTTAGGTTTCTCACGAGACCCGGTAGGTTAATGACTTAAAGACTTCATTGGGATTGTGAAGCCAGACCCAACTATTTTCTCTGTAGTTGCGTGATCTGATCTTGTTGTTTTTATCGTGTTCAATACAATTGTAAACTTGGCTCGAGATTTATATCTCCGATAGGCAAGATAGAAAAGTAATCACAAACACGTTCGTCTCATCGTTTATGATTCCATAATATCTTGTTTCGCTAGTCGATTAAGATTATTGTGAGGTGATTGATAATACTAAAATGTTCTTCGGGAATATAAGATCGGTTTATCAATTGGTTCATGTTCACCTTGATTTATCAAAAGACGGTACAAAAACTCATAGGTATTTATGTGGGAGGCAGATTTATCTATTCCAATAGACTTTTCTGTATTAAACAGATTTGTTTATCAAGTCTTCGACTTTGGGTCGTAGCAACTCTTGGTTGTGGGTGAGATCATCTAAGGGAATCAAGTGCGTAGTATTCTGCTGGGATCAGAGACATAAGTAACGCAACTGTACCTTGAATCAGTGTAATATTGATTAGGGTTCAACTACAGTCCAGTCCGAAGTTCATTGGTAGTAGGCTAGTGTCTGTAGTGGCTTAATACAGTGTGGTGTTCAAAGCTGGACTAGGTCCCGAGGTTTTTCTGCATTTGCGGTTTTCCTTGTTAACAAAATTCAGGTGTCTGTGTTATTTCTTTTCCGCATTATATTTTTTTATATAATTGAAATATCACAGGTTGTGCGTTGTATCGATCAATTAGGAAATCCAACCTTTGGTTGTTGGTTGAAATTGATTGATGCTTGAACATTGGTCTTTGGTACTGTTCAAGTTACTTCTCTTGTATTCAATCGGGCTCGCAAATTTCTATTTGCTGATTGCAGATTGAATTGAGAAATAGAGATATAAACTCTTGTATATACTTTTGTCTAGATTGAGTCTGACTGTCTAGTTGATTCTCTAGAAAGTATGTTGGAGTAAGTCCTCTCAAATTTCCAAACGAATTGTTAGGTGTGGTTTTTGTACCCCCGCATTTTCATCGGCAACATCTCCTGTGTGAAAAACGTAGGTTCTGCAAATAGCTAAATCCTCTTGTTCAGTGTATCTGACACCGCGAACTCAGGGAGGCATTTTTTTAGATGATTGAGAGTGAAGAATGTGTGAATTTAGAGTTGAAATGAGGAGTATTTATATAACTCAAAAATTATAGCCGTTAGATCACAAGAGTTTTCAGTCGTCCAGATTCTGCCGTTGGTGCTTCTATGAAAAACACGGCGCTTTCAGGAAAGATGCTGGCGCATTAAGCAAGAGCGCGCGTTGGAAAGACAAGCGCCAGCGTTTTTGGCTCAAACGTCAGCGCTGGTGAGAAGCTCGCCTGACCTTTCATCAAGCGCGCGCTACATGTTCTAATGCAATGAACAAACCAACAAATTTGTTGGTTTGTACATCCATTTTTCATGTTTGTTGAGTCCATAGTGGGAGAAAAATGAACAAAAGTTGGTTTGTTGAGTGAGATGGAACATGTAGCGCGCGTGTGATGTAAGACCGGGTGAGTCGATAGTGGGAGCAAAGTTTGTTCATTTTTCTCCCACTATGGACTCAACAAACATGAAAAATGGATGTTTAAACCAACAAATTTGTTGGTTTGTTGAGTGATATGGAACACGTAGCGCGTGCGTGATGTAAGACCGGGAGAGCTTGGCACCAACGCTGGCGCTTGAGCCAAAAACACTGGCGCTTGTCCTTGCATCGCCAGTTGTTACTTCACATGACAGAGTCTTTTATTAAAGTGCCGCGTTTTTCATAGAAGCGCCAACGGCTGAATCTGGACAACTTAAAACTCTTGTGATCTAACAGCTATAATTTTTGAGTTCTATAAATACTCTCCATTTCAATTCCAAATTCACATTCACACATCTAGTCTTCTTTACTCTTCTTCTCTGAGCTTAAATACATTCTTCAACTTCAACAAATTTTTCAATTCTTGAACATGTCTCGACCCTTGTTAGTTCCGCGCGCTCCGCATACTAAAGAAAAAGATGAATCTATTTGCAGAAACTATGTTTTTTTATTTACTCAGCTTGCTTCAGCAAAATATGCATGGGTGAATTTATGGGCGGTTATTCACGACGGGTTTTGTAGTTACACCCGTAATCCGAGTCGTCGTGCCATATGTGGCATAGAAAATCGTTTTCGTACAATTAAGAAAGAAGTAAGTGAGTTTGTATCTTTAACCATACAAGCCAATCAATATAGCCTGAGAGGTGAAACTGATGCTGAGATGGTAACAAGATCTTTGGCTGAATGGCGAAGATGGAAAAATGTGGCTTTTCCTTTCGATAAATGTTTCGAAATCCTTAAGGTGTTGAACAATTTCAACCCTTTCTTTGTAGTTGTTGTTCCACCTAGTACTTTTCACCATTGAAGCTAATGTAGTCCACCATTATTCGGTGAAGCTAATGTAAAACTCTTAATTTTAACATATGTAATTTCATTTAATTCAGAACGTCGTACTTTTGAAACTAAAATTACAAATGCAGCAGAATTAAAAATTACAATCTCTCTAACGTCGCTCATCGCTAACTCTCCTATTGTTATCTTCTGGAGTCAAGAATTCTCCAAGACCTGGGGATAGACCTGGGATATCCCCACTTTCCAACATATTAAATAAATTTCCATAAGGAGATAAATATGGTTGAACAACATTAGGCGATTGGAAAGCACTCTCTCATCCAAGCATATAAGATGTGTGTTGTTGTGGTGGTGGTGGTGGTGGTGTAACATTGTAGCAATCATTTGGGTTGTAGGGCGAGAATGATGATGAAATGTGCCTAGGATCTAGACGAAATACTTGAGGTTGAGACACAGGCACAATTTGTGGTGAAATATTGTGTCGTACATGTGGTAAAGAACTCTGTCGTACTTGTGTTTCTCCCACCACTGTATTATCACTATCGTGCAATGATCTATTACTCCTGGTGGAATCGGTATACGGTGAACGCCCATCATCATTTATAGTTGGACTCAATCCAAACATTTTGTCCTCGTGCCATTTCCGACACACATTCAAGTGTATAACCTCCATTTTCCGATTCATCCAATACAAATCGTTCAGTTGGTTCTGCAACTCTTCGTCACTGGCAGTGACATTGTAGTAAGGATAATCACGTTCAATAGCTTGGGAAACAATGGGGATCGTGGTTGGCTCACCTTGTGAAGTAATACTTGGCATCTCCCAATGAATTTCGAGCATATTTGACGAAGATGATGAAGAACTTGTACCCGTGGTGGGGTAAGTCATAAAGCATGGATCTTTTGGAGTTGGATGGCTAGGAACGATATTTGCATCATGGGACAGGCGTGATAACCCTGGGAAATCAAACCCATAGATCTGCATGTTATGTGTCCCAATTACAGGATTCACAATCGACTTGTACCATCTGACATACTGCGCTTCACTAATATCCCTCTGTGTATTTAGTTCATACCTCTCCCAATTGGTTCTTCTCAACCTATCAAAATCTGATCCGGAGGTTTGCATCTGTTGTGGCGGGTTAATTGCAATTGCATATATACCTTGTATTTGGTACTGCGATCTTTCTCTCAGGTACCAAACCCCTCTTTCTGATTCTGGAGTGTAAAAAACAACTCTACGCAGATAATAATCAAGAATACATTGTCCAACATTAACACCATACTGAGGAAAATCAATGTAATAGTCAACAACTACGTTTTTGTGGCTCCGAATCATCTGATAAAACCTCTGAACAAAACTGGAACCCGAGACGTCGCTGCCAGTGTCCTTCGCCAAGTTGGTCGAGATGTACATGTCCAACATTGGAAATCTATGGGTATCGTCTTTAAGGATTGGTTTACTAACACAGAAGTAGGTATACCACCAATACTGCAAATTACTCCATAATGTTAGTATTTTGACTTAATCTACATTTGTTCATAAAAATTATTTAAATTTAAAAATAATAATTTTGATATTTACCTCTATGATGCCCCAGAAATCAGTGAAGTTATCTCCGCCCATGGACGCTTGATCCAGCCCACAGTACAATTCTGCTAAAATTTCACATCCCTAGTCATAATCTGGTGCTTTGTCAATATCTTCTAACGCTTGAAGCTAACCAACACGAGCAACAGAAGTTGAGTTTGAAAAGAATGTCTGACCCAGTACCCATAAGATAAACACCCTTTAGAGTTCAGGATAGTCATCTACATCTTCTGGGTTTCTGGGTTGGATAAGGAAAGACTTCAACGCTGAACATTTAATCACACTTCCTTTCAATTCTTTATAATCTTCACGTATTTCTGATTCCATAAACGAGGGGAAAAGCGTCTCTCATTTACTATTTGATATCCATTCATCTTGGTTAAATGGTTTCGGCTCTCCAATTCCACTTGGGATCCCACAAATGAAATACGAATCAAGGGGCGTAATTCCTATTACAAGTATAATATCAACTCTGGTGAATTCTTTTGATTATTCAATAATTATTTAAAAAAATATAATTTGAATTAAGTTAAACAAGCTTATCAATATCAAAATCCATAAAATGGAATGTGTGCGTCGTCGGCCACCACCTTTCTACCACTGTTGTCGTAAGTCTGTTGTTTTTTCTTCTAGGCTTCACACTATAAAGCGCACGCCAGAGATATCTGTCAACCCTTTCTCGGACTCGATGGGGTAGAACTTCATAAACATCCTTTAAGTCTGAAAATCCACCTCTTATTCTATAATAACCCTCAGACCGATCTTGATGCCCCGACACATGACCTTGGACTAATGATAGAGCAGCAACGACACTCGGAGAAGCAAACTTTGTTCCCGATTTTGAGAAAAATCTACACCTGCGGCAGGCTGCGGTGCCGGTTCATTTCTTCGATCTCTTCTCTTCTTTACACTATTGACCGCTTTTCTTAAAATGTCGTTCATATTGTATCAAATTTTTTTGATTTAGACGAGTTTTAGAAGAAGGGAATAGTAGTGGTGTGACTGAAAATGAATTCAGTTGAAGGAATTTATAATTTTCAAAACTATAACGTTGAGAATATGGACGTTGGAAAATCGACCGTTGGCGTTTTTGTTTCTCACGCCCACGTTGATATGACCAATGCCAGAGTTTTTGTCATGAGCAGCAGAGTTTTTTCTTCCAGCACCGCGTTCATCCTACACACTCCATCTTTTATCCTAAGCTCGGGAGCTTGACAATCAACCCCGTAGTGTTATTCTCATAGTGGAGAAACTTGTTTGGCCATCCACCTGGCTCAACAAAATTTTTTATTTGAACATTACTATGGGAATTTCCCTAATTCAAATGGATTACCTTCATAGTTTGAGGTCTAGGCTAGGGTATGTATTTGAGGCCTGTTACTAAAAGGTAAAAAGTGATTATGAAATCTTTTGTCAATGACATGATTATAAGAAGTATTTATATTCTTGAAGTTATCAGTTTGTGGGCTAGCTACTTGATCTTTATAATGAACCCATACTCCATCTTTATCTTTTAGAGAATCGATGTTGTTTCTTGCACTTTTCCTATTGGTAAGAGTATGAAAAACATTTAGTATTATTGTCCATATCTTTGAGAAAATTATCTCTAGATTTTTGCATGTTGAAGTCATGTTGTATCTTGTTCCATATGCAATTCTTCATTGATTTCAAAATCCATTGAAGTATTTTCTGGTAAATGAGGTAAGGCTTGGACATTTCCTAGTTTTTGTTGCAGAATGTCAACATTTTGATTAATGTCTCCAAAATGAGCTTTGTTACATTTATAAAGAGTTATTCTGGTAAATTGTAGTCTCTTTTTGAGTTAAAACCAGCAAAACCTTGCACATGCTTCCCCTAAGCTTTAGCAATTTCAACTGCACAGCTTTAGTCATGAAACCAAGAGAGAAAGAACTTGAAAGGCTTCCAAAGTTTAGGTAGCTTATAATCAGAGACTAACATGATCGGACAATGATCACTTCCAACTTGATTAAGATGAAGAAGTTTTGAAGCTGGAAAACAGACATTCCATTCAGCATTTCCAAGAGCTACATCAATTCTAGATCTTTTTTACAAGTTCCTAGATTATTGTTTGTCTAAGTGTGCTCCTTACCAATAAAACCAATATCTTCTAACCCCACAGAATGAATGACTGAATTTATCCAACCATTACTTGATGAAGAAGTACCAGCATAAGAATTAGATCACCCATAAGACACCAAGGTTGAGTCATATTTTTTCCTAAATCTTTAATAAAGTTCCATTGTTCTTATTTCTTGGAACCATTAATTACCATAACCATACATATAGGACAGAAGCCATTCTGGTTGACTTGGGTCATCTTGCATTAATAGATGAATCTGGTCGCGGATCCTCTGTGCCTGGATTTCTCTGTGCCTCTGTTCCGCCCACTAGTAGCGCGACAAGTGGATATCATCCTAACTGGCCTTTAACCCCCGTCATCTTTGCTTTTTTAATCTGTATTTACTTAATCAAAAATAAAGCTAATAACAGGAAACTTTTCGCGATCCTGTTTTTCTTTTACTAACTGTTCATGACAGATCTCTTCTGCAATCAAGATTTTGAAATTGGGTTTTTACCGTATCTATAAAGATGGTTGTCTGAGTTCAAAGACTTCATATTGGATCACATCCATACCATGATTTTTAGGTGATAAAGATTTGTCAAGTGATCCCCGTTTAATTGCCTATTAACAGATTCTTTATGTGTGGAAAACTAATGTGATAAAAGTTGACGGTGAAGGAAGAGAATTCGACTAATTTTTTGGTTTCTTAATTGATTGAGAAATGATGATTTATAATAAAGAATCAAGCTAAACCTAATCAAAGATATTATTTACAAAGATTATACTAAATTAATAGGTTTCTTCCTTGATTTGAGAGATTTATTTATTAAATCCTAATTGTTTGTCACATATTCCTGAATATGATTTGGGTTACAGGAATCTTAAAGATATGTGTTGATCAGATTACTTTCGTAAACGGAAGGACTTGAACAGGATCTTAAGAAATTAGTTCTCTTTTGTTATTTTTATTTTTATCAAGTAAAAATAGATTAAAAAAAGATAACGGGGTTAAATGTTGTTAAGGTGGTATCCACGTGTTCGCGCTACTAGTGGATTGGAACAGGGGAACAGGGGATTTCCGGCACAGAGGATCCGCAGCCGATGAAGCAATTATTCTCACTACTCAAAACTTCACAAGAAAATCCATTTCCATATTATTGCAATACCTCCCGAAAGACGTTCCATATTATTGAATGTCATTTTTCCTTCAAAAGAGATATATCTTATATTTGGGAATCTAAAAGGGTATAAAAGTGGTTTGATTTTGTTTTCATGAAGTTTCGTTTTACACGAGAAAATGATATATTTGGGTTCTAGGTTCTAAAAGATGACTTTCATGATGGAGCAAACGATATGTTTCTGATGAAAAAGAAAATCAAGTCGATCGGGTTTCGCATGATTCGTCATTGAACCTTGGTTTAGTAGATCATGATTTCAAGTTTATCTTCTTTATCTAGAGTTGAAAATAATGAAATTGCTAATAAAACAAACATGTCTCATAAATACCCTATGTCATATATATACCCTAGCAAGAATCAATCTGGTTAATCGGTCTATGGGATCCTTCAATATCGTCGTGTTTGTCTTCATATGTGAGTGTATATCCATCTCTTTAAGATATGGAAAAATTCGCGATCCGATTTTGTCAAACTCAGAGAAATTAACAAGAGCAGAAGATTCAGAAGTTAGTCCACTTTGCTCCCACGGAATTAATTCCATACGAGACTGTGCATTAACAAGAGCAGAAAATTATTCGCTTATTATTATTATATCCTCAATTACTTTCCATATCCCATTTGCGGGTTTTTTATAGCTACGATGTAAATTAGCTGGAATATAATTTAAGCTAAGCACTCTATTTATTTGTGTTGTACTGACAAAAAGTTTTTGTAAAATTAAAGAAAAAAAAATTGAAGCAAAATAAAACAAGATAACGTTGAAGGTCGAGCTACGGTAAACTAGAATATGAATTAAACATTGAGATATACTCATTTAATTTAAGAATCATACGCTATATCGTCTTCTCACGCCCAAGCTTCCGCTGATACTTCTTTCGTTTCTTACACTTTTCTCCTAGAGCACTCAGTGAAACAAAGCTATTTATGTGAGGAATGGCTTCAAAGTTTAATATAGTTTTTACTTGATCATCCTCCACGAGTTGTTCCATAGTTGCGGTCTTAGGGTCGTAACTGGAAAGCTTTACATGCTGCTGAGTGACGCCCCCGTGGAATACGGTGTTTCTTCAACAACAGAAGTTTTCCGCTATTGGTAAGGGCAAACGGGTCATACATATCCCAGTTCCAATCTTTAGCTTCTATACTGAACTCCTTGCTCCATGTCCAACACTGAACTTGTTCTTTCGTATAGTCGATGTTGTTGCCGTTCATCTTCTTTAACGACCATATATCCACACCTTTATCTAGTTCAAGATGAACAACACATAAGAATCCTGGAAGAACACTGATTTGAAAGTATTGATTCTTCCCATCATAACCAGGGGGAAGAAAACAAGGCGGAGACTGGACCTCGTTAAATTTCTCTTCCGCCAAATCGAAGGCCATTATTTTCATTTTTTGCATAGTCCAACCAATGAAGCGCTCCGTTTGCAAGCATACCTACCTTTGAGTTCACCCAATCGCCTTTGACTTCTCCTTTATCCCTCCACCCACTGCCACTTCCGAGAGTGTACACTTGAATTTTCCCATCACTGTAGATTCTAACAATCTTGTACTCATTTGAAGAAGGAAGGTATCCGAATCCGCTTAGCTTCAGAGAACGAAATGGTTTTTCCTCAAGCAAATATACATATTCTTTGGTCATGGGATTGCAGACGTAGAAACCACGCTTATCAGAGAAGGGTATACGATAACAAACCAGACCATTGCACGAGCCAACTAAAGAATAACTTTGTTTCTTATTGCTGTTTAGTTGAGGATGATTCAGTAGGGATGTCGACTCCCTGTAACTAAACCGTTTATTGTCGTCGTGGTAGTTCCCGTAGTAAACTCCGACCTTGTACTTATCATAATTCATGAATTGAATCGAGAAAAGAATGCCCAAACTCCCATCTGTAGTATTATCATTACCAGCATCAGCACCGCTATTGATATCATCATCAAGCCGTAGTAACTTGCGATGAAAACGCAAGTGCATATCAGCAAAATAAGGAAGGGTACTAACTATGAGACTTCGCCACTTTTTGGATACTAGTTTGCAGTCAAAGACTGTTTGGAAATGTAAACGAGATAGTATACCTAATACGATCTCTGTTGGTAGAACACTCACAGTTCCATTGCTTTCATCTATCGACTCTTCGTTAAACTTTTTCTGTTTTCTACATCTCTTCGACATGATTCAAGGAAGCAGTAATAAGCTAGAGAATTTAATCAACTGTATAGCGATATAAGATGTCTTCCGCATAACTAAATAACCTGTATATATAGCTAAGAAAGCGCAAGAACTTCTACTACGTTACCTAAATAATTGAAGTTTCAGGAAAAGCGATACTTTCACTTTTTCAATGTGTCATATTTTCAGGCAAGGCAGAGATGAAAAAGTAAGGTATCACTTCACCTGTATAAAGCAGTTGAGTTCAGTAGGAAAGTTATCTGACGGAGATGGAAGTTTTGGCAAAAAATAGCATATATGTGACTGGTGAACATGGCGGTCACTAAAACCTTTTGATACAAGACATTACATAAATAAAAAGTAAGTACATTGCATATATAGATAGAGATCTGCAGTCCAGTGAAAGTGGTGTGGAACCATTACCCAATACGCGAGTGACGATTCTAAACTTTGACTCCCAGACACCCCATTTTGAGTACAAGAAATTCCCTC
This sequence comes from Papaver somniferum, assembly GCF_003573695.1. NCBI lineage: Eukaryota > Viridiplantae > Streptophyta > Magnoliopsida > Ranunculales > Papaveraceae > Papaver > Papaver somniferum. The sequence goes on from NC_039368.1 coordinate 30,488,324, forward strand.
AACAAATTCACTCTCTTACTCTTCTGAGCTTTGACCAATTTCACAGACCTCCCAGGAAACACTGCCAATGTCGCTGCCTCCCTTGTCTTTTCAACTGGTTTTGTAGTGACTAAAGCTTTGAGTTCAAAATAAGTTAGTTTATTAGGATTTGCATTTCTGTGCCGGGGATGAGGTGGCATTTTCCCATTCCAGGTTGCTGGGAGTTCATTCGCGTTATTAGCACAGAGTGAAGGAGGACAAGTAGTAGTCTTCATTGGTGACAGAGAACGAGAACGACGACGACTGTCATTAGTTGGAATTCTTTGGTTCCACCTCTCCTCTTTCTTGACATGCTCGAGAGCGGTCGCAAAGGGATCAAAATCAGCCTTGTTGAGACTCCAACACGCAAGTGACGATTTAAGAACTGATTTCTCTGACATAAATTTTGCATTGCTACCACTATTACAGTATTGGACCCGTGGGGGTGGTTTTAATGGAAGGATATGACCATTGTCAAAGAGTTGGTCTGCGAAACAAATCTGATCTGTTTCTGGTTTCGGATGGTTTTGGTGACAACTCAACGGTGTCTCGAAATTATCCAAAATGGTGGTAATAGTTTTGAACTCAAAACTTTCTTCAAAATTATTATCTATGTCACCAAGAGGAATAGCAGGACTTGAACTTTTGATCATAAACTGCTCTTTCTCTAGCTCCCAAAGAAATGGAGAATCCGAAGTACAACTTCGGGTTGGACTGGTCGGTTCACTATAGAAGCGAGACAGTTGACAAGTGCTGAAACTGTTGCTGCAGAAACTACTTCTTGGACTTGATGGAATACTTTCACATGAGGAAATCCTTAACGAGCTTTCTAAATTTGACATTTCTGCCACAAATTGTAGTTAAGTAGAGAGAAGCGGATGCTCTGGAACCTGCCAAAGGGTTTCTAGGCAACTGACTTATATATGAAAAATAGATTGTAAGATGATTCTGGCAACCACCTTTTGCTGCTGATTAAAGGGAGAAGGTTGCGCTGGTATATATAGTATGTTGTCAATTGCTTGTAGTTTAATATCTAAAATTTGAATAATCTAATAATTCCTTAGTTTTGATTATAAAGAGTAATACCGGTAGCATGTTTTGAGAAAGATACAGAAATTATAGTCAAAACAAAATATGCTTTCCTGTGATTTTGTATCAAATACAAAAGAAGTAAACTCCTAGAATTAAAAAGAAAGGAGACAATAGTCAGACAAGAATTTGGTCTAGCTTTGAATAGTCAGAAAATACATTAGATACTTGGATTTGTCACAAACTTTGCCCCAATATTAATGGTCATATCAAAAAGGCAGTCAATCATAAACTCCACTACAGAAGTACAGATGATGTTTCTTCTTGTCTACCATTTTGTTTTGCAGGACTTTTTAAACAAAACACAAAACAATGTTCTCCTCTACGTCAATTTAGGCCAACCCAGGGAAGCTAATAGGAATCCCGTCAAAGCATATTTAAGCTACAACCCGAAGCCTCGACCAAAAGAAAGTTGAAATGTTTCAGCAGAATGGTTGTTTTGTAAGAGGCTTAAATGGCACCATGCCCTGATGATACTAGGTTTTTATTCCCATATCTTGCTGAATGTACAATGCAATCCACCAATGTAGCACAACAGAGGCAACAAACAAAAGATCGATGAGACACCCTGAACCCCACAGTTCTGCCTTTGCAAGTCAGCGCAAATACAAAATGGTTCAGAGACTAATGAAATTTATTTAAGAGAAAATAAAAACTCACTGAGAAGCTAGGAGGATACACAAGACGATGAACCCACGAATCACAAGAACCTCGAAAAATATTACTATTTAGACCTGAAAAAACATATATGATATACCCTCAACTGTACAATCCTCTTGACACCTAAAATACACATTAGATACCTCTCCTAGGATAAAGAAAAGAAAAAAGAAATGCACAATTTCACTTGTTTGAAGATTATACATTTGCTTATGCTCTCTTCACATTGTCTTGCTTCTTTATCGTGTTTGCCATCCTTAGTAGAGTTGGACCCCAATTTAAATTCTAGATGAATACATATATAACTTTCCACGAACCAAAGTAGGGTTGGATGAGCAACATCAGCTTGGATTTTCTCACCTGATGGATACTGACTACGGAAACTATGTAACAATGAATCATTGCATGTAGTATGGTGGACGTAAAGTTAATAGGGAAGTATCTCATGCTTTCTGCAACGAACGTGAAGATACACCATGTAGGAGCCTGACAAATCCCAAGAAACTAAGTTTACCATCCGAGTGTCTGATCCAGTCTTGCATGACGACATGAATTGGGACTGATGGGCTTAGCCCAAGTTCCTGAAAGAGAAAAACAAACTGAATGATCACCCCCCCAAGTCAATCGAACAATTTAAGAAAACAACGGCAAGAAAAAGGAAAATAAAGATAGCAGAGTCGTCTACTATGTATGACATAAATAAAACTTGCCTGGGTTGACAAGAAATAGTTTTCACGTGAATATGAGGAGCTACACTATTTTTTCTGTCCAGGAACTAGTATGGGTTTGAGTCTTGTAAGAAAATTTGAAAACGTAAAATAGATGGGCTTGATAACATTCGTATCAGCTAGGTGGTCAGTTGTGGTAAAGTTATATATATCAAGGAGACAACCAAGAGCGTTCTTTGATATCCTCCCCATACATAGGACCCAGATATACATATAGACTCACAAAGGCCTATTGATGGTAGATACATACCGAAGCAAGTTCCTCGATCATGATTGCCCTGTTGCCAGCCTTTTCAAAGAGATCATAAGCACGGCGTGCATGTTGTTCCCAACAATCCATTCCTTCAAGCTGATGAACACTTATAGCAGCAGCACAAAATTCTTCAAAATCAAACTTCCTATATTGAAATGAATTTACCTGCAAAACCCGCAGAACAATTAGCTAACTGCCATAAATTATTCATTCAACCTATCGAATAAACTGAGATGAAGTCCATAAGGTTAATACCATGTTGACATAATCAAGAACCCGTGAATCTTTCATAGCATCAGTAGAATTCTTCATCAAAGCCTGTCAATGACAATATATGATTAACCTTAACATAGGAAAGTGGGAAAAGAAAAGGAGAGGAGGGAATTCAATCAGAACAAACCGTTTTGAGACTCAGTCCAGAGATACAGCCACTTTTATTTGGCCCCAGCAATGTAAATTGCTCCCGGAAATAAGCAAGCTGAGGTACTGATAAGGTCTTTGCAACAGCCTGTCACAATAACAGAATTTAACACTATGGCATGAGGAAACTCCGAATTCTTTATTGCATCCACAATTTGAATCAATTCCTGTATTTAAAGTTCATATACATCCAACCCATCTATTTTACTGGAGCATCAACAGAATATTTAATGCTACCGTAAAGTATCGAATTTGGCAAACCTATTTTCTGATTCTGTAAAAATGAAATGCTAAATTATTGAGAAGACCAAAGTACATACCGCCAGGGCTGATTTTCGTAGAGAAGAAGAGCATACATAAGCTTTTATAAGCTTGTACACTAAGATATCCAGTTGAATCTTGATATCTTGATGATTCATCAGCCAAGGATGACCTAAAAAAAGATAAGGCTACAGTCATTAGTCATCTAATCATCAGATAAAAAAAAAACTTTTGATGTATGTGGTTCACCTATTTTTCAAACTTTGAAAAATATTCCATTGCTTTTTCTAAATTCAGAACTTGTTTTAGTTATTATCTGACAATTTATAGACATTCTTTAGGAGAATTCAAAATCTAAAGTTCATTTAGACTTGAGATCACGAGTCTAACAGGAGAGACATGAAGAAACCTTTCTTATAATTTGTAAAACTAATCACCCATTTATATCGAAATTTAAGTAACTTACTTAAGGCCTGGGATGCAGTTAATCTCTTTCGGTAATCCTTGTTCAACAACCGCTTTACAAAGTCTCTGGCATCAGCAGATAAAGAAGGCCAAGGAGCTTCGTCAAAACTAGGTTCTGCCTTCAGAACAGCTTTAAAAATGCCTGATTCCGACCGAGCCCAGAAGGGGCGGCTCCCACAAAGAAGTATATATGCAATCACCCCAATACTCCACATATCTGCCTCAGTGTTATATGACCGATGTAGTACTTCTGGAGCAACGTAATATGCACTTCCAACAATATCATTCAACCTTACATCTGCACAATCTCCAGACGTCAAAACAACTTCATAGTAAATAAATAAATTAATAAGAGAAGCGGATAACTGTGACTAACCTGGTTTTACATAGTCGGACAATCCAAAATCGATTGCCTTTAAGGGCGAAGTGTCATCTTTTGTACTAAAAAGGAAATTCTGCAAGCACAAGTACAATCGAATCAAAATAAGGATAAATAATGTAGTTAGATGATCTGATCAAAAAGTAAGAACATTAAATGACACTGATCAGTTATAATTTAACATGTATGGATCAGGAAATAATGCTGGACACACATTTATGGTATTGGCACATCACTTCCCTTTCCTTTTCTATATTATCTTACTGTTTTTCATTAAAAAACATAAAATGACACTGACACCACATGTAAAAAAAAGTAACTCTAGACTAAGACAATGACTCACAGAACAAGTTGAGACCGTTTGTTATCCTTGTTATATATCATAAACCACTGAAAAGATAATACATTGAATTGTCTAGTGCAAGGTATACCAGTCATGGATGCCATGCCAAGCTTAGTATAGGCGAAACGGTCATAAAATCAGACCCACTTGAAAGAGATAGAAACAATCAGCAGGGGACTAAACCCCTGAGAGGATATTCTCTCAGAGGTTAAATATGGCCAGGAACAAAAAAATACTGTGCAAATCTCAGGTTGGAATATTAAGAATGAGGGAATTACCTCTGGTTTGAGGTCACGATGAACCACACCTTGGAGATGACAGAAGGCTACAACATTAAGAATCTGAACCATGACAGCCTTGGCATCTTCTTCTGAATACTTCCCACCCCTATTAAAGTGATTAGAAAGATGCAAGTTACTAAATGTCTATGTAAACTAAAAAACTTCAACTAGTGCCAATGTATAACAAGCAAAGTACCTGGACAGTATCCTATCTAGAAGTTCTCCTCCTTTGCATAACCTGAAGAACAACAGAATGGAAACATCAAATACCTTAGAATATAGCTGAAATATACTGTCTAGAACATCGACATGAAACAAGAAAATAAAAATCCAGATTTGGGTATATCGAACATACTCCATCACTATATAAACGTTATCATCATCTTCATAGGAATCATAGAATTGCACCAGGTTCTTGTGTCCTGCAAGAGCACGTAATATTTTCACTTCTCTTCGAACATCCTCAATGGCGATGGCTGTTTGCATCTGCCAAAACATAACTCAATAATAAGAACAATATATATTTCCACACAACCATGCATGGTCTTATTGTGAAAATAGAAGCGAAACCAGGAAACCCTGAAAAACTGATCCAGTCCAAAAATATTATAGGTCTTCAGAAGATGAGCTTGCATAAGGCGAGAATCTTTCATCCAGTTAACTAAAAGTTATTAACTACCTATAAGCATAAGAAATCCAATTTGATAAGAAGGAAACGACTAATTCCTGTTTGCAGCAGAAACAGATAGAACTGTAGGGGATGATAATTACACAGGATGACTGACTGAGGTGATTTCTTCCAATTGATAATCATACTTCACATGAAGATGCTAAACAAAACAATTAAGAGTAAATGAAGTAACAAGGCAAGGGTAAAGAATTAAACCTTTGCTTTTGGAATAACCTTGACTGCAACTTCCTGACCTTTCATGTCACCTTTCTTGACTTTAGCAGAACAAGTATAACCAAAATGACCTCGACCTAATTCTTCTTCAAGCTCATATTTAGAGACCAACTGTTTTGAGAATCCAAAATTCTTATCCAAACTCAATTCACATTCACTTCCTTCAGGAATTGAAACTTCATTTGGCTTTACAGAGCCATGTCTACGAGCAAGGAATGCTTTGATGTGTTTAGCTGGTGAAGGAGGTGGGAAAGGTCGTTTGAAGAATCTAAGAGGCGTTGAATTCACACTTGAATTTGCAGGTGAATTCTTGAATCCACTTGGTAATGGACTTGGACTTGGATAATTGGTTGATTTATCTACTTCTGGAATCACTTGTTTTTCAAGATCTCCAGGAATTATAGGGTTTTCGGATAGATTTTGAGGATTATGGATGTGTTTTCCATGACAAAGACCCATGATCACAACCTTCACAAACAAAGACAAAAAATAAACAACACTAAAATAATACAATACACAATACACAATTCTAGGTTTACCAAAAAAGCAAAATCAAGAGTAATAATGAAGTGAAATACATACCCAGAATTTTGGAGAGATAAAAAAAAATTCTTTCTTCTTTTTTGAGTTTTTTTTTTTCCTTTGAATTAGCAGTCAGAACAACAACTTATAGAAACTAAAAAAAAAAATCAAAATTCAAAGAGACAGCTGAAAACCCTAGAAAAAAAACAGGGAAGAAATTGATATCAGCAAGAAGATTAGAAGGATAGATTGTAGATAAAATTGGATACCCAAATTAAGAAACCAGTGAAAAAACGGAGGAGTATGGATTTTAAGAAGAAGATGAGAGAAATAAAGCAAGAGATGATGGGGGAAATAAGAGGAATAAAAAAGAGGTATCCAATTCTCTCTCAACTCAGAGAGGAAGAGCTTTTGTGAGATTGAGAGAGAGAGAATGGTGAGCAGAGAAGCAAAGTAAAGAGAAGAAGAAAAGGAGGGGAACTTCCTCTCTTTTTTTCCTTCCTTTCCTTTTCTTCGCTTTTATTATTTTATTATTTTTATTTTCTGTGTGAAAATTTTTGTGAGAAAGATTTTCTTTTTGAGTGCAAAATGAGTTTCTCTTTTGCATTTTTGGACTTTTCTGTTTTCAGTCACCCCTTATACAAATATCAACCATTTCATTGTGCACTTTGTCAGGCCAATGTTATCAGTTATTACTTATTAGATTTTTAGTTAGCTTTTTTGATTCATTTCCAACTTGGTTCTGTTAACTACAGCTACCATAAATAATCTTATGTCGGATCACTGTCTTCCTGCTGGTTTCCTAACAAAAAAAAAAAATGATGTGTCCCTTATCAGTTATGTATGCTGTGTATATCAGGAGGTGTATATTCTAGTCTACTAATTGGTCTGTGGTTTTTCTGGTAAATGACTCGCTGTGTCTGGATGGTGTGATTGGGTAGGCGTTGGTCTTTGGGAAGGATGTGATCAGGTCAGGTCAGGTCAGGTGCGGAACCGCTACAGGCTGTACCGTCCCTTATAAAATAAAAAAATCTAAAACTGTGGATTTTAGTAAGGGTAGGTTTGTCTCTGTCTTTCGTGTTGATGTGTTATCATAGTCATAAACAGTAAAGATATGAAATCCATCAGTCAAGTACAGTTTTGTAAATGACGGCATAATCTTCTTTTAAAACATTTCAGACAACAGTAGTAGATGGATTTTTAATTTTTAAGTGGTTGTAATATGGCCCGAGTATTCAAGAGTTACGTCACGGTGAAGAAGAACGTACGTACATGCTTGTGGCTTGATGATGGTCACCGAGGCTAAACTGGATCCTCCTTTTCTCTCTTTTTCACGAGAAACGTTAGCCTGCATCCCTGCCATCCACAGACTCAGTTTGAATACGGTCCAATTTATCAACAAAGGTTCTCATCCCTATCATCTTTCCCTGCTATCTTTTTTTTCTTTTGTGATGTGTCGTAGAAGTACTGGTAAATAATATTCAGTTCATGACCCACCACGCGCATCCGAAAGAAGGATTTAGATGTGCACCACATTACAGGCGAAAGGAACGGGAACGGGAACAGGAACGACAGTAGGGGATTTTTGTCCGAACACTTATAACTTTTCGGAAGGGAATTCATGCATTTGTTGCTAGTTTGCAACAGTATACACTTGTTTGAATACCACTACTTTGAAAGTTACTTTTTGACTTCTAAAAACAAAAGGTCATTAATATAATTTGGAACACGATTTCGGAAGGCTTCTAAAAGTAGAAAAATGTTAGCACGTTTGGATACAAATCTGCGTCTGACTTCTGCTTCTTCTGCTTTTCCATAAACAAAACATTTTTGCTTCACAAAAAGTTACCTTTTCGACTTTTAGAAGTCGTTTTGAAATTCAATACTCAAACTGACTTCTGGAAGTCGAAAAGCTACTTCTGATGTGTTATCCAAATTAGGGGTGTCAACGGGTCCGGGTCCTCCCGGGTATCACTAGACCCGGACCCGGACCCTACTTATAAAGGTCGGGTCCGGTTCCTAACGGTTCCGGGTCCGGTTCCTAAATTTGTGGACCCAGAACCGGACCCGTTTAAATACCCGGGTACCCGTCGGTTCCGGGTACCCATTGGGTCTAAAGAAAACTATTTAAAAAATCTCAAAAACTTAATATATTTCTCTTTTTAGCTTGGATTTAAGTAATTTTTATAAAAAAATATTATTATTTCTTATGAATGTACTAAATAAAGATTAAATGTAAGAGAAAAAATTTAAATGAGTAAAATATCAAAGCTAAAACTAGAAAAAATACTTATAATTTTGCTAAAAACATGAATAAAAGAATGAATAAACGGGTACCCGATACCCGCGGGTACCCAATGGGTATTGCCCGTTTGGACCCGTTTAAATTCGGGTCCAATCGGGTAATTACCCGCCGGGTCCTAAGTAGCTAATGGGTCCAACTTTAGGACCCAGAACCGGACCCTAATATACCGGGTCCGGTTCCGGATCCGGGTAATGAGTACCCATTGACAACCCTAATCCAAATAGCCCAACTCTTTTGAGCAGAATATTTTTGTTTCTGACTTCTAGAATTAACTTCAACTTCCGATATCTAAATATTATCTTAAGTTCACTTTGGAATTGTCGTAAAATTTGCACTCTACAAGATCCACAGACCCTCCATTACTACACTGCACTAACTACTATGGATTTTGCAAGCAACATTTTTGGAATTAGAGGACATCTCGTACACCATAAAAAATTGGGAGCAACAGGAGGAACAGATCTAATTTTTAACTGGGCCAAAGAAACGCAGCATCCCAATGTTGTAATTCAAGGTGAAACTATTGAGATTTTTGTCGGATTTACTATGCTCTATCAAATTGTTATCCAAGGGGGATTTCCAAGGGTTTACTTGATAAATACTTTTAAAGATTTATGGAGATTTTAAAAGAATCACGAAAATTAATAACTTTCTGAAAGTTGTATATAAATTGATAAACTCTTGCAGAGTTATGTCTTGTAGAGATTTCTAAAGTTCTGAAGAGTTGTAAAAACAAATTTTATATAGATAGTTACATAAATCTAACGAATTATATAAAACCTAAAAGTATAAATATTAAATTAATCATATTGTATTTATTATGCTAACTTCAACAAAATAAAAAAAAATCATTATATAGATAACATATTTCTTTCGCTCGATAAAATGCAATAAATAATAATAATTATTATTACACATTTGTACCAAATAAATAAAACAAAATAAAATATTTATTCATTTAATATAATTTATATTCATCTATGATTTATTTTTTAGGCATATATGCATCTACGATATGGGTTTTATAGATTGTATATTTATGAGACAAAATAAAAGAGAATAAAAAATATTTTTAGTTTTTCTGGGAAGTCTTCCAAAATCTTACATATTTTGCAAGACTTCATCAAGAAAAATTTTTACACAAAAGTCACTCAAAGTCTTGAAAATAGACAAGTACACAAAGTCTTTGAATTTTCAAGTTTACAACAAGTAACACAAACTTTAGAAGACCTTTTAATAATATATAACCAGTAACATAAACTTTGAAAGAGATTTTAGAAGTATACGACCAATAACACAATACTTTCGAATTCTCTTAAAGTTTTTAAGAATCACTAAAAGTATTTATCGGGTAAACCCATGTTCATCTCAGTTACCACAGAGGAAGTAAATGGGGTAATGAAGATGAAGAAAAATAGAAACAACATCATTTCTTCTGTTTTAGTTAACCTTAAAATTATTCACAAAACTCGGAACCTATGGACTATTCATTTAGCTTTGGCTTGTTTAACGGTAATCATAAGAACAGTTGCAACCTTCACGGCATTGACTCTAGCGGTATTCCCCTTAGGCTTGCCTAAACTATTCTAAAAAAAAAGAAAAAAATTGCTCCGAAAAAAGAGGTATTCCAGATTTAACAAAAATAAAAAGGAAATACCATCTTAAGTTTGATTAATTCTTACTTTCTTAGCTAGCTTGTAGGAAATAGTTCTGTCGAGCTAAAGAAAATCTCGGATGTGTCGTGAATTTTTTATTTCTTTAGTAATATAGCTTTAACAATATTGTGAATGTCGTGGATTAATAAACTTAAATATTTAAAATGATGGTGATATTTCTATCTAGATAAGTTGTGTTATAAAGTATGATCGGACCGCAATGTCTGGTATCTGGAGGAAAGTGTGTTAACTAGTTAGCCCATTTTATGGCTCTGAATTTTTCAGGTTGTTGATGGTGGTTTTTAGTTCAAGGGCTAAAATCGTAAATCCTGTATTTAATGCGTTGTCATCCTGCAAAGAAACAAAATCATTTAAAAGCAATGAGTGCTTAAGCCTCTTCGCTCACATATGTATTGAGCAATTCAATATATCTATATATATGAAATTTACTCAGAATGGTGCGTGCAACAGCAATCCCAAAATATTCTGTGAATTTTATCTTCCACCAGCATTATTCACTAATGCATGACTAGCCTAGTATTTTCCTATGCTACGTTCCCAGCCGGACTCTCAATATTGACATGACATGACGATTTAATGTTCACTCTCATCAGAGTAGCATGAATCTCCCGAAGTGTCAATATTGAGATCTGCATGAAAGTACTCACACAGGCTGCATCGTTATCTGACAAAGAGATTTTCGTATCGATGCACTTTTAATTAAGAGATAGCTCGATCAAACACGGTTAAATTCCTTAGGGAAAATCTAGAGTGTCCATGCCAGTCTCAAAAATATTTGCGGCCACACAGTTTGGCCACGCAATCCAACAAGCCTAGCCTACTCCTAGCAGAACTAGGCGATCATTATGGTGACCACTGGCGGTCCTACTAATACCCTGGCCGAACGGATTCCACCTAGTATACCCGCAGTGCTTCGAACGATTAACCCCAATGTGGGTGATCGCGTTGTTGGAAAACAAGTTCAAACGAGTTGAGACCGGAAAAAACGGTCTCAAAATCCATTGCATCCGTCCAACTTAGCCAGCCTAGTTGGATGGCCTAGATCGCGTCTCGAACGATCGAAGAAGAACACAAGTGTTATCAACACAGTATCCAGAAAACACCAAAAACTAATAACCTACGTTTTTGCAAGCCAGATCCACATTCTGATACAAGTCATAAACAACCAACATTCTGATCTCAGATACCTTCTTCGCTTCCCTTCCTAAGATCAACCCCTTCTCTTTCACTTTGTGACCGAAATGAATCTGGAACGACCATTTATTGGTTTAGTCCAGAGTCTTACAGATTGATCTCTCGAATCTAAAAGTACTTCCGTGCAGTGCATTGTTTAGGGTTTGAATTTGTTTCTCATCAACAGACCCAAATTTACCAAAAACAGCAGAACCAGTTTTTACCCTCAAACAATTGGCGACCACAGTGGGAGATTAATCTCTCGGTTGCAAAATCAGTTTCTCAATATTCATTCCAGTTTTCTCAATTTCAAAATGGTGGATCTTAGATACAATTCAATCATTAAGTTCAATGTAGGTTTAACAACCAATTTCAATTCTGGTGTTCCATTCGCTAAGAAGCTTCACAAAAAATGCTTTTCAAGCAATGCTACTGGAAATGCCTCAGATAGTTGAGCACTAGTAAATATCCCATATGACAGGATCAGAAAGCCGCGTGGAGACACAAGAAGACGTGGCTACTACTTAGAAGAGCACAACGGCGTCTCTCGAAGGTCCGGATGGAGATACCGCATTCTCTGTAACACCACGAGTGTTATATGGAGCAAACCAGAAATGCCTCAAAGTTATCATTAATATTAACATCACCAGGATCCACACCCAGATAGATAAAGGGAGGATTCGCATATCCGTTGTTCCAGTATGGAGATAAACGACAACAAATCTCAACACCAGTGGAGTCCTAAAAAGATACCTGCAGAGATCACACAAGAAAATATCCAGAACATGGCATAATTCCGAGGGTTCGTACATCTATAATAACAAAGGAGTCTTGACACATCTTCGAATCATCGTAAAGGGGTTCGCCTATTATGTCAACCCAGACAAGAGAAACAACGAGACATCTTCAGATCTACTGGAGCCGACGCTTCAAGAGAGCAGCCTCCAGAAGATTACGATGCCCGCGTCATCATGATGAGAAAGAATCTGCAGCTTTGGAGAATCACTCTGTCAGCCTTAGGAAGAATGTTTCAGCGAAACAACAAACATCCAAGCGATTATGTCAATAGGTCCAGAATTCAGGCACTGGAGAGTCACGATCCAAATGTGACTGAACAACAATTGTTGTAACACCACCTGCCCTGCTAGAAAGAACCAGGTCTGCCAGGAAAGAAGAGCCTCATGATATTCTTGGAAGCATACATCTCACCAACAAGCAATACAACCTTCAACCTTCTATAAGCAGTTTCACTGAAGCAGCAAGAAGAAAACCACCGAGATACAATATCATGCGTGTCCAAAATCGCCCACTCCAACTCCAGTACCACATGCACGACTGCCACAATGATAAAACAACATCAAAGATATTTCATATTTGGCTCGACGGAAACAACATCAATGAGAGACGCTTTCAGAATTTCGTCTCCCGTAGAAGAAGTAGTTGTGTTACCAAAGGAGATTGCACCTGGGACTTAAGAGGTACATACGAACTCTCCATGTTAAGAGCTTCATCATATTTGCACAACCTGTTAGTTAAGTCGTTTGCATGAGGGAACTTCTCTACTCCTCAAAGACACGATCCAAAGATGAAAAAGGAAAAAAAGTATGGCTGGGGACTGCTCAGCGCTACCAATCTCAAAGATGCTTAATTTAGAGAGACGCAAGCACGCTATCATTATGATTCCAAGATGTCCAAAGACGAGGACATACTCAAGAGAGCGTATGTATTGTCAAAGACCAGCGATATGCATGGACGTCTATGAAACGCAACGTAGACGCAAAGACGGCCTCATGATCAGTAACTCGTACGATCCTCATCAACATAAGGTTCAACTCCAACTCTCATCCAAATTATTTCCTCAGAAACCCAGCGCGACAACATATATCAAGTCGAAAGCTAAGTGGATACTATTGGGCAGGGGACTGTCTCGCTATTTTCCATTCCATGAAGCAACATCAAGGACTGTCTCTCTATTTTCCATTCCATGAGGCAACATCAAGGAAGCTATCAACTCCATCATTAACTTCTCCCTCTAATAACGTGACAAGCTCTACCACTATATGAAGACTGCCAAGTTCGTGCCCGTAGCTATCACGCCTCTCCCTTCCAGTCTCTTCTGATCACAGCTGCTTCCAAGAACCGTTGTTGTTCTTTTGTTGATATCATCCCGAGCTTCACCATAGCAACAACCACTACGGACAAAGACAATCCGAACTTTTGCATATTTTATTTTCCCATGGAGAAGTAATAGAGTCACGGAGGCGAGATGACGATATCTTTATTATGGTAAACCCACCGACCATACAAGATATAACCATGTAAATCACGCTTTGGGACTGAGGCTCAACACGGAATCCCTTCACTGTCAAGGATCTTTTCAACCCATAAGAGACGGTCAACCAAGAAGTCATAACCGTGACAAGGTTACCACTTTTCAAAGATGCAGCGTAAGAGTATCATCACCTCCTTGTTTGGGAGGCGCCTGACCGACCAGCAGTATTTGGTTCAACCATCCACAAGCACTGTTATCAATGAAGAATCAAAGAGGAAAGTCGCGCCTCAACAAGGCAGACCGACCGAATCATGCCTTCCACGGAGCTCAGTGAAGCCTACCCAAGGCATGCACGAAGCTGCGCATCAACAACCACATCGCTGACAAAGTCAGATTCGGTGTTTCTAGATTTCCAATTTCCTATGGGAAGGGTACATGGCCTGCCAAAGTTTGGATACAATACATATCTATCAGGAGTGACTCCCGCCCATTGATCAACAAATGACGAATCCAAAAGATTGCCGCCTTCATCAATTCGTCAACCACCTTACCGTCAAATGCAGTGGAAGTACGTCGTTCAAGAGAAAATAAACTCAGGATAATTACACCTGGGGACTGCCAGCACAGGATGCCTTCACGTCCGTTAACCGGTTTATTTCTAATATCAGCATCATTGTTATTGAAGCTTTACGACCCGCAGAAATTTCTAAACATGAAGACGTACATGTGCATCAAAGACTCCAAAAGAACAAATTAGAGATACTTTCACATATCCATCCACGTCATCGAAACTGAAGTGTAACTGGGGGACTGCTCATCGCATCCCATTTCATACAACCATCCAAGATTCAGAAGACGGTTCAAAAGATGTCGCTTGGAACGAAGTCCTTGAAGATTCGCGGCGCGACGCCCATCCTTCTACATGCCTAGCCGGCACGCCAAAAATCTTCAAGACGCGTGTAGTCTGCAAGGGGAATATCAAACAAAAGAATGGGATAGTTCAGATTTCAAAATCATGTACACAGACGCTACTCTAACCTTACCGAAGAGCGCTACGTCTAAAGTTTCAAGATATTGCAATATCTTTCTAAGAATTTGGATTTCTTAGTCGGGAGATTTCATTCATTCATCCGACTGGAATCATAAAATCATAAAAGCAACATGAATGAGGGATTATTATTCGATCAAGCCCTGGCTCCAGCCGCATGAAACAAAGACTACTAAACATCAAAGAAGTGTCATCAACGCCAGGGATAGTGGCGCCTTCACTAGAGTCCTCTCCAGGAGATGCTTCAACATCCTCTCCGAAGCCGCTTCAACATCCTCTCGAGCTGCTTCAACATCCTTTTCAGAAATTGCTTCAACAACCTTTTAAGGATATTCCTCGTGATGGGGCTCGTCCACCTCAGAGTCGAGGATTATGACATCGTCATGAATAGGGTATTCATGTTTATCCAGGAGTTCATGTTATTCTCCACCCTCCTTCACTTTACACGGGAAGCAAACCTTTCAGCCCTAGCACTTGTTAGCTGGGATGCTTCATCGCGCCTCTGCTTTTCTTCCATGCTAACCGAAGCCAGGAAAGCTTGGACACGCTCTCGAACGATACTCAGATGTACAAGGGACTTGGAATGCAGTTTGAGATCCCAACCAACCGTATGCCTAATCTACCTGGTGCAAATCGACATAATGCTAGGGGAAAGCTTACCTGGACGCCTCTTGAACGTGACATGTTCCAAGGACAGGCCGAACCATCTCTCCTGGTAAAATATAACTTTATTTCATGAGTTTTATCTTTATTTGTCACCATCTAATGCTTAGCCCGCAACAATGTCACTATTACGTACTAAGCAGGAGACTTAATGTTGATGGTGGTTTTTAGTTCCAGGGCTAAAATCGTAAATCCTGTATTTAATGCGTTGTCATCCTGCAAAGAAACAAAATCATTTAAAAGCAATGAGTGCTTAAGCCTCTTCGCTCACATATGTATTGAGCAATTCAATATATCTATATATATGAAATTTACTCAGAATGGTGCATGCAACAGCAATCCCAAAATATTCTGTGAATTTTATCTTCCACCAGCATTATTCACTAATGCATGACTAGCCTAGTATTTTCCTATGCTACGTTCCCAGCCGGACTCTCAATATTGACATGACATGACGATTTAATGTTCACTCTCATCAGAGTAGCATGAATCTCCCGAAGTGTCAATATTGAGATCTGCATAAAAGTACTCACACAGGCTGCATCGTTCTCTGACAAAGAGATTTTCGTATCGATGCACTTTTAATTAAGAGATAGCTCGATTAAACACATTTAAATTCCTTAGGGAAAATCTAAATTGTCCATGCAAGTCTCAAAAATAATCGTGGCCACACAATTTAGCCACGCACTCCAACAAGCCTGTCCTACTCCTTGCAAAACTAGGCGATCATCATGGTGACCACTGGCGGGCTTACTAATCCCCTGGCCGAACGGCTTCCACTTAGTATACCCGCATCGCTTCGAACGATTAACCCCAATGTGGGTGATCGCGCTGTTGGAAAAACAAGTTCAAATGAGTTGAGACCGGCAAAAACGGTCTCAAAATCCATTGCATCCGTCCAACTTAACCAGCCTAGTTGGACGGCCTAGATCGTATCTCGAAAGATCGAAGAAGAACACAAGTGTTATCAACACAGTATCCAGAAAACACCAAGAACTGATAGCTTACATTCTGCAAGCCAGTTCCACATTCTGATACAAGTCATAAACAGCCACACCTTCATAATTCAACATTCTGATCTCAAACACCTTCTTCGCTTCCCTTCCTAAGATCAACCCCGTCTCCTTCACTTTGTGACCGAATTGAATCTGGAACGGTCATTTTTTAGTTTAGGCCAGAGTCTTACAGATCGATCTCTCGAATCTAAAAGTACTCCCGTGCAGTGAACTATTTAGGGTTTGAATTCGTTTCTCATCAACACACCCAAATTTACCAAAAACAGCAGAACCAGTTTTTACCCTCAAACACGGGTTGATGAATGAGGGTTGGAGAAAAATTGTTACAAATGTTGTCGAACGGATATAACGACATGCAAATACAACAATTGGTTCAACAACATCTTGAAGCTGGCTATTGGTATAGATACAATTAGACATCAATTCAATGGGCTTGATAGAATTCAATTGTCAAATCATTGATAAAAAGAAATATCATTCCAATCCAATTTCAAACAGATATTTCCATATTATTCATACATGGGAAAAGGTTTTCGTCTTATGGGTCTCAATGTTATTATTTTATTGAGAGGCATAAACGATATCTTCCCAAGAAAAAACTGTTAAAAACGCGGGGTACCAAAATACACCACCAACTTTATCCTATGCAACTGTATGGACTAAACTCGAATACAATTATGAGATTTCAACTTAATGAATCTCAACCAGGAATTATATGAAGGGCTTATTTCTCTTTCTCTCACAATCAGAATGTACACAGAAACAAGTCTGTGAACCTGATTATTCTATGAGAGTACTTGGACGGTTCCAAAGTGTTAGAGCATTGCTCGGTTGAACCCACCAAGCGTTGTATGTCAAGTTTTGTTGTCATATTTTAGTGAACCAAAACTCATTTAAAGAGTCGCTTGATTATTTATTAGAGTCAACTTAGTATATGTTAGCTAGAAAGTTATTAGGATATGAGACTTACAAGTATTACTCGAAGACTTGGAGAATGTGAAGAAGTAAAGAGCTACATCGATGACATCATCCTTCCTCTTGAGGTTAGTAATATTTTGACTTGAACAGTTTCATTCCCAAGTCGTGCTATATTAAAAATATAACTGTGAAGTTGTGAATGATTATACTCTAGTTAGACGTAGTATTAAGGAATTATAATACGAAGTATAACGCTTATCTTTTGAACTTCGTATATAATACATCGACATAATCGTGTGAATGCTATTGTGATTATGTATGGGTATGGGTGAAGATTTCGTCCTAGGAAACAATGTTTTACATTAGTTTAAAGGAAATAAAATTCATAAACTTGTTTTGTGAATCGAAAGGGAAATCGCTAGGCTTATTGGAATTGTTATTCATTGCAAATATTTGGATTGCCAATATGTGTGTTTAGTATAACCGCTCATAACTTGTTTATATATATTGGTAAAACTATTCACAATGCCTAACTTATGTATCGGTATGACTTTTATTAGTGAAACCAATCTTAAGTAACCACCTGAGATGGTATGATCGATATTTGTAATTGGTGTGACCATTCTTAGTCATTGGGTAACCGATCCTAGAACTTGGTGGAACTAATCACAAGATGTGTAATCGATCCTTGTAGTAGGTTAACAAGTTTTAGTAATTGGTGTAGCCGATCCTATAAGTTGTGCAACTGATCACAAGTAAGTACCATAAATAAGTGGTGACCGATTCTGGTACTTAGTTATCCATTTTATGGAAACTAGTGTAACCGATCCTAGTAGCCACTTGGAGGTAGAACCGAACTTTGTTTGGTAGAACCGTTAAACCCATGAATGGTGATTGGATGTTTTTGATCAATCACATAGTTCTTGGAAATCAGATGAACCAATTTTAAACTCGTTTGGAAGTGTGGCAAATCGGTTCCAAGATTGTAAATATGAAAAAGGATAAAAAATAAAGATGTCGACATACTTTGAACATGTGCAGTAATTCTTATCTATTATTTTTCAAAGATATTCCTTAATAACTAAAGAGAATCTCGGATCGAAATAAATTGAGAATCTTCTAGTTAAGGTTTTTAGTTTTATATGCTTTTAATTTCCATCAATTAAATGCATATCTTTAGAAATAAAAATTGGTAATGTGCATTTACTAATTGGAGATTTTCTACTAAGATTTGGGTCAATATTTGGACAGACCATTTCCAGGAATTATGAAAACCGATTTTGGCTTTATTGCTTATCTTTGAGAATATTCGGTTTTGGAAATTCCTTGGTGTCCAAACTTCCTTGGTCTATATACATTGAAGTTTGCATTTCGAGCAAACTAATCCTTAGAGCCAACAAAACTACCTAGTTGTATTGTTACTGGTGGAGTCGTCTATTCGGAGAGGAAAGTACCCTAATTAGGCGAAATATCTTACGACCGCTCGTTTTAAAGACTTGTTTGGGATTGAGAAGCTCTACGAGTACTGTTGGTGGGAAACTAAATAGTTGCGGTTTATTATTAGTTTTCGATTGATTTGATTGATTGATTAACGGTTGTTGAACTTTGATTGCACCTAGTTTGTTTATGCTTGATAATCTTCTCTTCTGATATAAGATTCACTCAAACTAGATCGAAGTATCGACGGGGATCTTTAGACTGTTTGTGGATCTAAAGACGTCTTGTGATAATCCATCGTTAACAGACTCCGTTTTGTGTGTGATTGATAACAAGAGATTCAAGTTGTTCGTGTGCATGTGTTTATTGAAGATCTAAGAAGATTTGAAGACAAAGAAGATTTCTTATTTGAGTTCATAATCTTTGGTGTGCACAAAACTTGATCGGATGGGGATCCTACTATAATCGATTTATCTTTTGATAGATTGGATTGATTAGTTGCGTAGATCGACATCAATACATTTCTTTGTGATTCATAGTATTGATTGCATAGTCTAAATAATTATTTTGGTAGTTGTTGAATAGATTGATCTAGGAGTTCATTGGTTAAACGGAAGATCCTTTTGTAAAACTCATATCACGTTGATTGAAAAGAGTTGTTACCGAACAGATTTGTTGTTCTTTACAATTTGGAATACGAACCAAAGGAATTGTTCTAAGTGCGTGACTTATTGCAAGTTGGAGGCGCAGGGATACTGAGGAAACTAGGTGAACTATAGGTTTAGTTGCTTGGTCTCAACTATACGAAGTTGGTTTAGATTTTGTATAACGGCTTAATTCTGAGAGTATTCAATTCTGGACAGGGTCCCGGGGTTTTTCTGCATTTGCGGTTTTCTCGTTAACAAAATCTTGTTGTGTCTTTTACTTTTCTATTTCCGTAATTATAATTGATTTATTATAATTAGAAGTAAAATACACAAACGTTAATTCTTAATTACTTGATAACAATTCTATAGTGTTTGGTTAAGTCAGAACCTATTATCAAGTAATCATACTTCGTTGTTGTATTGTCTCGATCTTGAATCCATAGTCAATCACACAAGTTATCTTGTTATCGTATTGTCTCGATCTTGTATCCATAGACGATCACACAAAGTGTGAACCAATTCGTAGTATTGTCTCGACTCAATCCATAGACAATTACTTTCAGAGAAAGGACTTATAGGTGCAAAGTTTTAGATTGAGGTATATTTGGGTACCCTCATCTTTTCACAAAGATAAATATCCTAGATCAATCAAGTTGTATCCAACAAACAAGGATGCATATAACTACTTTGATTGATTTATGTACAACCTGTGATATTTTAATTATAAAGATAAATTATATAATGTGGAAAAAGAAATAACACATACATTAGAAATTTTGTTAACGAGGAAACCACAAATGCATAAAAACCTCGGGACCTAGTCCAGATTTGGATTTTTGTTAGAGGTAGAGAAAAATGTGGTCCGAGGAGAGAAGAAATCGCGGTCGACTCGCTAACTTGAACCTTCGGTATATTATCTTGACTCGGACCAAATTAACCCTACCCAAAACACCAAACACCAGGACACCACTGGCGGTCTTACTATTATCCAATCAACCCGACCAAGAACGCCAATTTTCCGTTCTCCAATCAGCTCCACCACGGATACCAATGGACGATGAACACCGATAAAAGCAGCATAAACCACAATGAAAAACATACATAACAATCAACAAATCAAAATTTATAAATAAGGTTTATACTTTCAAATAGAGTGATTCTTAATCTTAAAAGACTTTTGAAGATCAGTAAATGATTTAGTATATCGTTGTTGTGATATAAAAACAGTAAGAATTAAATTAGGTTTTTTTTAATCCACCTATCAGTAATTAACATACAGTGTTGCTTTACTGATTGATTCTGTTCTTAGCGTTGTTTACAATTGTTCATATTACTCATTTTGGATCTTAGGTTCGATCTCATGATTTGTGAAATGGATTTTTATTTTTAGTTAATGTGAAAAGGGTTTTTTAATGTTGTTGTGTTTATGCATTTAATAAGACGACCAGTGAAATCGTTTGTGCTTAACATGGTGTTGATCGGTGCTAGAAATGAAAGTAGGATATATAGTTCTTAACAAGAACTATAAGATTGCATAAACTATCGACCCACGTAGCTATTGGGAATTGGGTACTCTAATTGAGGTGTTTTACCTAAAATTAATCAAAATTTATCGATGAGCTTGTTTAGGGAAGGGGTGTTAGTTTTGTTGAGTTAATGAGGGGCATTTAGTATGGGTAACTTTGTCCGAGTCATAATAATATATTGAATAGGTCTTAACTAGCGAGTCGACCACGATTTCTGCTCTCCTCGGATCACTTTTTGCTCTCCCTCTAACAAAAATCCATATTTGAAAATCAAACTGTATTAAGCCACTACAGACACTAGCCCACTATCAAAACTTCGGACTAGAATGCAGTTGAGACCGAATTAAACCGTCACAGCAATTCAGTTACAGTCGCGCTCTTTAGGCATCTTGAATCCCAGCAGGACTCCGCGTAATTGATTACCTCAGTTGACGTTATTTACATCCTAAGAGTTGCTTCGACTCAATTGAAAACTTTAAACCAATCCGCCTCCCAGAGATAAGAATATATGTGATTTATGTTATAATTAAAGATATGTGAGGTAGGAAATCGATTGCAATAGACAAAGTCTAGCAAACCTCAAAATCCGGTCTTATGACTCCCGAAGAGCAGCCTAGATAATTATTCACCTCATAAGTATAAACTTGTGGAATCACAAAATCTGAGACGAGGAAACTTTGTGATTTATATCTATCTTGTTTATTGGAGAAAGCTCAACAATCACATCAAGATTAAGATACAAGAACTACCAAGATAAAGTTAGTTGGACCTGGATCCACGAATCCCTAGGTGAAGTCCTTTTAGTCGTTAAACCCTAAAAGAGTTTGAAGGAGAGGATGACTCTAGTTTACAACTAGGATACACAAGAATAGTATCAGGGATTCAAAAGTCTCAGTTGTTTGAGGTTCTCCTTATACAGACTTTCAAGGTCAAGGTTGTTTTGGATTTAAGCTAAGGTAGCTTCGAAATCAAGCAATCAATAATCACCGTTAAATGAAAAACTTGACTTTGAGATTAACATAACAAAATATACACTCTTGTTATGATGGACCATAACCAAACCGTGTACAATGACTTGTTCATGAAAGGTTAGCCGAAACTATCCAATCAAACTAACCATTTTCATATAACACTTTATGAATTTAATCTTAAGTCATACTTGTGACCAATCATGACTAGATAGTGTTTTTAGAGAGTTGTTCAAATGACTATCATCTTATAGAAATAATTATGATGCGTCTGAAACCATTCGACAGTGTAAGTACGTGTATTATACCTGTTCGTGAATATTTTTGTCACAATACGTGTACCAGGTATTGTACCCTTAAGATAAAAACGGGTTCAATAACTCACGGATCTTTTATGGTTTGCATACTGGGTACTCGTCCCTTTTAGGTTTTGAAACCAACGGATTTTTCCGGTTTGCATACTAGGTATGCGTACCTTTCCTGGTTCACGAGTCAACAGACTTTTGTGGTATGAATACCGGGTATGCGTACAAAAAAGTCGATGCCGAACTTTAGATACACCGGTACATATACAACGGCTCCAGACTCATAACAGTTCTCCTAGTGTGTGAACTGGTATACATACAACCATGTATCCATATTTACAGTAGTTTTATATCTCTCTAATAATTTTCAAATGTTAAATCTTGAATCATAATTTAGGACATAAGCAATAAATTGTTATTAACCAAATTCATCAAGTATGAACAAATGTTCTTAAGCTGAGTTAGTCATATTTCGAGAACGATATTCGAGATAAACTTGACTTTAAATTTCTATTATGCATAAACTGTCTAATTTAGTCATGCGACAATGTCTCATAGATAGAAAGGTGAAAACATGAGAAATAGGTGGTTCAGTCTTCACTTACCTTTTGTTGAAGAAGTTCTCCAGAGCTTTGGTTGATCTTCGCCTTCAAACGGTAGAACACAGTGATATCCGATTCTCAACTACACACATCTATCCTAATCCGAGACTTGACTAAATGTAAACTAGAAATCAAGATATAGTTTTGATCAACTAAATTTGAAAACAAACTTGAGATAGCAGCACTTGTGAGTTTGACCGAGCAATGCTCTAAAAACAATGATGACCACAATCATTTCAAGAGGTTACGACATTCCTAATACTTATTGTAACCTAAACTTCATGCAGGAAGAATTGATCAAAAGTTTTGTGCAATATATATACATGGAAGGGGGGATACAGAGAATGAAGACCAGTGCTACCCCCATCGTCCTCAATTGGTACAAGAACTCTGGGAGATAGATTATAGCATAGACATAAATGTACGGGGATTGTTAATGTATGCAATAACCTGAATTATTACAAACTTATCCTCTTAATCAAACTTATGGAAGCCTATTATAGAGTAATTATAACTAGTACGTGCATGATGATCCCACAAAACAATTGTATTAGATTCAATGAGAAATTATGTAATACAAATATAGTTTTATCTCGAAATAAATTGTATTTGTTTTGATTTTCATTTCGAAATAAAACTAAATTTATGTTACATAATTTTTCAGTGAATATAACAAAACTGTTGAGTGGGATCGTCCGAGCAGGGATTTCCATGTAGATCATAAAGTTATTGTTTCAATGTCTATTTGCTATAGTTATGCTTTTCTAGGATATTCGATTTAGAGATTTGGAGTTTTATCATGGTACCTTGAAAAGTTCCAAAGAAATATTTTCTTCTTTGTTTACAAATCCATCCGCTCAATATGTGAGTCTTACGATAATCAATTGTTGGTGGTTGTGATTGAGGTTTATTATCTAATATTTGCATCAAAATTAGTACGAAAAGGATTTGGATTTTACAGGTACATTGGTTTTGCCGATTTTTGATTAAAGAAAAGCAGAATTTCACTAGCTATAAGATACATCCATATCTCAATCCATACAGATTACTCTATCTGGTAAAGCCATATCATCGATTTCAATATTGAAGGAAGTTTATGTTGGGTCTGGTAATGTGTAAAGGCCTTAAACTATGTTTTGATAGCTATTTAACTAGTTGGACCATATATTTCATCTTTGTAATCTTAGCCTATCATATTTTCTCATCGTGAGAAAGAATTTATCTTGATATATATTTTTCCTATATTTAAAAATTAGATATCTTTCTAAATGTACAATTTGTTGCTTTCCAAAAGAGAATTATTTTTATTTTTATGTTTTTATTGTACTTTGTTGGAGTCCAGGTTTTATCCCCTCCTCCTTTATGAAAAAAATCCAAATCATTTTGATGTATCCAATTGACTTTCACTTTTTCTAGATTTTAGTAGCTACGCCATACCAAATTGAAATTCTAATTTTGTGTGGCGTTTCTTCTCCCTTTTCCTTTTTTTTTTATTTACATTTAACTCCTCAATCT
Source organism: Papaver somniferum (assembly GCF_003573695.1). NCBI lineage: Eukaryota > Viridiplantae > Streptophyta > Magnoliopsida > Ranunculales > Papaveraceae > Papaver > Papaver somniferum. The sequence goes on from NC_039368.1 coordinate 30,512,718, forward strand.
CTCATCTTCTTCCTATTTTAGTGCTCATTCTTGATTTATAATAAGGTAACACTTACCTCTTAAACAACATTTTCCAGAATCTTGACGTGAATTTGAGCTTTGATCTTTTGTGTAAATGGATTTTAAAAGTATTGGATAGTCCAATTTAGAATCATATAAATGTAACCTTTTATTGAAGGATAAATAATATTGGTTACAAAATATTATAGGTGGTCAGTTCAGCGCAAAGAGGCTCGAGTGGATGACCTAGATCCAAAGAATATCTGGAATAAGTATTCTCCCCCAAAGGTAAGCTTCTTTCTATGATTGGATGCTAAGAGAAAAGTCCTAAATCAAGACAAGCAAGCCAAAAGAAAGTAGAAAACGTGGTCAATCACTGATTATTTATGTATCAAAGATATATAAAGTTAATTACACTTGTTCATTCATTGTCTATATGCTAGCAGTATTTGGTTATATTTCATTCAGGAATTCAACCTTGTCAACATCCTCATTCAGTCGGTACTTCTCTTCAATATTGACCTCACTCTAAAGCTAAAACAAGAAAAACCATTGTCATCAAGACTATTCCAGCAACTATTTTATGGAACTTGTGGAAAGAGAGGAATCAGCGATCCTTTAATGGTAAATATATTGAAAGCTCTAAAATTATTAAAGAAATTAAGTTCACTATGGTGAATTGGCTTCACAAGAAACCTCAAGTTCAAGGAGTATTTCTTCGGTCCTTCATGCTCAAGTGGAAATTAGTGGTGTTTGGGCCTCCTTGAATTTCATTTGTCCCATATATGGATGAAGTCTTCAAAATGTTTTGGCTTTCATTTGGATTTGGTTTTTTTATTGTTCTTGCATCTCTTGTAGTTGTTCTAGGCTTTGGTCTTGTATGTTGTTTGTAATTCTGGGTTCTCAATTGTGGTTGGCTTTAGCCTCCTTTCTTGATCGGTTCATGTAATATTTGTATGCACATTTTGTATGTCTTTTTCCATCTTTAGTAAATTGAATTTACCAATAAAAATAATAATAAATAATATCTGTTGAACTATTAGTAATGGTTAGATCGCAACAACAATAATTGTTAAATTAGAGTAGACAGAGGTAATGAGAAATCCTAACAACCAAGATAAGACCACCAACATAACTAACTTGGTTTCTCAGTAATAACATAACCGAACTATTATAAGACCCTCATAACCAAGCTATTATTTTTGATGGTTTTCCTATCTGCTATTCCGATAGTAAATGCATAATAAGAAGTCGCTTATCTGCTTACCCCCAATGGATTTTCCCTAGATAGTCCTTGAAATACACCTCGATTGGAATCATAGGGGCTATTTAGTGGATGGTACCCTGTAAATGACTAACACATTGGTTTGGTACCCAACATTTAAAATATTAAATGCTGGTACCTGGACCGCTAGTGGACTGTTAAAGATTCCATTTGACCCATATTTATTTTATTTTGTATAATTTTACAAATTTATCAGTAATCTGAAGTCTATCTTCTTCCTCCTTTTACTCAACAATTCCATTTTCTCTGTAAACCTCAAATATAAGACCAAAAATAAAAGAAAATACAAAAAGTGAAAGAAAGAAGATTCTTTAGTTCCTGCATCATCTTCGTTAATAAATTTTATATCATCAAATCAATCTTCTTCCGTTATACTAAATCAATCTTCTTCATCTTAATTAAAGTAATTAAACACCAATTATGGCAGAAAAAAGTGGTGTTATTGTTGTTTGACGAAAAAAATAAAGCATCTACAGGAGAAACACGAGAGAAGAGCTGGTGTTGGACAACCTAGGGATACATTTAAAGCACGGGAAAACCTCCCGTCACATTTTCAAACACTACTTCAAAGGTTCGCACTTAAATCTCAAAGGTGTTTGACAAAATGTTCTACCCAAGTAGAAAGGTTAGTACTCATTAAAAATTCATCGATTCCTACCTCCAACCACCTTATCCAAACAAAGCTTTTCCCCACTCATGTGCACAAAACAGATATATCGGATAGTCATGAATTTTTCTGGGGTCATGAATCGTAAGTAAAAAAACTTCACCCGTTAAGACAAACTAAACAAAACGATCACCAAAAGGGGGACTAGGCATAAGGAAAAGTATTAATCACAATAAATCCTTACTCATTAAAAGAAATTGGAACATTCAAGCCAACCCAAAATTTATTTGCACCAACCTCTACAGAAAAATATCTCAAACATCAACCAATATTCCAAGGAACAACACTCGTACCTTTTTCCTCCGGCCTTCAATGGAAACAAATGACCTCCTTGATACCTACCTTCCAACAATTCATATTTCACCCTCTAGGAAGCGGTCTAGGGACACCTATCCAAGCCAACTGGGTACTTCAATTTCAAAACATGGATCCTATCTTATGCTACCTTATCTAAACTTTGGATGATTTCATTGACCCGCTTACTCATAATTGGAATAATGAGCAGAATGTTGTCTAACACATCATAAACATCCACCTTTTCCTAGATAAGCCTACAAACATAATCATTTGGCCGCATTCGGAATCTTAAAAATGCAACACCGCCTTTGGGTACAATTGCCTAACCCAACAAGATAACCATCAACCCCCTCCCCCCCACCACCACCACACACACACACACCCTCCCCCCACCCCACCCCCAATCACTAAGTTTATGTGGACCTCACCCTGTCCGGAAAAAATTTGGCTTTTGTTGTGGAAATCTTGCAAAGAAGGTCTTTCAACTTCTTTTATCTTATATCGCAACAACATCATAGATTCCAATATATGCCCCCAGTGCAACGCCGAACCCGAAACAGCTGAGCACTTGATTATCCGTTGTTATAGTTTCAGTAACTACCTGGAACAATCTCTTCAATCGTCTTTCATCAAACCTCCCACCACTCGCAACTCCCAAACCACATTAACTCCCCAAACAACCATCTCGCAAATTCTGCAAGAACCTGGATCTATGTCTTGAATCACGACATATTGTTTTCTATTATGAGATCTTTGGACGACCAGAAATAAACTCATTTTCAAACAATGCCATACTCCTCCAGAAGACATCCTGGAAAGATCTTTGACACAACAACACAAATTTGAATTGGCAAAAAAGAAATCACCCTCACCCTCCAAAATTGCATCAACCGATAACAAAACAACAACAGCTATACTAGCAGATGGTCCAGACCAGAATTTGATTGGATAAAAATCAACACTGATGGCGATATTAGGGGTCACCCAGGAATGGCAAGAGCAAGTATCATTTGCACAGACTCGAACGCGCGAACGGTGATGGATTATGCACAACCTTTAGGAATAACTACCGCGTTAACTGCCGAGACGTCGGCAACACTGATTGTATCCAGGACAGCAATTGAGCGACAATGGCCAAAAAGTTCATTTGAAACTGACTCAGAAAATCTCACGCGCTTCATAAAATCATTAGCTGAAGCTCCTTGGTATATCCATGGAATGATTGAAGAAATAAAACAAAGAACACGACAAATTCCTCAATACGATATACACCACAACTACAGAGAAGAGAATTAAGCAGTAGATGGTCTAACAAACAATGAAACGGACATAAATCAATCACAAATTTTTTTCAACAACAATATAGAACCATGTAATTCCATCTTTTCTTAACTAAATTCTATTAAATAACTCTTTGGATACGTATAATAATAATCTAGGAATGTTTTTCTTTATCTTCATGCATCAAAGAAAAAAGAAAAAAGCCTAACGTTTAAAAAAAAATAGCCTAACGTTGAAACCGAAGTTAGACATCAGGTGCCTGAGGTTTGTCTCATTTCATGGAAATTGAGAGATAGATAAAATATTTGAGTACACCGACAAAAAATCGAGAACCCACACGGTCCCAACTCTAATTCAATACTTAATTTTAAGCGAGGTGGGCTGCCAAAAATGGTAGGTATAGCAAATCGCAAATTTTGAAAATCTCTATCATAATTGTTTTTATTCGTGTGTTCTTTTTTTCTTGTTCCACTACCCAACACATCATTTTTATTTTTATTCATTCCTCCTAACTAAAAAAAATCGCATCCATGACTCAATAAAAAGTAGGTCATCTTCGGGCCTTGGACAGACTCGGATCGCATTTAGCCACCCATACAGTGTATTTATAAGTGGATTTGGTGAACAGATGAGTTTAATTTTACTTATCAAACACAAAAATGTAAAATGTTCGGTGATTGTTACTCAACAAGATTATTAGCTAACAGTTTTTTGATTAATTAACCCTTGAGTTTGAATTCCCTTCAAACTGGCGCACCAACGCGCTCCGTCTCTGGCCAAGGAGGGAAGTTGACTTGCTTTTCGAAAGATTGAGTGTCCTCTGGTGATGATAATAATATTTAAGACAAAATGCCAAGTTAACCACTTTGTTAGATGTCGAATTCGCTCAACTAATACTTACAGCTTTTAGGACTGCCCATAAACTTTAAATGAATATGGCGCTAATTAAGTGCAATTTATAACCGACATTTTTCCACCAACTATATTAAAAAGGAGGGAAAAAATGATCAAATGCATGCTTATGATTTTGTGGCAAGCATGCTGACACTTGATCATAGACAGCTCCAGTGATAAATTGATCGAGTACTCTCGTTTTAAGGATGTTGTATTTGAATTTTGAATGTAAGTCGTCCCCAAATGCGCCATTTGATGATTATTCACAAACGACGTACCTTTGTAAATTTTAGAATTATTAATATGTTCTCATTAGCAAAGAATATATAATGTATCCACCTAATTTGTCGGTTCATTAAGTATATAGCTTGACTGTGAAAGTCTACAACTTAAATATTGGGTGGAACTAACTCTAACAGGGGTTAGTCCTCGAGTGATTTCGGGGGAGTTGAGTGTATTTTAAATCTCAGGGATTTTGAGAGAGTTTGAGAGAGTGTAGGGAGTTTGAGAGAGTTTTGTGTTTTTGAGTTCCGGGAGTTTGGGGGAGTGTAGGGAGTTTGAGAGAGTTTATTAGAGGGAGTTTGGGGGAGTTTGAGAGAGTTCACTCCTAACTCATTCTCTTTTAAGAAACAATAAACCCTTATTTGCAAATAACATTGATCTTTAATCAAAAGAAAAAAATAAATGAAAATGATCATATCTCTATATCAATAGTATGTTATTTTGTGCAACGAGATAATTTGTTTTCCCTTCAATTTAACGGTCTCCATACAATTCTAACTCCCTTTGTTCACGAACATTTTCCCACATATCATCCGCTATACTCTTTCTCCATACATTAGCTTCTTGACGTTGTTGTTCTTGAGTTTGTTGTGTCAAAATTTCATCGTCATTTACAAGCGTTGATGGATGGCTATCTTCCTCTTCCTCTTCCTCGACCGGAAACTCATCTGAACGGCATTCTTTTCATAAGAAGTTGTGTAGGCCTGCACTAGCTGTCATTATCTCTGCTTGCACCTGATACGGAAATGGAGGTTGAGACTTAAAGATCAAGAAACGAGACTTCACAACACCGAACAATCTTTCAACTACATTCCTCAAAAAAGCATGACGCATGTTAAATAATTCTTCAGCCTTTTTCGCATGATTACCCGTACCAGAAAATTCTTTCAAATGATAACGTTGGCCACGAAATGGTGTTAAACAATATCGTCGGTTTGCAAACCCACCATCCCCCAAGTAATATTTACCTGAATAAAACACAAAAAGAAAACTTCGTCAAGTAGAACCCGAATATAACTTAACCAAAAAACTCAAAACTTCACATTAGATAAAAGTAAAATTACCTTGCGGTATTTTCAGTCCATTTCTTTTTGTCATTGCGTCGTTAAGTATTTTCGAATCATGAGCAGACCCTTCCCATCCACTGAGCACGTATATGAACTCCAAGTCGAAAAGTTGCAAGCTAATTAATGCATGATGACATAACAAATTATGAAGATAGCTGTAAAGGAATTCTGTTTCACCGAAACACAGTTTCAGATTGTCCAATCTTTGCAGTACTAATACTTACCTGATCCTCTTGAAATTTTTACTGTACACTTACAACTCAATATTCCACAACACACTAAAGAATCAGAGCATTCCAACGGTTCATTAAAAACATACATTACTCAGAACCCGAATACTTTCAATACGTGCATACAGAATTCAGTTCCGGATTTCTCACACTTTGGTGTACCTAAAGTGATCAGAACTTCATGAAATTTCTACAGTAGGAAACCTTCATATATAAAAACATCATACTAAAATTTCAGCTTTGTCCGATAAGCATAGAATGAGATAAATAGGAATCAGTCCCCTATTCGGTCTTTAAACTCAGCAGACCATAGTCATATATTGTGCAAGCTTTGCAGTAGAAAACGTGACCTGATCCGCGTGAAAATTTTACTGTACTTCTATAACAAGGTAAAATACGACGTACTCAAATTTCATCATATTTCAACGGTTGAATTTAAATATATAATTATAACAAAAACACCGTATGAATTGGCTAAAACACGCCAATACGGAATGAAGTACGCCACTGTATTGAACTTTGGAATATAGAATAGAAGAGAAGTATGTGTCTAAATAAGATGACTTAACAAGTGATAGTGATTCTCAATGACACCCATGCAAAGTAGCAAGCCAATTAATGCATGATGACATAACAAATTATGAAGATAGCTGTAAAGGAATTCTGTTTCACCGAAACACAGTTTCAGATTATCCAATCTTTGCAGTACTAATACTTACCTGATCCTCTTTAAATTTTTATGGTACACTTAAAACTCAATATTCCATAACACATTCAAAAATCATAGCATTCCAACGGTTCATTAAAAAGATACATTACTCAGAACCCGACTACTTTCAATACGTGCATACAGAATTCAGTTCCGGATTTCTCACACTTTGGTGTACCTAAAGTGATCAGAACTTCATGAAATTTCTACAGTAGGTAACCTTCATATATACAAACATCATACTAAAATTTCAGCTTTGTCCGATAAGCGGAGAATGAGATAAATAGGAATCAGTCCCCTATTCGGGATTTAAACTCAGCAGACCATAGTCATATATTGTGCAAGCTTTATAATATCAAACGTGACCTGATCCACGTGAAAATTTTACTGTACTTCTATAACAAGGTAAACTACGACATACACAAATTTCATCATATTCCAACGGTTGAATTTAAAGATATCATTATAATCAAATCATGCAATTTCTTACCAAGATCTTTTGAACCACAAATTAGGGTTTTGACAGAGAGAGAGTACCCACAAAAAAAAACTATACACACAATCAAAATAAACAATCATGGAGATCAAAGATATGAAAAAAAATCAAAATAGTACACAAATCAAACTATTATAAACAATCATGGAGATCAAAGAAGAAAAAAAACATACCTGGAAAAAAACGTTTCCTCTTCTTTCTCCTATGATTTTCTACGCACCAAACTCCTTCCCAAATCTCTACTCTTTTGAGAGATTTGTTGTGAGACCAAAATACACTAAAAACTCCTTCGAACTCCCCAAAGCAACCAACTCCCTAGTATTGTAGGGTTTTATGACTAACAGGGAGTTCAAGAGCCTTTTTTAAACTCCCCAGCGACTAACAGGTGTTTTCTAGAGAGTTTAGGAGACTCCTCTAAACTCCCCCACGACTAACGGAGATTTGGAGAGACTCCCTCAAACTCCCTCAGGACTAACAGGAGAAAACCTAAATACATTAAAATATCTCGAACTCTCCCACGACTAACCCCCTGTAAATGATTAAGAATTAGCATTAAGATTGATAATAACAATGACAAATGACTTGTATTACTGTTTATGTCTGGAAAGCGAAACCAAAACAGAAATGATGAAGAGTGATTGATGTTTGTATTTCAACACCTTGAGGAAACACAAAATTGGTTAAAAAGACCAAAAATAATAATTCCTGGATGAAGAATACATCTAGATTTTGATATTGTTTAAATGGACAAAAATGTGAAAATAGCCACGATGTAAACAGTTTCTTCCTACCCATTTTCAAATATTTTTTCTTATTTTAAATTTACATCAGGATGCATCCAGTTTCATCCTCGCTATTTTTTAAGTTTAAGCCAGGATGAATCCAGTTTCATCCTTGCTATTTTTTTGGTGTCCATTTCACCCATACTAATTTTTACTCGTTCATTTATTTGGACAAATGACCCATTTTTCGTTGAGGAAAACATGGGTCTCCGCACAAGCCTCGTACAATTGAAGGCTGCTGGAAAATATTCGGGTTGTTAATTTAGGGCCAATTAGATTTGGTTTTTATTTTTGAAAATTGATCGACTTATATTGATATTCGATTAGGTGATGGGGATTACTTGCCCATAAGAGATTACCCTGCATGGGTGTGCCTCGAGTGTATCCCAAATCTTCATCTCCAAAAGAATTACATAAAAAATTACATCAAATATGGATCCTTGTGTTGTTTTCCCTGCATCATTATGCCTAGGATCGATTACTAGGTCTGGTTAGGCACATTGTTTGAGTTCCATCTCTCAAGGATTTGATACTCAACCTACCAATAGTTTTCTACGGTGTCCTTTTAAGGGGTTTTATGGTGTAAGAATGGTGGAAGGGGCAGGGGTTTAGTGAGGAGTTCTTTTTTAAATCATTCTAATGATATACATCTAGTCAATGGTGAAGAACATGATAGGTGCAGGAACAGAATTATGCATAATGGCGCAGTTTATGCTTCATGGGAAGAGGTTCTTTTGCAACTCAAGATGTGGCTGTGTACCAAGTGTGTACATCTTCAATCTTGGAGTAAGTCTTGCAAGTCTCACAAAGGAGACAACATTTCTGCTCCTTTAAATGGCAGGGAGGTGGATTTTCTTATTCATGACATTGCAAAACCACTTGATGAAGTAAGTTTTTGTTTTGTGGAGATATAAATGATGTTGTTAGTAGGCCATGTCTTGATGTGGATTTGTTAGATGAGGTTTTTCAGGCTCAGTTTCATAGTATTTTCCATATACCTATCAAATGCAGGCTTAGTTTCTCTAGGGAGTTCAAACAAACTATGGAAACAGTCATACTTAATCCTTTAGATACTTCTTGTTGGATCAAGTTATTACTTTTTCCAATATGCATTTTGAGAAACTACGTTCCCAAGTGTAAGGCTAAAGAGAGGTCTGATATGCGTAAGAGATTACAAGTTGCTTATATAAATCAAGTTATAGCTAAATGGTGTGACATTGATGGTTGTATATCTTTTATTCTGGATTTATTAGCAGAGCATGATACTTCAACAAAACCTAAGGTTTCAGCTCTTAAGGATAACCAAGTAGATGTCAACTTTAGACTTTGTGGAAGGAAGTTGAGTCAAGGGTCGTATACTGTTGCTATTAAGGTTCTTACCTCTAGTGGTGTAGCTCCTTTATCTGATAAAACTTTGGAAGATTTGTTGCTTAAGCATCCTTATGCTCCGCCATCGACCTTGCATACTGCACCTAATGAAGTTGTTGCAGCAACTTCTAGTTCAGATATAGTTCTAAGTAGGATTCGAAGTTTTTCCAAAAGTACTTCATGTGGTAGAGATGGACTTCATTCCCAACATTTTATAGATGTTCTTAGTGGGTCTGCTGCAGCTTTTGCGGATGACCTCCTAGCGTCCTTCATGGCAGTTGTAAATCTTTTATTGTCTGGTAACTGTCCTCCTCAACTTGGTATGTTTTTTTGCTAGTGCACCTCTTACGCCATTGCTTAAACCTGGTGGTGGTATCAGGCCTATTGCAGTAGGTACCATATAGAGGCGGGTTAATATCTAAGGTTGTTGCTTCAGCTGTAAGTAAAGACATGTCAGTTTATTTGTGTGATTTTCAATTTGGCGTGGGTATTACATGTGGAGGTAAGCTATTCTACATTATTTTAATCGTATCTTAGCTTAAAAATGTAATCTGAATTTCATGTCCATGCTCTTAGTCGACTTCAGGAGTGCCTTTAACCTAGTGGACAGATCTGCCATGTTGCGTGTAGTTAAACATAAGTGTCCTAGCATATTTAAATGGGTTGAATTATGTCACGCTTCTCCTGCAAGATTGTATTATGGTTCTTCTACCTTGTCTTTTGCCCAAGGTGTACAACAAGGAGACCCTTTGGGCCTTCTTCTTTTTTCCTTGACCTTGCATCCCATTGCACCGAAAATATCTCAACAATGCACACTTGACTTGCAGGCTAGTATTTAGATGATGGTACCATCACTGATGGTTTTGAAGGCTTTCCATATCATCAAGAATGAAGGTGCCACTGCAGGGCTTGATCTCAACATCCAGAAAACTGAACTTTTCTGGCCTTCGGTCGATAAGAGGAGTACTCAAGTTGGTGTTTTCCCAGTTGATATTGGAAGATCATTTGTGGGTGTTAAACTCCTTGGTGGTTCTGTGAGTTTGGACACGTCTTTTGCCAGCCAACTTGTTCTTGATAGAGTGAACAATACTACTCAGTTAATGGAGGCAGTTCATAAATTAAATGATTCACAAAGTGAATTGCTTCTGCTTAGAAGTTGCACAGGTGTTTCCAAACTCTACTTTACTTTGCGTACTACTGACCCTTGTCATGTGAAAGGTTCTCAAGTTATTTTTGATAATTCTCTTTCAAGTTACTTGAGGAAATTGGTGAATGGTGATGGTCCAGAATATGGTTTATTACAACAGAGAATTGCTTTTTTACCCATTAGAGATGGTGGCCTAGGAATTTATATTATATTTTATACTATGTCGTATTGTTATTTGTTCTTGTTCTCAGATTTTATACTTACAGGGTACTATTCTACAAGGATTAGCATTCAAGTCAAGTACCTAGCATATCAAGATGCTTTTGACAATTTTCGACAGGTTTGTGGTATTGATTCCTACAACTTTTGAATCTTATTACTGCCCCTCACCCTATGCATACATTGGAAGTTCAGTATTTTGCAGGCGTGTGTAAGAGAATGTCCTTTTTGTTTAATACGTCAAAGCGAGATTTAGTTCTTTGGCAGTATAACAAGACTAAACATGCACACGATTATCTTCTTGTTATCCCTGCTGATGGTTTGAGACAAAATATCGGGTCGCGTCAGTTTAGTGTTGTGCTTAGATACAGACTTGGTATCCCCTTGTTTGCTACAAATAGTTCGTGTAGTTGCTGCAACATGGAAATGGATGTTTGTGGTGATCACGTGCTTCGTTGTGCCAGTGAGATTGGTTTTAATTTTTGTCATGATCTTGTTAGAGATACTTTTGCGAATATTTTTTATCCTGCTAGTGTACCTTCTAAAGTTGAAGGGTCTTTAGGGTTTCTATCTCGTGATGGTGGTGATGCTAGGCCGACAGATATCTTGGTCTACAATTGGGAGGAGGGTCGTGATACTTGTTTTGATGTGACCGGTGTTTCTCCTTTTGTTGGGGGTGGTGTGCAAGCTTTATATACCGGGTCTCGCCTTGGATAAAGTCGTTGAACGCAAGAGGGTTAAATATCTTGATATATGTAAACCAATGGATATAGTTTTGGTACTTTAGCCTTTACTACCTTGGGTGAACTTGATTTTGAAACTATTGAGTTTTTGAAAAGATTGAAGAATCACATAGCTAGACATGATGTAAATATTAATGTTGGTAATTTTATTTTCATTAAAATAGGTTTAGCTATTCAAAAAGGTGTTGGAGCCCAACTTGTTGCTAGGCTCCCATCTAGTTTCTTGTAAAAACTTTTCTTTTCTTTCAAATAAAATCTTATTTCATTTATATATAAAAAAAAACTAAAACAAAAACAACTACTAGCTATAATTAAAATAAAATTATAATTAAAAATAGCTGAAAAGATAAAAATTGTATTCATAATTCTTCAAAAGCATAGAAATTCGTCATTCTCCTTCGGTATCAAAAGGATTATGTACAAGTAATTACAGTATGTATGTCGCCACAAGCAAGTTGTGAAAATTGAACGTCTGCACTCGTGATAAAACTATCAATATGGAGTCTTGAGCCCTTCTATTAATAACAACATTAATAGAACTTTTAGGATGGCGAGATACAAAAAAAAAGGTCATAATTTGTAAAATCAAACCAAGACAATGCATAATCTATAACGATTTCAACATCATAGTGTTTCGTAACAGCTGTCACTTTTCGGTAATCAAATGAACTACACATGCAGTTGAGAGAAAACTAAACTTGAACTAAAATGAAATTTAAACGATAAACTATTGTCAACTAAATTAGTTTGATAAGACCTAAAAGGTGTATTAGGGTTTTAAAAAGGAGGGAGAATCCATAGACAATATGGGAACTATCTTACAAGATTTATACCAATTTTTCTTTAGAGTCCAAACGACAATGAATTTGAAGTTAATATTTTGGTGAAATGTTCCTCTTATTAAACTCTAGATTCCTACAAAATATTAGCCCGATTCGAGATACCAAACCTCACCATCTACATATTTTAATTTCGATCGTTAATTTTAAATGGTTGATTTTCAAAGTGGCACACGGTGGTGAGCTCATTTTTATTTACTTTTTCAGGATTATCGAGTTTCATGAAAAAAAACATATCACCAAAGTGTTGGCTTCAAATTCATTGTCATTTGGACTCCAAAGAAAAGTTGGGTCGAATCTTGTAAGATAGTGTCCATATAAGATTGGATTGTCTATGGATCCTCCTTCTTTAAAAAGATAAGATCGTATATTTTTTTTCTGGTTCTGATTCATCTGAGTTCGACTGAAATCACCTAACTCATCTGGACCTGACTCAATTTATTTATTTTTTGAGTTAGGTTTGACTCAACTGACTCAAAAATTTGCGAGTCGGTTATTTGGTTCCATGAATAAATGGCATTTTATTCCCTGACTTAAATAGTTTATTTCAAATGAAATTTACAAGCATTACAAGCTACACGTATTGATTTATCGAGCCCAACTACCAGTAAAATTAATTGGCAAGGTTTTATTCATTTATTACTGATTATGGTTCGTTTTCCCCTACGATTAAGCATAATCAGCAGGACTGAAGATCAATCACGCCGAATCTGGGTTGTTTTTACCATGCATTAATAAAAATTCCTAATACATTTTCTCTTTTCTGAAAAATATAACTCTAATTCTCGAACACTAACTATAATCTAATTAAACTAACTCAAATAATTCAATTCATTAACAACCAATTAAGTATAAAAGTTTTGTTGATAATACAAAAATACGTGATAAAGGATTTTAAGATTTACTTCTGAAAACTATTTTGTTTTATTATATATCCTCCAACTGTCTCCAATCGCTCGAAAGTGTGCAAGGTTTCGAAGTGATATAAATAACATGAGATAGACACCAAAATAAATATATAGGATAATTGTAGGTAAACTCCCGGAAAAAAAACACAAAACCGTCAACCCCTAACTAAATTCCAAAACACGGAAACAAGTGTATCTTTTGATAAACAATGTCGAAATGAGAATTTAATTGAGAAAGGTATTTTCATATAAATTGTCAATGTTTTTGTTTTTTAAACTCTTTCGACAATTTCTTAATTTATATATTAAATTTATGTGATCGAAAGTAACAAATCATATTTAGTTAATCTCCCCATACAAGTTATATAGGTGGAGGAGATATTTTTGCTTGTCCAACTAGATAACCAGAATTCTAAATTCTAAGTGGTTTTTCCATATATACTCATATTTATGATGCGTAGATATCACCATAACTAACTTGGTGTTTCTCGTATCGAGAATACAACAAAACGAAAGACAACAAAAGAGATGAATTTTTATTATTGTAAATGTTAGGGTTTTTCGCCAATATAATTTGGACAGAGGGAGTATGACAGAAGGATTGGTTGTGGTACTAATAATAATACGTATAGGAGAGCTAAATAATATAAATTATGACCTATGTAATATGGGGTAAAGTAAAATGCTTGTTAAATGATTATATAAATTTAGCAAGCTAGAGCCATGGTTAGACAATCCTTGATTCTGCTCCTGTGGGTGAATCATGCAGCATGCTATAAAGAAAACATTATATGAGGGACAATTTTGGAGTTATTTAGTTGGATGGTCTATCTAGATTTTTTGATAGATATGTCAATTAGTGATTCTTGGTAATAACAAACATGGTATTAAAAAAGAATAGAATTATATGCGAAATTAAGCTAATTTTTATTTGACAAGATCCAAGATTAAACCCGTTGATTTTTTAGAACTCATTCATCGTTTTACTTCGGAATTTCTCTCAATATTTTATAACGGCTATTAAATCTGAATCTAATTATCATGTTTGACCACATCAACATGGAGATATATTTTCCCCCTAGTTCAGCTCATATTTACTGTTCAAACTCGAGGGGACAAAGGAAATTTTGGTGTTAACTTATAGGTGATTATAGTGTTTATGATATTATTATATTAATGAGTTTTTGGAAGTTTAAAGTTAATTAAATTTTTTTTTTGATGTTTAAAGTTTAAAGTTAATTGAATTCTTTGAAAAATAAATGAAAATTTGAAAAGTATAAGATTTCCGTGCTCTGGAGAATTCGAGATATACATATACATTGTGCTAAGTGTTAACATATAATAAGCCCTCGTATAAATCTACATAGATATAACGATTTATCTAGGTGTCTCACTCGAAAGTTGTTGCATTGATTCTTCAAGTAATGTTCCGCTTGCTAATTGTGATATCCATTACCTTGCAGTGTTTGGGAATGCATTCTTCTACAACCTCTTCATTTATACAACCAAAATAGGATTAGGTTTTTATTACCAATGTTGACATTTTCATTATCTTCGATGACATGTTTTGCTTTTTTTATTCCCTTTCAAAATTTTCTTTCTTAATGATCCATTGTATCCTTGGTCCAATGTCTTGAAATTCTTATTTTGTTTTTACTTGTATAATTTTTCTCCATGATAAGTACGTTTATTTATTTTTTTACTATACCTCCATATCAACATAGCTAGGAAAACTGTAGTTTCAAGTTTAAAACATCTCACGGTTAATTAATCCTCCAAACTCTTTGAGTCTACATATGTTGAGAAGATTCAACAAATCTTCTTTTTATCTATCGTAGTTTCCATATGAAGTCTTCGGAGTAGTCCCTCCCTACCTTAGTGATGTTTTGAGCAATACTAACCTCCCTACTTTAGATGTCATTTTTATCCGCCATGGGACTAACTTCTTCTGAAATTTGTTTAATATGGTTTCCCAAATTCGTGTGGACATGCAGATATACCCTACAGGCATACATATATATTGCAGAGGTAGCTTCTCAATCTCAAAGTTGAGAATCTCAACAATTCCACTTATTCTTCTATTTGCATATCCCATACTAACTACAAGACTTTTATCTAAATCGGCCCTCATACACGTTACAAATCAAAAACATGTTTTCCAAAGCCTCTTTTTTTTTTTATTTAGAGATGCTAATGTGTCATTTTTAAAATGCATGTGTGACATCATTGTTAAATAATCTCTTAAACATGATCATTTCCATTACTTTCTTCATGAGATTTGAGAAAGCTTCAACTACCAATATAAACAAGACTGATGGCATTGTGTCACCTTACCTTATTCCCCTTTGAGGTTAAAATCCACTCATAGAGTTGTAATTTATGTTGAGAAAATATTGTGATGCGGAGGTACACCCTTGTGTCCATCTCCTCCAAATCATACCAAATCCAGAATATTTTAATACATGATTAATGATGGAGTGCCAACTCACATTGTCAGAGCCCTTTTAAATGTCTAGCTTACATAAAATTCTAGGTTTCCTCTTTGTGAGTCTATTACTTATCTTGTCACCAAAATACTATTCAATACGTGACTTCCTTTGATAAACGCCCCTAGTTGTCAGTGATCAACGTTGGAATGATGGATTCGAGTCACTTATCTAAAGTCTTGGACATAATTTTATACGGTCCACTGAGTATACTTATGGGCCTAAAGTATCGTGGAGGGCTGAACACCCTTTTTTTTAATCAATTTTTTTTTCTCCAACCTTTTCCTCTGTGGAATGCATTCACAAAGCCTTAATAATAGACCAATCTACCTTGAAAATTCTCATAGGATACACATCAGGTCCAGAAGAGTTGTTATTCTTAAATTTTTTGATTTTGCAAATGAAATTATTTTAGAAATTGAAGCGTGTCGCAAGTGCAACAAATCACTTTAAATATTTTCCACTATTACTAACAAGTAAAATTGCAGTAGTAAGGATCATTCCCACGAGGAGTTGTGTAATTGCTATTTGTTTCCAACTTTTCATGTAACCAGGGGGTTGTAGATAAATAAAGGTTAAAAATTAAGGTAAGAAAACACTGGTTATAGATTTCATATTTCATCCTGAATCATGCTCCTCAATCAATTAGAATCAACATCCACTGTTTTTTTATACCAATATCCCCAAAGCGCCCCGTCGAGAGCATATTCTGGAAAATTCCTTGTGTCATCACATACCATAACGATGAACATGTGAATACTACTTAGCGAACAACCTAACACAACGTTTTATTAAGTTTAATCCTACAAGTGCATTAGGTCCTTTGAATTAGGCTAATCAATGCAATAAAAATACTACGAGTATTCTGTTTAACATATGTCAATCTTCTACAAGAAATCACACGAAGGTTATGGATACATGTCATTAATTACATTATGCTACTTGTAACTAGGTCTATCGATTATTTTGTATCTCCAAACCCTTAGTTTAGCTTTAGATATGATTCATATGAACACATGGTCATTCAATTTTCAACTCAAACGAGAAAGTCTTCAATCATACATGACTATATAAAAAGTAGAACATGACGATAAAAATATATCTTAACCATCAACAAAGATCAACCAGATTGATTCACATGTTTAGGACTTCCAACTACATCCTCTACCAATAGTAAAATTATATCCTCATGGGACGGTGTACTAAAACCCATGGAAGATATATGAAACAATAAAAATGGATGATAAATGATCTTTTCTCAGTGTTTGGGAGTCTTCTTATATAGTGCTCATGAAGTCTAGACTTGGATCCTTCCATGATCATGCTTTCTTATTTTAGAGGTCAATTTCGCGTACATAACAGTCCCATAATTGGTTAAGTTCGGTTCCATCAACCTAGCCGTGAAACCTGAAAATTTTGGCTCCAAATGTCTTCCGGAATCAGTTAGGTTCATAACTCCTTCGACCTAGACTAGATGCTCCTTTCTGTTTTTGCACTTTCATCGTTTTACTCATAATTTTTCTACAAGATAGAGGCAACTAACATTTGAAACACTTCAAATCAGTAACCGTTTAGGCTGAGAATTTTCCAACCTAGCCGTAGGTCTTCCTGGAACTCTTTATGCCGACTTTTGCTTCATAATCGGTTAGGTTCTTGGTGTGACCAACCTAACCGACTCTTCTCCTGGATCCTTAAACTTCCCCTCATAGATGTTGATCTACCTTCTCCCTTTTGTATTGCAACGAATTCCTCTCTTCTTCTTCGGTTGGATTGGCTTCAACACTCCTATAAAATTCACAATAAACGAAGTCGAAGCATAATGATATGGAAACTAACAAAAAAGCCATGCATCAGAGTACTAAACTAGTGCAAGTAATGCACCTATCATAAACTAAAATCAATCACCTAATTTTTCTAGTATTAACTTAATCTAATTCTTTTGAAAAAATAATTTAAATAATTTGGAAAGTTTCTAAATAAACAAGATTTTGTTTTGGATTTTTGTACGAACCTTGTTCACAAAATTCCACACCTCACTTTATACTTATTTCTTTTAGTAATATGATAATGTCTCATGGTTGTTTACAACATTCGAGAGCATAGTAAATAAGAAAATCAAAACGTTAATTATCATTTTGGTAATGTAACTGTTATATAAAAATTCGAAGCATTGCAAAATAAGAAGACCGAAACGCAAATATAAATAAAGATTTAAATAAAATAACCAGGAAAGAAATAATAATTTTCACCAGGTGTCTAATTCTCGTATGTAAAATAAATAAAAAATGATGATAACTTATTCGACATGATATTAGTAATTGCTTGAAAGAAAAGAAAATATATATATATCAATTGTCACCAGAAAATTAGCTTCAAACATTAACCAAAAAAATATAAATTGTCACTAGAAAAATTAAATATTAAATATAACCATATCATCGGATCCTGCTCCTAACTAATATATTATTAATTGATACAATTTCAAGCACCAGTGTCACGTAAAGTGCAGTTAATAAACTCTTAAATTTCAACTAGCACCATGCTTGTTGATTGTCTTCAAAGGGAAAAGAAGTCGCTTGTCAAAATCCACATAAAAGGTGTTAATTATGGTAACTTATTGAGTGAATCTAATCGATTGCAACTGACTACCGAATCACCTTGACTTTCAAAATACATATTTCGTCCCCACAGTCCACACTAATAAATTTGGGAATTAGCTTCAAAAAGCACATAGGATTCTATTACTATTAGTGTAAAACTTGCTTTAGTTGAAAGGTATATTTCTCTAATTCTCTTACAAGGATGTAAAATTGTAAACGCTTTGGAGAAATTGCTGCATTTTCTCACATTTAACCCCGCCATATTTTGACTGTGTAATGATGCGCAATAGAACCTTCTCTATTTCTTTCCGGAAAAAACCTTTTGAATTTCAGTTAATAAATAAAAACAAGATATATAAAGTAGGATATACATGAACCTGGTTTGATTGGGGTATATCCAGATTAATTGGGGTACACCCATTTTGTTTCCAACCATAATAGAGGGTTAAGGGGTGTCTAATATATGTAAAGTTATCTAATTATCCTTCTCCTAATAATAACCAAAACCACCCCTTTTGGGTTTTAGATCAAAACCTTATTAATTTCTTTCCTTCTCATTCATCATGAATCTAATGATCAATTCATTTCTCCTACTCTATATTTCATCATTTTCAAATGAAAAAATATCGTCGATTATGATTTTTTTTATTGTCGATTAATCCTTTCAAATTCATTCTAATACTTTGTTTTGTTATTTGAATGACAAATTAGATCAGAAAATTTGAAATTGTTGGATTGTAGTTGCACAGTCGACATGGTATTTGTTTTTCGAGCATGCCGACTTTTCATATTTATTTTTAGTCGGCAAGCTTATAGGATGAACAACATGCCGACTTTTCATATACTATTTTTAGTCGGCAAGGTTATAAGATGAATATCATGCCGACTTTTCAAAGAGTTTTGTTTCTGAAAGTAATATTTACATGGTCGGCACGGTATTCATCCTTATACCTTGCCGACTATAGATTAGTCGGCAAGGTTATGAAATTAAAACCTTGCCGACTAATTATGCATTTGTAAGACCTTTCTCTGTATGTCAAAAATCCTATAGTCGGCAAGGTAAAAAATTAATAAGATGCCGACTAGTGAAACATTTACAACAGTCTCTTGTGTGTCAAAAATAATAAAGTCGACATCTTCTTCATTCATCGACCTTGTCGGCCGGATATAGTCGGCATGTTACTCATCTGTAGACCTCTCCGGCCAGATATAGTGGGCATGTTCTTCATTCGTCGACCCTGCCGACTTTTCATAGTTTCAGAACTGAAAGTGTTGATTTCTTCTTTAATTTTGAATATGAGTTCATACATTAGCTTTGCAATCCCCTTTTTAGAAGTGTTTGGGTAGTATGTTTTCATTTTCGTTGCAAAAAAAATTCTCAAAACAATTTTTTTTCATCAAAAATTTTCCCACATGAGTTCAATCAAAAACAAAATTTGATAACTTAAATTCATAAGTTTTAATCTATTTAATAAATTCATCTAAACTCAATTAATTAACCTAATCAGAATTTTTGGTGTTAATTAAACAAGGATATATTAGCCATTTAAAAAATATAAGGTTAAGGGGTAGCCTGTTTTACTTCAAAATGACCTGGCTTTTATCTCATTGGGTATATCCTAATCAAGCCAGATATATGAAATAGCGTACGGGGAGAATATAGATTATAGAGCAGTGAGCACTGTTTCTGAAATTCCCACCGGGAGAGCTAGCTAGTGGACTCTTTTTGAAAGACTCTTTTTGAAGGCATCCTCTATTCCTTTCTGCATGGGGAAGTTGTAAAAGACAAGAAAAATGTGGATCTTATCAGTGAATATGATTCTTTTTGGATAATGGAAAATGTGAATTCAAGTTAAGTCATTTTAGTGCCCACCACCACCAATATTTGGATGCTTCTGTTCTGTTTCTGTATGCTAAATGGACGTTCTGAATTGACTCACTAAAAGTAGAACAACATAACAAACAAGAGACTAAATTGATCCCTTTCCTCTTTCAAGAGCGCGATATGACAAAGAAATCTTCTGTGCATTAACATAGACGGCATGCACCGAGGTTCTAATTTTTTACATACTCATTTTACCCCCAGCCATCCTAGGCGAGGCTCATCAATTCCGCTCGGGTTGCGAAATTCTGAAGTTAATCGGAAAAAGGCGCACATAGTATTGTTTTCTTAAGAGCGTTATGACAGCTTTGGTGAGATGTATGGTTTATTCGCAGTAACTCACCGTGTCAGTGATATGGTCAACTAGAACTTTAAGTATGAACCATAAAACACTGTACATAACTATAGTTTTAGAAACACCCTCCTCACCTTTGTTTAGGAGAGGAACCAAAAGTTACAAAGAGGAAGGGATTTGTGTAAGAAACAATCTTCTGATTCCTTCCTTCAATTCTGTAGGCGTATAAAGTGAGTTAATAAAAGTATTCATGATGTTATTGGACCTCAATTTATTAAAGATGTCCATCAGTAATTAATTAGCCAACCATAACATTAAATTATTCTTCTCCACCAAGAACAACTAATACTTATTTTAAAAAATCTAAATATGTTGTTAACCCAACATGCAGAAACATGGCATATTTGCATTGATCCAACATCATTTTGGGTGTGGCTACAATCTATCATTTTGGGTGTGGCTACAATCTATATTCTGCATTTGTTAGTGGAAAACCAGCGGAAATCTTTGGACTATCAGGAACACCATTTTTTATTTTTTGATCGGTCAAAGAGGATATATTAAAATGCACACAAATCGTGTACGGGCGAATATAACTGATAAAAAATGCAAATCTCACAAAAGATGCACCAAGACAAAAGTAAAGCTAAAGCAAATAAATTTTTAGGAATCCAAAGAGTATCAACAGAAGAAGACACAAATTGTGAAACCTAAAAACAAAAAGCCACTTGTAAACCATAACGAAGACCAGTGTTTATTGTCAATTAGCAGACTCATCATTCTATAATCAAATCATCGTGATTTTTTGCGAGATCACTAAACATTTCTTCATGATTAGTCTTTTGAAGTGGAAATTCTAAGCCCCATGAAGAACCAAAATCCAAGAGTTTATCTGCCGAGACTTTGTTAGGGATTTTAGATTTAGGAGGCTTTTTCATTTTTATCCTTGAGAGAGTACCATTTACGAACATACCATTATTTTTAGATTTCGTACTCAATTCTTACCAATTCCTTTACTTGGCTTGGACGATGACGCCTTTGCAATGCTTACCGTTGAATCTTCCAAAACTAACTGGAGGGTGAATATCTCTTTTTCTTCTTCTTCGAATCCATGAAACCTGTTTTGAAATTCAAAACCAGGGGACGCGCGGGATTGGAAGTTGAGGTGCTTGTACCTTCCATAACCGGATGACCATTTTCAAGAGTATTATCCGGGTTCAATAATCCTGAAGGAAACTGTAAGTGGTTTTCTTTTTCCCTTTTCACGACTGTAAGAAACACCTAATAACAAATTTTTCAAGTAACTTCACTTCACATCAACTATGAGTCAACTGTATTTCAGTTAAGTACACATTTGAATCTAATTCTTCCAATTATATTTAGGGGAATGATTTTTGGGGGTGACTTTCTGGGATGAGAAGTTACACGTATAGTGTGTCCGCTTGGAACGATGCGGTTTTAGGGCTCGTGCTTTTCTTGCCTTAATTAGTATGAGTTGCTAGTTTTATTATAGACGGTCGTTTTTTGGTAAACAATACGTATTGGCGTTTGAATGGTGTTTAGTTCTCGAGTGCTTGTTGGCTCTCTTCTTTAAGTGGCGAATGAAAATCCAGATTACTTCTTCAGTCATGTCCCGTCCCAATTCATCAAGGTTGCTTCTCGTCGTGGTGTTGTCCTGAGTCAACATAGTGGTCATAAAATTTATGAGCACCATACCTTATCAATCATATAGGCGTCTTCCTTTATCTGTTTGGTTCCCACTTTCTTGATGATTCAACCTTTTTCCCAGTCTCGTCCCAATCGCCAAAGTTGCATCCATTCGTGATGGTGTCTCAAGTCAACATACCGTCACAAAAATTGTGAGCACCATGCCTTTGTGGGCAAGTAGATGTATGTCGGTATTTTCTTGGGTTCCGCTCTCTTGAGGATTCAACCTTCAACCTATTAACATGTAATTTCATCTCCAGCAGATACTCATTTGGGGATTTACCATTTGCTCTGCAGACCATCTAGGGATAAAGTGGGTACCCCCACTCTAATGGTCGTTAATACGTGTACCATATAGCGGTAACTCCGTTTTATGTATCAAAACAAATCGGAGGGAGAAGCGCTAAGGATTAATGTTCCTCCTATGCTTAACCGCACCACAAGTACCCAGCCAGGATAAAAGGAGTAGGTTATGTCGAGGCTCACAAGCCGGTGTAAAGTTTGCCGCATCTTCATGAGATATAAATCCATAGATATCGTCTGAGGAGATACCCTAATACCGTTACGGGTTAATGCTTGTGTTACCCTAATACCATGGAACATGCTGGAAAAAACGAGGTATGCGACACTCTAATACAGTTGTCTTGCTAAAAAAAAGCTAGGCATGCCGATCTCAGGGTTTCCTTAGGCTCTTTCATCTCTATCCTGCCCTGACTTGTTTGGGATAAAAGGTTTAATCTTCGGTTTCAGTTTGGGGGAATAAGAAGCACTAGATTTTGTGCTCGTGCTACGCACCGGGAATCTTTTTATTTTAATCATATTTTTGATTTGGTAAAGCTCGGCTTCGGCTTCGCCTCACCCCGATTTGAGAAAAACAGATGAATATCACTCACATGCCAGTAATATTTGCGGACATCCTTTCCTACACATTGAAATCAGAAGGAACTTGTGAGTGAATCATCCAAATGATAATGTGAACAACGTAACTTATTAGGATTGACTAAGAACTAAAACTTCTTTCCATAGTAGTTCATTTCTCAAAATCATTAACCCCTTGATGTGAAAATTTCAAATTAATTTGCTTTGTAAGATATATCAACATCCACCAATGATTTAATTTAAGGGCAACCTAACTAACTACAACCCAATCATCCTAAAGTTGATTAGCGGACTTTATTATTTCTTAAACCTTTATGCACATGATTCACCATTCACCATCATGCGATTGAAATTATTTCCTAAAGTCAAAAATCTACAGGCACACACATTTTTCTTCTATTATTTCCCAGACAACTAATTTGCTAGGCATCTTTTTCTTTTAACCATACATTTGATTTGGTAAAGCTCGGCCTCGCCTCGCCTCGTCTCCGTCCCGATTTGATTCCATAGTAGTTCATTTCTCAAAATCATTAACCCCTGGATGTGAAAATTTCATATTAATTTGCTTTGTCATATGTCTGGCATTGTCCATTTTTAGCCAATGTGGCCTCTGGAAAAATGCTCCATTCTTGCACTTGTTCAAGAAATATACTTCATTGGAGAAGCCATTTTTCTGTCCTTTTGTTGTTACGCTTTGTTAGTTGTGGGTTTACCCAAATCTTTAAAATCAAAATATTAGAATCCAATAAAGACAAAGCGGCGCAAGATAGAAAACTTTTGTAAAATTAGAACGTGAAATATTTTCCAAAGATTAAACTTACTGGTTTCATATCTTGACATAAAACATGAGAGGCCATAAAGATGCAAAATGTAAGAGTTCAGAATAAAAACTTAGAATTTTAGATGGTTTGCGACGCTAGTTATCAGTTTCCTATGCTCTATTGTAGATGCCAGTTTTTTCCTTGAAATTCCAAACTCATACCTGAAACAGAATCAAGTACCGGTTTGGTATTATATTTCAGAATATTTAATGTATGAGCAGTTGAGAAAAAATCAAGAAAGGATAGAAGCTACATTATCTAGAAATTAATGTTGCATTCTAGCATATTACTGCAAATGAAACAGCACTCGTGCAGACACCGATATATTATCTGATTGACAGTTAGATGGAAAACACTACAACCTCTTTAATTGTTTTGTGTTATATGATACAACCACCGATAACACTTGAGATGAATCAAGCATCGAAAATCAATCAAGATATGAATATGGTGTCCAACCAATCAAGTTTATGCCTATAGAAAGCTGATTCAAAGATGTAACCCCGTCACACTTTAAATAAATCAAGATGTTGAAAACTTGAAAACCAATGAAGTGACTTCATTGAAGTCTATGCCTATAGAAAGCATATTCACAGATAAGTAACGATCAAGGACTTCGCAACTTGAAGCGGCCAGGGTGTGGACACATTGCATTGGCTATTAGCTAACGATATGTTTTGAACTACTACTGTACGTGATGCCTGACAGAGTATTGAAATTTCAACGAAAAAAAAATATTGTTGACAATCTTTAAGCTTTTCCAAAATGATTAAATACTACAATTTGGAAAATATCACTCTTCTGTTGTTTGTGCGTCTTTAAATACATTCACATCAATAGTCTTTTTATATTTATTGCAGCTGCCATCTTCCCAAAATATCACCATTTCAAAAACCTCTTACCTATTCCATTTCTCATGAAGTTAACGCCTTGTTGTCTTTCTCCGGATGCTATAGGATCTTAGAGCTCTTCCAGGAATTGCTCCTCCAATTCTAGTTGCCACAGCGGAAATTGGAATACCGCTTTCTTCTCTGATATTTTCTTCTTCGCTATCCAAAAATATTATTGGAGATGGAGAAGTGTGTCAAGGTGGTTGAAAAATTCTGCATGCTATGATAATATAGTCACGGCGGCTTTCGCAGGCACTTCACTGACATTTTTCTTCATTGCTATCCAAAATCATTGTTGGAGACGGAGGAGGGGGTTGAGGTGGTTGAGGGAGAATCTGAATGCAACAATGTTCTTAGCTATTCACTGTTGTGCTCTTGACAACAGTAACTCTCAATTTTATTGACGCTACCACTTTCTGCCAGTGAACTTTTTGTTGAGCATGTTTCTCTGCCTCTCGTGGGATCTCTTAGCCAACCTCCTCTAAGGCCTATTCCTATGGGTATGCAAAAAAAAAAAGCTGTTTGGCATACCAGGTGGCATGGCAAATCATTTGTGCCATTGTGGGAAAACCACGGAGCGATCGAGTTTCTAGCGAGCGATATTAACTCCATCTCTGCCATTATAATCAATATCGCCAACGTTCGAGTTTCTGACGCCTATAAATGTCGCACCCATCTTCTCAGTTCTTCTCATCCCTTCTCAATTCTTCTTCTCATCCCTTCTCAAATCCACTGATTTTCTTAAACTTTTGTTCTAAATTTAAACAATTATCTTTTGATTTTCTTAAACAAATATGGAGAGAAGAAAAGGAAATAGAAAAACCAAAGGATGTACTGGTACCCCTGCTGGTGGAATAAATTATGAGTTTTGTAATGTCAGACAAGTAGCCGGTGAAGGTATGTTTTCTAATCACATATCTGACTATGAGGAGCGAGCTAGTTCGGTAAATCTAAGAGGTGGATGGACTGAGTTACGTTCGATTTTTCAATTACTTCCCCCTGTTGTTCAAGAGAGAGTTAGAAGATATCCTTGGAGACATCTATATCAAATACAACCTAGAAACCACAGGACTCAAGAAGTTCAAGTTATATTGGAACGATGGTGGAAGACTACAAACACGTTCTTTTTCAAGGACTTTGAATGCGGTAAGTCAGTTTTTTCTAGTAATTTTATATTTAGATTATGTATTTTGTTTTATAAAAATCAACAAATTCTAATTATGAATAATTATTGTTAATAGGCCTTACACCGATAGATTTGTACATGTTAACGGGAATTGCATGTGAAGGAAACTTACTTCCATTTAACAGACTGAATTGGGTATCAGAAAGTAGATGGAAAGAAAGACTTCCTTTATACTCGAATGAATTAGAAGGAAATCCCTCATATAGACTAATAAAAGCGCATGGGTTAAAGGTTGCTCGGTTGATTTTTTTTTTTTGCAGCGTTGTGCTAGGAAAATGGATGAAAACAGGGAAGCTGGTAATCAACATTTGATCCCTGATCATTATGAGGAGCTCGAACGTCTGTTTGTATTATGGACACTAGGCCAATGTCTATTTCCAAATGCTAGCTCAGTGGTGTTAATTGGATTTCTCGAAGCATTATAAGATTTAGAGCAAGCACCAACATATGATTGGGGGTCTGCGATTTTATCAGAGATTTACATGGCCCTCGGTGATAACTCGACATGTGTGAAAGATAATTTTAATGCTTTTTGGGGAGTTCTGGAGGTAAGAACCAATATTTTTCACTTGATGTATTTGATTGTCATTTTCACATGGATAAATTAGTAACCACTAATATGTTATTATTTTTCAGTATTGGTGGTATACATATTTCCGTGTTTCAGAACCTTATCTTAAGAATCATACCAATGTGTTTCCGATCATACGAAAGTATGATTCCGAGAATTGGGCACCGCAACAGATTGAAGATGGTCAACATACTGCTATTGTTCATAAGATTCATCAGTTGTGTATAACAAGCCTGAACCTTGACTCCCAGCCGTATGAAGGAATACCCGAGTTCGAAGACGAAATAACTCAGAGAATGGTACAACTAAGCCTTACAAGGATGGTGTTATACATCCCTATTTCTGAAAAGGGTGTTTGGTATTATGGTGAAAGACAAATTCTTCAGTTGCAAAGAAGATCAGTGATAGTGGTCAACCCTTATCCGAATTCGGATATTTCAGCAGACGATTACTTCAAATTGATAAGGGAAGGTCATCATTGGCAAGAAGCTGATCAATTGATCCAGGAGCCAATGGACAGAAATGACTACCTATCTTGGTATAACACTATATTCAAGCCCAATATTGCCATGCAACCACAAAGTTTTGGTCGGATGGATTTCCCAGCTTTAGGTAGGATGCAACTTGCCGATGAATTTCTTCCTTCCCAACCTCCAGCAGAGATGGGTGACGCGTGCATATCTTTCTCAAAGTTCATCATCGAACATGCCTCCATTATCTTGGGAGGTACAGACTATGTCCAGGACATCTGGAGAGGTTGTTACTTATCCAATCGTTTCTAGTGCACTTGATCGGACTTATCCATACTTGGGGATCAATGCTAATGAGTTGCAGTATCAGACCCGGTTGAACCATATGAATTGTCTACTTGAGGGATTTCAGAAAATGCACTTGGAAGAGATGCAACAACTGAGGGAGAGCATGATGTTTGAAATGAGTCAAGGATTTGATAGTAATGATGGTTCAGGTAGTAGTAGGGGAATGAATCCCGATACTAGAGGAATGAGTCCCAGTGGTAGATCTGTTAGAGGAATGAGTACCAGTGCTAGAGAATGACTCGTTTGAGTCCAAGTGGTGGAGGAATGAGTCCAACTGGAATTCAGCAAAGTCGTGGAGGTGGAGGAAGATTGAGACGTCATTCTATGCAGGGGTTACCAGAAATTTCTACTCCAAAGATTGTGTTAGATAGTCAAGTAGTACATGGTGGTGAAGAAAACATTGGCTTGGATACAACTCCTGCACGTATGTTTATTCATACGCCAACTGACATAATGACTTCAGGTGGTGGTGTGAACATTGAATAAATTAGGCAATCAACTCTTTATACCCCAATTGCCTCCACCCTCCCCAATTGCCTCAACCTCATCAACATTTCAACCATTCCAGCAGCAAACTCCTCAAGGATATCAACACCACGCATTTCAAGATTTGTATCGTGTTCCAACCATTCTTTATCAAGGTTATGGTGATTCTGATGAGACTCAACCACCAAGTGAGTCTCAAACCGGCTCGATAACTGATATGTTGAACAACACTCTTGATCCAAAACGCGGGCAATTGGATCTTTGGTCAAGGAGGAAATGGACAAAGTAATCAGTAGTTTCAATGTAATATTTTAGTTGAAATGTAAGCAATTTAGTTGAAATGTAATCTTTTTTTTTTAATTAATGGAAACTTTTTAATATTTAATTACAAACTAGTTTTACATTTCATTAAAAATTAAGATTTCAAATACAAACGTATAATTTGAATCCCTGCACATGAACATTATAGAGTTCATAACATTCGTCGTGACTAAACCATCTTTCGATGTCTTCGACGAATTTGGTACGAGCTCTAAATTTTATTTCTTCATTTGACAACCTAGGATTATCCCCTTTTATCAACCACATAATTTGGTGATACTTTCTAACATTGTTATTGATGAAACAATAACGATTTTGAAGACACTCGTTTGTTCTTCTTGGATTTACATGACTTAACGCCGTGAACCTTTGAAACACAGTGTCCCATAAGTTAAAAGTCTCTAAATTGAAATCTCTATCGCTTACAACTGAAACCCAACATCGAATTAGAGAAACATCTTCTTCTTGAGTAAAATCCACTTCGGTTATGCGACCACTAGGCATATTGAAATGATTTTGAAGTTGGGTTGGAATGGGTGGAAGTTATGTATTTATAGAGTGGGGAAATGGAAGCCGTTAGATGAAGATCTGATAAGTGCTGATCAGACCACCGAGCGACAGCTTGACTAGCGCTGGCGCTATAAAGACCGTCGAGCGATGGACACTCTATTGCTCGCTGGAAACTCTCTCGTGTATGCTTATATGTTATTCCTGTCATATTGGCATATGAGTTTGGCAGTTTGGCATACCTATAATGGGTGCATATATTCCAAATATATGAGTTTGGCATATGCATAGGAATAGGCCTAAGCCTTCTCCTCAACATGTTTTTTTTTCATGGGTCTCTTCTTTTTGTCATGTTCCCTCCCATCTACCAAGAAGGGAAAAGCATGAATACCCACAATAGAACTCACCAAGCATTATACGCCAAAATTCAAATGTAACCTGTAAACATAAATTTTACTGGTCTAAAATGTAGTACCTCCAATAATAAGTATTTGCTTCTTTGCATCGCGGATTTATGGACCAAATTCTCAATCACTACAACAATCTTAAATAAAAATGAATTAAACAAATGGTTGTAAAAATAATCAACCCATCAGTTTGACTGGAGTTATAAATGAGAAAAAATAGAAATAAAAATGTCCTAGACTTATGGTCTAGCTATAACTACTATTTGTCCACTACCAATATAGAGCTACTGCCGAGTCGCCCGCATCAATATTCTGAGCTACTATTTTCTTGATGATGACTAGTTTTAGCTTGTAAAGAGACCGACAATAAAATTGTTGGAATTTTTCAACCCTTACACCCTCGTTAACCTCAATACTTAATATTGAAAAAGCGGGGGTCAAACAACCTCACCCAATATTTCGCTTAGCAATCTGTATGGACCGACTCCAATATATTTTTAAGAGAATCAACTAGACAGTCAGACTCAATCTTATAAAAAGTATATCAAAGAGTTATATCTCAGTTTCTCGATTCAATCATCACTCAAACAAATAGAAATCTGCGAGCCTGATTGAATATAAGAGAAATAACTTGAACGATACCAAAGACCAATGTTCAAGGATCAATCAATTTCAATCAACAACCAAAGGTTGGATTTACCAAATTGATCGATACAACGCACAACCTGTGATATTTCAATTATATAACAAAACATAATGCGGAAAATAAATAACACAAACACCAGAGATTTTGTTAACGAGGAAACCGCAAATGCAGAAAAGCCATGGGGCCTAGTCCAGATTGAACACACGATGTATTAAGACACCACAGACACTAGCCTACTACAAACTAACTTCGGTCTGGACTGTAGTTGAACCCCAATCAATCTCACACTGATCCAAGGTACAGTTGCGCTCCTTACGTCTCTGATCCCAGCAGTATACTACGCACTTGATTCCCTTAGCTGATCCCACCCACAACTAAGAGTTGCTACGAACCAAAGTCGAAGACTTTAATAAACAAATCTGTATCACACAGAAAAGTCTACAGGAATAGATAAATCTGTCTCCCACATAAATACCTACGAGTTTTCTTCCGTCTTTTGATAAATCAAGGTGAATAGGAACCAATTGATATACCGGACTTATATTCCCGAAGAACAGCCTAGAAATATCAATCACCTCACAATAATTTTAATCGACCAGCGATACAAGATATTGTGGAATCACAAACGATGAGACGAAGATGTTTGTGACTACTTTTCTATCTTTCCTATCGGAGAAATTAATCTCAAGCCAATCTTACGATTCCAATCAATCACGATGGAAACAACAAGATCAGATAACGCAACTACAAAGAAAATAGTTGGGTCTGGCTTCATAATTCCAATGAAGTCTTCAAGTCGTTAACCTACAGGGTCTCGATAGAAACCTAAGGTTAAATGAGAATCGACTCTAGTTTATACAAATAGTATCACACATGAGGTATGGGGATTAGGTTTCCCAGTTTCTAGAGTTCTCCTTTATATAGTTTCCAAATCAGGGTTTGCAATCAATGCTACCTTGGTAGCAAAACATTCAATATTCACCGTTATATGAAAACCTGATTAGATTCAAGCTAATATCTTTCAACCGTTAGATCGAACTTAGTTTGTTATACACAAATGAAATGCACGTTCATTTAGGTTTGTGTAACCGTACCTAAACGTGTACACCTAGTTGGTTCAACAATAGTTAAACAATGGTTAGCCATTTGAGCACTTTCATATCAACCTTATTCATCTTCACCATAACTAGTTCAAATGACTCATAAGAACTAGGTAGAGAGTTGTTCAATTGCTTAGATCTCGTAGAAATATATAAGACACAATCGAAACAAAAACAATTTTAATTCACTCGAATCGGTTCATGAACATTATAGCCACGATTTTCAAATATTCATTCCTTAGTTTATATATGTCTTAGCTCACGAATAAACCGTTTTTAGAAAATAACCCACTCAAGTATGCATACCTGTACACATACTTAAATACCCGGATTGAGTTTGTTTTCAGTTCACAAACTCCAGCAAAAATTCACGGGATGTGAACTTCCGGCAGTACACGTACGGGTACACGGATGTAACACTCCATGTTTTCTTGTCGGGTTTAACCAAATCCATTAACCCAAATTTTTGCACTTTTGAATGCCTAGAACTATACTCAAAAATCTTTTGAATTTTATTTTTTGTTTTCCTTGAGGGAAAATGTCAATGCTTAATAGTATGAGTCTTCCCAAAACCAAAATATGTGTTCTTGGAAGTCAACTGGTAGCTTTGATCATTAGTTTTGGGTGCCAAAATAGTGACCCATGCAGCTGGGCACCTGTCACGTTTCTGTCCACATGTCAAAGAGAAATCGGAGAAAGCGAGGTGGGTACTCATTCATGTTGGGGGAAGGAAGAAGGAAAGAACTCTAAGAGAGAAAAATGGAGAGAAATTGCTAGATAAAAATAAAAACCCATTCTTCGCATGAATAAAATTCTTTTTCTCTACTACATTATCTTTCTCCTTTCTTTGGTGATTTTTTCACCTTGAAATTTTTTTTGAATTTGTGTCAAGGAGTATTATTCTCCGTGAGTTAAAGATAACAAGGGAGAAGGAAACATAAATAAAATTCTTCTTTTAATAGTTCATATCTCCTGCTCTTATATAATTTGTTCTTGGATTTTTGAAGTTGCTATCTCTAGTATTAACAGAGATAGAGTTAGTGTGATTTGAGGCGTGTAAGTGCTCGGTGGATTAGAAGCTGATGGACATGGTGAAAATGCTAAGGATGAACCTGTTGCATGCAAATTAATCGGATTCACTCAAGTTATT
Organism: Papaver somniferum; assembly: GCF_003573695.1. Classification (NCBI taxonomy): domain Eukaryota; kingdom Viridiplantae; phylum Streptophyta; class Magnoliopsida; order Ranunculales; family Papaveraceae; genus Papaver; species Papaver somniferum. The sequence goes on from NC_039368.1 coordinate 30,544,684, forward strand.
TGCTTGAAGTGATGAAATTCGTAACATCGATCCTGAAGCTTGTAAGCACTTCCTTGTCTTTTATTTGTTTAATTTTACAATAATTGGAACTCGTATCTTGTTTGAATTGAGACAAGTGATCTTCGAATCACGACAATGTTTGGTACTCATAAGTGAAATTATTTTGTACAAGACTAGTAAAGAAAAATTACAAAGCTAATTAGTTTTCAATTTTAGCTGTGCATGGTGGCTGTTTGTGAATTTGCCCAAAACAAAATACATGGCTAACAGTATATAGACGTCATTTGAGGAAGCATATCATACACGATTAGTTTTGTTTGCAGATCGATAAATATCCCCGCCACAATAAAAGTAGTATTTATGCCCAAGGTTTTATACTAGGCTAGCTGGTTTCTAAATGGGTTGTGCTATTAGAAAGCATGTGTAGAAACTAGTAGGTTCGTCACAGTGTACATCTTGTGTTGTATTTCATATCTTTAGATTGGCAAGTGGTGAAACACAAGAATTCATATGTTAAATTTTTTATGCCTGTGTGTACATATTTCATCATCAAACACGTGTATACAGGAAGACACGTGGAGAGCATGCGGACAAAGTCATCAAAACATGATGACACACGCCCACAGCCAAGAAGCCCATCCCGTCGACGTCGGATCTTTGCCCGAACAAATCTAAGGGCAGAAGTCAAAAGATGTATCGAAAACACGATGTACCGCGGACCACCAAATAACTCCCGAAGAGTTACTTTATCTCATCCCCAAAAGAAGCTAAGATCAACGGTGAAGAGAAGGTTAACTGACATGGATGTGACAGGGGCAGAAGACACTTGTCTGACACGAGCATGCGTCTCAACTACCCGCATTAAACACTCTGAGCAGTATACGTGTCGATCAACCCGTGGAACGAACGAGGATGACTCTGCGTGATCAAGTAATGAGCGAAGATCTCCGCGTGATGGACACAAAACACAAGAAGATAAGGTTCCAACGGCCCTCAGAAATGGGTCCCACACTCTAACCGTATAAATACCCCCTCTCCACTAAGAGTGGGGGGATCGGAAAAACGGGGGAGAGAAGGAGAGAGAGAAGGATTGTGAGTGTAAGTTTTCCCTTTACAATACACAGACCTATGTAAACTCCAAAGTCACTCGACTATCTCTGTAATCATCAAGTACATAGTGAAACAACAACCCCGTGGATGTAGGCCTTAGTGCTGAACCACGTAAATCCCAGTCTTATTTACATTTCAGCACTTTATATTCGTTTAACGCTCCATGAGTTTTACTTTCATACTTCGTTTTCTTTATCTTTCCTTGCGTAAACGCCTCTCGCGATATTATTAGATGAGGCTATGATAAACCCGAAGGTTTTGAGCCAAGGGATCAATGCAATTGTATCATCAGTGCGACTATGTACCTAGAGTGCGAACATTGTTTGTGAATATATAGATGCCTTCGTGATTTACGTGTTCACAATTTGGCGTTAGAAATAGGGACTGCGTCCCGGTAAAAGATTTATCTTATCCTGTGATTTCATCTTAAGTTAGCATATGATTTCTCTGCTTCATTAGCTCTAGCAGTATTTACCTCTTGTTAACTTTACCATATTAAAAAACGCACCCGTTATCTTCGATAGCCCTGGCAGTATCTGTCGAAGCAATTTAAACTGGTTAAAAGATTTATCGCTTAGGTCCATGGATTTGTATTTTTTTTTATCTCGTATGGACCTTTCTTTCCGGTGGGTTTTCGAAAATTTTCAAAAGATCCACGTGCATTTTCAAAGGGATCTTTTCGCGTTTCCACGTACTTTCACTGGACCCGCACTTTTAATAAGACTTTAACCCGTGTATTTTCACTCATACGTTTTAATCAAATGAGTTTTTCCCTGCCTTTGAGTAAGGTATTTCGCAAAACTGACCCGATCCGCACGGACATTTCTGTTTCTCGCTGTTTGAAATTCCCTTGTGCAGAAAGAGACAAAAGGACCCACGATGGAAAAGATGCAAGAAGCGGGAAAATCCAAAGCCTCGTAGAAGGAAGCACCAAGGACAACCCCGGTCATCACCCGGATCAAGCAGAAAGGAGACAAATCCAAAATGACTAGTCAGAGGCAGGATACTGCGAAAATTACTTCGCCTATGAACGCTAACTCCGTTGCAGCCGCGACTCTCAGAGCAGCGGCGACAAAGTACAGTACGGCAGCGGCAGCCCCAAAGGCTGCGGAAGCCAGCAAAACTCTTGCTACGAATCGATTTCACCAACCAAAAGAAAGGGTGGATGAATCCAGAACACATCAACCCGCGCACCCGCAAACCTTCGGAATGCCATAAACAAACGATCAGAATCAAACTGTGCCGGCGGCTTTAACACCGCAGATGGGCACACCGCCCGATTTGGAAATGCCAACGATCGAAGCTGAACCTCCACCACCTTTAGTGCATACCATAGAAGAAGGCGGCACCATGGACGTAGTAGCACGAGCTGGGACTCCCAATCAGGGGTCAAACCAATCACATCGATTGATGGCTGAGCTTGAAGAATTGAAGAAGAGCCAGCAGGTTTACGCAGATGCTGTAGCTCTGCTGGCCAGAGAAAACCAAGATTTAAAAGACCGTATTGCCCTAAGCACGAAGACCATCCAGCAAGTTGATGAAGCAAATTCAAAGGTACCAGAACCAAATCGAGACCGAAGAGTCATCGTAGCAGCTAATGGAGACGCGACTAGGGGAAGTAGCGCATCCGACCCCGATTATAATGACGGAGAGTCAGACTATCACGAGCAGAAGAGCGTAGGGCACCACCGCGCGATGGAAGAGCTGCGTGATGAAATGATGGCCGAGATCAGGAAGTTAAAGAGTAGACAAGGCGGGGGAAGATTAGAAGAGGTCATGAGAGAGGCTAATTCCACGCCCCTAACTCATCTCCTGGCCAACACCCCTATTCCGCTGAAGTGCCCTGTCCCGACCTTCGAATGCTATGACGGATCCAGTGATCCCGCTGCACATATTCGGTATTATAACCGTGTTTTAGCCAAATGGAGTCAGAACGACGCCGTACTCTGTAGATACTTCCCATCAAGCCTGAAGGGATCGACATTGTCTTGGTTTGATAATTTGCCGCCGGACTCCATCCACTCCTACGACCAACTCGCAGAAAAGTTCTTAAGAACTTACATGTACAACAAAGCCGTTAACACCGGAATGGATAAGCTCTTTTCGCTAGCAATTGGCTACAAGGAAACCACGAGGGAATACACTAACAGATGGCACAAGATCTGCCAAGCCATAGGAAGTATGGACCCAGTGGTAAGTATCAACTGCTACAAGTGGGGATTAGACCGAATGAGTCCACTATTTGTTGAGATTCATGGAAGCATGCCTAAGACAGAGGGATATCTTCGAATAATTATTGAAAGGCACGCTCGTCTTGAAGAAATCCAGCGTGAAAACCCGAGGGCGTATCCGCAGAGGTCTCACCGTACCAATTCTGCAGAACAAACCAATGGGGCCAAAAGGAATAGCTCAGTGGAACGGCCTCACGAAGATAGGAAGGAACGAAGGGGTGAACGACGAAAAGACGATCGAAAATTCGAAGATCAAGTTTACACGAAACTCAATGCTAGCTACGCTCGGATCCTGCGAGAGATCAAAGGAAGGGAAAATTTGGAGTGGCCATGGTCTAAGGGAAAACATCCCCCAAGAACCGAGAAGTCTAAAGATTACTTTGAATATCACTGCTTCAACGGACACCAGACCGAGAAATGTAAAAACCTCAAAATAATGATCCAAAAACTGATTGATGCTGGCGAACTCCACAATTACATACGAAAGGATGTCGCGGAAGATAGATCCAAACGGACCAAGCCAGTCCAACTTCCATAGGGGAACCGCACAATCAACACCATCTCGTGTTCCGAAGCCGCAGGGCCCTCACTTACAGCGCAGATAGGAAAGAGGCTACGGAAGCAGTTTGAGGACCGCTGCGAATTGTATAAGATTGATGGTATAGAGGTGTATGAGCACGAAGAGTGGATGGAATCGCCTATTATCTTCGATGCTGAAGATATTGAAGAAGATATGGAAGACCATAACGACCCCCTGGTCCTAACACTACCAGTGGCTGGATGTAACCTCAAAAAGATCCTCATAGACGGGAGAAGATCGGTAAACGTTCTATTCTACGACGCATTCAAACGAATGAAGCTCCATGAAGAACAACTAATGACCTCTTATTACACCATCTACGGATTCAATGGAGCACCCACGAAGCCATTAGAAGACATCGTGTTACAGGTTAACGCCGGACCCATGAAAGTAGAAACACGATTCAGTGTAGTTGACGCCCCATCCCCCTACAACGCCATTATTGGACGAAAGTGGTTACATAAACTCAAAGGAGTGGCGGCAACTTACTACCAATATCTCAGATTCCCTACACCTTAGGGAGTGATGGAAATCAAGGGAGACCGAGTCTCTGCAAGAGAGTGCCAAGCCACTCAGGATCGCATCAACAAAGAACAAGAAGAGCAGCGAAAAACCCGAAGAAGTAAAAATAAAGAAGCCGTGAAAGAAAAGGCCATAGACATGTTCCTCAAGGAAACTACAGGAAGGGGATTGAAAAAGGGTGATAAAGTCCTAAACACAGAAACAGGTACTTCAGCAGCCAACGAAGGACAGAACCATACCAAATAGCAATTAAAGAACGTCCCAGTCCTCGGGGATCCGAAGCCGGTGTTCACACCAGTAGAGCCCGTGAAAGAAATCAACATAGGAACGGAAGAAAACCCGAAGATGATCAAAGTAGGGACCGTAATGGACGAAAAAAGAGAAGATTCCTTAACCAAATTACTTAAAGAATACGCGGATGTATTCTCCTGGAAGCTAGGAGATATGCCGGGGATTGACCCGAAAATAATCCAACACGAGCTGCGCATCAAACCAGGCACGCCACCTTTCAGGCAGAAAATAATAAAAGTTGCACCGGAGTACCATAAGGCAGTGGAAAAAGAACTTCGGAAACTACTAGAAGCGGGGTTCATCAAAGAAGTCAAGTACCCTACATGGATCTCCAACATGGTCGTCGTTCCTAAGAAAAATGGAGGGGTTAGGATATGCATCAATTTTACTAACCTCAACAAGGCATGTCCAAAGGACAGCTATCCCCTGCCAAGCATAGATCAGCTGGTTGAAGCAGTAGAAGGATACGAAGAGCTGTCTTTCATGGATGGATATTCTGGTTACAACCAAGTAGCCCTGGCAGAAGAAGATCAACTACACACAACATTCTACACCCCACATGTCCTTTATTTCTATACTAGAATGCCCTTTGGACTTCGAAACGCAGGGGCAACATACCAAGGAATGGTCGATGCTATCTTCAGGCCATGGATTGGTAGTACCTTAGAAGTCTACGTTGATGACATGCTCTTCAAAAGTAAGTTGCGCAAAGATCACCATCAGGATCTGAGAGATATATTCGAAGCAATGAGGAAACATCACATGAAAGTAAACCCAGAGAAATGCACCTTCGGTGTCACTTCAGGGAAATTCCTCGGATATCTGGTAACAAAAAGGGGCATTGAGGTAGACCCAGCGAAGATTCAAGCCATAGTAGAAATGCCGTCCCCGAAGTGCAGAAGCTCAATGGGTCTATAGCAGCCTTGGGCAGATTTATTGCCCGATCCTCGGACAAATGCAAACATTTTTTCAATATTCTCAAAAAAGGGAGTAAGTTTGAATGGACCGCAGAATGCGAAGAGGCCTTCCAGAAAATCAAAGAACACCTCGCTTCAATTCCAATCCTGCAGAAGCCTGATCCTGATGAGGTTTTGGCACTGTACATAGCAGCGACGGAAGACGCAGTTAGCGCAGTATTGGTCAAAACCAATACGAAGGTAGAACAACCTATTTATTATGTCAGTAAAACCCTAAATTCTGTCGAAAGGAACTACACGAAGATCGAACAACTTATCCTAGCATTGGTATGGGATACTCAAAAGCTGAGAACCTACTTCCTAACTCACGTCATCCGGGTCCCATGCAAAGCACCACTGGAAGCAGTCCTTAAAAGCGCAGGAAAAGTGGGCAGAATAGCCAAGTGGAACACCCACCTGGACCAATTCAACATCATTCATGAAATTCAACATTCCCGAAAATCCCAAGTTTTGGCGGATTTCTTAGCAGACCTCCCCCTGGACAACGACGAAGAGATTATGGGAATGCCAGAAGCTGAGGAAGAAAGTAAGGATCCAATGGATATCCTCGAACCCGCGAGTCAAAGACAATGGGAAGTCTTCGTCGATGGTTCCAAGAATAAGGAAGGAGCAGGAATAGGCATCGTCATCACCACCCCAACCGGAGAAAGGATCGCACAGGCACTCAGGTTAGAATTTAAAGAGCATACTAACAACATCGTCGAACACGAGGCAGTCGTACATGCCCTCCGTTTAATAATAGAGATCGGGGTAACCGATGTAAGACTGACAAGTGATTCGCAGCTTGTCATACGGCAAATAGGGCTCGAGTATAATGTGTACGACGACACACTCTCAGCTTACATGGCCTTGGTCCAAACATTAGCATCACAAATTCCGAACATCAAGTTCCGGCACTTATGCAGAAGGGATCTTAGGCACGCGGATGCCCTAGCATATATATCCTCCATGCTGAAGGACAAAAGCGTCGAAGCTATTAAAATAACAAGGGTATATGAGCCTTCGATTGCATCACAATTCTCCTTCGCTACCAATCAAGATACAGTGGAAGAAAATATCGAAGACCAGGTAGGAGAAGACATCCATAACGATTTTGACGAAGAAGATATCCTGTCGAGAGCAAATCAAGACGAAGATTTCAGCAACGAAGATGATTGGAGAATGGTGATCCATGCATTTATTAAAGAAGGAACCTTACCCGCGGACCATAAACAAGCCAGGAAAATACTCTCCAAAGTAGGAAGATATGACCTTCGGGATGGAATCCTGTACAAGAAATCCTTCCTCGGACCGTTGCTACGCTGCTTGTCCAGAAAAGAGGGGCATCGAATTCTAAACGACATCCATTATGGTGACGCAGGGAATCATAGCGGCATGAGATCACTAGCCGACAAAGCAAAAATACAAGGATATTACTGGCCCACAATGATGCAGGATGCCGCAAGAATGTCCCGACGATGTGAAGAATGTCAGCGTTTCGCCAAAAAGATACACGCGCCAGCAACAATGTTAAATTCAGTAGATAGCCCGTGGCCATTTGCAAAATGGGGCATAGATATCGTCGGGCCCTTCATCAAAGGATCAGGGAAAAGACGATTTTTGATAGTAGCCACGGACTACTTCAGTAAATGGGTGGAAGCTAAAGCCTTAGCCAGGATCAGAGACGTGGATGTGTTTACCTTCATATTCCAAAACATCATTTGCAGATTTGGCATACCAGCAGAAATCGTGTCCGATAATGGTAAGCAGTTACAGGGGAAAAATATAGACATGTTCTTTGATACTTTCAAAATAAGGAAGAACAAATCCACCCCCATATACCCTCAAAGCAACGGACAAGCGGAAGCCACTAACAAGACTCTCTCCCTTATCCTCAAAAAGCAATTAGAAGAACATAAGGGGTGATGGTGTGAACAGTTGCACAATGTGCTATGGGCATACAGGACTACACGAAGATCTGCCACCGGGGAATCCCCGTTTCTCCTCACTTATGGAGCCGAAGCAGTCATCCCAACAGATATCCTCATGCCAACTACAAAGACCGAAGCATGGGAGAAAAATCTCACAACGGACATGATGTTAGAGAGATTGGACGACCTGGAAGGAAGAAGGGAAGCAGCATTACAGAAGATGGAAAATTATCAACGAAGGCTAGCAAGGGAGTACAACAAAAAGGTAAAACTTCGGAATTTTGTAGAGGGGCAGTATGTGCTAAGAACAATCCCACAGTATCAACGAGAGAAGAAATGGGGAAAGCTAGCACCCACATGGGGAGGACCTTTTATAATACACGGCATTGCGGGAAACGGTTCCTACTATCTTCGCAATCTGAAAGGCGAGGTTCTCCGGCATCCTTGGAATGCTAAGTGGCTCAAACCGTACTACCCATAGGAGCAACGCAGCTTTGCATCTGCGTGAAGACTACCAGAAGAAGAAGGCAGTGTAACCGCTCTACATGTTTCTATCTCTGGACGAGGAGTAGCAGGCCTCAACCTATCAATCAAACAAGCTTTCTGAAATTCAAGTAAACAGAACTTATCAACAATATTGGGGAAAGTAGTTAATATACAATCTCTCAGGGCTCCCCCATCAGTGTCCATAAGTGTAAGACCGGGGGGAAGGCACCCAGCAGAAAGAGATACCCAACCAATCTTAAGGCAACGGGTCGACGAAATGGGTGTATGTAAATATTTTAAACCCATATCCTAGAACGTTGCCTCGACCCCCAGCGTCTGGGAACCCTCTGGCCAAGGGTTCTCCAGCGGGGTGACAGGTCTCAAGACGATCACGAAGGTACCTCCCTTCGGTATCGCACCCAAACACTTAAAAAACTCTTCTTTTGTTTTTAGTTTCCTTCCTCACAATGCTTAAAATAAACAACAAACTGATATTGCAGGTATATCAAAAGAATGATCCATTTCATAAAGGATTGGTTACAAAAAGTGGCAAGGACAATACAAGGAAAACACATCAAAAATATTCTTTTTACAAAATACTAGCAAAATCTAACGGAAGGCTAATGATGTCGCGGCCTCTACTTAGATGATGCCGCCCCATCAGCAGGGTTGTTCCGAAGAGTTGAAGGGACGCTCCCACCAGATGAGGGTCCCGAGGAGCCAGGCAAGGAGGAAGGTACAGGACGACGCGGATATGTCTTCACGAGGCCATGCTCGGTCTTAAGGCCAAGCTCAATCTTCTCCAGCATCTTGTTTGTATCCTCAGCCAATTGACACCGAGCCTTATGCATAATAACTGTCGTCCGCTGGTGGGCTTGAGATAACAACGAAGATAGACGATTCACTTCTTTAGAAGCATCACCAACGGCCTCCTCGCGGGATGCCGCCAAACTCTTAAAATGATTAGTCTGTTCTTCCTGCTGCGCTAAGGAAGATTGAGCTTTTTCAAATTTTTCATTTGCAACGCGGAGTTGTCCCTCGAGCTCTGAAAAAGACAACACAAGGGAGTTAGCACAGAAAAGACACAATCACACTCGACGAAATAGGGTTATACCTTCGACACAAGCCGAAGCCTCTTCATACTCATTAACAACCGCATCTCACGCTTCATCAAGATAGTCATATTCCTCGGATAATTTCTTATAATCTAGTTGAAGGTTGGTGAGAGTAAATTGACTGGCATCTAATTCTACCTGCTTCATTGAATCCATGTGACGAAGGTGGTTGACTTCGTTGTTTATCTTTGTTACCCCTTTGCTAAGTCTGTACATACATACTTCAAGATTCCTCTCAGACTCAGCCTGGCGGGCTATTTCAGCGCGAGACGCGGCAAGGGCTTTGCTGAGAGCCCCAACTTCGGCTCTGGCATCGTCCCTTTCTCTAGTAAGTCACAGCATACTCTCCTTAATTCCCGGAAAAGGAAGGGAGCGAGCCTTTTGTAATTCCTCTTCCAGAAGATGTATTCTAGACTCCAACAACGAAGTACGCTCACGGGATTCCCGCAGATTCTCACGTGTCCACAGCAGCGTACCATTGAACAAAGTACGGTCATGATTATACAGATTCTGCATATCAACCATCTGAACATGCCTTGCGCGCCATCCCTCAGCTCGAGCGTCCCACTTTTTGGCTTCGCTCTTAATTTTTTCGACCAGCTCATTGATACGAGATTTTTGTCGGGCCCTTTCGTTTCGAAGCCATATCAGCTCGGGGACACCACCCACTGAAGATAGGGTGGGGAGGCTCAGACAGAACAACTAAGTAGTAGATAGGAATTGCGAGGGATAAAAGATGAAGAAGAACCAAACCTGTGAAAGCTGAAACTTGGCCGCGAGCTTGCTCTAACTCAGCACGAACGGCGGCAAGCTCTGAACGAAGACCAGCCTCCGCTTCACCCAACCTTTTTTCTCTTTAAGGCTTTTCTTCAGTTCTTCTATCTCCACCTCAGTCGCAGATAATGCCTTTTCTCTGTGACGAAGCTTAGCCACCAGCTTCAAAGATTTCGCTTTAAAGAATTGATACAGCACATGGTTACAATGCTCACTCCTCATCATCTACACGTCAAACGGCAAACTTATTACACCGAAGGATTCAATTGTCACGAAGAGATACATACGAGGACTTACTTCCAAGACACGCTGCTGGGAAAAACCATATTGGTACCCATCGGCTATGGCAATCATGTCAGCAACAGAAGAGGGAGGGTCCGATACGAGGGTAGCCTCTGGAACACTCAAGCTTTCCCCCCACATCTCAGCAACACGCGCCTTGGGAGATAGTTCCATCATCCGACGGGTATAAGCATCGGAATCTTTCTCACCAGCAACCACCGGAGCAGGGTGAGGAAAAAACAGCAGACTCTTTTTCTTGAGCCAATCCATTATGGCATCCTCACCCTCAAACATCAGCGAATGAGGGAAATCCTCGAAGGGAAAGTCAACCACAGACTTCCCCTTCAAGTTTCGGCATCACCACGCGCATTATGATCATCCGCGCCCTCATTCTGAACAGCAGCATCTTCCTTACCATAACCCACGAGCACATCCCAATCATCATTGGGAGAAAGCAAAGAAAAGTCTTCGGGAAAATCGAGGGCATCGTCAAAGAGTTCCCCCGCGGAATATATCATGTCAAACGAGAACTCTTGAGAAATGGTGGGGACAGTTTCCACAGCCTCACCAGCAGGAGCATACATGTCCGCGATAACACCTTCGTCAGCCACCGCGGCGTTATTCCTCCCTACAACACCATCACACCCCGCACCAACCTCTTCCTCGACATCAGGAGGGGAAGTATCAGTGCGTTCTTCCCCATCAGAAAGTTCTTCATCCTCGGCAAACTCTTCGTTCACCGGACTGGTAACTTCTTCATGAACCTCAGCCTCACCCGTTACAATGGTAGAAGACTGCTTGGGCCCAATATTTTTCTTCTTCGACACCTGCAAACCAACACACGTTCCACAAAAAGAGTTATTTCTTCATACAAAGTTTGATTTTCAAAAAAGGAGGGGCACGGACAGAATCTACAATAACCATACCTTGGCAGTAGTGGCACTCTTCGATGGAAGTATAGCACCAGAACCTTCCTCCTCGTCTCCTTCAACGACGTCAAGAGCATAAGGAAAGTTCATGCCTTCGAAATTTAAACGCCAAGGACAGAAATCTCCATAACGAGCAGGAGGAGATTCACGAGGCCTGCTGCTCTCAGAAGGACGCCAACCGCGCGGACCGGGAATCCAACCATACGCCCAAGGACCAACAATTTCAATAACAGTGGCGTGCCACTCATAATCCTGGTCACGCTTGATCCTTTCGCGCGCGGGAAAAAGTTTCCGCTGACTCGACCCCTCGGTGCCTGGAACATATTTCAGCTTGGCATCGCTCACCTCACTTAACAGACGAATTTCGCCCCGAGGAGCAGCGAGGTTCCGAAGGCTAACACTCCACGGTTTACGGTTCCTACTATTGACATAATCCCCAAAGGAGTTGTTGAAGTTTTCAGGAGTATACCATTCCCTCTCAGCGGGATTTGGAACGTAACATGTCATCGTCGTCTCCCCCTTACTCCGCAGATAACATTCCCTCAGTGCACGGAGATAATTCCCCGATAATTGCGACACGGAACGACTGTGAGTATTGGTGAAAGAGCCTTCACGACCAGACAACACATCGTAATAAAAGGAATCACCAGATTTGTACAACGGCAGCATAAGACCCGCCTCGAAAGCTCCAACCGTAGTCAACAGGTGAAACTCATCAAACTGATACTTTGAGATGAGCTCGTAAGTAATATCATCCTCAGGGGCATATAAACGAACCTCGAAGGCTTGAAGCTCATGCTTTTCCTTGAAAACTTCAAGGTCAATGTGCTTGAACGTGACTTTTTCTTGCTGACCGAAACGCTGCGTATCACCGGGGCAGCATCATCCTCTTCCGCGAGATCGTACGAACCAACAAAAGCTTCGGAAGCTTTTCTTTTCAAAGGAGGATTCTTAGACGATTCAGTTCTCGGCACACCACCTTTGGAGTTCTTCCCTTTGAAAGAAAGTACTGGAGGCGGCGACAGAGGGTGCTGCACGGGCGCTACAGAACGAAGAGGAGGAATATCGAAGGCGCCACCACGAGGAGGTGTCTGCGTACACCTCGAGTCATCACGAGGACGAGAAGCAACACGACCGGCAGCATATCGAGACCCGGAAGGACTCTTCGATGGATCCCCTTTCCTAGGAGGAGAGGCATTCGTCCCAGAAGAAGACGAAACTTTACCACCGCGGGGATCCATTTGAGATAATCTAGAGGGATCTCCCCCGGGTGGATATGTATCAGACTCTCTACGAGGAGGGGATCTCGGTAGACTGGATGCCGGAGTTGGATAAGGAAGCCGCGGACGGTCAGACATGGCTGCGAAGACGTACAACATAAACAAGTTAGAACCAAACGAGGACATCACCAAAGATCAAAAAACCACAAAATTAGCAATTCATCTTAATATAGCCCAGAAACCATAAAACTAGCATACATGCTTGAATTCCCCAAAACCCTAAACTTAAAAATCCAATCAAAACAAAACAATGCCCTCCTCGACTTGAGAAGAAGAACAGGGGCAAACTAGCATACATGTATCAAAAGATGTTCTTCATCACAAACAAGGGACGACAGCAGCAGAAAATTTACAATCAACACAACTTAAAACAACAGAAACGAAGAAAAGAAACCTTACCACCACAAACAAAATCCCGAAAGAAGACAACAAACCAGAAACAAAGAAGAAACGAGCGTGATTAATGCTAGGGCGTACAGAATTTAATGGTTGAAGAACAAAGAATGAAGACTGACAGGGAGAATAAAATTAATTTTGTGGAACGTTGAATGAAATTAATTTTTTCTCCTCTCCTTAATATACTCGAAAGAAAGAGAAGGAAGTTAAAGGAGGAATGGGAAACGTGCCCATTAAATGAGCAGTTAATGCACAAGTAAGAAACATGCCCAAGTATCTAGGAGAAGTTATTAGGAGAGAGGAAGAATATGTAACGTCTGTTTTCTTCAATGCTCCCACTAAACACTCAAGCCCGAAGAAAAGGGGCAAATTGTGTGTACATATTTCATCATAAAACACGTGTATACAGGAAGACACGTGGAGAGCATGCGGACAAAGTCATCAAAACATGATGACACACGCCCACAGCCAAGAAGCCCATCCCGTCGACGTTGGATCTTTGCCCGAACAAATCTAAGGGCAGAAGTCAAAAGATGTATCGAAAACACGATGTACCGCGGAGCACCAAATAACTCCCGAAGAGTTACTTTATCTCATCCCCAAAAGAAGCTAAGATCAACGGTGAAGAGAAGGTTAACTGACATGGATGTGACAGGGGCAGAAGACACTTATCTGACACGAGCATGCGTCTCAACTACCCGCATTAAACACTCTGAGCAGTATACGTGTCGATCAACCCGTGGAACGAACGAGGATGACTCTGCGTGATCAAGTAATGAGCGAAGATCTCCGCGTGATGGACACAAAACACAAGAAGATAAGGTTCCAACGGCCCTCAGAAATGGGTCCCACACTCTAACCGTATAAATACCCCCTCTCCACTAAGAGTGGGGGGATCGGAAAAACGGGGGAGAGAAGGAGAGAGAGAAGGATTGTGAGTGTAAGTTTTCCCTTTACAATACACAGACCTATGTAAACTCCAAAGTCACTCGACTATCTCTGTAATCATCAAGTACATAGTGAAACAACAACCCCGTGGATGTAGGCCTTAGTGCTGAACCACGTAAATCCCAGTCTTATTTACATTTCAGCACTTTATATTCGTTTAACGCTCCATGAGTTTTACTTTCATACTTCGTTTTCTTTATCTTTCCTTGCGTAAACGCCTCTCGCGATATTATTAGATGAGGCTATGATAAACCCGAAGGTTTTGAGCCAAGGGATCAATGCAATTGTATCATCAGTGCGACTATGTACCTAGAGTGCGAACATTGTTTGTGAATATATAGATACCTTCGTGATTTACGTGTTCACAACGCCCTTTGAACTGTTACACAGGGGGTTTGTTCTCTGACTTTCCCTACTTAATTGTCGTATGGGATTTGTGCATTTACATTTTAAGTGAACCATGTAATGAAGCAAATGCTTGGTGTGAATTACATTTTCTATTATTTTCCGTTCATGGCGATAATGCGCTGATTTTTGTTACATTTGGTTCTAAAAGTAAGAACTAAGCTATTTACACTAAGAGCCACAAAATGTGAGTAATAGAAGACAACTAAGAACCCGCCAGCTTTGTTTCATTTAAGGAGTATCTTCTTTCCAATTTAATTAGTGTGTGTTAGTTCGGTTGTGTGAAAATGGAATTCATGCTTAGGTTTATAAATATAATCTAATTAGTTAGTGGTTTCATTTCTCCAAACCTTTGATTTGAAAGCTCAACTACCGTGTGTACTTGGACTGTGTTAAAAAGATTGTTGTTGGAATTATTAGATCATTAATTAGAATGCTATGGTTTGTGCTAGCCTAGATGGACTGTAGTGGGCACTTGCAAATTATAGTTAAAAGTATATGCATGTGGTGGTGATAATCTAGACTCCATAAATAGATTCTAGTAACATTTTATTTTTGTATCTCTTTTGTCTTTTAATATTCAGTTTCCTTGTTCTGTTTTGGTGTTGGTTTAGTCGAATTTGGAACCATCTACTGACTTTAAAGAATCCTTCTCAAATTTGAGAGTTTGTTTTATGATTACGGTAAAAAAGAAACATGCGAGAGTATATATGAGGATACAAGACATCTAAGAATATTTGACCGTTTGTTGGATTTTCCATAGGAGGTCGGTGGTCTAAAAATATGCCTTTTGATGCAAGGATTAGCTAACGGTTGTTCCCTTGATCTACAAATTAGCTTACTAACTCTGTGTTTCGATGCCATATATTTTGATGATATTAGTTTCAACCGTGTTATTGCTAGACTTTTAGGTGTTCATATCCTTGCATTTTACCTTTTGCAAATGATAGGAACTTGTCCTATCATTTTAGAAAGCCGAGTGATGCTTCTTCTTCCTATCTGATAAAGCCTACTTGTAGTATATTTTGTTGGTCGTCGTTCTTAGTATTGTCAGATGACAATAACCAAGTTTAAATGGGTGACTTTTATTGTCTTTTCCCACTTGGACTTTACTATCTTCTAAGACCACGTAAATGGGTGATTTCAATTGTACTTGAATGGAAGAGAACCAACAAGAATAATTGTGCTGTATGAAGGAAATGTATTTAATAAGTTCAGTTGCTATCTGTTGTTGTATTTTGGGAAAATGGATTTTAAAATCATATTAAGTGAAAAGAGGATTTACAGTACATTAGTGCGATTTGGTCAATGACTAATTAGTAGGTATTCTTCCGGGATTCTATGTCACTTGCGTCTGGGCGGTTAGATCATACCAGTTGGACATGAATGGGACAAAAATGTCACAGGGATCTAATCTCGACATGTATGTATGTGAGACGAGTAAATCCTTTAGTCGACAAGTCCTTTACAAATCATTTGCTTGTCAGTTCTTATACAATTGAGCTCTTTTGTATCATTTTGTTTGGCATCTTTCGTATCCACCTGTTGGCTTGTATAAAGACTAATATCTGAATTTAGTTTCGTGATTACATTTACATCAAAATATTTACATACAGATCGGTTCACTGGTTTGTATTTGGTTTACTTACAAATAGTTTAGAGTTGATTCTTAAATTTGTATAAGAGACCGGGAAAATATGATGGTTGTGTTTTGGGGCCTCAATTTGGGATTAATGTTGTTGTGCAGTAATAATTGTATTTGCACCTGTATTTGGTCGCTAATCTTAGATTGGATATACAACACTGTTGTAGTTTGTTGTTGATCTGAAGTTGCAGGTACAGAGGTCGACACTTTAACATTCATGGGCAATTACTAAGGCAGTTGCTGGTGATAAGATACGCCAGGGATAGTTGTTGCTATGCATCTCATACTGTCTATGTTATTAACTTCCACGGTTAGCAGTTCATACTATCCAAGTATGAGATGATTGCTACGAAAGTAAAGTAGTTAATATCATCTAAGAGATGGTTGTTGCAATTCTGGGTAATTCATACTATCTAAGTAAATGACGAACTACGGTTGTGTTTGATCCCTTCGAGCAACGGAGAGGGTACGTAGGCAGCCACTTTGCGGTTCAACACAATTATGCGGGGTTGTTCATATCGTCGGAATAGGTTGGTTACTGCCTGGCAGTTCGTACCATCTATTTAGAGATGGTTGCAACCTTGGCAAGTGTATACCATAGGCAACTGGCCAATGATGGCTGGTAACCAGAACTACCTTGATTTTGACAACTGGTCATCTGTCATTTTTGGGAAATTAGCCCGTGTTGAGTTTGGAAACTGGCCGTCTGTCATTTTTGGGCAGTTGGCCCGTGTTGAGTTTGGCAACTGGGCCTCTGTCATTTTTGGGCAGTTGGCCCGTATTGATTTTGGCAACTGGTCGTCTGTCATTTTTGGGCAGTTGGCCCGTGTTGAGTTGGCAACTGGCCGTCTGTCATTTTGCGCAATTGGCCCGTGTTGATTTTGGCAACTGGACGTCTTTTTGGGTAATTGGCCCGTGTTGATTTTGGCAACTGGCCGTCTTTTGGGGCAATTGGCCCGTGTTGATTTTGGCAGTTGGCCGTTTATCATTTGGGCAACTGGCCAACTCTAATTTTATGTAGCCGATTGTCTCTTAGTTTTTGAAATCGGAAACCTTGTCGAATTTTATGAGTATTATGGTATGGGAGATATGCTCATAGAATTACGACCTTGAGACTAATGAGATTTCTACAGTGTGCAGGTTAAACGAAATTTTTACTTTAGTGGCATATTGGAGGGTTTGAGCTTGCCAAGCGGATCGTAACCCGACCCGCTGGAAGCAAAAATTCTCTGGTCCGTCACAACGGACTTAGCTTCTGGACATCCTGAACCAGTAAAGTACGCATATTTAGTTCAAGGATTTTAACCAGTAAAGTAGGCATATTTAGTTCAAGGATTTTGGACTTGCACAAGTATGAGTTCACATACAATGTTTATATCCATTCAAGGTTATATATTCTAAACTCTCATATCAATCATTGAAACATTCTTAAAGGATGTTAAATAGAGGTTATTCACACACTATTTTTCATCAAAGCGATTTTCAAGATATTGAAATAATCAACATGACTTTCGTCACTTGTAAAGATGAACTTGGCCAAAGCGAAAGCTTACCAACACATATTTCGAGAAATAGATAAGCGAGATAGACTCTGCTCGAAATATCAAATGTGTATAATCGAAGTCTATATAGCAATACGACTTTTGTCTCAAGATGGGAGATAGAGTAGATATACTTTTGAGTGATAGATAATTTCAAGTCTCCACATATCTTTTAGTCGATGAAGTTCCAGCAGTTCCTTGAGTAGTTCTTCGTCTTTGCATGATGAACGTCGTGGAGTCTAGAGCTCAACTACACTTTCTATCCTAGTCTGAGACTTTGCTATAAGTAGACTAGAAATCAAGACTTGTAGTTTTGGCAACTAAACTTGACAAACAAGCTTGAGATAGCAACGCTTGCGAGTTCGACCGAGCAGTGCTCTAATAATCTCCCCCTTTGTCAATTTTAGTGAAAAACTATCAATACATATGGAATACAAAACAGATAAACTTTGCAGCTTCTCTTCCACATGCATGATCTCCCAGGTTCTTCAACACTACTCGAAATCTTCGTCACTTCCAAGTACTCCAATGATTCCAAAGATATTCAAATCAGCGTCATCGTTGTTGAAGATACATAGCCATAACAATGAGAAAAAAAAAGCTCTAAACCATTGTCACACAGTGTCATAGTATTCTTACACAACATCAAAGTTCAATTGTATCACAACTTTGACAATAATACTATGGTGATATGTATCACCGCCCTTATTCAATACTTCATCTCACATGAAAACCACTCCTCCTTACATAATGATCCGAAAACCATATGTATTTGTAGTGTGGACTACACATTAATTCTTCCCCTTTTTGTCAATAGAATTGGTAAAGTTACGAAAACTAGTGGGGTCCTAATGAAATTTCCATAGAGACACTTCATGAACAAAAGAAAGCACATATCAACTTTTTAGATGCAATAATATAGCCGAAACAAAATGCATTCATCAAGGAGTTTATAAAGATACAAGATAACCTCTATAATATTCCACAGCCGCACTCCCCACAAAGATTTGGCAATTAAGCACAAGTTCAATTAAGAGCTCTCCCCCATAAAATGTCATTCCTGAAAGAACAACAAGAGAGACCTTAATTTCACAAGAAAAGAAGGATTTCTTTGGACATTAACAAACTACATAAGAATATGAATTTGTATCTAAAAATCTCAATTAAATTAACCACAAGAGAACCCATGACTAATTCAATCGGAAATGCTCACATAAGAGAACTTACGGAGCCACACAGTATTCACATCAAAAATATGGATCAGGGAAGATCAATACTACGGAATAAACATATATTCATTCTATTTCTCATTACCATTTGCACAATGACATATAATAGACTTAATCTTTGTAAACAAAAGCTCATCCTTTCTTCCATCAATATTTGAATAATGACATAAAAGGCTTAACTTTTTTTTGTCAAAAGTTCATTCAATATTTTATCAATACTTGCATATTGACATATGAAGGGCTTAAATTTTGACCACGTATGGGACAATCACAGTTCACGGACGCAAACACACATATCCCATAACAAGTTGCAATATATAAAACCATAAAGATTAATACTGCAAAAACAATCTTTGCCTTTAGAAGGTAGAGAATCAATCTTTTTTGCACGGATTTACACCAAGAGTGGTTACCAAAGGCGTATAAAAAGATTTTCTTAACAAAGAAGAACATACAAGTCATTAAAGACCATGCATCATAGTTCACATAAGATGATTGTGAACATTCAAGAATCTCATAGCAATGCGTACTACTGCCCATTCTTGAAATTCCTTCTTTGTTATTCAACAACATAATTCTTTTAAAATCTACAAATGAGCTTAGAAGAGAATTACTCCAAGAATCCAAGTGCCTAAGTCCAACAAAAATAGAACAAGTGCGACGAAACGGAGCAAAACACTCAAAAACAAGATACGGGACAAAGACTAACCTTAACTCATCCAAATTTAGGATTTCTCATCACCATTTTGAAGAGAATTCAAAGAAAAGAGAATGCAAAAATAATGAGGTCATTACGAGTTCGTACGAAGAAGTTATGGCCAAAACAAGTTTACCGTATAGACATACCTTTTTAGATGAATTCAATCGAATTTTACAGCCTTACCAAACATAATCTGTGCGCCCCGATTCTCGTGCTTCCCTCACCGTGTACATAGCAGGGAATTCCTTAGTGAGGATGCACTTTCAACATACTCAAGTTGTGTTGAGGTGAACAAGATCTTTCTCACCACAAGTGACTTTTGGATTATCATGAAAGAGATCGTTTTTAGAACCTTTCGCATCCAAATCCATCTTTCCAAAGAACTCTTTAAGTTCCAACATCATGGATACTGCCTTCTCCATAGTCATGGGATTTTCTTGGAGATAATCCCTTTTCAAACTCAAAACATCATTGACTTTCTTTGATATCCACTTCTGAGTGCGTTTAGGAACAATCAGAACCTTCTTCCCATTACTCTCTTATAGAATTCTCGGAAGAGAATTGGATTGACTATTCTTTTGCAAGTTAGTCTTTCTCCAATTGGGAGCATCGGATATTGTCTTTGTCTTTACGAAGTTATCCTTTTGATAACCATTACGATTGTGAAAAAGATTCGTATGACGTTTATAGGCAAATCTAGGTTTATCACAACACTGATTCCTTTGCCTAAAGGTTGGACAGTTACAACCTGTAACGTTAAGGGTATTAGTCTTAACATATGATCTTGGTTTCACAACTTCTTGTGATGCCCAAACAAGAATATTATGAAGTTTCTCATTCCTTAATTTATTTCCGCAATAATGGAAAACATAAGGAATGTTCTTACCTCGATCCATGTGTGATGACTTTAGAGGTTGATATACTTTTCTCTTTTGAACCTTGACCGCCGGTGAAGGTATTTCACTTTTGCCATCAGTGGAAACCTTTTGTTGAGAAGAATCACCAGCCTTGACAAATTTTACCTCTTTGCTAGTACTTGGAGCATCTATTACCTTATAACCCAATCCTCATGTACACGATGATTTTTAATTGCTCATAGCATATTGATTAATTTGCTTGAACTAGCATTGAACTTTTTCAAGTCATCTTCCAACATATTGATTTTATTAAGAGCATCAGCTAAATCAGCTTCAAGGCGTTTTTCTCGAGCGAGATACGCGCCTTCTCCGCCATCAAAACTTGCTTGCCGGGAATTAATCCTTGCTTCAATTTCTGCAAGTTTATCTTCTAACAATAAGTATTTTTTATAAACACGATCACATTCAAGTGACTTTTTACTCAGATTTTCCTCAATATCTTTGAGGATCGATTTGCAAGAGCGGTTCCAACCATAAAGACCTCCGTAAATCCTTTTCAATTTCCTGTTTTCTCGACAGAGAGGACTCAGAAGAGGTCTTACATGAGAAGTTGTAATCTTCTTCATTTTTAATGAATCCAAAATCTTAACATACTCTGAGACTTTCTCATCAACATCTCTATCAATATCTGAATCACCTTCATCAGAAAGTTCATCCAATTGTTCTTCTAGGCATGTTTCCCAATCAACAGTTTCTACATTTCAGAGAATGTTTAGATATTGACATAGTTGTGACATTTATCTCAGGTGAATTCAAGGTTTGAAAATCATCTGGTAATTTCTGACCTGGTACGTTATTAGAGATAGACTCGTCCATAATAATCAGATTGCTACAAACACAGACTTACGAGGTCTTAAACGTGTTTACTTGCTTTGATACCAATTTAAAAAGTGGGGGTCTAACAACCTCACCCAATATTTCGCTTAGCAATCTGTATGGACTAACTCCGATATACATTGAAGACAATCAACTAGAAAGTCAAACTCAATCTTACGAAAAGTATAGTAAAGAGTTATATCTCAATTTCTCGATACATCCTCACTCAAAAAAATAGAAATCTGCGAGTCTGATTGAATACAAGAGAAATAACTTGAATGGTACCAAAGCCCAATGTTCAAGGATCAATCAATTTCAATCAACAACTAAAGGTTGGATTTACCAATTGATCGATACAACGCACAACCTGTGATATTTCAATTATATAACAAAATATAATGTGGAAAAGAAATAACACAGACACCAAAAGTTTTGTTAATGAGGAAACCGCAAATGCAGAAAAATCCCGGGACCTAGTCCAGATTGAACACACACTGTATTAAGCCGCTACAGACACTAGCCTATTACAAACTAACTTCGGTCTGGACTGTAGTTGAACCCCAATCAATCTCACACTGATCCAAGGTACAATTGCGCTCCTTACGTCTCTGATCCCAACAGGATACTACGCACTTGATTCCCTTAGATTATCGCACCTACAACTAAGAGTTACTACGACCCGAAGTCAAAGACTTTAATAAACAAATTTGTATCACACAGAAATGTCTACATGAATAGATAAATCTGTCTCCCACAGAAATACCTACGAGTATTGTTCCGTCTTTTGATAAATCAAGGTGAACATGAACCAATTGATATACCGAAATTATATTCTCGAAGAGCAGCCTAGAAATATCAATCACCTCACAATAATCTTAGTCGACTAGCGGAAAAAGATATTGTGGAATAACAAACAATGAAGCAAAGATGTTTGTGACTGCTTTTCGATCTTGCCTATCGGGGAAATTAATATCAAGCCAATCTTACGATTGCACTCAATCACGACAAAAACAACAAGATCAGATCACGCAACTACAGATAAAATAGTTGGGTCTGGCTTCACAATCCATTGAAGTCTTCAAGTCGTTAACCTACAGGGTCTCGATAGAAACCTAAGGTTGGAGAATCGACTCGAGATTATACCACTACTATCACACAGGAGGTATGGAGATTAGGTTTCCCAGTTGCTAGAGTTATCCTTTATATAGTCTCCCAATTAGGGTTTGCAATCAATGCTACCTTGGTAACAAAGCATTCAATATTCACCGTTAGGTGAAAACCTAATTAGATTCAAGCTAATATCTTTCAACCGTTAGATCGAACTTAGATTGTTATACACAAATGAAATGCACGTTCATTTGGGTCTGTGTAACCGTACCTAAACGTGTACACCTAGTTGGTTCAACAGTAGTTAACCAATGTTAGCCGTATGAGCACTTTCATATCAATCTTATTCATCTTCACCATAACTAGTTCAAATGACTCATAAGAACTAGTTAGAGAGTTGTTCAATTGCTTAGATCTCATAAAAATATATAAGATACAATTGAAAAAAAAATGATTTTGATTCACTCGAATCTATTCATGAACATTATAGCTACAGTTTGCAAATATGCATTCCTTAGTTTATATATGTCTAAGTTCACGAATAAACCTTTTTTAGAAAATAACTCACTCAAGTATGCATACCGGTACGCATACTTAAGTACCCGGATTGAGTTTGTTTTCAGTTCATAAACTCCAGCATAAATTCACGGGATATGAACTTCCGGCAGTTTCAATCATTGAAACATTCTTAGAGGATGTTAAATAGAGGTTATTCACACACTATTTTTCATCAAAGCGATTTTCAAGATATTGAAATAATCAACATGACTTTCGTCACTTGTAAAGATGAACTTGGCCAAAGCGAAAGCTTACCAACACATATTTCGAGAAATAGATAAGTGAGATAGACTCGGCTCGAAATAGCAAATGTGTATAATCGAAGTCTATATAGCAATACGACTTTTGTCTCAAGATAGGAATAGAGTAGATAGACTTTTAAGTGATAGATAAGTTCAAGTCTCCACATACCTTTTAGTCGGTGAAGTTCCAGCAGTTCCTTGAGTAGTTCTTCGTCTGCATGATGAATGCCGTGGAGCCTAGAGCTCAACTATACTTTTTATCCTAGTCCGAGACTTAGCTATAAGTAGACTAGAAATCAAGACTTGTAGTTTTTAGCAACTAAACTTGACAAACAAGCTTGGGATATCAACACTTGCGAGTTCGACCAAGCAGGCTCTAACAAATATCTCTGGATCCGTTACAACATTTATCATTATCGACATTTTATAAACTAAAATACAATATACTGCCCTATGGAAAATGTAAACTCATTCAGTAATTCCTCACATTGTCATCCCATATATGTAAAAAAAAAGGTATAGGCTGGTTATCTCATTGGTGGTGATCATGTTTTGTATTTTGAAGGAAACACATCAACTCAGTTAAAAGGTTGTTTAATATGTACTCGTGCGGAGGTTACCATTTGAGAATTTTATAAAACTGGAACTCGTAATCAAGACTTCGTCATATCTTCATTTGTGTATCCAACAACTAAAGTAACAATCTGCATACAGATCCAAAAGAAAAAAAAAAGAAAAAAAACTTAGCATGGGTTGTTACTTGCTAGTTAGTAAATAGCATTAGCAAACCAAGCACAATTAGCAGATTTGCAATGAGTATGAACAACATGAATTGGGTTTTTGTGTTACTGAATAAACATCCAATCTCCTAATACATATATCTAAATTATCCAACTATTCATTATGTTCCTGAAAATAACATAATTGTCAATTATCAAGCTAAGGGTGTGCAGCAAAGTGAAGCATTAACTTCATATACCTAAAGCTTAAGCCAGCAAAGACTCCTACCCATCCTTGATTATGGAAAATAGTAGTAACCCCATGTATACATGTATCCATGACCACATTGTTACAATCATTGCCAAATTGGATCACGACTAATTTAAGGAAACATACCCCGATGCAAATGTTTTATTCAATCTTTTATAGTTTTTTCTAAGATTATGATCTCAGTTTGAGTTACTCATTATAGTAGAGATTACGCTTGAACATTAGATTGCATAAGTTATCTTCAAGCAGATGCAGAGGGTGGAGGAGTAGGAGTAACATCATCTCGCAACAGTTGATGGTACAAAACCATAGAATTTGCAAACAAAACAGTTAATCTCAGGTTTCATGGGATTAAGATCACTCCTCGATACAATATTAATCTCTGGAACTTGAAACAGTGAGATGAAAAATAGGGAGAGGAAAGAGGTAGCCTAGAAATTTTATTTTCTTTAAAGTCAAATATACGGCCAAACCAGTGATGGGTTGGGACAGGGCAGGGTTAACTTATGGTTCGATATAGTGGAGTGAGAGCAAGGAATAGATGAGTCGAAGTATAATCTCTGTCGTCCTGGAACTTAAAACAACGAGATGAAAAATAGAAAGAGGAAAAAGGTAGCCTGGAAATTTTATTTTCTTTAAAGTTCAAAATATATGGCCAAACGAGTTATGGGTTGGGATAGGGTGGGGTTAACTTATGGTTCGATATGGTAGAGTGAGAGTAAGGAGTAGACCGTTCTGTGTCCATTATAGACACCACCTTTCCTTAGAACATTGATTTTCAATAGTAAAAATAATTGATCACAAAAATAGTGCTAAAGACATAAGAACGGGGTAATACCTCGCAATACTGAATTGGTAACTCTATTTATCCTAACTCTTCTTAGTTCTAATTCATATTTGTTTCAACATAACTTCTTTCAGTTTTAATTGCAACTGAAAAAACGGGGGTCTAACAACCACACCCAATATTTCGCTTAGCAATCTGTATGGACAAACTCCAATATAATTCCAAGAGAATCAACTAGACAGTCAGACTCAATCAACGGAAATATATTCAAGAGTTTGTATCTCAATTTCTTAATTCAATCCGCAAACAAATAAATAGGAATTTTCCAGCCCGATTGAGTATAAGAAATAACTTGGACGGTATCAAAAACCAACATCTAAGTGTCAATCAATTTAATCAACAACCAAAGGTTGGATTCACAATTGATTGATTTTGCGCACAACCTGTGATATTTCAATTATATAAACAAATATAATGCGAAAAAGAAATAACACAAACACCAGAAGTTTTGTTAACGAGGAAACTGCAAATGCAGAAAACCCCGGGACCTGGTCCAGATTTGAACACCACATTGTATTAAGCCGTTACAGACACTAGCCTACTCCAAGTTAATTTCGTACTGGAATGTAGTTTAGCCCTAACCAATCTCACACTGATCAAGGTACAGTTGCGCTCCTTATGTCTCTGAATCCCAGCAGGACTATACGCACTTGATTCCCTTAGATGATTTCACCCACAACTAAGAGTTGCTACGACCCAAAGTCGAAGACTTGATAAACCAATCTGTCTCACACAGAAAAATTTGTTGAATAGATAAATCTGTCTCCTACAGATAAACCTATGAGTTTTGTTCCGTCTTTTGATAAATCAAGGAGAACATGAACCAATTTATATACCGGACTTATATTCCCGAATAACAGCCTAGAAATATCAATCACCTCACAATAATATTAATCGTATGGTAGCGAAACAAGATATTGTGTAATTACAAACGATGAGACGAAGATGTTTGTGGCTACTTTTTATCTTGCCTATCGGAGAATCAATATCGAGCAAATCTTAGAGAACATAGTACTCAATACGATAAAACAGGGTAATTTCAGAACACGCAACTACAGAGAAAATAGTTGGGTCTGGCCTCACAATCCCAATGAAGTCTTAAAGTCGTTAACCTACAGGGTTTCGTGAAAAACCTAAGGTTAAAGGAGAATCGACTCTAGTCGCAACTAGTATCACACATGAGGTGTGGGGATTAACTTTCCCAGTTGCTAGAGTTCTCTTTTATATAGTCTTCAAATCAGGGTTTGCAATCAATGTTACCTTGGTAACAAAGCATTCAATATTCACTGTTAGATGAAAACCTGATTAGACTCAAGCTAATATCTTTCAACCGTTAGATCGAACTTAGCTTGTTACACACAAATGAAAAGTGACTTCATTTAGATACGAGTAACCGTACCTAAACGTGTGCACCTTGTTGGCTCAACAATAGTTAACCGAAGTTAGCCATATGAACACTTTCATATAAACCATATTCATCTTAACCATAACTAGTTCAAATGACTCAAATAAACTAGTTCTAGAGTTGGTAAATTGTTTATATTGTCATAGAAGTATACAAGACACAATTGAAACAAAATCGATTTTGATTCACTCTAATCAAGTCATGAACATTATAGCCACAGTTTGCAAAAGATTGCATTCCTTATTATATGAATGTATTAGTTCAGGAAAAACCGATTTTAGAACATTATTCACTTAGGTATGCATACGGGTACGCGTGCCTAAATGGCCGGAATAAGTTTGGGTTTTGCCAGTGCGCGAACTGGTACGCGTGCCTTCCAAACTCAGCATAAATTCTCGGACCTGAACCTCACGCCAGTACGCGTACCGGTATGCGTACAAGGTTCCCGGGCTTTCAAAAAACCAACCAGTACGCATACGGGTATGCATACCATGGTTCCCGGACTTGGATTACATATACGCAAGTACGCACTCTATGCTTATATACAATTATTCTAAACTCTTACTTCAACCATTGAAACATTCTTGGAAGATGACAATAGCTGTCTCACACAAACTATTAGCTTCAAAGCAATTTTCAAGTGATCGAAATACGAAATATTCCGAGTCTACATCAAATGACTGTCTCACACAAATCATGTAAGATGTTATCAGGCGATTTTCACATGATCATCTTTTGACTTTCGTCAAGAATATAAGATGAACTTGGTTAAAGCAAAAGCTTACCAACACATATTTCGAGAAATATGTAAGCGAGTTAAACTCAGCTCGAAATATCAAATGTGTATAATTGACGTCTATATAGATATACGACTTTTGTCTCAAATAGGAGATAGAGTAGATATACTTTTGAGTGATAGATGAGTTCAAGTCTCCACATACCTTTTATTTATGAAGTTCCACAAGCTCCCCTTAGTAGTTCTTCGTCTTCATTCGATGAATGCCGTGAAGTCTAATGCTCAACTACACTTTGTATCCTAATCCGAGACTTATCTATAAGTAGACTACAAATCAAGACTTATAGTTTTGGCAACTAAACTTGACAACAAGCTTGATATAGCAATGCTTGCGAGTTCGACCGAGCCGTGCTCTAACAATCTCCCCCTTTGTCAATTTTAGAGACAAAACTACCAATACATATGGAATATAAAATAAATAAACTTTGTAGCTCTCTATCCAAATGCTTGATTTCCTTGGTTCTTCAACATTACTCGAAATCTTCATCACTTCCAAGTACTACAGTGATTCTGAATGTGTTCAACTCAGCATCATAGTTGTTGAAGATCCGTAGCTATAACAATAAGAAAACTGTTGCTCTCAATGTTATATAGTGTCATAGTATTATTACAATACATCAAATTCCAATAGTATCATAACTTTGACAACAATACTATGGTGATATGTATCACTCCCCCTTAGTCAATACTTCATCGCACGTGAAAACCACTCCCCCTTACATAATGATCTGTAAACCATATGTATTTGTAGTATGAACTACACATTAATTCTCCCCCTTTTTTTCAATAAAATTGGCAAAGGTAATAAAATTAGTGGGATCCTAATGAAATTTCCACAGAGATACTTCATGACCAAAAGAGAACAATATATCAACTTCGTTTAGATGCAAACATATAGCCGAAACTAAATGCATTCATCAAGGAGTTTATAAAGATACAAGATAACTCCTACAATATTCCACAGTCGCACTCCCCAAAAAGATTTCGCAATTGAGCACAAGTTCAATTAAGAACTCTCCCCCATAAAATGTCGTTCCCGAAAGAACAACAAGAGCGACCTTACTTTCACAAGAAAATAAAGATTTCTCTGGACATCAACAAATCACATGAAACATGAATTTGTATCCAAAATACTCAATTAAATTAACCACAAGAGAACCCATGATTAATTTAATCGTAAATGCTCACATAAGAAGACTTACGGAGCCGCACAGTATTTACACAAAGATGTGGATCAGAGAAGGACAAATACTGCAGAATATTCAAAGATTCATTCTATTTTTCATCAATATTTGCATAAAGACATATAATAGACTTAATATTTGTAGACAAAAGTTCGTCCTATCTTCCATCAATATTTGCATAATGACATAATAGGCTTAACTTTTGTTTGTCAAAAGTTCATTCAATCTTTTATCAATATTTGCATAATGACATATGAAAGACTTAACTTTTGACATATATGGGGCAATCATAGTTCACGGATGCGAACACACATATCCCATATCAAGTTGCAATATATAAAACCATAAAGATTAATACTGCAAAATCATCTTCCAAATAAACTTTAGAATTTAAATAAATAAATCTAAAAACATTGCAAAATCAAAATCGTTGGAAATAGCTATGTGTACTTCACAATAATGGCTATTCCAAACCCTAGTTATCCTTCTTAACACAAGAATAAATTGTCATAAGAAGTTTCCTAGACAAAATGAATAACTCTTAGGAAGAACAAAACCGAGACCCGTCAGATATGACCAGCAACTAGAGCTCGAACATAGACAATTCATTAGTTGCTTTGTTCAGTTTGTTTTTCAGAAATTCAAGATTCTTTGTTGCAATTCCAAGTTGTTCACGAACGACCTCAAAATCTCGAAGAAGATTTCCTACCAGTTGAGATGACATCTGAACTAGAAGTTTTTTTTCATGATCAACAGCATGATAACATGTTCTGAAAAAAGGGTTCTCGTGAAACTCAACAACCTTGCCCTTTTTAACTTTGCCTTCCATTTTGCATCCATCCATTGTGCACGCCACAAAAATTCAAGAGAACTTCTGATGTTACTGAATGTGTATGTATCAGGAGAGGAAAATCATGATACATATATATATGAGTGCATCATAGGGAAACCCTAGGGTTACTCGTACACGTTCGGTAAGGGACATATGCACGTACGCTCACGGTTGTGACCCAGGTTCAAAACCAAGAGAGTAATAGAGCCAAATTTAGAAGTAGTTTTAGAAAGTCAAAGACACCTTCTAAACATGTTGACATAATCTTAGCTCAAAAAAAACATAAGATAATTGTTGATAACAACAACTCACCCGTCAATTGGAAGACAACAAGAGTTTTCAAGGTAGGGAACAAAGAGAACATTCTCAAGAGTTATTGATCAACAATATTACATTATGTAATAATATACTGGAGCAGGTCTCAACAGTAATATGATCATTTTACTTAAGAAAAATAATAACAATATTAATATAACAAAGACCATATTCTCAAGACAAAGAACTTCTTGAGAATTATGAGCATCCTCACATAGTTTCGACGAGGATGCTTCTTTTTGGTAGTTAAGTTGTATTTTGATGAGCATATTGCTCATCAAGGACATTGACGTTTTCCCTTTTACTATCGTGAAGGTTTTCAGAAGAAACAAAAGGGTTAGTCAAAGGAGAGTTAACAAGAGGAGGGCAAGAGATACCTGACACTGACGCCTTCATTGCCTTCTTAATAATGCGTTTGAGTCTATTTATACTTATCTTGATCTCCGAGATACGATTATTGATATGAATGTAATCTGGAGCAGTCATTTTAGATTCAAGACTTTCTTCAGAGAGAGGAAGAGCGTTTGAGCTTTTCGTCTTCCTTCGATGACTTTTTCTATTCGCAGAGTAATTTGAAGAGTCAGTTGTCCATATGACATTCTTTTCTTTACAATTGTAAACAGGTTTAGTGTCACATTTACAATTAAGAACTGGCTCATCACAACATTTTTCTTGATTGCTGACAAGACCTTTTAATTCAGCAAAATGAGACGCAGGTTTGATTACTTATTTAGACATCCATACAAGAATGCTATGAAGTTTTTCATTCCGCAGTCGAAAACGACATCTCCTTTCAAGGTGACCTTTGCTCCCGCAATAATAACAGTTGTAGAGAACGTTTTTGACTGTTCTCATATGAGTTATTTTCAAAGGTGGACAATCATTGTTCATAGGAACATTAGCTGCTGGAGAAATTTTCTCACTTAGGAATTTGTCATTGGCACAGACTAAATTGATCTTACTAGTACTTGGAGCGTCTAATACTTTATATACCAGACCACGTGTATCACGATGTACTTTACATGCTCCCAGCATAGTGGATAATTTTGTAGAGCTAGCATTGAATCTTTTCAAATTCTCTTCCAGTGAATTGACTTTATCAAGAGCATCAGCAAGATCAGTCTCCAATTATTTTTCTCTATCGAGAAGACTGATTTCTGTGTCGTTGAAACATTTTTGTTGAGAGTCATATCTTGCTTCAGTTTCTGCAAGTCTTTCTTCCAACACAAAGATATTTCGACGAAGATTATCACATTCATAATTCTTTGAATGCACATCTTCTTCACTTGTAAGAGTTTGTAACCGCAATCATATCCCTTAAAGAGTTTTCACAATTTCATGTTTTCTTGACATGGAGGAGACATATATTCAACCAAACAAGTTGTTGACTTCTTTTCCCTTATAAGATGGTCAAAAAGCTTGATATATTGTGAGACTTCCTCATCAAGATCTTGTCCCTCTTCTGAATCACTTTCATTTGAAAGATCATACAACTGTTCATCTAGGCATTTTTCTCAATCGAACACAATTCAGTCAATGAAGAAGGTATGAGAGATTTCTCAGGAGACTCGAGACTTTTAACCAAATCAAAGAGCTTCTGAACTGGTGTTGTGTTGTCAGAGATAACACTACTGTCCATAGAGTCAGATCGCTGCAAACACGTACTTATGAGGTCTTAAACGTGTTTGTCTGCTTTGATACCAATTGAAAAAATGGAGGTCTAACAACCACACCCAATTTTCGCATAACAATCTGTATTGACAAACTCCAATATAATTCCAAGAGAATCAACTAGATAGTCAGACTCAATATTTCGCATAGCAATCTGTATTGTATCTCGATTTCTCAATTCAATCCGCAATCAAACAAATGGGAATTTGCGAGCCCGATTGAATATAAGAAATAACTTGGACGGTATCAAAAACCAATATCCAAGTGTCAATCAATTTAATCAAAAACCAAAGGTTGGATTCACAATTGATTGAACTTACGCACAACCTGTGATATTTCAATTATATAAACAAATATAATGCGGAAAAGAAATAACACAAACACCAGAAGTTTTGTTAACGAGGAAACCGCAAATACATAAAAACTTCGGGACCTAGTCCAGATTTGAACACCACACTGTATTAAGCCGCTACAGACACTAGCCTCCTCCAAGTTAATTTCGGACTTGAATGTAGTTGAGCCCTAACCAATCTCACACTGATCAAGGTACAGTTGCGCTCCTTATGTCTCTGAATCCCAGCAGGACTCTACCCACAGCTAAGAGTTGCTACGATCCAAAGTCGAAGACTTGATAAACCAATCTGTCTCACACAGAAAAGTCTATTTAATATATAAATCTGTCTCCCACAGATAAACCTATGAGTTTTGTTCCGACTTTTGATAAATCAAGGTAAACATGAACAAATTGATATACCGGACTTATATTCCCGAAGAACAGCCTAGAAATTTCAATTACCTCATAATAATCTTAATCGTATGGTAGCGAAACAAGATATTGTGGAATCACAAACGATGAGACGAAGATGTTTGTGACTACTTTTTATCTTGCCTATCAGAGAATCAATCTCGAGCAAATCTTAGAGAAGATAGTACTCAATACGATAAAACATGGCAAGATTAGAACACGCAACTACAGAGAAATAGTTGGGCATGGCTTCACAATCCCACCGAAGTCTTTAAGTCGTTAACCTACAAGGTTTCGTGAAAAACCTAAGGTTAAAGGAGAATCGACTCTAATCGCAACTAGTATCACATAGGAGGTATGGGGATTAGGTTTCCCAGTTGCTAGAGTTCTCCTTTATATAGTCTTCAAACCAGGGTTTGCAATCAGTGTTACCTTGGAAACAAAGCATTCAATATTCACCGTTAGATGAAAACCTGATTAGACTCAAGCTAATATCTTTCAACCGTTAGATCGAACTTAGCTTGTTACATGCAAATGAAAAGTGACTTCATTTAGATATGAGTAACCGTACCTAAACATGTGCACCTTGTTGGCTCAACAATAGTTAACCGAAGTTAGCCATATGAACACTTTCATATAAACCATATTCATCTTAACCATAACTAGTTCAAATGACTCAAATAAACTAGTTCTAGAGTTGGTCAATTGTTTATATTCTCATAGAAGTATACAAGACACAATTGAAACAAAATCGGTTTTGATTCACTCGAATCAAGTCATGAACATTATAGCCACAGTTTGCAAAAGATTGCATTCCTTATTATATGAATGTATTAGTTCATGAACAAACCGATTTTAGAACATTATCCACTTAAGTATGCACACGGGTACGCGTACCTAAATGGTCGGAATAAGTTTGGGTTTCGCCAGTACGCGAACTGGTACGCATACCTTGCAAACTCAGCAGAAATTCCCGGACCTGAACCTCACGCCAGTATGCATACCGATATGCTACAAGGTTCCCAGACTTTCACAAAACCAACGAGTACGCATACGGGTATGCATACCATGGTTCCCGGACTTGGATAACATATATGCAAATACGCATACTATGCTTATATCCAATTGTTCTAAACTCTTATTTCAACCATTAAACCATTCTTGGAAGACGACAATAGTTGTCTCACAAAAACTATTAGCTTCAAAGAAATTTTCAAGTGATCGAAATACGAAACATTCCGAGTCTACATCAAATGACTGTCTCACACAAATCATGCAAGATGTTACCAGGTGATTTTCACATGATCATCTTTTGACTTTCGTCAAGAATATAAGATGAACTTGGTTAAAGCGAAAACTTACTAACACGTATTTCGAGAAATATGTAAGCGAGTTAAACTCAGCTCAAAATATCAAATGTGTATAATTGAAGTCTATATAGTTATACAACTTTTGTCTCAAATAGGAGATAGAGTAGATAGAATTTTGAGTGATAGATGAGTTCAAGTCTCCACATACGTTTTGTTGATGAAGTTCCACAAGCTCACCTTAGTAGTTCTTCGTCTCCAATCGATGAACAACGTGAAGTCCTAATGCTCAACTACACTTTTTATCCTAATCCGAGACTTAGATATAAGTAGACTAGAAATCAAGACTTATAGTTTTAGCAACTAAACTTGACAACAAGCTTGAGATAGCAATGCTTGCGAGTTCGACCGAGCAGTACTCTAACAACAACTACCAGCTCAAAAGTAAATACATGAAAGGAAATAAAAAATAGACCTTGCTCCATATACAAGAATATATATCCATCAGTTGAGAGTATTCAGCTTCTAAGTTTGTGTCCCATTCTTTACTGTAACATTCTCGCCGCCTATATAATAAAAACAACAATTAATTTAAGTCATATGCATTTCTCAGAGTCTCCAGATAATGAATTAGTGCAATTTATAGAACTAACAATCAGTTAAATTACTAACTTTATTTACCAACTTTGCTTAGTTGTATTTCAGTTTTTTATGAGATCACAACTTCATTCATATTCAATACATGAATTGCAATAGAATCAGACCTTCTTCGTTTGGAAGATAACCATCCATAGGAAGTAGCTAGCTTTTAACCTTCAGTTCAGAGCCAAGCAAACACTCAGACCTATCCAAGTCGCTTAACCCGTGCTATTGTTGTTAACATTTGCTCTTTGCTTATTGCAGTAACTAGATGGAATAAAACTAAACACACACTAAAAGAACAATTAAATCTTTAGCTTAATCATCAAAACAAAAAAACTGATTATGGAAAAGAGGAGGTTAGGGTTTTTGATATTTTTTTTCCTAAAAATATTTTTTGATTTTTTTTATTCTTTCGTATAATTTTGTTAATCTTGTGAATAAACAGAGTGTTATCTAAGTTTTAACCCCTCCCAGAATCCCGCTAAATGTCCTTATCAAGTTAAATATTGAAGTTCTTTTCTAAACGAAATATTGAAGCTCTTTTCTAAGCGAACGGTGACGCTCACCATTCAACGTGGGGCTCATATGAGTTAGGATTCTTGGCAACCGAACTTTTTCCAAGGGAGTGGTGGCTCAGTTGGCTAGCGCGTACGTACTAGGCAGACTGAATTCAGAAAGGGTATTCGTTTTTCCAAAACGAATAATCAACCGATTTACTGAACAAGGTCGATTCTTTTGGCACATCACCTTTTGAGTTGCCGTTAGGTTAAAAACCCTCACTAGTTTGAATTTCCCACTTCCAAGTGAAAATAAAGATTTTTCTATTTTTCTTTTCTCCGCTGGATGAAGAAATTACTTTCTTTCTCCTCAAATTTCACTTCTAACTCAGCCTAACTCTCGATTTCGAAACCCTAACTTTGTTGAAATGGTTCAAATTATTCCTACACAAACCTTATCTTCACCAACATTTATAATGAACAAAATTTCTGCTACTATCAGTACAAAAATTCCAATATTTTCTTCTAAATCGAGGCTTTTTTCTGATTCTTCCGTCGATCTTAATGGTACTGGAAACTGTAGAAATAGGGTATTGAGAGTTAGCTCTAAGGTTAAGGATAAAGTTTCCAGTGCCGAGCTTAAAGAAAAATGGTTAACTTCTTTGTCTACTCCTTTACATGACGAGTCTGAGAGTAATGATAAGAGATTAGTAGAGTGGGTGATTGGGGTTGATCCTGATGTTTCTGGAGCTTTGGCATTATTAAGAAGTGATGATTTTGGTTGCTCCGTTCAGGTAATGAATTTGATTTACTTAACCAGTTTTATTAGTTTGAGTGAGACACTTGCAAAAGGAACAAAACAACAGTTTTTTCTAGTTCCAGGCTTAATATGCAGATGTTGTAAACTTTTTTTTTTTTTTTCCTGTAGGTTGATTAGAAAATGTTGGTATTTGTTGAATGTTTTGGTTTAATTGCATTTCTATGTATTGGTGTGTTTTTTTTTTTTTGTAATGTGGTAAAATTGTGTTCTTCAGTGAGGTGAATTGAAGCAATTTGTTGATTTTTTTTTACGAACTCATTGTTGATTTCCCCGTGAATGTAATTTAAGAAGGTCTCTCATTACTCTTCGTTTGGGACTCTTTTTTCTCATTTTGCAAGGCTTCGAAGAAGTATATTTATCTCTCTAGTCGGAAGTTGTATTTCTGGGCTCCATTTGTATCCAGAAAATTTTGCATGGTGCTAATGAGATAGCATGATAAGATTTTTGCTCATTTTGCAAGGCTTCGAAGCAGTATTTTTATCTCTCTAATCGGAAGTTGTATTCCTCTTGGGCTCCATTTGTATCCAGAAAATTTTGCATGGTGCTAATGAGATAGCATGATAAATGTAGTTTGCATCGAGCCTTAAGATTAAAGGCAAAAAGGATATCCAAATTTCCACCACCCTTTCTGCCCCTCGACTAGTCCGAGATGCAATTCATAATCAAAGTTTTGTGTAGCATCCTACATAAGTAAAGCAGTTTTCCTAGTTTGTATCATCTAAATTTTTTGCCGAATACCAAGATATGTGTCTGTATAAATTAAGAAACATTTTGATGCTTAATAATTGTATGTTTGGTTTTAGGTTTTTGATAGTCCTCATGTGCGATTGTTGGTTGGCAAAACCATGCGAAGACGTTTGGATACAAGATCTATCGTTCAGTTGCTGCGTAGCTTTGATGCTCCACCAGGTATAATTGAATTTTACTTTCTTATTGAGCTTTTTAGATTCTGTTATTTAGAACCTTGGGTCGTATGTAGATTAGCGGTAAGGCTATGTTCGGAAGTAAAAAGGTCATTCTTAAATACTCCCTCCATTTTTGGAAAAGAGATACTATCACTTTTCAATTTGGCCTATTTTTATGCTAAAATAAAAAAGTGATAGCATCTCTTTTCCAGAATCGGAGGGAGTAACTCTCAAGAATCTTTTGTTCACTGTTTAAGAGTATTCCACTATATATGAAGGATTATTCAATAAGGACTGAACTCGGACGGTATCTTTATTATTATTATTATTATTATTATTATTATTATAAAAGATGCCACTAAGGCTATATTGACGAAAAAAAAGTTAATTACAAAGATTTGGCAGGGAGTCGAGCAACAAGTTGTGCTCCCACACCTTTTTGAATAATAATACCTAATCTATGGAAGAGAGAACTACCCAAGTTATTATTAACATCATGACTTGCCATACAGTTTTTCAAACGATTTACAAGGACGATAATGTCATCACCTAACTCACCTAAGGTTGAGAAGGCTAGAGCCCCAAATTCATATCCATGAGTCAGACATAGACTGGCGTATTTGTTACGTTTGCGAGTAATAGCTGCTGATATTGCATGCCCTGGAGTGAAGGACCGATTCCCACCTTTAGAAAATGGTGAAACACCTGTCACATCGAAACATGTATCTTTGCCATTCTCCCAATTGAAGACCATAATATCTGCTGGTTTAAGGGGTGTGTTCGTGTTGGAGGTAAGTCCTAACGAAGCTTCCTTCCTGGCTGCCACTCCGGCTTTATAACATAATTCCACAAAGAGGTCTCGTACCATATCATGTCTGTATTTCAGGCCCACTTCGCTTGCACAATGGATTGCGTGATCACCAAAACGATCCATTTCGCGTTTACAGCATGAGCATGTACTATTCTCCTCAAAAAGGGGGATACCCAGTCGGTATTGAAGCACTGATCTGAACTGACGTGGCCCGATGGACTGGTTAAGACCTTGAATTGGAATAGCTTTTAAATAATCCTGTGCGTGTGGTTTTTTGTTACACTGCCATAAGATTGAGTCCCTCGTAGATAACGTGTAAGAAGTGCGTATATTCCTAGTGACTACTTCAAAATAACGACTCGCCAGTTTATGCATAGGCTGTGGGGTGAAATCGTTAATGTTAAAAGTAGCAGGGCATAAGTCACAGGTACTTACGTAATCATCTAATGCTTCTTGGAAGTTTGGACTCGGGTCTGCCGTACACTGAAGGATGGAGCTTTGGAGTTGTCTTGTTTGGAGGCATGATGCAATATAGCAATACTTGGTGGTATCAGCCATGGTGTATATTCCCAAACCTCCATCAGCAAATGGTAGAGTAGCGATCCTCTGCTGTAATGGACCGAAACCTGGTCCATCTCCTGTTATTAGATGCTGCAGGAAACGGATAAGGTGCTGATCGAACTGAAGTCGTGAACGCTGTAGTACACTTGGTCTGGTTGTTCGCATCGTGAAATAAAGCTTTGAGACACCAGCACAGTTGCGTAAGAGTAAGAGCTCGCTTTGTGGATCTTTAAGCCTTTTAATGCAGTCCATTAGATGTGTAGTCTTATCAATCCTGGCTGAGATGATATCACTGCAGTATTGGTTGTTTGTACTTACAGGTCCACCTAATAGTTTTACTCCATCACCAGGTCTTCCAACAGCAGATGGGAACACACCATCTTCACAACATCTCGGGTCTGGTGTAGGCCAAAAAATTTCAGTCTTCCTAATGTTTAGGCATAATCCTCTTGCTGGACCATCTTGTTGTAAGATCTGCAGGCCTTTTGCAACTTCCAATGTGTCTCCGATTAGAGTGCCATCGTCTAGATACCACGCATGAAGATCCAGCTTGCAAGTGGAAGATATTTTGGTTACAAGAGGCTGGAGCACCAGGGAGAAAAGCAATGGACCTAGGGGATCTCCCTGTTGAACGCCTTGTGCAGAAAACAAGATGGATTCGTTGTAGTACAGTTTTGCTGGCTGTGCATAACAAAACTCGACCCATTTCGAGATGCTTGGACAGCTGATACGCACCTCGTTGAGCATGGCAGTTCTGTCGACAATGTTGAATGCATTAGTGAAGTCGATCAGTAACATTGTTGTGGTGTTTTGATCTCCTTTAAGCTCTAACAATCTGTTGACAGAATGTACGATGCCTTCACCTCCGCAGGGGATTCCTACCCCAAACTGGTGATTGCCTAGATAACCTGTCATGTCTTTGAGTACAGATGTTGCTGCTAGTTTCGAGCATAATCTTCGCCAGATCGTTCCAACAGCGATTGGCCGTAGACCACCACCAGGTTTGAGCAGACGTGTCAGTGGTGCGCTGGCGATGTATTCTCCCAGAGTGGACGGGCATTTGCCAGCAAGCCAGAGATTGATGACACCGGTAATGGACACAAGGAGTTCATCAGCCACTGCTGCTGCCGCTCCACTGGTTGCATCTAGTAAATGCTGAGCTCGAAGTCCGTCTCGACCACATGAGGTGCCTTTTGGGAAACTTCTCAGAGCTTTAATCACTTCCTGTACATTTACAGACACAGCATCTGCATTAGGATTGTCAGTTGGGATGATAGGGGCCCTTGCTTGTGGGTGTTTAAGCTGTAGTTCGTGGAGAGTATCTGTATTGGATTCAGCAACCCCACTAGAAGATAGAATACGCATTGCAGCAGTGTAATGTCCTTGGCTCAGTTTCTTCATGCATGCTTCTGTGTTGGTTTTAGGCTTTTTCTTCTTTGCAGGCTTGCGTCTCTGCTGCAGCGTTTCTTGTTCTTTGATCTTATCTAGTAGGCGCTGAATAATAGAGATACACCCACCTGGTTGGCTCCATTCTGTCAGGGATTGATTGATAGCAGCAATTTGGAGTTTCTTACGTGTTCCGGACCTTTCTTCAGTTGCATTGGTTGGCATGTACAGATTAAGTGTACAGATTGGAAGTAATAATAGTTGTAACCATGCCGATAGGTCGTGGTATTTGTTAAGAACTCTG
Organism: Papaver somniferum; assembly: GCF_003573695.1. Taxonomy (NCBI): domain Eukaryota; kingdom Viridiplantae; phylum Streptophyta; class Magnoliopsida; order Ranunculales; family Papaveraceae; genus Papaver; species Papaver somniferum. The sequence continues at coordinate 30,583,693 of NC_039368.1, forward strand.
TCTAATGCTGTCTTGAGAACCCTAGAAAAATGCAGTCTGCATGGTGGTGGAATGCATGCTGTTGTAGTTATCCGCTTCTGGTAGACTAAGTTTAAAAGTTCTAGAGATAATCCATGTGTTTCGTCTGTTACAGGGGTTGTAGAAGAGGATGCTCCAATCTCTTCAGTTCCAGGGGATGCAGCCACAGGTTTAACAATCCCGTATATTAGAATATCATTGTTGGGTCTGGTAAGGATGTTTCCATTATGTGGACGGCATGGTCTTTTCCAAGATTGTATCTTCATGCATTCTCCACACAACCACATCTGTAACTGAACCAAAAGTCGTTCCCATGCAATATAAACAGGTTCATGGGTTCTGATACGTTCTTTGCAAAGAAGAATATTGCTTGAGGAGTGCCAGTGTAGATCACGAATGTGTCTTAGGATTGATGTCTTGGCATAACCTCTGCCATTAACACCATCTTGGCATTCTTCGAAATTCTTGTAAGGGCAGTGAACCAGCATGTCATCAATGTGTTCTTCGTAAGAGAAGGAGTGATCACTAATGGGGACATTATCTTCAGTTTCATAATCCTGTGGGCTAGGGTTTCTTCGTGTTCTAGGCATTACAGAAACTCACGTAACTGCCGTAACTGCTAAAAAGATGGCGGTGGTGAGTGTGATGGCAGTGAAGGGTATCCTGAACAACTGATGCAACAACAGATGGCAGTTGACAGCTCTCTCTCACTGTTTTCTACTAAAGGTCAGTTGCATGTTCATTGGTTGAGAAACTAACTTCCCACACTCGTGCAAAGCTCAAATCTGGACTTCTTATCAAATTTTCTAAGCGAACTGTTTTCAACGTCCCATGCGCATAATATCAATGCATTAAATGAAAAATTGTTGAAGATGGATACTTGTTTTTGTTGTACTTTTTACTTCATCTTTGTCTTTTTTCTTCCTCGACCAAAGGCAGTATGAAATTGGCATAAAACTGCATCATGCTGTCCTTTCACATATTACTAACTGTCATAGTATTATGTCCTCTTTTTGTGCAACTAACTTATCTAATCGAAATACTTTTTTTACACAGGAACAACTGCCTATATTGAGCAATCAACCCCTTTTCCTACAGACGGGAAACAGGTTCAGTAGATAAAAACTTGGTTTCTTAATCATCTTGAATGGTCATGTGTGTGCACTTATAACAATCGTCATTCGACTTAATTGAATTTCTGAAGTGGGCTTCATGCTTGTGATTTTGGATATGCTTTATCTCATACCGATGGAGAAAGATATAAATGTTTTGAGGTATTCAGAAAGTACTTGTTCATGACACTTTTGGATATGCAATACAGGGATGGTGGAGTGGAGGATTTGGATATGGGATATGGACAGGGGTCTTAGTAGCCTCCGGATTTTCTGTTGTTCCGGTGTCTTCTCTCATGTGGAAGAATCACTTTGAACTTGCAGGAAGCCGTCTGAGTAAGGTGTGTCCGATCCTTATGTTACATGCACACGCAACAAATCTTGATTTTTGGAAAATGCTTAGGTTAATTATAATTAGTGTCATCTAGTTTGACAATTTTCAAGAATGTTTGTTTGGATTCTAGAAATACCATCCTAATCGCTGTTTAATTGGAACCAGACAGTGTCGCATGACACACAATTTATTCCGACGTTAGGGTGATAATTGGGTTTCTCATGTTATAGTGGAACTATGAATACATCATCTGAAAAGCTAAATTAGCTCCTGATCTGTATCATTTTTCTTAGTAGTTTTATCTTGAGGAAATGTTTCAGAAGTTAATTGGTACGTAGCCGGTATTTTATCTCTGCAATTCTGCCATTTAAAGAATTGCAGAGAGATGGTTGCCACTTTGAAATATTTGTGTTGTTCCATGGATCAATATGCGAAGGGTGTCACAGTTTATTCTCAATATGGGTCTTTCATATAGAATCTTTTTTGGGATTTGACCTCACCCCCTTGACCTGATGCCATCCACGGAAGTTTCTTTGTATTAGTATCTTAAAGTACCAAGTTGCGCTTGCTTGCAGGAATTTTGATTAAGCTGACCATTTAACGTGGGAACTTTTTGGTTTTAGCTGTAGTTTTTGTTAAGACTATCACTCTCTTATATTTTTCAATTTCAATTGTGCTCAGTCAAGCGCTTCCTCTGAAACCATCAGTTAACCAGGATGAATTTTGTATTTTATCAGGATGATAGCAGAAAGGCTGCGTCAACACTATTTCCATCTCTTAGTTCCCAATTGACGAGGAAGAAAGATCATGGTACATGTTTTCTTCTTATTAATCATAAAACATGAGTATCTTACAAGTTCGCTCTTTTTTCGGTTTGGCTTTAAGGGACGGTTTGGCTTAAAGGACAAAATATACGCGCTGCAGCAAGATATGAAACCTTGCTATTTTGTGCACACTGCAAATATCACTTCAAAACCTGTTATCAAACAGTGCATTCTGTGCTTTGTAGTTTTTCTCTCTGCCCATAGGAACATTGCAACTGTTTATGTGTCCTTTAAAATGGTTCTCGACACAGCAAGTCTGTACATTACTTAAAGTTGTGTCCCATACCCATCTGAACAAGTTGAATTTCTCTCACGCTCCATACAAACGTAAAGTTTGTACAGCAGGCTACCTAGAGGTCACGTGGTTGTTGAAACCTAGTGGGAAGAGGTTGGGTGGTATACCCCTCTGCTAATAATGTAACGATTGACTTGTCTTCCTTCATGCCACCTCCATCACTGGTAATTCTTTTGATTTTTTTCTTTCTCTTTGTTTAATATTTGTAGGTCGAGCTGAGGCTCTTCTCATTGCTGCATACGGTAAAGGCCTTGTACTGAAATCTGAAGAACTTTTAAAACCTGAAGCCCTTCTACCAAAATCCGAAGAATGTCTTTCAGAGTCGGATGCCATTCTAGTGAAAGCTGGATAAAATTACCTAAACATTGATCGACTCTAATGTTCAACCCACATTCAGCTTTTAGTTACCTGAGTGTGTCATTGGTATTGCTGAGGTATGATATGAGTTGCAATAGTAGTTGATATGTATCTTCATTATATAAATAGATGAAATTTGTATTCAAGTTTGCAAAAGTAATAATTTCGTTACATGCTGGAAACCATTGGTTAAAGCTGTTTGTTAATAGTAACCAATGGCAATGATCCGAATGCTTCCAAATGTGTACACACATCAGAAATTTATTTCCAAGATCTGTGTGATAGAAATTGCCGCTGACTTGGTCATTCGATAGAACCAACTACACCTGTATAGAAAGAAGATTACCACATTCTGCCGTTTCAGAAAGAAAGACATTATTAGATGGTGGTGATCTGGGGGGAGGATATAGGAAACTGGAAAGATGGTATGCGTCAAGGTTTTTATGCAATCCGGCATTCATCAAACTTCTGGAATAAAACATGGAGGGCGGTAGAGTTATAAAATTTTCTATATCTGTGGGCAAAGAGACGGAGATGATCTTTCAACTTGCATGTTCCAAAGATGCAAAAATAAGAACATACAGAATCCAATGAGTACAAATATAAAATTAATTCTAAGAAATTACCCTAAACCGATAAGAACATACAACTATAACCCAATTCTTATGTTTAAGTATACCATCTTTGGGAGCTTGAAAGGTGTAAATTGCTTAAAGTACTATCGCTAAGAGCCTAGAAGGTGTCGACACTCCGGCCAATTGAATTGAAAAGGCTGGTGTTACTGTCAGGACAATAAATTTAGATCAAAAACTTGCATGAAATAACAGTACAATCTAATAACAAAAATACTATCGAGATTCTCATGCCCTCGAACACTCGAATAGGAGAAGTCAGATGTGATTTGTATCCGCTAGCTCTTTTCTTTTGAGTGATTCACCAGGAAAGCATACTTCAAATCCTGTTTAAAATTGATCTGATGGACGTCTCCCTAGAATTCCAATCAAAGAATGACGAATGCCATGGAAATCTTAGGTCGTTCTATTTGAGAGTTATCTCATAGATAACTCCCTCATAATTTCGAACCACGGACCGGGTCCCAATTACTTCATTGACAAGCATTCCATGTTTGACGGCTTCCTCTATAACCATTGCATCCATCCTGCATCAGTTAAATATTTAGGATAACTATTATTTGGACAACCGTTTTCTTGTTTGATCTCAAAAAAATATCAGGAAAAAACACTCTTTTACTAGATATGCATGTTAAAATATCGAACTACGTTACTGTGGTCGAATACTGTAAAGTGGCAGGGAAAGTAAGCTAGCTTGAATCTGCTAGAGGTTCTAAGCCCAAGCAAAGTTCCTAAGAAAATATATTACAGAAATGAAGCTCCAAGGAACACCAAATCTTCAACTGCTAAAATAATATACTAGATTATACTTTGCATTACAGGCCAAACAAATTTATTATACTATGACTTACCTAACATCTTTGACCTTTGGGCTCACATACTAATCCTATTTGCTCTCATTCGCTCACTGTCTATCCGATTGATGCATAAGTTTAATGAACCAAAAACAAGAACAAGTTACTCTTCGTCTTCTCTGTTACAGCTGTCAGTTTTTTGTCGTCACCTAGTTCTTAATTTTCAAGGGAACATAAGGAAGTTTTATCTTTTCGGCTTTCTAATTCCTAACAGGGGAGCCTTGTTTTCTTGATCATTACCTCATATAGTATATGCAGTATAGTGTATTTTTGATTTTTGATTTTGTAAGTGCCTTATTTTTGTTTTTACTTCTTATTGAGTATCCCATGTTTTCTCAATCTAAAATTCCAAAAATGCTCAAATAAGATTTATCTAAGCCTTACCTGAAAGAATAAGATCTAAAGTTAAAGGCTCTGAGACCTGAGTGTTGTGCAGGTACTTACGTCTTAGCCCGAGATACATAGCCCAGGATGAATTTGCAGTTGTCTTTTCCTCGAAGTTGAAGTAGCTTTTCCACTGTGTTGAAAAGTGGGGGAATACTGGATTGCTGAAAGCGTGTATATTGTTAAGGAGGAGAGACAAGTAAACATTTAAAAAACTAAGGGAAGTCATCTGAATTTAAAGCTAAAGGCAAGGATATAAATGTCAGCTCCAAGAACCAAATCGAATCCTGTAGGATATTTTTGTAAGATTTGGCTGATTTGATCGGCATTTCCCCACTCTAGCTTCTCAGATGCCAATCCTAGAAAGAATATCAAACCAGGTTATTACTTTATCAAGATTTCCATGATTTTGCTCATGTTATTTTCTCTTACCAGCACAGCAGTCATGGCTTCCAGTGGATGTATTCAATTCTATATTTTTCTTCATGATCTGAAAGTAGACCCAAAATATTAAAGTCAGAAAAAGAAGAAACCATTAATGGACTTGCAACCAATTCCAATGGACTTTTTGTTTAGCTTGCCTTGACTACTTCGTCATTATGATCAGTTAAAAGAACCTCTCGACAAAATCTGCTGCACAATATACCAGTCACACCTAATGAGCACAGGAAGCACCTCATATATTAGTTCAAATTTAGATTATCCACAGTGTAAGCTCCCTATGAAGAAACAGTAGTAGGCTAGTAGCCTATAAATGTTATGAGGGTTGAAATGTGAGGTTCCAAATCACCATCAAACATATAAATACCAGGAAAAACTTATGGAAAAACTCCAGAGTTGTTTTTCTACTTACCAACACCAGAACCCAGTTCAATAACTGAACATCCTTGGACAACATGAGGGTTTTGTGAGAGGTAATTGTTCAACAGCACACAACCTGGCCAGACCATTTGACCAGTAAGATCATAATCAGCTGCAACAAATTTGTCAGTGAATTAGATGAAGAAAAATTAATGTGTTCATTTCGTCGAAACTGCACGTAGGATAAAGATATTTCTTTATTTTATTTTTTTTGGTTGATGCTGAGAGTGAAAACCCAAGAAAGACACATACAGGTCAAGAATTTATTGTAGCATCACCATTTTAGTTTTGTAATGTCTTTGAAGTTGAAAAGTCATAGTGATTACCTTATTAATACTGCTATCAAAATACTCAAATAAATATTTAATCATGGTAAATTTTGATGGCAGTTTGATTCAACGAGTAACAACCAACCTAACTAATACAAGCACATATACACTAAAAGACTGACGTAAATGAGGGTTGAATGCAAAATGTAAAGCAGGGAATTCTGAAGGAAAAAGAACAAACAATGGAAGTTGGAATTCATCAATTCCATATGCCACAAACCAAATTTATGTGTGAATATCTAACATAGACTCGAGCAAACACAAGTCGATTAAGCAGTAATCAGAAAGAACACATAGTTGGCATGTCATTTACTAAGGCAAGAAGAATTTTTACAATTATTCGCTAAACTTTCTGTTTACTGCACATAATAAATTCCTAAGATCATATTTTCTACAAACCCTAGGGTTTGGGTATTCTATAATTATAAGTTCTTGAATTTGAAACTTGCATATGATTTAAAAGGCAGAGTATGTTATGATCGGCAAAAACTACTCCCATCTTTTTTTATATTCAGAATCACCCTAGGTTTAATTCTCCATTAATTTCAAACAAGCCCAAAACATAACATATTGAGCACAATGGATTGATATATACAGTGGGAATGCGTTACCTGCTAAACTTTAAAATTATTCTTCAAATTGACAGTAAGACACTAAGACTTACTTGAAGCTGATTGAAGACACAGTAGCTGAAGTTCTAAAGACCCAAAGGTGAAAGTGGTAAGCTCGTAACTGTAAATCAAACAATAAACAATCATTATCAGACTGTACTGTTTAGATATAAACAGATGGAGACAGAATAGGTTTTTACTTGTCATTCATGAAGAAAGACGCATCCAAGCAAACAACATCGTCCTCTTCTTCTTTCTCCTTCTTCATAATTTGATTTGCTTCCGACTTCTCTCTCGAAGACATGTCCGCCAAGAGGGATTTACAGACGCTAATCGCTGTGAAGCAACAGTGGGCTATGCCGCTTTGTGCTACTATCTCAAATTCTCAATCTTTGGTAATGTTTACAAGTGACTTGGGCCAAGCAAGTCTTTATAGTGGAATCCAAGCTACTAAGTGTGGAAAAAATGTGGACTGTCAAGTCAAATAATTTTCCGAAATAGAAATTAAGAATTGTGATTTAGGGGGAAGGAATTACGTCGGGGGAAGAAATAGGTGACTCAACATGGTTACGAGATAAAAATAAGCTATCCCTTATAACCCAAAACATGGTTACGAGATAAAAATAAGCTATCCCTTATAACCCAAAACGTTAAATACTAACCCTCTTCATGAGATATATATCAAGCACCTTATTCTTCTAATTCTTCTCTGAAAGCGTCAAGTAAAAAAAATCTAGGTTAGTTTCATGAATACGAAAGAAGAAAACCATCATTACCTGGATGCAGTTGAAATACGGGCCAGCAATAGAAAAAACTACTTACAATTTCGATCACATTAACTGCATTTTAAATCCCTGATAATCAACAATTCTTTTGAATCCATCAACCTATAAGTAATTCTAAAGATGTTGGACAAGAATTGGGTGAAACGGTGGTGGTCTAGTGTTAACTGAAGAAAATGATATGCGAAGGGATTGCGAAACATTGGAGGCTTTAAGTAATGTCAAAGAAGATTGTAATGTTCACTCGCGATGTAAGATATGTTTCATGGAAGAAGAGACCAACAACCATATTGTACTTCACTGTTTATGAGGTATGGAGTTACTTTCTTAAATTTACAGGAGCTGAGTATGGGAATGCCTTCCACAACATGGGTTTGACTTGATGGTTGGACAAGACATTAGTCTAATGTCGTCCACAACTTCATCTGGAATGGTCTTCCACGGGCTCTTGATAGCTTGGAATAGAAGACTCTAGTCGAAATGAAGTTGATACAATAATTGTTGTTAAACCTCATGAGGACCCGTCTAAGATGTTTTGTGGGTTATATTTTGATGACCTTGTACATCGTTGGGAGGAACAATTTTACCTGAAAGTGCTTACGTTAGTATTGCTGGATTATATAGCATTTTTGGATGGGGCATGTAGTTCTGTTTGATTTTCTCTTTTAATTTCTATGTTTTCCACTGTAATTGTATGCCTCCTCGGCATCTAGCTTGTTATCCATATTAACCCCCTTAAAAAAATTAGTCCCAATTGATTTCTAATTTTAGGCGTTCCGTTGATGTTGGTGCTCGCATCATGAGGATTTACTGAATTTGTTTGTTTCTTTCCAGATTTTCAATCAGATTGATGGTTTTTCACGGGCAGTTTTGATGATATCCACGGATATATAGTATCTCCACATGGGGCTCAGTTAAGAAACATGTTCTTCGTGGACAAGAATACCAGTGTAATGGATGTGTCAGTGGTTAAATCCTATTAAGAATGTCGTTCTACAATTGCATAGTTCTTCCGCATCCGCGTAAGTTAATATCAATGTAGGGAAAATGAGAAAAAAAAATGAACCATGACTTGCTATTGACGATGAAAAAAATGAACCATGACATGCTACTGAATTTATAGGAGGAATTAATCGATGAAAAAAATTCTGAAATTGTTGATTAATTGACGATGAAATGAAGAAGTTAGAAAAGAACAAAAAAAGTGAGATTGAAGGGGTATACCAAATAATTTAGGTTTTTAGGTTTTCCGTTTTCTTTTTTCTTTTTAAAGGGCACCATTGATATTTCATGGAAAAAAGTACTCCCTTAATCAACACTCAGCCCCATATAACCGTTAGTATCCCCAAACTTGTGGAGGTATATCCCCCAAATGTGGGTTCATTATAATAATAAAGTATTAGTAAACAGAACGATAAAATATTGGTTGATAGACCAGTAAAACATTGATAGCTAGATCAATACAAAATATTTCTTCGCAGAGCAATTGAATATTGATAGTTGAATCAATATGGAAAATATTGCTTCGCAGAGCAATTAGATATTGATAGTTAAATCAATATGGAAGATGTTTCTCCGCAGAAAAATTTAAATATTGATAGTTAAATCGATTGATTTATGGATGAAAATAAATTGGTTGTAAGACCGATATTAAATAATTGATAGCTGGATCAATAAAAAATAATTGGTGTTTGAACTTAATTAAAATTATGCTCTGCATAACATTACGTTCAAAACCCGACGAGTGAACAAAAGTATAGTTGCAAGAGTACCGACCAATGGGTAGAGCGGGACTGACCATTGGTGATGGTGGGACCTGCCTTGCGGTATCCAAGTGCTTTACAAAGGATTTACCGATTGCAGAGGATTTGGTGTAAAATGGATTGATTGGTTTAAAGAGGACCAATTAATGATTAAGGAGGAACCAGTTATTAGTGGCCTAGGGGACCGATCAGGACCGACTATGGTGGTGCACGGACCACCATGGTGATTGCGAACCATTCCTGAGTGTTTTGCTATTTTAGTGTTCTTTCAATCATTATTTTGGTATTCTCATAAAAGTTTGATCTTGACTGAAACAATTAATTTTTCTTTGAAGAAAAACTTACCAAGTAGATTTTTTCTTTAAAGACGAATAACAATATTTATGGTGTAAAGACCTAATGCTAGCGGGACCATTTGATTTGTAAACCAGGCGGTCTATGGAGTAAGATTTGATAAGATATGGAGAATCAAGAATTTGCTTTAAAGAGAAAGTCTGATAAAGGAATGAATAATAAAATAATTAAAAAGTGAAAAAGGTGGGGATCGGCCACGGCATGATCGGTTGGCGGTGGTCCCGGTACCACATGTCACCTTTTTTATTATTATTTTATTTGTTTCTCTCTCTCATCCTTTTGATTTATATTTCATATCCTCTTTAATATTTATTCTGGGATTCTCTTTGAAGCATTATTGTTAAGTACACATAAGCATTTTCTCGATGCTTAATCGTTGGTGGCCCGTATGCTCGAAAGGCGAATATTCGTTACTAGTTCATTGGATTCAGCTGAGAAAAACAATGAATTGAAGCAATAAAATATTTTCTAGGAATTTAGTAGATGAATATAGTGCTATAATTTATTTATAAGTCGTCATATACTAGTAGGGAATCTATATGAGTATTATGTTTATTCGAGAACAAAGTACATGATGGCAGTAGCAGCGTACCCGTTTTAAATATTTATTTTGTATACTCCGGGAACACCTAGAGGGGAAAACTACTACCAGCACGAGTGACATCCTGAAGATATTTCTGCTCTACACTAGTGGTCATCCCATCAGGGAGCTGTCTAATCATTCTCGATTCTATACATAAGTAGCAACTGAGTTGCACATTATAAATGATGAAATATGTAAAATATTCAAAGCTCAGTTGAGAGATTCCAATATTTCCCTTACATATTTATGCTTTGAAGTGCTTACCTGGTCGTTCAGAGATCATTGTAACAAGAGTTTTATATCTAAAGTGTAAAATATGAATTTCCTATACGTTTCATACCGGGTCAGAGATATATGAAAGTATGATTTTACAATTTTAGTCTTCCTCAAAAATCCACCATCAAAAGGGAGATATTGTTCAATTCAACCAAGTGAAGTGATCATAATGTGAGTGATGAACAACATATTTAGTTCCCCAACTTTACACAAATTGAAGTCTGGTGGAATATACGTGTAGGGTTGAATTTTTTTGCTTACAAAGCTATGCACTCAGAACGGTAAAGGACCCAAATCATTTCGACGAGATCGAAAGACTATTTATGCAATGGGTACTTGACCATGTGTGTTTTCCCAATGCTAACACAATAACAAAAATTTTTTGGCTTTAAGCCTTGGAAAATTTGGACGAAGCGACACCAGATAATTCCGACTATGCATATCCATATCTTCCCGATGCTAGCACAATGGCAGAAATTGGTTGATCTCGGAGTATTGGAAGATTTGGACAAAGTTTCACCAAATTCAGAATGGGAGACTGCTATTTTTGTGGATCTATAAGTAGCCCTCGATGATTGTGGTATTAAGAAAATAAGATGTCGACTATGCATATCCCAGATAATGCATATCCCTATCTTCCCGATGCTAGCACAACGACAGAAATTGGTTGATCTCGGAGCATTGGAAGACTGGGACAAAGTTTCACCAAATTCAGAATGGGAGACTGCTATTTTGGTGGAACTATAGGTAGCCCTCGATGATTGTGGTATTAAGAAAATAAGATTTAATGGTTTTTGGGGTATCCGGAGGTAAACATCAAAACTCGTTTGCATTATTTTTTTGTTTAAAATGTACTGAATAATAGTTATTACTTTCAATATTTATGGTATAATTACTTTCGTGTTTGTGTACTTGATCTTTCGGACAACAACATATTTTTCCAGAAATAAATAAGTATAAAGCGAATAACTTGGAGCATGGTCTGGATGATGATGATCACAAATACGGCTTGAGTCATAGAATTCAACAACTTTATAAAATTAGCATAATCTTTCAACAATATATGGTTTAATGAGTTAAAGAGTGCAAAAATGTTTAGGCCTTGAGGATGTTAGACAAAAGCTTGTGTCGACATGTGTTATCTAGTCATATGGAAGAAAAAGGGGTTTGGTTCTTTATTGAAAGAATCCCGCTATATCTACAAAACGGAAAAGTGAAAGTCATCATCCCGCTTCCACAAGGTCAGATTCCTCATGTCGATTACTTATAGTTGTTGCAAAATAGTCAACCTTGGGAAATAACTGAAGAATTGGTCCAAGATATTGAATCAGATTGTGAATATCGGGTTTGGTTTAATTCAATTATGAAGCCTACCATAGCTATGGATCTAAAACACCATGCTGGGATGGATCAACCATCATTAGGTAGGATCCCACTTATTCCAAATTTCCTTTTTGCCTAACCTCCTCCAGAGTCGGCCTCTATCTTATGCACATATTCTCGTCAAAAGATTCATCATCGTCATCTACGCCACCAGCTCATTGGGATATGTAGAGCATAACTTCACATGGAGAGGATACTACAATTCCATTAGTTTTTAAAGGTTTTAGTCGGGTTGAATCATATATTTGGAGGGGGGGGGGGGGTACAATCTAATGATGTGGAATGGAAGACAGGGTGTAACAATTATCACCATCTAGTGCAACAATTTCATCTTCCCACTTGAATATGACGAATAAATGGAGGACTGGTGCCATGTTGTTTGGCTAAAGTCCATCTGTTTTCACTCAGGTTCATGTAAATCACACTCAATCTACCGATACTAAGGATTTAATCTCGAAGCATCTCAACAACAAACTCTGATTACCCTCATCGGTATTCCAACCATATGATAATGTCTATTGCTTGTCGCCACCTAGTACTTCTACTCATGCAGGTATCTCTGAGTTATTAAAAAACAGTTATTCAGAGGTTCATGGATGAAACCATTTTAACCAATTACAACAGGTTAGATATAATCTTGAATAGGTTACAAGTAATGGTCGAGATGGTGATAGTCGAATTGGTGATGGTCAAGTTGGTGATGGATATGAAGATGGGAAATATGAAGGAGATGAAGAAGATGAACATGAACGTGGTTATGTAGAGTTTGACAAACTATAAACAAAAGATATTTTTCATTGATTAAAAACTTAAATTACATTCGTTCATTCGAATATTGTGTTGTGATAGGTGTAGAATACACCCTATTTATTATCTATTGTTTATGCTTTCTTTGCTAGTTTTTCTTGTAAATTATGTATTTTACGTTCGTTTTGAGTTTTATAACTACTCTGGAGTCATGCGGAAGAAAAGAAAGAGAAATCATCCAACTTGAGCAAATGGGAAAAATTGTCATTTCACAGGAGAACACTATCTGGAGACCAGTCAAGGTTAAGGGGCGACTCTCTCTTGAAGAATGATTAAAGGCAGCCAGTTGTGGTTAAGGGGTTGTCATTCAGGGTATCCCTTATCATTTATCGGAGGGTGTAATATCCAGCCCTACCTTGATTTCTCCTATACCCTAAAATCGAGAGACTCATTCCTCTCATTCACAAATTTCACCTGAATTTAAGTCAAGAAAAGCAGCGCAACTGCTGCTGTTGAACTCAAGAGATTCAGATCGAGAACTCAGTGGAAGAATGTGTTGATTCGAATTATGAAATTGAGAAGTTGCTGTGAATAATGAGTTGATTAGAAGACGATTCAATGAACAAGAGAAAGGGGATCTGAGAGTTGCTATTGTTGGTTGGTCCAGGGAAGATTTTGAAAGATGGGTCTAAGGTAATTTGATCTGTAAAGGTTCAGTTCGAGGAGTTATGAAGAAATTGAAGATGTTCTCGATGTTCAAGAGATGCTGATGAAGGTTGGAATTGGGTTTGCTGTGGTCATGGAGTTTCAAGACAGCTGAGAAGAAGAGCTGGTGGTACTGTGAGGTGCAAAGACTTGAACACAGGGAGGAGAAATTGCAGACAAGGGTAGCTGGTGAGATGTTGTTAATGTTTGCCATGGGATTAAATGGGTGATGCTGGTATGAACTGCTGCAAATAAAGTGAAATAGATGTATGTTAGGTTTGTGAATGATTGTTACAGGTGAAGACCACAAATTGAGGCCTGAACTCGGCCGCGAATACACTGAGAAACAAACAGAACTCCGCCTGAGTAATTCTTCAGTGAGTCGACTCAGGACTCGCTAAACCTAACTCGGAATTCAAACAATTCAGCTGAGTTAGGTCGAATGACTGAGAAGCTGACTCAGTGTCTGAACACCCTCCTCTTTGACCCAGTTGACTAACAGAAGACCGTCTTGACTGTTAAATGCGACGGAATCTGACGGAATATTCCACCGACGACAACAGAACTCAGATGGCCATCGGTGACTTTGCCGGCCGAATTCCGGTGATCCCGATAACTTTTTAGGCGATAAAAATTACAGATTTTTATGTGGATTCTTCTCATGGGTGTGAATACTTAGATTTGGAAGTTGGATGAAAACTTGGAGGATTTGGAGATTTGGCTTTGAAATTGGAATTAGGCTCAAATTGGGAAAGTGGTATTATTATGGAATGAGAATTCTATTCCTTAGAGGATTGGAGAGCCATTGAAGCCTATAAATAAAGGAGTTCTCTACAACTTTTTACACAGAACTTTTTTGGAGAAAGTGCACAAGGATTGGAGGAAGGAGCAACCAACATCTTTTCATAAGTTCTTCTTTCTTCTTCTTTTATTATTATTATTATTATTATTATTATTATTATTGTGTGAACTCCAAACTATGAGTAACTGATTTTCTTATTGATTGAGGATGAATTCCTAGTTCTTGACATGATTTGAGTTTTTGTTTTAAAATCTACCTTGAAGTTTTTTTCACATGGTTATCGTTTGTTTTTACTAATAGGAATATTTATACATTCATGGTTGTTTGATAGATTATTTAGAGTGCACGTTGAATTGATGTGTTAACTCAACCTAAATCTAGTAGAAGTTAGGGAATACGTAATAGTTTCTTGACTCTTTACACAAGTAAAAAACACGAGACCTTGCAGAGGGATTCTGTGGAGCAATTGTGTATGAAAACAACGCTAGAAAGTGGACCAAGCGAACCGAGTTTAATTACTAGTACTAAACCTAAATTCATAAATCTTAATGCGTTCTAGGAATTACATCTTGTAAGCGAACCTCAAGGTGGTTCTTTTGAATAAAATCTGATAACTAAGCGGACCTGTTACTCAGTGATACAAGGGATTTTGGGGTTAGCTAAGCGAACCTGCTATCCTACGGTTGCTGATAATTTGTGACTAATAAAAGGTGGAAAAAACATAACTTGAATCATTGTTTTGCAACGAAGAAGGATTCCTTGATCTAACTTCTCTTATTGATTTCAACTTTATCTTTTTAATTGGTTTGTTTACTTTCCTTTGCTTTTAAAATCTAAAACCAAAACCCCCCTTTTGTGACATTATAAGACAACTAAAACCTCTTGCTCCTCATGGGAACGAACTTGACTACACTATATTACTTGTTAATTAAGTGGAAAAATATTAATTAATTTGTTGTGGTTATGACACGCATCAAATTTTGGCGTCGCTGCCGGGGAGCAGCGGACGATTTTAGTTGTTTTTATTTCTTTTTTGATTTATTCTTGTTTCGTTAGATTCTATATCGTTTCTAACTTGGTTTTTGAGAATCTTGTTTTCAGGTACTTGATCTCTGGCACCTAAACAGTGGGATTACCAATGTTATGGGATTACAACTCGCAAGGGAACAATACTACAAGTACCTTTGAACCAGCAAGAAGAACCTTCTACATCAACAATGGTAGGCGGTACAAATAATCAACCACCACCTCCACCTGCGGAGAAGAAGTTGGGAGAGTTAATTTCTCCGAATTTGGATTCACAACCATGGAGTATCACAATAACTGACCCAGTGGATATGAAGTCGAGTCTTATTCACCACTTACCGAAGTTCAAGGGACTTCCTGGCGAAGATCCAAATCGTCATCTTCAATCATTTCAACACAAGATGACAAGTCTTGGGCAAGGTGACGAAGATAGGGATACATCTATGTTACAAGCCTTTCCATTCTCCTTACAAGACTTAGTAGAAGAATGGTTATATTATTTACCTCCAGGGAGCATTACAACATGGACCGAGATGAAAAAGCTATTCCTAGAGAAGTACTTTCCAGCTTCCAAGGCGGCTATGGTTCGTAAAGATATTAGTGGAAGCCTACAAATTTCAGGGGAATCACTCCATGAGTATTGGAAGAGGTACAAGAAGTTTTTAGCAAGCTGCCTACACCACAGTATATCACAAACACTCGTCATTCAGTATTTTTATGAAGGATTACTTCCGGAACAACGAAACTTGATTGATGCAGCTGGGTGGTTCACTTACTGAGAAGATGCTTTCCCAAGCAACTAGTTTGATTGAGAGTATGGCTGCAAATGCACAACAATTTTATGCCAGACATGATTCAAATATCCGAAGGGTTAGTGAAATGGAGGAATCTTCACAATCGTCTCAAAGGTTAAACAACATAGAGAGGGTAGTGCAACGAATGGCCACGGTAATTATTCCGGATGATGAGACCGAACAAGTAAATGCTTTGTTTCCAAACCAAAGGCCAAGGTACGATCCATACTCAAATACTTACAATCCCGGTTGGAAGGATCATCCTAACTTTAGCTATGCAAACAAGCAAGCGGCGGCTCCTAATCCATATGTGCAACATGGTGGTTTCCAACAACGCTTCCAACCACAACAAGTCAAGGAGCAAGGTTCTTCAATTGATGACAAGTTCAATGCATTGATGCAAGGCATACAAGGTATGACCACTACGTTCCAACAAACC
This sequence comes from Papaver somniferum, assembly GCF_003573695.1. Lineage (NCBI taxonomy): Eukaryota > Viridiplantae > Streptophyta > Magnoliopsida > Ranunculales > Papaveraceae > Papaver > Papaver somniferum. Next base: position 30,599,958 of record NC_039368.1, read on the forward strand.
CAACAAAAGAATGATTCGGCAATCAAGGTTTTGGAAACTCAAATGGGACAATTGGAAACCTATATGAACTTAATGAAAGCTCAAATGTCCACAAAGCTTCCTTCACAACCATTTGTGAATCCAAGAGATAATGTTAAAGGTTACTTTAAGAAGTGGAAGACAAGTGGAGAGTCCGGGTCATCATGAAGAAGCTAGTGAAGAGTTAGTCAAAGACAATGAAGAAGCCACACCAAAGGAGAATTCAACACCAACCGCCCAATCCAAGGAACCAGTTCCTACTTTCACTACTCCACCTCCTTTTCCTAGTCGTTTTTCTAAATCCAAGAAAGAAACTCAAGACAAGGCACTCATGGATATTTTTAAGAAGATCGAAATCAACATCCCATTCATGGAGGCCATCAAGACAATTCCAAGGTATGCTAAGTTCATGAAGGACTTATGCAAAAACAAGGATAGGTTGCTTGATAATGAAATTACTAAAGTTGGCGAGAGTGCGTTGGCTATGCTATTGAAGAAGATGCCTACAAAATGTACCGATCCCGGTGGTTTCACGGTGCCAATCACTATTGGTACTAAAAGGTTTGAACATGCTTTACTTGACTTGGGAGCTTCCATTAGTGTGATGTCGGCCGATATATATGATTCCTTAAATCTTGGACCTTTGAAAGAGACGAGAGTTATTATCCAATTAGCAAACAAGTCCAACATATATCCTAAGGGACTGGTAGAAGACGTGCTAGTGCAAGTGAATGAGCTAATTTTTCCGTTTGATTTCTTTGTGGTGGATATGGACAATAATGAGAATCGGTCATCTACTTCTTTACTTCTTGGGAGGCCATTTATGAAGACCGCGAAGACAAAGATTGACGTGGACAAGGGTACACTTACTATTGAATTTGACAAGGAAATAATACACTTCAACATATTTGAAGCCATGCGCTACCCAAGTGATGTGCATTCCGTTTACTACATTGATGTGGTTGGTTCATTAGCGCAACAAATGGTGGAATTGAGTCAAGAGGACGAACTTGGTGTCGTATTGCAAAAGAGCATTAAATTGGACGTCCATGGCTTGTCTAACTTGGATGTTGAAATCTCCAAGGAGTTAGTGGAGATGTGTGGTTCCTTTACGGCATTACAAGAAGCTAAAAAGGGTAATGTTTCATATATTTCTTTACCCGTGAATGATGAAGTACTTGTACCATCTATTGTGAAGGCGCCTAAGCTAGAATTGAAGCTACTTCCGGATCATTTGAAGTATGCTTTATTGGGAGATGGAGATGAGCTTCCGGTGATTATTGCAAATAACCTTACCGGTACAAGAAGACCGTTTGCTTAGAGTCTTGAAAGAGCACAAAACGGCTATTGGGTGGACAACTGCGGATATCAAAGGCATTAGTCCATCCATGTGCATGCATAAGATTCTAATGGAAGAGAACGTGAAGCCGGTACGTGATGCTCAACGTAGGCTTAATCCTCTCATGATGGAGGTTGTAAAGAAAGAGATACTCAAATTGCTAGGTGTGGGGGTAATCTACCCAATTTCCGATAGCAAGTGGGTTAGTCCGGTACAAGTGGTACCAAAGAAGTCCGGTGTCACGGTTTTTAGAAATCAAGACGATGAACTTGTTCCTACAAGAGTTCAAACCGGTTGGAGAGTGTGCATTGACTATAGAAAGCTAAATTCCGCAACCCGAAAGGATCACTTTCCTTTACCTTTCATTGACTAAATGTTGGAGCGATTGGCGGGGAATTCTCATTATTGTTTCTTGGATGGTTATTCGGGATACAACCAAATTGTTATTGCACCGGAGGACCAAGAGAAGACCACTTTCACTTGTCCGTCAGGAACATTTGCATATAGACAGATGTCATTTGGTCTTTGCAATGCACCGGATACCTTCCAAAGATGCATGGTAAGTACATTCTCGGATTACATGGAGTGCATTATTGAGGTATTTATGGATGATTTCAGTGTTTATGGCAATTCTTTTGATAGTTGTTTATACAACCTTGAACTAGTTCTTAAACGATGCATAGACACAAACCTTGTCCTTAATTGGGAGAAATGTCACTTTATGGTAAACCATGGCATAGTACTTGGTCACATCGTGTCCTCTCAAAGGCTCGAAGTGGACAAGTCAAAGATAGATTTAATAAGGAACTTACAATATCCCACTTCGGTGAGGGAAATCCGTTCATTTATTGGCCATGCAGGTTTGTATAGGCGGTTTATCAAGGATTTCTCCAAAATATCCATGCCGATGTGCAAGTTATTACAAAAGGAGATACCTTTTGACTTCAACAAGGAATGCAAGGATGACTTTGATAAATTGAAGGCAATGTTGACAAGTTCGCCAATTATCAAATCACCCGATTAGAATCTTTCATTTGGATTAATGTGTGATGCTAGTGATTATGCGGTTGGAGCCTTTTTGGGTCAAAGAGTGGAAAAGTTGTCTCATGTTATCTATTATGCATCTAGGACCCGTAATGATGCACAAATCAACTATTCTACCACGGAGAAGGAGTCGTTGGCTATAGTGTTTGCATTAGAAAAGTTTCGCTCATACTTGCTGGATACAAAGGTTATTGTGTATTCTGATCATGCCGCACTAAGACACTTAATAAAGAAGAAAGAAGCTAACCCAAGACTAATTCGGTGGATCCCATTGCTACGAGAATTCGACATAGAAATTCGAGACAAGATAGGTGTGGAGAATACCGTTGCGGATCATCTTAGTAGACTTTTTATGGCTCAAGAAGAACTTCCATTACAAGACCGCTTTCCGGACGAACAACTTTTCTCCTTGGAAGAATCAACACCTTGGTACGCGGATATAGTGAATTACTTGGTGACAAGGAAGGTACCTAGTACAATGTCCAACTTTCAAAAGATGAAACTTAAGAAGGTAGCCAAGCAATATGTGTGGAATGAACCATACTTGTGGAAATATGGCGTTGATCAAATAATGCGAAGGTGCGTACCTAACTCCGAATTTCCATATATTCTCTCCTTTTGTCACACCCTTGCTTATGGTGGCCATTTTGGTTCCAAACGTACCGCTCTCAAATTTCTGGAGAGTGGATTTTATTGGCCCACCTTGTTTGAAGATTCATATGTTTTTTGTAAATCGTGTGACAGATGTCAAAAAACGGGCAATCTAGGTGATCGAAATCAAATGCCACTCACACCAATCCTCGCCGTTGAGATTTTTGATGTGTGGGGCATCGATTTTACGGGTCCTTTTGTCAATTCGAATGGAAATTTTTATATACTTCTTGTCGTAGATTATGTTTCGAAATGGGTGGAAGCTAGAGCCACCAAAACTAATGATTCTCAAGTTGTTTGTGATTTTATAAGAGAAAAAATATTCACTAGGCACGATATACCAAGAGTGGTGATAAGCGATGGAAGCTCACATTTCAAGAGGTATTTCCACGCTCTCCTCAAGAAGTGCGACATAACACACAAGATTGGTACACCTTACCATCCACAAACTAGTGGACAAGAGGAAATTTCAAACCGTGAGATCAAGTTCATTCTTGAGAAAACGGTGAATACAACAAGGAAAGATTGGAGCTTTAAGCTCAATGATGCAATTTGGGCGTATCGAACGGCGTACAAGACACCGATTGGTATGTCTCCATATCGGTTGGTTTATGGCAAGGTTTGTCATCTTCCGGTTGAACTTGAGCATAAGGCTTATTCTGCGATAAAGAAATGCAACATGGAGTATGATGATGCGGGGAAGAAAAGAAAGTTACAATTAAATGAGCTAGAGGAGATACGTAATGATGCTTACGAGAGTGCTCGAATTCACAAGGAAAAGACCAAGCTTTTTCATGACAAGATGATTTCTCGGAAAAGTTTTGTTGTGGGGCAAAAAGTTCTTTTATTTAATACTCGTCTACGTTTATTTCCGGGTAAGCTTAAGTCCCGTTGGGTGGGACCATTTGTTGTCACTAATGTTTATGATTATGGTGCGGTTGAAATTGTTAGAGACAAAACAGGAAAACCTTTTAAAGTCAACGGCCATAGGTTGAAGCCATATTATGAAAACTTTCCAACGGAGCATGTGGACGTAATTGAACTTCGAGAGGTGCCCCCTCTGGAGGAGTTGATGTGGTTTTCAATGATGTTGTAATGATAAGATTCGTTCAAGACTTAAGAAAGCAGATTTTAGACTTAATTTTAAATAAAAAATATAGGAAACTTAAATAAAAGTGATATGAAAAATATGGAGAAGACTGGGGCTATGGATTCCACTAATTACCAATATCAAAGTGATTTATATTTTATAATTATAATGATGCAAATCCTTCATTCAAATTGATTCTTAATATTGCAAAAGTTGATTTTTTAGAAATAACAATTGTAAATCGAAAGTATGGGACATCAAAACCCTAGGCTAGCATGCTCCATCAATTTAAATAACAATTTTTTAACAAAAACCATTTTATCTATTTATTTATCAAGGAAAATAATCATATAATAATTGCATAAATTAAATAAAATAGAGATTACCACATTTCATTGGCGAAATAGCTTCCTCCGTCGCCCCAGAGGATGGGTTTAGCTCATCATTGTGTAAACTTTCTCAAAATATTGATTCATGCTCAAAATTTGCTTACAAAGATGAAATGGAGAGAAAATAATGAAAATCGGGTGTTTGCAAAGTTTATAATTGTTGCAAAACACTGTTACACAGAACGATAAAAAAGAACTGTTGTTGTTGTATCTCTGCGACCCTCGTGTGGCTGTCGTTGTCACTGTAGCATGAACGACTGCCTATGGTGGTCTTTTGTTCTTCGTGTTCTTGGTGCAGCAGCAGAAACAGAGTTCGGAAAACTCTTGAATCACGCCTCCTGAGCTCTCCTCTCGACCCCAAACTCTCCGTACCGCTTCTATGTGATCCTAGGAACCTATTTATACATCATTGCGACATTGAATCTCCCAAAATATCTTTATTTAATCCCATTATTTCTTTTATTCTCGAAAATATATTGTTTCCAAAAATCATTTTCCTACGCGTCTGCAACTGTATTTCTTTCCTTTTATACCTTCTTCACGCTCCAGAATATCGATCAAATCTTCCAAGCACGTGCAGTACACGTTTAAATTCCTCACAACTCGTGCAAGCTCATGTTTTTCCTCCAACTCCCTGTTTGGATTAAACCAAGTTATCCAGCCAAATTTAATCGAAACAAACACCCATACTAGCTCTGTTAGGACATATCACAACTACCCATGAAGTTTCAGCGATTGAATCACACAAAAACTCCTCCAAACATTCGGTCGAAATTCTGCCAGTGAAGTGAAATGTTTTCCCGCCAAAATTGGTTTTTTGAATTTGAGAAGAAGATGTCCTCCCCCTAATCCTGTACGGGTTTCCCTTTAGCACTTGCCTTATGGGGTGTAAATAGTAATTTTTGGGCGTAAATAGTAATTAATCTGGGGTTTCTCCGGCACATTTTTGGGGTGCTTCCAGTGCATTTCTGGGGTGCCTTTAGTACTTTATCCTGGGGTGTAAAACACCACTTTTCGAGCGAATTTTTGCCGCAAGAGCTTATTTCTCTATAAATACCTACAAAGACATAAAATAACAAAATAAATACAAAATCGAGCACTAACAATACATACAATTGAGACATAGTAGACACATAAATGCGTCTATCAGGAGTAATGTGAAGTAAGAGCTAAGTCGGGTCGTCGACTTTGAAACAAGCGCTTCATGGGAGGCAACCCATAGGTTTAGTATTTCTTATCCTTTACTTTTTATTTTTGTTTATTTATTTTTCTTGTTCCATATCATGTTAGGATTCCCACCTTGACTTTACTAGGAGGATTCAATTATATTGAGGACAATGTAAGGTTCAAGTGTGGGGGAGTGGTTAAACATTAAAAAAAAATGCATAAAACCTCTAACTTGTAGAGATTTTAGAGTCACTAGTATACTTATAGGTATGTTTACATAGAGAATTCTGACCGACATAACTGAACTTGGAAGTGTTAGGGAACTACGTTCGGATTTCTTGCTTGTTAGAGTGTTAAAAAATGGATTTAATCATGCCGGTGATGCAAATTAGGAGCAGAGAGAAATGCATTATTAGAGTTGCTGATCAATCACTAGTGGAGACTACCCGTATTTATATCATGTGAGGCACCGACCAAATTTTCTTTGCAGCGGACTAAAAAAGTTTTTTTTGAGTGTGTGTCACTGTACGTTAATTCCGGATAGAATGGTGAGATACCCAACCTCCCACCAATAGAAGCACTGCTCTTTGATCTCTTGAGTGCTAATTTTGTCAATCATGAGGGTGGCGTTTATAGATGAAAGCCTCCTTCTTGTAGTTCGATTTGCAGTTAGCACCATTCTCTCTCTTGACAACAACGGGTTCATAGAAACACTACCATCATCATCAACAAGGGAGCGACATCAAAATCTAAAGGGAAAGTTGAAAACGTTCAAGGTTTACAAGCAACGAAACAAGAAAAAGAGCAAATTTCATATCCAAGTAAAGCAACATACAAGGAGCGGAATTATATATACATGTTGAAGACTTATTTACAAGAGCAAAGCAATCAAAAGGTGAAAATTATTGAAGTTTATGATTTCAAGAAAATACAAGTTGTGAAGAATCAAGCGGTAAAGTATTTTTCCCACGGCTATGGTATTTTCACTTTGTTTTGTATTTTATTTCTCTTGTCTTCTTAAATTACTAAAAAAAAAAGACAAGAGAAATAATTATCATTGTTTTTAATTTTTATTTAATAAGCCGTGGGGAAGGAAAATCAATAAAGAAGTTTCAAGCGACAAGGATTTTAAGAATAAAGAGTTACAAATTGTCAAGGATCTGCGAAGTTAAAGAGATTATCATCCATAGTTGAAGCCGAAGCCGAAGACCAAGAAGATAAAAACGTTTCTATTGGATGCCGTGAGAGTGGTGTTATCATCGTTGCAATCGGATGTGAAGGTGAGTAAGTAATCTCATCCTCGATAATAGTGGTTGATTTCCTTTCTTAGAGATCGTCAGAAAAATGGTTTTTCAAAATGTTAAAAGATGTGGGTTTTTAAAATATTTCGGAAGTTGTCCTTCCCAACATTCAACGTGTTGTAGGATTTCTCTCTTCATTCCTACCTGCACAATGTGAGAACCATAAAAGTACGTCTTTTGAGTGCAATTTCATAAAATCCTTTTTGGTGAGGCAGAAGTCGAGGCGAAATACTTATTGATCGCTTCTCAAACACGCGGTCTCTCATTATGGTATGGTTATTTCTCACTCAACATTTAAGAATGAGAATATGTTCTTTAGTATTTCTAACTTCTTATTACTAGCATGCAGAAACTCTATGTCCTCATAGCTCTTTGGATGCTTGGGACGCTGGCACGCTTTTAAGTTGTAAGTTTAAGATTGATTTGCTCGAGGACTAGCAAAGTCCAAGTGTGGGGGAATTTGATAGGTGTAGAATACACCATATTTACTATTTATTGTTTATGCTTTCTTTGCTAGTTTTTCTTGTAAATTATGTATTTTATGTTCGTTTTGAGTTTTATAACTACTCTGGAATCATGCGTAAGAAAAGAAAGAGAAATCATCCAACTTGAGAAAATGGGCAAAAAGGTCATTTCATAGGCGAACACTATCTGGAGCCTATTCAAGGTTAAGGGGCGACTCTTTCTTGAAGAATGATTAAAGGCAGACAGCCGTGGTTAAGGGGTTGTCATTCAGGGTATCCCTTATCATCTATCGGAGGGTGTAAATATCATTGGGTGTAAGTATCCAGCCCTACCCTCATTTCTCTTATACCCTAAAATTGAGAGACTCATTCCTCTCATTCACAAATTTCACCTGAATTTAAGTCAAGAAAAGCAGCGCAGCCGCTGCTGTTGAACTCGAGAGATTTAGATCGAGAACACAGTGGAAGAATGTGTTAATTCGAATTATGAAATTTAGAAGTTGTTGTGAATAATGAGTTGATTATGAGAAGATTCGATGAACAAGAGAAAGGGGATTTGAGAGTTTCTACTGTTGGTTGGTCCATGGAAGATTTTGAAAGATGGGTCTAAGGTAATTTGATCTGTAAAGGTTCAGTTCGAGGAGTTATGAAGAAATTGAAGATGTTCTCGATGTTCAAGAGATGCTGATGAAGGTTGGAATTGGGTTTGTTGTGGTCATGAAATTTCAAGACAGCTGAGAAGAAGAGATGGTGGTACTGTGAGGTGCAAAGACTTGAACACAGAGAGAAGAAATTGCAGACAAGGGTAGCTGGTGAGATGTTGTTAATGGTTTCCATGGGATTAAATGGGTGATGCTGGTATGAACTGCTGCAAATAAAGTGAAATAGATGTATATTAGGTTTGTGAATGATTGTTACAGGTGAAGACCACAAATTGAGGCCTGAACTCGGCCGGGAATACACTGAGAAACAAACAGAACTCCGCCTGAGTAATTCTTCAGTGAGTCGACTCAGGACTCGCTAAACCTAACTCGGAATTCAAACAATTCAGCTGAGTTAGGTCGAATGACTGAGAAGCTGACTCAGTGTCTGAATACCCTCCTCTTTGACCCAGTTGACTAACAGAAGACCGTCTTGACTGTTAAATGCGACGGAATCTGACGGAATATTCCATCGACGACAACAGAACTCAGATGGCCATCGGTGACTTTGCCGGCCGAATTCCGGTGATCCCGATAACTTTTTAGGCGATAAAAATTATAGATTTTTATGTGGATTCTTCTCATGGGTGTGAATACTTAGATTTGGAAGTTGGATGAAAACTTGGAGGATTTGGAGATTTGGCTTTGAAATTGGAATTAGGCTCAAATTGGGAAAGTGGTATTATTATGGAATGAGAATTCTATTCCTTAGAGGATTGGAGAGCCATTGAAGCCTATAAATAAAGGAGTTCTCTACAACTTTTTACACAGAACTACTTTGGAGAAGGAGAAAAAGTGCACAAGGATTGGAGGAAGGAGCAACCAACATCTTTTCAATAAGTTATTCTTTCTTATTTTATTATTATCATTATTGTGTGAACTCCAAACTATGAGTAGATGATTTTCTTATTGATTGAGGATGAATTCCTAGTTCTTGACATGATTTGAGTTTTTGTTTTAAAATCTACCTTGAAGTTTTTTTCACATGATTATCGTTTGTTTTTACTAATAGGAATGTTTATACAATCATGGTTGTTTGATAGATTATTTAGAGTGCACGCTGAATTGATTTGTTAACTCAACCTAAATTTAGTAGAAGTTAGGGAATACGTAATAGTTTCTTGACTCTTTACACAAGTAAAAAACACGAGACCTTGCAGAGGGATTCTGTGGAGCAATTGTGTGTGAAAACAACGCTAGAAAGTGGACCAAGCGAACCGAGTTTAACTACTAGTACTAAACCTAAATTCATAAATCTTAATGCGTTCTGGGAATTACATCTTGTAAGCGAACCTCAAGGTGGTTCTTTTGAATAAAATCTGATAACTAAGCGGACTTGTTACTCAGTGATACAAGGGATTTTGGTGTTAGTTAAGCGAACCTGCTATCCTACGGTTGGTGATAATCTGTGACTAATAAAAGGTGGAAAAGAACATAACTTGAATCATTGTTTTGCAACGAAGAAGGATTCCTTGATCTAACTTATATTATTGATTTCAACTTTATCTTTTTAATTGCTTTGTTTACTTTCTTTTTCTTTTAAAAATCTAAAACCAAAACCCCCCTTTTGTGACATTATAAGACAACTAAAACCTCTTACTCCTCGTGGGAACGAACTTGACTACATTATATTACTTGTTAATTAAGTGGAAAATATTAATTAATTTATTGTGGTTACGACACACATCATGTTGTAATAACACGTTGTATATCTTATCGTCTGATTAGACTTAGTATTTAGGTTGAAGAAAAACAAACCAATCGCATTACGTAGCATTACATAGCCAAAGAAAGTGTTAAATATATAAAAGATCATTTTTAGCCATTATGTGATAGAACCGTTGGAAAGATGTGGTCTCAGCCGCTGGTGGTACCGAGCAGTCGAATTTATACTACCCGGTAGAATTTTCTAATCTGCTCATTCCATGATGCTCAAAAAATCGTAAATTGGATGGCTTACCCACCCTATAGGAATTGACATAACAAGTAAAGTTTGTAAACGAGAAATTTCAGGGTTGCTCAAATTTTTGGGGATCTTTTAGTTATTCTCATTAGGGCAGTAGGATGAGATGAAAACAAACAAAGTTACCTTTCTCTACCTTACTATCTTTATATTATCGATTTACTTTCATATGACTAAATTACTTTTTGCTACGTACATTGGGACTCATGGGGCAATAGCCTCCCTTGGAATGGGGTGCAGGGTAACCCACACCAATTTTTTATGTATCTTGCTCTCTACAATTAATTGAGATTAAATTTATTAGTAGAAAACCGTTGAACACCATCCATAGTTAGTTGGATACCTTGTAAATATTGGTCGGATTACTAAGTATATATATATATATGCATAATTGGATGTATGAAACATATGCGTAAAATAACGTGAATCATTTTGATGAATTCTCAATCTGAAGTTTGAGAGACACTTTCATTTCTGAAAAATTTATGATAAATGTTGGAGGCCTTGTGAAGACGAAGCAAACTACCTATAGTGGTTCGAAAAAGGCTATAAAGATAGTAATGGTGAAGATATAGAAGACTTGTATGGGGTGGGACATGACTGCGATTTGAAAACTCATAAATACCCCATAAATTTTATCATCACATCCCCCACCGGTGATCCCAATAATGTTCATTTATCCAAAAAGGGAGTTAATTTACCTCCCTAGATTGGGGATTAGGGCATTTATTTGGGGCATGTTCCTAAATGCAAAAAAGGTCATTAGAAATTAATTTCACACAACCCCTTATCCACCTAGTTAAACTATGTTTGGAAGGCACATCCGGGGGTATATTTATGCTCAATACCACGGCTTGAAAATACTTATATAAACTACCACGAGCTTTCCAATATACCGGAGCCGGGTATTTATTTTATTAGCGAATTTTAAATGTGTCCCAAAGAATCTGTCGCACGTATGTCGCGGTTTAATGGCCCGTATAAATCAGGAAAGTACTGCATTTTACCATACTGTTTCTCTCTCTTCAAATATTGGGCGAGTATCTCCCAATATATCCTTCAAACCCTACTTCTTGGTGCAGATACCGCGACATAGGTGCTTTCACCCATAAGTTCATTAAAGCCGTGGTATATTCCATCCCTATCGAGGATATGTTAGGTAATCTATGTTTTGTTGGGGGAGAGTTATTCAAACAATAAAATGGAATGCTATTATGTTAAGTTGTGGTATTTTGTGTTTCGTTAACTTCTATTATGGTACCAGACGTTCATTTGCCCTTATCAACCTATCTCTTTATAACCATTTTACCCCTGATTAATTATTATTAATTAGTCATTTTAGGTTTTAATTGACCGTGTTAGCCGTTGATCAACTAATGTAAATAAATCTTCAAAACATCAAACAAGTGGAAATTTTTGATTTTATTTTCTTGAAACACTACCCAGAATCGGTTTACGTTCATGCTCTCTTAAACCGATTCTGAGTTAATATCTCGAAATTTATAGAGGACATACATAATCGGTTCACTATGCATATATAAAATCTGATTATTGTAATCTTATTTTCCCTAGTCATATATAAACCGATTATTCCATTTTCATACGAAAAAAAAATCCTTCATACTTTCATTCATTTCAAATCTACTCATTTTCGTAGGAATTACGGATGCACTTAGGACGTGCATTAAGCTTTTGAACCCCTAGGAGACCCTAGTGGACGAGTTATAGTCTCGTGAGGGTATACATTGATATCTACCCACAAATTTTAAACAAAAAATCCTATAAGTATCAATCTTCGTCCGAGGAATCCAAGTCTGATTCACCCACCATAAAGTTCGAGGAAAACTCTGGTATTTTGGATACCATGAAGTGATAGCTTTCACCAAATGTGAATGTTTCTCCATTTTCCTCCAAGTAGTGCGCTTTCACAGCTTCGTGCTATAAAAACACACACCAACTTACTTTGTTAGTTACAATTGATATAAGTAAATTATGTAAAATAAACCATAAAAATACTTACAAATTTTTGAAGGGACAAGCTAAAGTGTTTAGCGTTCAAAAACCGTCGTTGGATATCTATAAAAGCAACTATCACATTTTCGACGGATTTGCTGAAGACTTCTTATTTTCGGGTTCCCGTAATCTTGCCTAAATTATTATATATCTTCGCCCAATTTTTTTTGGATTCTACCCTTACGGGGGAGTGATCTACAACTCGAATTTTGGCGTACCATGCTTTGATAATTGCCAAATATTCACCGGAGTCAAACGATGCCATGCTTGTATGTGGATGTGTGAAATGATTAGTTGTAGAGTATATGGAGTGGGAGTGAATAGAATGACCAAGTTTGAGGGAAATTGGGTCCAAGGATGAGGTCTCTATATATAAAAAAAAGACCCCAGCGACTAGTTTTTTAGAAAAAAGTGAAACAATTGAGCACAATCGGTCCTCTTGAATGTCCTAAAAACCCGATTGTTGTTTGATGCCAATAGAAATCGGTCTTTGTGTTTGGCAACATAAACCGATTGTGCGCCTGTAAAAAATTGGAATTTCCACCGACAGTAACCGGTTTCTATATTTGCACATGTAATCCGATTCCGACTAGAAAAAGATACAGAAAAACTGTATTTCCAAGACTTGAAGAATCGGATTATACTAACACCCACATAAACCGATTACCTGATGAAGACTCAATAATCAGTTTATAGGTGGAGTCGTATAGCCTGATTGTGTGCCCGTATTTTCAAAACAAAGTATGAAGCATGCATAAGCTTGTTTTGTCATAAACCCATTATGCACGTAATTATAATTAAGAATGTAAGTGCATTAAGTTCATAAACCTATTAAACCATAATCATCCGAAAATATACCATCCAAACCACTAAAAGTCTTAAAAACTTAAAATTAAACACTAATTATAATATACAGAAGATAGTATCCACATCATGGAGCTATAACATCACCATCAGCACCAGAAGCAGTAGCAACACCATCTGCAGCTTCTGCTGCAGCTGTAACCATTTCTTCTAACAGACTATTCAAATGTCTATTGCGTGCCCTCAAAGCTTCAATCGCATCCCTCCTTCTCATGGAAAACTTGATGAGCTCAACGAGCTCTTCCAATGCAAGCTTATCGGCCAGCGCCAGTGTGATAAGTGCATAATTCATATGATTTTTAGTGTCCATTCCATACTTGTTTTAGCTATTATTCTTGCATATTTTTGTATTATTACTCTTGTTTTCTCTTATTTGTCTCTATTAGGTGAACCATCCGAAAAAGAGCTAAAAAGTGCTTAAAAGATATAGGAAGATAAGTATTCCAAGTATCCGTGCCCAAGTCTACGAGAACCGGAAGAAGTGCGACGAAAATGAGCAAAATGCTCAAAATCAAGAGACGGGCCAAAGACCGAGATTAAATCATTCAACTTCATGATTTCTTATCACCATCTTGAATAGAATTGAAATAGGAAAAGAATGCAAAAATAATGAGTTCATTCCGAATTCGTACGAAGAAGTTGTGAGCAAAACAAGCTTTTTATCGAATACCGAAGACAGGAAAAATATGCAAACATGTATGCGAATGGATTTTCAGTATGCATAGTTATTTCCCTGGATTTAACTGAAATTTAAGTATGCAAATGGGTATGCATACTGTTGAAGGCCAAAATTCACAGTTAGGGTCTTTCCTTCGTAATTTCGGGTCGGGTTTCTTAAACGACGGAGATACTTGAAGGCCAAGCAATGTAAGCCTATATAAAAAGGTATCAGGCCTTTCATCAAGATAATATATAATCATATCATCTCATATCACAAGCTAGGGTTTATTATACATCAAAAACCTAGGGTTTACCCCTTTAAGGGGAAACCACCATTATTCTTCTTCTTTGTAATATGAGTAGCTAAATATTTTGTTGATTAAGGATGAATTCAATGTTATAAGCGTGAATATTTATTATTAATAAAAATATATTGAGAGTCTTTATCATCATCGTTTATCTTTACCATATCTAGGGTTTATGAGTGATTCTTAAATTGATTTGGGATGCATACTAGATTAGTCTATTGATCGTTCTATTGCTAGTAGAAGTTATGAGATAAGTAATCGTCGATTAACTCTCTACACAAGTAGAAATCGCGAGACCTTACAAAGGGATTCTGTGGAGCAATCGTGTGTAAAATCAACACCAGCAAGTGGACCTTGATCTAAGAGTTCAACTACTGGGATCAACCTAAATTCAAAAACCTTAAGGCGTTCGATTGGATTACACCTTCAGTGATCTACTACTTGGTGGTTCGTTGGATAAAATCTGGTAGTCGAGAACTTCCATATCCAGTGATTTAAGGAGTTTTGGGGATAACACTGATCTAGTTGTTATTCTACGGTTGGTAATGAATGTTCTTACGAACAATAGATAAGTATTCTAATCCAGCTATCGCTTGGTAACGGCGAAGGATTCCTTGATCATCTCTTTTATTTCTTATTGTCTTTTTATATTTATCTTACAACCAAAACCTCCTTTTGTTATTTACTTTATTTTTTTGATCAAATAACCTATCAATTACACAGCTCTCTGTGGGAACGATCTCTTACTACCGCTATATTGCTAGTTAATTATTGGGAAATATTTTTATTAATTTGTTGAGCCTACGACAGCCCATACACAATGCCTGATCCAAACGGGTCTCCTTCCCATAGGCGGACTTGTACAGACTTCTAGGTATAATAGTTTGTGGTATCCTGTCAACATTCTCATGTTGGAGATCTTGAGAATAAAACGCTAAGTGTACGTAGTCAATACCTACGGAATAAAAACAAAACCTACTTCAACAACCGGTGCATAAGACAACATATGTAATCTGATTCTAACCATAAAAACACACAGGAAAATGAAGGTCCCAAAATCGGTTTATATGACACATATATAAAAACCGATTCCTGGATGGGAATCTGAACAAACAATTTCCAAAATCGATATATGAACCAAGTACATAAAAATCGATATTAAGAGCACATATTTTAAAAAATAAATATCATAATCATTTATGTTTATGCACTTATAAACCGATTCTGGTGATGTCTTTTCATATTCCGACTTCAACTCAGAACCGGTCGATGCTAATCATCCTATAAACCGATTCCTTTGCATGCTCTTCACGGAGCGAATAACAAAACACAGAATCGGTTGATACAGTAGATCTACATAAGTCGATTCTGGGTAAATAAGAGATTTTTATTTTCACAATTGGGATTTTAAACATGTAATCAATGAATAAATGCTAACATATAATGGGTTGATGGAGATTTACCTTTTCTTGGTTGGATTGGAGATCGTTGGAGAAGAATATCAAAAAAATTGATTAGGGTTTATGGAATTTGGAAGGATTATATGAAAATAATTTTTTTTTTAAGTTGTTAAGTTTTATAGTTTTTACTGAAAATAGTAATGGATTAGTATTTGTATGGGTTAGTAGAAGGATTATTTTTGAGGTTGGAGTGGTCTTGTTGCCAAGTTTGACACCCCATATTCATTTGTAAAAGTTGGGAGAAGAATTTGACAGGTCTCAAATAAATACCCTAGGCAAACTAGGAAGGTTAATTTATTTCTTGAGTCTCAATTTCCACTATTGGTTCGAGAGGCATCAACTATTACTTAATCTGAAAAACGTCGAAATATCCTAATTGTTTCACAAGGTCTCAACCCATCTAATAATTTCCCAGGTATATCTATAACGAATAAGTAATTGGTGGAACAATCCAATAAAATAGAATTCCAAATTTGTAAATAAAACATGTTTACCTAGGGAAACTATCGAGAACGAGGATCAAGAGCATAACCGTAGTTTGCTTATTTGATTATCGTTTGAAAAAGAGAACATGAGTCAAAGAAATCATGTAAACCAGTTTTTCCGCAGAACTTTTTCATGTTACAATTTGACAAAAAAAAAAAATTGGTATGTGCTTGGTGCGCCGCATCATATAGAGAAAACTGGTATTGTAGGACAGTTTTAAAAATAAATAAATGTTTCTCTTTATTATACATAGGGTGATGAAATTTGGGTTGGAGCATATTTCAAG
This sequence comes from Papaver somniferum, assembly GCF_003573695.1. Classification (NCBI taxonomy): domain Eukaryota; kingdom Viridiplantae; phylum Streptophyta; class Magnoliopsida; order Ranunculales; family Papaveraceae; genus Papaver; species Papaver somniferum. The sequence continues at coordinate 30,616,162 of NC_039368.1, forward strand.
TGAAATTAGTGTGAGATTAAAATAAATTTGTATGAAATTAGAGGAAATTTGTGCGACATAGAAGGTATACAAGAGATATGAGTTGAAATGAGAGTTGATAGATAAGGCCAAGCGGCCCAAGCATAGCCGTCATGGCTTCCAGGACGAACATCAATCAAGCAGTCTAGGCTTAGTTGTTTGGTTCTAATTTATCTACGAACTACGAACTCTAAAATTTAAGAGCATACCAGTTTTGTTTGCTAATTTTATAGTCCCGGCGATAACGATTATCACCACCATTTATCTAGTATCACAATTAAATGGACAAGATAAATGGATCTTGACTCAAATCACAAAACAGTAAATAGAAAGTAGAAGCATAAACAGGTAAACAAAATATTCACACAGAGGATTAACGTGGCTCGACTAAGCCTATATCCACGGTAAGGTATACGGAAACTTCATTAAGTATTGGATCTTTTACATTTGGTAAGAATGACTTCATCAATGAAGTTCAGAGAGTAGAGAGAAAACGAAAATCCATCCCCCTTACTCGGACTAATCGCATTGGTTTATAAAGGGAAAGAAATATGTGGTTGATTACTTAGGTGCCCTTAACGTCACTTTGAAGCACTCTTAAAGCTATTTCGGTGCATGTTGTTGTATTATTATATCTCCTGGGCTCATAATCACCGTCCACGTATACGGTGCAGAATATGGTATCCACAACGATAAATGCGGATTACCAATTTATCGATCCATTAGAATCACCCTAGTATCCTGAAAATAAAATGGATCGCCCATTAATAAAGAATGAATGACAGGGCTACAGCACGGCGACCTGGAAGAGTGGATGTGTCCTGAAGTCCAAAATAACAATAAGCCACCGCAATAACAAAATACAATTTAAACGCTCCCATAACTGCACTTTCACATCATTATATTTTGAATGCTAACTTATCACCCCCTAAAAGAATTGGAGAATACAGTCCGCGTTCAAGAATTATGACCGTATAAAAGTAAGATTTTCAATCGACAAACTAAAGGAGTACATTGGATACAACCCAGTCCTTTCCTATTTCCTTCTCCTCTCCGCTCCTCTTCTTTCTTATCCAAAAAACCCTAGAAATTTTTTCTTCATATCTTTCAATGGCGGCCTACTCAGATCGTGAGTAAAAATTTAGAAAATCTTGGGGGAAGGTAGATCAAGAGTAAGGGGTTCTTGAACTGATAAACTGATGGAATACACAGATGATTCAAAGGTTTATTTTTTCTTTTTTTTTTCTTTTTCTGAGCAGCGATCTGAATATGATTTTGTTAGGACTAGTTTCTCATTTCTTGTTTTAGGAGAGGGGTTTTATGTTTGAAAGGTTCTTAGTTGGTTTAATGGGTTTCTGTTTTTTTATTAGGTTTATTTGTTCTTGATTTATATATCTAGGATTTAAAGGCTTAAATGGTTACAATGGTTGAGCTGAGACCACCATGGATGCTTATCTAATCTTTTTGATGAAATGGCTTTTTGGACTGTTTAAATCAAGGCTAGAATCTCCCGGATCTGCTTGTTTTCTAGTCTGATTTCTATTGTGGTTTGGACATCTAGTTCGTAATATAACGTATTTTGTTTCTGATCTCTATCTCTTTTTCTCTTCTCTTTATGTTCTCCCTTAGTCTTGGGTGATTCAAATCCCTGATTCTTTCCCTCTTCTCTTGGTTTATCTGATGCGCGGTGTGATTTAATATCTCGAGGTTGTTATGGGAGCTAAAATCCCTTGTTCTCCCTTTCTTCTATTGTTTAACCTGAAATCCTCTTCTTGATTTTTTCTCTCTGATCTTGTCATTATGGATTGAGTGGTATTCTTCAGAATGAATGACTTTCCTCTTATCTATCTTATTTCCTCTGTTTTCGGCCTTGGGAAAGTATTATCCCTTAGATCAGTAATCTCTTGGTTTGTCCCTTGACCTGTTTGATGAAAGGCTATGTATCTTCCTCTTGTGCTGGTCTATGCTCTGTTTAATATGGATATTAAAAGATACCATGTTAGATATTCTTAATAAATCTGTTAAGTCTGTTAAGCATAACCCGTTTCTTTGTTTATAATATGTGTTGGATGTGTGGTTTTAACATCTACTTGATGATGTAAGTTCTTTTTGATTGAGTTGTTGTTGTTCTTCTTCCTTCTTATCTGTTCTTTCTCTCTTTGCTTCTTCTCTTTGTCTTCTGTTGACTCCCGATTATTTAAGTTTGTATTTTCCCTCTCGTTAGATTTTTTTTGAATTCTCTCCAGTCTCCTTTCTGCTTTTAATCCTAAAAATCAGTTGTGTGTTAGTTTATCAGTGGAGTTTCTTTAGTTTTGATTATTTGGTTTCTGGGTTTTTGTTTACCCTTTCTAGTTTAAGCTTCTCTCTTTCTATCCCAGTCTTTCTCTTTTCTTCCCAATTTCCTGTTTTTATATCCTAATTCCCTAGTTTTTTGAAGAGTCTTTTGTTTTAATCAGTCCCTTTTCTTCCTTACCCTTTGATGGTCTGTGTTAAATATTAAGAGTAATCATCAGTTCTAACCCCTGCTCCTCTGATTGAACCAACCCCCAGGTAAGTCCACTTAACTTAGTGTTGCCTACTTATATTTCACTTAAATCCCTTAGTCATTGTTTTAGTGATAGCAAGCTTTAATCCTCTCTTCCAAGTTGGTGTTGTGGTCAGGTTTGGAGTTCCTTTAGTAGGGTGTTTTCTTTAAAGCTCAGCTCATCTCCGCAAGTTATAAGAGTCGGGCCTATTTCCATCTTGATAGTTTTATCTCAAGCAACGGTGCTCAATCTTCACAACATATGCGTGTCCAACACCTTTAGGTGGTTTTATCATTTATTTTCCTTGTAATATTTTTAATTTGTTAGTTGTCATAGATGGCCATACTACTATTATAATGTCGACTCATTTTGAGTCTTAGTTTTTAATGAAATACCTAATTCACAAAAAAAGAAGAAAAAAAAAACTTAATAAAGGAGTACATGGATTATTTGGTAAATCTCCAAAAACTCCTGGCTGGATTTCAAATAATTATGAATTAGCAAAAAAAATTCAAGCATGCGACTGTCTTCTGTACTAACAGTTCGTACAATAATTTTGGAACCCTGATTTTGGGCATACCAAAATCTTTCAAGGCATACCACATGAAGACAAAAAAGGTTGTGAAATAGCAAAATCAGATTACCCCTTAACCCAATTTTTTTTTAATGGAAAATCTGCCCTTTACGATTAGTGTTAGTAATATTGATTAGTGATTAAATATTTTGTTTAGTGATTAAGATAATTTTCAGAATTATAAAAGGTTGTTTAGATGATTTTTTTGATCATGGTTCGGCGAAACATGTTGAGGTTCGGCTCACATCTATGGACCGAATCTACCAATTGATGAACGGTTCGGCTCACATCTATGAGCCGAACAACATCCTGAATAGCCAAGAAAAATAATAATTACTGGTTCGGCTTATATTTCGAAAATCGTATGAGCCGAACATCAATTTGTTATTTTTTGGGTTAACATATTGTTATTGGTTCGGCACATATTGAGAATATCGTAATAGCCGAACCTCATAAATCTGCTAGGTTCGGCACATATTATGATTATCGAATATGCCAAACCCTTATGCATCTCTATCTGTGACTAGGTTCGGCTTGAAATTTCATGAAATTTTAAGCCGAATTGTTCATATACACTTACAGGAAGCTTTTGTGATGAACAATTCGGCTAAAAATGCAACTCAATTTTGAGCCGAACCCAACACTGTAACCGTCATTTAATCGATTAAAAACAACAAATAGGAGATTGGGTTTGTAAAACTTACTTTCTTATCCTTATTTCCGGAGTTGGAGATGCAGTTGGTTCAGTTTCTGGTTCAATTGGTGGTTGATTTTCAGTTTCTACACCTTCATCTTCAATTGGTTCTTCTTCTTCAATTGATGGATTAGAAGACGATTTGGTTTGCCTAGTCCCTAGTTTTCTTTGTACGAGTCATTATGTGGTTGAGTTTAATCGACGATCAAATTTTTACTAATCGACAATTAATCACGATGATGAATTTTTTTTCGCAGGAGGGGGAAGAGTTCGGCTAGAGGAGGAAGAAGAAGAAGAGATGTTAAAATAAACTGATTTTGATTAGAAAACTGATTTTAAATTTTTATATTAAGGGTATATAGGTAATTGAACTACCCATATGGTACCCTTTATAAGGTCATCCAAGATGGGACTATTGTTTTGTATGCCTTGAAAGATTTTGGTATGCCCAAAATCAGGGTTCTAATTATGGATTAATGAAAACATTCAGCAGGCATGGGAGCAAAGATATTTCATAAAAGCCCAACAAAACCATGGGCTTGAGTTCACACATATTCATTAAGATTGCTGAAAGTACCTCAGCCTCCACTGATCTTCCGGCGGTCAAACTATTGCCCCAAAATATGTCCTTAACCGCCATCATGAACCATGCCGCTCCTTGTATGAATATGGAGCGGAGGGAACAACAAAACAAATGAGAAATGTTTATGGACCCCTCTGATCAGAGTGGGACCAATGTGTTGCATTTTGAACATACTACCACTGTCATCGGTGGGTCATATTCTCCACTCAGACTTTTACCTACCAATATTACAGTCAATAAGAAAGAAACAAAAATCGAAGGTGGAGGAGAGAGAGACGAAACACATGAGACATGAAAAGACTCTCTAATGCTGGAATTACTGCGCCAATGTAAGACCATCATCCCCTATGATCTTCTTTTTGGCATCTCACGCGTGTCTTTTTTATCTGCGTGTCACGCGTTACACTGCTCATCATCACCTTTTTTCGTGTCTTTTAGTACAACTCTTATGATTTTTTGTTAGGTTCCGTAAAACCATGTTTCGCTTGCCGGCTACAGAGTCTGTATCAATCCGGTGAGACTGATCCATGGTGTTCTTGAGATTTTCTAAGACATGATGATACGCTTAAGAGCAATCGTAGTGTTGTTGCCAAAAGCTATATTTGGCAAGGGAACAGGGCGTACTCTTTGATCTCAAATATTATATTTGTATCTAAATTCTCAAATTGCCAAACAGAGTTTCTATATTTGGCAACTGTATTTGGCAATTTGAAACACCATTTTTAATTTCGTCTCGAAAATAAAAAGTATATAGAAACCCGTCAACCGCGTTAAATTATAACGTTTTTATAAAATGCGTGTAAGACACAAAAAGTTAATAATTACGTTTACATACAAACGCATTTTTTAACTACGTTGTATGCCCAGAGTTTGGTGTGCCAGTACGCCATGATACCAAATTTCCAAATCAGATGCTATATATGAGATAGCAATTTAACAATATAGAACTTGTACGCTGCAGTTTCTCTGAGTGTTTAAAAGTAGAGAAATGGAGATTAATTTTTCAAACTGATCTTTTCAAGTGTCCGTACTGTGGAAGAAAGAGGGAATGGGTCGGTATAATTCCATTCATTCTTGTGGAAATTGAAAAAAAAATCCATCAAAATACATAAAAAAACATAAAAAAAACGAATTAAGTATAGAGCTGCACCGGAACCGAGCCGAATAACCGGACCGTCCCGGAATCGGTGGAACCGTACCTATTTTTGTACCGAACCGAGAAAGAGATATAGGTACCGGTACTAAAATTGAGAACCGATCTCTGGGAGTGACAGGTACACGGTCATTATCCAAGTCCCGTACCATTCCCGACCGAATGTACCGAGTCTGAATCATCAGATCTTATCCGTTAAAAGAAAAGTTTGGTGAAGATGCCAGGCTTAGTATCAGTAAAAACACCACCAGGATCAACACCATTGCGAATTCACTTGTCAGATGAAAATCAAGAAGAATTGTCCAATAACAACAATCGTGGGTCTACATCACGAACACCAATCCCAAAAAGAACATCATCACCATCGCCATCGACGGCATCAAGAAGTAGACGTAGACCATCAACTGGAACATCTTCAGGAGGAAAGAAAAAAATAAAAAAGAAACCTGAAATTGATGAAACGGCATTAGACAATCCAGATCTAGGACCATTCTTATTAAAACAAGCCAGAGATACAATAGCATCAGGCGATAGTCCAATTAAGGCATTGGATTTTGCAATTAGGGCTTCTAAATCATTTGAAAGATGTTGTTCAGACGAACCAAGAAATTTGGAATTAGCAATGAGTTTACATGTTGTCGCTGCAATTTATTGCAGTTTGGGAAGATTTGAAGAGGCCATACCTGTTTTAGAACAAGCAATTAAGGTTCCTGATGTTACAAAAGGATCTAATCATTCTCTAGATGCTTTTTCTGGGTATATGTAATTGGCTGATAAACAAACAGGAAGTACCGACTGGAACCGGTATCGTGCCTGGTACCATACATGTATGGTATGGTACCGGAATCGAAGTATAAGGTACAAGTACCGGTCCAAAATTTTGGAACCGAGGATAGGAAATACAGGTACTCGGCCTCGGTAAGAACCGAGCCGAACCGTACCGTAAACACCCTTAATTTAAGTACATGAAAAGAAAAATGAGGACGAATACTATTTGTTCAATTATTTAACGTTGGAAAATGCGAAGAGAAAGATATGTAAACACGTTACTTTTACTAAGGATTGGCAAAAATTAATGGGGGTCTTTAATGGTCTCTGCTTATGGGCTAGCTTTTCATTTCCTTCACACCGAAGAATCAAGGATACGGAACTCTGTTCAAAATTTTACTTAGAACAGGGACATGAAATCTAGCTCCCTAAAAGTCAAGGTTTTACACTGGTAAAACTGATGAAGGCACAAAGCGAAGTGAATGCAGACATAAACAAATATTCAAAAAATGCCCACACAGTATGAAATTAGTGATATTTTTCATCGAAATATATAAATTATGAATCTAATTTTAGTAATAAATTACTATTATTATAAAAAAATTATAGAAAAATAAATATAAATTAATGTATATACAAAAAAATTATGAACCCTGAATTAATATATATACAAAAAAATCAGACACCTTTGGTATATATTTATATTAAGATAATATGTGACATATGTATGTGATTTTATCGATGTGTCTGACGCGGATACATGTGCGTCCAAGTGTCGGACTCGAGTTTAACGCAAACACATCACCATTTAAGATCTGTTGTGCTACATAGATTATTGCAATTCACAATTTATCCATGATTTACATCGTCCAGTAAGCCCACACTTGCTTTTACTAAAATGTTATTAAAAGTTTTACAATTCAATTAACACAGCTTCGATATAGTAATTTATTTATTTATTAAGATTCAGTAGGCCATGGAACCTTGTGAAGGGGAAATTCAGACGATCCTTTTATAGGAAATCGATCGGTTTTGTGACATGTCATTTGGATTTTTAAGGATTCGTAACATAATTGTTTTCTTTTGATGATAATTGAGCGTAAAAAATCGTAATATACGGATGCCCCAATTTGTGGTAACGGTCAAATGAAAGGTTCTAGATCGTCTGTAGCAAGATTTACATGTACTTTATGTGTCTGCCAATATGTGGACGACACCTGTCTTGTTTTGTTAATAGTAGCTAGCTCTTTTATCCTACCATATTTGTCTCTTTTTGAAAAGGGGATATAAGTTATTACAAGCTAATTAATTTGTAACGACGGTCGTCTCCTGAAGGCATCTGTTTTGTAGTGTAAAGAGAATATGATTGGGTTTTCCTCTATATACCCATTTATTACGAATGTTTCTATAATCTACTGATTCTTCTCGTACTCCTGAAATATACTCCTTTAAATAACCCGGTCAATATAATCTGATTGATATTATGTTTTTTGTTCATAAGAAATGATTCATTAGCATGCCATCGATCAATATCAATCAGTGGAATGCTAAATTAAGCATGGGTGAGTCTTAGAGATACTCTGAGGTTCAAGATATACGACGTTTATGTTGATCAAAAAAAGGATATGCGATGATTATATTTGAGTTGATGAAACATTCCTAATAAGGATTTACGATTTTCCAATCACAATATTCACTTTGGATTTGGAGTTACTTATGTATTCATTTTACCAAACTTTGTATCCAGAGATGAAACTAAATAAACAAACAACTACGCAAACTACATTTTATAAGTAGCAAGGGAAATAAATTAACTTAACAATAACGATTAGCCAAACGCACAAACGAATGTCATCTTTAAGGGAATAGTATGAAGTAGAGACGAAAAACTAGATTATAAAAATCTAAATTGCAAGATAAATATGGAATCCTTTATCTTCTCGTGAGTTTTGAATATATTTTTCTTATTTATCAACGGTCAAATGGAGAAACGTTATGCCGTTAGTAACTATCCACCAAGCCTGGCATGTGTCGTGCACATATTAAAGGCATAGAGGTTACATGGGAGGCTTGGTACATACGATTTGGACCCAAAATAAAAACCATATCAGCCTATAGAAGTTGTATGTTTTGCCTGCAGAACAAGATGTGCTAAATAATTATGTTCTTCGGGTACATAAACAACAACCAGTTCAGAAAATAAGATTGGAAATAGTAAAATAAATATCTTTAAATAAGGCATCAGGTAATGGTTGCCTTCATAATTCCTTGCACTAAGTTGATTAAGGGGTGTCTTTTGTGTTGATTTCCGAACACATGCGTTGCCTGTAAAGGTATTGACATATTCAAACCAATACAGATAACTTTAATTTGATTTCTTCAACAAAATAGACCACATACATGAAAACAATATAAAACGTGGCTTTAGAAGCATAGTCTTGCGAAAAACTTATACAATTAGGAATGTTATAAGTCGAAAGCCTAAACAATATTGCATTTAATATATCCCTCAAAAAGAGATATTTAGTTACTAAAAAAATAAGAGCATATGTGTCATGTATAACGTACAACTCTAGATGAGAATGATTGTAATGATGGTGGAGGTAGTAGCGACGATGTTTGTGCTGAAACATGAATGAATCAAGGGCTATTATATTTATGGATTACTTTGATATCTCGTACCAAATTAATTTGATTGGAGGGTGGAAAGTAAAGGGTACGAAATATACCGCTAACTTTTTTTAGACAATCTTTGGATGATCAGGATACCAATATGTGAAATAACGTATTACTTACATATACTTTAATAATATAAAATCTGTAAATATAAAGCGAAAATAAAAGTAAAGCAACCCATAAATTTTGTTAACGAAGAAAACTACGCAAGTGCAGAAAAATTTCAGGACCTTGTCTAGTCTAAACATACTGTAAATTTAGTCGTTGTTCCACTAGCCTATTATCATGTTTCGGACAGGATATAATTGAGATGGATAATACCCTCCTAGGTACCCTGCTTCAGTTGTGTCCCTACGCCTACAACTCTAAGAGACCATCTACATGAATCCCCTAGATGACAACCTTCATAGTCTTAACCACAAACCTTTGTGAAGAATATCGCTACATTGCCTCCAACACGGCGACTAAATTGATATCATTTTAGATATTAATCAAGGTGATGGAAATCTTCTCAAACTTAGAATATCAAATCCAAATATTCAATTAATTAGGGTTATAATCTTCACAACTTATAGAGATGCCTAATCGGATCTACCTTACAAGAAAAATCAACCTTGGAACTAGTCGTAGGTGAATTCTCATGGAACTTCACAGACGATAAGAAAAGGCCAAGTACGAAGTCGTACTTCTAATCGAGATTTCGATCATCAAGTGTTAATGTACGATCTTATATTGAAGTTCTATCAAATTCTGATTATGATCAATATTTCTTAAATGACATTATAACATAAGAGAATACCTGCACTTCATGGCAACATAAAATTTTCAAAGTCTTAACTTTGTTCCAATTAAAGGAACACTCGATTGGAGGAAGACCTCTTATGTAACACATACATAACGAATAACGGATTCAGATTTGTATAGTAAGATGTCTCGTTTTATAGTGAACGATCAAGGCTAGGTTATTTGAGATTGAAGTAAAAACTTACAATTCAAAAATGACGACGGTACCAAGTCCACCACAATCTTTTCGATATCAACCTATAAATCTGATACCTTGTGTGATCTAATATAGACAGAGAGTGTCAATAATATGGTGACAACAAGGTATGCACATGGTATACAGTATAAGTCTGAAACCGAACCTTATCTATTGGGATCGACCCAAGTGTTTAGATTAGCGTACGCTGTACAGTGTATTTACTTGTAATTATAACTAAAACAATAATCGTAATTGCGGAAAGTAAAAGTAAAGACACAACAAGATTTTTTTAACGAGGAAACTGCAAATGCAAAAAAAAAAACAAAGGGACCTAGTCCAGTTTTGAACACTCTCAGAATTAATCCGATGTACAAAGACTACTACCAACTTTGTATAGTTGAGACCAAGTAAACTACCCATAGTTACCTAGTTTCTTCAGTATCCCTGCGCCTACAACCAATCTGGATAAGGAAAGTGAATCCTAATATAGAGTCCATTATCTTAAGTTGCTTCAGCTGCTGTGAAGACTTCAAGCACTCAACTCCTTTGGATCGTCTTCCGAAACAATAAAGGAATAATATGTTCAATAATCACTCTTTCAATCTCAAGCAGTAAATCAGAGATTATATGTTGAGTTCAACAAAGGCTCTTCCGTTTAATCTAATGAATTCCTTTGTTGAGTAAGATCTACCAAGATAACCAGCTCGACGTATACAAACTATCAGATTCAGATACTGAATAATACCACCAAATAATAGTTAGTCGATGTACTGCAACTAACAAATAAAATGTCTATAAAAAGATAGACAAATTCTAGTAGGATCCCAGCTGATAAACTATGTGCACGAAGATAAATCACAAAGATATGGAACTAATAAGAAATCTTTTTGTTTTCAAATCTTCAATGTCTTCTTCTATACTTGGACAAACAAACTTGATTCCCTTGTAGTCGATCACGCACAAAATGGAGTTTGTTAACAATGAATGATAACAAACATATCATCAGATCTAAAAAAGGATCTGATCCATATTGATCCTTTATCTAGTTCGAGAGACCTTATATCAGAAGAGAAGGTTCTTGAAATAAACAAGCTAGGTGCAATCAGGGTTCAACCACCGTTAGTCAATCAAATAAACTAGTGTCCCACCATCAGTACTATCTAGACGCTTCTAGATCCCATAGAGTCTTAAACTAGTGTCCGTAAGAGATTTCACTTAATTAGGTTACTTTCCTCTCCGATATGGTATTACCAGTAATACTATTAGTTGGCTACAATAGGGACTACAAAATAAAGTGCCTGCCTCGGGATAAGTTTGTAAGAAGAACAAACTTCACCATTTATAGACCAGGATAGTTTGGACACCAAGGAATTTCCATAACAAAAAATATTATCAAGATATGCAATAAACACAATTTTAGGTTTTGTCTAATTCCAACCAATATCCAACTATAATACCGAAATCCCTCTTGGATGACAACTCAACATTAGTTGGTATACAAGTATGCTTTACTAATATACCTTCCATTGATATGTTTTACTCGATGGAAAAATAAAACATATACATTCGAAAATCTCATTAGAAGATTCTTAAACATTTCGGTTTGGGATTCCACCTTGAGTATCAAGGAATATCTTTGACAATAAGAGATAATATTTATATACATGTTCAAATTACTAATAATGTCAGCATCATAAACTTTGTTATTTTGCGAACCCAGCTTCAAAAATCACACGAAAGTGTAAGTGAGATCGGAAACCGGTTTACTATGGATCCCCAATAGGGATCAGTCCTGCTAGAGATCCCCAATGGGAATGGGACCACCAATCCATTGATTTCTTTTAAATATGGAACAAGTTTTGTAAGTGTACTTCCTTAAACTCATGTAATCAAACATAGTTTTCTAGGCATGAAATCAGCCATTGGTTCATTACACAATCTAGTAACAAGTTAAAAAGATAGTGTTTATGTCGCAACTACGAAGTTCAAAAGATAAGCATTATACTTTGTGATTCAATATACATAAGTTGTAAAACAAATTATGTATTCTTCCTTGACACTTTCATAATAAGATGATCCAGTCTCTAATACTAGAGTTATATATATATATATAACTTTGCATGTTATGTTTTTAATCTAATCGACTTGAAAGTAACGTAAATAGAAATAGAAACCAGTCAAGTCTTGTATTACTAACTGTTAGTACCTATAAATTAATTCTAGGAAAAACGAACGTACCGATGTGATACTTTTTTTTAGGTTCGAATACCAAAATCGAACAGGACAAGCCTGAACTGCGATAGTAGCTGTTCCGTCCTGCTTCGATCACGAGGAGGGGAAGATGGGTTGATCTCAGGGGAGGGAAGCAGAATTTTTGTTGAGAAAATGGCAATGGTATTTAATTGTGTGAGTTGGGTATTGAAAACTCTGAAGAATAACATAGCTTTTGGGTAACAAAGCTTGTTCTGTTTTCTGGATAGGCTAAGTAACATATTTATAGTAGTTTTGAATACACAATGTCAATTTCTTAAGTTGTGGAGGTCGTGGGATATGGAGAGATGGAGATGATGGGATAGTGCGAGATAATTTAGGGAAGTTTATAGAAATCTCTTTTATAATTCACCCACTATATTTCCTAACTGTTGTAACCATGCCACTACTCTAACTTTTCACATGGGGTGTTTTCACGCCGCATGTTTTCGTAGACCACCAAACCAATACCCCATGAAGAATCCCCCCATGTGACGTATTTTGATGTTTCTTAGGTGTTTTAGGTGAATCATTGATCTCATCTTATTTTGGATAAATCGTAGCTGTTGATATGATGTATGCCTTATAGCCGTGCTAAATTAGAGTTGTTGTGAAAACAACTCAACCAAAGACATCCGTGAGATTAGGGCATGCATGTGTCATGTTGAGGCGTACAAGGATAACTTGGCATGCTAACGACTAGTTAATGCGCTATAATTTATTGTGACATGCTAATGGAACAAAAGTGGCATAGTGCACGCGTGTTTTATGCCACGGTCAGAATAAAGAGAAATATTTCAGGCTATAATCTACATGCGAGATACTGGAGTGCTAAATTACCGTGTGGCCTTTGAATATCCTATTTTATAGTGATAAAATAGTAAGTGGCATGGTGGCCTAAAATGGCGCAGTGGCGCTATGTTTGGCCTAATGAGCTAAGATCCAAAAGATGACTCAAATAACTTTGGCCTCAGCGCCACAACTAGTATTGGATCTAATTGAATCTATTGGCGCGATACGGCATGGAAGTTTAATGCCATATTAGGGCTTTGCGCAGTGTGGCCTTAAATGGCGCGCGCTTTGGTGTCTGGCTCGGTAAGCTGCGATTTTGTAGCAGCTTGACATATTTCCCATAGTCACGGCCAATACGAGAGAGATGGCCGGGATATTGCTTATCCATGATCTAAATAACTTAACCTACAGTCCAGGGGAGATATAGTGGCGCACTCTACACTCGAGGAGGTATGTGGTATGTTGTGGCATGGGCTATGGCCTTGGCCGGGACTGCCAAAGGCCAAGGATAGTGTGCGGACCATGCCATGGACTTGGACGTGGTGCCAAGAACGAGAATAGCGCTCGGGGTTTTTCCATGGCCTTGGCTATAGATGCCAAGGCCGAAAATGGCGCGCGGGACCTTGCAATGGCCTTGGCAAAATCTTCCAAGGCCGTGAATGGCGTGTAGGACCTTGCAATGGCCTTGGTCAAAGCTGCAAGGTCGAGAATGACGCGCGGGATTACGCCATGGACTTGGCCAAAGCTGCCAAGGCCGAGAATGATGCGCAAGATCACTCCATGGACTTGTCCAAAGATGCCAAGGTCGGGAATGACGCACGAGATCACAACATGGCCTTTGCCAAAGCTTCCAAGGACGGGAATGATGTGCGGCGTATGCCATGGTGCGGTAGTGGGTATGCCACATGCTATATTTCGCCAGATTGTGTTTTGCTATGCTTTGGACTTAGCCAATTGTTTTGAGATGATTTCATCCAATCCATTAGTCCATTCTTATTTTATCCAAAACGCTATGAGTTACAATATCTATATTATGGTCTTACCCATAGTTGGCTGAGGTTTTATAGGATATGCAGTATATTCCACGGATTTGGCTAGGCCTAGCTGATAGGCCACAATACTTATGATGTGATTTAATCCAGGGTTTGAGTTTAGGGCAATATTCCAGGCCTAGATTCGAGGTGTAATGTTATTCCAGTATGAATTTGAATACGATAGTGCCGCTATAGCATGTTCAAGGGACTCGGCCGTAGGACTTTGCGACTTGAGACGATACTGATATGACTATGTACTAAATATGATACTCTCAGTAGCTGTTAATTCAATAATGTCATCAAATCCTATCCTGATATGAATAATGCCATGTATGCGACATACAAGGTACATACATGATGTCACACATAAAATAACGAGGTTTCTGTTGGGGAAAGCCTTGAGATCTTGCATGCATATACACTTCTAGAATAACTATAATATTACTGGGTACGTTAATCGAATACACTTTATTGATTCTCTTGTGGAATACAAATTGTTTTGATATAGATTAAATAATCTCGATGTCGGGTTAGGGATTTTTATCATAATTTTATAGTTAGGTCAATGCCAATTTACTACAAATACCCTTGTCAAAAACTCACCATCACCACTAACCTAAAGTATAAGGATGATGCCGACATGTCTTTAGAGTAATTCTTATATGTTTCAATATTTATAGACTTCCTAGTCTAATCAAGCAACTTTGAGTTTTGGTACTAAAATATGAAAACCAGCCTTGACATACTAAAGCTTGGCGGGTCAACCGACCAATGCGCTAACAATTTCAAATACTGTCAATGATGCTCAAAATAAGTTCTTTTCTTGGATACAAAACTTGTTTGTTTTCTTAGTTAAAATTTAACATGCATTTAATGTCTTTGCTGAGCAAAGAAGCATGTGAAGTTGAGTGCTAAATAATTACCATAAGTAACTACTTCAATAGATTGCTTCTAACTTGTTGCGGTCAGGTTTATGCAACAATTTCAACTAACTAAATTAAGATACAAATTTGTCTCTAAAGTTTGATTTACTCTTACAAGGAGAGGTTAAGTTTTTACCGCTTGGAAGCACGGCATAAACGGTAGCGGAAAACGTATAAAAGTTCTCATTGAAACAAAAAAAAAAGTTAAAAAAATTTCAAATTTAGTTTTGGAATATATGTTCTTTTTTGTTTGTAAACTTAAGAGAAAAGTAAGTATCCAAGAGAAATCGCTCCAATTTAAGATCGCCAACTTAAATGGCAAAAAAGAAAGCAAAAAATTACAGCTATTATAAATTTTCGTCAACTTAGGTTCGCGAACTCAACATGTAGGTTTTCGAAATCAAATTTCAAAATAATCTTTATTAGAAAATTGCTAGACTTGGGTTCGAAAACTCACCTGAGTAGGTTAGTGAACCTAGTGAGGAAAAAGTTGTCAGCAGAAAACTACTTGACCAAGGTTAGCGGTCCCAAATAGTGGGTTTGCGAACCTAAACTTTTATATATCACCCGATTTTTCTCCTTTGATTCTTGATTTCGAATCTTAACAAGTGAGAGCATTAACTTCGAGACCTCACAAATCTTAGCCAAATGCTAGTGCGTGACAGGAACTTCTTTATATGTCATTCAGACGCAAAACCGAAACAAATAGGTAGATAGAAGGGAAAATTGCAAAATAAAGACAGGTCTTCTTCGCTAACCTTTGATAAAGTTCTTCAATGATGTCTTCATATGTTCTTCAATCTTCAAGGGTAATTTTGAGTGAATTCTATAACTCCACTCATAAATCTAACATAGTCTTAACTCCAAAGCAGATTTTAAGAAACTTACAAATTGATAAATAATTTTGGTGTTTAAAATATGATAAAACACTTGACATACGAACGCCTGTGGCTGTGGGCTCAACCAAGCATTCCTTTAGCAAAGTAAATATATGCGCATTACCCTAACAATATCTTGTATAAAAAGAAATTTAGATGATCTTCAGATGATATTGATCATTTAGATAGAGATTTAATTTGAGTATATATCTCAAGGCTTTCTTAATACTTGGATATACCCCAACACATGGTCTTACTCTGGGACTTAAAATTCTTAATCTCCACAATTTTATTTTATTTTAGAAGCTTTACATTAATTATAGGGTTACATTTGGGAATAAGTTTCAATAAAATTAACTATCTCTCGTTATTAATCGCATGATTTAAGACTTTAAGGATATAAAAGAAAATAGTTTTTAATTGGTATACCATATATGTTAAAGCATGCTAGGTTGAACCCCACATGTGTAGGCCAAGTTTGTATATGGTCAATGCTTAAATGTAAAAATATATCTTGAGCTATCAAGTATACTTTTTTGAGTTTAGATTTTAAAGTCTTAGGTTGGGATCTGTCCTCTCCGCTGATTTCAAGCATAAATTGAAAACTAAAGATTGAAGACTCAAGGAGCAAACATCAGGATATCCCAATCAATATAATATTCTATAAGAGGTGTATAATTCGAACTACACATATTATCAAAATAATTGGTTAGACTTACGCTTGGCATCGCCTAATTAATCTTGAGATCATAAGCATATAAAGATTGAGCATGCCACGTAGGAGATACGACTATACAATCCAATGCTCATAGGTGCCATTTGAGAAAATATTTGAACAACAATTTATTCGATAAGTTTCAAAACCATGCTACGGATTTCAAAACAACCTTGGCATATATATATATATATATATTTATTAGTATTATTCATGTCAGGTTGTGAAACTAGCTATTACGGAAAGATTTACATAACCATGGTATACATGAGAAATGAAACGTTGTACAAAGAAAAAGGTTTTGGAACCACTCTTGTTTTGGTTTTGAAACTCACCCCTCAACTTGCACTATGCAGTGCACATGTCTTTGGTATAGTTCAGCTATGTTTTAAACCAATGTCTACAAATTTTTAGGTATGGTAAAGATTATATAGAAAGTGTGTAATTGTGGAATAAGTCAGGGTTCCGCTTGCTAAGGTTGTAATTCTTAAAAACGTATTCTCGAAAAATACGGTTATCCTAAGAAATAATTATGTCGTTACATAAAGAACATGACTTGATACTTGGAAAAAACCTATAGGCTACAAATAATAAATGACTTCTGACAGCTTGAGCATTGCACCCTAGCAGTAGATTATTAAAACGAAGTGAAAAGACGAGGGTACCAAGTACACCACCATCTTTCGAATCCAATGGCCTTCAAGCATACGATTAGAGAGAATGTTTTTAGAATTAAATAACTTTAATGCGGAAACAATAAAAGCATACAGACACAACAATTTTGTTAACAAGGAAACCGAAAATGTAGAAAACATCTAAGACCTAGTTTAGTTTTGGATACTCTCAGAATTAATCCGCTATACAAAGAATACAACCAACTTCGTACAGTTGAGACCAAGTATACTAACTCCAAGTTACTCAGTTTCTTTAGTATCCCTGCGCCTACTACCAATCTGGTCTATGCACTTGAATCCTAAGATAGAGTCAACTATATTAAGTCGTTATACATGCTAATGAAGACTTATAACACTCAACACCTTTGGATCGTATTCCGAAACAGTAAAAACTAATCTGTTTCATTAACCGCCGTATTAATCTCCCAGAACAACAAATTAATTAATCAGAGATGTATTGAGTTACAAGGGTTCTCTCGTTTAATCAATGTAAACTCATTTGTATCGGTTAGATCAACTAAGATATAAAGACTATCAGAGATAATCAATCTTAGATCTAAGTATATAAAATTCGGATCCTAAAGATTGTTGATGGTGGATTTTCAGCAAAGTCTGAAACCGTAAATTCAAGATACTGCATGTTTTTGACCCGACTTTAGGAATGCATGTGACGATTCACGTATTTTATGATTCGTGAACCGTTTTCACGATCTCTGGTCGATTACCTCTCAGAGCCACGATGAATATAATTCTCGAAAGGCCTCCCACTTGCTGAGCGTTCGATGCTGCGCATTTCATCGTGCCTGTCTATGTAGAAGAAAGATTGGGCGGTCCTCCATACATAATTGTTTGTTGAGAGGGCAAAACGCCTTCAGGACGTCGGCGACACTTGTTGTTCCCTGACTACATAGAGAGACATGCCTCTACATAGAAGAACGATTGGGCGGTCCTCCATACATAATTATTTGTTGAGAGGGAAAAACGCCTTCAAGATGTCGGTGACACTCATTCGTTGTTCCCTGACTATGTAGAGAGACCGTGTATAGATTCATGAAGTTCTCCATAGATAATTGTTTGATGTGACGGCAAAACTCCTTCAGGACGTTAACAACGCTGCACGTTGTTCCCTGACTATGCACCTTTCAGAAGGAGTATGATGCTTCAACTATCTCATATCTCGATTCTACAATAAATTAATTCTACCGTGACATTCACCACTAAAATCCTAGAAGATAATCTATTTTATCTCATTATTCCGATTCCATGGTCGAATCCACGGCCGATCCCATGGAATGGTAATAGATAATTTTATTATTCCGAATCCATAGTCGAATCCACGGCTAATCCTATGGGTTGATAATAAATAACTATTCATCTTTATTACTCAGTTTCATGAATCATTCTCCACTGAATTTCATAAATTGGTAATAAATACTTATAGGGCGTCTGACCGTCATCGAGTAAGTCCTGAGAAAATGGTGCGTGTATACTCGAAGAATAGTGCACAACGAGCACCCAAACACACGAACGAATGATCGAAATATGGACGAACGAGTGACCCATTGAAATAAAACAACAATTAATAAAATAGGGAAAGGCGTGGGGACGGGCCCACCGGCCGGCCGGCCGGTCATGTCGTGTCCGATACCTCCCTTATATTATTTTCACTAATATTTTTTATTTCCTCTCTCATCTCAAAGGGATTCCCTCATCTCACAGGGTTTCCCTCACTTGGGAAAACTCCCTCGTTTGAGAGAAACTCTTAGGTTTCCATGCTTTCATCGAACAAAAATAAGAAAAAGGTGTCACGGGAGTGAACCACCTAGACGACCGTCCAATCCCTAGCTGTGGCCGGTCCCACACCTCAAAATTCCTTATTTTCTCGTATTACTATTTCCATCATCTCATGGAACTCCATCGTTTGACCGAAAACCCTAGTTTTTCAATATTTTCTCAAATATTGCTCAAACCATGGAAGAGCCAAAAGGTCAAACGATCGACCAACCACAGGATTCCCACGTTAAACTTAAAATATTATTATTTTAATATTTTCAAATTATCTGTCGCATGAGCAAAGTTCTTCTTGCTCATTCGAGCAAAATTGAGAGTTTCAGTCAAGATCAAACTCTTCTGAAAATCCAAAACATTGCTCGAAGCGATCGTCAGAAAATACCAAAACTCTCAGGACTGAGACATGGACATGGTAGTGACACGGCCATGCTGCCTTGACCGACCAAGGCCGTCCCTAAGGCTTGCAAGGATCCGGTCCCACACATTCTCACGGTTTTGACCTAATTTGCTAGCAATTGCTCAAATTGGGTCCAAACTCCCTTCAACCGACTTGGAACTCGCTCAAACGACTGGCAGCCGGTCCCACAACCACCAAGGGTCGGTCCCATGCCTCCTTGGTCGGTCCCTCATCTCTCCACAATTAGGTTTTACTGCCTAACGCTCACTCGAGCACTATTCTAGTAAATGATCAACACTAGCATTTGATCATTCTTTCACCAATCAAAGGACCCTGGAGCACGCTCACTCGAGTATTTTGGTACCACATGGTCGTCCATCATCCCATGTGGTCGGTCCCTCCTTTACTCAATAGCTAATTCATCAATTTGACGAACAATTGATCGAAAATTAGAGTTTCGAACAAACGCTCGCTGAATCACAATTCTGAGCAGTTCAAACACTAATAATTTTATGATTGATACAACAATCAACATCTAAATTAATTATATAACATTCGGCCCCGCCAATATTTTAATTAATTATTATTTGGTCACACTACCAATATTCCATCGAATGAGCAATACTTGCTCAATTGCTTGAATATTGTTCCAACTATTAATATTCAGTAATTCACTGAACGAGCAATACTCGCTCAATTGCTAAAATCTTGATCCAGATATCAATATTTAGTAATTCATCGAGTGAGCAATGCTTGCTCATACGCTCGATTCATATATTAATATTCAGCAATTTATCGATCAATTGCTGGAGTAATATTTACTCAGACTATCACATTCATTCAACCTAGCAGATGCTCGATCCATGAGTCATAGAGCATTCGACTATCATGCTCCACTAAACAAAACTTAGAACCATCGTCTAATCAAATCAAACGACTGACTAGTCAAATCTACGTTCGTGAGACATCAATCACGTCACATGGGGGATATCCATTAGGGTTTTGGTCTGGTGGCCTACAACACGTGTGTTCATCCACGATGAGAAATGTGAGTAAGTCGTGTAAGCGGTTGAGGGAGTTAGCAAAGTAGTGGGTGGACAATCAACCAACCCTCTCACGTACGAGGAACTGGTGAAACCATGATCCCACTTTCCCACTCTTTCACTCGAGCAACCGTCACACTTACTGGAAATCAATGTGTTTAAACTTTTTAGCGGTATAAATAAGTCTCTGAGTCCATGATTGAAAGTAAGTAGGAACAGAACGAAAAACACATAGGAAGTCCACGAGATATTGAACAGACAATCCATCGTCTAACCAAGAAATCATCGTGTGACCAACACTCTTTCAATCACTCATACTTATTCATCATCTGCAGAAACCCATAATACATTCACAGATTACCATTGATCTCACACACTTCTCAGCTTCCCTCCTACAGATCAACCCTATTCCCTCTTTGTGTCCTAATTGACTCTGGAACGACCATTTACTTGGTTTAGGCCGGAGTCTTACAGATTGATCTCTCGAACTTAAAAGCACTCCCGTGCAGTGCATCTGTTTGAGGTTAGGAAGTTTGCTCGGTTGAGGAGTCTTCGATCGCTCGATCGTCTCTTTGTTCCCTAGAAAACCAGAAACTCGTTTTTTCCCATCTACAAAGATAAATGACAAATGATAGATTATCTATATATACAACAAGTTATAAAAGGTCTATCAAAATAAACGAGCTTGTCGGATCCCAGTCAATCAAGTGTGCACGAAGTATTATCACAAAGATCAGAATACCAATAAGAAAATATTTTAATCTTCAAAATCTTTTGTCTTTAAAGTATTTGCACAAACAACTTGATTCCCTTATGATTGATCACACACAGAACAGAGTTTGTTAACGTTGGATGATCACAAGTCATATCTTCAGATCTTAAATAAAATATCAGATTTGAAATCGTCAATCCTTTATCTGGTTCGAGTGACTTTATATCATAAGAAAAGGATTATAGAATAAACAAACTAGGTAACATCAAGGTTCAACTATACCGTTAATCAATCAAATCAATAATCGAACACTAAAATAAGAATACAATTATAACTTCCCATCAATGGTACTACTAGATGCTTCTTGATTCCAAAGAAGAATCTAAATGAAGCAGAAGTAAGAGATCTCACCTAATTAGGATACTTTCTTCTCAAATGAGTATTATGAGAATACTGCTAGTTAGCTTACCTTATACCAACTAAAATAATCAAGTATGTGTGTTGCAGGATGAGTTCGTAACAAGAACAAAGTTCACTATTGATAATTACCAAGGAAGTTTGGACACCAAGGAATTCCAAATCCGAAAACACTAAAAGATACACAATAAATACTTATTTTCGGTTTTGTAAATTCCAACTGTTGTCCAACTAATATGCCGAAATCTCTTATGGATGGCAACCAAATATTAGATAGCATACAAGTATACTTTACATATAATATCCACAGATATGCTTTAATTACTGGAAAATTAAAGATATATAAATTTCGAATATCAAATAAGATATTATGAAATATTTCGGTTTGGGATCTCACCTTGAGTATCAAGGAAAATACTTAAGCATTAAGTAGTAAGATTTTAGCACATGTTAAAAATATTATACAAACACCTTTTGAACTTTCCATAATAACCAAACCCAATTTTCGACAGCTAACAAAACCTTAAGATTATACCCGGATCGAAAAAAGTTTTAAATTTTTTATCATTAGGGATCGGTCTTGCAATATATCCCCAAGTAAGGGATCAATCATAGTATAGATCCTTGTTTAAGGGATCGGTCCTAGAATAGATCCTTTGATTCCTTTCAGTTACGAAGCAAGTTTCGCAAGTCAACTTCCTTAAACTCATGTAGTTAAACATAGTTGCTATACATGGAATCAATCCAAAGTTCAACACACTAACTAGTAACGAATTACAAACATAAAGTCATGTCACATTTACGAAGTTCAAAATATAAACGTTATACTTCGTAATACAACATACCAATGTTGTATGAAATAACTTGTATATACTTCCTTGACACTTTGATCGTAGTGGAATGATCAAGTCACCAATACTAGAAATACATAAGTATACTTCATATCTTATGTTTTCACTCTAAATAACTTGAAAAAAATGTGGATATAAATCGAAACAAGTTAAGTTTGTACTACTAACCTCGAATAGATGGATGATGTGTGCGTTGATGCCTATACGCGTTCAGGTTCTTAAGATTAACACGAGCTTGTCTCAACGTTTATAATATTCTTATTATAACCTAATGAAGTTGACTCTAGTAATCTAATCAAGCAGTTTCGAGTTTTGGAACTGAAATATGACAACCAAACTTGACATACCAATGCTTGGTGGGTTCAACCGAGCAAATTTGTTACACGAAGTAAGTACTTCTCGTGAGGAAAATTAAAATATTTATTTTGTTGAAACTCAAGCGTTCATACTCGAATAAATAAGTGTCACAATATCGAGACCATGTGTCAGTCAAGCAAGTATTTTTTACCAAGCTTCGAAAATTTACTTTGTCACCTCAAGAGTTTTAATTCTCTATTCTAACATATTCTAACCTAATGAAGTTGACTCTAATAAACTAATCAAGCAACTTCGAGTTTTGAAGCTGAAATATGACAACCAAACTTGACATACCAATGCTTGGTGGGTTCAACCGAGCAATACTATAACACGAAGTAAGCACTTCTCGTGAGGAAAATTAAAATATTTACTTTGTAGAAACTCAAGTGTTCATACTCGAATAAATAAGTGTCATAATCTCGAGACCATGTGTCAGTAAAGCTAGGATTTTTTACCAAGATTCGAGAATTTACTTTGTCACCTTAAGAGCTTTAATTCTCTCGGTCATGATTTTGTTAAGGATATGTATTGAGTACTTAAGATTTACCATAGCGAGGTGATAATCAAAGAGCTCATACTTCTAGTACCAGGCCCAAAAACCATGATTTTGGGTATTTAGTAATTGTATTGAATTGGTGAAACGAAGTGCTCAAGAGTTTTTTCATTAATTTGGATAAGCTTAAAATTTAAGGTTACAATATATCGGTATGGAGAAATACATACTTGAATCCCATAAGCATACTGCTTGGTTGAAATGGGTATTCCTGGAGGCCATGGGTGTTATGTCTTCCGAACATACTAGTGAGCAATACCTAGATACCAACGGACGAGTATAAGGTGACTCATGTGGTTTTTCTGTTAATAAGGAGTAAGTGCGGGAGTATTGCAGGTTATTGATCTAGGATTGTCAATAATTGTTAAAAGGTTATTGAAATGTTTTTCAGGTTATTTCCTGGAACCGCACCGGAGCCAAGTGTATTGAGTCCCCAAACATGTTTTTTTCTTGGCTAGTTTTACTCAAAATTCTCGGATTTTACCTAGTTTTGCTTGGACTTATTTTTTTTTCCATCTTTTTTCTTAAATTTAATCTTTCATTAGAATATTTAGATAGATATAATATAACTTCGTACGAGAATTTATTAGATTCAAGTCGACATGAAGAAGATAAAATAAATTTATCATAAATTTCAAAGACACAACATGCACCCGGACC
This sequence comes from Papaver somniferum, assembly GCF_003573695.1. NCBI lineage: Eukaryota > Viridiplantae > Streptophyta > Magnoliopsida > Ranunculales > Papaveraceae > Papaver > Papaver somniferum. The sequence goes on from NC_039368.1 coordinate 30,640,182, forward strand.
TGACGGGTTTTTAGGTTTTTAATCGGGTCCGGTTTCGGGTCCACTAAGTTAGGACCCGAACCCGAACCCCTTTTTTATTGGGTTCGGTTCCGGATCTAGTAGTAGCCGGGAGGTACCAGACCCGTCGATAGCCCTACTAAGATCTCTTGCAAGTTTCATTAGGTATTTGACATAATATCTTTATCTAGTGAGTATATTTATTATGGATATGGTCCTAAGATTTTTCAAATGTTTGGTAGATTTTCTCGCTAACATAATTCGTGCGTATTGCTTTTAATTTATATCCTTAATATATCATTTATTTTTATTTTATAATCAAAGTGAAAATATAACGTGGTTAAAGTTTTTGTCTTTCTACGAATCATCTCTCTGTAAGATCAAACAACAATTTCCAATTACAGGTTATTATTTAAAAAGATCTCGATGATTTACTCGCTAACCTCGCATTTTTAATACAAAATGTTCCTCAATATTTTTCTTTGAAGCAATATTTCTCAATATATAGAATCACAAAACAATCGACTTATGCTTAAAGTTCTTTCCCAATTTTTATGAAATTCGTAGATACGTATATAATTCGTGATGTTTTTAAAAACCCATAAGTTGTACACCTATGAATATGATCGATTAAAATGCAATATTAATTCTTCTTATGCATGATTAAAAAAAGAATCCTCAATGATTTGCGGAATTATCGATTTACGCTATAACCCATCCGACATAAATATTTATGAGATCAAATAAATATCTTAGAATAACATAAATGTAAAAAACTCATGCTTTCCAGACTCAAGTTTTTGAATACACCGAATTAACGAGTATGAATGCTAGTAATGTCATAAAGCTAGAAAAATATATTAGTAATTTAAGCTTTCACTAGATATCACACCAACATCTTTTAGCATTTTTCTCTTGTTTAAACGCCAAACAATATTTACGAAATAATTCTTAATTGATGACCAAAGAGAGTCCTTATACATGCTTACTTGTGAGGTAAAATTGCAAATATTTTTTTTCCACCATTTTAGTTTTGCTTTTTTCTTAACATATCCAAATATAAACCACGTTTGTTCAGATTGCAACGGAATAATAAAATTAAATAACTGCTTAGCCTTATATTTTGTTTAACTTGATGTAGTTTAAAAGATACTAGTACTAGAATAGAGAAGAGTTTAGCACAGTCGTTAAAAATCCTGAAAGTGTTGTAAAAGCCTTTCAACAACTATTGTAAATATTGATTTTCAAATTTCTTCAATGTAACTCAAATATTTTCATATTAGAATCAAAATCTTTTGATTGCTCTATAGCCTAACGCTAACATATTCAAAATTTGATAGCCTAAATGACCAATGAATTTGAAAAAAAAATTAAGATAATAGTTGCAAAAAGTCTAATCTTTATCAATCCCTATCGGATCCAGAATTAATGGGTTCAGAAACTGAAATGTACATAGAAAAACGAGCGATACTCTTGACCAGTTTCGAGCACTATCTAAATCTAAATTAACTAAACCAGAAGGGACTCGACCGCTAATGGAACCAAAGTGAGATATGTTACTTTTTTTTTTCTTTTATCCACAAGGCGTATTACCTATTAAAATATATTTTGGTTCATATCTCCTAGAATGTTGTCATTTTGAGATAGCAATAAGAAAAAATAACATAAATATTATTAGTGATCAAATTACTTAATAATTAGCCATGATTCTGCAAAGAAAAAATCATTCAGATTGTCAGATTGGTCATCTGACTAATTGGTTTTGGACATGTCCAATTTAAAAACCAATAAAATAATTTACCTTTTCATTATAATTTTTCTTAAGTGAGCACTTTTTTTTTCTTTTTTTATAGCCCACCTTTTATTTTTCTAATACTGCATGAACAACCTCATACAAACATCGATTTCCATAAAAAGTGAGCACCAAAAAAGAGGTTAAGTAAGGAAAGGCCCGGTTCCTAAATGTAATCATGAAAACTGGTTTTCAGTGGCATGAAGTAATCAAGACTCATGAGTGACCATGGCCTTCCTCCTCCTCTGGACTCCAATAGTAATCTGACGGTTAACAGCAAATATGTGTGTAAAATCTCGATAATGATCTGAGAGAATCTTCAATGTTTTGAAATGTATTTTGTTTTCTTTAATGCTGTGTTTGAGTGTACACTTCGATTCTGATGAGAGTAGTTAGCCTTTTTAATTCATTGGCTGCAGACTGAAAGCAGTAGTCCTGCCACTGTTGTTGTTTTTTTTTTCCTCCTTCATTACTCTTTCTCAGTCTCTTTCTCTCTCCATAAAAAGTGAGGATTCTTTTGCGAATTCTTTTTTCTTCCCACAAACAAAAGCTTTTTCAAGAAACGCCAGCGGCTCTGTTTTTATTTTTTATTTTTCTTGTCTGCCATTAATATCTCCATAAATACTAGTCTTCAGCCTTTCAAGTGCCTCCTCTCCTCTCTGTTTGTTTTTCTCTCTCGTTTTCACTGTTGTAGTAATCAAAACACACTACAGCTGGAAAATATGAATTGAACCCTGTTTTCCTCCTTCACTTTCACTGTTTTTATGTGTTCATCATTCTTGCTTTAAAGTACGACTCACCTGTAAAAAAATCTCTGTTTTTATCCGAGTAGGAAAAAAGAAAGAAAGAATCGGATATTTTGTTTACTGACTTCTCATTAGGATCTCTATACACTTTATCCAGCAAAAACCCAGTGATTCTCTTCTTGTTTTAAGCTCACTAGAGACTTGTAGCTATCAAACATAAAACCCATTCAAACAAGTAAAACCAAAAAGGAATCTCTCCCACACATTTCCTAAACCCATCTATAAAAACCCTCATCTGGGTTTTGTGTTCAATCAGATTCTCCAACTTGGGTTCCTTTCAAACTATTCAAAATGATTACAGGAACTGATCTCTACCATGTTTTCACTGCTGTGGTTCCTCTTTATGTTGCTATGGTTCTAGCTTATGGTTCAGTGAAATGGTGGAAAATCTTTACTCCTGATCAATGTTCTGGTATCAATAGATTTGTTGCACTCTTTGCTGTTCCTTTACTTTCATTTCACTTCATATCAAGTAACAATCCTTACACAATGAACTTGAGATTCATAGCTGCTGATTCTCTTCAAAAGATTATAGTCTTGGTTGTTCTAGCCTTTTGGTCTAGATTCAGTGCAAATGGTTCTCTTGAATGGTCTATTACGTTATTTTCACTCTCTACACTTCCTAATACACTTGTTATGGGCATCCCTCTTTTGAAAGGAATGTATGGAGAGTTCTCTGGAAGTTTAATGGTTCAGATAGTTGTTCTTCAATGTATCATTTGGTATACTCTTATGTTATTCCTGTTTGAGTATAGAGGAGCTAAACTTCTTATTGTTGAACAGTTTCCTGATACTGCTGGTTCCATCATATCATTCAGAGTAGATTCTGATATTCTGTCTCTGGATGGGAAAGAACCATTACAAACTGAAGCTGAAGTTGGTGAAGATGGTAAACTTCATGTTACAGTCAGGAAATCTACTAGTTCTCGTTCTGAAGTGTTCTCTAGGAGATCTAATAATGGGCCACATTCAGGGGTTTCTTTAACTCCTAGAGCTTCAAACTTAACTAATGCTGAGATTTATTCACTTCAATCTTCCAGAAACCCAACTCCAAGAGGATCAAGTTTCAATCATACTGATTTTTACTCAATGGTCAATGGAAGAAATGTGAGCAGTACTAGTCCTAGACAATCTAATTTTGGGAACATGGGTTTTGATGAGGAAAATGGAAATGCAGGAGGGTTTCCAAGGAATACTACACAGCAAGGTAGTGGATACCCTGCACCTAATACTGGTATGTTTTCTCCTGTTGGGAAGAAGAAAAATGATGGAGCAAAAGATCTTCATATGTTTGTTTGGAGTTCTAGTGCTTCACCTGTTTCTGAAGGAGGGCTTCATGTCTTTAGAGGAGGTGCTGATTATGGCCATGAAAATGGTGGGATTGGAGCTCATCAGATTGAACCAAACCCAAAAGGTATACATCTTTTAGTTCCTGCAGTTCTATTTATAAATGCATGATTGCTTTTGTTTCTTGATGCTAGTTTAAATGCATGATTGATTTTGTTTCTTGATGTTAGTTAACAGAAAGTAATGTGTAGCTCAAAATTAGAAATAAAATCTTGCTTGATCTGTGTTCATTTCTTGTTATACAAGGTAGTTGTTCTGTATGCTTTTATAGTTACTGATTCTTAGATAATGTGAGTCAAAATGCATTGTGAAATCTTTCTAACTTCCAGTTTTGGCAAGTATCTTTTCTTGCCTTATGTTCATTGTGTATACTCACTTATAAATGATTGGGTTCTTCTATTCGTGATGTCAATCAACTGCTTTTAGGTAGGACTAGTTGTTATATTCTTGCGTCTAATGTTTTATTCCTGGTATAGACTTTTTAATACTTTCTTTTATTTGGTAATGCATTTGTGTAATCTGAATTGGGCTACTTGTAATAAATTTCAGAGTTTGAAGAATACCGCCGAGATGATCAGTTCAGTTTTGGAAATAGGCAAGCCATAAATGGTGGTGAACGAGAAGCACCAAATTTGACAAAGCTTGGTTCTAGCTCAACTACTGAGCTTCACCCTAAAGCTGCTTATGGTGAAACCAAGGCCACTACTATGCCACCAGCTAGTGTTATGACAAGGCTCATTTTGATCATGGTATGGCGAAAACTCATCAGAAATCCCAACACCTACTCGAGTCTCATTGGTCTCACCTGGTCTCTAGTATCTTTCAGGTATAAGCAAATCATTAGTCAAAAGAGTTTATACCTTCAATTCTAAGAACTGTATTCTTCTTACTTTCTTTATTTGTAATCTCTAATTATATATTCATCGACAGGTGGAACATCATTATGCCTGCAATCATAGCTAAATCAATATCGATTCTATCTGATGCTGGTCTTGGAATGGCTATGTTCAGTCTTGGTATGACTTTCAGCCTCTATGTTTTGGCATACATACTTATTCATGAGATTCTATAAATACTTGAAAAATTGAAGGTTTAACTAGGATTAGCTTGTGTAAATTGTCTTTGTTTTTTTGATTTGATTTACTCCAGCAAAATCATAACTGTTCTCTTTGTAGGTTTGTTTATGGCGCTACAACCACGTATGATTGCTTGTGGAAACAAAGTTGCTACATTTTCTATGGGTGTTCGCTTCCTAACTGGTCCTGCAGTCATGGCTGCGGCCTCTTTTATTGTTGGATTGCGTGGTGATCTCCTGCGCATTGCTATTGTTCAGGTAACGCCTCTTTTAATCCTATTCGATTGAATTCATGGCCTTTTATATTTGCATATGATTGTTGATTTCTTCCATATTCTAACTGCAGGCTGCTCTTCCCCAAGGAATAGTTCCCTTTGTGTTTGCTAAGGAATACAATGTCCATCCTAAAATCTTAAGCACTGGGTATGCATTCTACATCTCTTGACATTCCTTCGGAAGCTACTATGTTGATACTTAGATTATGGGGAATGTCCATTGTCTTGAGTTGCTATCTATAAATTCAACTTCAGAATTCAAGTTAAGATTGTGACATGCAATTCTAATCTGGAGACCATTTCTTTCATTGTCTCTGTGGTGCAGGGTTATCTTTGGAATGCTGATAGCTCTTCCCATCACACTAGTTTACTATATCTTACTTGGGCTCTGAAGGGAACAGCTCGCCACGCCTTTTTTTTTGGGAACATACTGTACATTTTTTGCCCCTTGTTGCTGATAGGGAATTTTGCTAGCAGCTGATAGTATTTCATGAAGTAGTAGTCACCACCAGTGTAGAAGGAGAAAGAAAGAACAGAATCTGGAATATGCTTTACATCAACTGACTTAGATAAAAGAGAATGAAGAGAGAAAAATTTGACCGTTGGGTAGATTTTTTTTTTGTTTAATTTGAATCTCAATTTTCTCTTTTAAATTGTAAAACAGCTATTAGCCTGTGTTACTTAGTTGGGATCAAAACAGATGCTACTACTTTTGCTGCAAGCTTCAAAGGAATTAGTGGTTAACTTTCTTGTCAATTCATATTTTGGTGCATATTCCTTTTATTTCCTTGTGGTTTGATGCTCGGGTAGCATGACACTCCTTGGTCGTATCTTAGTTGGAGATATCTTTCTTGTCAGGAATTCCTTTTTTTTAAGGATTTGGCAGAATCTTGTCATGTAAAATGCAGGATCGTCTTCTCTAAAAGTCCAAATATTTGTTAAAAATTCAACTTATCTTGCCAAGAACTATTAGCTTCAAGTACTAACCCGTAGATGTGTGATATGCCAAGATGCAGCTGAGTTGACACTACAGAGCGGCAAAGTACCTTAAACACATTTCATGTGCAGGACTCTGAAAATGGGTGCAAACTTAAGCGCTGCTATAGAATATGTGTATTGCGTAGTCGTTTAAATAATAAGTTGATAAGAATCCAGATGTGACTCTGATCTCCAGAAAATTGCAAAGTAAGATAACAGTCTCACTGCATCTAGGTTAGGAAAACTGCATTCATAGTCAACCTGCCGGCATTAAAGTTGCACAGAGATTTAGCACCAGAAGATTGTTCAATCCTATAAATTTTTTATGTGTCGCGGAACACAAGAAATACCTAACCAGTAGAGTAGACACAGAAAAGAAAACCAAAATGTTGGATAATAGGATTGGCAACGCTACCTATCTATCTAGGGAAGGAAGCCACAGTCTCATGCTTCATTAATGGGACGGACAGACAAACCGACAGACATGTTCAGTATCTATCTATACACGGGGGTAAGCGTGCTCTTAGGGATGCTCAAGCTCTAAACCTAACTTATGCGTCTAAACAGAAGCTGTATTCTTTTTAGGAGGAGGAGCATTTCTAAGATCAAATCCTATGGATAGTGTCGCTCTTTTATTTGAAGGAGTGAACTACCAATTTGTTCTAATTAAAAACTGGTGTGGGTAGTTTTTACTCCACTTTCATCCCTAACATGTTCATATACTCGTTCGCATGAACGAGTGCTAAGTAGTCTATACTAGACGGGGGACTGTCCCCCGTTTGAGAAAAAAAACTATACGGGGGACAGTCCCCCGTATATGAATTTTTTTTTGGTTGGACGGGGGACAGTCACTATCTCACGGGAGACTGTTCACCGGAAATGCTTGAAAATCAGATTTTTAAAATAAAGTTTTCCCTCCAACCATCATTTTATTAGTAAATTTTGGAAAAAAAACTCAAACAGGAGATGATTATCCGTGCAGCGTCCTTTTTTAATTTTGTCCATAGTAGCTTCACCCTTTCTATTGGACGAGTTCAAAGAGATAGTCTTCATTTGGGGAGTACCCATAGGATTCGCTCTAACCAAGCTATCTGTGTATCCAAAAGGTAAGATGCTCAAAATTATTTCTTATACTGACATGTTCCGACTACTTAAAAAGTTAATTTGGACATCAACGAAACATATGATTTGGTTCATTTTGGTAATATCAAAGGTTGTTCTATAGTAATTCATGGTAGTAGATGCTTTTCAAAAGAATAAAGGGATATTTATAAAGTACCCCTTTTTTGAAATGTACACTTCAAAAGTACCTACGTTTTTTACAAATTTTCTAAAGTATCCTGTTTTATTCAAAAGACAAATTCCATCCAGTTAAGTGCTAGGTGGTAGTTATCTTTCCTATTAAAAGTCCTATTTACCCCTGAACTACATCTCCTTGGTAGAAAGGATAATGATTCGACGATCCTGAAAGAGGGTGTAATGATCCTGTACTAGGATCGACGAACCTGAAAGTGGTGTAACGACCCTGAACCGGGCTCGACTAACCGGAAAAATATTGTAGAAGATTGATTCCCCCCAACCAAAAACCCAAGACACTTGGGAATGATGAACCCTTTCAGGGAATGATGAAACGAACCTGAAAATGATGACACGATCTTGAACCGAGCTCGACAAATTGAAAAAATGATGTAGAAGGTAAACGTACCGGCAAGTAAAGGATAAACAAGTAAATTTTAAAGAAAGTAAACTAGTGTTGACTAACTAGGATGGAAAACTAAACAGTTGGGATACTTTAGAAAATTTCTAAAAGACAAAGGTAACAGAAAAATGAGGTCAATAAAACAGGGATACTTTATAAATTCTCCCCAAAATAAAAGAATTCACTAGTACGTGTATGAAACAAAACAAGATACGTACAAACAATATTTAAGAATGTTTTAACACTGTCCTTTTCAAAATAGTATTTGATTCATGTCGAGTGACTTGGGCCCTGGTTTACGCCCCTGGTAATTGGTAAGCATTAAATTTGTTCCAATTTGACACGATAACTCACTTTGAAGCAGTAGTGTTCATTGCTGGATAACACTATTTTAGTGAGTATGAGGCTGGCAAGAATCAGTTGGAGATTATCTAAAGTCTATGAATAGCTTCGACAGCAATTGCACGGAGAAATCAAAATGCTGGGGCATATATTAACATGGTCGAGAGATAAGTGCACTAAACTTGTGAATTAGAAAGAAAAAAAAACAAAAAACCCTTGTGAGCCATCCATGATGGACTGCATATCAAGAGGTATCCAAAGTTGGTTATATTTTCCGATCCAAAAATTATTGTGGGAATTTTGTTGTGCTTCTTATAAGAATATGGTAAGCTTCGTGCAGCAACCGCCGGTATGTTCTGGATGCATTAAACTTAGGCATGTGCAAAGTCCGGTTTGGTTTTGGTTTTTTTTTGCATTGGACCTAGGCATGTGCAGCAATAACGGAAGTCAGGTTATGTTTGCCTGTTTTCCAACTTTATTTCTCTTAAAATACTCACTGGTTTTTGAAGCTCGTCACATCACGATGATGTAGCACTTAATAGCGTGTTTGAATACACATCTAGAAGTAGCTTTTTGACTTCTAGAAGTCAGTTTGGGTGTAGAATTTCAGAACGACTTCTCGAAGCAGAAAGGTCGACTTTTTGTGAAGCAAAATATCTGGACTTCTGACTTCTGCTTTTGGAGAAGCAGAAGTCAGAAGCAGAATTGTATCCAAACGCGCTATAAACAACTTGCACCATTCAAGATTTATCTTTTCTGCATTCGCCACACATCCTCGAGCTCCTTCAAGCGTCTTAGTTTCCTCTCCTTCAACGTCTTAGGTTGAAGTCAAACCAATGACAGTCTCCACTTGTTAACGTTTCCGTATTTTTTATAATGAATGATTATCATTTTTGACTTTTGAGGATTAGCATGAGCGAAGTGAGATAACTTCAAATCAAATACACTGGTGATAGGTTTCTTGAATCATGAGGTAGTCCTCCTTGGCATGTATTTAAACCTAGGCCAACATTCCTAACATAAAGCTGAATGCCATGCAAGAATAGGGGAACCATGCAACTACGGTAAAAACTCTCATCTTTCCTTATTGTGTTTGCAATTATTCTAGTATTTATTCACAGTTGGTTTATTTGCATCATTTAGACTTAAGATTTAGTTGGGGATTTACTTTCTTGCATACTTATTATCAGTGTATCAACATGAGGGTGATAGCGTGGAACTGCCAAGGTTTTTGCTAACAAAAAAACCAGGGATCACCTTAGAGATCTTATGCACAAATATGAGCCAGACATTATTTTCTTATCAGAGGCCAAGTTAGGAGAAGATAAAATGACAAAGTTTATTAGATCATATAAGTTTCCAAATTGTAATCTGATTCCTTCTAGGGGTTTAGCTGGAGGTTTAATCCTTTTCTGGAAAGATGGATTTCATTTTAGTATTGCCAATTCAGAATCTTGGATTATAAATTATTTGGTGCAGGATGATCCAAGTAAACCAGAATGGGTCCTTACTTGTATGTATGGGTTTCCCTACCCTAACCAGTAAGAAAAACAATGGACCTATATCAAAAATTTAAGCCAGGGTATTCAACAACTGTGGGTCATCATTGGCGATCTGAACTTAGTGTTTCCAAATGAAAGTAGAAAATCCATTGGCAGTACTTCCTTTTATAATTCTTATTCTACTACTTCTTCAAGGGATTCTTACTTCACTGATCTAACTCATGAGGTGGGTCTGGAAGACATGGGTTATACATGAAGATCATTTACTTGCTCTTCAAATATCCATGGTACTGGCATTCGCAGATCAAGACTAGATAGGGATGTTACAAATGAATATTTTGTCATTCATTTCCCAAATGCCAAGCTATTACATCTACCACAATTGGGGTCTGATCATTGCCCAATCATGTTGGATAATACTGCTTCAAATGGAGATAAGAAACACAATTGGAAGTACTTTCAGTGCTATGAGAAGGATGAGTCCCTAAAAAATGAGATCGTTTCAGCTTGGAATCATCAATTTAATGAGTCCCGTGCTTATCAATTCTCACGACATCTTATTCTTACCAGGAAGTTTGTATCAAAGTGGAACATGGATAAATTTGGAAATATCCAAAGCAATATCTTTCTTCTTCATCAACAGATGAAGCTATAAAGGGTGGCACTCAAGATAATAATACCACCAACCAAGTACAACAACTAGAGAATCAAATTGAGCACTGGCATCAAGTTCAAAATGAATACTGGGGACAAAAAGCTAGGGATGAGTATTATTTGGAGATGGATCGCAATACGAAGTACAATCATGCAAATGCAAATAAGAGGAGATCAAGAAACAATACTGTTGCCCTAAAGGATGGAAACGGAAATTGGTGTACAACAAGAAGAGCCTTGGAGAATCTACTTACAGATCACTATGGCTCGTTACATACTACCAGTTCACGAGTGAAAAATGAAAACATCCTCCAGTGCATTCCCCAAGTTATAACTGATGTAGATAACATAAAACTTATGAAGATACCAGATGATGTTGAGGTTCTAAGAGATTTGAAAGGAATGAAGTCTTGGAAGGCACCCAGACCAGATGGGTTTCCACTGGGATTCTTTAAAACCCATTGGGATATAGTAGCAACTGATGTGGTGTATATGGTGCAGCAGTTCTTCCGTACATGTTACATGCTGAAATGTTTAAATGCCACTAATATTACTCCTGTACAAAAAAACAACAACAAACAATTCCCCTCCGATCTTTGCCCTATTGCTTGTGTAACACAAGCTACAAGATTATCTCTAAGATAATGTCTGCTAGGATGAAAAAGCTAATGAGTAAAATTATATCACCTCTTCAAGCAGCTTATGTTCCGGGACGTCAAATTTCAGACAACATTTAGCAGGCTCAAGAAATAGTTTATACTATGAAGGATAAAAAAAAAACTCAAAACATCTAGCTTTGAAGCTAGATATGTCAAAGGCTTTCGATCATCTTGAATGGTCATTCCTTTTGGATGCTATGAAACATAGGGTTTTTGTACAGAGTTCCGTAACCTTATATTGCAGTGTCTTAACACCACAAAAATTTCCATACTTCTAAATGAATCTCCATGTGATGCTTATCATCCATCAAGGAGGGTGAGACAGAGTGACTCATTGTCACCCTATCTATTCATTATTGTTATGGAGGCGTTTTCTCGACAACTTTATCATGCTGAACAGATGAATCAGATTGAGGAAATTAAAATTTCCCCTGGTGCACCCTCTATCTCTCATTTGTTTTTCTCCGACGATTGCTTATTGTTCATAAATGCAGATCTTCATAATGTCAACAACGTGCTAAAAATTTTCAAAGATTTTGGTAGTGCTTCTGGTCAGATGGTAATTTCAATAAGTCAAGTGTGCATTCCAGCGTAAATGTTCCACAACGTTTTTGCAGAATCTTAACAAGAAGATTAAAGGTGCCTAGGAAGAACTCAAATGAGAGATGCCTGGGTATCCCATTCATCATAGGTAGAAATAAAGTTTAATGCTTCTCTCACTTATATGACAGGGTTAAAAACAAGCTCTCAGCATGAAATGGTAAGACCATGTCTCAATGTGAAAAATCTCTAATGATAAAGACAACTAGAAATACTATTCTGTCCTATTCAATGAGTTGTCTCCAAATCCCAGCATATACAATAAAGAAGATTGACTCACCACAAAGAGATTTCTGGTGGGGTTTTAAAGAGAAGAGAGGTACTTACTTTACTTCTTGGAAAAAATTAAGTCTGCACAAAAATCTTGGAGGGAAGGGTTTTAGAGACTTGAAGATCCTAAATCAAGCTCTCCTGGCCAGAGTATCTTGGAGGATGTGTACTAATGGAGATGCACAATGGGTAAAGGCAATGCAAGCAAAGTATTTCCCGGGCACTAGTTTGCTTCATACTAGTGTTAAAACAAATTGTTCTTGGGCTTGGAATGGGATATAAAAATAAGTACATTTCATAAAGCAGCACAATCGTTGGAGACTAGGAAAGAGGAGCAACATAAAGATATAGGATGTATGGGCTATGGGTCTAGATAACCCACCAGAGCCAAGGTATGGTGTGACTGACTTTGAGAACTTGATATGGGTCTAAGAACTTATAATACAAAGTGTTGATGGTGGTTTTTAGCTTAGGATTAAAATCGTAAAACCTTGCATTTGACGTCACTCTGCATGGAAATGGTGCCGTGAGTGCTAACCTCTCCACCAACATATTTATTGAGCCATTCAATATATTTACATGAAATTTATCCAGACTGGCGAATGTAGCAACCATCCCAAACACTCTGTAAATTTCGGCACTTCGCCAATATAAGACTCACTGAGTACTTTCCTGTGCTATGTTCCCCGGAAGAACCCTTAATATCGATATGGCATGACGGATTTGTGTTCACTCGCAGCGGAGTAGCATGAACCTCCAAGTACCAAAGTTAAATCCATCGCACGAAATGCTCAGACGGAAAGCACACTGCATTCTGTAGATAATAAATTTTGTGGCAGCATACAGAATCCAGCCAATTATTGTGATAACTCACAAAAACTCATAAACCCGACTAATTTGAAAAATTAGGGTTTCACGCCCGCGCAGTACACTAGACCCCGTTGGTCGAAAAAACTATGCTTAGCCAAACTAGCCGATTAAATCCGCCACAACACACTGGAAGTGTGGCCACGCCCTAGTTTGCCGGTCCCACTTCTCATCGAACAATCAGGTCGCTTTAAATACGCCATACTCACACATAAGTGTAGCCACGCCCATGCCTGGCCGGCCCTCTTACATTAACCAATCAGGTTACTTTAAACTCTCCACAATGTTGAAAAGAAGGAAATCGCGCCAGATGACCGCAAAGCCAATTGGCTTCCCAAAAACGCACCAGCATGCCAAGCAGCATGCCGAACATGCCAAACGCACATACCAGGCACACATGCCAAATGCACATGCCAAACACGCCAAACATGGCCGCTCACCACATGCGACGTGCCATATAGGCTAATTATGGTTTCGACAAACCAAACCCTAATTTAGGCAAGACTTCCACACTAACGTGCTAAAATTTCATTGGCTATGGATACGCGCACAACCGTGTTAAAGGAATGCACTATCTATGCCAGTCATGCCGCAATACCGCTAGCACAAGTTAAAGGCCCCACTGCCAATTAAAGGTAGCCATGATCGATGACTACCTTTCCTCTTGAGATACAATCTCAGTCATCCAAGTTCGCCACCAAAATAACAGGCTTGTAGAAACTTTTGAGCGACCATGCCGCCAAACCCTTTGGCCACGACATCAAATCCCAGTTTGGCCATGGCGCCTAATTTCGGCCACAGTGACAAACCCTAGCCTTGGCCACGACGCCAAGCCCTAACCTTGGCCATGCCGCCAAACCTTAAATTTAGTCACGGAGCCAAATCTTAACCTTGGCCATGCTACAACACTACAGACGTGGCCATGCCACTGTCATGCTGCTATGCCACAACTACTAGCATGTCGCCATGCCACGGCCGCTGGCATACCACCATGCCACAACTACTAGCATGCCGCCATGCCACAACTACTAGCATGCCGCCATGCCACGGCTACTAGCATGTCGCTATGCCACGGCCACTGGCATGATACCATTCCACGACTACTAGCATGTTGCTGTGCCACGTCCACTGGAATGCCACCATGCCACGGCTACTAGCATGTCGCTATGCCACGACCACTAGTATGTCGCCATGACACAGCCACTGGCATGCCACCATGCCACGGCTACTAGCATGGCGCTATGCCATGGCCACTGGCATGCCACCATGACACAGTTACTAGCATGCCACTATGCCACGACCACTGGCATGCCGCCATGCCACAACCACTAGCATGCCGTTATGCCATGGCTCCACCAGGCGCTACTATGCCAATGGTGCCACTCCTCTATACAACAAGATGCGGCCATAATCAATGGCCACTCTTCCTCATGAGATGTAATCTCAGCCATCAAAATTCTCCACCGAGCCGTTCAGCTCGTGACAAGTTTTAGGAGACTAGCCAAAACGAGCCTAGCATCACATATGCTATTTACCTACGGCAAGCCCCTCTTTTTTAACTTGCCCCACATAGAAAAGTTCTATATGTTTTCCACGAAAACACTCGAGACATCAAAACATGTCACAAACTGGATGATACTCATCAGGGTATTGGTCTGGTGGTTTACAACGTGCGGCGTGCAATACGCTCGCTACAGAAAGTGTCATAAAGAGGGGCGGTTAGTAATGGAAAGAAGTAATGGTGTAAACGTATCTTTCATTATGGAAACATAAATTCCAGGCTTTACCCGTTACTCCCTTCTTCCACCACTCAATCGTTTCCACTTCCCACGAGACCAGGGTACATTTTGTTGCGACTTGTATAAATAGGTCTCACCTATTTTCCACCAAACAACAAGTTTTGGTCAGGAGAAGAATACGACATCCAGAAATCATCTGATAGCTTTTCATTCAGCTAGCCAGTTCAAATTTCTGATACAAGTCACGAAACACCCACACTTCCATAATCAATTATTATGGTCTCAACACTTTCTTCCCTCCCTTCCAACCCTTCTCCTTCACTTTGTGACCGAGGCAAGACTGGAACGACCATTTCTTGGTTTAGGTCAGGATTGCAAATATTGATCTCTCGAATCAAAAGTACTCCCGTGCAGTACGTTATTTAGGATTTAGACTCGTTTCTCATCCACACACGAAATTACCAAAAACAGCAGAAACCGTTTTCACCCACAAACAATAGGCGACCACAGTGGGAGATTAATCTCTCGGTTACAATACCAATTTCCAATTCTGAGTTTCATTATTCAACTTAGACATCAATATGGTAGAAGCAAACGATCCGCGTGGGGTTCAATAGCTCAGTTGTCAGTTATTACACGATGAGGAATGAATGGGGACTTCTCACAGTCACAACGGCGTCGCCCATAAAACTCAGACTTACGCCCGGAAGATCCATTTCGTTGGGAGACCCTAAAAGCGAGTAAGTCTTATTAAACAAAGTACATAATCTACTACTTAAAGTTTGCACGTTGATAATAGAAACCGATATCCATGTTACCCCCAAAATTTCATCATATACTTTCTACCGTCATACAAGATTCACGGTTCCATGACTCTCCTAGAATATTTATGCTACTAACATTCATGATCAAAACGACATTATTCTAAAATTCATTCCAAAGAATAATCCAAAACCCTCATAGGTAACAATTATCTATCAATCCAAAAATATCAAACCATAAACCAGGTGTTTCGTTTGCCTTTCAAAAAAAAAAAACCTAAGCAAAGGAAGTTCAGAAAATAAAAAACATTCGAGGAAAATTGTCTAACAAAGTCTCGTTCTTCTTGGAGAAAACGTCCTTCATGCTTTGAAGAGCCGCCTGCTTCAGCTTCAACTCCTGGGACAACTTCTCGAGTTCGACCTCCTGTTGATTAATCAAATCCGCGGAAGGGCCATCAACCGATTCAGCCTGCAGCCTTTGGATCTCGAAAAATCCATCACAGAACCAGGAAGCATTAAATCAAAGTTTACACACATATCCCGATGTAATTCCCAGCTTTTGACTACATCTCCAGAAACAGTGTGTCTAGTCACGCCACACATGTCATAAATTGAAGATAAAGTCTCCTCCACGCGCTTAACCAATGCAAAGCGATTATCAACCTTCTTGGTCGTGGCAATGTGCCCATACCTCTTCCATATCTTGGTATATAGCTCCGCATACTTCACGGGCACACTGAATCCTCCAACCAACACATGACCTTCGAAAGGAGCCTCGAATGGAGGATCAAAAACGACACCTGCAGCTGGATGTGCGACTAGCAAAGATTCTTTGGGAACAATCACGCCCGTCGTCACGACAACATTTTCCGCCATGGGAGACATAACATCATCTTTATGATGATCAACCTCCATATCCGTATTACCAACAGGTACGGTTTCCATGATTGGAGACACTGTTACATCTTCATTTCCGTGAATCTCCATCCAAGAATTATTTTCAAAAGCGGCCTCCACCAATTGAATATTTATTCTGTATAAGTAAATAGTCCAAGAGGAAAACGTGTGGGAGACTCACCGATTCTTCTGTTGTCCCACTGGGATTGGAAGAGGACTCGCTGCCCCACTCTGAAGAACTTTCCCCATCACCGTCAGACTCTGAGTTTCCTTCTTCTTCCTCTTCACTGCTGAGAGGCTCAGTATCGCCAGACTTTTCTTCAGAAGGCATCACCTTTTGACCAGTTGCAAGTCTGGTAAAGACGTTTATCTTGTTGAGACTCTGAATCAAGAAGGAAGAGATGTTCAGTGGCAACAATTCAGAATATTTATGCAAGACGACCAAATCAGGAAGAAAATCATACATACTCGCATATTGGAAGAACTAAAATTCGGAAGAGACGTCGAATCCGACTGAAAACCACCCGCACGGTTTTTAGACCTTCGCTCCTTCTTCTGGGGACTGTCCACATCCGAGCTAGGAGATTTTCGCTTAGTAGTAGAAGGCTCCCTCAACAATGGATGCTCCGCTAAATTCGCAGGGGAAGGATTGCCACGAGAATTTTCCACCACGTCATTCATAAATCCATGGATGGCAAGAAACTCATCCTGCCAGAACACGTTGTACCTGGAGGTTGTCACTGGACTTCGTTCTGAGAGCAAGAAAGGAAGACTTTTACCTGGCGTGAGAACACGGGCATCAAGGACATCTGGCAACAAATTCTTCTGGAGCAACCGACTGGCGAGTAAATGGGACCCCTTGGTCAAAACCCATATGCCGAGCCGCCCTGTCAATATTATAAGGGACTTCCTAGAAAAACCCCCGGAAGAAAGATGGCACGTGTCCGGGGATACAGCTTCGTATAAATACAACCTCTCCAACGTTCATATTCTCTCCAGCAGAAAGCAAATTCAAGTTCAGAGCAGCGACGAAAGTGTTCGGCTGAACTATGGATGCGTGGACTGGAGCCCAAGGACGAAAGCTAACGACATAGGCATTGTCAAGAAATTCGATGAGTTTTGATCCTGATTTTGGGCGCTTATTCAACTAGCACAGTATTCTGGAGCCGCCGCAAGACTCAGGAAGTGAAGCCGACGGTTTGAGAGCATATTTTGCGAAATGCTCCCACAACCATGTATGGAGAAAAGCGACGTGAACATACGAGTCCACTTTCATATAACCATTTGAAGCGTACATGTCCGCGACCAGATGACCCAAATGGGTGTACAAAGAACCAAGAAACAAGCCACCAATATGAAGAATGACGCCTTTCGCCAATTTGATGGAAAATTTAATGAGCTCTTGCCTTATCTCCTTCTTACCATAGTCGTCATCCAAAATATCTCTGGACAACCACAAAGCTAAAAATGCAGCAACATGGAGTGTATCATCCAGCACTAGATCCGACTCCGGCTCATCAGTGAACCACTCAGACACCCACCAGCTATAGAAGCAGTTTGTCTCGTAATCCTTCCGAGCGAATCCTTTTGACTTCTCGATAATAGTGGCACACATTTCTTCTTCATCGTCGGACAACGTGATATCAAGATTTCATGTTATGGGAATGTCAGCAAGATGACTACACTCTCTAAAGAGATGGTCATTTCACCCCACCTACATATGGCCGTGTGAGTATCCGGATACCATCTGGAGATAAAAAGCGATCAAGCCTGGGATATCTTTCCTAATTTGAAGTGTTGCAGAAGCCATGACAATATCGATGATTTGCACCTTGGTCAAATTGGCCCTCACACAGTCTTGACTTATCATGAATTGCATCCATTTATCAAAGAGCGGAATGGACTCTGACAGATTTTGAAGTCAATGGGAGAAGCAGGATACTCTTTCCTCTGAAGGAAAAACCGCATTACACGCCCCGGTCGAACTGACTTGTCCTCTCCTTCATTTTCTGAACCGGTCAAAAGGATCGCCACATACTTGGGATGGGTTTTCCTAGGAAAAGAAAACTTTGTAAAAAATTCATCATATGAGTTCGGCTTGGAGTTGTTAGCACTTCTCGATGCAGCGACATAAATGTTTTTAGGTGACATCTTAACAAAATTTCTTATATTATTCCCACTTTCGAGGTAACTACAACAAAGCAAGACAAGAGTTACTACTTTGAAGAAAAACATGCATGGAGATTTTGTCAGGATATGGGTACAATAATCAGGAACCAACAACGAATTTCCTATGAAGAAGTTTTCCTTGGCCGCATGTCATGGTACTCACGGCCAAAGAATGGGGACTGATGCTTGCCTGACGGGATATGTGTGCTGCCACGAAAAAAAAATGCTCTTGGCCGAAACCATTCAACACCACGGAAGCCATGCTCTCGGCCAAATCATGCCTTTCCGCGGGAGTTGCACTCATGAACAAAGGAAACTCTAACAACTAGGTTCTATGGAAGGAGCGAATATAGTTGTCCGCGCTCAAACAATTACCCAGCATGTTAATTGGTTTCGTTGCTATTCACGTTATAGCTAACCCTAATATAATACTGCTGGCGCGAAGAGGAGTTATTCATATCAAAAATATTATGTGGAAGTCACGCCTATGGAAGGTTTACACCAAAACAGAAGAACAAAGAAGGAACGCCAGAATACATACCTGAAATAAGATCGCCCGCTGTGTTTCTACTGCTTTGCCACTAGCTCCAAGATGTGAGAACAAAATCAATGCCACGAGATTAAGAGGACGGTAGCACCTTTTATAGGCACAACACTTTTAGGGGTTTGACTGGAGGAAGGTTTCCTATTTGGGTTATATACTGAAAGAGGCAGCCGGACCCGTGCTGGCAAAGCTCCATGGCGCCAACATGCCGCAGCCAAGATTGCGCCATCAGTCCGCGTCCCAAACCGATGCTCCATAGTTCCATATTCACCGCTCCACGTCTATTCCAAGCTAGACACGCCATTGGCTCTTCCAAGTGAGCCACGCCATCCACCGTTCTAAGATAGCAGCGCCGACGGCTCCACGACCAATCCAAGCCAGCAACGTCACGGCCAAGCCAAGCCAAGCCAGCAACGCCAACAGTTCCAATGCCCTATCCAGCACCTACAACTTGCATCCTTCTCAGCGCCAATTTTTCCGCTCCTGACAAGTGTCATCCGCAGCCCAAGCAAACTCCAACCTCGTCCAAACCAATGCCCTATCCAGCAGTGCCACGAACCATTCCTTAACCAGTATCCAAAGACGCCGCACTGGTGCCAACATCCCACGACTAAGAAGAATTTATGCAAAAGCTGCCAACACAAGGATCACAGATTCCCCATGCCTTCCTCCAAAGGTTAGTTTAATTTCCTTGGCAACCTCTTCACGTCTTTCTCTTTCGATTTTACTCTTGTATGTCACCATCTCATGCTTACCCCGCACCAATGCCACTGTTACGTGCTAAGCAGGGGACTTAATGTTGGTGGTGGTTTTTAGCTTAGGGTTAAAATCGTAAGACCTTGCATCTGACGTCACTCTGCAAGGAATCGGCGCCGTGAGTTCTAACCTCTCTACCAACATATTTATTGAGCTATTCAATATATTTACATGAAATTTATCCAGACTGGCGAATGTAGCAACCATCCCAAACACTCTGTAAATTTCGGCACCTCGCCAATACAAGGCTCACCGTGTACTTTCCTATGCTATGTTCCCCGCCAAAACCCTTAATATCAGTATGGCATGACGGACTTGTGTTCACTCGTAGAGGAGTATCATGAACTTCCAAGTACCAAAGTTAAAGCCATCGCACGAAATGATCAGACGGAAAGCATACTGCATTCTATAGATAAGGATTTTTGTGGCAGCATACAAAATCCAGCCAATTATTGTGATAACTCACAAAAAACTCATAAACCCGACTAATGTGCAAAATTAGGGTTTCGCACCCCGAGCAATACACTAGACCCCGTTGGTCGAAAAACTATGCTTAGCCAAACTAGGCGATTAAATACGCCACAACACAGTGGAAGTGTGGCCACGCCCTTAGCATGCCGGACCCACTTCCCATCGACCAATCAGGTCGCTTTAAATCCTCCACACTCACACAGAAATGTAGACATTCCTATGCCTGGCCGGCCCTCTTACATTAACCAATCAGGTTACTTTAAACTCGCCACAGTATTGAAAAGAAGGAAATCGCGTCAGATGGCCGCAAAGCCAGTTGGCTTCCCAAAAACGTACCAACATGCCGAACATACCAAACACACATACCAGGCACACATGCCAGATGCACATGCCAAACGCTCCAAACATGGCCACTCACCCCATGCGACGTGCCATATAGGCTAATTAGTGAACTAGCTTGTTACTGGTCGAATGCATTGGGGTAAACAAGATCGTTCTAGGTATTTAGCTGAGGTTAAGCATTTCTTCTGGGATGATCCTTATTTTTTTAAGTATTGTCCAGAACAGATTATTAGGAGATGTATACCCGAGAGTGACCAGTTCAGTATTATTTTCTTTTGTCATGATCATGCTTGTGGGGGTCACTTTAGTGCTAGGAAAACTACTGCTAAGATATTTCAGTGTGGATTCTATTGGCCTTCATTGTTTAATGACTCCCACAGTTACTGTTTGACTTGTGAACGTTGCCAGAAATTAGGAACCATTTCCCGTAGGAACATGATGCCCTTGAACCCTATTTTAGTTGTGGAGGTCTTTGATGTGTGGGGTATTGACTTTATGGGTCCGTTTCCTAATTATTTTGGTAACTTATACATCCTTGTCGCTGTAGACTATGTCTCTAAGTGGATTGAGGCGGCTGCGTGCAAAACCAATGACCATAGGGTTGTTATTGAGTTCTTGAAAAATAATATACTTACACGTTTTGGTACACCGCGAGCTATAATTAGTGATGGAGGGTCGCACTTTTGTAATGGACCTTTTAGGATTTTGATGAAGAAATATGGTATTACACATAAGGTAGCTACCCCGTATCATCCACAAACTAGTGGTCAGGTAGAAGTTTCCAATAGGGAGATAAAACGTATATTAGAGAAAACAGTTAATCCTAATCGGAAAGACTGGTCATCTAGGCTTACTGATGCCTTATGGGCTTACCGAACTGAGTTTAAGACCCCCAATGGAATGTCACCTTATCTACTTGTGTATGGCAAGGCATGTCACTTACCTGTTGAGTTAGAACATAGAGATTATTAGGCTGTTAAGTAGCTAAATTTTTCACTTGACAAGGCAGGAGCCCATAGAAAACTCCAGCTCAACGAGTTGGAAGAGATTCATAGAGATGCATACGATAGTGCTAAGGAGTATAAGAACAAAATGAAACTTGTGCATGATAGAAATATCTTAAGAAAGTCATTTTCTCCAGGTCAAAAAGTTCTTCTATATGATAACCGCTTGCATCTTCTCCCTGGGAAGTTACGTTCTCGGTGGACGGGTCCTTTTATTGTTCGCACTGTCTTTCCTCATGGAGCTGTTGAGATCGAGACACCGGATGGTAGTAGTTCTTCAAAGGTTAACGGTCAGAGATTGAAACCCTTTTTAGAGCCCTTTCCTACAGATGATATTGAGGAGGTCCCTCTGGAGGACCCTGTTTACCCTTGATTGACCATCGAGGCGATTGCATGTTGTTGTATATTAGTTTTTGATTTCACTCTTCACCCAGGTACTATCTTTCCGACTTCTCTGTTTACTAATTCCTCATGTTACTTTACTGTTTAGTATTGCTCTTTCATTAGAAACATTGAGGACAATGTTAGATTTAAGTTTGGGGGTAGGGAAGAAACTTTTTGTTAGCTTTTAGTTGCAATAAATAAACTCCAGAGCCTAGAAATTTTATGCCTATTAAGGATGGCACTAACCAATCTAAGTGGATGGAAGCATTTTGGTTATAGGAGTTGAGGAACCAATCTGACTAGATGACAACATCTAAAGAGTCTATTCATAAAAGCACAAAGCTCAGGTGTTAGAAATAACATGACAGTTTCACCATATCTCGTTGAGTCCTTTTCACTTCTGGCTTTTTTTTTAAACTATGTTTCTCTAAGTGATTAGGTGGGTCTCACGATTCAAGTTGTTACCAATGCTGGGGTGAATTAGAGTGATTGAGATACAACAACAATAAGAAAAAAAAAAGAATAAAAAGAGACCAGACCATTAGACCAACTGGAATAAATTCAATAAAGTCGACCACTGGAACCCTTGTATATGCCAGTTGTGTTGACCTAGAGTTAGGATTATGGACCACTGGTATCCTTGTATATGCCAGTGTGCTGATATTAGTCAGACCGGTATCTCAGTCCATTAAGATAGGTTCATTTTGGTGGAGGCCTTCAGACAGATATGAGAAACACCGTTCACCTAGTAAACATCAAAACCATCTATATTTTTCTATATCCATCTTCTTGATCTATCCATGTGATTAGTTTTGACTCCGGATATTGATGTCCATAGTGCGACTATCTAAGTAGATCTCTGTCACTTCATATGAATTTTAGTATGCTTGAGTGCAAACTCGTGTACAACAATTGGAATTTCGCATTAGGGTACTTCCTCCTGTAGTCAATAAGTATGCCAACCAAGGAGATTCTTTAGTGCCTTCCAAGGTTCTGCGTAGATAGTTAGGGTCTAGAGTATAAAGGTTTTGTGGGTATACCTATGGTAAGCCCTCCAGAGACTTCACTACGCCACTAGGGACACCTAGGGGTTTAAAGGCTTATTGCATATGCTAAATGCAATCGACGACAATGAGTTAGGATTTTATTTCTATTTTATTTTTGCTCGAGGACTAGCAAATAATAGGTTTGGGGGTATTTGATAGACACATTTTTGTGTCCGATTTGTCTCGATTCCATATATTGTTAGGGCTCATTTTTGTACTTATTATGGTGTTTTTATTTATTTGTAGGTATTTTTGGCCAATAAACATTTTTGGAAAAAATTGGCTCGAAAAGTTGTCGGAAAGCACCCGGAGGATATTTGCTATACGAACCCCAGATTTGGCTAAGGGGCACCCCTGGGAGGCAACTGCTAATCGCACTCCATCACTGGATAAGGGGATACCCTCTTCTTCATTTCAAATTCTGGTTTTGGCGGGAAAATGAAGAACAAAACTGAGTGATTTTCGATCGAAGTTTGAAGGAGTTCTGGGTAGATTAAAGGGCTGAAATTTGTTGGGTAGTTGTGATATGTCCCAACAAAACTATCATGAGTGATTTGATTGATTAAAATTGGCTGGATTTTCGGCGAGAAGGAAACAGAGAAGCGTGTGCATGGAAAGAAATGTTCACAGGATTACTCCGTGCCTGGATTGATTTGGCATGCTGAAGAAGCGTGCACCATCTAAGTGATAGACGCATTTATGTGTCTAATTTGTCCCAATTGTTTATATTGTTAGTGCTCGATTTTGTACTTATTTGGTTATTTTATGTCTTTGTAGGTGTTTTTGGAGAAATAAGCTTTTGCGGCGAAATTGGCTCAAAATGTGGCATTTGAACCTCCGTAGATAACGTACCAGAAGCACCCCAGAAATACCCCGGAGGAACCCTGAAAAAGTGTTGAAAATATCCCAGAAAAATTACTATTTGCACCCAAGGGGAAAGTGTTATTCGGACTCTCACTATGGATAAGGGGTAACCCAATTCGGACATGTGCTAAAGGGACACCAGAACTGGATAAGGGGGAGGTCACCTTCACCGTTTGAAAACAAATTTTGGCGGGAAAATTTCCTTTCACCAGACAGATTTAGGGTTGGATTTTCGGACGAGTTTTAATGAGATTCAATCACTGATTCTCATGGGATGGACGTGATATGGATATACAATTCTAGTATGGATGATTTCATGGGCTTAATTGGGCTAGAATATCCGGGAGAAGCAATCAAAGTTAAAACAGAGAGACGTGTCCTGTTGTGCACTTTCAAAGATTTTGTGGAGATTTTGGGAGAGTTTTACGCTGGATAATCATGTATTTGGTCCTGTTCAAGTCATAGGAAGAGTTTGGTGGCTATTTTATAGCTAACAGACGCGTACAAACACTGACAGAGGTGATTATTGTTTCAACGGCAGAGAAGAAAAAAAAGAGATTCTATCGGGATTTCTTTGAGCTGTGAAGTATATAAGAGGTGTAGAGAAGTTAGAAAAGGTTTTATCAAGAAGTTTGGGGAAGTTTAGAGACCACAGAGACGCAGCAGAGAGGCTGGAAGACGAAGAACAGGAAGCTGCAGGAAAGCTTCCTGCTGCTGCTCGAGGAGGAAGAAGAAGACGAAGAACGGACCCTCCAGGACCGTCGTTCTTCAACAGTGCTAGCAGCAGTACACCTGCGTCGTTCTTCAACAGCAGAATACCAGCGTCGCTTATCAACAGCAGCACTAAGGTATCGTTCTTTTATGGACGCTTAAAGAGGGTCGTAGTTTCACTGTATTATATTTTTCACTCTTTTAATCATATTTTGAGCATCAAGTATGTATTTTGAGAACATGATTATCATGAGTAGCTAAACCCCAATACTGGGATGATGGAGGAAGTTGTTTTTCAGCCATGTGGTTATTTAAATAATTCTTAATTCACATTTTGCACCGATTTTAATTGATTTATGATTTCAATTAATTACTTGTGATTTTGTTTGATGGAACATGCTTAGTCCTAGGGATTCTTGATGTGCCATGCTTATAATATACAAGTAATATTTTATGGAATCTAATTTGGCAAAGATAGAGTTAATACTTGTTTTATTTTGAGCTATAATCGCCTAGGATTAATTTCTGAGCCACTTGAATATGAAACACATTGGAATCCTGAGTCCTGGTTCCTCTTGATCTTGTGACAATTTTGTACATATTTTTGTTTTTAAATCTATTCAAGTCCGAGCAACGAATCCGTATTTACCGCAAATCGAATTACTACAACAAAAATGGCGCCGCTGCCGGGGAAGGGTATTATTAAAAAAAAAAAAATTATTATTATATAAACTGTGTGCAGGGAAGGACGACGATTACTATATCGTCTCGGCCCCTCGGGTTCGCACACGGCATAGGAGTCGTGGCCCGAGTCGACGACAACGGTTCATCCCCCGTCTGGTACGGGAGGTAAAATTCTAAACACCCGCGAATCTCCTGCAAGCGGGTTACTGGACTCCTTAAGGTGAATATATGTTGAGGACTTGAATATGGACTGTTTTTAAATTCCTAGTAAAGGGCAAGGACTGGACCATATAAGATAAGGGTTCGGATTTCATCACCGCTCCCTTCTTGCCCGCCTTAGGAAAACGAAACCTAAAGCGAACCTAAGCCTAAAATTTGGACTAGAAAGAGACCTATAGGGTATCGAGCTTAACAGGACAATCATTCGAAAAATATTGGTTACTCTTTTAAGCACACCTTGAAGTTCTTGACGGTTACTGCGAGTTGAATGCGTGACTGCGCCGCATTGGATCGGTGAGGTTTTGGGTATCAAAGCTCCACTGAGCTTCCCTCGCCTCGATTCAACTTGCTTTAACTCGGATTGATTCCAGAGGGGTTTGCTCAAATTGTAACGAATTCCCTTTCGAAGGATTAGAAGCTGGTCTAGAAACAATCTAAGTGGAGCCATCATGCTTTTTGTTTGCTAGAAATCTTTAGGTTTGCTTTGGTGGAGTCGAGTCGGCCTTGTTTGTGATTGTATAGAATCCCTCTGTAGTTTATATTTCTTCGGTGATGAATCCTTTTGAGGAGACGCCACCTGCGATGACGTTGCGAGAATATATGTCTAGAAATTCTCGTTATCAAGAGACGTCTTCGGAAATGACTCTTGGTGAATATATGCGTGGGCAGCGATATATGGATACTCCAACTTTTATTGAGGAATCACCTCTAATTATCTATGAGAAATATTATAAACATAGACCATGTAGTTTGGAACAAAGATTGAGAATTCTTGAATTTCAAAAATTGTATCATGATGATGAGGATAGTGATGATGAAGAATCTGAAATATGTGGGAATAGTGATCAGGAATTTGTTACCCCAGTTGAGCCTTATAATGATTATATTATTTCTGGTTCAGATGCTAATAATTTTAAAAATTATTCACCTATTCAAAAGGACGAGGATTTGACTAGAGATACCCCCGTTTCAGACGATGTAGTATGTCCTGTTTACGAAACCGATGATGGTTTAGAGGAACCAGTTTATCTTGAGATCGAGTCAAACGATTTAGAAACAATAGTCTTAGATGAACTCGTAGAGATTAGCGAGGATGAACCTGACTTAGAAAAATCAATTGCCGACCTAGAAATTAGGGTGGTTATGACCAGTCTATCTAGAGACGTCGAAAACTCTAAGTTTGGGGGTGAGTATCATTCTCCATGTGCTTTAACTCTTAGTAAGGTCCCTCACTTGGGACTTGACATCAATGCCTCAACCATCTTACAAGATTATCTTCATAATCGTTTTCCAGAACCTAATGATATCCAACAAGAGTCTCAACTGTTAGAAACCCATCCTCTGGTTGATGTGGTTAACCCAGGCAATAATACCAAGATTGATTTTGTTTTCCCACCAAATAGTTTTCTTCCATATGTGGGAACATATAGATTTCAAATGTGTCGAATATTAAGTTGTGAGACTAAACCTAAATGCTTTAGGAAATTAGAATCGACACATTTGCTTAAGAATGACCACTACTCTCACTGTGGTCAATTATATAAGTCAAACCTGATTGACTTAAAGGATCCTCAGTTATTTAGGTTATTATTATTTTGTGATTCTAAGTTCTTATTTGAGTTTTTCCAGACTCTAGGACCTAATAATTTGGATCCAACCTATGAGGAAATGCATCCGAGGAAAATATTTTATTTAGACCCTTTCATAGAACCTGAACCTGAACCGCAATTAGATATAAATATCTTAATCAGGAAACTAGATAAGGGCATGTTATTCTTGTTCACTTTCTTGGGTTATTGTAGTTTCCTCTGGTCAGCTCTTTTTCGTTTTGAAGACCCACAATTATTTCGACTGTTACTTTATGGTTCGAGTTGACTAATCCTTTCCTAAGTCTGGCTGAAGACTTTAAACTTAGCACTTCTTGGGAGGTAACCCAATATTCTTGCAACACGGTAATATCTTTCCTTATCTCTTTTGCTTCAAATGGTAACAGTTTCTCCTTGTTCATGCTTTTAATTTCATCTTTAGAACATTGAGGACAATGTTAGATTTAAGTTTGGGGGTATGGGAGAAACTTTTTAGTTGCAGTATGAATAATAAACTCCAGAGCTTAGAAATTTATGCCTATTTAGGATTGCACTAACTAATCTAAGTGGATGGAAGCATTTGGTTGTAGGAGTTTGAGGAACCAATCTGATTAGATGGAAACATCTAAAGAGTCTATTCATAAAAGCACAGAGCTCAGGTGTTAGAAATAACATGATAGTTTCACCATATCTCGTTGAGTCCTTTTCACTTCTATTTTTATTTTATTTTGTTTTTAAACTATGTTTCTCTAAGTGATAGGTGGGGCCCACGATTCAAGTTGTTACCAATGCTAGGGTGAATTAGAGTGATTGAGATACCATGAAAAAAAAAAAAAAAAAAAAAGTTGAAAAAGAAAAGAGATGAAAAAAATAAAAGGATGAAAAAAAAATGGTAGTTACCAAAAAGAAAAAAAAAAAAAAAAAAAAGAAAAAAAATTGAGACCAGACCATTTGACCAAAAGGAATAAATTCAATAAAGTCGACCACTGGTACCCTTGTATATGCCAGTTGTGTTGACCTAGAGTTAGGTTATCGACCACTGGTACCCTTGTATATGCCAGTGTGTTGATATTAGTCAGACTAGTATCTCAATCCATTAGGATAGGTTCATTTTGGCGGAGGCCTTCAGACAGATATGGGAAACGCCGTTCACTTAGTAAACATCAAAACCATCTATGTTTTCTATATCCATCTTCTTGATCTATCCATGTGATTAGTTTTGACTCCGAATATGATGTCCATAGTGCAACTATCTGAGTAGAGCTCTGTCACTTTATATGAATTTTAGTATGCTTGAGTGCAAACTCGTGTACACAATTGGAATTTCGCATCAGGGTACTTCTTCCTGTAGTCAATAAGTATGTCAACCAAGGAGATTCTTTAGTGCCTTCCAAGGTTCTGCGTAGATAGCTAAGGTCTGGAGTACAGGTTTTGTGGGTACACCTCTGGTAAACCCACCCGAGACTATAACTCGGCCACTAGGGCCACCTAGGGGTTTAAAGGCTTATTGCATACGCTAAATGCAATCGACGATGCCTGCGACAGTGAGTTAGGATTTTATTTTCTATTTGATTTGCTCGGGACTAGCAAATAATAAGTTTGGGGGTATTTGATAGACGCATTTATGTGTCTAATTTGTCCCAATTGTTTATATTGTTAGTGCTCGATTTTGTACTTATTTGGTTATTTTATGTCTTTGTAGGTGTTTTTGGAGAAATAAGCTTTTGCGGCGAAATTGGCTCAAAATGTGGCATTTGAACCTCCGTAGATAACGTACCAGAAGCACCCCAGAAATACCCCGGAGGAACCCTGAAAAAGTGTTGAAAATATCCCAGAAAAATTACTATTTGCACCCAAGGGGAAAGTGTTATTCGGACTCTCACTATGGATAAGGGGTAACCCAATTCGGACATGTGCTAAAGGGACACCAGAACTGGATAAGGGGGAGGTCACCTTCACCGTTTGAAAACAAATTTTGGCGGGGAAATTTCCTTTCACCAGACAGATTTAGGGTTGGATTTTCGGACGAGTTTTAATGAGATTCAATCACTGATTCTCATGGGATGGACGTGATATGGATATACAATTCTAGTATGGATGATTTCATGGGCTTAATTGGGCTAGAATATCCGGGAGAAGCAATCAAAGTTAAAACAGAGAGACGTGTCCTGTTGTGCACTTTCAAAGATTTTGTGGAGATTTTGGGAGAGTTTTACGCTGGATAATCATGTATTTGGTCCTGTTCAAGTCATAGGAAGAGTTTGGTGGCTATTTTATAGCTAACAGACGCGTACAAACACTGACAGAGGTGATTATTGTTTCAACGGCAGAGAAGAAAAAAAAAGAGATTCTATCGGGATTTCTTTGAGCTGTGAAGTATATAAGAGGTGTAGAGAAGTTAGAAAAGGTTTTATCAAGAAGTTTGGGGAAGTTTAGAGACCACAGAGACGCAGCAGAGGGGCTGGAAGACGAAGAACAGGAAGCTGCAGGAAAGCTTCCTGCTGCTGCTCGAGGAGGAAGAAGAAGACGAAGAACGGACCCTCCAGGACCGTCGTTCTTCAACAGTGCTAGCAGCAGTACACCTGCGTCGTTCTTCAACAGCAGAATACCAGCGTCGCTTATCAACAGCAGCACTAAGGTATCGTTCTTTTATGGACGCTTAAAGAGGGTCGTAGTTTCACTGTATTATATTTTTCACTCTTTTAATCATATTTTGAGCATCAAGTATGTATTTTGAGAACATGATTATCATGAGTAGCTAAACCCCAATACTGGGATGATGGAGGAAGTTGTTTTTCAGCCATGTGGTTATTTAAATAATTCTTAATTCACTTTTTGCACCGATTTTAATTGATTTATGATTTCAATTAATTACTTGTGATTTTGTTTGATGGAACATGCTTAGTCCTAGGGATTCTTGATGTGCCATGCTTATAATATACAAGTAATATTTTATGGAATCTAATTTGGCAAAGATAGAGTTAATACTTGTTTTATTTTGAGCTATAATCGCCTAGGATTAATTTCTGAGCCACTTGAATATGAAACACATTGGAATCCTGAGTCCTGGTTCCTCTTGATCTTGTGACAATTTTGTACATATTTTTGTTTTTAAATCTATTCAAGTCCGAGCAACGAATCCGTATTTACCGCAAATCGAATTACTACAACACTAAGCAAGGATATTTTTCACGAATCATACAACTGCAGACGCATGAAGAGGCGAGAAAGGAAAGAAAATTGTCCGAGATTATTTTTTATTTACTGCCGAGCTATGGAAAGATTTTCCGGAGTAATGAGCGAAGATTTCTGTCATTGAGGAGTATAAAAAGGGTCTTGAGGTAGCAGAGAAAGGGTCTGGAGAGTTTGGGAGAGTTAGAGAGCATCACAGAGCCGAAAAATAGAGTTGCAGAGAACACCATTTCTGCCGCTGCAGAACTGAAGAACGCGAAGAACAGGCTGACGAAGACAGTCGTTTATCAACAGTGACAACGACAGACACGTGAGGATCGCAGAGATACAACAACAACAACAATTCTCTTTTATCGTTCTTTCTAACAGTGTTTTGCAAAAATTATAAACGTCGCAAACACCCGATTTTCATCATTTTCTCCATTTCATCATTTGTACACCTATTTTGAGTAATGAAATCAACTTTTGAGCATGTTTCCAACATCATGATGAGCTAAACCCAATCTTCCGGGGCGATGGAGGAAGCCATTCTTCCAAAAGTTATGTGGTAAAATTTATTTGAATTTCTGCAATTCTTTTATCATTATTTGCACTGAATGAAAATTGAGTAATGATTTTTATTAATTAGTTGTGTTTTCTCTTGATGAAGTATGCTTAGTTTAGGGCTTTTGATACTTCATTCTTGCGATTAACAATTGATGTTTTGAAAATCTAATTTAAGCAATGATTAGAATCACAATTTCTTTTGATTGGAGTTATATTGTCTAGAATTGCATGATAAAAATTAACATTAAATTACATGAATTTTGGTGAATGGTGAAATCTTGAACCCCGGTCTCTCTAATATAATCAGTTTTAATTTGCCTTATTTTCTTTAGTTTTAAAATTTAAATCTAAAAGCACAACCTTCACAAGTCTTGAACGAACTCTATTTATTACTACAACAACTTTGAAAATACATCAGAAGGGTGGTTGTTGATTGTCGCCCGCATTCGTTTTGGCAGCCGTGAAGGGAAGGCCGACATGGCATGGCTTAGGCGCGGCAAGGTGGATGGCGCGGCATGCCATTGGCACATGTGGCATGGTCGGCATGCCTTGGCGTGGTTTAGGCGCGTCCAAACTAGGGTTTTGGCGTTGGGCCAAAGGTTACCATGCGTTGTTTGGCGACCTTGTACGACTAAAATTTGCATCTAAGATGGAAGGGTGTCCGTTGATCATAGCACGCCTTCGTGTTGGTAGCCGCAAAGGGAAGGCCGGCATGGTATGGCTTAGGCGAAGCAAGGTGGATGGCGCGGCATGCCATTGGCACATGTGGCATGGCATGCCTTGCGCGGTTTGGCGTGGCCAAAACTATGGTTTGGGACAAAGGTTACCATGCGTTATTTTGCGACCTTGGACGGCTAAGATTTGCATCTAAGATGGAAGGGTGGCCGTTGATCATTCCATGCCTTCGTTTTGGTAGCCGTATAGGGAAGGACGGCATGGTATGGCGCATCAAGGTGGTTGGCATGCCATTGGCACATGTGGTGTGGCTGGCATGGCATGCCATTGGCGCAGTGGTGCGGATGACATGGTTGGCATGCCTTGGCGCGGAGGTGTGGCTGACATGGCACACAATTGGCGCAGTGGTGCGGCTGGCATGCCTTAGCGCGAAGATGTGGCTGGCATGGTATGCCATTCACACAGTGGTGTGGCTGGGATGGTTGGCATGCCTTGGCGCGGTGACGTGGCTGGCATGGTCTGCCATTGGCACATTGGTGCGGCTGGCATGGTTGGCATGCCTTGGCGCGGTAGCATGAGAATTAGGGTTTGGCATAGATGATGTCAGTCAGTGTTAAGGGTTCTGCCGTGGAACATGACCCATGTAAAAAAAAAGGGTACCCCAGTAATTATTACGTAGGCATAATGATTGATTCAATAAATATGCTAATGGTCATAGTGACGTCATGTCAGATATACAGTTTTACGATTTTGACCCTAAGCTAAAAACCACCATCAACATTAAGTCCCCTGCTTAGCTCGGAACATGAGCATTGTGTCGAGGTAAGCATAAAATGGTGACAGGCGAGGACAAAAATCGAAATGACACGTCGTGAAAAGATGGTCAGGAAAGTCCGACTAACCTTTTTCGAGAGGTAAGGAGAGTTCATGATCCTCATGTTTGGTGGCCTTGCGTAGATTCTATTTGTGGTGTAGACCGTGGAGTGGTGAGATGAAGATCGTCGGCTTAGTCTAGCCATGTATCACCTTGGATGGGTTAGGGAACATCATGACGCTGGCTTGGCGAGTTGTTGGTGTTGGCGCGGCAAGTCATGGCACGAACGGCTTGGCATGGTGGGGACAAGGCAAGGCGCGGTTTGGTGATGCAAAGCATGTGGACGGCTTGGCGTGGTGGGGCCAAGGCATGGTGCGGACGGCTTGGCATGGTGAGGCCAAGGCAATGGCGCGGTTTGGTGAGGCAAAGCATGCGCAGATGGCTTGAAATGATGATTTGTCTTCGCGGGCCCGGATGCCTCTTTTCCTTACTTGACTCAAATAGGAAGTCCTTTCCTTATTCAAACTCCCAAGTACCACGCCTATAAAAGGGGGTCGGCCTCTCCTTTTATTTCACACCTTTATATATATAGTTTTTATTCTGGCCGTGTGGTAACAGTAAAGCGGACGAGCGAATCCCAGGTATGTCTCCCAACACTTCCTCTTTAACTTGTTTTTCTTGTGTTAGTGCAAACCCTAGCTGTAGGCGTACCTTTTCATGAACTTGTAAAAATATTGTTCTTTTATGTTGGTATGAATCCTAGCCGTAAATATGCTTTGCGTGAACTTGTAGTAACATTTAGTCGTGAATACTGTAGTAATGTTGGCCGCCTCAATTACTGCACAAAGTAGGCATGCATGATCTAGTAACCGTCATTCCCTTCCTGTGAAAACCTAGCTCCTAGGGTTTCCACCCTTTTCCTGGTGTGGTCGTGTGTATTGTTCCCATGGTGGGGAGCGCCTCCTCGTCCGGGCGCAAATTTCCTGCTGCAGGGTACGACCTTGGCATGAGGTGGTGATGAAGGGTCTATCAGTCCCCATTTCTTTGCTCGTGCGCATTATGACTTTGCAACAAATTGGTTTACGTCCAAGATGGATCTCCTGTGTCTGATAAAATAATTTCCATGCACTTTCCGTAATAATTTCTCTTCGTATTATTCCATTGTAGTTATTTCGAATGTGAAATAGCGTGAGAGAATTTCGTTAGGATGTCATTTGAGAAAAGTTCCGCCGTACCGAAAGATGTTGGTAATTCCAAGCCAAACATAGACGATGAGTTCTTTACAACATCCTCCACAATTAGGAAAAATCATCCCAAGTATGTATCGATTCTTCTGACTGGTCCGGAAAGTGAAGGAGAGGCCCGATCAGTTCGGCATGGAGGTGTAATAAGGTTTTGTCTTCAGAGGAAAGAGTATTTTGCTTCTCCCATTTAAAATCTGTGTGAGACCGTTGCGTCCCTTTGAGAAATGGATGCGATTCATGATGAGCCAGGAATGTGTAAAAGCCAGTTTGACCAAGGCGCAGATTATTGATGCTGTCGCGGCTTCCGCAGTGCTTCAAATTAGGAAAGATATTCCAGGCTTGGTTGCTTTTATTTCCAGATGGTGTCCGGACACTCACACGTCCATATGCAGGTGGGGTGAAATGACTATCTCTTTAGAGAGCGTGGCCGTCTTGCTGAACCTTCCCGTAATAGGAAACCTCGATGTCAAGTTGTCTGCAGATGAAGAAGAAATACGTGCCGCTCTGGTTCCGAAATCAAAAGGATTCGTTCGGAAAGAAAACGAGACGAGGTGCTTCTATGGCTGGTGGGTGTCTCAATGGTTTCCTGATGAGTTGGAGCCAAATCAGAAAAATAGTACACTCAGCGTTCTTGGCTCTTTGGTTATCTAGAGATATTTTCGATGAGGGCTCTGGTAAGAAGGAGATATGACAGTAACTTATCAAGTTTGCCATAAAATTGGCAAAAGGTGTCGTTCTCCCTATTGGAGGATTGTTTCTTGGTTATCTGTACACACACTTGGATCATCTGGTCGCGGACATATGCGCTTCAAATGGCTACATGAAAGTGGATTCATATATTCATGCTGCCTTTCTCCAAGCGTGGCTGTGGGAGCACTTCGAAAGGTATGATCCAAAACCGTTGGCCGTACTTCCCGAGTCTTGTGGTGGTTCTAGGATACTGCGCTGGTCGAATAGGCCCCCAAAGATTGGTTCGAACCTGGTTGGATTCCTTGATAACTCGCACACGGTCAATTTTCTTCCATGGGTTCCGGTGCATGCGTCCATAACTCAGATCAATACCTTTGCTTTTGCTCCGAGCATGTCTTTGTCTTCTGATAAAGAGGATATGAGTGTTGGAGAGATGGTGTTCATGCGAAGCTGCACGCCCGGTCATGTGTCGTCTTTCTTTCAAGTATCTTGCAAAGCATTTTCTTACAATATCGATAGGGCGGCTCGGCATATGGGTTTTGACCAAGGGGTCCCACTCTTTCGTCAGCCGGTTGTTCCAGAAGACTCGTTCCCAACTATTCTCGATACTAGTGTTCTTGTGTCGGGTAAAAGTCTCCCTTTTCCGCTCGCGGAACGAAATCCATCAACAACCTCCAAATATAACATATTTTGGCAGGATGAGTTTCTCGCTATCCATGGATTCGTGAATGATGTGGTAGAAAACCTTCGCGGTAAGCCTTCTCCTGCGGTTTTAGCGGAGCACCCACTGCTGAGGGATCCTTCTTCGACCAAGCGAAAATTCGTTAGCCCGAATGCATATAGTCCCCAAGTGAAAGAGCGAAGGTCTAAAAGCCGTGCAGACGGTTCCCAGTCAGATTCGAAAGGCCTACCGACTTTCAGTTCGTATAATATGCGGGTATGTATGCTTTTCCTCTTGATTTTAGTTGGATCACGTATATCCTCGTTTCTTGTCTGAGTATCCGTCTTTGTATCTTGCCCAGGGTCTCAGCAGCGTGAACACCTTTACCAAACTTGCAGGTAGTCATAAAACATCGTTTCTCGAGATGGAGGGTGTCGGTGATAAGCCTATCCATGGTGATGGGGAACCCGAGAAGGATGAAAGTTCAGAGTCCAGTGATGGCGAGAGTAGTTCTTCCGAAAGCAGTGATGAATCTTCCTCTAGTCGGTCTGAAAGCGAATCAGTGAGTCTCCCGCATGTTTCTTCTTCTTTCCTCTCTTCCTTTCTCTTTGGAAAATATCTAATCCGTGATATCATAGGGGGAAGTCGTTTCTGAAGATGGCCCTGAGACGGAGACTGGCAGAGATAAACTTTGTCTCCAACTGTGACAGCCGCACCGGGCGACCTTGAAATGGATGTTGATCGAGATGAAAACGTCGTTGTGACTCAGATAATGGAGAGTACTCCAGTGTCCGCATGTGCAATTGTCGTTAGGAATCTCTTGCCGTTTATTGATGCAATCTCGGGCACCACTTTCAACCCTCCATATCTGGTTCCTCATCCGAATCATGTTTTGATCGGGGGATTTAGCGTGCCAGCCAAACACGCGATGCTATACACCAGGATATGGGAAAGCTACGGAAATATCGCCACGACCAAGAAAATTACTAGTCGATTTGCGTTGGTTAAGCGTGTGGAGGAAGCTTTGTCTACGATTGACGACATGTGCAATGTGACTGGTAATACTGTTTCTGAGGATGTAGTCTCGAGCTGGAGGTTCCATCGTGACACGTGTGTAAACTTCGAGTTCAATGTTCCTTGGTTCGTTGAAGGTTTCTCTGAAGTTGAAAAGTTACTGGCCGAAACAGTCGAAGGTCCTTCTGCGGATATGGTGAAGAAGCAGAAGTCGAAAAGTTGTCCAGGAAGCTGAAGTTGAAGAGGGAGGCTCCAAAGCACGAAAGAGGCTTTTGCCAAGAAGAGAAAGACATTGTTGAAAAACTTTCCTTGAACGCATTTCTGTCTTCTGAACTTTTTACTTTAGTTTTTTTTTTATTTTTTTGAAAGGCAAATGAAACGCATAGTTTACGGTTTTGATTTCCTGGATTTTTGGTTTGACTGACAAATGTTACCTTGAGGGTTTTGGATTATTATTTGGAACGAACTGTTTTTAGAATAACGATGCTTTTTGGTTAAGATTGTGAATGGTGCAAACATCCCAGGAAAGCCACTGAATCGTGAGTATTGCTTGTCGACATAGAGCATGAGATGAAACATAACATGGCTATTGGTTTCATCATTCCCGTGAAAACCTGAAGTAGTAAACCACGTATTTTGTCTAGGCAAGACTTACTCGGTTTTTGGATCTTTTGGTGAAAAAGGAATCTCCCGGATGTAAGACCGAGTTTTATGGGAAATATCGCCGTGACTGTGGAAAGTCCCCAGTCATTCCTTGTCATGTTGCCGATACCTGGGTGGATCGTTTGCTTCTAACCCCTCGAAAGTCCCCAGTCGTCCCTTGCCGTGTCACGACTGGTAATCGAGTCGCCTAGTAGCTGAGTCGTTGATTCCTGAACGGATCGTTTGGTTTTACTGTCCTGAGGTCTAGGTCGAGGTATGAGATCGAGGATTAAAAATTGACACCGTGACCGAAAGATCAGCCTCCCACTGTGGTCGCCAATTGTTTGAGGGTGAAAACGATTTCTGCTGATTTTGGTAATTTCGGGTGTGTGGGTGAGAAACGAGTTTAGAACCTAAACAATGTACTGCAAGGGAGTACTTTAGATTCGAGAGATCAATCTGTACAAATCCGGCCTAAACCAAGAAATGGCCGTTCCAGACTTGCTTCGGTCACAAAGTGAAGGAGAAGGGTTGGTTTTGGGGAGGGAAGCGAAGAGAGTGTTGAGACCAGAATAGTTGATTCTGGAAGAGTAGTTGTTTCACGAATTGTATCAGAAAGTGGGAAGCTAACACATGGAAAGCTAGAAAATATTTTCTGAGTGTTGTATCCTCCTGACCTGAGCTTGTTGTTCGGTGGAAATAGGTAAGACATATTTATACAAGTCGAAGTGAAACGTACTCTGGTCTCGTAAGAAATGGAAAACGGATGAGTAAATGGGAGGAGGTGATAACCGGTAACGCCTGGAATTGATGTTCCATAAAAGAAAGGGTTTCACCATTACTCCCTATATTTACTAACCGCCTCATCCTTATGACACTGTCTTATAACGGGCGTAGTGTACGCCGCACGCTGTAAACCGCCAAACCAATACCCAATGAGCATCCCCCAGTTTGTGACATGTGTTGATGTCTCGAGTGTTTTCGAGGAAAACATGTAGCATGTTGTTGTTCGGCAAGTTGAGCTTGGGAGACTTGTCGGCTCGGTGGTGACCTTCGACGGTCGATATTTTGCATCTTGAGAGGAAGGGTAGCCGTTGCTTATTGCAACCCTTCGTTTGGTAGCCAGTGGCATGAAAGCATGGAAGGTACGGCTTTAATATGGCTTAGTTTAGGCGCGACCAAAAGTTAGGGTTTTGGCTTTGTTTGGGCGAAACCAAACTAGGGCTTGGTGTCGGGCCAAAGGTTTCCATGCGTTAGCTGGTAACCTTGGACGGCTAAGATATGCATCTTAGATAGAAAATTGGTTGTTGATCTTTGCAAGCCTTTGTTTTGGTAGTCGCATAGGGAAGGCTGGCATGGTATGGCGCGGCAAGGTGGTTGGCATGCCATTGGAACATTTGGCATGGCTGGCATGCCTTGGCGCGGTTTGGGCGTTGGGCCAAAGGTTACATTCGTTGGTTGGCGACCTTTGACGGCTAAGATTTGCATCTTAGATGGAAGGATGGCCGTTGATCGTCGCCAGCCTTTGTTTTGGTAATCGCACAAGGAAGGCCGACATGGTATGGCGAGGCAAGGTGGTTGGCATGCCATTGGCCCATGTGGTATGGCCGACATTCCTTGGCGCGGTTCGGGCGTGACCAAAACTAGGGTTTTGGGCCAAAGGTTACCATGCGTTGGTTGGTGACCTTGGAGGGCTGAGATTTGCATCTAAGATGGAAGGGTGGCCGTTGATTGTCACACGCCTTCGTTTTGGCAGCCGTGAAGGGAAGGACGACATGGCATGGTTTAGGCGCGGCAAGGTGGCATGGTCGACATGCCTTGGCGTGGTTTAGGCGCGGCCAAACTAGGGTTTTGGCGTTGGGCCAAAGGTTACCATGCGTTGGTTGGTGACCTTGGACGGCTTAGATTTGCATCTAAGATGGAAGGGTGGCCGTTGATTGTCGCACGCCTTCGTTTTGGCAGCCGTGAAGGGAAGGCCGGCATGGCATGGCTTAGGCGCGACAAGGTGGATGGCGCGGCATGCCATTGGCACATGTGGCATGGTCGACATGCCTTGGCGTGGTTTAGGCGCGGCCAAACTAGGGTTTTGGCGTTGGGCCAAAGGTTACCATGCGTTCTTTGGCGACCTTGGACGGCTAAGATTTTCATCTAAGATGGAAGGGTGGCCATTGATCATCGCACACCTTCGTTTTGGTAGCCGCGAAGGGAAGTCCGGCATGGCATGGCTTAGGCGCGGAAAGGTGGATAACGCGACATGCCATTGGCACATGTGGCATGGCATGCCTTGGCGCGGTTTGGCGTGGCCAAAACTAGGGTTTGGGCCAAAGGTTACCATGCATTGTTTGGCGACCTTGGACGACTAAGATTTGAATCTAAGATGGAAGGGTGGTCGTTGATCATCACACGCCTTCGTTTTGGTAGCCACATAGGGAAGGCCGGCATGGTATGGCGTAGCAGGGTGGTTGGCATGCCATTGGCACATGCGGTGCGGCTGGCATGGTTGGCATGCCTTGGCGTGGAGGTGCGGCTGGCATGGTTGGCATGCCCTGGCACGGAGATGTGGCTGACATGGTTGGAATGCCTTGGAGCAATGACGTGGCTGGCATGGTCTGCCATTGGCACAGTGGTGCGGCTGGCATGCCTTGGCGCGGTAGCATGAGAATTAGGGTTTCACATAGATGATGTTAGTCAGTGTTAAGGGTTTTGCCGTGGAACATGACCCATGTAAAAAAAATGGGTACCCCGGTAACTCTTACGTAGGCATGCTGATTGATTCAATAAATGTGCTAATGGTCATAGTGACGTCATGTCAGATGTACAATTTTACGATTTTGACCCTAAGCTAAAAACCACCATCAACACCAAGTTGAGTGGCCGAGACGATTTGCGGCAGTTAATTACTGCTGTTGAAGCAGCGCGAAGGACCATCTTTGGGCGATCGTTTGAGGATCACATGAGCTAATTGTAGCTTTGCAGATTGCTCCTCATGGAAGGGGGGTGACCGGTGATCATAGCATCTCCCTATCGGTTATCTAATATCTGATTTAAAGCGTCTGACCAAGATAACGAAGTTGGATGGTCGAGATTGTTTGCGGCATCTATTTGCTGATGTTGATCCAAATTAGGGTTTGGAAGCCGTGTGGCCAACCCTAGTTTGGATGATCGAATGAAAGAGCTGGGAGCTAGTTTGAGAAGGCCGGTCATCCACATGCAAAGACGAGCCGCTGGTGTGCACGCTGACATCTTTTGGGCCATCTAAAAGTAGATCTAAGCCATTCGATTTATCTGGCGAATATAGGCGGTCCTGATAGATTTGCGACAGTAACATATTGCCGCAAACACAAATTAGGGTTTCAAAGCAGCCGCGTCCGCCCTAGTTCGATCGAATGGTTTGATACGTCATTGACTTTCCATGAGCAAGTCGATCGACTGGGAAGAAAATTGGCCGCAGGTGAACACATTGGCACCTCTTTGATCGCTCGAGAAGCGATCTAAGCCGTCCAACTAGGCCGGCTAAGTTGGATGGATGCGATGGGTTTTGAGACCGTTTTTGCCGGTCTTAGCTCGTTTGAGCTTGTTTTTCCAATACCGCGATCACCCACATTAGGGTTAATAGTTCGAAGCGCTGCGGATATACTAGATGGAATCTGCTCGGTCGGGATGTTAGTGGGCCCGCCGGCGGTCACCGTGATGATTGCCTAATTCTGCCAGGAGTAGGCTAAGCTTGTTGAATTGCGTGGCCAAATTTTGTGGCCGTGATTATTTTTGAGACTGGTATGGACAGTCTAGATTTTCCTTAAGGAATTAAATACGTCGATCGAGCTAACTCTTAAATAAAAGTGTGTCGGCACGAAAATCTCTTTGTCAGAGGGTGATGTATCCTGTGTAAGTACTTTCATGCATATCTCAATATTGACACTTCGAGAGATTCATGCTACTTCGATGCGAGTGAACATTAGTCGCCATGTCATGCCAATATTGGGAGTTCAGCTGCGGAACATAGCATATGAAAATACTAGACATGCCAATGTATTAGTGAATAATCCAGTAGATTAAAATTTACAGAATATCTGGGATTGTTGCATCATGCACCATTCTGGATAAATTTCATAAATATGTTGAATTGCTCAATACCTATGTAAGTAAGGAGGTCTGGACGCTTCTGTTCCTTTACAGGATGACAGTGCATCAATTACAGGGTTTTACAATTTTATCCCTGAACTGAAAACCACCATCAACATTAAGTCTCCTGCTTAGCACGTTACAGTACATTGATGCGGGGTGAGCACTGGATGGTGACAGTCAAAGAAATTCACAAGAAGAGTTTTAGCGCACATTACCAGGATAGAGCCTGGCTCACCCCTTGATCAAGATACGTTTCCTTTTAGCGCACTTCAGTTGTCTTCAGATAGATAAGTATCTATTTGATTGTTATCCCGCATCTGGAGACTTTATACACGGCAAGTAGAGACTCATTTTCTTCCCGGGATCTTGTTGATTTGTGGAATATAAGGAAGACGCTGGAGCCTTTTTCCCATCGCAGAATTGCTTTTCTTCTTCGTTCCAGGTATTGCTCCATGTTCATCATGCAATTTGATTTTTTGATTGACGATGATG
Source organism: Papaver somniferum (assembly GCF_003573695.1). Classification (NCBI taxonomy): domain Eukaryota; kingdom Viridiplantae; phylum Streptophyta; class Magnoliopsida; order Ranunculales; family Papaveraceae; genus Papaver; species Papaver somniferum. Next base: position 30,681,317 of record NC_039368.1, read on the forward strand.
ATTTTTTTTATATACCAGCTGTTGATATAATCATAACGCCTCTTTTCAGTATATGATGGGAACTGATGGTGATGATTACTCTTTTACTTCTCCAGAAAAGAGCTTTGAAGTCGACAAACCCAAGGCTAATGCGTTCGAGGAGGTGATGACTAAAATATATTCTCCATTTTGTGAAGCTGGTCGTGCCATACAGGGTAGGTATCTTCTGCACTTACGCATCGTTCGAGAGCGTACTCAGGCCTTTTTGGCTCCAGTCAGCATGGAGGAGAAATGGAGGCACGACGAAGACTCTCAAACGACAAGCGCGAGATATGAAAGGTTTGCAGCTCGGCTAAAGAGGCGAAGGATCGAGCACAAGCGGCCTCTCTGCGAAAATATGCATGATTACTCGGTCCATAACGGCATCATAATCCTTGACTCTGATGTGGACGAAACCGATCATACAAAGGTTGTTAGCACGATCTCCAAGAAGGGCGCTGAAGTGGCTTCCAGAGAGAACGCTGAAACAATTTCTAAAAGGTATGTCGGTGTAGCCTCTGAAATGGAAATTGTGACGGCTTCTAGAGAGGATTGGGCGGTGGTTCGCGAGGGAAATGTTGGAACAATGTTCCAAAAGGAGATCGGGGCAGCTTCTGGAGAGGAGGTGGTAGCGGCTTGCGACGAAGGCGTTGAAGCATCTTCCAGTGACGGTTCCGATGAAGGCACTGTTGATCTTAAGCTTGCCGATGACTAGATTTTCCCTTTTGTTATCCTCCTTTTTTTTTTTTAGATGAGTACTTCTTCGCATCTTGTAAACATTTTCATCTTATACTCAGTGGCGGTTGAGTTTAAGTTTTTGTTTAAACAAAGGTTCTTTTATTCATGTTATTTTGAGACCCTAACTGCGTTGTTCTCTAGTAGGGTTATAATAGAATCTTCCAATTCCATCAATTTGTGCAGCTGATATATATAAGTGGTGATGTGGTTTTATGTGCCCGGGCGCCACCTCTATGACAATTGCCTTAATAATGATAGATCAAAGTAGGAGACGCAATGATGGAAATTAAGGATTGACCACGAACTTGTTCACCTTCAATTCGATAGAATGTTACAATTCGCGATGTGGCAATCAAGGGGCCGCTTCATTGTTGAAGTGGGATGTACTTCAGGGTGTGAGAAAATGCTTGCCCTAAAATCAAAGTCGTTTGACGGCTTCCCTGTCCTTTTTCTTCCTCCAATATTATTCTCCTTGGTGTTTTGAAGGATTTGAGATGTTTCGTTTATGGTTTTGTGTTTTCTGGTTTGAATCGATGGATAATGATGAAAGTTCGGGTTCACTCGAGGCTTTATCTCATGATCCAGGAGGAGAAATTTCTAAAAGGAAATGAATATGATTAACTGATAAATTGAAACCCTAATTATGAATGCAAGCAGTGCAATCATTTTGGAGGAATTACAAATATTGCATTTAAAAGAGAAATTGCTAGAGGAAACACTAAAAGGAATGTCAGAGTGAATGGCGACGTGACATCTTAGGCGTTGAAAGGTTTGAGCCAGCGGGTGTGTATTAATACTTCATTGATGAGCTTGCAATAACCTCCTAAGATAACTTCTGCCACTAGGTACGTCCTGTGTTTCTCTCCGGCGGAATCAGACGGAGCAGGCTGAGCGGCAACTTTCACTACCAGATCTCCAACTTGGAATGGATTTGGGCGTTGCGCCATTACTTTCCCAAATTCCTTATCTTTAACTGTGACAGTTGCTAAGCTCTTGATAAAATATTTGAAAGGACCAACATCCCATTCACATCTCCTAGTGGCGGCTGGGTTGATGATCGGAGCGAGTCCCCGAGTCTTGGCGGAAGGAGGAGTGACTGGTTGCAAAAAGGGTTGTTCAATAAGACTTACTTGTGCCCGAAATCTGCGAACAAATGATGATACACTCTCGCCGGGTAGTTGTGTCACATTCGTGAGTTGTTGATACGGCGACAAATAGTCTTCAGGATCAGATGGTTTGTTGGAGACTCTTTCAGGTATAGACACTGGTAAAGGACATACTCCTAGCTTCGCCTTGTTATCGTGTATCCATGAGCGCCACATGACCATATCATAATTTGGGTATTCTTTAACTACATGAAATTTAGTGTGTGTTAGGGCATCACCCACCTTGATTTCGATATTGATGTACCCATAAACGTCTCTGGATTCTCCTTCTGAGTTTTTTATTATGGTTGGGTAGTGAACCGCTTCCTGCTTAGAAATCTTTGCATCTCTCAGAGTCTTGATAGTGAAAATATTGAAGTCAGAGGCCGCATCAATCAGTGTGCTGTAAAACTCAACATCCTTTAAGCGAGCGGTGGTTAGGAGTCCCCAGTTGCATCTATCAGTCGCGCTTCCCAGGAAATATTGGGGTTTTGGGGCGGTTTCCTAACTGGAAACAGACGCTTTCCTGATACGACACGGTTGAGGGCTCCGAACATGTCTTGACGCTGCACCTTGGATAAATATAGTATTTCACATAAATGCTTCATCATAGAATGCACAGTTTGGTGGACGGAGTCCCCAGAAATCATGCAGCTCCCGACATGAAGAGGGTCTCTGTAACCTCATTCATTTCCTAATTGAAGTTTTCCTTCAACCACATTCTCTTTGAAAATGCGCTTCAATTTGTTGCAGTCACTGGTCTGATGGTTGACAAACCTATGGTAGCGACATTACTTGGGATTTTCCATCTCTTCTTCGGTCGGCGGTCGTCTTAGAGGAGGTAGTTTGATGGCGTCATCTTGTATCCATGCTTCTAGGAGTTCTATAACTTTGTTTATTGGAAATGGGAAGTCTGGAGCAGCATCCCCAGTTTCTTGCACATGAGTCTTAGTCGCCGCTTTCCGGGATGGAGTCGTCTGCGCTTGTGCTGCGCGCTTGGATTGTTGTTCCGCTGCTGGAGCTTTCCTTTTCCCTCATTCACCTACTAAACTTACAGAAGGACCGGTGCTATATTGCTTGTTGACAAGGCATCTGTTTCCTCGAGTTTCGCGTGCATCTTCACCCCTGTCTGGTCTGGCTCTTTCTAACAGCGCTGGTGCGGTTGTAGCCGACCGCTTAACAGATTCATGGAGTTCAGAGAACGTCTGGAAACACAGGTTTTCCAGTAAAGCACGATAGATGGGAACCATACCGTTGATGCATGACTCTACCAACTACTGCTCGGTCACACTTGGGTCGTGACAATCTAAAGCTTGAATTCTGAATCTCTTGACATAATCGTTTGGATGCTCGTTGTTTCGTTGAAACATTCTTCCTAAGTCTGAGAAAGTGATTTTCTCAGATACGAAGAAATATTTCTTATAGACGGCAGTGACCATCTCACACCAGTTGGATATGTTGTTTAGTACGATGTTGTTGTACCAAGTGTATGCCTTCTCGGTAAGCGACTTTGAAAACTCTTTCAGGCGGAGGACATAATTTTATTCGTTTTCTCCCAAGGATTCCAAAAAACGAGAGACGTGTTTGCAAGCGTTACCAGTACCATCATAGAGAGAAAATTGAGGAGAGGAGTATCCTCTCGGGAGAGGAATTCTTTGTACATCATGAGGATACGGAAGTTGGTGCTGGTGCAGGTCTTTTGGGTTTTCTTTGCCTCGATTTTGGAGAAGATGCTCCAGATCCTCACGTATGATGAAGTTGGACGGCTGATTCCTTTCTCATGAGCAGCGTTCAGGGGCCACATGAACTTATTCATCTATGAAGTCACGCCCTGTTGAAGCACTCGCGCCAGGAGTGTTAAAAGTACCCTTTATTGTCTCCATGGGCTGACGCGGCTCTTGTGGTAGTTGCTCTGTTAGTGTCTTGAGGAAAGTGAGCACCTCTTTCTGAGTCATAGCCATGTTCGTCTGCGCTTTAACGAGAACTTCTTGTCTTTTCATCAAATCAACAATGGTGAGTGGGGGTTGGCTTGCTCTGACTCCTCCAGTCTCTCGTCCTGATGAAGAAATGGTGGCAGCTCTGGTGACGATTGGAGGTGTCGTGCTCGAAGAAATATTAGGAGTAGCAGCGGATCTGGCTTTAGTAATGGAAGGTGTCACGCCAGAGGGGATACTTCCAGCGTTACTGGTGTTGGCCCTAGAGGATGTAACACCATGCGATGTGTTGATTGTGCTAGCAGGCGGTACATTGGTGTTAACGGTAGGGATATTGGTACCAGGAGCGTGATCAGCGCCCGTAGCATCAGGATTGGTAAGTGACCCAGACCTAAGAACTACCATCTTGAATTTGATAAAAATGAAATGAAATTGAAAATTGATCTTTCAACCGAGAGATTAACCTCCCAATGTGGTCGCCAGTTGTTTTGGGGTAAAAAGTGATTCTGCTGTTTTTGGTAAATTTGGGTGTGTTGATAAGAAACGAACTCAAACCCTAAACAAATGCACTGCATGGGAGTACTTTCAGATTCGAGAGATCAATCTGTAAGACTCCGTCCTAAACCAAGAATTGGCCGTTCCAGATTCAATTCGGTCACAGGTTGAAGGAGAAGGGTTGATCTTAGAGAGGGAAGCGAAGAAGGTGCTTGAGATCAGAATGTTGAATTATGAAGGTGTGGATGTTTTATGACTTGTATCAGAAAATGGTTTCTGTCTACCTGCGTTGATAACACTTGTATTTTCGAAGATAGGTTGAAAACCTATTTATATAAGTCATTGAGCGCACCCTTGATCTCGTAGGAAGTGGAGGCGGTTAAGTAGTGGAGAAGTGGAGTTGTGCAAAAAGTGGTGATCACCACGTTTCCATTATGTTGGAAGGTCGGTCACACTTTCACCCACTACTCTCATTACCGTTAACCGTCCGTGCTTTCCTGACATTTTCTCGTAATGGGCGCGTTGCACACCGCACGCTGTAAACCGCCATACCATTACCCTAGTGAGCATCCCCCAGTTTGTGACATGTTTGATGTCTCGAGTAAATGGGTCAAGTCTAAAAGCATCATATAGTGCTTCTTAGGTTAAATAACTAAATTATTTGTGAAGCCGATATTCATAAAATATCGCATGTATTTAATGCACGTAAAGCATCGCTTTTAAGCAAGCAGATCAAAATAATCGATGTGCATGGCGCATCGTTGTTTTAGAGCCTGTCTAAATTAGTCGCGAGTCGATCGTCTAAAAAAGAAGAGTGTGACCGGACACTTTTGGGCGATTGTTTGGTAGCTCTAGGGACGAGCTATTTCTTGGCCGATTACTCCACGTAGACGAGTGATGGATGGTAGCCATTCTAAAATCCTACCTGTTGATCTAAATTAGATCTGGATCGCTCAAATCGGCTAGCCAAGTTAAGTGGCCGAGACGATTTGTGGCAGTTAATGACTGATGTTGAAGCAGCGCAAAGGACCATCTTTGGGCGATCATTTGAGGATCACATGGGCTAACTGTAGCTTGGACGATTGCTCGTCATGGAAGCGGGGGTGTCTGGTGATCACAGCGTAGCCCTATCGATTATGTAATACTTGATCTAAACCGTCCGACTAAGATAGCGAAGTTGGATGATCGAGATAGTTTGCGGCAACTATTTGCTGTTGTTGATTCAAATTAGGGTTTGGAAGCCGTGTGGCCAACCCTAGTTTGGCTGATCGAATGAAAGCGCTGGGCGCTAGTTTGAGAAGGCCGATCAGCCACGTGCACAGACGGTCCGCTGGTGTGCACGATGACATCTCTTGGTCCATTTAAAAGTAGAACTAAGCCATTCGATTTAGCTGGCGAAGATGGGCGGTCATGATCGATTCGAAACAGTAACATACTTCCGCAATCACAAATTAGGGTTTCAAAGCAGCCGCGTCCGCCCTAGTTCGATCGAATGGTTTGATGCGTCATTGACTTGCCATGAGCAAGTCGATCGACTGGGAATAAAATTGGTCCTTCGATGAACACATTGGCACCTCTTTGATCGTTCGAGATGCGATCTAAGCCGTTCAACTAGGACGGCTAAGTTGGACGAATGTGATGGGTTTTGAGACCGTTTTTGCTGGTCTTAGCTCGTTTGAGCTTGTTTTGACAATAGCGTGATCACCGATATTAGGGTTAATTGTTCGAAGCGCTGCGGATATACTAGATGGAATCTGCTCGGTCGGGATGCTAGTGGGCCCGTCGGCGGTCACCGTGATGATTGCCTAATTCTGCCAGGAGTAGGCTAAGCTTGTTTAATTGCGTGGCCAAATTGTGTGGCCTTGATTATATTTGAGACTGGTATGATTAGTCTAGATTTTCCTTAAGGAATTAAATATGTCGATCGAGCTAACTCTTAAATAAAAGTGTGTCGACACGAAAATCTCTTTGTCATAGGGTGATGTATCCTGTGTGAGTACTTTCATGCATATCTCAATATTGACACTTTGGGAGATTCATGCTACTTCGCTGCGGGTGAACATTAGTCGTCATGTCATGCCAATATTGGGAGTTCAGCTGCGGAACATAGCATAGGAAAATACTAGACATGCCAATGCATTAGTGAATAATGCAGTAGGCTAAAATTTACAGAATATCTGGGATTGTTGCTTCATGCACCATTCTGTATAAATTTCATAAATATGTTGAATTGCTTAATACTGTTAGAGCATTGCTCGGTTGAACCCACCAAGCGTGGGTATGTCAAGTTTGGTTGTCATATTTTAGTGAATCAAAACTCATGTTAAGAGTCGCTTGATTATGTACTTGAGTTAAACTTCGTATAGGTTAGCTTGAAAGTATTAAGATATGAGACATTACAAGTATAGCTAAGTCTTGAATATGTGAAGAAGCAAGGAGCTACAACGACACCAATTAGTGATATTTGACTTGAACTGTTTCATTCCCAACGTATCTTTCAGGTCGTGCATATTGAAAACATAACTACGAAGCATATATGAACTCTAGATAGACATAGTATTAAGGAATACCATACGAGGTTTATTGCTTTACCATTAAACCATAATCATTTGAATGCAATTGTGATTATATATGGGTATGAGGTCAGGATTTCATCCTAGGGAACAATGTTTACTTGTGTTCTAAGGAAGTAAGTTCATAAACTTGTTTATGAACCGAAAAGGAAATTGGCAGGAGTTATTGGTTTTGTTATTCATTGCATATCTTATGAACAACCAATATGTGTGATAGATTATAACCGCTCACAACTTGTTGTATTCTTGGTAGAACTATTCACAAAGTTCTGACTTATGTATTGGTATAAATTTTATTAGTAAAACCAATCTTAAGTAATCACCTGTGGTATGATCGGATTATGTCTGACCTTGGGGAAAGGGAACCGATCCTTGTAAGGGAAAGGGATCCGATCCTAGTAAGGGAAAGGGAACAGATCCTTTGTATGGAGTGCAACAAGGTTTATAGAAGAAAGGGGAACCGATCCTATGGACATATGTAACACATATAAGTTAGATACCATATATATGTGGGGAACCGATCCTAGTACCTAGTCAACCGAATATTTGGGAAGCTAGTGTGATTATGCGTAGTAATCACGTGGAGGTAGAACCGACACTTGTTTTGGTAGAAACGTTAAACCCATGATTGTGATTGAATGTTGGTTTGATCAATCACATAGTTCTTGAAAGTCAGATGAACCAATTATAAACTTGTTTGGAAGTGTGGAAAATCGATTTCAAGGTTCTAAGTATGAAAGAGAACTTACAAAGTAAAGATGTCGACAAACTTTGAACACGTGCTTTGAATGTTTATTTCTATAATTGTTCAAAGATATTCCTTAACGGCTATGGGAAGAGAATCCCAGGATCGAAACATAAGTAAGTTAAGAATATTTTAATTAAGGTTATTAATTTCATTTTGTAGGAAAATTACAGAATTAGTAATGTGCATTTACTAATTAGATTTTCCGAGAGATTTCGATCTTTATTTTTGGACAAAGCATTTCCAGAAATTATGGAAACCGAATTTGTGCTTTAGTGAATATCTTGAGAATATTTTCGGTTTTGGAACTTCCTTGGTGTCCAAACTTCCTTTTCTATAAATACACGAAGTTTGCCTTTCTAGCAAACTAATCCTTCGTAACAACAGATTTACTCTTTTGTTGTTGTTAATGATGTAGCCGCCTATCGGAGAGGAGAGTAATCTAATTAGGTGAAATCTCTTACGGACGCTCAGTTTAAAGTCTTTGGTATTGAGAAGCTCTAGCGCGACCAGTTGGTGGAAAACTAGATAACTGCGGTTTATCTTTGTTTTCGATTGATTTGATTGACTAACGGTGGTTGAAATCTGATTGCACCTAGTTTTTTTATTCCTGAGAATCTTCTCTTATGATATAAGATTCACTCAAACTAGTTCAGAGTTTCGACAGGGATCTTTAGAATGTTGTTAGTTCTAAAGACGATCTTGTGATAATCCATTGTTAACAGACCCCGTTCTGTGCGTGATTGCTCACAAGAGATTCAAGTGATTGTGTGCAGGTTTTTATTGAAGATTTAAGAAGATTTGAAGACGAAGAAGATATTGAAGATTTGACTTGGGTTTTACAATCTTTGGTGTGCACAATACTTTTTTCGGTAAAACAAGATCCAATTAATAATCAGTTTATCCTTGTGGTAGATTGGATTGATTAATTGAGTAGATCGGCATCACACAGTTATTCGGATTAAAGGTGTTGTTGGCTTAATCTTAATCGATTACCTTTGGGTGATTGAACATAAGATAGATCTAGACCTAACGAAGGAGTTTATGTTGAGATAAACGGAAGAGCCTTTGTCCGACTCATATCACTTGGTTTAATAGAGTTGATACCAAACAGATTTCTTGTTCCTTTACTGTTTGGATTACGAACCAAAGGGATTGATCCAAGTACGTGACATATATATAAGTTGGAGGCGTGGGAATACAGACGGAACTAGATGAACTATAGGGTTAGTTACTTGGTCTCAACTATACGAAGTTAGTGTAATTTTGTGTAGCGGCTTAATCCCGAGAGTATTCAATTCTGGACTAGGTCCCGGGGTTTTTCTGCATTTGAAGTTTTCCTCGTCAACAAAATCTTGCTGTGTCATTTACTTTTACTTTCAGCCTTATAATTGTTTTATTATAATTAAAGTAAATTACACAAACGTTAATTCCTATTTACTTGATAAGCAATCCTATTGTGTTTGGTTAAGTCCGAACCTTTGTATCAAGTAAACATACTTCGTTGTTGTATTGTCTCGATCTCGTATCCATAGACGATCACACAAAGTGTGAACCGATTAGTTGTATTGTCTCGACTCAGTCCATAGAAAATCACTTTCGGAGAAATGACTTACAGGTAGGAAATGTTTTAGATTAAGGTATATCTGGGTACCCTTGCCTTTTTAATTGGTATCAGAGCAGGAAAACACGAAAAGATCTAACAATCAGTATTTTATGCGATCCAACCTATAAGACATGAGTCAAAGTATATTTAAGCGAGAGCGAAAACTAAAGAAAGACTCAGTTAACGTATCGCAAGACGTTGAAAGTTTTGATTTTAAGAAATGCTTAAAAGGAGCTTCTTAATCAAGTTCTACTTGCTCTTCTGAGAATAAGTCTGAAGGTTCTCTAGAGGATATTAAGGTAAGCCATGTATTCTCAATCAATGATTCAAACTCTGAAAAATCTCTTTTTGATAACGAGATGTGTTTGAGTTCTATACTGGAGATTTTTGATGAAAGATCAAGTGTAAAAACATCTGAACTAAAGGACTTGAGCAAACAATTTCTTAGTTGTTCTAATGAACTTCTTTCAACACTTGAAAGAGAACGATATTTAACTTTAAAGTTTGAAAATCTCAATGAAAAGCATAACTTGCTGGAATAAGAATACTCACAAAAATTGCTTATTTACAAAAAGGTATTTGAGGAAAATAAGGATGTTTCTAAAGCAGTGAAAATTGAATTTGAAAGGATGCATCAAGATTACAAGAAGTTTAGGGAAGATACTTCTCAACAAATACAGGGTCTTGAAGAAAAACTTGCTGAATCTGATGCAAGGATTAACTCTCAGCAAAAGAGTTTTGAAGAGAAAGAAGGTGAATATCTCTCCCGAGAAAAACGCCTTGCGGCTGATCTAGATAGTGGTCTTGATAAAATCAGATGTTGGAAGAAGAAAATTTGGACCTTAAAAAGTTCAATGCTAGCTCAAATAATTTAACCTCAATGTTAGAAGCAAGTAGAAATCATCGTGTTACACGAGGATTGGGCTATAAGGGAATAAATTCTTCAAATATTAGCAAAGAGGTAAAATTTGTTAAAGCTACAAATTCTTCTCAATCAGAGGCTTCCACTGATGTCAAAGATGCTCTTATTTCTTGTAAAGAAGAAAATTCTGTCAAGCCTAAGAATAATATTCAACCAGCAACAAATCAAAGAGAGTACTTCTGCTAATATCAAGAAACCAACAACGTTGAACGAGGATCAGAAGAAGAAGAAGAAAACTCGTCGTTCTCCAATGCAAGAGGGTCCACAAAGAGGTAACATTAAAACTAATACTTCGTATATTTATACTAAGCATTGTTTTTATTGTGGTCATAAAGGACACTTGAAATGGGGATGCAAAGTTCGTATGATGCAATATGCACTTTCTAGTGTATCAAACGAATTGGATAAGTTTTCTCCTCATAAGAAATCAGATCGGTATTGTCCTAAGTTTAGGCAAAAGAATTATTATAATGATAGTTCTAATAATTTATCATATCACTCGACAAGGTCATTTCATAAAAGGCCCAATTATAGAAAGAGAGATGACTTTTTAAATGCAAAAACAAGATCTGATGTTCCAAATTGGAAAAAGGGTGATTCGCAAAATGTTCAAAAGGACAATGATCCTAATGGTATGAAGGAGAAAGCTGCTCCTGCGAAACCCAACTCTAAATGGTCCCAAAGTCCTCCATAGCCAAGAAGGAACCAAAAATTAGTCACAAGAATGACTCTCAACTGTTAACTGTTGGTGACAATAATTACAAGAGTCTTCTTGAAAGGCTAAAGAAAAACATTATGTCTGAAATCTCTTGTACTAGTAAAGGTTGTGATAATGACACTCTACATCACAAGTCAAAGAAGAAAAACAAGATATGGAACAAGAGAAAACAAACCAAGCAAGAGGTCAAGAATGATGATTATGTCTTAGTCACTCGTGACGAACAAGACATGATCAACTCAACAAAACCTAGTTGTGTTAGAATGTGCATGCTCACCATTAGTGCTCAATATTTTTTAAAGGTGAGGAAGCACATGAAAAACTGAGCACATGATCTCTCGGTTACTTTATGACTAATTAACATCTTTAGGAGATTTCTTTTCTTCTATACTCATACTTTCTATATCTATATTTGGGTTTTGAAAGAAACGATAATTGTGAGTTTATGATGTTTATATATACTGAACATACATGTGCATCTCTTGCTTTTGTGGTCAAAAATAGCCAAAAGTCACTAAAATCGGACATCATATGCAAAAGTTATGTCGAAAACAGTTTAGTATTGTGATCTATCACAAGTAACTCTTGGGAACCGATCCTAGTACCCTGTCATAGTGAGGGAACCGATCCTAGTACCATGTCATGGTAAGGTAACCGATCCTAGTGAGAGGTCCCCTTACGAAGAAGTGTAAAAACTGTTTTGCACATAACTTCTTCGTCCGAACTCGGAATGACCTCATTATTTTTGCGTTGGTTTCGTAATTCAATTTCCCATAAGAATAAGGTAATTGCAATACTTGATTTTATGTTAAACATTTATGGTGTATTGCAAATTGATTTATGAGATGTTTGATTTCGGTTTTACTACCTTAATATTCAATCTCATATATTGTGAACCCTTATGGTTTGGGTGACTTTTTGATTTAGCGGGATTAAGTTCTAGCCCTAGTAGGTAGGATTTATCAAAGGATCATGAGGGGTTCTAATAGAAACAGTATGTGAAAAAGTCACAATATGTTGAATCGGTTTTGGTTTATCATAAAAACATATGTGTTTCGACGGTTTTCAACTCTTGCTTGCAATTGTTAAAATCGGTTTTCAACCTTTCTCTGGTAAAGGTTGAGGTGTGTTGTTATTCTTGTGTTTATGGATAAGGATGACAACGTGGTGATATTTCGATATCAGTTCTCCCTAAACGAAGATGCTATCATATTGGAGAAGTGGATGCGAAATTTGAGGTAACAATCTTGTTAGTTAATTGTTTTCCTGTTTAAGAAAATCCTGAGTTTATATTATATATATTTGTTGCTTTTGCTTAACAAAATTTAGGTTCAATTGATATTTATTCCATGATGTGTGTGTGGATGTGTGTTTCAATTGGTTCCTGTTAAGAAAAACTATTGTTATCTTGCTTTATTGTGTGGTATCAATCGTTTAGGCTTACAAAATTTCAGTACAATTGATGTGTGTGTGATTCTGTTGGTTCCGGTTAAGAAAAACTATTATTATCTTGCTTTTGTATGGTATCGATTGTTTAGGCTTACAAAATTACAGTGCAATTGCGGTGCTTTTAATGTCTATGTTGTTTCAATTGCTTCCGGTTGAGGTGAATAATTATGCAAGTTGATTTATTTTGGTTTGTATGAATTATTTATGGCTTAACGAAATAATATGTGTACGGGATGAGTTGTTTAGTCCAATTCGATTCCGGATAAGAAACTAAGTTAATTCTGATCTTAGTTTGTCTTATCAAAGTGAGGTTTCGGTTATTCAAGTCTAATCGAAATTCCTAAACAAGGAAATGCTAGTTAAATAACCTAGTGTTTGGGTTGTTTAAAATTGAAAGGTCTAAGTTTATGGATAATTAGAACCTGATGAGAAAAATGGAGTTTATCTTTATTTTGGTCTTATCGAATTAAGCGGTTGTTTTGGAACAATCGGTTTAGCAAAGGGATTAATGTGATTAGTTGTTTTTGGTTTGTTAAACTAAATGGGAAATATTGTTCCGGGAAATTGTTTCCTTGGTAACATATCAAAATAAGACTACTTGTAGTTTCGGTTTTGATAGTGGTTATCAGAACATGATGTGTGGAACCCTCGTGCCTAACTCTACAGGTTTGCAAGTCTATTATGTTTGTAAAATTCTTTTCGTGTTGTCCTTTATTTTTTCGTTTCTTTGTCATTTTTGTGACAAAAAGGGGGAGAAATATATGGAGTAAATAGGTGGTGCTGGTATTGATTTTATATTGATTGGCATCGCTAGGGAAAAGAACATTGGTACTTGAATGTTTTATCTAACGAAAGAGTGAAAGCACAGACTAAGGGGGAATAACATGTCATATTGATTGGTATAACAAAGACGTGCAGATTTAATATCTACCTATCTTCCTTAGGGGCAGTATTTGCTTTGTTATTATAATGTCAACATCGGCATTTTCAAGGATTGAATGTAAGAAGTTTTACTGTGCTGCTGAATCGGGAATCAAGCGGAGTGTAATGAATTGTTGTAATTTGTTTATCCATATGATGTAATAGTTTTGTCACTAAAATTGACAAAGGGGGAGATTGTTAGAGAATTGCTCGGTTGAACCCACCAAGCGTTGGTATGTCAAGTTTGGTTGTCATATTTTAGTAAATCAAAACTCATGTTAAGAGTCGCTTGATTATGTACTAGAGTTAAACTTCGTATAGATTAGCTTGAAAGTATTAGGATATGAGACATTACAAGTATTGCGAAGTCTTGAAGATGTGAAGAAGAAAGGAGCTACAACAACAACAATCATCCTTCCACTTGAGGTTAGTGATATTTGACTTGAACTGTTTCATTCCCTAACGTATCTTTCAAGTCGTGCATATTGAAAACATAACTGCGAAGCATATATGAACTCTAGATAGACATCGCCATAATCATTTGAATGCTATTGTGATTATGTATGGGTATGAGGTGAGGATTTCATCCTAGGGAACAATGTTTACATGTGTTCTAAGGAAGTAAATTCATAAACTTGTTTGTGAACCGAAAAGGAAATTGCCAGGAGTTATTGGTTTTGTTATTCATTGCATATCTTATGAACAACCAATATGTGTGATAGAGTATAACCGCTCACAACTTGTTGTGTTCTTGGTAGAATTATTCACAAAGTCCTGACTTATGTATTGGTATGGCTTTTATAAGTAAAACCAATCTTAAGTAATCACCTGTGGTATCAGATTATGTCTGACCTTGGGGAAAGGGAACCGATCCTAGTAAGGGAAAGAGAACCGATCCTTGTAAGGGAAAGGGAACCGATTCTAGTAAGGGAAAGGGAACCAATCCTTGTAAGGGGTGCAGCACATCAAGGGAACCGATCCTTGTATGGGGTGCAACAAGGTTTATATTAGAAAGGGGAACCGATCCTATGGACATGTGCAACACATATAAGTTATATACCATGTATATGTGGGGAACCGATCCTAGTATCTAGTCAACCGAATCTTTGGGAAGCTAGTGTGACTATGCGTAGTAATCACATGGAGGTAGAACCGAAACTTGTTTTGGTAGAAACGTTAAACCCATGATTGTGATTGAATGTTGGTTTGATAAATCACATAGTTCTTGAAAGTCAGATGAACCAATTCTAAACTTGTTTGAGAGTGTGGAAAATCGGTTTCAAGGTTGTAAGTGTGAAAGAGAACTTACAAAGTAAAGATGTCGACAAACATTGAACACGTGCTGTGAATGTTTATTTCTATAATTGTTCAAAGATATTCCTTAACGGCTAAGGGAAGAGAATCCCAGGATCGAAACATAAGTAAGTTAAGAATATTTTAATTAAGGTTATTAATTTTATTTTATAAGGAAATTACAGAATTAGTAATGTGCATTTACTAATTAGATTTTCCGAGAGATTTCGATCGTTATTTTTGGACAGAGCATTTCCAGGAATTATGGAAACCGAATTTGTGCTTTAATGAATATCTTGAGAATATTTTCGGTTTTGTAAATTCCTTGGTGTCCAAACTTCCTTGTCTATAAATACACGAAGTTTTCCTTTCTAGCAAACTAATCCTTCGTAACAACAGATTTACTCTTTTGTTGTTGTTACTGGTGTAGCCGCCTATAGGAGAGGAGAGTAATCTAATTAGGTGAAATCTCTTACGAACACTCAGTTTAAAGTCTTTGGGATTGAGAAGCTCTAGCGCGACCCGTTGGTGGGAAACTAGATAATTGCAGTTTATCTTTGTTTTCGATTGATTTGATTGACTAACGGTGGTTGAAATCTGATTGCACCTAGTTTTTTAATTCTTGAGAATCTTCTCTTATGATATAAGATTCACTCAAACTAGTTCAGAGTTTCGACAGGGATCTTTAGACTGTTGTTAGTTCTAAAGACGATCTTGTGATAATCCATTGTTAACAGACCCCGTTCTATGCGTGATTGATCACAAGAGATTCAAGTGATTGTGTGCAGGTTTTTATTGATGAGTTAAGAAGATTTGAAGACAAAGAAGATATTGAAGATCTGACTTGGGTTTTACAATCTTTGGTGTGCACAATACTTGTTTCGGTAAAAGAGGATCCAATTAATAATCGGTTTATCCTTGTGGTAGATTGGATTGATTAATCGAGTAGATCGGCATCAACACGGTTCTTCGGATTAAAGATTTTTTGGCTTAATCTTAATCGATTACCTTTGGGTGATTGAACATAAGATAGATCTACACCTGACGAAGGAGTTTATGTTGAGATAAACGGAAGAGCCTTTGTCTGACTCATATCACTTGGTTGAATAAAGTTGATACTAAAAAAATTTCTTGTTCCTTTACTGTTTGGAATACGAACCAATGGGATTGATCCAAGTACGTAACTTATTTATAAGTTGGAGGCGTTGGAATACAGACGGAACTAGGTGAACTATAGGGTTAGTTACCTGGTCTGAATTATACGAAGTTAGTGTAATTTTGTGTAGCGGCTTAATCCTGAGAGTATTCAATTCTGGACTAGGTCCCGGGGTTTTTCTGCATTTGCAGTTTTCCTCGTCAACAAAATCTTGCTGTGTCATTTACTTTTTTTTCGCGCATTATAATTTTTTTATTATAATTAAAGTAAACTACACAAACCTTAATTCCTATTTACTTGATAAGCAATCCTATTGTGTTTGGTTAAGTACGAACCTTTGTATCAAGTAAACATACTTCGTTGTTGTATTGTCTCGATCTCGTATCCATAGACGATCACACGAAGTGTGAACCGATTAGTTGTATTGTCTCGACTCAGTCCATAGACAATCATTTTCGGAGAAAGGACTTATAGGTAGGAAAAGTTTTAGCTTGAGGTATATTTGGGTACCCTCGCCTTTTCAAATACATATGTAAGTAAGGAGGCATGAACGCTTCTGTTCCTTTGCCGGATGACAATGCATCAATTATAGGGTTTTATAATTTTACCCCTGAACTAAAAACCACCATCAACAAAAGGAGATTCAACAAATAAAGGCTATTGTCTTGAGGACTCTCGAAATTCAGAAGTCCCTGGTTCGACATCAGTCAAGAAGGTTTGTCGGAATTGACACCTTTCTTCATGAACCTTATGTTCCTATGGCTATTGACGACAAGGAGTTCGGGGACGATAAAGAATTTTTTTAGAGGCCTTAAAGTCTAGGAAACTTCTTATGAGAATTTATTCTTGTGTTTTAATAAGGATAACTAGGGTTTGGAATAGCAATTATTGTGAGTACACATAGGTATTGCCAACGATTTTCATCTTGCAATGTTTTTAGATTTATTTTTTAAATTCTAAAGTTTATTTGGAAAATGATTTTACAGTATTAACCTTTATATTTTTATATATTGCAACTTGTTGTGTGATATGTGTGTTTGCGTCCGTGAACTATGATTGTCCCATATATGTCAAAAGTTAAGCCGATTATGTCATTATGCAAATATTGATGAAGATAGGATGAACTTTTGATTACAAAGATTAAAGTCTATTATATGTCTTTATGCAAATATTGATGAAAAATAGAATGAATCTTTGAATATTCCGCAGTATTGGTCTTTCCCTGATTCAATTCTATGTGAAAGTGTTGTGTGGCTCTGTAAGTTCTCTTATGTTGAGCATTTACGATTAATTAATCATGGGTTATCTTGTAGTTAATTTAATTGAGTATTTTGGATACAAATTCATGTTTCATGTGATTTGTTAATGTCCAAAGAAATCCTTCTTTTCTTGTGAAAGTAAGGTCGCTCTTGTTATTCTTTCGGGAATGACATTTTATGGGGGAGAGTTCTTAATTGAACTTGTGCTTAATTGCCAAATATTTGTGGGGAGTGCGGCTGTGGAACATTGTAGGAGTTTTCTTGTATATTTATACACTCCTTGATGAATACACTAGTTTCGACTATGTGAAATCATCGAAACAAAGTTGATATGTTCTCTTTTGGTCATGAAGTATCTCTATGGAAATTTCATTAGGATCCCACTAGTTTTCGTACCTTTGCCAATTTTTATTGACAAAAAGGGGGACAATTAATGTGTAGTTCACACTTCAAATACATATGGTTTACGGATCATTATGTAAGGGGGAGTGATTTTCATGTGAGATGAAGTATTTACTAAGGAGGAGTGATACATATCACCACAGTATTGTTGTCAAAGTTTTCATACAATTATACTTTGATGTTGCGTAATAATACTATGACACTGTATAACAATGATTGAGAGATACTTTTTTCTCATTGTTATAGCTCCAGATCTTCAACAACTATGATGCTGAGTTGAACACATTCAGAATCACTGGAGTACTTGGAAGTGACGAAGATTTCGAGTAATGTTGAAGAACCAAGGAAATCAAGCATTTGGATTGAGACCTACAAAGTTTATTTATTTTTTATTCCATATGATTGATAGTTTTGTCACTAAAATTTACAAAGGGGGAGATTGTTAGAGCACTGCTCGGTCGAACTCGCAAGCGTTGCTAACTCAAGCTTGTTGTCAATTTTAGTTACCAAAACTATAAGTCTTGATTTCTAGTCTACTTATAGGTAAGCCTCGGATTAGGATAGAAAGTGTAGTTGAGCATTAGACTTCACGACGTTCATAGATTGAAGACGAAGAACTACTAAGGGGAGCTTTTGGAACTTCATCAACAAAAGGTATGTGGAGACTTGAACTCATCTATCACTCAAAAGTCTATCTACTCTATCTCCTATTTGAAAAAAAAAGTCGTATATCTATATAGACTTCAATGATACACATTTGATATTTCGATCCGAGTTTAACTCGCTTACATATTTCTCGAAATATGTGTTGGTAAGATTTCTCTTTAACCAAGGTCATCTTATATTCTTGATGAAAGTCAAAAGATGATCATGTGAAAATCGCCTTGTAACATCTTACATGATTTGTGTGAGACAGTCATTTGATGTAGACTCAGAATGTTTCGTATTGATCATTCGATCACTTGAAAATTTCTTTGAAGCTAATAATTTGTGTGAGACAGTTATTGTCGTCTTCTAAGATTGTTTCAATGATTGAAATGGGAGTTTATAACACTTAACCTTAATTGGATTTAAGCACAGTATGCGTACTTGCATATGTGATTGGTCCAAGACCGGAATAAGGTATGCATACCCGTATATGTACTGACGAGGTCAGGTAAAGTCCGAGAGCTAGAGTATGCGTACCTGTACGCGTACTGGCGAAGTCAGTTGAATTCCTGGTACTATAGTATACGTACCTGTACGCGTACTGGAATCAACTGAAATTTGGATGTGTACGACAGTATGCGTACCCATTTGCATACTGGCGAACACAGTCCAAGTACGGCTACTTAGGTATGCGTACCCGTTTGCATACTTGAGTAGGTAATATTCTAAAATCGGTTTGTGCATGAACTAATACATTTATATATTAAGGAATGCAATCTTTTGTAAACCGTGGCTATAATTTTCATGAATTGATTCGAGCGAATCGAAATCGATTTTGCTTCAATGTGTCTTATATACTTCTATGATAATATAAACAATTGAACAACTCTAGAACTAGTTTCATTTGAGTCATTTGAACTAGTTATGGTTAAGATGAATATGGTTGATATGAAAGTGTTCATATGGCTAGCTTCGGTTAAGTATTGTTGAGCCAACAAAGGTGCACAGGTTTAGGTACGATTACTCATATCTAAATGAAGTCTCTTTTCATTTGTGTGTAACAATCTAAGTTCGATCTAACGGTTGAAAGATATTAGCTTGAGTCTAATCATGTTTTCATCTAACGGTGAATATTGAATGCTTTGTTACCAAGGTAACATTGATTGCAAAACCGGATTTGAAGACTATATAAGGGAAAACTCTAGCAACTGGGAAACCTAATCCCCACACATCCTGTGTGATACTAGTTGCGAATAGAGTCGATTCTCCTTTAATATTAGGTTTTTCTAAAACCCTGTAGGTTAACGACTTGAAGACTTCATTGGGATTGTGAAGCCAAACCCAACTATTTTCTCTGTAGTTGCGTGTTCTGATCTTGTTGTTTTCTATCGTGATTGAGTAATATCTTCTCTAAGATTTTCTTGAGATTTAATCTCCGATAGGCAAGATAAAAAGTAGTCACAAACATCTTCGTCTCATCATTTGTGATTCTATAATATCTTGTTTCACTACCATATGATTAAGATTATTGTGAGGTGATTGATATATCTAGGCTATTCTTCGGGAATATAAGTTCGGTATATCAATTGGTTCATGTTCACCTTGATTTATCATAAGACGCAACACAACTCGTAGGTATATCTGTGGGAGACAGATTTATCTATTCAATAGACTTTTCTGTGTGAGACAGATTGGTTTATCAAGTTTCGCCTTTGGGTCGTAGAAACTCTTAGTTTTGGGTGAGATCAACTAAGGGAATCAAGTGCGCAGAGTCCTGTTGGGATTCAGAAGTGTAAGGAACACGATTGTACCTTGATCAGTGTGAGATTGGTTAGGGCTCAACTACATTCCATTCCGAAGTTAACTTGGAGTAGGCTAGTGTCTGTAGCGGCTTAATATAGTGTGGTGTTCAAATCTGAACTAGGTCCCGGAGTTTTCTGCATTTGTGGTTTCCTCGTTAACAAAACTTCTGGTGTCTCTGTTATTTCTTTTCCGCATTATATTTGTTTATATAATTGAAATATCACAGGTTGTGCATAAGTTCAATCAATTGTGAATCCAACCTTTGGTTGTTTATTAAATTGATTGACACTTGGATATCGGTTTTTGATACCGTCCAAATTATTTCTTATATATTGAATTGGGCTCGCAAATTCCTATTTGTTTGATTGCGGATTGAATTGAGAAATAGAGATATAACTCTTTGATATACTTTTCTTAAGATTGAGTCTGACTGTCTAGTTGATTCCCTTGAAAGTATATTGGAGTTAGTCCATAAAGATTGCTAAGCGAAATATTGGGTATGGTTGTTAGACCCCCTCTTTTCACTTTTGATTCAAGATATGAAGATAGTACTTTTGATCATCCATTGTATACATACTTTGTTCTGTGTGTGGTTGATCATCAGTGGAATCAAGTTATTTGTGCGAGTACTTCGAAGACTAGGATATTTCATTATGATATTATGTTCTTTGTGATAACTTCGGGCACACTTGATTGACTGGGATCCGACAAGCTTGTTTATCTCGTACAGACTTTTTAAGCTTGTTATATAGATCAACAATATATCCTTATATTTATATTTAAATTTTACTTTGATATTTTGTAACTAAGATTTATTATTTTAGTAATCTCGATCTTAGTTGATCTAACCGAACAAAGAAGTTTATATATTGATTTAGCGAAAACACCTTTGTACTCAACTATATCTTCGATTACTTGTGGATCTGGGAGACTGATAAAGCGGTTACTAAAAAAGATTAGTCCTTTACTATTTTGCAATATGATCCAAATGATTTGAGTGATTGAAGTCAGAGAAGGCGTGTCTCTCATATTTGTAAGTTGGAGTCAATTGTTGAAATCGGACGCTGGGTGAAGTTTTTATAGTCTCCGGAGTGAAGGTCGCACAAGACATGATTTTTTACAACGAATTGAACTAAAGGTTTTCGCCTACTTACATAACAGAATAATATAGATTTTGCATCAAGCATAAACTCATTCTAGGGTTCCTATTCTACCAGACGTATACAAACAAAACATGATGCATGACAGAACCATACTAAGTTCCGTCCTCCTTACATGGATGTTCATAAAGTCACCCATCAACTTAGGGTTTCTCAGATGCATTCAGAATTACTAATTATTTCTAAGTGCAATGTCACTCCCATCTAGAATCAACACTATCGACGAAGCCATTCCACTCTAAAGCGAAGGTTCCCATAAGTAGTCACTAAGCTTCGAAGTTGTCGATCGTGATTTTTGGATCGAGAGTAAAATGGTCATTTTATAGCTCAGAGGTAAAATCGTAATTCTAATAGTCCAAGGAAAAATCGTCACTCTGCCAAAATATTCGACCCAATGGAGGTGCTCAGGTCCATGAATACGGTAAGCTACCAGGCCATGCAAAGGAGCATGTCAACTCAAATGCAATTTGGTCAGTATGAATTTCAACACACCACCAAGAAAGGGTTCAAGACGGAGTTCAAATCCTGAAAGATAAACTAGTTCAAAGATGAGGAAGTCATGTGATGGTATTTTTCAATGATGTTGTAGTAAGATGATTCGTTCACTCAGATTTGTTGAGAATTTGTTTTAAGATTTAATAAAGAAAATAAGGAAAAATATATATACAAAATTTGTCACAGAATGACGAGAGACCGGGACTCAGGATTCCACTGCTTTTCATATTGTTGTGGTTCAGTCATTAACTCTAAACAACATAGCTCAAACAAAAGAAGTTGTGACTCTAGTTCTTTGCCAAAAATAGATTTCGTAAAATATTATTTGTAAATTAAAAGCATGACGCATCTAAAGTAATTAAAACTAAGCATGCGGCATCTAACAAAATAACAAATAATTAACTGAAATCATAAAACAATTAAATCTATGCAAAAAGTCAATAAAGAATTAATTCATTTACCATAATCATGATAAGTTGCTTCCTCCGTCGTCCCAGTGTTGGGTTTTAGCTCCTCATGATGAATACACGCTCAAAATATATTTTTATAGCTCAAATGGTGTTTACAGTGGAGAGAAAAAGAGAAAATGGTGTAAAACTGTAATCTGCGACGCACAAAAAGCGTCACAGAATGAACGATAAAAGACAAGTGTTGCTGATGTTTAGACTGCACTGCGACCCACGGCTGTGCGTCTTAGACACTGTTGATAAAACACTTTCGTTGCGAGTTTGTTCTTCGTGTTCTTGGTGTTCTTCATCATCATCAGCAGCAGAAACAGAGTTTCATCAACTCTTGATTTCTGCTTCTCTGGACCTTTTCTCGACCCCAAACTCTCGACACTCCTCTCTTGTACCTTGATAAATATATTTATACTCCTAATCCTCATTTAATCATGCCATATCTCCCAAATAATCTTCATTTATCAATATTATTCTCCACGGCCAAAGTTTCCATTTTTTGATCTTCCACGCGCATGCAGCTGTATTTCTTTCCCTCTATACCTTCTTCACGCTACATAATATCGATTAACTCTTCCAAACACGTGCAGTACACGTTTAAATTCCTCACAACCCGTACAAGCTCATGTTTTTCCTCTAACTCCCTGTTTGGATTAAAACCAAGTTATCTATCCAAATTAGATCGAAACAAACACCCATAATAGCTTTGTTAGGACATATCACAACTACCCATGAAGTTTCAGCCCTTTAGTCTACCCAGAACTCCTTCAAACTTTGATCGAAAAATCACACAGTAGATGAGAACCGTTTTCCCGCCAAATTTCATTTTTGAATTTTTGGGAAGAAGATACCCTCCCCCTAATCCTCTAGGTGTGTCCCTTTAGCACTTGCCTTATGGGGTGCAAATAGTAATTTTTTGGGCGTGAATAGTAATTTTTCTGGGGTTTCTCCGGCACATTTTTAGGGCGCTTTTAACATTCCTCCGGGGTGTTTCCTGGGTGCCTTTAGTACTTTATCCTGGGGTGTAAAACACCACTTTTCGAGTCAATTTTGCCGCAAGAGCTTATTTCTCTAAAAATACCTACAAAGACATAAAATAACAAAATAAATAGAAAATCGAGTACTAACAATACATACAATTGAGACATATTAGGCACATAAATGTGTTTATCATCATGTTAGGCCCGAAGAGCTTTTCCACTTCGAGGCGAAGAGCTTCCATTACTCCAAAACGGAGAGCCTTTATCGCTCTGAAGAAGAGAGCCTTCATCGCTTGAAGGAAAAAGAGTCTGGTCACTCTAAAGAGAAAGGACTTCACAATTCAAAGGTAAAATATCCCATATGTCAATAGTTGACCACACGCCCCAGTCAGGGTCAAATGGCTCACCTCATCCGAGGTCAAAAGGCTCGCCTCAGCAAGGGTCAAATGTCTCACCCTATCCAGGGTCAAATGGCTCTCCTTAGCCAAGGCTAAATGGATCGCCTAATCTAGGGTCAAATGACTTGTCTCAACATTCACGATTAGGTCACTATTAGAGCGCTGCTCGGTCGAACTCGCAAGTGTTGCTATCTCAAGTTTGTTTGTCAAGTTTAGGTGATCAAAACTATAATCCTTGATTTCTAGTCTACTTATAGTTACGTCTTGGATTAGGATAAAATGTGTAGTTGATCTTTAGACTTCACGACGTTCATCGATTGAAAACGAAGATCAACTGAGGAGAGTTTGGTGGAACTTCATCAACAAATTACTTATAAGCTAATAGTTTGTGTGAGACAACTATTGTCGTCTTCTAAGGATGTTTCAATGATTGAAATGGGAGTTTAGAACAAATAACCATTGTCTGGATATAGCACAGTATGCATACTAGTATGCAAACTGTTGTAGTATGATTCAGGTCCGGGAACCAAGTATGCATACCAGTATGTGAACGGTTTTTGCTGTTAAAGTACGGGAACCAAGTTTTCAAACCCGTTTGCGAACGGTTTCACCCGAGTTCGGTCCGTAATGATAGAATGCGTACCCGTTTACGAACTGTCGGAGGTGACCAAAGTCCGGAACTTAAGTTTGCGTACCCGTTTGCAAACTAAGTTGGTTTAAGTTCTAAGATGGTTTAAGTATGATTTCATACTCATGAACAAATACATTTATATATTAAGGAATGCAATCTTTGCAAACCGTGGCTAAATTTTCATGAGTTGGTTCACTTGAATCAAATCCGGTTTTGTTTCAATTGTGTCTTGTAAACTTCTACGAGAATATGAACAATTGAAAAACTCTATGAGTAACAAAATTAGATTCATTTGATTATCATTTTATCTAGAAGTGTTAGATGAATATGGTTAATACAAAAGTGTTCATATGGCTAACTTCGGCTAACTATTATTGAGCCAACTCAATATACACGTTTAGGTACGGTTACCCATATCTAAATGAAAGTATATTTCATTTGTGTGTAATAAGTAATGATGGAGACATATTGCTTTTGTTTTAAGCAAACTTAGCTTGAATCTTAAATCAAGTTTTCATCGAACGGTGAATATTGATTTCTTTGTTTCAAAGCTATCAAATCCTGTTTTGAAGACTACATAAGTCTAGAAACTGGAAAACCTAATCCCCACACCTCCTGTATGATACTAGTTGCGTACTAGAGTCGATTATCCTTTAACCTAGGTTTTTCCTAAAACCATTATAGGTTAACTACTTAAAGACTTCATTGGGATTCTGAAGGCAGACCCAACTATTTTCTCTGTAGTTGCGTGTTCTGATCTTACTTATTTTATCATATTGAGTACTATCTTCTTTAGGATTTGCTCGAGATTTATCTCCGATAGGTAAGATATAAAAAGTAATCACAAATCTCTTTGTCTCATTTATTATAATTCCACAGTAACTTGTTTTACTACCGTATAGTTAAGTTATTGTGTGGTGATTGATATTTCTAGGCTGTTCTTCGGGAATATAAGACGGGATTATCAATTGGTTCATGTTCACCTTGATTTATCAAAAGATGGAACAAAACTTGTGTGAGACAGATTTGTTTATAAAGTCTTCGACTTTGGGTCGTAGCTGAAAAAGCGGGGGTCTAACAACCACACCCAATATTTCTCTTAGCAATCTGTATGGACAAACTCCAATATACTTTCTAGAGAATCAACTAGACTCAATCTATAAAATGTATATCAAAGAGTTATATCTCTCTTTCTCGATTCAATTCTTACTCAAGCAAATAGAAGTATGCGAGTTTAATTGAAATACAATAGAAAACACTTTAACGGGACCAAAGACCAATGTTCAAGTATCAATCAATCTCAATCAACAACCAAAGGTCGGATTTCAAATTGACTGATTCAAACGCACAACCTGTGATATTTATATTATATAACAAAATATAATGCATAAAGGAAATAACACAGACACCAGAATTTTTGTTAATGAGGAAACCGCAAATGCAGAAAACCCCCGGGACCTAGTCGAGATTGAACACACACTGTATTAAGCCGCTACAGACACTAGCCTACTTAAAACTAACTTCGGTCTAGACTGTAGTTGAACCCAAATCAATCTCACACTGATCCAACGTACAGTTGTGCTCCTTATGTCTCTGATCCCAGCAGGATACTACGCACTTGATTCCCTTGGCTGATCTCACCCACAACTAAGAGTTGCTACGATCCAAAGTCGAAGACTTTAATAAACAAATCTGTATCACACAGAAAAGTATATAGTAATAAATAAATTTGTTTCCCACAGAAATACCTACAAGTCTTGTTCCATCTTTTGATAAATCAAGGAGAACAACAACCAATTGATAAAACAGACTTATATTCCCGAAGAACAACTTAGTATTATCAATCACCTCACAATAATCTTAATCGACGCGGTGAAAGAAGATGTTGTGGAATCACAAACGATGAGACGAAGATGTTTGTGATTACTTTTATATCTTGCCTATCAGGGATATTAATCTCAATCCAATCTTTGCAATTGTACTCGTACGATAGAATATGCAAGATCAGATCACACAACTACAAGAAAGTAGTATCAGTCTGGCTTCACAATTCCAATGAAGTCTTTCAGTCATTAACCTGGTTTAGAAAAAGAAACCAAAGGTTAAAGGAGAATCAACTCTAGCTATGCAACTAGTATCACACAGAAGGTGTGGGGATTAGGTTTCCCAATTGCTAGAGTTCTCCTTTATATGGTCTTTCAAATCAGGGTTTGCAATCAATGTTAGCTTGGTAATAAAGCATTCAATATTCACCGTTAGATGAAAACCTGATTTAGATTCAGGCTAATATATTTCAACCGTTAGATCGAAAAACCTAGCTTGTTACACACAAATGAAATGTACTCTTTTAGGTTTGTGTAACCGTATCCAAACATGTATATTTGTTGGTTCAACAGTATTTAATCAAATGGTTAGCCATATGAGCATTTTCATATCAACCAATCTCTTCTTCACCATAACTAGTTCAAATGAATCAAATGAACTAGTTAGAGAGTTGTTCAATTGCAAGGAAATCTTTCGTAACTACACAAGACACAATCGAAGCAAAAACGATTTGATTCACTCGAATCGGTTTATGAACTTGTTGATGGTGGTTTTTAGTTTAAGGTTAAAATCGTAAAACCTTAGTCAAACAATGACGTCACACTTGAGTAATAATGTCGCCACTAGCACATTTATTAAACCATTCAACATATCTGCGTAAAATTACCGGGGTACCTTTTTTAATTTAAATGTCATGCTCCATGGCAGAGCATTCGGTACTTACTGGCATCATATCTACACATGCCAGCCGCGCATGCTAAACAAACGTCCCAATCACGCGTGCCACATATTTTAAACTAGGGTTTCGACACGCTAAACCCTAATAGCCATATATCCGCGCCAAAGGCATGCCAACCATGCCAGTCGCACCACCGTGACAATGGAATGCCATGCTATCCACATCTTCGTGCCAGAGGCATGCCAACCATGCCAGCCGCACCACCATGCCAATGGCATGCCATGCCAGCCACATCTCCGTGCCAGAGGCATGCCAACCATGCCAGCCGCACCACCGTGCCAATGGCATACCATTCCAGCAACATCTCCGCGCCAAAGGCATGCCAACCATGCCAGCCGCACCACCGTGCCAATGGCATGCCAACCATGCCAGCCACATCTCCGCGCCAAAGGCATGCCAACCATGCCAGCACACCACTGTGCCAATGGCATGCCATGCCAGCCACATCTCCGCGCCAAAGGCATACCAACCATGCCAGCCGCACCATTGTGCCAATGGCATGCCATGCCAGCCATACCTCCGCACCAAATCCATGCCGGACATGCCTCCATGCCGCTGGCTACCAAAGGAAGGTTTGCAACAATCAACGACCACCCTTCCTTCTGAGATGCCAATCTCAGCCGTCCAAGTTCGCCACTAGACGCGTGGCAACTTTTGTCCCAATGCCAAGCCCTAATTTTGGCCGCGCCTAAACTATGCGAAAACTCTAATTTTGGCCGTGCCTAAAACTATGCTAAAATCCTAGCTTGGCCGCGCCTAAACTATGCCAGCCGCACCACCATGCCAATGGCATGCCATGCCAGCCACATCTCCGCGCCAAAGGCATTACAACCATGCCAGCCGCACCACCGTGCCAATGGAATGCCATGCCAGCCAGATCTCCGCGCCAAAGGCATGTCAACCATGCCAGCCACACCACCGTTCCAATGGAATGCCATGCCAGCCACATCTCCGCGCCAAAGGCATACCAACCATGCCAGCCGCACCATAGTGACAATGGCATGCCATGCCAGCCACACCTCCGCACCAAAGCCATGCCGACCATGCCTCCATGCCGATGACTACCAAACGAAGGGTTGAAACCATCAACGGCCACCCTTCCTTCTGAGATGCAAATCTCAGCCGTCCAACTTCGCCACCAAACGCGTGACAACTTTTTTCCCAATACCAAGCCCTAATTTTAGCCGCGCCTAAAACTATGCCAAAATCCTAGCTTGGCCGCGCCTAAACCATGTCAAAGCCATGCCGGCTATGCCTCCATGCCGCTGGATGCCAAACAAAGGGTTGCACCAATCAACGGCCACCCTTCCTTCTGAGATACAAATCTCAGCCGTCCAAGCCCCCATGCCGCTGGATACCAACCGAAGGGTTGCAACAATCAACAGCTACCCCTCCTTCTGAGACGCAAATCTCATCCGTCCAAGTTCGCCACCAAACGCGTGGCAACTTTTGGCCCAATGCCGAGCCCTAATTTTGGCCGCGCCTAAACTATGCCAAAACCCTAACTTTGGCCGCGCCTAAATATATGCCAAAATCCTAGCTTGGTCGCGCCTAAACCATGCCAAAGCCATGCCGGCCATGCCGCTGGCCGCCAAACGGAAGGTTGCAACAATCAACGGCTACCCCTCCTTCTGAGACGCAAATCTCAGCCGTACAAGCTTGCCACCAAACCAAACGATTTGTGGCAACCTCTTGGCTGTGACGCCAAAGTTCCACGGTTTGTACCAAACCCTAATTTGGGCTACGCCAAGAGCATGCACGAGACGTCCTGGCCATGCCTCCATGCCGCTGGCCGCAAAATGGAGGGTTGCAACAATCAACGGCTACCCCTCTTTCCGAGACGCAAATCTCAGCCGTACAAGCTTTCCACTAAACCAAACGATTTGTGGCAACCTCTTGGCTGCGATGGCAAAGTTACACGGTTTGTACCAAACCCTAATTTGGGTCGCGCCAAGAGCTTGCACGAGCCGTGCTGGCCATGACTCCATGCCGCTGGCGGCCAAACGGAGGGTTGCAACAATCAACGGCCACCCCTCCTTCAGAGATGCAAATCTCAGCCGTACAAGCTTGCCACCAAACGACTTGTGGCAATCTCTTGGCTACGCTGCCAACTCTTTGGCCACGGAACACACTTAGCTATGCCAATTCTTTGGTCACGGCACCAAACCCTAATCAGCCACGCCAAGAGCATGCGCAAGCCATGACAACACCATGGACACGCCACTGGATACCAAATGGAAGTTAACCACAATCAACGTCTAACCTTCCTCTCAAGATGCAAAATCTCGGCCGTCGAAGGTCACCACCGAACCGGAAAGCCTCTCAATCTTAACTCGCTAAACAACAGCAACATGCTACACGTTTTCCACGAAAACACTCGAAACATCAAAACATATCACAAAACTGGGGGATGCTCATCAGGGCATTGGTCTGGCGGTTTACATCGTGCGGCGTACACTACGCTTGTTACAAGAAAGTGTCATAAGAGTGAGGCGGTTAGTAAATACAGGAAGTAATGGTGAAACGTTTCCTTAATTATGGAAACATCAATTCCAGGCGTTAACCGTTACCACTTTATTCCATTTACTCAACCATTTCCATTTCTTATGAGACCAGGGTATGTTTTGTTGCGACTTGTATAAATAGGTCTCACCTATTTCCACCAAAGGACAAGTTTTTGGTCAGGAGAATACAACACTCAGAAATCACTTTTTAGCTTCCCAATCTGCTAGCGTTTCACTTTATGATACAAGTCGTCAAACAACTACTCTTCCAAAATCAACTATTCTGGTCTCAACACTCTCTTCGCTTCCCTCCCTAACACCAACCCTTCTCCTTCACTTTGTGACCGAAGCAATTCTGGAACGACCATTTCTTGGTTTAGGACGGATTTGTACAGATTGATCTCTCGAATCAAAGTACTCCCTTGCAGTACATAGTTTAGGTTTTAGACTCGTTTCTCACCCACACACTCGAAATTACCGAAATCAGCTGTTGATGGTGGATTTTCAACAAAGGACAAAACCGTAAAATCATGAGGCATGTTTTTGACACGGCTTTCAGGCATGCAACGATTCATATTTTACGAAGACTTGATGAATATGTTGTCGAAAAGCCCCACTGGCTGAGCGATTCGATCCCTGGCATTTCATCATGCCTTTCTATGCAGATTAATAGTTCCATGACTGCAGGAGAGAGACCCCCCTCCACATAGAAGAAATGATTTGGGCGGTTCTTCGTAGATTGAGAGCAAGAACGCCTTCAGGACGTCGGTGACACTAATTGTTCCCTGACTATGTGGAGAGACCGTGTATAGATTCAGACGGTTGTCCATAGATTGAGAGCAGTAACGCCTTCAGGTCGTAAACAACACCGTGACTCCCTGACTATGCACCATTTAGAATGGATGTGACGCCTTAACTGGCTAATATTCTTTCTGCAATAGATTAATTCTGCCGTGACATTCACCACTGAATTCCCAGAATGATCTATTATTGCTCCTATTCCATGGTCGAATCCACGGCCTGATCACATGGAATGGCAATAACTATTGCTCATATTCCATGGTCGAATCCACGGCCCAATCCCATGGATTGGCAATAACCATTGCTCCTATTCCATGGTCGAATCCACGGCCCGATCCCATGGAATGACAATAACCATTGCTCTTATTCCATGGTCGAATCCACGGACTGATCCCATGGAATGGCAATAACCATTGCTCCTATTCCATGGTCGAATCCACGACCTGATCCCATGGAATGGCAATAACCATTGCTCCTATTCCATGGTCGAATCCACGGCCCGATCCCATGGAATAGCAATAAACAATTGTATTATCTCATTACTCCGATTTCATGATCGAATCCACGGCTGATCTCATGGAATAGTGGTAGATAATTCTATTACTCTGATTCTATGGTCGAATCCACGATCCCATGGAATGGTAATGTCTATTTTATTATTCCGAGTTCATGGTCGAATCCACAGCTATCCTATGAATTGATAATAAATCACTGCTCATTTTTATTACTCCGTTTCATGAATTATCCTCCACTGAATTTCATGAATTAGTAATAAATACTCAACAACCAGGCATCTGGACCATACTGAGTAAGCCCCACGAAAATGTTGCAAGTGTATTCGACAATGATGCACGGCTGAGCACCCGGATGCACGAACGAGCATCCAAAAACATGGACAGATAATGAATCCTATGCAAAACAGGAGAAAGCAACGAATAGTAATAAAATAATAAGAGGCGCCAAGGGGCCGGGCCCACCGGCCGGCCGTCCGTGCCCTAGCCATGGCTGGTCCCATGCCTCTTTTATTATTTTGCCTTATTTTGTTATTTTCATGAACTCATGAAAACTCCTTGATTTTTGCAATTTTTCTTGTTTTTGTGCAAAAATCATGAATTACCCATAACTTCATGGATTCATGAAATAACATTATAAAATAGGGAAAAGTGTGCGGGACCGGGCAACCTAGCTGTCCGGTCATACCCAAGCCGTGGCCGGCCCCACACCTCACAATCCCTATCTTTTTATAATTATTATCCCCAAACTCATGAAACTCCTCCGTTTCAACAAAAATTCATGGATTCTCCATAACTTCATGGATTCATGAAAAATAATATTATAAAACAGGGAAAGGTGTGCGGGACCGGGCAACATAGGTCGGTCATGCCCTAACCGTGGCCGGTCCCACACCTTGCAATCCCTAGTCTTTTATAATTATTATTTTCCTCAATTCAAGAAACTCCTGGGTTTGAGGAAAAATCATGATTTTGTCATAACTTCTCAAATTTTGCTCGAATCATGAAAAACCAAAAGCCAACATGGTCACACGACCGGCTAGCCTCCCACGACAATTTTAAATGTTAAAATACACTTATTTTAATATTTACAAACTATTGATCAATTGAGCATACATGCTCATTCCAACAAAAATCAAGAATTTCAGTCAAGATGAAACTCTTCTGAAAATTCACAACGTTGCTCGAACGGACATTAGAAAATACTGAAACTCTCAGTATGGAGACACGGGCCACGAAAACACGTGCATGCCTTCATGACCGATCAGGGTCATCCTTAGGACTTCCACAAAGCCGGTCCCACACGTTTTCATAATTCTGACCTAATTTGCTCAATTGCTCGTATTGGGCCCAAACTATCTCCAACCAACCTGGGGATTGCTCAAACGGCCAACCTGGTCACGTGACCACCAAGAGACGGTCCCATGCTCACTTGGTTGGTCCCTATCTTTCATACCTAGGTTTTATCACCTAATGCTGAACCTAGCAATATTTCAGTAAATGATGAAACCAGCATTTAATCATCATTCTTTCACCAATCCTCAAACTGAGAACCCTGGTGCATGCTCACTCGAGCAATGGGCACTACATGGACGCCCATCATCCCATGTGGTCGGTCCCTCTATCACTCATGACCTATTTTCAGCGATTCATCAACAAATATCTGAAATTAGGGTTTCAAATAAATGCTCCACGAATCATCACTCTGAGCACGATTCAAACACTAATGAATTTATGATGGTTTCAGCAACCAATATCTGAATTAATCATATAATATTTGGTAGCTTACCAGTATTTTAATAATTTATTGGGTCACGTCACCAATATATATTTCGTCGAATCGAGGAATACTTGCTCAGTTGATCAAATATTGATCCAGCTATCAATATTTAGTAATTTATCTGTAATTTTTCGAATTGAGCAATACTTGCGCAATTGCATGACAAATTATCAACATTCAGTAATCTACAGATTTGAGAAATACTTGCTCAATTACACGTCAAATTATCAACATTCAGTATTTTGTCGAACTGAGCAATACTTGCTAAGTTGCTCGTCAAATTCTCAATTATTCAGTAATTCGTCTAATCGAGCAATACTTGCTCTCGCTCAAATACTGGTGTTGATGGTGGGTTTTAGCTTAGGGTTAAAATCGTAAAACCCTAGTCAGACAGTGACGTCACAGAACTTGAGTAATAATGTCTCCGCCAAACGCATTTATAGAACCCTTTAATATGTCTGTGGGAAAATTACTAGGGTACCTTTTTTAATTCTAATTTCGATAGGCCAAACACTAATTTCCACACGACATGTGCCAATGGCAAACCATGCCAGCCAAGTCTCCGCGCAAAGGCATGCCGACCATGGCAGCCGAACCACCGTCCCAATGGCAAATCATGCCAGCCACGTCTCCGCGCCAAGGCATGCCAACCATGCCAGCCGCACCACCGTGCCAATGGAAAACCATGCCAGCCACGTCTCCGCGCCAAGGCATGCCAACCGCACCACCGTGCCAATGGAAAACCATGCCAGCCACGTCCCCGTGCCAAGGCATGCCAACCATGCCAGCCACACCACCGTGCCAATGGAAAACCATGCCAACAATGTCCCCGCGCCAAGGCATGAAAACCACGCCAACCGCACCACAGTGCCAATGGAAAACCATGCCAGCCACGTCTCTGCACCAAGGCATGCCAACCATGCTAGCCGCACCACCGTGCCAATGGCATACCATGCCATCCACGTCTCTGCGCCAAGGAATGCCAACCATGCCAGCCGCACCACATGTGCTAATGGCATGTCGTGCCAGCCACATCTCCGCGCCAAGGCATTCCAACCATGCCAGCCGCACCACATGTGCCAATGGCATGCCGTGCAACCTTTCCATGCCAAGGCATGCCAACCACGCAACATGTGCCAATGGCATGCCGTGACATCCGCATCTCCTCGCCGAGGCATGCCGACCATGCCAGCCGTCCGAGCTTGCCATGCAGGACGCTGGCTGCCAAAACGAAGGGTTGCAATAATCAACGATTGCTATTCCTTATGAGATGCAAATCTCAGCCACACAAGTTCGCCACCTAACGCATGGAAACTTGCGGCCAAAGCCAAACATCACGGTTCATGCAAAACCTAATTTTGGACGCCCCTAACACATGCCAAAGCCATGCACGACGCTGGATGCCAAAACGAAGGGTTGCAATAATCAACGGCTTCCCTTCCTTCTGAGATGCAAATCTTAGCCACACAAGTTCTCCACCTAATGCATGGAAACTTGCGGCCCAAATACAAACATCACGGTTCATGCAAACCCTAATTTTGGACGCACCTAACACATGCCAAAGCCATGCACGACGCTGGCTGCCAAAACGAAGGGTTGCAATAATCAACTGTTGCCCTTACTTTTGAGATGAAAAATCTCAGCCACACAAGTTCGCCACCTAACGCATGGCAACTTGCGGCCCAAAGCCAAACATCACGGTTCATGCAAACCCTAATTTTGGCCACGCCTAACACATGCCAAATCCACCCACGACGCTGGCTGCCAAAATAAAGGGTTGCAATAATCAACGGATGCCCTTCCTTCTGAGATGCAAATTTCAGCCACACAAGTTCGCCACCTAATGCATGGAAACTTCCGGCCCAAAGCCAAACATCAAGGTTTATACTAAACCTTAATTTTGACCGCGCCTAAACTATGCCAAAGCCATGCCGGCCCTACCACATGTTGTTGGCTGCCTAAACGGAGGGTTGCAACAATCAACGACTAGCGTTCCATCTGAGATGCAGATCCCAAACGTCCAAGCTCGCCACCCAATTCATGCCAACCATGCCAGCCGCACCACATGTGCCAATGGCATACCGTGCAACCTTTCCGCGCCAAGGCATGCCAACCATGCCGCATGTGCCAATGGCATGCCGTGCCAGCCACATCTCCGCGCCAAGGCATGCCAACCTTGCCGCATGTGCCAATGACATGCCGTGCCACATCTTCGCGCCAAGGCATGCCTTCCATAGGCATGTGCCAATGGCATGCCATGCCACATCTACGTCCCAAGGCATGCTAACCATGCTACATGTGCCAATGGCATGTCGCGCCAGCCACATCTCCGCTCCAAGGCATGCCAACTATGCCACATGTGCCAATGACATGTTGTGCCAGCCACATCACCGCGCCAAGGCATTCCAACCATCCTGCATGTGTCATGGCATGCCGTGCCAGTCACATCGCCGCGCCAAGGCATGCCAACCATGCCGCATGTGCCAATGGCATGCCGTGCTAGCCACATCTCCGCGCCAAGGCATGCCAACCATGCCAGCCTTTCCTTCACGCCGCTGGCTGCCAAAACGAAGGGTTGCAACAATCGACGACCACTCTTCTATCTAATATGTAGATCTTAGCCGTCCAAGGTCACCAGCCAACGCGTGGCATCCTTTGGCCCAATACCAAGCCCTAATTTTGGCCGCGCCCAAACTATGCCAAAACCCTAGTTTTTGGCCGCGCCTAAACTATTCTAAAATCCTAGCTTGGCCACACCTAACTATGTCAAAGCCATGACGACCATGGTTTAATGCCGCTGGCTACCAAACGAAGGGTTACAATAATCAACGGCTACCCTTCCTCTCAAAATGCAAAATCTCGACCGTCGAGGGTCACCATCGAGCCGAAAAGTTTCCCAAGCTCAACTTGCCAAACAACAACAACATGCTACATGTTTTCGACGAAAACGCTCGAGACATCAACACATGTCACAAACTGGGGGATGCTCATTAGGGTATTGGTTTGGCGGTTTACAGCGTGCGGCGTACATTACGCCCGTTACAAGAAAGTATCATAAGAATGAGGCGGTTAGTAAATACAAAGAGTAATGGTGAAACGTTTCCTTCATTATGGAAACATCAAGTCCATGCGTTACCCATTACCGTTTCCTTCCATTTACTCAAACCGTTTCCAATTCTTACGAGACCAGGGTATGTTTCGTTGCGACTTGTATAAATATGTCTCACTTATTTCCACCAAACGACAAGTTTGGGTCACGAGCATACAACACTCAGAAATCACTTGTTAGCTTTCTCATCTGTTATCTTTCACTTTCTGGTACAAGTCAAATAACTAATCTTCCAGAATCAACTACTATGGTCTCAACACTCTCTTCGCTTCCCTCGCGAAAACCAACCCTTCTCCTTCACTTTGTGACCGAAGCAAGTCTGGAACGGCCATTTCTTGGTTTAGGACGGATTTATACAGATTGATCTCTCGAATCTAAAGTACTCTCTTGCAGTACATTGTTTAGGGTCAAGACTCGTTTCTCACCCACAATACACGAAATTACCGAAACCAGCAGAAACTGTTTTCACCCTCAAACAATTGGCGACCACAGTGGGATATTAATCTCTCGGTTACAATATCGATTTCCAACTCCCAATCTCATACTTCAACCCAGACATCATGGTAGTAGAATCAAACGATCCGCTCAGGGATCGACGACTCAATCACCAGGAGACTCAGTTACCAGTCATAACACGACAAGAG
Source organism: Papaver somniferum (assembly GCF_003573695.1). Classification (NCBI taxonomy): domain Eukaryota; kingdom Viridiplantae; phylum Streptophyta; class Magnoliopsida; order Ranunculales; family Papaveraceae; genus Papaver; species Papaver somniferum. The sequence goes on from NC_039368.1 coordinate 30,717,396, forward strand.
GTGACTGGGGACTTCCAAGATGGTAGAAGCAAACGATCCGCCCAAGGATCGACGACTCAGTTACCAGTCATAACACGACAAGAGGTGACTGGGGACTTCCAAGATGATAGTAGCAAATGATCTGCCCATGGATCGACGACTCGGTTATCAGGTGACTCATGGACGACTGGGGATTTTCCACAATCGCGGTGGTTCTTCCCACAAAACTTGTAATTGCACCTGGGAGATCCAGTTCCGTTAGGAGATCCAAAAAACCGAGTAAGTCTTGTTAGGCAAAATACATGGTCTAATACTTCAAATCTTCACAAAGATGATAAAAACCGATATCCATATTGTTCCCATGTTTCATTTCATTCTTTCTACTGTCGCACAACATTCACAATTCCATAGCTTTCCTGGGGTACTTATGCTACTTACAGTCATAACCAAAACAACATTATTCTAAAACAATTCATTCCAAAAGAATAATCCAAAACCCTTGTAGATAACAGTTATCTATCAATTCAAATAAAACCGTAAACCATGCGTTTTGTTTGCCTTTAAAAAAAAAAAGAGGAGAGCCAACCCCTTTTATAGGCATAACACTTTTGGAATTTGAATAAGGAAAAAATTTCCTATTTGAGTTACGTATGGAAAGAGACAACTGGGCCCGCAAGACACAAGCCTCACGGTGCCCAACAGTCCGCACCACGCCAAGCCAACGCCGTGCCAAGCCAACAATCCGCGCCACGCCAAGCCAGCGCCGTGCCAAACCAACAGTACGCACCATCCCCAGCCAACAGTCTGCGGCATACCAAATCCAAGCCAGCGCCCATACCAAGCCAGCACCCATTCCAAGCTGATGCAGCGCTAATAGCTTGCATCCTTCCAGCGCCAGCAGCTTTCATCCTTACAGCGCTAACAACTTGCATCCTTCCAACGCTAACAGCTTGCATCTTTCCAGCGCCTGCAACTTGCATCCTTTCCAGCGCTAACAACTTGCACCTTTCCAACGCTATCTTCTACGCTCCACAAACAGCCAAAGCAGAGCCCATCCTCACCCTTCGAAACAGCGCCATGGCTCCAACACTCCGTGATCAAAACCGCGCCATCTATGCACGATACACCAGAACCAGAGCCGCTTCCGCCACCCCAATGTTTCTTCAAGTATGACAGCTCCAACCGTCACCAGATACACTGCTACTCCGCCATCAGGGAAAGATACTGGTAGATCCGGAAGAAGCCGACCTCCTTTTATCACTGTTGATTTGATGGAAAGACAAAAGGTTCTCGTAAGGCTCATACGGACGTGTTTATAACTCGGAAAGAGATACCTATTTCCTCAAGACAATGATGGAGCGGCCACCATAAGAGTCACGTCAACCCAAGAGGGAGATGACAAGGAATACTTTTAACATCCGGCGCAGGCACTTCAGCAGGACGTGTGTTTATAGATGAAGGGGCTCGCGTTGCTCTTGAACGCCCAGTAGAAGGGAATCAACAATCCAATTTCATCACACGTAAAGATCAGGAACGACTTCTCCAAAATCGAGGCAAAGGAAATCAGCAACCCTCCTGAATTCACAAAGACCCTGTTCCCGTCAGGAGATGCATGATTTCAGGGGACGTCGCCCACAAAATCGTGTAGTCTCTTCTGATTACATCTGCTACCAAGAACTGTTGACGCTCATTTTTTGATACCAGACAGAGCTTCACCGCAACAACAATCACTATAAAGGTAACCCGTACTCCTCCATATTTTAGTTTCACGTGGAAGAAGTAAAAAAATCACCAGTACGAACGCACGATGGTGATGTCTTTATCATGGTCAACCCACTGACCTTTCAAGATGGAAACATGTAAACCATACTTGGGGACTGAGGATCTACACAGAATCCTTTCACTGTCAAAGCTCAGAAGACACAGTCAACCAAAAGGCCATAACCACAACAAAGTCATTTACTCTTCAAAGGTGTAGCGCAAGAATATCATCACCTCTCTGTATAGAAGACGTTTTCAACACTTCAACAGGCCGCGGCGGATCCCAAGCCTTCTCAGAGGAAAACAACTTCAGAAACTAAAGAAAAATGCGACTAGGGACTGCTCATCGCAGTCCATCCCGACGACCATCAAAGACTCATGAGATAACTCCATAGACGTGGCTGAAACATTTTATTGAAGAAAACAGAGGAAGCCACGATAAAAAACATAAATCTCTCATTCCTTCCTCTTCGCTATCCAAAATATTTCGTCCATGTACATCCCACCGTCACATCCAGAAGATTACAATAAGCTTGTATCAAATCCCGTGGACATGGATTCAAGACGATGCGATGAAAGTAGGCTACACGTGAGGACTACCAACATGAGACGCTTTCACTCCCCTCAACCTAGTTATTTCTGATTTCAACATCATCACTGCCGAAGTTTTACGAGCCGTGGGAATTTCTCAACATGAAGCCGTATATGTGCATCGAAAACTCCAAAAGCACGCCACAAAGATACATTCACATATTCGGCCATGCCATCAGATCTAACAGAAATATAACTGGGGACTGCTCACCGCATCCCATTCCATACGATAGTCCAAGATTCAGAAGCTGGTTCGAAGGATGTCTCTTGGAACAAAGTCCTTGAAGACTTGATAGCAGCACATCGCAACAAAATGTCTTCTAACTCATCTATTTCATCTTGTGTCTTCGGAATATTTCTACCATACAATCATCCACAACATATCAATCATCGCCAGAAGGTCCAGACACTGAACAACCTAAAGTCAAGGATGGACCGAAAACGCAACAACAAATTCCAAGATTAGCCCTGACATGCTCGTTTCCGAGCATATATTTCATCCATCCATCCCAAGAATGCAGTGGAGTTTTGGTAAATTTTGGAATCCATTGGAGAGACACTGCAGACGAAAACACAAATCCAGACGAGCAACAGAAGAGGCTCGATACCTCTTTTCATGCGGACGGAGTTTCTAGAGTTTGACATAATGAAGATTCCTTCTTGCTCCATGGGCGGGAATAGGTGAATGGGCGTGACTATGCCACCTCGGTCCCGTAATATTCCTTCTGAATTCTTTCTGAATTTTACTGTCGAGATGTTTTCACCTCCCAAACGAGCTCAAAACCTAAATATTCCCTTGTTAGGAGATAGGAAATTCTTTTTCGTTCAGAATGGAGGGGCGTACCGTCAAATTCCGAGTCCGTATGAGAATTATACAACGGTTCTAGTAAAGGGCGCTAATTAGGGTTTCGACATGCCTAACCCTAATTTAGACAAAGTTGCCATCATTCCACGGAACTTAAGCCTGTCGTCATCCTTCCACGGAACTGAAGCCAGTCGTCATCCTTCCAAGGAACGCAAGATAGCTCCACTCCAAGCCGCGCAACGCAAGCGGCCCTATTCCAAGCCAACCAATGCTGACGGATCCATTCCAAGCCGACCAATGCTAAAGGCTTCATTCCAAGCCGAACAATGATGACGGCTCCATTCCAAGACGACCAATGCTAACGGATCCCTTCCAAACCGATGCCAACAGTCTGTATCCCGACCAACAATCGTCTCTACCACTCCGCGGCCTAACCTGCAGTGCCACGATCAGAATTTACGCAAAGCTGCCAAATGCAAGGATCACGGGTCCTCCTTATTTCTTGAAAAAGGTTAGACGAATCTTCCTGACCATCTTTCATGACTTGCGTTTCATTTATGTCCTCGTCTGTCACCATCTCATGCTTACCTAGCAACAATGCCCCTGTTCCGAGCTAAGTAGGGGACTTAATGTTGATGGTGGATTTTAGCTTAGGGTTAAAATCGTAAAACCCAAGTCAGACAATGACGTCACAGAACTTGAGTAATAATGTCTCCACCAAGCGCATTTATTGAACCCTTTAATATGTCTGCGAGAAAATTATCAGGGTACCTATTTTAATGCTAATTAGGGTTTCGATAGGCAAAACCCTAATTTCCACACGACATGTGCCAGTGGAAAACCATGCCAGCCACGTCTCCGTCCCAAGGCATGCCAACCATGCCAGCCGCACCACCGTGCCAATGGCAAACCATGCCAACCACGTCCCCGCGCCAAGGCATGCCAACCATGCCAGCCGCACCACCTTGCCAATGGAAAACCATGCCAGCCACGTCCCCGCGTCAAGTCATGTCAACCACTCCAGCCGCACCACCGTGCCAATGGCAAACCATGCCAGCCATGTCTCCGCGCCAAGGCATGCCAACCATGCCAGCCGCACCACCGTGCCAGTGGAATACAGTGCCATCCACGTCTCCGCGCATATGCATGCCAACCATGCCAGCCGCACCACATGTGCCAATGGCATGCCGTGCCAGCCACATCTCCGCGCCAAGGCATGCCAACCATGCCAGCCGCACCACATGTGACAATGGCATGCTGTGCAACCTTTCCGCGCCAAGGCATGCCAACCACGCCACATGTGCCAATGGCATGCCGTGCCATCCACATATCCCCGCTGAGGCATGCCGTCCATGCCAGCCGTCCCAGCTTTCCATGCACGATGTTGGATGCCAAAACGATGGGTTGCAATAATCAACGACTGCCCTTCCTTCTGAGATGCAAATCTCAGCCACACAAGTTCGCCACCTAACGCATGGCAACTTGCGTCCTAAATCCAAACATCATGGTTCATGCAAACCCTAATTTTGGCCGCGCCAAACACATGCCAAAGCCATGCACGACGCTGGATGCCAAAGCGAAGGGTTGCAATAATCAACGGCTGCCCTTCCTTCTGAGATGAAAAATCTCAGCCACACAAGTTCGCCACCTAACACATGGCAACTTTCGTCCCAAAGACAAACATCATGGTTCATGCAAACCCTAATTTTGGCCGCGCCTAACACATGACAAAGCTATGCACGCCGATGGCTGCCAAAACGAAGGGTTGCAATAATCAACGGATGCCCTTCCTTCTGAGATGCAAATCTCAGCCACACAAGTTTGCCACCTAACGCATGGAAACTTCCGTCCCAAAGCCAAACATCACGGTTTGTACTAAACCCTAATTTTGGCCGCGCCTAAACTATGCCAAATCCATGCCGACCCTACCACATGCCGCTGGCTGCCAAAATGGAGGGTTGCAACAATCAACGGCTATCCTTCCATCTGAGATGCAGATCTCAACCGTCCAAGCTCTCCAACCAAGGCATGCCCACAATGCCAGCCGCACCACATGTGCCAATGGCATGCCGTGCAATCTTTCCGTGCCAAGGCATCCCAACCATGCCGCATGTGCCAATGACATGCCATGCCAGCCACATCTCCGCGCCAAGGCATGCCAACCATGTCGCATGTGCCAATAGCATGTCGTGCCACATCTCCGCGCTAAGGTATTCCAACCATGGCGCATGTGCCAATGGCATGCCATGCCACATCTCTGCGCCAAGGCATGCTAACCGTGCCAGATGTGCCAATGCATGCCGTGCCTTCCACATCTCCGCGCTAAGGCATGACAACCATGCCACATGTGACAATGGCATGCCGTGCCAGCCACATCACCGCGCCAAGGCATGCCAACCATCCCACATGTGCCAATGGCATGCCGTGCCAGCCACATCACCGTGCCAAGGCATTCCAACCATGTCGCATGTGCCAATGGCATGCCGTGCCAGCCACATCTCCCCGCCAAGGCATGCCAACCATGTCAGCCGCACCGCTGTGCCAAAACCATGCCAACCCTTCCTTCACACCGCTGGCTTCCAAAATGAAGGGTTGCAACAATCAACGGCCACTCTTCCATCTAAGATGCAGATCTTAGCCGTCCAAGGTCACCAGCCAACGCGTGGCAGCCTTTGTCCCAACGCCAAGCCCTAATTTTGACCGCGCCCAAACTATGCCGAAACCCTAGTTTTTGCCGCACTAAATCTATGCCAAAATACTAGCTTGTCCACACCTAACTATGTCAAAGCCATGCCGGCCATGCTTTCATGCCGCTGGCTACCAAACGAAGGGTTGCAATAATCAACGGCTACCCTTCCTCTCAAGATGCAAAATGTCGACCGTCGAGGGTCACCACCGAGCCGGCAAGTCTCCCAAGCTCAACTTGCCAAACAACAACAACATGCTACATGTTTTCCACGAAAACACTCGAGACATCAACACATGTTACAAACTGGGGAATGCTCATTAGGGTATTGATTTGGCGGTTTGCATCGTGCGGCGTACATTACGCCCGTTACAAGAAAGTGTCATAAGAATAAGGCGGTTAGTAAATACAAGGAGTAATGGTGAAACGTTTCCTTCATTATGGAAACATCAATTCCAGGCGTTACCCATTACCGTTTCCTTCCATTTACTCAAACCGTTTCCAATTCTTACGAGACCAGGGTACGTTTCGTTGCGACTTGTATAAATAGGTCTCACCTATTTCCACCAAACGACAAGTTTGGGTCAGGAGCATACAACACTCAGAAATTACTTGTTAGCCTTTCCCATCTGTTAGCTTTCACTTTCTGGTACAAGTCAAACAACTACTCTTCCAGAATCAACTACTCTGGTCTCAACACTCTCTTCGCTTCCCTCCCCAAAACCAACCCTTCTCCTTCACTTTTTGACCGAAGCAAGTCTGGAACGGCCATTTCTTGGTTTAGGTCGGATTTGTACAGATTGATCTCTCTAATCTAAAGTACTCCCTTGCAGTACATTGTTTAGGGTCAAGACTCGTTTCTCACCCACAACACACGAAACTGAAACCAGCAAAAACTGTTTTCACTCTCAAACAACTGGTCAGTAACTCATCACTGAATCTGCAATACTGACACCATTTCAGAGAACTACATGTTCGATCCATGAATTGATGAGCCTTCACCACTCATGCTTGATTCAACAAAACCTAGAATCATTGTCTATTCAGTCAACAACTGACTCACTAATACACGTCTGTCATGCAGACTCCACGATTCGTGAGACATCAATCACGTCAAATTGGGGGAAATCAATTAGGGTTTTGGTCTGGCGGCCTACAACACGTTGGTTCATCCACAACGAGAAGTGTGAGTAAGTCGTGTCAACGGTTGAGGGTGTTAGCAAAGTAGTGGGTGAATGACCAACCAAGTCTCCGCACAATCTGGAATTGGTTTCACCACGATCTCCCACTCTCCCACTCTCTCACTCAATAAACCTTCACACTTACAGGGATCAAGGTGTTCACAACTCTGATAATATAAATAAGTCTCTGAATCCATGATTGAAAAACAACGGACAACGAACGATTACTAGCTATCAACAATCGTCCAGAATTTCTCGAGTAACTACTCTCAAGAATTTATCAATCCATCAGAACTTATTTGAACTCATCAGTTCACCAAATATTGCAGAAACCTTCAACACATCCACAATCCTTGATCATTACTGATCCCGCACAATTCTCAGCTTCCCTCCTACAGATCAACCCATCTCCCACTTTGCGACCGAATTGACTCTGGAACGACCATCGACTTGGTCTAGGCCGGAGTCCTACAGATTGATCTCTCAAATCTAAGCACTCCCTTTGCAGTGTATCTGTGTGAGGTTAAGCAGTTTTATCGGTTGAGGAGTCTCGACAACACGCTCGTCTCTTCACTTTCCTAAAAAACCAATGTCTCTTTTTTCCCCATCTACATCAGCAGAAACTGTTTCGACCCTCAAACAATTTGCGACCACAGTTGGAGATTAATCTATCGGTCACAATATAAATTCGCGATTTCCGATTCCATATTTCCACCCAGATATCGAGATGATGGAAGCAGACCAGTCGCCACTTCGGTTATCAGATGACTCTGAAACGACCGAGACTTGGGAGTGATTGGGTACTTTTCACAGTCACGGCGCCGCCGCCCACAAAAACTCAGATTTACATCCGGGAGATCCATTTTGTTGGGAGACTCTAAAAATCAAGTAAGTCTTGTCAGACGAGTTGCATGTTCTACTACCTAGAATTTTCACATAGATTGTAGAAACCGACAACCATGTTATCCCCATGTTTCATCCCATACTTTATACTGACAACACAATATTCACAACTCCATAACTCTCTTGGGGTATTTATGCCACATATAGTCATAACCAAAAACAAAATTATTCTAAAAAAAAAAATTCATTCCAAAAGAATAATACAAAACCCTCATAGGAGACGATTATCTATCAATTCAAATCGAACCATGAACCAGCCGCTCTGTTCGCCTTTCATAAAAAAAAGAATCCTAAATAAAGAAGTTCAGAAGACAGGAGTACATTCAAGGAAAACCATATAGTAATGGATTGCTCTTCTTGGAGAAAGCCTCTTTCGTGCTTTCGAGAGACGCCCGTTTCAGCTTCAGCTCCGTGGACAAACTTTTGATCTCCGCCTCCTGTTGTGCAACCTCATCCACGGAAGGGCCTTCAGTCGTCGTGGTCTGCAACTTTTCGATCTCAGAGAAACCTTCAACAAACCAGGGAATGTTGAACCCATGGTCTACGTACACATCACGATGGAACTTCCATCTTGAGCCCACGTCCTTAGAAACGGTATGGCCAGTCACTTTGCACATGTCGTCAATCGAAGATAAAGCTTCCTCCACATGCTTGACCAGCACAAACCGACTAGTAACCTTTTTGGTCGTGGAGATGTGTCCATACCTTTCCCATATCTTGGTATATAACGTCTCGTATTTTCTTGGCACGCTGAAGCCGCCGATCAACACATGCTCTGTATAAGGAACTAAGTATGGAGGAGCGAAAACGGCGCCCGCAACCGAACCGGCAACTGGTAAGGGATTCCTAACTACAATGGCGCCAGCGGTCGCTGGAGCACTCTCCGCTGCTTGAGCCGCAACAACATCTTCATCTTGATCGACCTCCATTTCCGGATCGCCAGGCGCACCTGCCACAGTTGGAGACAAAGATGTATCTCCACGGTTTTCCGCCTCAGGGCCATCTTCAGGAGCAGGTTCTCCCTACGATATCATCGCGGTTTAGACATTTTTCAAAAAAAAAAGAGAAAGGAAGAAGAAGAATGCGTGGAAGACTCACTGATTCACTTTCAGACTGTCTAGAAGAAGACTCAGCGCTGCTGTTGGAAGAGCTATTTTCATCATCACTAGATTCTGAGCTTTCCTCCTTTTCGAGCTCTTCTTCACCGCAAGAAGGCTCAGCATTGTCACCCTTTGCCGCGAGATCCGCCGTTCTCTGAGGCTCAGCATTGCCACCCTCTGCTGCGAGAGCCGCCTTTTTCTGACTACGCGCAAGATGGGAAAAGGCGTTCATGCCCTGGTTAAGGAATAAGGAAAGATTTCAATAACGAAAGAACTGTGCAATCCGACTGAGTGGGCAAGAAAAAGAATACATACCCGAACGTTGGTAGAACTGAAAGTCACAAGGGTCATTAAATCTGATCGAAGACCACCCGCGCGATCTTTCGACCTTCGCTCCTTCTTTTGGGGACTGTCCATGTCCGTATTAGGAGATTTCCGTTTGGGCGAGGAAGGATCCCTTAACAATGGATGTCTTGCTAAAGTTGCAGCAGAAGGATAACCACAAATATTCTTCATTACGTCATTCATAAATCCATGAATAGCAAGGAACTCGTCCTGCCATAATATGTTATACTTAGAAGTTGTTGTCGGATTTCGTGCGAAGAGCAAGAAGGGAAGACTTATACTCGGCGCAAGATCACTAGCATCAAGAGCAGCTGGAAACAAGTTTTCTGGAACAACCGACTGAAGAGAGAGCGGAAACCCTTGGTCAAATCCCATATGTCGATCCTCCCTGTCAATGTTGTAAGAGACTGCCTGACAAGATCCTCGAAAGAAAGACGGTACATAACCATGCGTGCAACTTCGCATGAACACAACCTCCCCAATGCTCGTACTCTTTTCAGAAAGCAAAGATGTATTTGGAACAGAGGAAAAAGTGTATATTTGAACTATGGATCCATGTATCGGATCCCATGGACGAAAGTTGATTGTGTATGAGTTTTCAAGGAAGTCAATCAGGTTTGAGCCAGATCTTGGGCGTCTGTTCACCCAGCTAAGTATCCTAGAATCACCCCAAGACTCGGGAAGTAAAGCCACCAGTTTGGGAGCGTACTTATCTAAATGCTCTCACAACCACACTTGAAGAAAAGCAACATGGACGTATGAGTCCACTTTCATGTAGCCGTTTGAAGCACGCATGTACGCAACCAGATGATCCAAATGTGTGTATAGAGAACCGAGAAACAAGCCTCCAATGGGGAGAACAACACTTTTCGCTAATCTGATGGCAAACTTAATGAGACCCTGTCTTATTTCCTTCTTACCAGAGCCGTTGTCAAAAATGTCCCTGGATAACCAAAGAACCAAGAATGCCGCGGCATGAAGCGTACTGTTCTTTTGATCTGGCTCCGACTCATCTGGGAACCATTGAGACACCCACCAGCTGTAGAAACACCTCGTCTCGTTTTCTTTCTGTACAAATCCTTTTGACTTCGCAACGAGATCAGCGTGCATTTGTTCTTCATCTTCAGACAAGGTGATATCAATATTCCCTGTTATGGGAAGGTTCAGTAAGACAACCACACTTTCCTAAGAGACAGTCATTTTACCCCACCTGCATATAGACGTGTGAGTGTCTGGACACAATCGGGAGATGAAAGCAACTAAGCTCGGGATATCTTTCCTGATTTGAAGCGCCGCAGAAGCTCTGACAGCGCCAATGATTTGCGCTTTGATCAAATTTTCTTTTACACAATCCTGACTTATCATGAATTGCATCCACTTTTCGAAAGAACGCAACGGACTCTGACAGATTGTAAAGTCAATGGAAGAAGCAGGATACTCTTGCCTCTGAAGGCAAGATCGTATTACACAACCTGGTCGAACCGACTGGGTGTCTCCTTCACCCTCTGAACCGGTCAGAAAGACGGGCACAAACTTATGATAATTTCTCCTAGCTGTGGCGGACGTTGTGAACAATTCATCATCCATGTTTGCCTTAGAGCTTCCAATATTTTTCAAAGCCGCGACAGGGATTTTCTCAGGTGACATCCTAACGGAACCTTCTTAAGATGCTTACGCTTTCAACTACAACAAAGAAAGGGGTACGAAGAGAAGTTACTACAAAGTGCATGAAAACTATTTTATCAACAACGGAGAATCCATTTTGGACGCGGACCAATTTGTTTTAAGTTTCAATCCATAACGCTCATAACCGAAGAAATGGGGACTGGCAAACCCTATGTTGGCGCGGAAAGCACGCCCCTTGCTAAAGTCGTACCTTACAGCGGAAAGTACGCACCCAGCCAAGAAAGCGCGCCCTACCGCAGAAACTATGCACACAGTCACCCTAAGGAAAAGGAGGAAACCCTAAAAACTAGGTTTTCAGGGGGAAGGAATTGGTGGCACTCACCTGCCCGTGCATGCCTATTTTGCATAATAATTGAGGTGTCTAACATTACTACGGTGTTCACACTGATATATTTCTACAAGTTCTTGGAAGATACACCTATGTCTAGGGTTTTCACCAATACAAAAAAAAAAAAAAAAGAGATTGAAAGAGAAACGCTGGAATACATACCTGGAATATGCTTGCCCGCTTTATTGCTACCACTCTACCGCTAGCGCAAGGATGTGAGAACAAAGATACGAGATAAAAAGGAGAGCAAACCCTTTTATAAGCGTGACACTTTTGGAATTTGAATAAGGAAAGGATTTCCTATTTGAGTTATGTATGGAAAAAGGAAATTGAGCCCGCAAGAACAAGCTTCACGGTGCCAACAATCCACGCCATGTCAAGCCAGCGCCGTGCCAAGCCAACGTCGCGCCATGCCAGCGCCCAACCCCATGCCAATGCTCACACCATGCAAAGCCCAAGCCAGATCCCACGCCAAGTTTACGCTAACAACCCCGTTACAAGACAATATTACGCTGGAGGCTCCATTCCAAGCCAATACAATGCATTCGGTTCCATTCCGAGCCAATACAATGCATGCGGCTCCATTCCAAGCCGCAAAATACCTGCGGGTTCCATTCCAAGCCGACCAACGCCAGGGGATCCGTTTTAAGCCACACCATGCCAACGACTTTCCAAGCCAAGCCAGCAACGCCAACCACTCCACGGCCTAGCTAGCAGCACCACGAGCAAAATCTACGCAAAGCCACCAACACAGGAATTACGAATTCTCCTTACCTCTCGAAAAGGTTAGACGGATCTTCCTGATAATCTTTTCATCACTTGTCATTTCGTTTTGTCCTTGTCTGTCACCATCTTATGCTTACCTCGCAACAATGCCCCTGTTCCGAGCTAAGCAGGGGACTTAATGTTGATGGTGGTTTTTAGTTTAGGGTTAAATCGTAAAACCTTAGTCAAACATTGACGTCAAACTTGAGTAATAATGTCGCCACTAGCATATTTATTAAAACATTCATAATGTCTGCGTAAAATTACCGGGGTACCTTTTTTTATGTAAATGCCATGCTCCACAGCAGAGCCCTCGGTACTGACTGGAATCATCTCTACACATGCCAGCCGTGCATGCTAGCCAAACGTTCCAATCACGCGTGCCACATATTTCAAACTATGGTTTCGACACGCTAAACCCTAATAGCCATATCTCCGCGCCAAAGGCATGCCAACCATGCCAGCCGCACCACCGTGCCAATGGCATACCATGCCAGCCACATCTCTGCGCCAAAGGCATGCGAACCATGCCAGACGCGCCACCGTGCCAATGACATGCCATGCAAGCCACATTTTCGCGCCAAAGGCATGCCAACCATACCAGACGCACCACCGTGCCAATGGCATGCCATGACAGCCACATATTCTCCACAAAGGCATGCCAACCATGCCAGCCGCACCACCGTGCCAATGGCATGCCATGCCAGCCACATCTCCGCGCCAAAGGCATGCCAACCATGCCAGCAGCACCACCGTTCCAATGGCATGCCATGCCAGCCACATCTCCACGCCAAAGGCATGCCAACCATGCCAGCCGCACCACCGTGCCAACGACATACCATGCCAGCCACATCTCTGCGCCAAAGGCATGCCAACAATGCCAGCCGCACCACTGTTCCAATGTCATGCCATGCCATCCACATCACCGCGCCAAAGGCATACCAACCATGCCGGCCTCACCATAGTGCCAATGGCATGCCATGCCAGCCACACCTCCACACCAAATCCATGCCGGCCATGCCTCCATGCCGCTGGCTACCAAACGAAGGATTGCAACAATCAACGTCCACCCTTCTTTCTGAGATGTAAATCTCAGCCGTCCAAGTTCGCCACCAAACGCGTGGAAACTTTTGTCCCGATGCCAAGCCCTAATTTTGGCCGCGCCTAAACTATGCCAAAATCCTAATTTTGTCCGCGCCTAAAACTATGCCAAAATCCTAGATTGGTCGCGCCTAAACCATGCCAGCCGCACCACCGTCTCAATGGCATGGCATGCCAGCCACATCTCCGCGCCAAAGGCATGCCAACCATGCCAGCCGCACCGTCGTGCCAATGGCATGCCATGCCAACCACATCTCCGTGCCAAAGGCATGCCAACCATGCCATCCACATCTCCGCACCAAAGGCATGCCAACCATGCCAGCCGCACCACTATGCCAATGGCATGCCATGCCATCCACATCTTCGCGCCAAAGGCATACCAACCATGCCATCTGCACCATAGTGCCAATGGCATGCCATGCCAGCCACACCTCCGCACCAAAGTCATGCTTCCATGCCGCTAGCTACCAAACGAAGGGTTGCAACAATCAACGTCCACCCTTCCTTCTGAGATGCAAATCTTAGCCGCCCAAGTTCGCCACCAAACGCGTGGCAACTTTTGGCTCAATGCCAAGCCCTAATTTTGGTCGCGCCTAAACTATGCCAAAACCCTAATTTTGGCCGCGCCTAAAACTATGCCAAAATCCTAGCTTGGCCGTGCCTAAACCATGCCAAAGCCATGCCAGCTATGCCTCCATACCGTCGGCTGCCAAATGAAGGGTTGCAACAATCAACGACCACCATTAAATCTGAGATGCGAATTTCAGCCGTCCAAGTTCGCCACCAAACGCGTGGCAACTTTTGTCCCAATGCCAAGCCCTAATTTTGGCCGCGCCTAAACTATGCCAAAACCCTAATTTTGGCCGCGCCTAAAAGTATGCCAAAACCCTAATTTTGGCCGCGCCTAAAACTATGCAAAAATCCTAGCTTGGTCGCGCCTAAACCATGCCAAAGCCATGCCATCCATGCCTCCATGCCACTGGCTGCCAAACGGAGGGTTGCAACAATCAACGGCTACCCCTCCTTATGAGACGCAAATCTCATCCGTACAAGCTTGCCACCAAACCAAACGATTTGTGGCAACCTCTTGGCTGCGAAGCCAAAGTTCCAAGGTTTGTGCCAAACCCTAATTTGGGCCGCGCCAAGAGCATGCACGAGCCGTGCTGTCCATGCCTCTGGCCGCCAAATGGAGGGTTGCAATAATGAACGACTACCCCTCCTTCAGAGACGCAAATCTCAGCCATACAAGTTTTCCACCAAACCAAACGATTTGTGGCAACCTCTTAGCTGCGATGCCAAAGTTCCACGGTTTGTGCCAAACCCTAATTTGTGTCGTGCCAAGAGCATGCACGAGCCGTGCTGGCCATGCCTCCATGTCGCTGGCCGCAAAACGGAGAGTTGCAACAATCAACGGCCACCCCTCCTTCCGAGATGCAAATCTCAGCCGTACAAGCTTGTCACCAAACGACTTGTGGCAATCTCTTGGCTATGCTGCCAACTCTTTGTCCACGACACACACTTAGCTATGCCAATTCTTTGGTTACAGAACCAAACCCTAATCAGCCCGCCAAGAGCATGCGCAAGACATGACAACACCATGGCCACACCACTGGCTACCAAACGGAAGGTAACCACAATCAACGGCCAACCTTCCTCTCAAGATGAAAAATCTCGGCCGTCGAAGATCACCACCGAACCGGCAAGCCTCTCAATCTTAACTCGCCAACAATAGCAACATGCTACATGTTTTCCACGAAAACACTCGAGACATCAAAACATGTCACAAAACTGGGGGATGCTCATCAGGGTATTGGTCTGGCGATTTACAGCGTGCGGTGTACACTACGTCTGTTACAAGAAAGTGTCATAAGAGTGAGGCGGTTAGTAAATACAGGAAGTAATGGTGAAACATTTCTTTCATTATGGAAAAATCAATTTCAGGCGTTACCCGTTACTGCTTTCTTCCATTTACTCAACCGTTTTCACTTCTTACGAGATCAGGCTACGTTTTGTTGCGACTTGTATAAATAGATCTCACGTATTTCCAACAAAGGACAGGTTTTTGGTCAGGAGAATACAACACTCAGAAATCACTTGTTAGCTTCCCAATTTGCTAGCGTTTCACTTTATGATACAAGTCGTCAAACAACTACTCTTCCAGAATCAACTATTCTGGTCTCAACACTCTCTTCGCTTCCCTCCCTAAGACCAACCCTTCTCCTTCATTTTGTGACCGAAGCAAGTCTGGAATGGACATTTCTTGGTTTATGACGGATTTGTATAGATTGATCTCTAGAATCAAAGTACTCCCTTGCAGTACATTGTTTAGGGTTTAGACTCATTTCTCACCCACACACTCGAAATTACGGAAATCAGCAGAAACTGTTTTCACCCTCAAATAGAACTTTATAGCCACGGTTTGCAAACTTTCATTCCTTAGTTTATATAAACATGAGTTCACAAACAATCGTCTTTAGATATAACCTATTCAAGTTCGCGGACTTAAGTTCCCGGAAGGAGTTCTCAAACTCCAGCATATTTTCTCGGGTCGAGAACTTCCGCCAGTTCGCGGACTGAGTTCGCGGACTGAGATCACGGCTCTTGTTCCGGTTCTCTTGATCAACAAAGTTCGCAAACTTCGGTTCAAGGAATAAGAACTTATACATATATGTGTTTCCACATCAATGCTTATATCCAACAATGGTTATATAATCTAAACTCTCATTTCAACCATTGAAACATTCTTCTATAATGTTATAATAGTCGTTAGACATAAAGAATCGACTATCGTCATCAAAGCCATTTTCAAAGTGACTGAAACATAACATGACTTTCGTCACTAGGTAAAGATGAGTTTGGTCAAAGCGAAAGCTTACCAACACATATTTCGAGAAATAGATAGGCGAGATAAACTCGTCTCGAAATAACAAATGTGTATAATCAAAGTCTACATAGCACAATGACTTTGGTTTCAAGACAGGAGTTAGAGTAGATAGAATTTTTAGTGATAGGTAAGTTCAAGTCTCCACATACCTTTTAGTCGATGAAGATCCACTAGTTCCTTGAGCAGTCCTTCGTCTTGTATGATGATCACCATGGAGTTCTTAAGCTCAACTACACTTTCTATCCTATTCCGAGACATTAGCTATAGTAGACTAGAAATCAAGACTTATAGTTTTGATCACTAACATTGACAAACATGCTTGAGATAGCAACGCATGCGAGGTTGATCGAGCAACGCTCTAACGATCTCCCCCTTTGTCAATTTTAGTGACAAAACTATTAATACACATGGAATATAAAAATAAATACATAAACTTTTGTAGATCCTATTCCACATGTCTAATCTTCAACATTACTCGAAATCTTCGTCACTTCCAAGTACTCCAATGATCCCAAAGGTTGTAAGTTCAGCATCATCGTTTTTGAAAATCCTTAGATATAACAATGAGAAACAAAGTTCTCGATCATTGTTATACAGTGTCATAGTATCATTACACAGTATCAAAGTTCAATTGTATCACAACTTTGACAATAATACTATGGTGATATTATCACTCCCTCTTAGTCAATACTCCATCTCACATGGAAACCACTCCCCCTAACATAATGATCCAAAAACCATATGTATTTGTTGTGTGAACTACATATTAATTCTCCCCTTTCTTGTCAATAAAATTGGCAAAGGTATAAGAACGTGATTCTAATGAAATTTCCGAAAGAGACATTTCATGACCAAAGGAAGCACATATGAACTTGTTTAGATGCAATCATAAAGCCGAAGCTAAATGCTTTCATCAAGGAGTTTATAAAGATACAAGATAACCCCTATAATATTCCACGGCCGCACTCCCCACAAAGATTTGGCAATTAAGCACAAGTTCAAAAGAACTCTCCCCCATTTGATGTCATTACCGAAAGAACAACAAGAGCGACCTTAATTTCGAAAGAAAATAAGGATTTATTTGGACATAACAAATTACATACGAGTATGAATTTGAATCCAAAAATACTCAATTAAATTAACCAAAAGAGAACATATGATTAATTTAATCGGAAGTGCTCAACATAAGTGAACTTATGGAGCCGCACAATATATACATTGGGATTATGAATCCATACCGATACTATTTTCTCGTAGTTGTGTGATCTCATCTTGCTGTTTCTATCGTATTGATTATAATCATAACGATTAGCTTGACATTAATATCTCTGACATGCAAGATATAAAAGTAATCACAAACATCTTTGTCTCATCGTTTGTGATTCCACAATATCTTCTTTCGCCGCGTCGATTAAGATTATTATGAGATGATTGATAACACTGAGCTGTTTTTCGGGAATATAAGTCTGATTTATCAATTGGTTCTTGTTCACCTTGATTTATCAAAAGACGGAACAAAACTCGTAGGTATTTCTGTGGGAGACAGATTTATCTATTATCATAGACTTTTCTGTGTGATACAGATTTGTTTAAAAAATTCTTCGACTTTGGGTTGTAGCAACTCTTTGTTGTGGGTGAGATCAGCTAAGGAATCAAGTGCGTAGTATCCTGCTGGGATCAGATACGTAAGGATCGCATAGTAGGCTAGTGTCTGTAGCGGATTAATACAGTGTGCGTTCAATTTGGACTAGTCCCAGGGTTTTTCTGCATTTGCGGTTTCCTTGTTAACAAAACTTATGGTGTCTGTGTTATTTCTTTTCCGCATTATATTTTGTTATATAATTGAAATATCACAGGTTGTGCGTATGAATCAATCAATTAGAATATCCAACCTTTGTTTGTTGATTTACATTGATTGATACTTGAACACTGGTCTTTGGTACCGTTCAAGTGATTTCTCTTGTATTCAATTAGACTCGCAAATTTCTATTTGCTTGAGTAAGAATTGAATCGAGAAAGAGAGATATAACTCTTTGATATACTTTATTAAGATTGAGTCTAGTTGATTCTCTTAAAAGTATATTGGAGTTAGTCCATACAGATTGCTAATCGAAATATTGGGTGTGGTTGTTGTACCCCCGCCTTTTCAATTGGTATCAGAGAAGGAAAACATGTTTAAAGGCCTTATAAGTCTGTGTTTGTAGCGATCTGACTCTATGGACAAGAGTATTATCTCTGATAAACGCGTCACCAGAAACAAAAGTTATGTCTCGACTATTCCAACGAGACAGACAGACAGTGACATGTATTATTCCGATTATCCTTCAAAAGAGTCTATCTCTTTTAATGAAAGGGAAACAACTAAAGAGAGTGAACTAATTCTAAATCTTGTTAGAATCCAAGCTGATCTGTTAAAAAAACATGTCAAAGTCCTTCTTGAAGTAAAAGACTTCAATTCCAAAAATACTGAAACTAAGCTTTCATCGATCCTTCTTAAAACAAGTCTTGAAAGGTATATCTTGGAAATTGAACATCGCCTGAATAAGCTCTCAATTAAAGGATGTTTTAGAAAGTTCTCTAGACCATCTTCATCAATTTCCACTATAACCAAGGAAGTTCCAGAAGTAAAATCAGAATTCCCTTCTAGTGGAAAAGATGTGCTTATAGCCTCTCTTAATCAATGATGTTGCACATCTCATGGAAGAAAGTAATTTCCAAATATTGTTAAGATGGTACCTTCTAATGATCAGAAAGTATGTTATTTTTGTGATTCAAAAGTGCCTGTCAAGCAAAAGAGAAACTCTAGGTTGAGTAACAATTCCTTTGTTCGACTTCAACACACCTTAGACAAAGGTGTAACTGACTTTCATATGTCAATGCCAAGTGGTTTCAGCACTCATCCTGTGTGTCCTACCAGGAAAGTCAGTTCTATGAGTTCCTCAAAAGTTCTGATGCAGAACAGACGTCTTAACTGTCTAAGAAAAGGTCAGAAAATTTTCATCTTCAAAAAGGGAGTTAATGATACTTTTGACGTGAACAGGGTATTAGGAGAAAAGGGAAAAAATAATGATATAAGAAATAACCTAAAGGATTTAATTGAAGGTTGTAAAGAAATCGTCAACAGGCTGTCAATCTTCTCTAGACGAAATTCTTCAGGTAAGAATCAACAATATGAGTTATATGTTTATAAGAGTAAATTTTATGACAACTTTTCACATCATAATGGTTTTCCTCAAACGTTTCGAAAGAAGAAGGATAACCAAAAAAAATATTCATTTAATGAGCTAATGGCTCATACTTGTGTTAATTAATCACAAGGTTGAAATCTCACTTACAAAAATCCTAGCTGACTGAGAATCGTTTAGGTATACTTATTGGCAAAGTGTCTCTGATTATCTAGCTGATTTCTTATCACTCTTAGATGGATTATCAGGTAACACTTTTATATGAGTATTTTTTTTGTTTGATCCTTCTTTGTGTTTTGGTATTACTTTGGGTCTATGTATTCAATATTTGTTTTTGATAAAACTAAGATGAATGGACTTTTTCAAACAACAAGGTGTTGTATCTTCACAAACAACCTTTTTGGTAGGATCTTTGTGGACCCTCTTCTTACGGGCACAGGTACGGTTTCAGGGTTCTCTCTCAAACCGAACTTGTAGACCCTAAGTCTTTCGGAACTTGTTTATATACCTATCCTATTAAGTTGAATCATCTCACTCAAGGTCTATTTTTATCAATGGCTTCTTCTTCTTGCTCTTGGGATTTACCTGAAGACTTTGTTGATAATGCGGTATATTTCGAATTCGATAAAAAGAAGGGAACCTTTGTTGAAGTTGAAAGATCTTTCACTCAATCTCCTGATTCCTACTCGGATATTGAGGAGGTTGAAGAGATTTCGGCTGAAGTGGTTGTTGATACAATGAAGTGTCTTGATATGGTAAGAACTGAGTTGAAAAAGGTTAATTATGACCTTGTTCTCATGAAAACTCATGTTAAATAACTTCTCAATAAGGATATCCACTCTAAAGATGTTGTGGATGCTGACAATCACAAGCTCAAAGACCTCAAAACTCGTGAGGATCCCAAACCGTCTATTTGACCCAAGTTCGTGTTGGACTTTTGCATGGGAGTCTTCTTTTGTTTCTTAGCTTGTTGATTTTATTTTCCTAGTAAATATTCTTATGAGAATTTTATTCTTGTGTTTTTAGGAAGAATAACTAGAGTTTGAAATAGCCATTATTGTGATTACACATAGCTATGTCCAACATTTTCATCTTCATGTTTTTAGGTTTATTTGTTAAAATTCTAAAATTGTTTGGAAGATGTTTTTTGCAGTATTAATCTTTATGGTTTTATATATTGCAATGTGTTATGGGATATGTGTGTTTGCGTCCGTGAACTATGATTGTCCCATACTTTGTCAAAAGTTAAGTCTTTCGTATGTCGATATGCATGTATTGATAAAAGAATGAATGAGCTTTCGACATTACAAAAGTTTGAATCCTATTATGTCATTATTGATGGAAGATAGGATGAACTTTTGTTTACGAGGATTATGTCTATTGTATGCCATTGTGCAAATAGTGATGGAAAATAGAATGAATCCTTGTCTATTCCGCAGTATTGATCTTCCCTGATCCATATTTTATGTATATACGGTGCGGCTCCATAAGTTCTCTTATGTTGAGCATTTCCGATTATATTAATCATGGGTTTTCTTGTGATTAATTTAATTGAGTATTATTTGGATTCAAATTCATATTCGTATGTAATTTGTTATGTCCAAAGAAATCCTTCTTTTCTTATGAAATTAAGGTCGCTCTTGTTGTTCTTTCGGGAATGACATTTTATGGGGGAGAGTTCTTAATTGAACTTGTGCTTAATTGCCAAATATTTGTGGGGAGTGCGGCTGTGGAATATTATAGAGGTTATCTTGTATCTTTATGAACTCCTTGATGAAAGAATTTAGCTTAGGCTATGATTGCATCTAAATAAGTTGATATGTGATTTCTTTTGGTCATGAAATGTCTCTATGGAAATTTTCATTAGGATCCCATTTTCGTACCTTTGCCAATTTTATTGACAAAAAGGGGGAGAATGAATGTGTAGTTCACACTACATATACATATGGTTTTTGGATCATTATGTAAGGGGGAGTGGTTGCCATGTGAGATGGAGTATTGACTAAGGGGGAGTGATACATATCACCAAAGTATTGTTGTCGAAGTTGTGATACAATTGAACTTTGATGTTGTGTAATAATACTATGAAACTGTGTAACAATGATTGAGAAATATTGTTTTCTCATTGTTATAGCTATGGATTTTCAATAACGATAATGTTAAACTTACAACCTTTGGAATCATTGGAGTACTTGGAAGTGACGAAGATTTCGAGTAATGTTGAATATTAGGCATGTGGAATAGGAGCTACAAAAATTTATTTATCTATTTTTGTATTCCATATGCATTAATAGTTTTGTCACTAAAATTGATAAAGGGGGAGATTGTCAGAGCACTGCTCGGTCGAACTCGCATGCGTTGCTATCTCAAGCATGTTTGTCAATATTAGTGATCAAAACTATAAGTCTTGATTTCTAGTCTACTATAGCTAAGTCTAAGATTAGGATAGAAAGTGTAGTTTAGCTCAAGAACTCCATAGTGATCATCATACAAGACGAAGAACTATTCAAGGAACTGGTGGAACTTCATCGACTAAAAGGTATATGGATACTTGAACTTATATATCACTCAAAAGTCTATCTACTTTATCTCCTATATTGAGACAAAAGTCGTTTTGCTATATAGACTTTGATTATACACATTTGTTATTTCGAGACGAGTTTATCTCGCTTATCTATTTCTCAAAATATGTGTTGGTAAGCTTTCTCTTTGGCCAAGTTCATCTTTACCTAGTGACGAAAGTCATATTATGTTTCAATTACTTGAAAATGGCTTTGACGAAAAATACTTTGTGAACAACAACTATATAACATCCTCTAAGAATATTTCAATGATTGAAATGAGAGTTTAGATTATATAACCATTGATGGATATAAGCATTGTGTGGTAACACATATATGTATAAGTCCTTATTCCTTGAACCAAAGTATGCGTACTTTCCTGCCCAGGAAAACCAGAACAGAGTCCGTGAACTGTCGGAGGTTCTCTTCCCGAGAAAATCCGCTGGAGTTTGTAAACTATTTACAAACTTATTCCGGGTACTTAAGTCCGCGTGCCTAGTCCGCGTACTTAGGTTGGTTATTTTCTAAAAACAATTATTCGTGAACTTATACTTATATAAACTAAGGAATACAAGTTTGCAAACCATGGCTATAAACCGTGTCTTGTATACTTCTATAAGATCTAAGCAATTGAACAACTCTCTAACTAGTTCATTTGAGTCATTTGAACTAGTTATGGTAAAGAAGAATATGGTTAATATGAAAGTGCTCATATGGAAAACCATTTGGTTAATTATTGTTGAACCAACGAATGTACATGTTTGGGTACGGTTACACAAACCTAAAATCGTGCATTTCATTTGTGTGTAACAATCTAAGTTTTCAATCCAACAGTTGAAAGATATTAGCTTGAATCTAATCAGGTTTTCATCTAACGGTGAATATTGAATGCTTTGTTACCAAGCTAACATTGATTGCAAACCCTGATTTGAAAGACTATATAAGGGAGAACTCTAGCAACTGGGAAACCTAATCCCCACACCTCCTGTGTGATACTAGTTGTATAAGATAGAGTCGATTGTCCTTTAACCTTAGGTTTCTTATAAAGACTCTGTAGGTTAACGACTTGAAGACTTCATTGGGATTCTAAAGCCAGACCGATAGTACTTTCTCGTAGTTGTGTGATCTGATCATGTTGTTTCTATCATATTGAGTACAATCGTAACGATTGTCTTGAGATTGATATCTCCGATAGGCAAGATATAAAAGTAATCACAAACATCTTCGTCTCATCGTTTATGATTCCACAATATCTTCTTTCGCCGCGTCGATTAAGATTATTGTGAGGTGATTGATAATACTGAGTTGTTCATCGCGAATATAAGTCTGGTTTATCAATTGGTTCATGTTCACCTTGATTTATCAAAAGACGGAACAAAACTCATGGGTATTTCTGTATGAGATGGATTTATCTATTATCGTAGACTTTTCTGTGTGATATAGATTTGTTTATTAAAGTCATCGACTTTGGGTCGTAGCAACTCTTAATTGTGGGTGAGATCAGCTAAGGGAATCAAGTGTGTAGTATCCTGCTGGGATCAGAGACGTAAGGAGCGCAACTGTATCGATCAGTGTGAGATTGATTGGGGTTCAACTACAGTCCGGACCGAAGTTAGTTTTTAGTAGGCGTCTATAGCGGCTTAATACAGTGTGTGTTCAATCTGGACTAGGTCCCGGGGTTTTTCTGCATTTGAACTTTCCTCGTTAACAAAACTTCTGGTATCTGTGTTATTTCTTTTCCGCATTATATTTTGTTATATAATTGAAATATCACAGGGTGTGCGTTTGAATCAATCAATTATAATATCCAACCTTTGGTTGTTGATTTACATTGATTGATACTTGAATATTGGTCTTTGGTACCGTTCAAGTGATTTCTCTTGTATTCAATTACACTCGCAGATTTCTATTTGCTTGAGTAAGAATTGAATCGAGAAAGAGAGATATAACTCTTTGATATACTTTATTAAGATTCAGTCTAGTTGATTCTATTAAAAATATTTTGGATTTAGTCCATACAGATTGATAATCGAAATACTGGGTGTGGTTGTTGTACCCCCGCCTTTTCAGTATACGTACTTGCGTATATGTTAATCCAAGATCCGAATGCAGTATGCATACCTGTATGCGTACTGGAGAGGTCCGCTAAATTCCGGGAGCTAGAGTATGCGTACCTGTACGCGTACTAGCGAAGTGAGTTGAAGTCCGGGTACTATAATATGCATACCTGTACGCGTACTGGATTCAACTGAAGTTTGGAAGTGTACGACAGTATGCGTACGCGTTTGCATACTGGCGAACACAGTCCAAGTCCGACTACGTAGGTATGCGTACTCGTTTGCATACTTGAGTAGGTTATGTTATAAAATCGATTTTTCATGAACTAATACATTTATATAATAAGGAATTGAATCTTTTGCAAACCGTGTCTATGATGTTCATGAGTTGATTCGAGTGAATCAAAATCGATTTTGCTTCAACTGTGTAATTAAACAACTCTAGAACTAGATTCATTTGAGTCATTTGAACTAGTTATGGTTAAGATGAATAAGGTTGATATGAAAGTGTTCACCTGGCTAACTTCGCTAACTATTATTGAGCCAACAAAGGTGTATACGTATAGGTACGGTTACTCATATCTAAATAAAGTCACTTTTCATTTGTGTGTAACAAGCTAAGTTCGATCTAACAGTTGAAAGATATTAGCTTGAGTCTAATCAGGTTGTCATCTAACGGTGAATATTGAATGCTTTGTTACCAAGGTAGCATTGATTACAAACCCTGATTTGAAGACTATATAAAGGAGAACTCTAGCAACTGGATAACCTAATACCCACACCTACTGCGTGATACTAGTTGCGACTAGAGTCGATTCTCCTTTAACCTTAGGGTTTTTCTAAAACCCTGTAGGTTAACGACTTGAAGACTTCATTGGGTTTGTGAAGCCAGACCCAACTATTTTCTCTGTAGTTGCATGTTCTGATCTTGCTGTTTTCTATCGTGATTGAGTATTATCTTATCTAAGATTTGCTCAAGATTTAATCTCCGATAGGCAAGATAAAAAGTAGTCACAAACATCTTCGTTTCATCGTTTGTGATTCCACAATATCTTGTTTAGATACCATACGATTAAGATTATTGTGAGGTGATTGATATTTATAGGCTTTTCTTTGGGAATATAAGTTCGGTATAACAATTGGTTCTTGTTCACCTTGATTTATCAAAAGACGGAACAAAACTCATAGGTATATCTGTGGGAGACAAATTTATCTATTCAATAAACTTTTATGTGTGAGACAGATTGGTTTATCAAGTCTTCGACTTTGGGTCGTAGAAACTCTTAGTAGTGGGTGAGATCAGCTAAGGGAATCAAGTGCGCAGAATCCGGTGGGGTTCTAGAGGCGTGAGGAACGCGACTGTACCTTAATCAGTGTGAGATTGGTTAGGTCTCAATTACATTCCAGTCTGAAGTTAACTTGGAGTAGGCTAGTGTATGTAGCGTCTTAATACAGTGCGGTGTTCAAATCTGGACTAGGTCCCTTTCTGCATTTGCGGTTTCCTCGTTAACAAAACTTATGGTGTTTGTGTTATTTATATTCCGCATTATATTTTCTATATAATTAAAATATCACAGGTTGTGCATAAGTTCAATCAATTGTGAATCCAACCTTTGGTTGTTGATTGAATTGATTGACACTTGGATATTGGTTTTTGATACCGTCCAAGTTGTTTCTTATATTAATCAGGATCACAGATTTCCATCTGTTTGTTTTGCTGATTACATTAATAAACAGAGATATAATTGTTTGGTATACTTTTCTTAAGATTGAGTTTGACTGTCTAGTTGATTTTCTTGAAAGTATATTGGAGTTAGTCCATACAGATTGCTAAGCGAAATATTGGGTGTGGTTGTTAGACCCCTGCTTTTTCACTTTCTCGAAATATTTGTTGGAAAACTTTTTGCTTTTACTACGTTCATCATTATTCTTGACGAGTTTAGTTGGAAAAATTTATTTGTTGGAAACTAAACAATGATTCAAAAGATGATCATGTGAAAATTGCCTTGAATCTTACATGATTTGTGTGAGACAGTCATTTGAGGTAGACGCGGAATGTTTCGTATTGATCATTCGATCACTTGAAAATTACTTATAAGCTAATAGTTTGTGTGAGACATCTATTGTCGTCTTCTAAGGATGTTTCAATGATTGAAATGGGAGTTTAGAAAAAATAACCATTGTCGGATATAACACACTATGCATACCAGTATGCAAACAGTTGTGGTATGATTCAGGTCCGGGAAGCAAATTTAGAACAAATAACCATTATCTGTGTTGTTTATTTTCCGCATTATAGTTGTTTATATAATTGAAATATCACAGGTTGTGCGTAGTTCAATCAATTGGTAAATCCAACCTTTGGTTGTTGATTGATTGATTCACACTTGAACATTGGTCTTTGGTACCGTTCAAGTTGTTTCTCATAATAATCAGGCTCACGAATTCTATCTGTGTGATTTGCTGATTACATTGAGAAACATATATATAACTCTTGGATATATTTCCTTGATTGAGTCTGACCGTCTAGTTGATTCTCTTGGAATTATATTGGAGTTATTCCATACAGATTTTCAAACGAAATATTGGGTGTGGTTGTTAGACCCACGCTTTTTCAGTCATATCTTTCAGTCTATTTCCATAATACTATGATCATGTCACATCACTAGAGTATTATACAATATATACAGTATATACAGCTTTGTAGTTATGTTTTTTCAATATAACACGACTTGAAAGATATGTTAAAAATGAAACAGTTCAAGTCAATATTACTAACCTCAAGTGGAAGGATGATGTCGTCATTGTAGTTCGCTACTTCTTCAAATTCTTCAGGTCTTCGGAGTAATACTTGTATGTCTCAACATTCTTAGACTTTCTAGTCTAACCTAAACGAAGTTGACTCTAATATTTAATCAAGTGACTTTATATGAGTTTTGACACACTAAAATATGACAACCAAACTTGGCATACCAACGCTTGGTGAGTTCAACCAAGCTATGTTCTAACAACATCTGGCCTAGAGCCTCAGTCACCATCCTAAAAGAAGATCCTATCACTCAAAGAGGAAGAGTTTTCGTTGCTCCGCTCCGAGGTTAATAGCCTACATCTCTCCACTCTATAGCAAAGAGTCAAGATCGTTCTACTCCTCATATGCGGGAGAGGTTCATTTATCCTATGTGGATAACGCTTAATTAGCTAGCCTAAGTGAGTAAAGCTTGACTATCTACTCAGGCGAAACGAAGCATCACTTTATACTTACAAAGGAAAGAATGGCTAAAAGGTGACGACTAAGAAAAGGATTTTCCTAAGCCCAAGACGAAGCTTAGCCTAACCCAAGACATATGCGGTCAAATTGTGACTCCCTTCAATGCTTAGGATTTTCCTAAACCAATAAGCACCTCTACATCAACTCGAGACCCTAGTCATACTTCAAATTGGGGACTGGCTGAGAACCTTATACCCAACATCATCATGAGCTGCTATAGCCAGTGAAGATCACTAAGATGTGACCAAAGCATCAAACTCTCAGACGAAAACTAAAGAATGACTTACAAGTCATTACCACCTAGGGACTGAGGCTCATCCACCGAGATGCTAGCGGAGACGCTCGCCTATTATTCCAGATATCGATGAGATCTGACTACTTCTATAAATTAATGACGTGAAGATTCAAAATCATCATAAGGGATTTCATAAGGGTTTACAAGCCAACTCCAGGGTTTCCAGCTAAAAACACATGTACCAAAGCTCGCACCAAGAACAAGACATATTCAAGTCCTCTCTACTCCATACATATGCATGAAATTCACTAGGGTTTGTACTGGGTCAAAACAATTGTGTAGATTATCCTCTACTCAGACGTGCCTCACACGTCAGCCTACTATCTTGAATTGGGACCAAAAAGTTGAGAATTGGACAATGCTGGATCAAGTATTTTGTCATTTTATGCATGATTTCCTTATAAAACCTGAATTCTTTCGTTTTTGACTTTTCAGCTTGTTCTGGCCTGTATTTATCTTGTAGAATTCGTTGGAAATTATTTAAACATCGAGAAGTCTCAAGGTGTGCATGGTCCTCATGCTGAGATATTTCTGCAGGAGCTGAAGTTGATGCGTCTTGTGAGTATATCGATATATGAACTGACTTCACTTCATACCATATTATATCCTCAAGTACGTGTTTATAGGGAAGTTCAGTGTCTCAACTGAGTTAATTTTATTATATGAGAGTGATACGGTCGTGTAGCTACTTTAGAGGTCGTTGTGCATTCTGCCGACCTATTGCTCGTTATTATAGGTAACTTGTTGATGAATCTTGATGCCATGAAGGATATGTCATTGGACCAAGTTTCCAGTGTCAACCTTTTGCATACTTCGAATCTTTGGGACTACTTGTGAGAACCTTCGCTTTAGAGTGGAATGGCTTCGTCAGTGGTGTTAATTATAGATGGGAATGACATCGCACTTAGCAATAGCTAGGACTTCCGCATGCATCTGAGAAACCCTAAGTTGAGTGGTGACTTTATGAACGTCTCTGTACAGAGGAGAGAACTTAGGGTGGTTCTGGTATGCATCATACTTTGTTCTTATGCGTTTGGTAGAAGAGGAACACCATAATGAGTTTGTTCTTGATGCAAACTCTATCATATTTAGTTCCACATGTAAGTAGGTGAAAACCTTCAGTTGAATTCGTAGTAAAAAAATCTGTCTTGCAACCTTCACTCCGGAGGCTATAAAAACGTCATCCAACGTTCGTTTCAGCGGTTGACCCCAACTTTCAAAGCTGAGAGTTATACCTTTCATATTGAACAACAGAATCCAGATTTGGATCTTGTTTGATCTGTGAGAAGTATGTGAAATGTCAAACTCATATTAAATATATAGATTTTTCAGCAACAATATATTCTAGTGTGTCCATCATATACTTTAGACCGTGTATCGAGTCCTTTTTAACACGTTGTAGCAGAGACATACGCGAATCTTTTTCAAAATAGATGTTTCAAGACGAAAATTCATTTTTTATACCTAGTTTTTTCAAGGCTTATTTTGCGTTTCCTCCCTCCCAAGATCGCTAATTAGCGTTTCCTCCCCAAAAAGATTGAAATTAGTGAATCCTCCCCTCGTTAGTTTTTCCATCCATTACTCAGTTAGCTGAGTCAGCGAGAACATACGCGTGGCAGAATGATACACGTGTCGGTTAAAGTTACCAAAATGTCCTCATATATTTCCGTGAATTAAACCAAAGGCACCATCGTCAACAGCTTAGGTCGTATGTGAGAGAACTGTTCTTCCCGTTTTCTCAGTTCACCCCCATTTCTCTGTGTTGCTGTAAGAATCTAAGATCTTGTTGGCGAAGATTCGGAGGATGGAATCAGTAAAGAAGGCTAAGAGATACAAAATCGGTGAAGAAGATGGGTTTGAATCTGATGATGTAGTCAAGAATCATTGAAGAACATGATTGAACATCAAAATAAAAAACAGAAACTGAATTAAAGAAATCAGAATATGGTGGAAGAAGAGAAAACCATCAACTTTGAACTAAGAGAAGATCATATTAATCGACCATTGTCTGTATGTCATGATGGTTGGTTAATTTTTGAGGCTTCTCACGTTTCTAAAAGCAAGCTTATGATTTCCTCATTGAAATTGCTGAGCCAGTTTGCAGGCTCTATTCAAAACACGTATACAAATCAATGCTATGGTGAAAGAAAAAAGATGGGTTTATCCAGAAATTGATGTTACTACAGTGTATGGGATTGAAGATTTATGAAAAGGAATTAAGGGTTTGCGAGAAGATTTCTGAAATTGAGAGAAATTTTTGTTAAATGGAATCGGTACCTGCAACTCTTTTACATCCTTAGCATGGGTTCTTATCGATGGAGGTGGTGGTGCTTGATTTGAAGATGTTGATGGTAGATTTTTTGTGTTTGAATATGTGCTGATAGGTTTTGGGTTTTTCAATTTTGGAATTAGGGTTCTTTAAAGAATGGGATTTGAATAGTTGTAGAAATTGAATCTAGGGTTGTCCTCGATTTGCAGAGATATTGAGCAGTGATTAAAGAAGATGGAGATGTCGTTAATGTAAGAGATGACGAGTTGCTGCTGTAGATACAAAGATGTTGGTGTTTGAGATAAATTCGATCTTGATGGCAATTTGATAGAGAAATTGATGAGATTCAGAAGGGGTTGAGGGTTTCTGCTACAGAAATTGGTGGTGATTGTGTACGGTATTTTTCCTAAATCTATCTCAATCGTATGAATTTTTGGGTTTCTTGTTGATATTTTTGTCTCCTCACAGCACCAGGCGTATTAAAGACTTATGATAAAATTGAATCACCGAAGAAGACGAGGGTATTTTGGGAAGGTCATGAAACACGTGTATCATTCTGCCACACGTGCATAACAACTGACTCAGCTAACTGAGCAATGGATGGAAAAACTAACGAGGGGAGGATTCACTAATTTCAATCTTTTTGGGGAGGAAACGCTAATTAGCGATCTTGGGAGGGGAGGAAACACAAAATAGGCCCTTTTCCAATCTACAACTCTCCTCTCTCTACCGGTTCTCTTTATGGCATCTCAAATTTCATCTTATAGACTAATAATAACTCACAACCCAAAATGGATCAAATGAGTTTAGGGCTTGAGTTTTTGAACATCCAAATTGACACCGTCACGCATGATAAGATTTTTTTTTTGAAAAGTTATGGATTAGCGTTATTGAGCAATTGAGAAGTGTAATACATATATCCCTATGTGAAATGCTACCATTTACAACTTCCCTTACGTAAAATGCTAACGTTCACAACCGCCTCCTATATGTCTTAGCAAACATTCAATTTATTTACAGATTTGAGATGCATCATCTGAACGATCATATATAAACTTTTAAAAACGACTAAAACGATCTCGATTATTCAGACAGACAAATTGTTTCAGATTTTTGTGTGAACTTTCAAGCTCGTTTAACCGTTTTCTCATATGAATTAGTTTCAGGTTAAAACTGAAAGAGTATTAGAGGATCTTCTCTAGTGTATGATTTGTATAATTTGGTTTTAGTAGTCAAGGATAGATAATCATTTGAACGACGTGACCCAAATCTGAAAAATACATTGAACGTTTATTAAGCCATATGTGGTGTATGTAAATGGTGATATTTCATGTATGTTGTTGCATATATTAACATTTCAGTGAGGGTGTGTTGTAAATATTAGTCACCTGTGTTTCTTTTTGTTTTGTATATTGTTCATCTTCTTTTTATTATTGGTATTCTTGATTGTCTTATTCACTGATGCTTTTCTCAGAAAAATTATCTGACGTCAAAAAGATATCCATTGAACCGTAATATGATATTCAAACTTCTTCTTATAGCAAACTCGTAATACAAAAACACTTAAAATGACAACCATTAACAAATGGGTTGTAGATTGATAAATAAGGCCTAAAAAAATAAAATCTCTTCAAGATTATCAGATTGACAGTCTTGACTAAGACAATACAATACTTTCATTAAACCTGTTTTGAATCCATAGCTTGTAGTTCATAGTTTTTGTGACGGACCTACTATTCTTGAAAAGATTCGTAGATCCAAGATTTAGATTGTATATGTTTATATTTATACTCAGCAAGTAGTCGAGTCGTTGAGCAGAGTCACTCGTTTTATTAATCAACTCCAGAAGCAAGACAGTAAAAAAAATATTTTTGCACGTTTGCGACCAGGGCCCTTTGACCATTTAAACCTTTAACATGGCCATATTAACGGCTCAACAAAAACAGTTCGGGAATAATAAGAAAGATATATTCGAGGTAGGGGTTAGCAAGTTTCACTAGTGAGGTGAATTATTTTGTGTTCCAAATTTACTAATTTAGTAACCGCTTGGCAACCTTTTAAAACTCTGTCAAAGAGTTTTGAAAGTTATTCCTAACAGGATTGCAACCAGCCATCACAAACACATTATATTACTTTTTTAACGGTAACGCATTGATTCTTTTTAGAAATTTTCAATTGTCCTGGACCATGACCGGTTTGACGACCATGTTTTGTAAACATTGGTCAAGTGAGGTTAAGTAAGTATCCACAAACACATAGACAAGCCTACTGCAAGTCACACTTCTACTTTATCTTTCCCTTTAACAACTTTATTGAATTCACCTTCTGTCTTCTCTGTCAATGTCTCTTGCGGCTCCCATTCATGATTGCCTTGTTGTTCTCTGTCTGGCCGGTCACGCCTCTCCCAAATTCCACGCCTCTTTCGGGAGTCCCCTTCCAACTGTCTATTCTTTTTTAACCGACCAGACGACCTATGTAAACCCTAACTCGCTTGACACGTCTTATGTCTTAGGTTAATTTAATTTAACCCATTCACTTTTCTTCTCTTTCTGACTACACTCTAACTAGAACGAAAAATTTACTTTTGATCGGTTATTATATTTTATCGTAGAAGTTTAGAGCTCTATGGTAAAAATACTTGAATATATGGAACACTTTTGGTTAGAGCAAATTGTAGTTCTGGTTCACATGAATTTATGATTGTCATTCTGACCTATTTGTAATATAACCATGCATGCGTGTTCCCCACACAGTTGGGACTTAGGAGGTACAAGCATGTCTTATTTGCATCATCTTCCAGGGCTCTAAATTGAATCATAGCTCATGAGCATGTCTCAATTGAAAATAATTGAAGACAAATTTATTAAACTAGCTGGTTGTATCATGACGAATTAAGAATCCAAGGGTATTAGTAGTTTGGTACGGGCTTATGTTGATCATGGTGGTGAGAGATATTCAAAGTTCAGGCTGTTTTGAAAGTTGGTCTCTGGAACTTTATTAGGCTGAAACATCCATACTTTCTTCTTTTTTGAAGCAGGAAACATCCATACTGCAAAAGGGCTCGCTTCACAATAAAACAACTTGACGGATGCCCACGACCTCGAAAGGGAACTTGTTTACCTAAGCAGAAATATAGTAAGAGTGTAAGACTAAGAGATCACTTAGGCAACTTCTTAGAGTTGTGAATCTTAGCTTATTCAAAGGACGTACTATCTTTGAAGTTTAAGGTATTGCCGTGTCAGATGTTGTTCTTAACTGGTGCCAAATTATTGATCTTCAATAGTTTCTTTCTTGTTCTAATTTTTCAGCAACAATAATAGTTACATGGCTATATATATTATTTTTGTATTTCTTCAAATTTAGTTGGAGATAATAATCTGCTAACTTCTTGTGTAAATTGTAAATTTGGTTCCAGGACCACCTAATATGATAACGGAAGATTTAATATGATTAACATAATGAAGAATCATTCTTCAAAGAATTGAGCCATTCTCGTTTTCACATATGTTAACAAAAATATAAGAGATAACTTGTTGCTGTAATGTGATATGATGGACAATATATTATATATACAGCTACACGCGTTAACTAAGATAACTTAAGCGCACACAAAAATAAATTTGTCCATTGACCCACTTCTTTTCGTGGAGTTTTAGTTACATTTCATGACTGAAACATTGATTCTGATCTCTGTCTGGATCAAGAATCCAAGAAAATACATAATCATGATATTCCTAAGAAGAAGAAGAAGAAAAATCCTCAACTGCAGTTCGGATATATTCGAATCTCTCACAGCATTCGTCAACTCAATCACATCTGCATAGAAGAAAAAAGACCTCCCAATATTCCTACGTACTTACAGCTTTAATATCTTTTTTTTGTCCATTGTTTTCTTTCTTGTCACTCCATGCACAAACTACAAACTATTCTAAGCACACTACAAACTCACCACACTACATAATAAACCATCAATCAGACCTTACAAATCAAAACAGTATAACTACTCATGACTAAGGCCAGCTGAAGCAACTTTGAAATAAACGATTTAAAAGAATTGGAGTGACCAAAACCAGCAAACTATTTTTTTCATGTTCCTCAAATGGCCTGTTGAGTGATCTAAAAACGCGATCTTGTCAGGTCTCTAGCGATAATTTTCAAGTTGTTGTTGTTATCACTGAAGTTGCTGTGATTGATCTTCTATCAACCATTCTTCTTCTTTTAGACCGGTCATTTGAATTGGATCTATCCATTACAGTTTTCAAAGCATCGCGTAAAAAACCAATAGATTCAATATTACTTTGATGATCTTGGTGATCTTCTTCACCAGTAACAAGAAACACATTTCTAACTCTCCCACCTAATGTAGACATTTCAGCTCTTAAAGTCTTCAATCTCAGAGACTTTAGGGTTTCGATTAGTTCAGGTAAAAGATCAGATCTATCTTCACAACATAGTGATGCTTTTAGAATCGATCTTCCATCAACAGAATAATCTCCAGCTGCCTGCACACTGATTTCATCCGTTTCTGATGGAAATAACTCTAATTCAGAAATCTCCATCGTTTGTTGCTTTAATTCTTTAACATGTTGAATAACTTTTGCTAGTAGGGAAGCTTTATCTGTCTGTGAAAATAAAAAGAAACCGAAAATGAAATGAGAACCACAATTTCAATAGAAACCCTATTTATTTTTTTATTTATCTCTGATCAAAAAGACTTTCAACTTTCCCAAACAAGAATCCTGAAAAGTTTCTTTCACTTTTCTTCAGATTTGATCTATTCAAGAAACTATTACTACTTAAGATTCATTGTAGTTTCAAAGATACTGGCTCAGTTGGGCCAAACAGAATCTGAAATTTAAGAAAGCTGTTTAGTGAATAGTACTGTTGCTGCTACTACTACTCTCCAGTCCAGCCTACTGCTACTACAGCTAGAAGAGTTCCTTTCTATCTCTATTGTCTACCACTGAATCTTATAAATGCAAATTATTTACTATAAAATAAGGAATAGAATTTTTCTGAAACCTAGAAATTCACAACAAAAATCAAACAAACAGAAAAATCCGAATAGGAAGAATAAATCGGTTTTAAAATCCCCAAACTGTATTTATCTTCTTCTCCAGCTGAATTATATAAAAAACAGTACTAAAAATGAACAAAATTTGTATGATCATATCAATACATGAAAAAATTGACAGAAAAGAGCTGTTTTTTTTTTAATTGTCTGCTGAGATTCTTGAATAATACAGTAAAAGAGAGAATTAGACACTAGTATATATAGATACTGACCTTTGAATTGCAAGGAAGAAGGCTTCTGAGTTTATTGAGATGAGAATTGATTCTTTCTCTTC
The DNA here is from genome assembly GCF_003573695.1 of Papaver somniferum. Taxonomy (NCBI): domain Eukaryota; kingdom Viridiplantae; phylum Streptophyta; class Magnoliopsida; order Ranunculales; family Papaveraceae; genus Papaver; species Papaver somniferum. Next base: position 30,752,494 of record NC_039368.1, read on the forward strand.
GTCTTTTCTCAGCTTCTCTGTGATTCTTTGAAGCAGCTAAAGCTCTAGCTTGTGGAATCTGATTCAGATTATCAGTTATATCTGAGACATCATTATATTGGTAAAAAGCAGAAGAACCACCGTTAAAGCTGCTGCCCCTGCTGTTATTTCCTAGATAATGATTATTATTACTAATAATCCCACCTGTAAAATCATAATTATTATTCATGGAATGAATTCCATATGCATCCATAAAATCATTCCCACTTAAAAATCTGTAGAGTTCTGAAGGTGATGATGAAGTTAAGTTTTCAGGCATCATACTGAAAGACAAAGATATAGATTTAGTTTGAAGTATCTGTTGTTGTTCTTCTTCTTATTCTTCAAAGTATGATTCTTTTTTGCGTCTAGGGTTTTGATGTTTTGTTTCTTCTGCTGGTGCTGCTACTGACTTTCTGTCTTTCATTCTTTGTTGCCGCTTGGGTTTATAAAAGAGACCCATAAAGGCATAAAGTGAACACACCCCAAACCCATACTTCTCTCTCTTCTTTTCTAATTTAAATCTTTTATATTTCTGTTTGGTTTTCTTAAGTAACTTTGCGTAAAAGAAAGAAAGAAAGTTACTGGTGTTCTTTCACTTTTCCATTAATTAGTTTTTCTACATTTATTTTTTACCTTTTATGACGTAATAATGACTAAAACCCCCAGTCAACTAACATCTACTATCCAAAAGATGAATATGTCTCGCTTTTGATTTTGTTTTCAAAGAAATAAATAACCTTGCATGTTTCTCTGCTTACTTATACGTTATTTTAAATAAATTACCCACCTTCTTTCGTTTTTTTGTTTTTTTTTTTGTTTTCATTCACTGGTATATATCTGAAATTTGGATCACATGGTAAAATATAAGAAGGGTTTTGTGTTATTGTGCACCCATGCACAAAATAAGGGTTTTGAGATAGTGTTTCAATGCAACAATTGACCGTTATTTCTAATGTCAATGATTGACCGTTATTTTGCGCGTGTAAGATGTATAAAGTTCTCCAACATTGTTTATGCCAGAAAATTCTTCAAATTAATTTTTAATATAACAAAAAAAAACAACAACTAGTATTAACCTTACATTATTTTTCATTTTGCCTATAAATAGTAAGTGGATCAATATTTAAGACGGACAAACCCTTGAACATAAAATAATTATTACATTAATATGATGTGCCCATGGGATTGAGCCTGCAAAAATTATATACTGCAGGATCTTCGTGAGTAGCACTCGGCGTTATTAATGTTTCAGGGAAGTTAAACATGAGCAAATACCAATTCATGAGTGAAGGTAAAATGTTACCGTATATAGGACTTTTTTTTATTTACACTTTGAAATTAGTGCCTCAATTGATGTATTAAAGTTATGCGATAATAATATCAAGTAGGAAACTAAGGATGATTTTGGGAGTCAGGTTGCAGAAGTTCAACAATTTGTCATTCAACCTTGATTTCCTCATTTTTTTCAACATGTCCTTTTGAATCACAAAAGAGACGCACTTTCTGATCACCTGAGTGATTAGAGTGAACAGACTTAACACAATCACTGGGAGATTTCTTCCTTTCGTGTGATGTAGAGATTCCTTGATTAGAGGAAGAAACAGGAACATCTTTCCCTTCCGATTTAGCTTCTGGAACTGAATTTTCAGGTGGGACAGAAGTAATTGGTATAGTGGACTCTTTAGGACATCCTTGAATAGAGAGTTTACTCAAAAGATATACAATTTCCAAGGCATCCTTCTTGAGTTTCGCCTCGAGTAAGGTTCGTGAGAAGCAAACACTGGCGTTTTCTTCGCTAAAAGCCTTTAAATTAGAGTCACGATCTTTTACCATACCGATGAGTGCATTGACGTTGTGTTTCAACCGACTGATTCTATCAGCCTGGACTCTAACAAGATTTAAAATCAGTTCACTCTCTTTGGCTGCTTCCCCTTCATCAACAGAGTCAGACTCGTTAGAAAGGTAGTCGGGAAGACACTTGTCAGTTGATAGGGTGTAGAATACATCCTATTTATTATCTATTGTTTATGCTTTCTCTGCTATTTTTCTTGTAAATTATGTATTTTACGCATGTTTTTGAGTTATTAGGTATTTTGGAGTCGCACGGAGGAAAAGAAGAAGAAATCACCCAATTTGTGCGAAATGGGCAATATTGTCATTTCATAGGCGAACACTACCTGGAGTCCATTCAGTGTTAAGAGGAAACTCTATTGGAGGAGTATTAGACACAGACCAGCTGATGATAAGGAGATGCCAGCTGTGTGGTTTTGCAGTTGGGTGTCTAAATCCCACCCAAACTATTACACAACCCTAATATCGAGAGATATCCTTCATTCATTATACCACCTGAAAGTTAGAAGAAGAAAGCAGCAGCCGTTGCTGTTTACTGCCGAGACCAGATCAAAAAATAGGCATATAAATCGAGAGATTGAGAGACGGATTGAAGGCACCGTTGAAGAATTAAAAGAAAAGAAGATCATAACTGGAATAAGTGGTTTGATTGTGCTGCTGAGAACAAGGTTTTGAAGAAGAAGGTCTTGTTGAAGTCAGAGAGGATGAGGCTGAGATGGGTCGAATCAATTGCTGCTGGTGTTCAAATCAAAAGAAGAAATTAGGGTTTTTATATCTCGATAGATGGTGAAATTGAAGATCTGTAATGGGTTCGGTGGTGCTGAGATTATGGTGATATCACAGTAGCAGGAATGAACGGGTTTTTTGAAAATCAGTGGTTGAAATTAAAGATGGATTCAATGTGAATCTGTTGAATATCATGGGTTTGTGGCTGAAGTCAAGAAGAACACACAGAGCAGATGGGTGTGACAGAGATGAAGAAGATTGGTACTGATTTAGGTGAAGTTATGTTGTTGCTAGAAAGGGTTTGAGATGAAAAGGGTGAAGCAATAAAATTAATGGGATCTGATGAAGGTGATGCTGTTGGTGTTGCAGTGAGGCTTTGCAGTCCTGTTTGCTTGTACGAACTGCAGAAAAGCTCAATTGAAGATTTCGGTTGCGATTGAATAGATGTATGTTAGGATTCTTAACAGGAGAAGACAAAAAATGATGGCCTGGAAATGCCCAGAAAATAGAGGAGACTGTCAGATTTTCTACTCCGGCGAGTCAACTCGGTAATCGACGAGAACCCGATTCAGACAAGCCTATAGCGATCAGCCGACTAAGACCGAGTCAGAGAAGCTGACTCGGTGTCTCACTTCCTCTTCCTTGACCCGGTTGACTAACAGAGACTGTTAGTTTGACAGTTATATGTAACGGTGTCGTGATGGAATATTCCGTGGACGGAGAAGAAGATTCCAGCAACCGGCATGGAGATTTCCGGTGCCGTATTCCGGTGGTACCAGCGAAGTTCCGGCGACTCAATTAATGAAGTATTTTCTAGACTCATGGGTTTGAAGAATTGGGCTTGGATTTGGAAAGGAAACTTGGAAGATTAGGAGAATTGGACTTGAAATTGGAATTATGCTCAAATTGGGGTGTTATTATGGAATGAGGATTATATATTCCTAAGAGGATTGCTAGGAAATTGAAGCCTATAAATAGAGAAGTTCTCTACACAACTTTTTGCACCTCTCTACACACACAACACTTGTGTTTTTGCTTGTTTTCAAAATTCTTCTTTTAATTATTTGTGTGAACTTTAAAAATTCTCCCTTTAATTATTTGTGTGAATTTCAGAAACATGAGTAGATAATTTTCTTATTGATTGAGGATGAATTCCTAGTTCTTAACATGTTTTGAGTTTTGTTTTTAAATCTACTTTGAAGTTTTTCACATGATTATCGTTTGTTTTTACTAATAGGAATGTTTATACATTCATGGTTGATTGATAGATTGTTTAGGTGGCCAACTAAATTGATTTTTTAATTGATCTAAAGCTAGTAAAGTTAGGGGATAAGTAATCGTTTCTTAACTCTTTACATAAGTAGCAAACACGAGACCTTGCGGAGGGATTTCGTGGAGCAATTGTTTGTGAAAAAAACGTTAGCAAGTAGACTTTGAGCTAACAGTCTAACTACTAATATCAACCTAATAAATTCATAAATCTTAATGTGTTTAACTAAATTACATCTAGAGTGAGCTACTACTAGGTGGTTTGGTGAATAGAATTCGGTAGTCGAGAACTTCTGTATCCGGTGATACTAGAGATTTAGGGGTTTAGCAGTGAGCTAGATGCTTTATCTACGGTTGGTGATAATCTGTGACTAATAAAAAGTGGAAAAGAACATAACTTGAATCATTATTTTGAAACAAAGAAGGATTCCTTGATCTAATCTCTCTTATTGATTTCAACTTAAACTTTTAATTGCTTTATTTACTTTCTTTTGTTTTTAAAATCTAAAACCAATCCCCCATTTTTGTGACAACTTTACAACTAAAAATCTCTTGCTCCTCGTGGGAACGAACTTGACTACACTATATTACTTGCTAATTAGGTGGAAAAACATTAATTAATTTGTCGTGGTTACGACACGCATCATCAATGCACGTCTGTTTCGTTGGAACACTAGGTTCATCTATATTTGAGATTGATAAATCTTTCTCTTTAATAGATTTCATGGAAACAGAACTTTTATTTCTGGTGATGCGTTTATCTGAGATAGCACTATTGTCCATATAGTCAGATCGCTACAAACACAGACTTATAAGGTCTTTAAACGTGTTTGCCTGCTCTGATACCAATTGAAAAGGCGGGGGTCTAAGAACCACACCCAATATTTCGCTTACCAATCTGTATGGACTAACTCCAATATACTTTCAAAAGAATCAACTAGACCGTCAGACTCAATCTTAAGAAAAGTATATCAAAGAGTTATATCTCAATTTCTCAATTCAATCTGCAATCAAACAAATAAGAATTTGCGAGCCCGATTGAATATAAGAAATAACTTAGACGGTATCAAAAACCAATATCCAAGTGTCAATCAATTTAATCAACAACCAAAGGTTGGATTCACAATTGATTGAACTTACGCACAACCTGAGATATTTCAATTATATAAACAAATATAATGCAGAAAATAAATAACACACACACACCAGAAGTTTTGTTAACGAGGAAACTTCAAATGCAGAAAAACCCCGGGACCTAGTCCAGATTTGAACACCACACTGTGTTAAGCCGCTACAAACACTAGACCACTCCAAGTTAACTTTGGACTGGAATGTACTTGAGCCCTAACCAAGCTCACACTGATCAAGGTATAGTCGCGCTCCTTGCGTCTCTGAATCCCAGCAGGACTCTAGGCACTTGATTCCCTTAGCTGATCTCACCTACAACTAAGAGTTGCTACAACTTAGAGTTGAAGGCTTGATAAACTAATCTGTTAGAGCATTGCTTGGTTGAACCCACCAAGCGTTGGTATGTCAAGTTTGGTTGTCATATTTTAGTGAATCAAAACTCATTTTAAGAGTCGCTTGAGTATGTACTAGAGTCAACTTCGTATAGGTTAGCTTGAAAGTATTAGGATATGAGACATTACAAGTATTGCGAAGTCTTGAAGATGTGAAGAATCAAGGAGCTACAATGACAACAATCATCCTTCCACTTGAGGTTAGTGATATTTGACTTGAACTGTTTCATTCCCTAAGGTATCTTTCAAGTCGTGCATATTCAAAACATAACTGCGAAGCATATTTGAACTCTAGATAGACATAGTATTAAGGAATACAATACGAGGTTTATTGCTTAACCATTAAACTTTGTAGATAAGACATCTCCATAATCATTTGAATGCTATTGTGGTTATGTATGAGTATGAGGTGAGGATTTCATCCTAGGGAACAATTTTTACATGTGTTCTAAGGAAGTAAGTTCATAAACTTGTTTGTGGACCGAAAAGGAAATTGCCAGGTGTTATTGGTTTTGTTATTCATTGCATATCTTATGAACAACCAATATGTGTGATAGAGTATAACCGCTCACAACGTGTTGTGTTCTTGGTAGAACTATTCACAAAGGCCTGACTTATGTATTGGTATAACTTTTATTAGTAAAACCGATCTTAAGTAATCACTTGTGGTATGATCGTATTTTGTATATCTGACCAATTAAAAGGAAAGGGAAATCGATCCTTGTAAGGGGTGCAGTACATCAAAGGGAACCGATTCTTGTATGCGGTGCAACAAGGTTTATAGCAGAAAGGGGAACCGATCATATGGACATGTGCAACACGTTCTAGGCAAAGGGGAACCGATCCTATGGACATGTGCAACACATATAAGTTAGATACCATATATATGTGGGGAACCGATCCTAGTACCTATTCAACCGAATTTTTGGAAAGCTAGTGTGACTATGCACAGTACTCATATGGAGGTAGAACCGAAAACCCATGATTGTGATTGAATGTTGGTTTGATCAATCACATAGTTCTTGAAAGTCAGATGAACCAATTCTAAACTTGTTTGGAAGTGTGGAAAATCGGTTTCAAGGTTGTAAGTGTGAAAGAGAACTTACAAAGTTAAGATGTCGACAAACTTTGAACACGTGTTGTGAATGTTTATTTCTTTAATTGTTCAAAGATATTCCTTAACGGCTAAGGGAAGAGAATCCCAGGATCGAAACATAAGTAAGTTAAGAATCTTTTAATTAAGGTTATTAATTTCATTTTATAGGGAAATTATAGAATTAGTAATCTGCATTTACAAATTAGATTTTCCGAGAGATTTCGATCGTTATTTTTGGACAGAGCATTTCCAGAAATTATGAAAACCGAATCTGTGCTTTAATGAGTATCTTGAGAATATTTTCGGTTTTGGAAATTCCTTGGTATACAAACTTCTTTGTCTATAAATACTCGAAGTTTGCCTTTCTAGCAAACTAATCCTTCGTAACAACAGATTTACTCTTTTGTTGTTGGTACTGGTGTAGCCGCCTATTCGGAGAGGAGAGTAACCTAATTAGGCGAAATCTCTTACGACCGCCCAGTTTAAAGTCTTCTTTGGGATTGAGAAGCTCTAGCGCGACCCATTGGTGGGAAATTAGATAATTGCGGTTTATCTTTTGTTTTCGATTGATTTGATTGACTAACGGTAGTTGAAATCTGATTGCACCTAGTTTGTTTATTCTTGAGAATCTTCTCTTCTGATATAAGATTCACTCTAACTAGTTCAGAGTTTCGACAGGGATCTTTAGACTGTTGTTAGTTCTAAAGACAATCTTGTGATAATCCATTTTTAACAGACTCCGTTATGTGCGTGATTGATCACAAGAGAGTCAAGTGATTGTGTGCAGGTTTTTATTGAAGATTTAAGAAGATTTAAAGACAAAGAAGATATTGAAGATCTGACTTGGGTTTTATAATCTTTGGTGTGCACAATACTTGTTTCGGTAAAAGAGGATCCTATTAATAATCGGTTTATCCTTGTGGTAGATTTGATTGATTAATTGAGAAGATCGGCATCAACACGATTCTTCGGATTAAAGGTGTTGTTGGATTAATCTTAATCGATTACCTTTGGGTGATTGAATATAAGATAGATCTAAGGACCTGACGAAGGAGTTTATGTTGAGATAAACGGAAGAGCCTTAGTCCGACTCATATCACTTGGTTGAATAGAGTTGATACCAAACAGATTTGTTGTTCCTTTACTGTTTGGAATACGAACCAAAGGAATTATTCCAAGTACGTTACTTATTTATAAGTTGGAGGCGTGGGAATAAAGAAGGAACTAGGTGAACTATATGGTTAGTTACTTGGTATCAACTATACGAAGTTAGTGTAATTTTGTGTAGCGGCTTAATCCTGAGAGTATTCAATTCTTGACTAGGTCCCAGGTTTTTCAGCATTTGCGGTTTCCTCGTTAACAAAATCTTGCTGTGTCATTTACTTTTATATTCCGTATTGTAATTGTTTTATTATAATTAAATTAAATTACACAAACGTTAATTCCTATTTACTTGATATGCAATCCTACTGTGTTTGGTTAAGTCCGAACCTTTGTATCAAGTAAACATACTTCGTTGTTGTATTGTCTCGATCTCGTATCCATAGACGATCACACGAAGTGTGAACCGATTAGTTGTATTTTCTCGACTCAGTCCATAGACAATCACTTTCGGAGAAATGACTTATAGGTAGGAAAAGTTTTAGCTTGAGGTATATTTGGGTACCCTCGCCTTTTCAATTGGTATCAGAGCAGGAAAACACGAAAAGATTTAACAATCTTTGTGTGGTGCGATCCAATCTATAAGAATGAATCCAAAATCTGATTCAATTAACATAGTTGCGGGATTTGATTACATTATAAGATCGTGGTGGAAATCACGTATGAAGTATGTAATACTCCTATTCCTAAATCTGTTAGGAATCATATTTATGTATGTCTTGAGTGACTTACATGTTCTTGTGATTAACATAGGATTATATATCATTTTTTTGAATAACAATGATACTAATGCCTATGTAACAGGTTGTATCTTGAAAATGCATAAGATTTCTCTTATGATTTGTGTGCACCATGGATATTATGTTCCTATTAAATATGGAACCTTAAATATACTTTGGTCGGCCTACCAAAGTATATACGTGTACATTTTCAGATATAATTCTGTCAATGTTTCGCCCTCTAGGATATGATATTGTAAAGTATGTATTCCTTCAAGGAATAAGTTTTCAGTTAATAATTTTATTAACAATGGATTGCTTCATGCACCTCACAACTGTTTTAATGAAGCAAGTGATGTTTTGAAATATTATATGGTTTTTGATTCTGATGATATTGACAAATATCATATTTTGTTCAATTTTTTCTCTGCATACTCTAGTAAATTATTGAATAAATTTCAAGTGATATTATCATACTCTGGTAATAATAGAGTATACAGATATTTGGACAAAAATATGGTATCAACCCAAATTAAAGATCCAGTCCATAGAAAACCGTTTTCCAAAAGAAAGACCTAGATGCAAAATCGGAATTGTTTCCCCACAAGCCACGGTTTCCGATTTTGAGTGTATTTCCTAAAACCAGTTATTTCCGGTTTTTGTTGTCAAGTCTTCCTATAAAAGATAATCTCTTACTATGTATTCGAACACATTGGGGAAAATTTATCAAAACCGTAACTAAGGATTTTCATATTTTCACAAGTATGAGAAGAAGGAAATCAAGAACTAATTCCGGTAATAAACGGATCAGAATTGAAGATATAGATGAAATCAGATTTCCTAACAGTATTGATAACAAGCATGAACTTGCAAGGTTCGTTGACAACTCTTGTTTTAGGAAGTATGAACACTGAAGGGAATGGATTTCACGTCTGAAAAGAAGCTTAATCCTGATGTCCGAAATAAGGACTATGTAAAATTGTTCAAGAGCGGAACTGGGGAAATCTTTTCGATCTTGAAGAATATTCACCTGATATGGTAAGAGTTTTCTATGCCAATATTCATAATATTGATCACAAAAAACTTAGCTTTATGACCCTTGTTGGTAGAGAAATCTGTTCTGTTGATCGAAAGACTATTTCTAATGCTATTAAGTACAGTAAGGAAAGTAATCACATGATTACCGGAGTTGAAATTGTTCACGATACCATTTCAACATATCTTATTGGAAAGAAGGTTGCATGGAAAAATGAAAGACTACCAACAAACTATATACCCCTTCATCTTAGGGTTTTCGGTAAACTTGCTTTAGCAACCATTTTTGCAAGTACAAGAGATAAATCAGTCTGGGATAAGATGTTTGCAGAATTTATCTACTTTCTGCTAAAAGAGGATACTCAAATAGATATTTACGGCATCATTGTTAGTCAAATGATCAAGAAATTAGATTTTATCCCATCTTCTGGTATCAAGAGGAATCTCGGTTTTTCGTGCATCATTACCAAAATTTGCGAATCAGTCGAAGGAGAAGATTTAGAAGATAGATTGAGCATTAATGTTGTGACTAATAAGATTATAAGTCAAATGTCTGGGATACAGACCCACTATGATGTTGTTGGAAGAATTTCACCAAATTCTTACAAGAAGATGCTTCTTACTCACCTTGAAAGCATAGGTAAACAACTTGACTGTTTTCAGAAAAAGGTGGGCTTTACTGCTCCAAAATACATAGAAACTTTTAAAGGAATTCAGAATTTTGAATCAGAGTTTTGGGATCAGGAATCAAAAATCGAAGAAGAGCGACAAAAAGCACTTGGTCCCAAGGAATGTTCTTCTCATAAAATAAAAGAAGATTAAAACTCTTCTAGAAAAATAGACAGTAGCTTTGATTTATTTCAATAAAGTCTATTATGAATAAAACTATCTTATTATGAATAAAATTATTTGATTAGTAATTTTTCTTGTGATAGTTTTCGGTTTACATAGCCTGTGCTTAATTGCTTTTATCTTCTTTCTATGTATGTTTATGGGATGTTTGATTTCGGTTTTACTACCTTAATGTTCAATCTCATATATGTGAACCCTTATGGTTTGGGTGACTTTTTGATTTAGCGGGATTAAGTTTTATCCCTAGTAGGTAGGCTTTATCAAAGGATCATGAGGGGTTCTGATAGAAACAATATGTGAAAAAGTCATAATATGTTGAATCGGTTTTGGTTTAGCATAAAAGCATATGTGTTTCGACGGTTTTCAACTTTTGCTTGCAATTGTTAAAACCGGTTTTCAACCTTTCTCTGGTAAAGGTTGAGATGTGTTGTTATTCTTTTGTTTATGCATAAGGATGACAACGTGGTGATATTTCGATATCAATTCTCCCTGGACGAAGATGCTATCATATTGGAGAAGTGGATGCGAAATTTGAGGTAACAATCTTGTTAGTTAATTGTTTTCCTGTTTAAGAAAATCCTGAGTTTATATTATATATATTTGTTGCTTTTGATTAACAAAATTTCGGTTCAATTGATATTTATTCCATGATGTGTGTGTGGATGTGTGTTTCAATTGGTTCCGGTTAAGAAAAACTATTGTTATCTTGCTTTATTGTGTGGTATCAATTGTTTAGGCTTACAAAATTTCGGTACAATTGATGTGTGTGTGATTCAATTGGTTCCGGTTAAGAAAAACTATTGTTATCTTGCGTTTGTATGGTATCAATTGTTTAGGCTTACAAAATTACGGTGCTTTTAATGTCTATGTTGTTTCAATTACTTCCGGTTGAGGTGAATAATTATGCAAGTTGATTTATTTTGGTTTGTATGAATTGTTTATGGCTTAACGAAATAATCTTTGTACGGCATGAGTTGTTTTGTCCATTCAATTCCGAATAAGAAACTAAGTTAATTCTAATCTTAGTTTGTCTTATCAAAGTGAGGTTTCGGTTATTCAAGTCTAATCGAATGCTTAAACAAGGAATGCTAGTTAACTAACCTAGTACCTGTCTTGTTTAAAATTAAAAGGTCTAAGTGTATGGATAATTAGAACCTGATGATAAAAATGGAGTTTATCTTTATTTTGGTCTTATCGAATTAAGCGGTTGTTTTTGAACAATCGGTTTAGCAAAGGGACTAATGTGCTTAGCTGTTTTTGGTTTTCTAAACTAAATTGGAAAAAAAATATTCAGACAATTGGTTCTTTGGTAACATATCAAATTAAGACTACTTGTAGTTTCGGTTTTGATATTGGTTATCAGAACGTGATGTGTGGAACCCTCGTGCCTAACTCTACAGGTTTCCAAGTCTATTCTGAGATTTGTAAGATTCTTTTCGTGTTGTCCTTTATTTTTTCGTTTCTTTGTCATTTTTGTGAAAAAAAGAGGGAGAAATATATGGAGTAAACAGGTGATGCTGGCATTGATTTTATATTGATTGGCATCACTAGGGAGAAGAACATTGATACTTGAATGTTTTATCTAACGAAAGAGTGAAAGCACAGACTAAGGGGGAGTAACATGTCGTATAAATTGGTATAACAAAGACGTGCAGATTGAATATTTACCTATCTTCCTTAGGGGGAGTATTAGATTTGTTATTATAATGTCAACAGCGGCATTTTCAAGGATTGAATGTAAGCAGTTTTACTGTGTTGTTGAATCGGGAATCAAGCAAATTGTAATGAATTCTTGTAATTTGTTTATCCATATGATGTAAGAGTTTTGTCACTAAATTTACAAAGGGGGAGATTGTTAGAGCATAGCTCGGTTGAACCCACCAAGCGTTGGTATGTCAAGTTTGGTTGTCATATTTTAGTGAATCAAAACTCATGTTAAGAGTCGCTTGATTATGTACTAGAGTCAACTTCGTATAGGTTAGCTTGAAGTATTAGGATAATGAGACATTACAAGTATTGCGAATTCTTGAAGATGTGAAGAAGCAAGGAGCTACAACTACAACAATCATCCTTCCACTTGAGGTTAGTGATATTTGGCTTGAACTGTTTCATTCCCTAACGTATCTTTCAAGTCGTGCATATTGAAAACATAACTGCGAAGATGTTGATAGTGGTTTTTAGCTTAGGGTTAAAATCGTAAAACCTTACATCTGACATGACGTCACTAGCGAAATTATTGAATCGTTCAATGTGCCTATATAAGAATTACCATGGTACCTTTTTTTTTATATACATGTGTCATGTTCCACGACAGAACCCTTAATATTGAGCGACATCATCTTCATACCAAACCTTAATTCTCACACCACACGTTCCAATGTCAAACCATGCCAGCCACGTCTCCGCACCAAGGCATGCCAACCATGCCAGCCGCGCCTCCGTGCCAATGTCAAACCATGCCATCCACGTCTCCGCGCCAAGACATGCCAACCATGCCAGCTGCGCTACCGTGCCAATGTCAAATCATGCCATCTGCGTCTCCGCGCCAAGGCATGCCAACCATGCCAGACGCGCCACCGTAACAATGACAAACCAAGCCATCCACGTCTCCGCGCCAAGGCATGTCAGCCACGTCTCCGCGCCAAGGCATGCCAACCATGCCAGTCGTGTTACCGTGCCAATGGCAAACCATGCAGGCCACGTCTCCGCGCCAAGGCATGCCAACCATGCCAGTCGCGCCACCATGCCAATGACAAACCATGCCAGCCACGTCTCCGCGCCATAGCATGCCAACCATGCCAGCCGCGCCTCCGTGCCAATGGAAAACCATGCCAGCCATGTCTCCGCGCCAAGGCATGCCAACCATGCCAGCCGCGTCACCATGCCAATGGCAAACCATGCCAGCCACGTATCCGCGCCAAGGCATGCCAACCATGCCAGGCGCGCCGCCGTGCCAACCATGCCAGGCGCGCCGCCGTGCCAATGGAAAACCATGCCAGCTACGTCTTCATGCCTAAGCCATGTCGGCCCTACTACATGCCGCTGGCTGCCTAAACGAAGGGTTGCAACAATCAACCACCACGCTTCCATCTAAGATGCAAATCTTAGCCGTCCAAGGTCGCCAGCTAACGCGCGATAACCTTTGGCCCAACGTCAAGCCCTAATTTTAGCCACACCCAAACTATACCAAAACCCTAGTTTTTGGCCGCGCCTAAACTATGCCAAAATCCTAACTTGGCCACGTGATGCAGCGGATAATGGTGAAAGTGAAGAATAGAGAAGTGTTGTTCAGACTTCAAATATTCCTAGGAATATTGACTATGAACATTGATAAATATCTAGACTTTGGTTTCCCAACTTTAGATAAGAATCGGATAAACTTGAACTAGGTTGATAAAGAAGATATATTCATTAGCTTTTAAACAGATTATGGAGGACTCTTTTATAGACTTGGGGAAAAACCCTAACTTGCTAGTCAAGAAAGGATGAAAAAAACCCCTAAACTAAAAATACGACGACCCAAACAGACTCCTAATGATCTAAACTACTACACTTGGATGTTTAGCCTCCAAATAGGATATAGCCTGCTCATCTGCATCATTCTCCCGGGGTTGGGAGAAATTCGCCCTCGAATTTTCCGTCTCATCATCGGAATTATCACCACAAAAAGGCACCAAGTGTTTGACATTAAAAACATCAGAAGTACGGATGTGACTTGGAAGCTTTAACTTGTATGCATTGGGATTGATCTTTGCGACAATTTCCAAGGGGACAATCTTGCGTGCCTTCAGTTTGTTGTACTCGCCAACTGGAAAACGATCCTTCGTCAATATTGCCCACACAAAATCCCCTACTTCAAAATCTACAACTCGGCGTTTCTTATCTTCCGCCTCCTTATACCTTGCATTAGTTCGAAGCAACTGTTCTTCGGCTAACTTGTGAACTTGTTGCAGTTGGTGAATACGTTATTCAGCACGAACTTCAATTCTTTTGAAATCAGGAACAGGTGCTAAATCTATTGGTGCTCTTGGATTGTATCCATACACGACTTCGAACGGACTTATTCCCAGGCTACGGTTTACAGAACGGTTAAATGCAAATTCAGCTTGGCAAAGTTTCTGGTCCCAACGTTTCGGATTGTCTCCAACCATACACCGTAGTATATCACCCAAAGAACGATTCACAACTTCTGTTTGTCCATCACTTTGCGGATGATACGCACTACTGAAGTTAAGCTTTGTATTAGCCAATTTCCACAGGGTTTTCCAGAAATAACTAAGGAATCTTGTGTCTCGATCACTAACTATTGAACATGGAAATCCATGCAGACGATACACTTCTTGGAAGAACAATTCAACTACATTCAGTGCATTAGTAGTCTTCTTGCAAGCAATAAAGTGGGACATTTTGGAAAAACGGTCAACAACAACAAATACTGAATCATGGCCCCTCTGAGTTCGAGGTAAACCCAATACGAAATCCATACTCAAATCTGTCCATGGTTGACTTGGAACCTTTAGAGGCATATATAAACCTGCATTGGTTGCTTTTCCTTTTGAAACTTGACAGATTCGACATCTGTTCACGAATTTAGCAACTTCACGCCTCATCGTTGGCCAGTAATATGATTTTGAAACAAGATGGAAAGTTTTATCTCTACCCATATGCCCCTCGTCATGTAACTCCTTAATAATTTTCAACCGAAGACTAGAATCGGGAATACACAGTTGGTTTCCTTTGAAGAGAAATCCTTCATGCATAAGGTAATCACTTCGGTTTCCTAGACTTATATCATTCACAATCTCCACAAAGTTTGGATCCGTAAGAATATGTGCAGAATAGGAATCAAAATCTATTACCTCGGTTCGCATGGTGTTGAGTAACATACTCCGACGTCTTAAGGCATCAGCAACCTGATTCTGCGTCCCAGCTTTGTGCTTCAGTACAAAAGTGAACTCCTGCAAATAAGAAGCCCACTTACCATGTCTAGATGAAAGCTTCTCTTGACTATTGATATGCCTTAAAGAGTCATGGTCAGAAAACATAATGAATTCGTTATGAATGAGATAGTGTCGCCAATGCTTCAAGGCTTGAACTATGGCATAAAACTACACATCATAAGTATTGTAGTTGGCCTTAGCACCATTCAGCTTTTCACTAAAATACGCTACATGTCGTCCTTCCTGACTCAATACAGCTCCAATTCCCACCTTCGATGCATCACAGTGTAATTCTAACGGCTTGTTGAAGTCAGGTAACACCAATAATGGTGCGGTTATTAATTTTGTCTTGAATGCTTCAAAGGATTTGTCGGCTTCCTCAGACCATGAAAACTTTCCTACTTTCATGCATTCAGTAATGGGTGCCATAACGGTGCTGAAATGATGGATAAAACGCCGGTAAAAAGAAGCGAAACCATGGAAACTCCTTACCTCGTGCAATGTAGTGGGTGTAGTCCAATTTCTTACAACTTCAACCTTAGAATCATCTACCTTTATTCCATCCTTAGTTACGACGTAGCCGAGAAATACAACTCGGTCAGTCATGAATGAACACTTCTTGATGGCTGCAAACAACTTTTCCCGACGTAGAGTTGAAAGCACTTTCGAAGATGTCAACATGTAATCACATCAACGCTATAAATAAGAATATCATCGAAGTAAACGACCACAAAAGTACCGATAAAGGGCCTGAGAATTTGATTCATTATACGCATGAATGTACTAGGCGCATTGGACAATCCAAACGGCATAACCATCCATTCATACAACCCTTCTCGCGTTTTAAAAGCTGTCTTCCACTCATCACCTTCTCGAATTCTGATCTGATGGTACCCACTCTTCAAATCGAGTTTGCTAAACACCTTCGCTCCACACAACTGATCTAACAAGTCATCCAACTAGGAATTGGAAAACGGTATTTTATTGATTTTGTTGATGGCTCGACTGTCAACACACATTCTCCACGTTCCATCTTTCTTTGGAATCAGCAAGGCGGTACTGCACAAGGACTTAGGCTCTGTCGGATGAAACCTTTTTGTAGCATCTCTTCCACTTGTCGACGAAGTTCTTCATGCTCCTTAGGACTCATTCTATAATGCGCTTTATTTGGCAGGCTTGATCCAGGCACGAGATCAATATGGTGTTGTATATCCCGTAGAGGTGGTAGCTCGTCCGACAACTCGTTAGGGAAAACATCAATAAATTCCTTAATTAAAGGTTGAACGGCAATAGGGATAATGCTTTCATCCGGCTGTTGGTCTTTGCTAATTAACACATACAGTTCTCCTGCATCTTCAACTTCATCTTCAAACTGCTTAAGCGTGAAGAGATTGGTAGTCTGTCTGGTAGATGGTTTAGGTGCCAAGTCTTTGCTGGGTACAAGTAATATACGTACTTCATTCCATAAAAAACTGTAGGTATTTTTATGTCCGTCATGACTAATTTTCCTGTCAAACTCCCATGGACGTCCCAACAACAAGTGACAAGCATCCATACTAGTAATGTCACACCATTTTTATCTTTATATTTGTTACCAATCGAAAAAGAAACTAAGCATCGTTTGTTTACTGTTACCTCATTTCCTTTCTTAAGCCAAGAAAGTTTATATGGATGCGGATGAGCCTTGGTTTCTAGCCTGAACCGTTTCACGACCTCTTCGTCAATAATATTCTCACAACTTCCAGGATCAATAACTAAACGACAAACTTTTCCTTCGATCGTACATGTCGACTGGAATATATTATTACGTAACCAGTTGTCGCCCTCATCTTTACGTGGAGTAAGAAAACTTCTTCTTACTACAAAGTTCACTCATGTATCTCTTGTAACTACTTCTTCATTAGGTTCAGCATCATCCTCAGGATCCTCTTCATATTCAGGTACCCATTCATCTACTTCACGGTCGTTCTCATTGAAAAGAGACTTGTTCACACGTTCTACTTTGCGACAGTCAGTGGCTTTGTGCCCAGTTTCACCGCACTTATTACACTTGCCTCCAAAATAGTTGCCTGGAGTTTTATTTGGTGTCGACACCGAATTAGGTTTATTAACAGTACTACTTGTTGATGTACTACGATTACTTCCTTGGGTAGATGCTACATTGTTACCCCAATTTGAAACGCCCCATTGTTTCTCTACCTGCCTTGCCCTATGATGTGCATCCGAAATAGAACAACAGTCAAACATATTAAGTGTATCCTGATATTGTGAGGGAGACCACCTACATAACGTGCGACTCTTTGCTCATCTGACTCCGACAAATCGTTAAGAGAAAGTAATCGATAAAATTCCTTCGTGTACTCGTCTATAGAACGTGTTCCCTTGCGTAGGTTTTGCAGCTGCTGGTACATCAAGCTGATATAGTTGTGTGGTAAAAATTCTGCTCTCATATGTTTCTTCATCTTCTCCCATGAAACTAACTTCTGCTTCCCTTTACGAGATCGTTGTAGTTTGTGTTGTTGCCACCACGAATTAGCCCTTCCCCGAAACATAGTTGCTACCATCTGAACTAGTTTGTTATCTGGTACATCCTTAAATTCCAATACTTCCTCAACTGTATTCAACCATGAAAGAAACTCTTCCGGTTCTAAACCACCATAAAATTCTAGAACGTCCACTTTTATTCCGGCCTTCCAGCGCTCAGAACGCTCAGAATCGTCACGTCGGATAATCCTACCTTCACGACGTCTTCTACCAAAAGGGTTGGTATTATCCCTTTCTTCTTCGTTGGTATTATCCCCTTCTTCTTCGTCTTCTTCTTCATGTCGAATATTATTCTGACCCATCATCACTCGGATTTCATTCAATATTTCTTCCTTCATCATATTATACTCAATTTGATCAACTCCCTGGCCTCGACCACGACCTCGTCCGCGTCCTCGACCAATTGCTAGTCTTGGCATATTACTAACCCTAGAATCGAATTGGCTCCGATGCCAACTGATGCAGCGGATAATGGTGAAAGTGGAGAATAAAGAAGTGTTGTTCAGACTTCAAATATTCCTAGGAATATTGACTATGAACATTGATAAATATCTAGACTTTGGTTTCCCAACTTTAGATAAGAATCGGCTAAACTTGAACTAGGTTGATAAAGAAGATATATTCATTAGCTTTTAAACAGATTATGGAGGACTCTTTTATAGACTTGGGGAAAAACCCTAATTTTCTAGTCAAGAAAGGATGAAAAAACCCCTAAACTAAAAATACGACGACCCAAACAGACTCCTAATGATCTAAACTACTACACTTGGATGTTTAGCCTCCAAATAGGATATAGCCTGCTCATCTTCATCACCACGCCTAAATCATGCCATGACCATCCTTTCCTTCACGACTTCCAAAATGAAGGGTTGCAATAGTCAACGACCACCCTTCCATCTAAGATACAAATCTTATCCGTCCAAGGTCGTCATCTAACGCGTGGTAACCTTTGGCCCAACGCCAAGCGCCAATTTTGGTCGCACCCAAACTATGCCAAAACCCTAGTTTTTGGCCGCGCCTAAACTATGACAAAATCCTAGCTTGGCCACGCCTAAACCATGCCAGCCGCACCACATGTGCCAATGGCATGCCGTGCAACCTTTCCGTGCCAAGGCATGCCAACCGCGCCATATGTGCCAATGGCATGCCAGCTGCACCACATGTGCCAATGGCATGCCGTGCAACCTTTCCGCGCCAAGGCATGCCAACCGTGCCACATGTGCCAATGACATGCCGTGTCAGCCGCATCTCCACGCCAAGGCATGCCAACCATGCCACATGTGCCAATGGCATGCCGTGCAACCTTTTTGCGCCAAGGCATGTCAACCATGCCGCATGTGACAACGGCATGCCGCGCCACATCTCCGCGCCCAAAGCATACCAACCATGCCGGCGCTCCACATGTGCCAATGGCATGCCAGCCACATCTCCGCGCCAAGGCATGCCAACCATGCGAGCCTTTCTCCAGCCATTGGCTGCCAAAACGAAGGGTTGCGACAATCAACGACCACCCTTCCATTTAAGATGCAGATCTTAGCCGTCCAAGGTCACCGGCTAACACGCGGTGACCTTTGGCCCAATGCCAAGCCCTAATTTTGGCAGCGCCTAAACTATGCCAAAATCCAAGCTTGGCCACGCCTAACCATGTCAAAGCCATGCCGGCCATGCTTTCATGCTGCTGGCTACCAAACGAAAGGTGCAATAATTAACGGCTACCTCTCCTCTCAAGATGCAAATCTCGACCGTCGAGGGTCACCACCGAGCCTACAAGTCTCCCAAGCTCAACTTGCCAAACAACAACAACATGCTACATGTTTTCCACGGAAACACTCGAGACATCAACACATGTCACAAACTGGCGGATGCTCATTAGGGTATTGGTTTGGCGGTTTACAGCGTGCGGCGTAAACTACGCCCGTTACAAGACAGTGTCATAAGAATGAGGCGATTAGTAAATATAGGGAGTAATGGTGAAATGCTTTCCTTCATTATGGAACATCAATTCCAGGAGTTACCAGTTACCACCTCCTCCCATTTACTCATACGTTTCCATTTCTTACGAGATCAGAGTACGTTTCACTTCGACTTGTATAAAGAGGTCTTACCTATTACCACCGAAAAACAAGTTTTGGTCAGGAGCATACAACACTCAGAAATCACTTGTTAGCTTTCCCATCTATTAGATTTCACTTTCTGATACAAGTCAAACAACTACTCTTCCAGAATCAACTAATCTGGTCTCAACCCTCTCTTCGCTTCCCTCCCCAAAACCAACCCTTCTCATTCACTTTGTGACCGAAGAACGACCATTTATTGGTTTAGGCCGGATTTGTACAGATTGATCTCTCGAATCTAAAATACTCCCTTGCAG
Organism: Papaver somniferum; assembly: GCF_003573695.1. Lineage (NCBI taxonomy): Eukaryota > Viridiplantae > Streptophyta > Magnoliopsida > Ranunculales > Papaveraceae > Papaver > Papaver somniferum. The sequence goes on from NC_039368.1 coordinate 30,772,599, forward strand.
TACATTATTTAGGGTTAAGACTCGTTTCTCACCCACAATACATGAAATTACCGAAACCAGCAGAAACTGTTTTCACCCTCAAACAATTGGCGACCACAGTGGGAGATTAATCTCTCGGTTACACTATCGATTTCCAACTCCCAATCTCATAATTCAACCCAGACATCAAGGTGGTAGAAGAAACCGATCCGCTCAGGGATCGGCGACTCAGTTACCAGTCATGACATGACAAGGGGTGACTGGGGACTTCCAAGATGGTAGAAGCAAACGATTCGCCCAAGGATCGACGACTCGGTTATCAGGTGACTCAGGGACGACTGGGGACTTTCCACAATCACGGCGGTGCTTCACACAAAACTTAGACTTACACCCGGAGGATTCAATTTTCGTCAAGAGATCCGAAAAAAATGAGTAAGTATTTCCTAGACAAAATACATGGTTTACTACTTCAAGTTTTCACGGGAATGATAAAACCGATAGCCATGTTATGTCTCATCTCATGCTCTCTACCGGGATGCAACGCTCACAGTTCTATGGTTTTCCTGGGATGTTTGCGTCACTTGCAATTGTAACCAAGACAACATTATTATAAAACAATTCATTCAAAAAGAGTAATCCAAAACCCTCATAGATAACAGTTATCTATCAATTCAAACCAAAACCATAAACTGGGCGTTTCATCTGCCTTTCAAAAAAAAAAAAAAAAAACTAAATAAAGAAGTTCAGAAGACAAAAGTGAGTTTAAGGAAAACTATCCAGTAACGGCTTGCTCTTCTTGGAGAAGGTATCCCTCGCGCTTTCGAGAGCCTCCCTTTTTCAGATTCAGCTTCCTGGACAACCTTTCGATTTCCGCCTCCTGCCGTGTGATTTCATTCGCAGAAGGGCCTTCGACCGCTATGGCTTTCAACTTTTCAATCTCAACAAAGCCTTCGACAAACCAGGAGACGTTGAACTCATGATCTATGCACATATCACGATGAAACTTCCAACTTGTGATCATGTCCTCAGAAACAGTGCGGCCAGTCACTTTGCACATATCATCAATCAAAGATAAAACTTCCTCCACATGTTTGGCTAGCGCAAACTGACTAGTGACCTTTTTGGTTGTGGAAATGTGTCTATACCTTTCCCATATCTTGACATATAGCGTTTTATTTTTGGATGGCACGCTGAAGCTCCCGATCAACACATGATCCGGATAAGGAACCAAGTATGGAGGAGAAAAAGTGGCGCCAGCAACTGAACCGCAAGGGATTCCCAACTACAATTATGCCTGCATACACGGGAATGCTCTCTTTTATTTGATTCGCAACAACACTTTCATCTTGATCAACCTCCGTTTCCAGATTTCCAGATGTAGCTTCCGCGGTTAGAGGTAGAACTGTATCTCCACGAGCCTCCACTTCATGGCCATCTCCAGAAGCAGATCCTTCCTGTAATATCACGAGTTAGACACTTTCAACAAAAAAAAGGGGGGAAGAGGAAGAAAGAAAGATGCGCAGAATACTCACTGATCCGCTTTCAGAAGAAGACTTAACACTGCTGTCGGAAGAGCTATTCTCGTCATCACGAGATTCAGATTCAGAGCTTTCCTCCTTTTCGGACTCCTCTTCACCGTAGGAAGGTTCCGCATTGCCACCCCCTACCTCAAGAAGTGCCTCCTTCTGACGACTCGCAAATTCAACATTGCCACCCTCCGTCTCAAGAGGTGCCACTTTCTGACGACGCGCAAGTTCGGTAAAGGTGTTCACACTGCTGAGACCCTGAACAAAGCGCCAAGAAGGAAATTCAGAAATGAAATGAAGATTTACACAATCCAGTTAAGCCATGGAGAAGATGACGCATACCCGGATATTGGAAGAGCTGAAAGTCACGAGAGCCGCCGGATCTGCCGGACCTGACCGAAATCCACCTGCACGATTCTTTGACCTTCGTTGCTTTGCTTGGGGAATGTCCACATTCCGACTAGGGGACTTTCTCTTAGTTGAAGAAGGATCCCTCAACAACGGGTGCTTTACCAAAACCTCAGGGGAGGGTTTACCGCGGGTATTCTCCACTGTATTATTCACGAAATCTTTGATAGCAAGGAACTCATCCTGCCATAACGCATTATACTTGGAAGTCGTCGACGGGTTTCTTTCCAAGGGCAAGAAGGGGATACTCTTACTCGGCGCAAGGGCACTGGCGTCGAGAACGGCGGGCAACGGATTCTTTGAAGCAACCGGCTGACGATCAAGAGGGACTCCTTGGTCAAAGCCCACATGTCGAGCTGCCCGATCAATATTGTAGGAGACTACCTGAAACGATCCTTGAAAGAAAGACGGTATATAACCAGGCACGCAAGTTCGCATGAATACAACCTCTCCAACACTCATATTCGTTTCGTCAGAGAGAAAAGACATGTTCGGAGAAGAAGCAAAAGTGTTAACCTGAACTATGGATGCGCACACCGGGGCGCACGGGTGAAAGTTGACCACGTACGAATTGTCGAGAAAATCAACCAAGTTTGAACCGTCTCTTGGGCGCCTATTCGACCGGCGAAGTATCCTCGAACCGCCGCAAGCCTCGGGAAGTGTAGCCAACGGTTTAGGAGCGTATCTCTCGAAATTCTCCCATAACCATGCCTGGAGGAAAGCGGCATGGACATACGAGTCCACTTTCATGTAGCCATTTGAAGCGTGCATGTCTGCAACCAGATGATGCAAGTGTATGTACATAGAACCAAGAAACAATCCGCCAAGGGGGAGAACGGAGCCTTTCGCTAATTTTATGGCAAGCTTGATAAGTTCCGGTCTTATCTCCTTCCTATCAGAGCCATCATCGAAAATATCTATAGATAACCAAAGAGCCAAGAATGTCGCGACATGAAGTGTACTATTCTTTTGATCTGGCTCCAACTCATCGGGAAACCATCGAGACACCCATCAGCTGTAGAAACACCTTGTCTCATTTTCTTTCCGAACGAACCCTTTCGACTTCACAAACAGAGCGGTGCGTATCTCTTCTTCATCTTCTGATAACTTGATATCGAGGTTTCCTGTTATGGGAAGATTCAGCAAAATGGCCACACTTTCTAAGGAGATAGTCATTTCGCCCCACCTATATACGGTCGTGTGATTACCTGGACACCACCTGGAGATGAAAGCAACCAGACTCGGGATATCTTTCCTAACTTGAAGCGTTGCAGAGGCCGCGACATCATCAATGATTTGCTCCCCGGTCAAGCTAGCTCTTACGCAGTCTTGGCTTATCATGAATCGCATTCATTTATCGAAAGAACGCAATGGACTCACACTGATTTTAAAGTCAATAGGGGATGCAGAGTACTCTCCTCTGTGGAGACAGAACCGTATTACACCTTCTGGTCGAACCGACCGGGTCCTGATTTCATCTTCTGAACCGGTCAGAAGAATCGGCACATACTTGGGATGATTTCTCCTAGCTGTGGCAGAAAACATTGTGAAGAATTCATCATCCGTGTTTGGTTTGGAGTTGCCAACGTCTTTTGGTACAGCAAGACTTTTCCCAGGTGACATCCTAACGAAAGTTTCTTACGCTTTCGCTATCGAGGTAACTACACTGGAAACAAAACAAAGGGAAGTTACTACAAGGTGCATGAAAGCTATTTTGTCAGCAACGAAGAATTCATTTTAGACGTGAACCAACTTTTTTTGGTTGCAAAGTCATAACATGCATAACCGAAGAAATGGAGACTACCCAACCCTACGAAGCCACGGAAAGCACACTCCTTGCGAAGCCGTACCTTGAAACGGAAAGTACGCACCCGACCAAGAAAGCATGCTCCCCGCAGAAACTATATGCACGGCTACACCAAGGAAAGGGAGGAAATGCTAGAAACTAGGTTTTCGTGGGGAAGGAATGGGTGGCAGTTACCTTCCCGTGCATGCCTACTTTGCGTAATAATTAAGGTGGCCAACATTATTACGGTATTCACGCCAAATTTCTACAAATTCATGGATGTATATCTACGGCTAGGGTTCACACCAATATAGAAGAACAATATTTCTACAAGTTCATGAAAGGTACACCTATGGCTAGGGTTTGCACCAACACAAGAAACACAAGAAAAACAAATTGAAGAGGAAACGCTGGAAGACATACCTGGGATACACTTGCTCACTTTATTGCTACCGCGTGGCCAGGACGTAAGAACAAAGGTGTGAAATAAAAGGGAGAGGCCGACCCCTTTTATAGGCGTGACACTTTGGAGTTTGAATAAGGAAAGAACTTCCTATTTGAGTTAAGTAAGGAAAAGAGGCAATCGGGCCCGCGAAGACAAGCCACCACTGTGCAAACAGTCTGCGCCATGCCTTGCCTCACCGTGCCAACAACCCGCGCCATGCCAAGCCAACACCATGCCGAGCAATCCGCACCATACCAAGTCCGCGCCAACGCCCACGCCACACCGAGCCAACGCCCAATCCCGAGCCCAAGCCAACGCCCACGCAAAGTCTACGCTAACGCCCCCATTTTAAGCCAATACTACGATGGCGGCTCCATTCCAAGCCAATACTACGCTGGAGGCTCCTATTTCGAGTCAAGCAACGCCAACAACTCGCCAAGCCAGCACCTCCGCGTTCCCTATCCCAGCACAGATGACGTGGGACCAAGCCAAGTCGACAGTCTACATCTCACCATTTTATGGTCTAGCCAACAACACCACGAGTAGAATTTACACAAGGCCATCAACACAAGAATCACGAATTCTCCCCACCTCTCGAAAAAGGTTAGCCGGGTTTTCCTGACCATCTTTTCATGACTTTCCATTTCGATTTTGTCCTTGCCTGTCACCATCTCATGCTTACCTCGCAACAATGCACCTGTTCCGAGCTAAGCAGGGGACTTAATGTTGATGGTGGTTTTTAGTTTAGGGTTAAAATCGTAAAACCTTACATCTGACATGACGTCACTATGGCCACTAGCGCAATTATTGAATCATTCAACATGACTACGTAAGAATTACCAGGGTACCTTTTTTTATATATACATGTCTCATATTCCACGATAGAACCCTTAGTATTGACCGACATCATCTTCATACCAAACCATAATTCTCACACCACACGTGCCAATGGCAAACCATGCCAGCCACGTCTCCGCGCCAAGGCGTGCCAATCATGCCAGCCGCGCCACCGTGCCAATGGAAAACCATGCCAGCCACGTCTCCGCGCCAAGGCATGCCAACCATGCCAGCCGCGTCACCGTGTCAATGGCAAACCATGCCAGCCATGTCTCCGCGTCAAGGCACGCCAACCATGCCAGCCGCGCCACCGTGCCAATGGAAAACCATGCCAGCTACTACTACACCGAATTCCCGGATTAGTAACAACAATTCGTAACGACTTTGTGGCCGTTACAAAATTCCCGTTACAACTGCCCGTTACGAAACGGTTATAACAGGCACTGGCCGTTTCGAATTTTCCAAAAATTCGTAACAAGGGAGAGACGTTCGAAAAAAATTTATAGGCGTGCCAGCGACACGCTTGGTCACACCTGGGTCGTAACACCTAAGTTCTTTCTGGGGCCCACATTTCTAACAATCCATCTACACCGTATATACCTATACTAATATCTCTACCCTTCATATGTTTCTCGAGATGCACTTTTAAACATAAAACCCTAGATAATATTCCCTTCATCTTTTATTTCTTTTCTATCCTATCATTCTGCCGCATCGTCTCAAGACTCTCAACCTCTTCATCTCTGTTGCTTTCTCTCAATCTCTCTACCCAAAACTGGGAGGAACTTCCTTCAATTTTGATTTTCTATACACATCTTCCTCCTTTTTTTTTTACTTTAAGAACTTCATAACCTAATATGCTTTTGAGGGTGATTGATGTTGTATGGATTTGTTAAGAAGATTGAAAGATGTTGGTAAGGGTGATTGATTACTGTAAGAAGCATGTCGAGAATCCTATGAGATGGTTGTTCTGATGATAATGAATTTGTTAAAATCGATTAGCCTACCTTGTTCTATTTTATCCAGTAAGGTTTTTTTCCTTCGATTTTCTAGATCTCATTCTTTATTTTGGTTTCTTTATCAAGAGTATTATCTCTGCGTATGGTTCGGATTCGATTGTATCTATGTCAGTGATTTATGGGTTTTTGAGATTATGTAGCGATTTAGGGTTTTCATTTAGGGGTTTTTATTTCTTTGATTCCTGTCAATGAATCAAGTCTAGCTTCAAAACCCTAATGATTTAACCATCATACATAATATGGGTGCTTTTTGGTTTTATAGATTTTGGGTTTTTTATGATGATTTTGTAGAAGAAGTGTTGGGGTTTTTGTTTTGAATTTCTGTCAAATTGTTTATTTTCTCGGTTTGGTTACTGCTTCATTTTCTGTCAATTGTACTTGATAATCTGTGATTATGTTTGATAAATGATTGAATTTCATTCTCTTATCAGATGAGGGCTCTAGAGTAAACAATGAGGTGAAGTTGTTGTTAGGTTGAACTTTGATGAACTGAGAAATTAAGAATGTCATGGAGCTGAGAATGATACAAATTTGTGATGTTTTTAGCTGATTCTTGAGCTAAGAATTCAGAGAAGAAAGAGTCTGGTAAAACTAAGCTCACTATATTTTTTGGTACTCAGACTGGTATTGCTGAAGGATTTGCTAAGGTAAAGTACAATTAGTTTCTTTTTTTACGCAATTCGTTTCTTTTGGGGTTTAGCTGTATTTTGCCAAATTTGGGAATTTTTTTTGTGTTCATCTCATTGGTAGGAATATTTGAATATTCTTTGAATCTGTTGGATTAACAGAACCAACACCTTAATTAGAGAATGAAAATGATGAACTCAAGTACTTCGATCTTTCACGCAGTAAATTTAATTAACGGGAAACTGCATAAACTTTGTTAAAGTTGTGAACCTTTGTGTCTGTATCTTAGTTTTTGAGAATAATAACACGTCTTCCACAGTAAGTTAGGAAAACCATGGAGAAAAGTGTCCAATGTAGTTGAATCCGAACTTACTTAAAGTCCATATTTCTTTCCCTTAGGTTTTAAGTTGCTTGACGTTGATCCTAGGTTCTTGAATTTTTTGTTGTATTCGGATCAAGGTTGTGTTTGTTGTAGGTATTGGCAGAAGAAATTAAGGAAAAGTACAAGAAAGCATTTATTAAAGTAGTTGACCTGGTAAGTGTTGCATGAATTGTTGTCTGCAACTTATGAAATGCCTGCTGATTACAGTTCGATTTCAAGTCTTATTAAGAAATCTAGAAATGACGAGGAGAACCAAACTAGGGTTTCTGTTGCGACGATGTCTTTAGGTGATGAAAATTCACATGAAATTGATGGGGATTTGCATAGTAGACAACTTGTTGTTTATGGAAGAGAAACTATGCGGAGACTTTTTGCTTCCAATATCCTTGTTTCTGGGATGCAAGGTATCGGTGCAGATATTGGTGAGTCTACTACTCTATTACTCGGTCTTGTTGAGTTTGATTCTGAATTTCGTAGTTAGGGTTTCAGTCTGACATATGTAGCTATTGAATTCGTTTGATAGATCTTTTTACTGTTTTACCCTAGCTGGTTCTGAGATAATTCTGTGTAAATTTATACTTGGATCCTTAATTATGCTGTGTAAATTGCCCCAGGGATCTGATCTAGCTGTTTGAAATTTTGATTGGTTGAGTGTTGTGGTTCTTATGGAAGTTTTTGATCATTGATACAGTGATACATCAGCTTTTAGGCATTTTTCGTTGATGAATAAAAATAATACTTGTATTGTGTTCTTGATTTGGTTGTAAGCTAGTAGTGACATATGCTTTTGATGTTAATAAGTGGTAAAAGCTTGTAGGCTTCTTTGCTCTGTGATGGTCCTGTTTTTTCTTTCGCTGTTGAAAGCTTATAGTGGTTCTTGCATCTTGTAGAAAAAAATCTTATCCTTGCTGGTGTCAAATCTGTGACATTGCACGATGAGGGAAATGTTGAACTATGGGACTTGTCCAGCAACTTTATTTTCTCAGAGGATGATATTGGAAAGAATCGTGCAGTTGCTTCTGTAACGAAGCTTCAAGAACTGAATAATGTTGTTTTATTTTCTGCTCTATCAACCCCTTTGACTATGGATCAACTCTCTAATTTCGAGGTACTTGTTGTTCTCTTCTATGGATTTCTAGCTTTCTATTAATATGTCCATCAATTTCCATTGTTTTGCTAACTCCTGCAATTTCCTACTAAATATTACAAAATAAGTTAATGTTGGGGTAGATAACTAGCATACATGATACTTCCCATTGGAGTTGAACTAGTCATTCCATGTTTCATTATTTTTCTTTACGTTTTTCTTAATGTGAAGTTGAAGCTTAACACACTCACAGGGGCGGAACTACCCTTGGACTAGGGCTTGCTTAAGCCAGCCCTAACAAGATACAAAAACATTTTTTTCATAGCCCTTTTTTAGTTGGGCCATAATGTGTGTATAAATTTTACCCTTAAGCCAGCCCAAGAAAAGAGTCAAGTCCTCCCCATAACCAAAGTCTAGTTCCACCACTGCATACTCAGTATTTAAGTGATAGATTTTCTGTCATTAATTGCCAAATGTATTGCAAATTTTGGATAGGATACTTGACATCCTGATATGGTGCTAGTGGATTACTTTGATGCTTTTCTGTACTTATTCTGTTTTGTGTGTGTTGGGTGATGTTGTGCTTTCTTTTATCGGGTGGGGTGTTTTACTGAGTTTGTTGTTCGTGGTGTCCAGCAAAGTTGTGAAGGAAGAGCATACTGTGACTTGTCGTACCGCGACTACAAAGGTGTGTTTGTCCTGCATAGAATGTGATGAACTTTTTATTTACGGTATCTTAGGATGGGAAGGAGTTGTGCTTATTTGGTTTCTGACATTGATTTCCTGTCAAGTTGAATGAGATGTTTCTTCCTGGTCGAATGCCAATCAGTTCATATAGAATGTGATGAACTTTTTATTTACGGTATCAATGGATTGTCAAGCCACAAACTACTGTCAAGTTGAATGAGATGTTTCTTCCTGGTCGAATGTCATTTATCTTCAACATGGTAATTATCTTTTTCACATGCTCTTTAGATTTTTATAGAACTTCCGATGCCCGTTATTGAGATTGGATTTTTAGTATGATAGGTGGGTTGCAAAGTGTCTTGAACTGATTTGTATGGTAGATGTTTTCCTTGTGGTATTTTTATATATGATGAACTAGAGGCTAACTGGTGCTTTGTATTTTCAGGTTCCCGATAGTGGATCATGGAATTACCACATCAATGGAGTGAAGCATAACACTAACCTGACGTGTGGGATAAAGCTGGGATCGATGGTGATACTGATAACATCAGCTCGTAAGTCTTTTATGATTACATCATACTTTACTATATACTCTTGTGGGCGTGGATTGACACTACTGACATGTTTACTTTTCATTGAGGTTATCTGATAGATTTTGCTTTGCCTCATCTAATTCACATATCTTGATTGCAGGTTTGGTGGGATAGCCTTGGCTTATGAACTTATATGAACTGATTGGCATCTGATTGTTGCTTTTCAATATTGTAAGTTTTGTAAGTTATGATGTAGGAAGTTTCTATGAACTCAACAAGTTTTTTTAACTTAGAATTTGATTCTTACAAGAATTTTGGCACTTAGAAGAATTTATTTTCTTCTTTGGTTGAAAGTTATATGAATTGAATGATCTTCTTTGATTGAAAGTTATATGAATTGAATGTTCTTCGTTGATTGAAAGTTATTTGAATTGAATGAATGTGATGGAATGAAAAAGGTAGGCTGGTTATTGGAATTCCGGCGTAATTTCAGCTGAAAATGAACTGCCGGTTAATATTGAACTGGTCAATGTTGACTGGCAGTAATTTTTTTGTTGTTAAAAAAAGTTCGTAACGGCTCATAGATGTTGCGATTGTCAAGTTACAAAAATTTCGTAACGGCCCCCGCCTGTTACGACTCGCCACGTAGTAACGGCTCGTGCCTGTTACTAACACCATTACAACCCAAAATTCGTAACGGCCCCATTGCCGTTACAAAAAAAATGTAACACCCCTTTTTGAAACAGGCAAGAGCCGTTACAACCTGTTTTAGTAATGGCTCATTTATGTTACTAATCCCAAAATTTGGTGTAGTGTACGTCTCCATGCCAAAGCCATGTCGTCCTTACTACATGTCGCTGGCTGCCAAAACGAAGGGTTGCAACAATCAACATCCACCCTTCCATCTAAGATGCAAATCTTAGCCGTCAAAGGTCGCCAGCTAACGCGCGGTAACCTTTTGCCCAACGTCAAGCCCTAATTTTGGTCGCGCCCAAACTATGCCAAACCCTAGCTTTTGGCCGCGCCTAAACTATGCCAAAATCCTAGCTTGGCCACGCCTAAATCATTCCATGACCGGCCTTTCCTTCACGGCTGCCAAAACGAAGGGTTGCAACAATCAACGGCCACCCTTCCATCTAAGATGCAAATCTTAGTCGTTCAAGGTCGCCAGCTAACGCATGGTAACCTTTGTCCCAACGTCAAGCCCTAATTTTGGTCGCGCCCAAACTATGCCAAAACCCTAGTTTTTGGCCGTGCCTATACCATGTCATGACCGGCCTTTCCTTCACGGCTGTCAAAACAAAAGGTTGCAACAATCAACGACCACCCTTCCATCTAAGATGCAAATCTTAGCCGTCCAAGATCGCCAGATAACGCGTGGTAACCTTTGGCCCAACGCCAAGCCCCAATTTTTGCTGCGCCCAAACTATGCCAAAACCCTAGTTTTCGGCCGCGCCTAAACTATGCCAAAATCCTAGCTTGGACACGCCTAAACCATGCCAGCCACACCACATGTGCCAATGGCATGTCGTGCAACCTTTCCGCGCCAAGGCATGCCAACCGTGCCACATGTGCCAATGACATGCCGTGTCAGCCGCATCTCCACGCCAAGGCATGCCAGCCGCACCACATGTGCCAATGGCATGCCGTGCAACCTTTCCGCGCAAAGGCATTCCAACCGTGCCACATGTTCCAATGGCATGCCGTGTTAGCCGCATATCCACGCCAAGGCATCCAACCATGCCACATGTGCCAATGGCATGCCGTGCAACCTTTCCGTGCCAAGGAATGCTAACCATGCCGCATGTGCCGACGACATGTCGCGCCACATATCCACGCCCAAATCATACCAACCATTCCGGCGCTCCACATGTGCCAATGACATGCCAGCCACATCTCTGCGCCAAGGCATGCCAACCATGCCAGCCGTACCTTTGTGCCAAAGCCATGCCAGCCTTTCTCCATGTCGTTGGCTGCCAAAATGAAGGGTTGCGACAATCAACGACCACCTTTCCGTTTAAGATACAGATCTTAGCCCTCCAAGGTGACCAGCTAACGCGCGGCGAACTTTGGCCCAACGCCAAGCCCTAATTTTGGCAGCGCCTAAACTATGCCAAAATCCAAGCTTGGCCACGCTTAACCATGTCAAAGCCATGTCGTCCATGCTTTCATGTCTCTGGATACCAAACGAAGGGTGCAATAATCAACGGCTACCTTTCCTCTCAAGATGCAAATCCCGACCGTCGAGGGTCACCAGCGAGCCGGCAAGTCTCTGAAGCTCAAATTGCCAAACATCAACAACATTCTACATGTTTTCCACGAAAACACTCGAGACATCAACGCATGTCACAAACTGAGGGACGCTCATTAGGGTATTGGTTTGGCGGTTTACAGCGTGCAGCGTACACTACGCCCGTTACAAGATAGTGCCATAAGAATGAGGCGGTTAGTAAATACAGGGAGTAATGGTGAAACGCTTTCCTTCATTATGAAACATCAATTCCAAGCGTTACCAATTACCACCTCCTCCCATTTACTCATCCATTTCCATTTCTTACGAGATCAGAGTACATTTCACTTCGACTTGTATAAATAGCTCTTACCTATTACCACCAAACAAAAAGTTTTGGTCACGAGCATACAACACTCAGAAATCACTTGTTAGCTTTCCCATCTGTTATCTTTCACTTTCTGATACAAGTCAAACAACTACTCTTCCATAATCAACTACTCTGGTCTCAACACTCTCTTCGCTCCTCTCCCCAAAACCAACCCTTCTCCTTCACTTTGTGACCGAAACAAGTCTCGAACGACCATTTCTTGGTTTAGGCCGGATTTGTACAGATTGATCTCTCGAATCAAAAGTACTCCCTCGTAGTACATTATTTAGGGTTAAGACTCGTTTCTCACCCACAACACGAAATTACCGAAACCAGCAGAAATTGTTTTCACCCTCAAACATAAGCTTATTTGAACTCTATATACACATAGTATTAAGGAATACAATACGAGGTTTATTGCTTAACCATTAAACTTTGTAGATAAGACATCGACATAATCATTTGAATGCTATTGTGATTATGTATGGGTACGAGGTGAGGATTTCATCCTAGGGAACAATGTTTACATGTGTTTTAAGGAAGTAAATTCATAAACTTGTTTGTGGACCGAAAAAGAAATTGCCAGGTGTTATTGTCTTTGTTATTCATTGCATATCTTATGAACAACCAATATGTGTGATAGAGTATAACCGCTCACAACTTGTTGTGTTCTTGGTAGAACTATACACAAAGGCCTAACTTATGTATTGGTATAACTTTTATTAGTAAAACTGATCTTAAGTAATCACTTGTGGTATGATCGGATTTTGTGTGTCTGACCAATTAAAAGGAAAGGGGAACCGATCCTTTTAAGGGGTGCAGTACATCAAAGGGAACCAATCCTTGTATAGGGTGCAGCAAGGTTTATAGCAGAAAGGGGAACCGATCCTATGGACATGTGCAACACATTTTTAGGCAAAGATGGAACCGATCCTATGGACATGTGCAACACATATAAGTTAGATACCATATATATGTAGGGAACCAATCCTAGTACCTAGTCAACCGAATTTTTGGAAAGCTAGTGTGACTATGCACAATACTCACATGGAGGTATAACCGAAACTTGTTTTGGTAGAACTGAAAACCCATGATTGTGATTGAATTGGTTTGATCAATCACATAATTCTTCAAATTCAGATGAACCAATTCTAAACTTGTTTGGAAGTGTGGAAAATATGTTTCAAGGTTGTAAGTGTGAAAGAGAACTTACAAAGTTAAGATTCGACAAACTTTGAACACGTGCTGTGAATGTTTATTTCTTTGTTCAAAGATATTCCTTAGCGGCTAAGGGAAGAGAATCCCAGGATTGAAACATAAGTAGTTTAAGAATCTTTTAATTAAGGTTATTAATTTCATTTGGTAGGGAAATTACAGAATTAGTAATGTGCATTTACTAATTAGATTTTTCGATCGTTATTTTTGGACAGAGCATTTCCAGGAATTATGAAAACCGAATCTGTGCTTTAATGAGTATCTTGAGAATATTTTCGGTTTTGGAAATTCCTTGGTGTCCAAAGTTTCGTGTCTATAAATACTCGAAGTTTGCCTTTCTAGCAAACTAATCCTTCGTACCAACAGATTTACTGTTTTGTTGTTGTTACTGGTGTAGCCGCCTATTCGGAGAGGAGAGTAACCTAATTAGGCGAAATCTCTTACGGTCGCGCAGTTTAAAGTCCTCTTTGGGATTGAGAATCTCTAGCACGACCCGTTGGTGGGAAATTAGATAATTGAGGTTTATCTTTTGTTTTCGATTGATTTGATTGACTAACGGTGGTTGAAATCTGATTGCACCTAGTTTGTTTATTCTTGAGAACCTTCTCTTCTGATATAAGATTCACTCAAACTAGTTCATAGTTTCGACGGGTATCTTTAGACTGTTGTTAGTTCTAAAGACGATCTTGTGATAATCCATTGTTAACATACTCCGTTCTTTGCGTGATTGATTACAAGAGATTCAAGTGATTGTGTGCAGGTTTTTATTGAAGATTTAAGAATATTTGAAGACAAAGAAGATATTGAAGATCTGACTTGGGTTTTATAATCTTTGGTGTGCACAATACTTGTTTCGGTAAAATAGGATTCAATTAATAATCGGTTTATCCTTGTGGTAGATTGGATTGATTAATTGAGTAGATCGGCATCAACACGATTCTTAGGATTAAAGGTGTTGTAGGCTTAATCTTAATTGATTACCTTTGGGTAATTGAATATAAGATAGATCTAAGGACTTGACGAAGGAGTTTTTGTTGAGATAAACGGAAGAGCCTTTGTCCGACTCATATCACTTGGTTGAATAGAGTTGATACCAAACAGATTTGTTGTTCCTTTACTGTTTGGAATACGAACCAAAGGAATTGTTCCAAGTACGTGACTTATTTATAAGTTGGAGGCGTGAGAATAAAAAAGGAACTAGGTGAACTATAGGGTTAGTTACTTGGTCTCAACTATACGAAGTTAGTGTAATTTTGTGTAGCGGCTTAATCCTGAGAGTATTTAATTATGGACTAGGTCCCGGGGTTTTTCTACATTTGCAGTTTCCTCGTTAACAAAATCTTGCTGTGTCATTTACTTTTATATTCCGCATTATAATTGTTTTATTATAATTAAAGTAAATTACACAAACGTTAATTCCTATTTACTTGATAAGAAATCCTATTGTGTTTGGTTAAGTCCGAACCTCTGTATCAAGTAAACATACTTTGTTGTTGTATTGTCTCGATCTCGTATCCATAGACGATCACACGAAGTGTGAACCGATTAGTTGTATGGTCTCGACTCAGTCCATAGACAATCACTTTCGGAGAAAGGACTTATAGGTAGGAAAAGTTTTAGCTTGAGGTATATTTGGGTACCCTCGCCTTTTCAATTGGTATCAAAGCAGGCAAACACGAAAAGATCTAACAATCTGTGTTTGGTGCGATCCAACCTATAAGAATTGAATCTAATGTCCGATTCTGTTAACGTTATGCAAGAGTTTGAATGCTCAAAAGTTGAAGATGTTAATACTTCGTTGACTCATGATCCAGGAGTTACGAAAACATATACGCCTTTTTCTGAGGAAAAAGAAGATGCTGATAAAGAGTTGGTAAAACTCTACAAAGTTTTGTTTATGAGCTCTACAAACTCTACAAAACTCTACAAAGTTTTTTTTTAAATAGACCTGCGTCTAATGTTAAAGTTTTGTTTATGAGATTTCACGAAAACAAAATTTATTTGGAATATGTGGAACTTTACAAAAATAGAAAAGACCCCATTTGATAGACGAACGCTCATTCGAGCGATTTTTTTTTTTTGCAACTTACGTGAGTTAATAATTCACGTTGAATTTCTTTTTTAAACAATTTACGTGAGTTATTAAATCACATTAAATTTTATTTTATTTTATTTTTAACATACGTGAGTTATTCACGAAATCTTAAAACTTTGTAAAATCAAATATTGATTTTGAGTAATTGCTAAAAGCAAACAATTATTGATAAAATAATGTTTTCATGAATTTTGTGATTTAATAGCGTATGCTCCTGAAAATCAATGAATGTTTACTCAGTGTAAGTTGCTCACACGGTGAAAATTATGTGAATTGCTCACATGATGGAAATTTCGTGAATTGATCATAGTTTTATGAAAATCAAGTTATGATTTTGAATAATAAATTTTTGTTCGTCTTTGCAGGTTTGAAGAAGCGAACAGATTCTCGAAATTTTCGTGTTATAGTCACTACATCTAGTGAAACTGTAAACAGGTAAGAGTCAAATTGTTACCATTTATGTAGATGCTGACGCGAGCACTTTCCATGATCCATTATTTTGTTGAATGATGTGCTGAAGTAGAAATGTTATGCATCTGTCACAACCACCTTGCAAGAATGACTGACTCCCATGATGACACTTCCAAAAATGATACTTCCAAAGATGACATCTCTCTACAGATGGAACTTCAAGAAATGGTACTTATGGGACCTCTATTGATGAAGAAGAAGAAACACATGGAATAAAGAATATTCCGAACACTGATGATGAGTTCTTTGTGGTTCATTATAGACCTGAAAAACGTTTCACAGTTTCTTCATTTCTCCTTCTTATAGATCCAATGGATTTTTCTCAGAGAAAATTGGCGTCTCCTCGAGCGACCATTCGATTCTGTCTACAAGGAGGGGATTATGATGCTTCACACATAGACATCAAGCTTTCCCTAAAACCTTTAACAGACTTATCTGAATGGTCAAGATATATGTTGGGGTATAATCATGTGAGAACCAAGTTGGATCGTGCACAAGTGACACGATTTATTCAAGCAGCTGGAGACTTGTTGATTTACCATGATGTGAGATCTATATTAGCTTTGCTCGCTCGCTGGTGTATTCCTACTCATACTTTCATACGCAGGTGGGGAGAATTTACCATCATTTTAGAGGATGTGGTTGCTTTATTGCATCTCTTAGTCACGCGTAATTTTCCTGCAGCACTTTCGGCAGATGAGAATGCAATATCTGATGTTTTGACAGCTATTATGCATGATATCAACAACTTATCCAGCAAATGTTGTTATGCTCAATGGTTAAGGTACTGGTGGCCGTGATATGGAACTCCTTAAAGACATGTGGACGGTATATTAAACATTGTTGCTTTCTTGTGCTTGTGGTTATCCAGAGATGTATTTGAAGATAATGGAAACTTGTTGAAGCCATTCATGATTCCCCTTGCCATTAAGATATCTCAAGGTGAGAAACTTCCCATCGGTAGCCTGTTCTTGGGTTCACTATTCTCCAGTTTAGATTCATTGGTCATAGATTCCAGTGTTTCCAATGGTTTTATGAAAGTTGAAACATATGTTAATACAATGTTTCTCCAAGCCCTAGTGTAGGAGCGCTTCAAGAATTATGCACCAATCCCTCGTAGCATCTTGCAAGGACCAAATGTTGATGATCGTCATGCTTTCCCTAAGAAGGATAATGCCAGGATTATGCGCTGGTCTACAAAGAATCCGCGACTCTAGAACGCCTCACCAGTGTTTTAGACAATGATTCTAAGTTTAATTTTCGTCCTTGGGTGCTGATTCCTTGTTTTGTCTTACAGTCACTCACTTTTAATGATGTTGAAGAAAATTTCATTTTGGAATTCGGTACAGACCTGAGTGATGGTGAGAGATACTTCATACTGAGTTGTACTCCTGGTTACTTAGTATCAGTAATACATGGAAAGTTTCTGGTGGAGGAATATAACATCGATAGAGCAGCTCGACAAATGGGTCTTGATCAGTATGTCCTGGATGTTCGGAAAGAAAAGCCATCAGTCGAACAACTTAAAGTTTCTTTAGATTGTATCCATTTGAATGGGCGTGAATATATGTACCCTTGCTCTGACCGGATCGCCTACGCAACTCCAAGTTATATAACTTTCTGGAATCAACAACTTGAGCGTTTACATGATTTTGTAATGGTTGTTCAAACCCTGGTAAAAGAGCCTCCTTCGGTTGAGATGACTTCCGTTCGACCAAGATTGAAGTATCCCTCCAGTGGTGATAAATGAAAAGTACTTCCAGGATGTTCACAAGTAAGATTCTTCTCATGAATTTTATAGAGACATGATCATCGTATCTTAATTATTTCATTTTTTTACCACAGGATGATCGTGTAATGAGATCTCGGATCGATGTAGACATCGCTGAAATGGAAGAAAGCCCTGGGGGTGGAGAACCCAGAAATAAAGATTATTGGATGCTACCAAATAATGTACAGTCCCCAGTTGTTTCTTTGGTGAGTTGTTAATGCTTCTTTTATCATGACTTTTTCTTGTCTGCGTAATTAGGATCACAAAAGAAATATTTGTTAATTTGCCTCAGAATTTTGCTCCGTCGAGCATTATTGGTCTTCAACTCATTTATGGGAAAGTAATTCCCGAACCCAGTATCGATGAAGAAGAAACCGATGTAAGTATCTCTTTTGTGCAAACGATCATGGTATTTCCTTGAATGGAATAATAATAATTGTTATTGATGTATACAGGAGGAGATTATCATGGATAAACAAAATATAGACGATGCACATTCTTCCTTGGGAAATGAGGAGATGGAGAATCTTCAAAAACGTAACCGAGTGGAGGTAACAATGCTATTAATGGTGATCTCGACAACATTAATCCTTCGAACGGCTTAGAGACCCCTCAAGTAAGTGTACCTCCTGTAATTTCTTCATAGAAGTATGAAATTTCTGATGTATGGATGAATTAATGAGAACCAATATGAATGATAACTTTTAGAGAAATACGTCATCAGAAATATTCAGAATTCAGTCTTTTAGCAAAAACGCCGTAGAATCTTCGTCTGATGTCGTATTTTCGCGATCTACCCTTGTTTTTTCATCCTTAGAAAATTTCCAAGCTTTTTCAAAGAATCTTTATGAGTTTCGAGCATGTTTAGGGGCCTAAATCAATGAAACAGTAAACTTCCTGGAAGTTTTCAGAAAATTTTCAGCTGTCATGTTGCTCGATGTTTCGACCACATACTTTTACTCGTCTATCCATTTGATGTGAATTTTGGATACATTGTAAATAACACCCATACAAAGAGAATGACATATGACTCAACCTTATATTCCTTACCAATTGCTCCCAGTTCTTCGTCTTATACATGGCAGTGTAAAATCTCCTCGGACGAGTTTATTACAAAACGTCTTTTTATGAATTTTATACTATTTGCTCATGTCTTGAGTGCATAATGAAGAACTTTAATGATGTTGGATCACTTACATTCTTAATTTTACGATTGCTTTTGATTTCCATGCTTGGAGCGTCCTAATCTCGTGTAATCCTCATATTAGGTGCCAAATGTTGAAGTTGAGAATAATGGAGCCAATGATGATTCGAACAATGTGACGAATCAAGATGATAATGTTACCATCTCCACACCTAAGGGTCATGAGAACGTTTCTACTGAAGTTGTTGAGGATAACGATGCTCAATTCGTCGTCACCTTAGATACGGAAGAAATCGGGCCAGGAATAGAAAAAACTATGATAGAAGAAACTGCTCTTATTCCATCGATAGAAGAAATAATTCCAGAGATAGGAGAAGCTGAACTAATATCTGAGACTCTCATGGTAGTGCATAAGTATTCTACTGCATGGATAGTTTTCGCTCTTCTGTTTGGTGAGTTACTCTTGTACCATGAACTGGTTGGTAGATTTAGCGTTCATACTGTATATGCCGTCATATATGAGGATTTATGGAAGAGATATGGTCATATCTTCGTTACCAAATACCCCAAACGAAGTTACTTATTGACAAAGCAAGTAGGATCTATCCTACAGGTTATAGACGATATACGAACCAGGGCTAGAAGTATTGTAACTCCAGACGTACTCTTTGATTGGGAGTACAACTTAGACCATTCTGAGAAGCTGGGTTTCAATGTTGGATGGATTCGTGAGAGAATCAAAGCCATTGAAGAAGCATTCGAGAAAAATGTACCCATGACAAGTGATGCTATGATGAAGAAGGAGGTTAAGATCGCCCAGTTGATGGAAGAATTGGAACTGGAGAAGGCAGGCTTGCGAGACCTGAAGATTACAGAGGAGAAAAAATCTTTCTTTGCTGATTTCCTTTAGTTTCCTTTCCATAATCTCTTGAACTCTGAACTTTTGAGAGACGTGAGGTTTTATTTTGGTTTTGATTTTGATTGATTTTGGATAAGTAGATAATTGAGGATTTTCTTTTGGATTTGATAGAGATTTTCTTTAAATAAATTGAACCTTGATTAATTACTGAATTCAAGTACTGAATGCAAGTATTGTAAAAATTTTGGAGGAATTAAAATACAGTGAAAGAAAATCCTAAATGCCAAATTCAGATGTCTTGGGTGTCCGTGCCTTGAACCCCAATACCTCAAACGTCCAACATCTCAGGCATCAAAGGCTTTGAGCCAAGTCTCGTGTATTATTGCCATGTTTGCTTTTCCATCCATGTTGAGTAACTTGTAATATCCTCCAGTAACAGACTTAGATATCATGAAAGGTCCTTCCCAGTTGGAACTCCTTATAAAATAGAGATTGCGCTTAGTTTCTTGAGAACTAAATCTCTTTCATGAAACTTGTTAGGCTTGATTGCTCGTGCCTTGAAGATCTTTTGCTGGTTCGGTATTCCTCTTACATTGGAATTCCATGCTCATGCGGTCATTGAAACTTTCTGATCTTGTGGTATATATGGACACTCGTGCAAAATTACAGGAGAATATCTAAGATATTTTTTGTTGCACTTGTTCATCATCTCAGCAACAAATTTTCCGTGAGATGCTCAGTTTGAAGAGGCTCCACATTCAACCATTTAGTAAAATATTATTGAGGTGACACTACCTACTTATAACATTTGGTAATAGCTAGGTTGTGAGCAAGATTGAGTCCCGGACCAAGGAAACATGTTTGAAAGTTGATAATATGGACGCATGAGGGGGAATAAGACTTTCCTGAGTGCGAAACCTTTTGACGAATGCATGTGTGTTTTCTTCTGGTTTTTGTGTGAGTTCCATCAAGGCTTTAACTTTCTCCAGATGTTCGAACGATGGATTATCTTCTATTTCTTCCGAATCAGAGCTTTCTTCAACAGAGAAATGTGCAATTGAAGGTGTTATAGTTACCTTTTCAGCATGAATCCACGTCCGTCCGAGGATCATGTCATATCCTGGATCTTCCCTGATCATGTGAAACTTGGTTTCTGCCCAGGTTGAACCGATTTTCATTTTTAGAACAATGTAGCCATACGCGTTCCTGGGTATTTCTTTGTGATCTTTGACTGAGATAGGAGCATGAGTGGCTTCTTTTCGAGTGATGCCTGCAGCTCCGAGAGTCTTCAAAGGGATAATATTGATAGCCGTGCCAATATCGACAAACGCTCTCTTGAATTCATTTCCTTTGAGATTGACCGTGGTAAGAAGTCCCCAGTCATACATCTCTTTGTCAGTGACCGGAAGCTTAGGGAGCGAGCTGGAATGCACAGACGTTTCCCGCGCACTATATGATTCAAATACGCGAAAATGTCCCTTCTTTGAGCCTTGGAAAAATAAAGCAATTCACAGATATGCTTGATCAACGATTGAACTTCTTCTTTGACTGGTTGTTCAGAGATTGTAAAGGTTCTGACTGGGAGAGGATTCTTGTGTACTCCTTCAGTCCCCAGTTCTCATGAATCGGCCTTCTCTTTGAATTTGTGTTTCAAAACTCTGCTTTTTGGATGATTGACAAACCTATGAAAGCGGCACTAGCGCGGATTCTCCATTTCCTTCTCAGTCGGCTCTCTCTTAACAGGAGGTAGTTTGATCGCACCATCTTGAATCCAGACTTCCAATAGCTCGATCAGCTCTTTAATGGGGAAAGGAAAGTCTGGTTCTTCCTAGTCATTCTGCTGACTCTGAGTCAGTGCCTTCCATTTCGAGCTTGGTTGTCCTTCCTTGATGCTTTCATAGGATGGGACGTTGGAGGAACGTTCTTATGTTGTAGCGCTTCGGATTTCCTCTTGCTTCCTTCAGCAAAATTCATGGAATGTTAGAGATTGTACTGCTTTTTGATCAGGCGTATGGCACATCCTCGAGTTTCTCGCGGTTCCTCGAATTTTGTAGCTCTTGTTCTTTTCCGTAAGGCCGGAGCAGTAGTTGATAATCGCTTGGCTACTTCATGAAGTTCTGAGAAAGTATGGAACCATAGATTTTCCAGCAAGGCTCTGTATACCGGGATCACGTTGATGCACAAGTCCACCAGTTGTTGTTCAGTAACATTCGGGTCATGACAATCCACAGCTTGGACTCTGAATATTTTTACATAGTTGTTCGGATGTTCATTGTTCTTTTGAGACATTCTTCCTAAGTCAGAGACAGTAATCTGCTCTGAGACGAAGAAGTATTTCCATTAAAAAGCATTAACCATTTCTCCCAAACTAGTAATGCTCCCTGGTGCGATGTTGTTGTACCATGCATATGCTCGACTTGTCAGAGACTTTGAGAAATCCTTCAAATGGACGACATGGTTGTGTTCACGTTCTCCTAATGCTTCTAGGAATCGGGAAACATGTTCTCGAGCATTCCCTGTTCCATTGTAAAGTGTGAACGTTGGATAAGTATAGCCTTTTGGAAGAGGAATCCTCTGTGTAGCAGAAGGATATGGAGGTTGGTGACGGTAGACAGATGATGTCTTGTCTTTTCCTCGAGCCTCCAGAAAGCATTTCAGGTCTTCACAAGTGATGAAACCTATAGATTGATTTTCGGATGGGTCATCCGTAACTTTTCAGACTTCATCATTATCTACCACGTGGATTGGAGAGATTTCGGGATCAGCAGCCGAAGATGTTTTTATGGCTTTTCCTTTCTCCTGAGTTTTATCTGACATATTCTCTGTGCGATCAACTATGGTAGGCGGATTTTCTCTGATTTCTTAGATAGACCAGCCGAAGAGAGGATTGCTTCTGATGTTGGTTTGAGAAGATGTGTGTAGATGGGGAAAAACGAGTCGCTGGTTTTTTAATGAAGTGGAGGGACGAGCGTGTTGTCAAGACTTCTCAACCGATCAAACTACTTAACCTCACACAGATGCACTGCAAAAGGAGTGCTTAGATTCGAGAGATCAATCTGTAAGACTCCGGCCTAAACCAAAACAATGGCCGTTTCAGAGTCAATTCGGTCGCAAAGAGGAAGATGGGTTGATCTGTAGGAGGGAAGTTGAGAATTGTGTGGGATCAGCGATGATCAAGGATTATGGATGTGTTGAAGGTTTCTCCAATTTTGGTGAACTGATGAGTTCGAATAAGTTCTGAGTGATTGATGAATTCTTGAGAGTATTTACTCGAGAAATTTTGTGTAGACGATTGCTGATTGCTAGTGATCCTTCGTCGTCCTCAATCATGGATTCAGATACTTATTTATATTGTCAGAGTCGTGAAAACCTTGATCCCTGTAAGTGTGACAGTTTCTTGAGAGAAAGAGTGGGAGACCGTGGTGAAATCGGTTCCATATCGTGCGGAAACTTAGTCGATCATTCACCCACTACTTTTCTAACTCCTTCAACTATTGACACGACTTACTCACATTTCTCGTTGTGGATGAATCCACGTGTTGTAGGCCGCCAGACCAAAACCCTAATTGATATCCCCCAATTTGACGTGATTGACGCCTCACGAATCGTGGAGTCTGCATGACAGACGTGTATTAATTAGTCAGTTGTTGACTGATTAGACATTGAGTCTAGGTTTTGTTGAATCGAGCATGAGTGATGAATGCTCGGCGATTCATGGATCGAACATGTAGTTCTCTGAAATGATGTCAATATTGTAGATTCAGTGATGAATTACTTACCAGTATTTAAGCGAGAGCAAGTATTGCTCAATTCGACGAATTACTGAATATTGATAATTTGACGAGCAACTGAGCAAATACTGCTCAATTCGAGAAATTAATGATTATTGATAATTTGACGTGCAACTGAGCAAGTATTGCTCAATTCGACAAATTATTTATTGGTGAGGCGACCCAATAAAATATTAAAATATTAGTAGATTACCAAATATTTTATGATTAACTCAGATGTTGGTTGCTGAATCAACATAAATTCATTAGTGTTTGAATCTTGCTCAGAATGATTCGTGGAACATTTATTCGAAACCCTAATTTCAGATCAATTATCTGTTAATTGATGAGTCGCTGAAAATATGTCATGAGTGATAAGAAAACGACCACATGGAATGATGGGGGTCCATGCGGAGCATGCACCAGAATCCTCAGTTGGAGGGTTGGTGAAAGAATGATGATTAAATGCCGGTTTCATCATTTATTGAAATATTGCTGGATTCAGCATTAGGTGATAAAACCTAAGTATGAAAAATGGGGGACCGACCAATAGAGCATGAGACCAGATCTTGGTGGTCATGGGACCAGCTGTTGGTCGTTTGAGCAATCCCCAGTCTAGTTGTAGAGAATTTTGGCCCAATATGAGCAATTGAGAAAATTAAGTCAGAATTATGAAAACGTGTGGGACCGGATTTGTGCAAGCCCTAGGGATGACCCTGGTCGGTCAAGAAGGCATGCACGTGTTACCATGGTTTCCGTGTTTCCGTACTGAGAGTTTCAGTATTTTCTGATGTGCGTTCGATCAACATTGTGAATTTTTAGAAGAGTTTCATCTTGACTGAAATTCTTGATTTTTGTTGGAATGAACATGTATGCTTAATTGATCAATATTTTGTAAATATTAAAATAAGAGTATATTAACATTTAAAATTGCCGTGAGAGGCTAGCCGGTCGTATGACCATGTTGGCTTTTGGTTTTTCATGATTTGAGAAATTATGACGAAATCATGATTTTTGCTCAAACGAAGGAGTTTCATGAATTGAGGATAATAATAATTATAAAAGACTAGGGATTGCAAGGTGTGGGACTGGCCACGGCTAGGGCATGGCCGTCCGGCTATTTTTCCCGGTCCCACAACACTTTCCCTAATTTTATATTATTATTTTTCATGAAACCGTGATGTTATGGAGAATCCATGAGTTTTGTTGAAACGGAGGAGTTTCATGAAATTGGGAAATAATAATTATAAAAGGCTAGGGATTGTAAGGTGTGGGACCCGACACGGCTTGAGCATGGCTGGCGGCTAGGCCGCCCGGTCCCGCACACCTTTCCCTATTTTATAATATTATTTTTCATGAATCCGTGAAGTTACGGAGAATTCATGAGTTTTTCTCAAACAAGGAAAGTTGCTAAAATCAACACTAGTACAAATCTTTACATTGGCCACACTTAATCACCGTGTCCATAGGCTTTTGGTCATGGATTTTTTTCACTCCAAAAATGTGGCATCAGGTGCCGAGACAAAAAGGTATCCCTATGGCTGCATAAACTTTGAGTGGCTATAAAATATGATTAACCATGGCCATAACTCTAAAACCGTGTCTATATGGTACTCAATATTTTTTTGGTAGTTAAGCATTTTCACTATCACCGTGGCCATAGGATCCTTATAGACACACAATTTAATTATATGTGGCTAAAGTTTACCTTAAAGTCACGTACATTTTATTATAGTCGTGGCCTTTGTCATCAATTGGAAACGCAAAATTCATTTTATCATGGCCAATTCATGAGTTGCGGTCACACTAATTTTTCTCAACCATGGCCATCTCTATCATTTGGACACACGGAAAATAATTTAACATGGCTAATACATGATTTGTAGTCACGTTTAATCTATGGTACCATGGCCATCCATATTTTTGGACACATGATAAACATTTTACATGGCCAATTAATAAGTTATGGCTACTAAAAATTTGTAGCACCGTGGCTAAATTTTTTCGAAAGACACATCAAGTGTGTTGAATGTAGCTATTGTTCACCTTTTGGATACATCAAGTGTTTTCAATGTAGCTATTGTTCACCTTTTGGACACATCAAGTTTTTTGAATGTAGCTATTGTTCAACTTTAAGACACATCAAGTGTTTTCAATGTAGCTATTGTTCACCTTTTGGACACATCAAGTTTTTTGAATGTAGATTTTGTTCACCTTTTGGACACATCAAGTGTTTTGAATGTAGCTATTGTTCACCTTTTGGACACATCAAGTGTTTTCAATGTAGCTATTCAAAAATCACCTAAATAACCATCCATAAAAAATTAATGAAGACTACAATTAGAATTGTACCAAAATAATTTCATTTCACAATATAATAAACATCTCAATCTGATAATTGTGCAGTAACCTTGAGAAAACAAACTTTCAAAGAGAGACTTAAAAGTTTAAACATCCAAATCCTATAGTCCACGACTATTTCTATTAATAATTAGGCTGCAGTCTTGAGTCTCTTGCTGGATCTCCGAGACTTTAGTTCCCCGCTCTTCATATATGAAGGTTTCTTCTTCTTTGTCTTCTTAGTGTTTGGGTCAGAATCATATTCATCGTTTGGGTCAGAATCATGTTCACCGGGGTCTGAAAGTGGATGGCCCTGCAGCAAGCCAGTGGATGTATAATTAAGGGAAAAAACCATGTTAACAGTTATATGGTCAGGATGCAGAAGGTAATAAACATGTATAATAAAGCAACTTACACTAGAGCAAGAGATCACAAACTCTTTAGGCCAAGCTACTATAGATTTTTCAGCATCCTCTACTGTTTTGAGATGAGTAGATGGGACTGGCAAACAATGATTCTTTAATATCGACTTTTCAACCGTCACTCTGACACAATCATCCCGGAGTGGATCTCCATGAACCTTCTGACCTGGCACTGATGGAAGAACCGAACCCCATGCAATGATATTTCTCAGTGAAGCATGAGCCAGTTTGCATTTACCAATCTGCAAAACAGAAATGTTATATTGACATCAACAGATTCAAATCTCAAAATGCTTAAATGCCTGTGAAAGGGACATACCGTTGAAAGTTCAGTTTTGTCTTTCGATTGAGAATTGTCTGGTGAACTAAGGGGTAGATGCTCAGATGCAGGAGACTTTTGTTTGTATTTTCCAGACTACAAAAATATACGCTATATTAACATCAACAAAAAATGGAACTCTCAAAGCACTATATATTTTAAATACCTGCAAAAGAAACATACCATTTGGAGTTCAGAACTATCTTTCGATCCCGTAGACTGAGATACATTTTCAGATTCAGGGTCATTTCTATTTGTATTAGATTCATTCCTTTCAGTCGGAGAAATGCTTGTAACAGGGAATTCAAGCATAAGAGACTTCTCTCTAATATGAGATTTCTATATAGTGCAGTTGACATATTAGATACTGCAGAATTATTAGGAAATACATACTTAATCAAAATTACTTGGATGATGTTAAACATACCCGTGCCTTTTTGCTTTTGATTTTCTTTTTCAATATGCCTTGAGATTTTAGCTGAGACATTAAGCTGCTCATCATTTCTTCTTGTGCCTTCATTGCTGCCTTCATTTCCTTCATTTCTGCATCCTTCCTATCTCTCTCCATTTGGTTCGCGCGTCTTTCATCTTCCAGTTGTTTCTTCAGTTCAATGTGCTCCTTGGATGCTCCTTTCCGTGGCAGGTGCCAGTACGTTGTTGGAGTCACTCCCTTGCCTATACATCTTACACGCCCAGCATGTTCTTCCCCAAACACAAGGGTGATAGAATCATTGCCTGGTTGTTTTCTCAAAGTTCCATCTTCCAGCTGCTTATCAAAATCCTCCTGCAAAAAAAGAATTAAGGGATTAGAAGTGATAATCAATTAAATCAAAATTATTTTCACATTTACTCAAGCACAAAACAAATAGCTAGATAGTTTCAGTCGTCTTACAAGCTGAGCTGCTTTTTCCCTAACATCATCGTCATCGTATTCTCCATTTTTGTTTTGATGTGCCTTCCTCCATAGTAAAGACCGTGAAGGATTTTCATCTTCAAGGATCTCTTTCTCATTAATCTAGTAATTATAAAATACACAAGAAGAAAAATTAGATAGATAATACTATAATTTAAACTGGAAATAATAATAATTTTGTATAACAAACTGGACTTACTAATTTTTCCAACAGCCCTGCATACCCTGCTCTTCCCGTCCTGTGGTTATATTTGTGGTTCTTACGCGCCTTAGCTCCCCTAATGGACAACTCCTGAGCATACAGATTTAAAGAATTTCATTCATAAAAAAGTTAGACTAATTAATGAAATTAATATCAATATTTCCAAACTAAAACGTGCAATATACAACCTTGCATTTATCAGACAACCTCCACTTTACGAACTTGTCCCATTGTTCTTGGTTCACAATGACACGATATTGTTTAGGAACAGTATTTAGTTTAGCAGGTTTACCCAAATTGGGCACTATGAACTTTACATACAACTTTCTTCTGAAGTTGCGCAAATGTTCCCCAAAATATTTCATAATTTGTCTTCTCATAGTCTCCTCAATTTCATAAAACCGCTGCCAAAATATGGAGATGTTAACGGCAGGTAACAAATTAATAACAAATATAGTATTAAAAATCAATATAGATCAGCATATACATACCAATAGTTCGTGCCATAACTTATCCCTCATCACTGAATTCACTTCCTTCCACTTCAAGTGCCTTAGACCAACGTCTCGACGTACCAATACACCCATGTAACTAGCAATTTCAGCTTTATATTTCCCCTTAAATCGACCAAAATTATCAAATTCTATCACATGCTTCTCGCCGTCAAAATTTTTCTTTAGCTTCTTCAATCTTGTTAAACCTCGAACATTATTCTCCTTAGACTCTACTGTATTGTTTGGAGCTCCTGTGTCTTTTTATAGTTCAAAAACCCAAAATAAGAGTAAACATGGTGTAAGAGTGTACTCATTTTTTTAAGTCCAAAGCAAACAAAAACAGACAAGCTAGTATAGCATTACCAGGCTGTTCAGGACTTTCAGTCGATTCATCATCAGAACTGGAGCTATCACCATCGGAACCGGTGCGACTACCATCGGAATCTTCGTCTTCATCCTCTGACTCTCCTAAATTCTGCAAGGCTTGAGCCTCCAGGGCTGCAGTCTCATTTTCAGCATACTCATCATCATCATACTCTGGCTCCCAACTCGAATTCTCTTGTGTAGTCATATAGGAAACTGCATATACATGTATATGATTCAATCAAATAAGGTCTGAATTTTTCAATCAAAAGTCAAAAGTTATTAAGCTAGACACAAGCAAAAATTAAATAACAGTCAATTAACATGGTCTTGATTATGTCAGTACTAACATGGTCTTGATTAGTATGATTAGATGCAAGAGCAGGATGCCGTCTCAGAATTGTTAAAAGATATAACAATTAAAAAATTATTAATCGCTGAGGTTTTTACTAGAGCATTGAAAGAACTCAAGCAAGACTCCAGTTCAAACATACACAATTATGTAAACCTACCAAGTTCCCTAAAAACAAACGACGGATGCCGATCTCCGACATAATTATAATCCCATTATACAAAATGTCAATGACTCGGGAGTATACACGACAGATGGAAGCTTACTGACCAGCTAAAGTTGATGAAAATGAGATAAAAATGTGATTTCTAGTGGTTTCAGGGAGAACCACAGAAGTTTAAACTATTGGTTTGCAATGTGAAAAACATTCATCAGAATAGACAGATAAAAAAACCAAGGAATAACATTCAATTGACCTAGCTCTGACATAATTATAATCCCATTATACAAAACGTCAATGACACGGGAGTATACACGACAGAGAATGTGGCCAGCTAAATGAGATAAGAATGTGATGTCGAGTGGTTTCAGGGAGAACCACAGAAGCTTAAACTATTGTTTGCAGTGTGAAAAACATTAATCAGATTCATCGGAAAGAAAGAAAAAAACATAAAAGAATAGCATTTCCATAACCATAGAAGACTGAGTTGTTATCCAGCCACTATGCAACTTAGAATACAATCTGCATAAAGATCCTAAGCATAACATAGGAAAAGCTTAAACATGCATGCACACCATTGTTCTTCTTAATAAGAAATAAACAGGTGCATAAACCCTGCTTTCAATGAATCAAAAATTAAGAATTAGGGTTTGAGTCAAAACTTAACCTTTGAATCAATTGGGTCTGATTCAAAAATTAAGGTTTGAATCAATTAGGGTTTGAATAACTAAGCTTTTTAGACGAAAGAAAGATTGAGAACAGGATATACCTTATAAGATTTAGCCATGCAATTCCTCAACACCATACGGCCCTTTATAAAGTCGCACAGATTGAATAATCCCGCCGAAAATTTTGCGTTTCATTTTCATCCCGCTCAAAATTATTTAGGGTGAACTGAAAAATCGATTGAGTTTGGTCTACGATTTCCTTTTTTCGGAAAAATCTCCTAAGAAAATACCATTTGATTTTGATCCTACGGTAGACCTAAAAATATTTCCAAACTTTAGAAATCCGATTTCCCTTTTTACTCTAAAAATCTCAATGTTTCCCTGATTTTAAGCCTAGAACTTTATCCCCTTTTTACTCTGCTTAGGTTTCTCTAGTTCTCTCCGCTCTGTAACTCTGGTTTAGGAGGAAAGATAAAACGAACAGAATTTTGAGGTGTTACATAGCGTAAGATAAGAGGTTCTTCCCTATTAATCTAACTATTGGTTGGGCTTGTGATAAATATATTCACCGTTAGATTTACTATGGACATCCTATTCGATGCATTTTGAAATAACATAAGTAAAATCGTAATGGACTGGGCTGGAGTGTTAGCTTAAACCATGTAATGGACTGGGCTGGAGTGTTAGCTTAAACCATGTAATTGACTGGGCTGGACATAAATGTGGCATAAATTTTTTCATTTTTTTCATTTTTACTTAAATTTTTTTCATTTTTTTCCTTTTTTTTCTTTTTACTTTTTTTTTATTACATAATCAAAATTTAGTTACATAATCAAGACTCGACACTTCACCTGAAATATTGATCGATTCTGAACGAGTTCGAGTAAAACTGATGAAAATGGAACTTCGTCCTTTGGAATCGAGACACGGAAAAATTTAGTTATTACATAATCAAAATTTAGTTATTACATAATAAAAATTTAGTTATTACATGATCAAAATTTAGTTACATAATCAAGACTCGACACTTCACCTGAAATATTGATCGATTCGAACGAGTTCGAGTAAAACTGATGAAAACGGAACTTCGTCCTTTGGAATCGAGACACGACAAAATTTAGTTATTACATAATCATAATTTAGTTATTACATAATCAAAATTTAGTTATTACATGATCAAAATTTAGTTACATAATCAAGACTCGACACTTCACCTGAAATATTGATCGATTCGGAACGAGTTCGAGTAAAACTGATGAAAATGGAACTTCGTCCTTTGGAATCGAGACACGGAAAAATTTAGTTATTACATAATCAAAATTTAGTTATTACATGATCAAAATTTAGTTACATAATCAAGACTCGACACTTCACCTGAAATATTGATCGATTCGGAACGAGTTCGAGTAAAACTGATGAAAACGGAACTTCGTCCTTTGGAATCGAGACACGACAAAATTTAGTTATTACATAATCATAATTTAGTTATTACATAATCAAAATTTAGTTATAACATGATCAAAATTTAGTTACATAATCAAGACTCGACACTTCACCTGAAATATTGATCGATTCGGAACGAGTTCGAGTAAAACTGATGAAAACGGAACTTCGTCCTTTGGAATCGAGACACGGAAAAATTTAGTTATTACATAATCAAAATTTAGTTATTACATGATCAAAATTTAGTTACATAATCAAGACTCGACACTTCACCTGAAATATTGATCGATTCGGAACGAGTTCGAGTAAAACTGATGAAAACGGAACTTCGTCCTTTGGAATCGAGACACGAAAAATTTAGTTATTACATAATCATAATTTAGTTATTACATAATCAAAATTTAGTTATACATGATCAAAATTTAGTTACATAATCAAGACTCGACACTTCACCTGAAATATTGATCGATTCGGAACGAGTTCGAGTAAAACTGATGAAAACGGAACTTCGTCCTTTGGAATCGAGACACGAAAAATTTAGTTATTACATAATCATAATTTAGTTATTACATAATAAAATTTAGTTATTACATGATCAAAATTTAGTTACATAATCAAGACTCGACACTTCACCTGAAATATTGATCGATTCGGAACGAGTTCGAGTAAAACTGATGAAAACGGAACTTCGTCCTTTGGAATCGAGACACGAAAAATTTAGTTATTACATAATCATAATTTAGTTATTACATAATCAAAATTTAGTTATTACATGATCAAAATTTAGTTACATAATCAAGACTCGACACTTCACCTGAAATATTGATCGATTCGGAACGAGTTCGAGTAAAACTGATGAAAACGGAACTTCGTCCTTTGGAATCGAGACACGGAAAAATTTAGTTATTACATAATCAAATTTAGTTATTACATAAAAAATTTAGTTATTACATGATCAAAATTTAGTTACATAATCAAGACTCGACACTTCACCTGAAATATTGATCGATTCGGAACGAGTTCGAGTAAAACTGATGAAAACGGAACTTCGTCCTTTGGAATCGAGACACGACAAAATTTAGTTATTACATAATCATAATTTAGTTATTACATAATCAAAATTTAGTTATACATGATCAAAATTTAGTTACATAATCAAGACTCGACACTTCACCTGAAATATTGATCGATTCGAACGAGTTCGAGTAAAACTGATGAAAACGGAACTTCGTCCTTTGGAATCGAGACACGACAAAATTTAGTTATTACATAATCATAATTTAGTTATTACATAATCAAAATTTAGTTATTACATGATCAAAATTTAGTTACATAATCAAGACTCGACACTTCACCTGAAATATTGATCGATTCGGAACGAGTTCGAGTAAAACTGATGAAAACGGAACTTCGTCCTTTGGAATCGAGACACGAAAAATTTAGTTATTACATAATCAAATTTAGTTATTACATAATCAAGACTCGACACTTCACCTGAAATATTGATCGATTCGGAACGAGTTCGAGTACTAATTTAATTTTAATCGAATAATTTATAATTTAATTTTAATTGAATAATTTATAATTAACTATAATTTAATTTTAATTAAATTTGTGTGGGGAAATAATTTAACTTTAAAAAAAAAAAAGACAAACACATGCTCGGTTTTGATGTTAACAATGTAAAATGGGTATCTTCTCAAACAGGCATGTACGCCTATCAGTTCATCCCTAAAATCTCTAAATCACTTCATCCATATCTCTCTATCTTAAGGAAAAAAATTCTCCAACTGATATTGGCAGAAAATAAGGGGATTTTAGGGAAGATTTAGTCTTCAATTTTGGAAATATTTCTGCACCTCCATAGGATGAAAATCTGATGAAATCAAGAATATTGAGAACATCTAGCGGTAATAATCCCAGTCAATTTTTTTTTATTTGAACCCTAACCTTTTTATTTTGGGGTTGAAATCAAAAGAAATAACTTTTGGGCGGGATTATTGCCCCTTGATGTTTTAGAATATCTATAGATTCAACCCTAAAATCAGTCTGATTTACTCCATCTTAGGTATGTTGTAGCATTCATTCTTAGATTGCTGAAATTCTCATTATACTAGATGATTTTTGCGTAGTAATAAGTGTTACTATGTTAGCTTTTTGAATTTTGTTGTAACCCATTGCACTCTGTGTTAGCTTCATCTGGTTCCTTGATGTTAGTCAACATTGATGCTCTCTGAATTTGTTAGTCCTGACAATCTCTTTTGAGCAACCAGGTACTTGTGAGGCTGAAATACAAACCAAGGAGGGGGTAAGAAGGAGCATCACAATATGTGGTAGTGCCTAAACCCAGTTTATACTGGAGGTATCATTCTCAAACCTTAAAGTTATTATCTCTGATAATTATCATGATAGCTTGTTGAACTGTAACCTCATTGTAATTTAGTTAAACCTCTGAACTTTTCATGCTCTGTCTTGAATGATATACCCCATGTTTGCCTGAAATGTTGTTAACTCCTGCAACATATAGAATCTGTTGAGTAAAGTTTGTGTCTGAAGTTTGTGCACTAAAATTCTTTTTCGCTGCACTAAAGTTTGTGTCTATTATTTTTCCTGCAACATATAGAATCTGTGCTCACTACTGCTTTGTTGTTCAGTACATCATGTTGAATCTGTGAGCATGTTTCATAGAACTTATCTGGTGATGTTATCCTATTAGAGGGACTAGTAAAATGGGTAGCTAAATGGGTGATGTATTGTAGCTGAATGGGTGATGTTTCATTCAATCTGGTGATGTTTCATAAAACTAAATGGTTGATGTTATCCTATTTGTTTTTGAATCTGTAGCTAAATGGGTGATGTATTGTAGGTACATGTATTTGTTTTCAATCTGTTTCAGGGGTGTCATTATTCTTCAGTGAAAGCATTGAGTTTCCAGTTCCATGAGAGACAGATTTAGTGATTTGCTTTATGTATAATACTATCGTGCAGTTTCGAGCATTTTCAGTTAAGACCTTTGGAAGAATTTGAAAATTTGCAATGATAAAATTCTTAACTTTTTGCAACAGTTGCCTGGGATTTGTTGTTTCTGGATCTAATTTCTACTAAATCAGCACTTTGAGACGAGGAGAGAAAAGCCAGAAAAGGAAGGCATTTTTTTAAAGAATCACTAAAACTGACTCAAAGTTACTTATAGGTATGTTTTTCAAGCCTTGATGTACTATGCACCAGTGTTAAGTACTTCGTATTTTTTTTCTCATTGTCATTGTGCAATCATTCTTCATGAACATTAGAGCTCTTTCTCGACAGATGTGACTTCACATCTGTCTAAAGAAGAAGATTTGAGCTCCCAGAGATATAAAAGTTGCCAACTATGTCAATTATAGAACTAGGGACATACTACTTATGATCTGATATTTCTAAGTTAATCAATTAGAGTACTTATTTGAAATGACATTTTGATTTCTAAGTTAATCAATTAGAGCACAGATCAGTGTTTACTCTAATTTAACAAACACACTGACCCTAGAGCTGCTGCAATTCATTCTCGCGAAATCTCCCAACTGCGGCTGACATACAGACCCTTCAGTATGTGTTATTCCAAAACTTGAAATGACTCCATTTACTGAAAGTACTAGACCAATTTTCCTGAGTTAATACTGGATGTCTGATTATGGGTTTGTGTGGCATGATTATCGGTTTGTATGAGGGAAATTGCATATTGCCTGTTTCATCTGTTATTACCATGTTTGTCCATATAAATTTTTTATGTTTCAAATGGTGCTGAATTTATTGGTAATTTCAAGACTTGTATGTCTAAATTGTCAAGTTAGGGGATAACTATTATTTTGAAATGAAACATATTTATTAGTTAATGCTAAGCTTGTATTTCTGAATTGATTTATCAGTTTTTGCTTTCATTGGAGTGCAACTGATGGATCTACTGGTCTCTTTGCGTTTCAGAATGGATAAATCCTGGATGAGTACTGATAGAACGAAGAAACGTTATAGAGAAGGAGTTGCGGCGTTTCTGCGGTATGCTGTCAACCATCTCAAGGAGGAGGGTGAGACATATGATGAATTTCTTATGTTGTGTCCGTGTACAAATTGTTTAAATCTCTGTGCATGCTCCGTTGGCGACGTAGAAGATCATTTATTCGTAAATGGAATCGATCAAACGTATACTATTTGGAATAAGCATGGGGAAAAGGATGAGGCAATAACTAGTAGTAAGCCAGTTAACGTCAACAATGGTATGCACGCTGAATTTGAAATGGGAACTCCCACTGATGCTCCAGACGAAGATTTTGGAATGGGAACTCCCACTGATGCTCCAGACACTATAGATATGATGCAGGCTGCAGAAGAGTTCGCAGATGACCCTATAAAGTTTAAAAAGTTACTTGAAAATGCTGAAAAGCCCTTATACGAAGGATGTCCCAACTTCACAAAGTTGTCTGCAATTGTGCAGTTGTTTAAGTTGAAGAGTAAGCACGGTGCATCAGACATGTTTTTTAATGAATTGTTACCCTTGTTAAAGGACATGCTTCCCAAAGAAGGTAATTTAATGGCGAGGAGTACATATCAGGCAAAAAAAATATTGAAATCAATGGGTTCAGGGTACACAAAGATACATGCATGTATCAACAACTGCATTCTTTATTGGAATGAGTACAAGGATGAAAAAGTGTGTCCTACTTGTAAAGCACCCAGATGGAAAGTTGACAGGGATGGTAAAGTTTACGAGAATGTTCCAGCAAAGGTATTGTGGTACTTCGACATCATCCCAAGATTTCAGCGGCTGTTTCAATCGAAGCACACAGCAAAAGATTTGATATGGCACGATACCACTAGAAACAAAGACGGTGTTTTACGTCATCCGGCAGACTCACATGCTTGGAGAGAGATAGATAACAATTTCCCAGAAATTAAAGGTGATCCAAGAAATCTGCGGTTAGCTGTTTCGGCTGATGGAGTTGATGTAAACACAGGCACCAAACATCACAGTGTATGGCCAGTTTTGGTTGTGATTTACAACCTTCCACCGGGGCTGTGTATGAAGAGAAAGTTCATCATGTTGTCGTTACTTATAGATGGTGCGCCAGGAAACAACATCGATGTCTTTTTAGAACCTCTTGTTAAAGATTTTCAATTCTTATTTGAGAAGGGAAAGAGAACATGGGATGCATATGCCCAAGAAATGTTTACTCTACGTGCAGTTGTTTTGTGGACGATAAACGATTATCCTGCTCTTGGTACACTATGTGGTTGTCGCTACGCTGGATATCATGGTTGTGTGGTGTGTCGTAAAAAAACGCACAGTATTAGGCTTCATGACTCAAACAAGAATGTTTATGTTGGTTATAGAAGATTTTTACCCTATGAGCATCCGTTCAGAAGGCAGAAGGGGGCATTTGGCGGAAAACAAGAGTGGGAGACTGCTCCAGAACCAATGACCGGGGAAATATATGAGGAGGTAAAATGTATAAAGAATTCATGGGGAAAGAAGGGGACGAATACTCAAGGGGAAGACGTGCAGGCTACACCTGGAAAAGGTGGAAAGATGAAGCGCATCGGAAAAACGAAAATTGAGCGCATCAGAAAAATATCAAAAGAAGTCGATAGGTCAGGTGAGGAAGAGGAAGGCAGGGAAACCACTTACTGGAGCAAGTACAACATATGGCAGCGACTACTTAGATATTGGCGCTATAATGATGTCCAACATTGTATTGATTTCATGCATGTCGAAAAGAATGTGGGACAAAGTCTTGTTGGAACGTTGCTGCACAACGGGAATACAAAAGATGGATTAAACGCCAGAAAGGATTTGGTGCGTTTGGGGTTAAAATCGGAGTTACACCCTAAGACAGATGACAAAGGAACGATACTTCCCGCAGCATGTTATACATTAACTACGGAAGAAAAAGACATATTCTTGGAGACACTATCCGAGTTAAGAGTTCCAGAAGGGTATTGTTCGGATTTTTCCACCCTTGTGAACCTAAAAGAGCGTAAGCTGATCGGACTCAAATCACATGATTACCATATGCTTATGCAACAATTTTTGCCCGTCGCTATTCGATCAATTATGCCTACACCTGTGAGATATGCTATTATCAGGTTTTGTTTCTTTTTCAGATCAATATCTGCCAAAGAAATCATGGTGGAAGAGCTAGATAAATTGCAAGAGGATCTCTGTGTGACGTTATGCTTACTAGAGAAGTATTTTCTTCCATCCTTCTTTGACATCATGATTCATTTAACTGTACATCTTACCAGGGAAGTGAAGTTATGCGGTCCGGTTTGCTTTCGATGGATGTATCCTTTCGAAAGGTGTATGAAGGTTATAAAGGGGCATGTGCGAAACAAGAATCAACCTTGTGGATGCATTGCCGAAGAGAATGTTGCAGAAGAGACGATTGAGATATATTGTGAGTACCATAAAAGCATCAGGACAATTGGTATTCCACTAGATAGGCATAATACATCTCAGGAGGGAGAACCGTTATCAGCTGAAGAGCCGTGTATAGTTACCCCTGAACAGTTGAGACAAGCACATTTCTATGTAATGCAGAACACGCCTGAAATTGAGCCTTACATAGAGTAAGTATTAATTTGTTTTTTTTTTTTTTTTTTTCCTGTTTTTTTTTGTACAAAGTATAATAACATTTGGTTATTGTACATACCAGCCGACACAAGCTATATTTGGAAACTAACTATTCTACTAAAAAGCGAGCATGGCTAGAGAAAGAGCACTCTAACACTTTTGGCGCTTGGTTAAAAAATGAGGTAATAGGTCATAGAAAAAGTGTCTTGTTTGATGTGTTATATTCCTTTAAACTCAAGGTTCATCCTAATAATGAATTTCAGGTTGAAAAAGAGTTGGCAGACGACAGAGAAAGTATCTCAGAGAACTTAAGATGGATATCACACGGCCCGCACTACGAGGTAACGAAATACACTGTATATCGCATCAATGGATATCTATTCCGCACAAGATCCCGTGATGGTAGAATTCACCAGAATAGTGGGGTTAGCGTTGCAGCAAATGACATGCACATATCTAGAGATGATGATGTTACATATGGTAAAGCCTCTTATTATGGTGTCTTGCAAGAGATATGGGAGTTAGATTACTGTGAAAGAAAAGTTCATCTGTTCAAGTGCAATTGGGTTGATAATAAACGTGGGGTCAAAAGAGATGCTCTTGGCTACAAGATTGTTGACCTTACTATGTTGGGATACAAAAATGATCCTTTTATTTTAGCCTCACAAGCTAAGCAGGTATTTTATGTCAAAGACCAGTTAGATAAGAAAAAGTCTATTGTTTTTGTGACACCTCCCAAAAATTATAGAGATGACGATGGCAACGATGAGGAATTCAGTACAGTAATCTTTTCTGCGAATGATAATATCTTGCCGTCTGTAGATCCACAAGACTTGGGTAAAGAATCCCGAAATGATTACTTCCGAACTGACTGCCGAGGTTTACTTATACGCAAGCCAAAATGACACACTCCCGCAGGTACATCGCTTTATTTCCTTTAATCTGTGGTTATTCGGTTAGTGACATGATATTGAAAGAACGATAAAGATGGAACTTATGTTTAATCCTGTTCCTTAGCATGCTTTCTGTATGTTTGCGTGCTTTATTCTTTGTAAAATGAATAACATCATTTTATCCGTGTCTCATATGGAACTTCAATTGAAATTTCTACTACTGTACTTTACAACTTGCTACTCTGGTCACTTTTAAATAGATATCCAAGAGAATGAGAGTTGGTATGTTTTTGTCCTATTGCTTGAATATATTTATGGGCACATGCACTATAACTACATGTTGTACTTGTATTTCAGAAATCTTTTATACACTTCATAACATTACTCAAAGCATATGGTGAAATTGAATTCCAAGTACCCAAATTAGATTCGTAACCCTGTAGATATATGATGGAAACTCCAGTTCATTAACCACAAAAAAAAACATTTAAAATGATGGTGCTAAAGGTCTTATGGTTCTCAATTTTATGGTGAAAGCATTTGGGGGCGGACTGATGCTTTTTCCTAAGTGAATTGCATGGAGCGGTTCACTTGCTTGTGTGAGGAGTTTGTATTGTGTAGCCTGTGAAGAATAGTGAATTTTAATCTCATTTTCCTTGTTCCAATTTAACCCTCAACCGTTTTGAATACCATACTTGACAGGGTTTTTCCCATATCTTGTGAAAGTCCTCTTTGTAAGAAGTCTTGACCACAATTTATGTTGAGTTGGGCTGACACCTTGTATTAATTGTTGTGCCCTCGTTCTTTCTTCCTTGTTTTTTTTGAACTCAGAACCATATTTTCCTGTTGCAGGTTCGTTGTGGCTATTCAACACTCTACATTGTCCCTGAGCTTTGACGAAGTCATTTTTATGCCATCAGATGCCTCTATAAGTTTGACACTCGAATTGTAGGACACGAACTCTGCATCTAAAACATCAAGAATTTGATTATGGGATTGTTTTGTCTTGTTATATAAAGAGCAAAAGAAATGCATTCCTACTGCAATCGTAGTTTTGGAGTGGCTGGCTCCAAAATCAATTTGATGTAATATTTTTGTTTTTTTCTTTTGGAAAGAGGTAAATAAAAAATATTGGTTGTAGATCTAAATTTTTTCATTAAATATATTGGCTAAAAATATAAAGCTTTTGTGAATTGATAAGTTAAACAGGTTTGGTTGGTCTCACAGATAGCTCCTGTCGTTTGAAGTCCCTTCTAGATTTGTATGAAAAGTTTAAGATATGGTTTCCTATTTTGGATTTTGGCATGGTTATATATCGGGAATTTTGGGAGAAAGTAACACAACAGAACTCCACTATACATGTTTTATTTTCACAAAACACCCGGCTGCACCCGCTGTATTGCAATTACCTTGGAAGCCACAATCACTTGTAATGTATCCTTCTATACACCAGAGCTTGAGGTTTCTTTATTGCAGTGAACATGCATAAACATTACCCTAGCATATGCTGCTTGAAAATTAAGCATACTAGGAGCATTTGGCCTAGAAAAGACTCGGTAACAACCATGGCTAGTACTTTAAAAGTTAAAATTCAATCTCATGTGTCTAATGGATCCGACGCTATGTTCACAATTTGTTTTTCGTGTAGCCATATCATAATCCTCCCAAAAAAAAATATGGAGTAACCATATGTCAATCTTTTGTCATGTTTGATATAATGTGTCAATTCCTTAGTATATGCGTGTCTAATAAACCAGATATTATGGACACATAAACAAACCAATGTGGCTAAATAAATCCTCTTTCCGTCACAGTATAAAAGGTGTGTCTATTGTCATCCGACACTTTTGACACATACAAAATTATTTAATGTGGCCATATACGCATCTATGGCTACATGTGATTGGATTAAACTGAAAACCATGACCAAACGATACCCTATGGATACAGTTGATGGGTTTAGGAATAAACCCATGACTAAATGGTGCACTATGGCTACATGGTAAAACAAAATGTGGCTATAGTTATACTGATGACCAATAGCCACACAAATAACCTGAAACGTGGCTGGACTGTACACCAAAAAACGTGGCCTATGTGAAGGTTTGTACTAGTGCAAGGAGTTTTCATGAGTTCATGAAAATAATAAAATAGGAAAAATAATGGAAGAGGCATGGGACCGGCCACGGCAAGGGCACGTCCGTCCAGCCGATGGGCCCGGCCCATGGCTCCTCTCATTATTTTATTATTATGTATGTTTTCTCCTGTTTTGCGTAGGATTCCTCATCTGTCCATATTTTTGAATGCTCGTTTGTGCATCTGGGTCCTCATTCGTGCATCATTATCGAGTACACTTGCACCATTTTTGTGGGGCTTACTCAGTGATGGTCCAAATGCCCGGTTATTGAGTATTTATTATTAGTTTATGAAATTCAGTGGAGAATAATTCATGAAACTGAACAATAAAAATGAGTAGTTGCTTTATTATCAATTCATAGGATCAGTCGTGGATTCGACCATGAATTCGGAATAATAAAATTACCCATTACCATTCCATGAGATCAGTCGTGGATTCGATCATGAAATCAGAGTAACGAGATAATATAATTGTTTATTGCTATTCCATGAGATCAAGCCGTGGATTTGATCATGAAATCAGAGCAAAAGATAATTGTTTATTGCCATTCCATAGGATCAGGCCGTGGATTCGACCATGGAATAGGAGAAAAAATAGATCATTATGGGAATTCAGTGGTGAATGTCATGGCAGAATTAATCTATTGCAGAAAGGATATTATCCAGTTAAAGCGTCGTACACATTCTGAAAGGTGCATAGTCAGATAGCATCAAGTGTTGTCGGAATCTGAAGGCGTTAATGCTCTCAATCTATGGAGAACCGCCTGGGTCTGTATACGGTCTCTCCACATAGTCAGGGAACAGTGAGTGTCACCGACGTCGCGAAGGCGTTAATGCTCTCAATCTACGGAGAACCGCCCAATCGTTCTTCTATGTGGAGGGGGGTATCTCTCATGTAGTCAGGGAACAGTGAGTGTCACCGACGTCCTGAAGGCGTTAAGCTCTCAATCTACAGAGAACCTCCCAATTATTTTATTCTACATAGAGGGCACGATGAAATGTCAAGGATCGAACGCTCAGCTAGTGGATGCCCTTCGACATACATGTTCATCATGGCTTCGTAAAATATGAATCGTTGCATGCCTGAAAGCCGTGTCAAAAACATGCATCATGATTTTACGGTTTTGATATTTGTTGAAGATACACCATCAACATTAAGTCCCCTGTTTAGTGAGGGACAGTCATGTTCCGCAGTATTGATATTTTCAGTCGATGAGATCGGTGGTTGAACTCAGTCTACAAAGGCATGTTCAGAATCCCTAATGCGCTCCAGTGGTGTCACGTACGAGCAAATATTGAGATGAGGTCCCTGATAGTATGATAGAGTATCATATTATGAGCATAAAAATATGAGGCATCGCTAATTTGGTCGATCGAAAGACCAATTTTGGTCGGTTTAGCATTTATGGGAGCAAACCCAAAAAGAGGAAACCCATGTGTATTAGGTTTTTGGAAATAAAATTAATATAAAAGGTAGGTAATCCTAAAAAAATTTATTATTTGTTGACCGACCATCTCTCCCTCTCTTCATCATCTTTGCACGAGCAGCAGCGGAGAAGAGGATTCGCCGGACCTTCCACCGCCGGTAGTCGCCGATCGAATCCGGCGCCGACAGGTAATAATTTTTTATTTTTTTTTGCTGTGTGTTTTATGATTTCATGATTTGCTCATAAAACAAAAAATCCCATAGTTGCATGAGAATTTGTTTTAGAAAACATATATATGCCCCTTCTTTCATTAGTTTAAGGAACGAGCAAAAATCCCTAATATGGAAGAGATACATAAATTTTGAATAGACATGGTCTAGTTGCAGTAGTAAATTTTTTGTTTATTAGGTTTCATGAAAACCCAAATTTGTTTTCAAAGTATGAACTTTGCAAATACTTTTAAGAACGTGGGTTCGTTCGTCATAAAAGGTAGAAAATAATGATCCTTAGGGTTAAAGGAATTTTTGAAAAGACCTGTAGTTCATGATAAAATTTGTTTATGAACTTTCAAAATTTTATCTGGAATATGTGGAGCCTTGCAAAAATAGAAAAGACCCTCGTTTCAAAGACGAATGCTCGATTGAGCAAAAACATTAACTCACGTAAAAAAAAAATTGCGCACGTGAGTTTTTGTTTGTTTTTTTTGTTTTTGATAAAAAAAAATCAAATAGTAAATTTGGAGTGATTGTTAGAGATAAAAAACTGTGTTTCATGATTTTATGATGTGTGTTTTGCGGTATAAAATCATGGGATGTTCACATGAAGAGTTTATGTGAATTGCGTAGTTTCGTGAAAAGTCAGTGTTGACTCTTGAATGATAAGTCTTTTGCTCACTTTTGTAGGTTTGAAAAAGTAAGCAAGATTTCGGATTTTTACGTTGTTATCACTAAGTTCGTGAAACTGAAAGTAGGTAAGAGTTGAGGATTACCATTTTTGAAGACGCTGTGAGCATCGTAATTATCCAGCTGCTTTAATTCCATTGGGTTGATGAAATTCGTGTGTTGATGTCACAACAGTTTTAGAAAATGACTCAATCTCGTGGCGCTGAAGATGATGTTTCCAGAGAGAACACTTCTAGGGAGGATGTTTCTTCAGACGCGTCTTCCAGAGATGATGATTATTCGAGAGACGATGATTCTGGGACTTCTCAGGAGAAAGAATAAATTCCCAAAACTAAGAATATTCCAAACATTGAGGATAGATTCTTTGAGTATCTGTACAGGCCTGAAAAGCGTCCTTTAGGTTCCTCGTTTCGGTTGCTTATCAATCCCAGAAGCACTACTCAGAACAAGCTGGTGTCTCCTTCAGCAATAACTCGGTTCTGTTTAGAGGGGAAACATTATTTGGCTTCTCACGTGGAACTCAAGATCTCTCGAAAACCATTGACACATTTCTCCGGATGGGCAAGACATATGCTGGGTCACAGTCGTGTAAGGACTATGATAGATCATGCACAAGTAACACGAGCCATTCAAGCCGCTGGAGATTTAATCATTAATCATGAAATACTAGGTCTCGTGGCTTTACTTGCTTGTTGGTGCATCCCTACTCACACCTTTATATGCAGATGGGGAGAATTCACTGTTACTTTAGAAGATGTAGTCGCTTTGTTTCATCTTCCAGTCACTGGAAATTTCCCTGAAGAACTCTCAGCAGAAGAGAAGTTGATATTTGGTGCTTTGGAAGCTAAAATGCATGAATTCAACGAGTCTCCCAAATTTTGTTATGCTCAATGGCTGAGATACTGGTAGCCGAGAGATGGAGCCCCTGAAGAACCCGTTGATAGCGCTTTGTCCATTGTTGCTTTCTTATGCTTGTGGCTCTCTAGAGATGTTCTTGAAGATAGTGGACATCTGTTGAAGCCGTTTGTGATTCCATTCGCCATAAAGATGGCCAAAGGTGAGAAACTTCCGATTGGTAGTCTATTTTTGGGTTAGCTGTTTTCCAATTTAGACTCTTTGGTTATAGACTCCAGCGTCTCCAATGGTTTCATGAAAATCGAAACATATGCTAATACCATGTTCCTCCAAGCTTTGATGTGGGAGCATCTCGAGAAATATGCTCCAATTCC
The DNA here is from genome assembly GCF_003573695.1 of Papaver somniferum. Lineage (NCBI taxonomy): Eukaryota > Viridiplantae > Streptophyta > Magnoliopsida > Ranunculales > Papaveraceae > Papaver > Papaver somniferum. Next base: position 30,816,707 of record NC_039368.1, read on the forward strand.
TCGTAGCGTTTTACAAGGACCCAATGTTGATACTCGCCATGCTTTCCTCTAAAAAGACAATGCCAGGATCATGCGTTGGTCTACCAAGCATCCGCAATACAAGATATGCATCACTGATGTTTTAGACATTGAATCTGAGTTCAACTTTCGTCCCTAGGTGTTGGTCCCTTCTCTTTTCTCGCAATTGACCACTTTCAACGCTGCTGACGAAAAAATCATGTTGAAAACTGGCACTGATTTAAATGACGGAGAGAGATATTTTATATTGAGTTGCACTCCTGGCCACCTAGTATCAGTAATGCATGGAGAATTCTGGGTAGAAGAATATAACATCGACAGGGCTGCTCGACAAATGGGTGTCGACCAGTGTGTCCCAGGTCATCGAATGAACAAACCATCAGTTGAACATCTGAAAGCTCACTTAGATTACACTCGTGTTGAGGGGAATGAGTATTTATTTCCATGCTCTGATCGTGATGTCTTCGTGACTCTGGGTTACATAGACTTCTGGGGTCAACAACTTGAGCGTTTGTATGATTTTGTGATGGATGTTAAATCTCCAGCACAAGACTTTCCTTCCCTTGACCTGATTTCTTCTTGACCGAGGCTGAAATACCTTTCCCGTGGTGATAAGAGGAAGACGTCTCCAGAATGTGCACATGTAAGTTTTTCCTCATGATTTTGACAAAGGTATGATAATTGCTCCTTAATCATTCATTGATTTTGTGTAGGATGGTCGTGCTGTGAGATCTCGAATCCATGTAGACTTCTTATACCTTCAAGAAAGTCCCCAGGGCAGAGAAGGTAGAAGCAAGACATCTCATAGGATGATACCGAATAATGTACAGGCCCCTGCCGCTTCTTTGGTGAGTTGTTAGCACTTTTCTTTATCGTTGCGACTTTCTCGTCCATGAGATTAGGATATTAAAATAATATTGTTAATTCATTTCCGAATTTGGCTCCATCGGTTATTGACGGTCTTCGTTTTGCTCCTGGTCGAACAATTCAGGAATCCGGTGTTGACGAGGAGGTCGATGTAAGTATCCATCTTTGTGATAATTATATAATAATCTTTTGAATGAATTGATGATGATTGTTGTCGATGTATCCAGGAGGAAATCATTGTAGATAAGCAGCATGTTGATGAAGCACGCTCTTCTTTGGGACATGAGAATATGGAGAATTCTCGAAATCCCGAACCGGATGAAGATAGCGGAGTTGCCAATGGAGATTATGGCATTGCCGAGCCTTCAAATGATTTGGAGACTCCTCTAGTAAGTATATCTCCTGTAATTTATTCATAGAAGTATGAAATTGTTGATTTGTGAATGAATGAATGAGAATCCATGTGAGTATACGAGTAATTTTGCTGAAATACGTCACCAGAAAATTTCAGACTTCAACCTTTTAGTAAAAGCACCGTAGAATCTTCGTCCGAAGTTGGATTTTCGCAGTCAGCATATGTATATTCAAGCCTGGAAAATTTCCAAGCTTCTTCGTGAAAGATTTTTGAGTTTTGAGCATGTTCAGGGCCTGATAAAGGCGAAACAGTAAACTTTCAGGAGATTTTCAGAACTTTTTCAGATTGTATGTTGCCCAATGTTTTGACCATATCTCCTTGCTCGTTCATCCGATTGTTACGAAATTTTGATATGTTGTATAGAACATCCATACTAAGAGAATGTTATATGACTAAACATTAGATTCCTTACCAATTGCTCCCAGTTCATTGTTTCGTACATGACAGTGTAGAATCTCTTCAGATGAGCTTGTTTGAAAAACGTGTTTCATGGCTTCTACACTATTTTCTCATGTCTTGGATGCATAGTAAAGAACTTAAATGATGTTAGTTCACTTACATGCTGGGTTTTATGGTTGTGTTGGGTTTCCATGTTTAAGACGCTCTAATCCCATATAATCTTCGCATTAGGTGCCAAATGCCGAAGCTGGGAATGATAGAACCAACAATGATAAAAATTGAGCAATTCTGGGCTGTTGATGATGAGACACGCATCCATACGCCTCAATACCATGAAATTATTGCTGTTGATGTTGTGGAGGTGACTGAAACTCCAGTTATCCCCGATATGGTGGAACCCGAGTCGAGAATGGAAGAAACTACTCAGACAGAAGCTGTTTCTATGGTTGGTGATGCTTCTCCGGTGACTGAGAACTGTATGATAGTGCATGAATATATTCATGCATGGATTGATTTTGCTCCTCCGTTTGGTGAGACACTCCCATATCATACGCTAGTTGGTGGATTTAGTGTTCCCATGGGATATGCTGCTATATACGAGAGGTTGTGCAAGATGTATGTCCATATCGTCGTTACGAAAGATCCAGAGCATAGATATTTCTTGAAAAAGCAAGTAGAGAATATATTGCGTGTTATAGATGATATTCGTACCAGGGCCAGAAATACTGTTACTCGAGATGTACTCTTTGATTGGGAGTACAACTTGAAGAATGCTAAAGAACTCGGCTTCAATCTGAAGTGGCTTCGTCAAAAGGTTGATACCATCAGGGAAGCAGTAGAAGGCAACACACCTTTCACCAGTGAGTCTGTGACGAAGAAAATGGCTGAAGTTGCTGAATTGACTAGAAAACTGGAGTTGGAGAAAGCCGCTTTGCAAGTCTTGGAGGATGCGGAAAAGCAGAAATCTTATTTTGCTGACTTTATTTAGTTTTCTTTCCATGATGCCTTGAAACTTGAACTTCTGAGAGATGTGAGGTTTTATTTCGGTTTTCTCTTGATTGGTTTTGGATTGGTAGATGATTGAGGATTTTCTTTTGGATTTGATAGAGATTTTCTTTAAGTAAAATGAATTGAATTTTGTTAAGTTGCTGAATTCAAATACTGAATGCAAGTATTGCAAACATTTTTGAGGAATTGAAAATACATGTGAAAGAAAATCCTAAAAACAAATCAGATATTTCTGCGTCTTGAGCAGGGAACGTCTGAATCGTTGAATACCTCAAACATCAAAAGCCTTGAGATAATTCTCATGAATCATTGGTATGGCCCTGCCATCTGTGTTGATTATCTTGTAGTAGCCTCCAGTTATGGATCTTGCGACCATGAAAGGCCCTTCCAAGTTGGAGTTCCTTGCAGAATGGAGATCACGCTTAGTTTCCTTAAGAACTAAATTTCATTCCTTGAATTTGTTAGAATTGGTTGTCCGTGCCTTGAATATATTATGTTGATTCGTAATTCCTCGAGTAGTGGAGTTCCACGGCTTTGGTACATATGGATACTCGTGCAGAGCGAAACACCTAGGATATTGGTTATCAAATTCAGCCATTATTCTGGAGATGGCCGTGTCGGTGGAGTGCTGAATCTTGAGAGGTTCTGCATCTAACCACTTGGTGAAATATTGTTGAGGCGCATCCAACCACTCATAACGTTTAGTGAGTGCTAAGTGTCTAGCAGAATTAAGCCCTCAGACCAGTGTGGCGAATTTGAAAGTTGATAGTATGGACTTATGAGGAGGAATAAGACTTTCCTGAGTGCGGAACCTCTTGATGAAAGCATGTGCATCCTCTTCAGGGTTTTGTGTCAGTTCCATAAAGGCTTTGGCTGCTTCCAGATGCTCGAATGCTGGAGTGTCTTCTGCTTCCTCTGAATCATATCTTTCATCAACAGGTGAGTGTATAACTGGGGATATTGGATTCATTTGGCCGGCATGGATCCACGTTCTTCCGAGAACCATATCATATACAGGATCTTCTCTGATGATATGGAATTTGGTTTCAGCCCAAGTCGATCTGATCTTTATCTTAAGGATGATAAAACCGTATGCTTCCCCGGAGACTCCTTCATGATCTCTAACTGAAATAGGAGCGTGAGTTTCTTCTTGACGAGTGATGCCCGCAGTCCTGAGAGTCTTTAGAGAAATGATGTTCATAGTTGTGCCAACATCAATTATCACTCTTCTGAACTCATTTTCCTTGAGATGTACCGTGGTGAGCAGTCCCCAGTCATACATCTCTTTGTCAGTATCTGGAGGTTCAGGGAGTGCCTCTTGAATTGCTAATCGCTTTCCTGACACGATGTGGTTCAACGCAGCAAACATGTCATTTCTTTGATCTTTTAACAAGTACGACAATTCACAGACATGCTCAATCAAGGATTTAACTGCCTCTTTAACCGGCTGCTCGGAGAGTGTAAATGTTCTGATTGGGAGAGGATTTCTGTGTACTCCTTCAGTCCTCAATTCTCCTGAATCAGCCTTCTCTTTAAATATGCGCTTCAAGGTTCTGCAATCACTTGTTGGATGACTGGCATATCTGTGGAAACGGCAGTAGCGCGGATTCTCCATTTGTTCCTCAGTTGGTTCCTTTTTAACAGGTGTTAGTTGAATTGCACCATCCTGAACCCAAACTTCCAGTAGCTCGATCACTTCTTCAATAGAAAAGGGGAAGTCAGGTGCATCCTGATCATCCTGTTGATGTTGAACCGGTGGTTGTGCATTCCTGGCTTGATTGTTCTTCCTTGGCGCTTTTGGGGGATGGGATGCTGGAGAAGCATTCTTATGTTATTGTGCTTCAGATTTCCTCTTGATCCATTCAGCAACATTCATGGAAGTCTCAACATTATAATGTTTGTTGAGTAAACGCCTGGCAGCGTTGCTTCGAGTGTCCTTCGACTCCTCTATTTTGAAAGTTTTCGTTCTTTGTAGCATAGCAGGAGCAGTATTTGTTGATCGCTTCGCCGCTTCATGAAGTTCTGAGAAGGTATGAAAACGAAGATTTTCCAGCAAAGCTCTGTAGACTGGGATCATCCCGTTGATGCACAAATCCACTAGTTGTTGTTCAGTAACATTGGGATCATGGAAATCCAAAGCCTGGATTCTGAACCTCTTCAAATAATCGTTGAGATTTTCAGCGTTCTTCTGTGCCATCCTTCCTAAGTCAGAAAGAGTAATCTGCTCAGAGACGAAGAAGTATTTCCTGTAGAAAGCGTTAACCATTGCTCCCCAGTTAGAGATGCTTCCAGGTGCAATGTTTTTGTACCAGGTATATGCTCGTCTTGTTAGAGATTTGGAGAATTCTTTCAGACGAACAACATGATTGTGTTTGTGCTATCCTAGTGCCTCTAGGAATCAAAAAACATGCTTCCGACCATTCCCAGTTCCATTGTACAGCGTGAATATTGGAGAAGTGTAGCCTTTTGGAAGAGGGTTCTCCATGAAGCGTTCCAGCTCTTCACGACTGATGAAACTTGCAGGCTCTCCTGATGTTGTTTTCTCCGCAGCTTTCTGGACTTCGTCATTGTCGACCGGGACAACTTCTGGACCGTTAGTTGCAGCTGGTTCTTTGTTCTTTCCTTTGTCCTGAGATTTCTCTGATATCTTCTTAGTGAGAGTTTTGAGAAAATTGAAAAGCTCCTTCTGTGTCGCAGCCATGTCAATCTGATTTTTGGAAAGAGTCTCTTGCACCTTCATGAGATCATCTACGGCAGGCGGATTTTCCCTGACTACTTCGGGTCATCGGCCGAAGAGAGGATTATTTTTGTTGTTGGTGTGAGGAGGAGTAGTATCACCACCATCATTGTTGGAAGTGGGTATGGTTTCCTGAATATCCTCATTGTTATCGTGGTTGCTAGTGCTAGCATCGTTCGCATTTGTAACTGTCCCAGACCTAAGACCTGCCATTTTGTGAAAAGTGAGATTGCAACCGAGAGATTAATCTCCCACTGTGGTCGCCAATCTGTAGATGGGGAAAAACGAGTCGTTGGTTGTTTAGGGAAGTGGAGAGACGAGCGTGTTTTCAATACTTCTCAACCGAGCAAACTACTTAACCTCACACAGATGCACTGCAGAGGGATTACTTAGATTCGAGAGATCAATCTGTAGGACTCCGACCTAAACCAAGACAATGGTCGTTCCAGAGTCAATTCGGTCGCAAAGAGGGAGATGGGTTGATCTGTAGGAGAGAAGATGAGAATTGTGTGGGTTCAGCGATGATCAAGGATTGTGGATGTGTTGAAGGTTTCTGCAATTTTGGTGAACTGATGAGTTCGAATAAGTTATGAGTGCTCGATGAATTCTTGAGAGTAGTTACTCGATAAATTCTGTGTAGACAATTGATGATTTCTAGTGATCCTTCATCGTCCTCAATCATGGATTCAGAGACTTATTTATATTGTCAGAGTCGTGAACACCTTGATCCCTGTAAGTGTGACGGTTTCTTGAGTGAAAGAGTGGGAAAGTGGGAGATCGTGGTGAAAACAGTTCTAGATTGTGCGGAGACTTGGTCGATCATTCACCCACCACTTTGCTAACTCCTTCAACCGTTGACACGACTTACTTATATTTCTCGTTGTGGATGAATCCACGTGATGTAGGCTGCCATACCAAAACCCTAACTGATATCCCCCAATTTGACGCGATTGGTGTCTCACGAATCGTGGAGTTTGCATGACAGACGTGTATTAATTAGTCGGTTGTTGACTGATTAGATTGAGTCTAGGTTTTGTTGAATCGAGCATGAGTGATGAATGCTCTCTATTCATGGATCGAACATGTAGTTCTCTGAAATGATGTCAATATTGTAGATTCAGTGATGAATTACTGACCATTATTTGAACGAGAGCAAGTATTGATCAATTCGACGAATTACTGAATATTGAGAATTTGACGAGCAACTGAGCAAATACTGCTCAATTCGACAAATTAATGATAATTGATAATTTGACGTGCAACTGAGAAAGTATTGCTCAATTCAATAAATTACTGATAAATTACTAAATATTGATAGTTGGATCAACATTTGAGAAACTGAGCAAGTATTGCTCAATTCGAAGAATTATTTATTGGTGACGTGACCCAATAAAATATTAAAATATTGGTATCTTACTAAATATTATATGATTAATTCAGATGTTGGTTGCTGAGTCAACATAAATTCATTAGTGTTTGAATCTTGCTCAGATTGATTCGTGGAACATTTATTCGAAACCCTAATTTCAGATCAATTATTTGTTAATTGATAAATCGCTAAAAATATGTCATGAGTGATAAAGAAACGACCACATGGAATGATGGGCGTCCATGTGGTGCTCAGTGCTCGAGTGAGCATGCACCAGGATCCTCAGTTGGAGGGTTGGTGAAAGAATGATGATTAAATGCCGGTTTCATCATTTATTGAGATATTGCTGGATTCAGCATTAGGTGATCAAACCCAAGTATGAAAAATGGGGGACCGACCAAGAGAGAATGAGACCAGCTCTTGGTGGCCACGGGACCAGCTGTTGGTCGTTTGAGCAATCCCTAGGCTAGTTGTAGAGAATTTGGGCCCAATATGAGCAATTGAGCAAATTAGGTCAGAATTATGAAAACGTGTGGGACCGGATTTGTGCAAGCCCTAGGGATGACCCTGGTCGGTCAAGAAGGAATGCACGTGTTATCATGGTGTCCGTGTTTTTGTTCTGAGAGTTTCAGTATTTTCTGATGTGTGTTCGAGCAACATTGTGAATTTTTAGAAGAGTTTCATCTTAACTGAAATTCTTGATTTTTGTTGGAATGAACATGTATGCTCAATTGATCAATATTTTGTAAACATTAAAATAAGAGTATTTTAACATTTAAAATTGTCGTGAGAGGCTAGCCGGTCGTATGACCATGTTGTTGGTTTTTCATGATTTGAGAAATTATGACGAAATCATGATTTTTGCTCAAATCAAGGAGTTTCATGAATTGAGGAAAATAATAATTATAAAAGACTAAGGATTGCAAGGTGTGGGACCGGCCACGGACAGGGCATGGCCGGCCGGCTATTTTGCCCGGTCCCACAACACTTTCCCTAATTTTATATTATTATTTTTCATGAAACCGTGATGTTATGGAGAATCCATGAGTTTTGTTGAAACGGAGGAGTTTCATGAAATTGGGAAATAACAATTATAAAAGGCTAGGGATTGTAGGGTGTGGGACCGGCCACGGCTTGGGCATGGCTGGCCGGCTAGGTCGCCCAGTCCCGCACACCTTTCCCTATTTTCTAATATTGTTTTTCATGAATCCGTGAAGTTACGGAGAATTCATGAGTTTTTCTCAAACAAGGAAAGTTGCTAAAATCGAGGAGTTTTCATTAGTTAATGAAAATAACAAAATAAGAAAATAATGGAAGAGGCATGGGACCGTCCACGGCTAGGGCACGGTCGGCCAACCGGTGGGCCCGACCCATGGAGCCTCTCATTATTTTATTATTATTTATTATTTTCTCCTGTTTTGCGTAGGATTCCTCATCTGTCCATAATTTTGAATGCTCGTTTGTGCATCCGGGTGCTCAGTCGTGCATCATTGTCGAGTACATTTGCACCATTTTTGTGGGGCTTACTCAGTGATGGTCCAGATGCCCGGTTATTGAGTATTTATTATTAGTTTATGAAATTCAGTGGAGAATAATTTATGAAACTGAACAATAAAAATGAGTAGTTGCTTTATTATCAATTCATAGGATCATTCGTGGATTCGACCATGAATTCGGAATAATAAAATTACCTATTACCATTCCATGAGATCAGTCGTGGATTCGATCATGAAATCGGAGTAACGATATAATGTAGTTGTTTATTGCCATTTCATGATATCAAGTCGTGGACTCGGTCATGAAATCGGAGAAAAATATAATTGTTTATTGCCATTCCATGGGATCAGGCCGTGGATTCGACCATGGAATAGGAGCATAAATAGATCATTCTGGGAATTCAGTGGTGAATGTCATGGAAGAATTAATCTATTGCAGAAAGGATATTAGCCAGGTAAAGCGTCATATACATTCTGAAAGGTGCATAGTCAGATAGCAGCAAGTGTTGCCAGAATCTGAAGGCGTTAATGCTCTCAATCTACGGAGAACCGCCTGGGTCTATACACGGTCTCTCCACATAGTTAGGGAACAGTGAGTGTCACCGACGTCCTGAAGGCGTTAATGCTCTCAATCTACGGAGAACCTCCCAATCATTCTTCTATATGGAGGGGGGTCTCTCTCATGTAGTCAGGAAACAGTGAGTATCACCGACGTCCTGAAGGAGTTAAGCTCTCAATATACGGGGAACCGCCCAATTGTGTTATTCTACATAGAGGGAACGATGAGATGTCAGGGATCGAACATTCAGCTAGTGGAGGCCCTTCGACATACATGTTCATCATGGCTTTGTAAAATATGAATCGTTGCATGCATGAAAGCCGTGTCAAAACATGCATCATGATTTTACGGTTTTGACCTTTGTTGAAAATCCACCATCAACAGTGTGTTATCACCGGCACTGTTGTTGGAAGCGGGAGTAGTTTATGGAGTACCACCACTATTGCTAGTGCTAGCATTGTTTGGGTTACAATTTGTAACTAAACATGACCTAAGATCAACCATTTTGTGAAAGTTTGAGATTGCAACCGAGAGATTAATCTCTCACGGTGGTTGCCAATCTGTTGATGGGGAAAACGATTTGCAGGTTTTTCAGGGAATGGAGAGACGACCGTGCGGATGGAGGCTCCTCAACAGAGCAAACTGTCTAACCTCAAACAGATGCACTGCACGAGAGTGCTTTGAGTTCGAGAGATCAATTTTTAGGACTCCGGTCTAAACCAATAAATGACCGTTCCAGAGTCAATTCGGTCACAAAGAGGGAAGAGGGTTGACCTGTAGGAGGGAATCCAAGAAGTGTGTGAGATCAATGGTGATCAAGGATTGTGAATGTGTTGTGGGTTTCTGCAAATGAAAAATAAGTTTGAATTCTGCTCAATTGAGAGAGATTGTTGCTCACACGATGATTCTTGGTTAGACGGATGTTGTCTATTCAACCAGTGTCGTTCTCAATCGCCAATCCAGAAACTTATTTATATTTATAGAATATAGACACATTGATCTCCAGTAAGTGTGACAGTTGCTCGAGTGAAAGAGTGGGAAAGTGGGAAATCGTTGTTTAACCAAGTTCTAGGTCGTGTGGAGACTCGGTTCATTTTCCACCCACTACTTTTCTAACTCCCTCAACTACTTGCACGACTTACTCACATTTCTCATTGTGGATAAACAAACGTGCCGTAAGCCGCCAAACCAAAACCCTAATTAATATCCCCCATGTGCCGTGATTGATGTCTCACGAACGTGGAGTCTGCAAGGCAGACGTGTATTTGATTAGTCAGACGTTGACTTGATTAGACGATGAATCCAAGTATTTTTCAATCGAGCATGATTGTTAAATGCTCTAGGATTTATGGATTGAACATGTCTGCTAGGACGTATAGTTCTCGAATGAATGATGTTGATAATTGGATCAACATAATGAATATTGATAGTCTGAGCAAATATTGCTCGTCTGAACAAATGCTCATATGATGAATTGTTGAGTTAATGAATATTGATAGTTGAATTAATATTGGAGCTGAAAAGGCGAGGGTACCCAAATATACCTCAAGCTAAAACTTTTCCTACCTATAAGTCCTTTCTACGAAAGTGATTGTCTATGGACTGAGTCAAGACAATAAACTAATCGGTTCACACTTCGTGTGATCATCTATGGATACGAGATCGAGATAATACAACAACGAAGTATGTTACCTGATAAAAAGGTTCGGACTTAACCAAACACAATAGGATTCACTTATCAAGTAAATAGAAATTAACGTTTGTGTAATTTACTTTAATTATAATAAAACAATTATAATGTGGAAATATAAAGTAAATGACACAACAAGATTTTGTTAACGAGGAAATCGCAAATGCAGAAAAACCCCGGGACTTTGTCCAGAATTGAATACTCCCTGGATTAAGCCACTACACAAAATTACACCTAACTTCGTATAGTTCAGACCAAGCAACTAAACCTATAGTTGCCCTAGTTCCGTCTGTATTCCCACGCTTCCAACTTATGAACAACTCACGTGCTTGGAACAATTCCTCTGGTTTGTATCCCAAACAGTAAAGAAACAACAAATCTGTTGGTATCAACTCTATTCAACCAAGTGATATGAGTCGGAAAAAGTCTCTTCTGTTTATCTTAACATAAACTCCTTCGTCATGTCCTTAGATCTATCTTATGTTCAATTACCGAAGTAATCGTTTAAGATTAAGCCAACAACACGGTTAATCCAAAGAATTGTGTTGATGCCGATATACTCAATTAATCAATTCAATCTATCAAAAGGATAAACTGATTATTAATTGGATCATCATTTACCGAAACAAGTATTGTGCACATCAAAGATTATGAAACCACAAATCAGAAATCTTCAATATATTCTTCGTCTTCAAATCTTCTTAGATCTTCAATAATAACCTGCACACAATCACTTGAATCTGTTGTGATCAATCACGCACAGAACAAAGTCTGTTAACAATGGATTATCACAAGATCGTCTTTAGAACTAACAACAGTCTAAAGATCCCTGTCGAAACTCTGAACTAGTTTGAGTGAATCTTATATCAGAAGAGAAGATTCTCAATCATAAACAAACTAGGTGCAATCAAAGTTCAACCACCGTTAGTCAACCAAATCAATAAAAACAAAAGATAAACCGCAATTATCTAGTTTCCGACCAACGGTACACACTAGAGCTTCTTAATCCCAAAGAAGACTTTAAACTAAGTGGTCGTAAGAGATTTCGCCTAATTAGGTTACTCTCCTCACCAAATAGGAGACTACACAAGTAACAACACATCAAAGAGGAAGCTTGTTGTTACGAAGGATTAGTTTGCTAGAAAGGCAAACTTCAAGTATTTATTGACAAGGAAGTTTGGACTCCAAGGAATTTCCAAAACCAAAAATATTCTCAAGATATTCATTAAAGCACAAATTCGGTTTCCATAATTCCTGGAAATGCTCTGTCCAAAAATAATGATCGAAATCTCTCATAAAATATCTAATTAGTAAATGCACATTAATAATTCTTATTTTCCTAGAAAAGAAGTTAATTACCTTAATTAAAATATTTTTAACTTATTTATGTTTCGATCCTGGGATTCTCTTCCCTTAGCTATTAAGGAATAACTTTGAATAATTAAAGAAATAAGCATTCACAACACGTGTTCAAAGTATGTCGACATCCTTACTTTGTAAGTTCTCTTTCACACTTACAACCTTAAAACCGATTTTCCACACTTCCAAACAAGTTTAAAATTGGTTCATATGACTTTCAAGAACTATGTGATTGATCAAATAACATTCAATCACAATCATGGGTTTAATGGTTCTACCAAAACAAGTTTCGATTCTGCCTTCCATGTGAGTATTGTGCATAGTCACGCTAGCTTTCCAAAATTCGGTTGACTAGGTACTAGGATCGGTTCCCAACATATATACGGTATCTAACTTATATGTGTTGCACATGTTCATAGGATCGGTTCCCCTTTTCCTAAAAACGTGTTGCACATGTTCATATGATCGGTTCCCCTTTATGCTATAAGCCTTGTTGCACCTCATACAAGGATCGGTTCCCCTTTGTGAGTACTGCACCTCTTACTAGGATCGGTTCCCCTTTACCATATTTGGTCAGACATAAAATCGCAAACCCGATCATACCATCTCAGGTGATTACTTAAGATCGGTTTCACTAATAAAAGTCATACCAATACATAAGTCAGGCCTTTGTGAACAGTTCTACCAAGAACACAAACAAGTCGTGAACGGTTATACTCAATCACACATATTGGTTGTTCATAAGATATACAACGAATAACAAAACCAATAACGCCTGGCGATTTCCTTTTTGATTCACAAACAAGTTTATGAGCTTACTTCATTAGAATACATGTAAAACATTGTTCCCTAGGATGAAATCCTCACCTCATACCCATACAAAATCACAATAGCATTCAAATGATTATGGCGGTGTCTTATCTACAAAGTTTAATGGTTAAGCAATAAACATCGAATTGTATTCCTTAATGCTATGTTTATCTAGAGTTCAAATATGCTTCGCAGTTTTGTTTTCAATATGCACGACTTGAAAGATACGTTAGGGAATGAAACAGTTCAAGTCAAATATCACTAACTTCAAGTGGAAGGATGATTGTTGTCGTTGTAGCTCCTTGCTTCTTCACATCTTCAAGTCTTCGCAATACTTGTAATGTCTCATTATCCTAATACTTCAAGCTAACCTATACGAAGTTTACTCTAGTACATAATCAAGCGACTCTTAACATGAGTTTTGATTCACTAAAATATGACAACCAAACTTGACATACCAACGCTTGGTGGGTTCAACCGATCTATGCTCTAACAATCTCCCCCTTTGTGAATTTAGTGACAAAACTCTTACATCATATGGATAAACAAATTACAAGAATTCATTACACATACGCTTGATTCCCGAATTCAATAGCAGAGTAAACTGCTTACATTCAATCCTTGAAATTTTCGATGTTGACATTATAATAACAAAGCTAAAACTCCCCCTAAGGAATATAGGTAGATATTCAATCCGCACGTCTTTGTTATACCAATTCATATGACATGTTACTCCCCCTTAGTCTGTGCTTTCACTCTTTCATTTAGATAAAACGTTTAAGCACCAATGTTATTTTCCTTAGCGATACCAATCAATATAAAATCAATGCTAGTATCACTTGTTTACTCCATATATTTCTCCCCCTTTTTGTCACAAAATGACAAAGAAACGAAAAAATAAAGGACAACACGAAAAGAATCTTACAAATGTCAAAATAGACTTGCAACCTGTAGAGTTAGGCACGAGGGTTCCACACATCATGTTCTGATAACCAATATCAAAACCGAAACTACAAGTAGTTTTATTTTGATATGTTACCAAGGAAACAATTTACCGAAACAATTTTTCCAATTTATTTTAGCAAAACAAAAATCAACTAAGCACCTTAGTCCCTTTGCTAAACCGATCGTTCAAAAACAACCGCTTAATTCGATAAGACCAAAATAAATATAACTTTATTTTTCTCATCAGGTTCTAATTATCCATAAACTTAGACCTTCCAATTTTAAACAAGACAAGTACTAGGTTAGTCAACTAGCATTTCTTGTTAAGGCATTCGATTAGACTTGAATAACCTAAATCTCACTTCGATAAGTCTAACTAAGATCAGAATTAACTTAGTTTCTCTTATCCAGAATCGAATTGGACTATCCCGTAATCTTTTTATTTTTTTAAGCCATAAATAATTCATACAAAACAAATAAATCAACTTTCATAATTATTCACCTCAACCAGAAGCAATTGAAACACCATAAGCATTAAAACACCGCAATTGCACCAAAATTTTGTAAGCCTAAACAATTGGTACCATACAATAAAGCAAGATAACAACAGTTTTTCTTAACCGATACCAATTGAATTACACACATCCACACACACATCATGGAAGAAACATCAATTGTTCCGAAATTTTGTTAAGCAAAAACAATAAATATATATAATATAAACTCAGGCTTTTCTTAAACAGAAAAACAATTAGCTAACAAGATTGTTACCTCAAATTTCGCTTCCACTTCTCCAATATGATTGCATCTTCGTCCAGGGAGAATTGATATCGAAATATCATCATGTTGTCATCCTTATGCAAAAACAAAAGTATAACAACAACCAATAACGCCTGGCGATTTCCTTTTCGATTCACAAACAAGTTTATGATCTTACTTCCTTAGAACACATGTAAAACATTGTTCCCTAGGATGAAATCCTCACCCATACCCATACATAATCACAATAGCATTCAAATGATTATGGCGATGTCTTATCTACAAAGTTTAATGGTTAAGCAATAAACCTTGTATTGTATTCCTTAATACTATGTTTATCTAGAGTTCAAATATGCTTCGCAGTTTTGTTTTCAATATGCACGCCTTGAAAGATACGCCAGGGAATGAAATAGTTCAAGTCAAATATCACTAACCTCAAGTGGAAAGATGATTGTTGTCGTTGTAGCTCCTTGTTTTTCACATCTTCAAGTCTTCGCAATACTTGTAATGTCTCATTATCCTAATACTTTCAAGCTAACCTATACGAAGTTGACTCTAGTACATAATCAAGTGACTCTTAACATGAGTTTTGAGTCACTAAAATATGACAACCAAACTTGATATACCAACGCTTGGTGGGTTCAACCGAGCAATGCTCTAACAGGAGCAAATATTGCTCATCTGACCAAATATTGCTCATTTGATGAATTACTGGATATTGATAGTTGAATCGATATTTCTCGGCTGAGAAAATATTGCTCATTTGATGAATTATTCGTAGTATGACCAAATAAAATATTGGTGGATGGATCGAATATTATATAATTAATCCAAATGTTGATTTCTGGATCAACATAAAATTATTAATGTTTAAACTTGCCCAGATCTATGATTTGCGGAGCATTCAGTTCGAAACCTTAATTTTGATCGATTGCTGATCAATTGATGGTTTACTGAAAATAAATCATTGAGCGAAGGCGGGACCAACTACATTGGATGATGGCCTACCATGTATCGCCCAACTGCTCGAGTGAGCATGCACCAAATCCCTTTGTTGACCATTTGGTGAAAGGATGATCAAATGCTGGTTTAATTATTTATTAAAATAATGCCCGTCTGAGCGTTAGGTAATAAAACCTAATTATGGAGAGATGAAGGACCGACAAAGGGGTTATGGAACCGGCCCTTGGTGGTCGTGGGACTAGTTGGTGGTCGATTGAGCAAATTCCAAGTTGGTTGGAGAGAGTTTGGACCCAATATGAACTGTTGAGAGCTAATTAGGTCAAAACTATGAAAGAGTGTGGGACCGACTCCTTTCCAGCCTAAGAGACGACCTTGGTCGATCAAGGTGGCATGCCCGTGTCACCATACTGCCCGTGTTTCAGTCCTGAGAGTTTTGGTATTTTCTAGTGTGCGTTTCAGCAATACTTTGGATTTTCAGAAGAGTTTGATCTTGACTGAAACTCTCAATTTTGCTCGAATGATCAAGTAAAACTTTGCTCGTGCGACCAATATTTTGGGAATATTAAAATAATAATATTTTAATTTTTGACGCGAGAAGCCTAGTCGGTCATGTGACCATTTGACTTTTTGGCTTTTTCATGGTTTGAGCAATATTCGAGAAAATATTGAAAAACCAGGGTTTTTTGCTCAAACGACGGAGTTTCATGAGATGAAGAAAATAATAATATGAGAAAATAGGGAACTGTAAGGTGTGGGACCGGCCATGGCTAGGGCATGGCCGTCCGACTAGGTGGCCCAGTTCCGTGATACCTTTCCCTATTTTTTTCATCGTTTGAAGGAAAATATGGAGAAACTAAGAGTTTTGCTCAAACGAGGGACTTTGCGCAAATGAAGGAGTCTTCAAGAGATGAGTAAAAATAAAAAAATAATATAAAATAATGGAAAGAGGCACGGGACCAGACGGACGTTTGGGTGCTCGTATGTGCATTATTGCTAAGTAGACTCGCACCATTTTCTCGGGGCTTACTCGGTGGTGGCCCAGATGCCTGATCGGCGGATATTTATTACTAATTCATGAAATTTCAGCTGAGAATAATTCATGAAATGGAGTAATAAAAATGAGTTGAGTATCTATTACTAATCCATGGAATCCAGCTGAGGATCAGCCATGAAACAGAGTAATGAGATAAAATAGATTATTTTCAAGGAATTCAGTTGATGAATTACATGATAGAATTAACCTATTTGCATAATCGAGATATGAGATAATTGAAGCATCATACTCGTTTTGAGGGGGTGTATAGTCAAGGAACAACGAACGTTGTGACGTCCTAAAGGCGTTAGGCTCTATACTAGCATACAATATGTCTAGGAGCCGCCTAACATTAAGAGATTCTATACACGGTCTCTCTACGTAGTCAGGGAACAATAATCAGCGTGACTTCCTGAAGGCGTTAGGCTCAATACTAGCATGCAATATGTCTAGGAGCCGCCCAATCATTTAGATTATATGTAGAGGTGGTGATGAAATGTGTGCAGCATCGAAAGCTCAGCTGAGAGGCCTTTCGAGAAACATATTCATGATAGCTCTGATAGGAACATTCGCTCAGTTAGAGATCGTGAAATGGTTCACGAATCATAAAATATGAATTGTGACATACATTCCTGAAGCCGGGCCAGAAACATGCAGTATCATGATTTTACGATTTTACCCCTTACGAAAATCCACCATCAACACTTGTATACCTACTAACCATGTCGATTATATTTTCAGGTGCGTTTAAATTATTTTTACGAGATAATTAACATTTGATTAATTATCTAAAACACTAGACGTATTTGATCACATGCTGGTGACTCAGAGTTAATCTTATGTGTTCATGGAAATGAAGATTAAGCTTTTAAGTTCAAACCGGCTAGTTCCGGCTAACCATGTTGAACATAGTCTTTATACACGGTTCGGTGACGATCTCACCTAACCAGAGTGTATATCTTGCTTATGTAAATCATATTCAAAGATTCATCTAACGGTGGATATTATTTGCTTGGTTCCAAAGCTATCTTAGCTTAAACCTAAAGCAACTTATACTTTGAATGTCTATAAAAGGAGAACTTCAAGAAATTGAGATCTTTAAATACCGACACTACTTTTTGGTGTGTTCTACTTGTATCTAGAGTCATCCTCTTCGTAACCCTTTTAGGGTTTAGCGACTACAAAGTCTTCATAGGGATTCGTGAAGCCGGGTCCAGTTATCTTTCCTTGATAACTTGTGTACCCTGATCTTGATTGTTTGTTGAGCTTGCTCCATTGATCAAGATAGATAGAAATCATCAAAGTTCTCTTCGTCTCAAACTTTTTTGATTCCATAGGTTTTATACTTGTGAGGTGAATAATAATCTAGGCTACACTTCGGGTTGCATAAGTCTGGATTTTCAGGTTAGCTATACTTTGTTTATTGCTATCGATTTCCACACATTTGATCAAGTTATTTGATTGTAAAAGGAAATCATATATATGCTTAATCTACGGGAGGCATATTTGGTTTAAAGTCTTCAATTGAGTTGAAGCAACTCTTAGTTGGTGTGACGTCATCTAAGGGAATCAATTTCGCGGAGTCCTGGATTCAAGAGGCGTAAGGAGTGCGATTGTACCTTAATCGAAGGGATACCTTTTAGGGCTCAACTACATTCCAGTTCGAAGTTAATTGGTAGTAGGCTAGTGTCTGTAGCGGCTTAATACAATTTGGTGTTCAATCTGTACTTAGTCCCGGGTTTTTTATGCATTTGCGGTTTCCTCGTTAACAAAACTTCTGGAGTCTGCGTTATTTCTTTTTCCGCAATATATTGTTTATCTTTATAATGAAATATCACAGGTTGTACGTTGATCAATCTTAGTAGATACATCCGACCTAGAGTGAGACAGTCATTTGATGTAGACTCGACTAGGATCTATCTTCTATGGGTTAGAACATTAACTTTTCGATCAACAATGCGGGCAAGCTGCCTAGCTTTGACACAGTCCACGATGAGTTTCTTCTGATTCCTGATCAAGATATTTTGATTTTCAAGGATTTTGGTCTGACCATCAATAAGTTGATTCATTTGCAGTTGAAGATTTGAAAATTCGACCCTAGAGTCATTCTGAAAAAGAATTAAATCCTTGACAGATTATCCAATCCAGGAGTTGTACTCTTTCAATCATCTTTTTCAAGACAAGATCTTGAAATGAATCGCATCCTTTAATGTCTTCTTCCATCTCAAGATTCACCACTTCCTGAGGTCTTGAGGAGTTCTCCATTTTATTTTATTTTATTTTATTAGGGAAGGAAAAATAATATAATATATATATATATATATTTTTATGAAAAAGAGAAGGACTCCCTTGTTAAGGAAACCCTAAAACACCCAAGAAAGACACGAAAGTTCCTTGACCTGTTATGAAAGGTTAATGGATCAGAAAAGATCCAAAAATAAGGAAATACTCTTTGTTTTCATATATCTCTTACCTTCATAGATCAATAATTAAAAGATTTAGTCAGAGCATAAGGAGAAGATACAATAGTTACAAGGAGTCAAGAAATGACTCAACCTTCACAAAAGAAAAAAACAACTAAATCAAACACAAGACAAATGGTAATCTACATCAAACGTGAGCATCTCGCAAATGTCATCCTGGCAACTCTCAAGTTAGATACAAGGATGAAATTACCTAGAGCTAGGTAGCAAAGTGAGAAGTAATCCCACCATGACCATATTGAGATGAATTGTAAATACCATCTAAATGTTTGATCCTTGCATTCCTTACCTTTCTTTGGTTATTTGTTATTCCATAGAAATAAGACATTAACCTCTTTAAATATCCATCAGATGGATTTTTTCTGAGGATTAAATCTAAGACCTCTAGAGATTGGTTCCAGAGGATCAGAATTGAGAAAATTCCATCTTCTAGACTTAGATCTACCAGACTTCTTCTGATTTTCACTTGGAACGCATACAATGGCAGTGTATTAGCACTGAAAATGCGGGGGTATAACAACCACACCCAACAATTCGTTTGGAAATATGAGAGGACTCACTCCAATATACTTTCCAAAGAATCAACCAAACAGTCAGACTCAATCTAGAGAAAATTATATACAAGAGCTTATATCTCTAACTCTCAATTCAATCTGCAATCAGCAAATAGAAATTTGCGAGCCCGATTGAATATAAAAGGAGTAAATTTGAATGGTACCAAAGACCAATGTTCAAGGATCAATCAATCTCAATCAACAACCAAAGGTTGGATTTCCTAATTGATCGATACGACGCATAACCTGTGATATTTCAATTATATAACAAAATATAATGCGGAAAAGAAATAACACAAACACCAGAATTTTGTTAATGCAGAAAAACGTCGGGACCTAGTCCAGCTTTGTGAAAAGGTGAGGGTACCCAAATATACCTCAAGCTAAAACTTTTCCTACCTATAAGTCCTTTCTCCGAAAGTGATTGTCTATGGTCTGAGTCGAGACAATGTAACTAATCGGTTCACACTTCGTGTTATCTTCTATGGATACGAAATCAAGACAATACAACAACGAAGTATGTTTACTTGATACAAAGGTTCGGACTTAACCAAACACAATAGGATTGCTTATCAAGTAAACATGAATTAACATTTGTGTAATTTACTTTAATTATAATAAAATAATTATAATGCATAAAATATAAAATATAAGTAAATGACACAGCAAGATTTTGTTAACGAGGAAACCGCAAATGCATTAAAACCCCGGGACCTTGTCCAGAATTGAATACTCTCAGGATTAAGCCGCTACACAAAATTAAACCAACTTTGTATAGTTGAGACCAATCAACTAAACATATAGTTCACCTAGTTCCGTCTGTATTCCCACGCCTCCAACTTATGAATAAGTCACATACTTGGAACAATTCCTTTGGTTCGTATTCCAAACATTTTAGGAACAAAAAATATGTTTGGTAGCAACTCTCTTCAACCAAGTGATATGAGTTCGACAAAGGCTCTTCTGTTTATCTCAATAAACTCCTTCGTCAGGTTCTTAGATCTATCTTATGTTCAACTACCAAAGGTAATTTTTAAGATTTTTCAATCAATACTTTTAATCACAAAGAATTGTATTGATGTTGATCTACACAACTAATCAATCCAATCTACCACAAGGATAAACCGATTATAGTTGGATCCTCTTATACAGAAACAAGTATTGTGCACACCAAAGATTATGAACCCCAAATCAGAAATCTTCAATATCTTCTTTGTCTTCAAATCTTCTTAGATCTTAAATAAACACCTGCACACAACAACTTGAATCTCTTGTGATCAATCACGCACAGAACGGAGTTTGTTAGCAATCGATTATAACAAGATCGTCTTTAGAACTAAAAACAGTCTAAAGATCCCTGTCTATACTTCGATTTAGTTTGAGTGAATCTTATATCAGAAGAGAAGATTCTCAAGCATAAACAAACTAGGTGCAATCAAAGTTCAGCCACCGTTAGTCAATCAAATCAATCGAAAACACAAGATAAACCGCAATTATCTAGTTTCCCACCGCTACTAATAGAGCTTCTCAATCCCAAAGAAGACTTTAAACTGAGCGTCCGTAAGAGATTTTGCGTAATTAGGTTACTCTCCTCTCCGAATAGGCGGCTACACCAGTAACAACACAACCGAGGAAGTTTTCTGTCACGAAGGATTAGTTTACTAGAAATGCAAACTTCATGTATTTATAGACAATGAAGTTTGGACACCAAGGAATTTCCAAAACCGAAAATATTCTCAAGATATGCAATATATTCCAAATTCGGTTTCCATAATTCCTGGAAATGCTCTATCCAAAATATTGACTGAAAATCTCTTTGGAAAATCTTCAACTAGTAAATGCACATTACTAATTCTCGTTTTCCTAAAATAAAATTAACAACCTTAAGTAAAAGATTCTTAACTTATTTATATTTTGATCCCGGGATTTTCTTCCTTTATCTATTAAGGAATAACTTTGGACAATAAAAGATAAATATTACATCACTTGTTCAAAATATGTCGACATCCTTACTTGGCAAGTTCTCTTTCATACTTACAACCTCGAAACCGATTTTCCACATTTCTAAACAAGTTTAGAATTGGTTCATATGACTTTCAAGAACTATTTGATTGGTCAAGAACACTCAACCACAAATCATGGGTTTAACGGTTATACCAAAACAAGTTTCGGTTCTACCTCCATGTGAGTACTGTGCATAGTCACACTAGCTTTCTAAAATTCGGTTGACTAGGTACTAGGATCGGTTCCCCGCATATATATGGTATCTAACTTATATGTGTTGCACATGTCCATAGGACCAGTTCCCCTTTGCCTAAAAATGTGTTGCACATGTCCATAGGATCCCTTTATGCTAAAAACTTGTTGCACCTCATACAAGGATCGATTCCCCTTTGTGATGTGTTGCACCTCTTACTAGGATCGGTTCCTCTTAACCCAGAGTCGGTCATACAAAAATCACAAACTCGATCATACCATCTCAGGTGATTACTTAAGATCGGCTTCACTAATAAAAGTCATGCCAATACATATGTCAGGCCTTTGTGAATAGTTTTACCAAGAACATAAACAAGTCATGAGCGGTTATACTAAATCACATATATTGGTTGTTCACAAGATATGCAATGAATAACAATACCAATAACGCCTGGCGATTTCCTTTTCGATTCATAAAAGAATTTATGAACTTAATTCTTTAAAACACATGTAAAACATTGTTTCCTAGGATAAAATTCTCACCTCGTACCCATACATAATCACAATAGCATTCAAATGATTATGGCGATGTCTTATCTACAAAGTTTAATGATTAAGAAATAAACCTCGTATTGTATTCCTTAATACTGTCTATCTATGTTGATATCATCCTTACAAGTATTGAGAAGTCTTGAAAATGTGAAGAAGCAAGGAGCTACAACGACAACAATCATCCTTCCACTTGAGATTAGTGATATTTGGCTTGAACTGTTTCATTCCTAAACGTATCTTTCAAGTCGTGCATATTGAAAACATAACTGCAAAGCATATTTGAACTCTAGATAGACATAGTATTAAGGAATACAATACGAGGTTATTGCTTAACCATTAAATTTTGTAGATAAGACATCGCCATAATCATTTGAATGCTATTGTGAATATTTATGGGTATGAGGTGAGGATTTCATCCTAGGGAACAATGTTTACATGTGTTCTAAGGAAGTAAGTTCATAAACTTGTTTGTAGACCGAAAAGGAAATTGCCAGGTGTTATTGGTTTAGTTATTCATTGCATATCTTATGAACAACCAATATATGTGGTAGAGTATAACCGCTCACAACTTGTTGTGTTCTTGGTAGAACTATTCACAAAGGCCTGACTTATGTATTCTTATAACTTTTATTAGTAAAACCGATCTTAAGTAATCACCTGTTGTATGATCAAATTTTGTATGTCTGACAAATTAATAGGAAAGGGGAACCGATCCTTGTAAGTGGTCCATTACATCAAAGGGAACCGATCCTTGTATAGGGTGCAACAAGGTTTATAGCAGAAAGGTGAATCGATCCTATGGACATGTGTAACACGTTTTTAGGCAAAGGGGAGCAGATCCTATGGACATGTGAAATACATATAAGTTAGATACCATATATATATGGGGAACCGATCCTAGTACCTAGTCAACCGAATTTTTGGAAAGCTAGTGTGATTATGCACAATACTCACATGGAGGTAGAACCGAAACTTGTTTTGGTAGAACCGTAAAACCATGATTGTGATTGAATGATGGTTTGATCAATCACATAGTTATTGAAAGTCAGATGAACCAATTCTAAACTTGTTTGGAAGTGTGGGAAATCGGTTTCAAGGTTGTAAGTGTGAAAGAGAACTTACAAAGTTAAGATGTCGACAAACTTTGAACACGTGTTGTGAATGTTTATTTCTTTAATTGTTCAAAGATATTCCTTAACGGCTAAGGGAAGAGAATACAAGGATCGAAACATAAGTAAGTTAAGAATCTTTTAATTAAGGTTATTAATTTCATTTTGTAGGGAAATTATAGAATTAGTAGTGTGCATTTAATAATTAGATTTTCTGAGAGATTTCGATCGTTATTTTTGGACAGAGCATTTCCAGGAATTACGAAAACCGAATATGTGCTTTAATGAGTATCTTTAGAATATTTTCGGTTTTGGAAATTCTTTGGTGTCCAAACTTCCTTGTCTGTAAATACTCGAAGTTTGCCTTTCTAACAAACTAATCCTTCGTAACAACAGATTTACTCTTTTGTTGTTGTTACTGGTGTAGCCGCCTATTCGGAGAGGAGAGTAAAGGCGAAATCTCTTACGGCCGCTCAGTTTAAAGTCTTCTTTGGGATTGAGAAGCT
Source organism: Papaver somniferum (assembly GCF_003573695.1). NCBI lineage: Eukaryota > Viridiplantae > Streptophyta > Magnoliopsida > Ranunculales > Papaveraceae > Papaver > Papaver somniferum. The sequence continues at coordinate 30,840,534 of NC_039368.1, forward strand.
CTAGCGCGACCCGCTGGTGGGAAACTAGATAATTGCGGTTTATATTTTGTTTTCGATTGATTTGATTGACTAACGGTGGTTGAAATCTGATTGCACCTAGTTTGTTTATTCTTGAGAATCTTCTCTTCTGATATAAGATTCACTCAAACTAGTTCAGAGTTTCGACGGGGATCTTTAGACTGTTGTTAATTCTAAAGACGATCTTGTGATAATCCATTGTTAACAGACTCCAATCTGTGCGTGATTGATCACAAGAGATTCAAGTGATTGTGTGCAGGTTTTTATTGAAGATTTAAGAAGATTTGAAGATAAAGAAAATATTGAAGATCTGACTTGGGTTTTATAATCTTTGGTGTGCACAATACTTGTTTTGGTAAAAGAGGATCCAGTTAATAATCGGTTTATCCTTATGGTAGATTGGATTTATTAATTGAGTAGATCGGCATCAACATGATTCTTCGGATTAATGGTGTTGTTGGCTTAATCTTAATCGATTAACTTTGGGTGATTGAATATAAGATAGATCTAAGGACCTGACGAAGGAGTTTATGTTGAGATAAACAGAAGAGCCTTTGTCCGACTCATATCACTTGGTTGAAAAGAGTTGACACCAAACAGATTTGTTGTTCCTTTACTGTTTGGAATACGAACCAAAGGAATTGTTCCAAGTACGTGACTTATTTATAAGTTGGAGGCGTGGGAATACAGAAGGAACTAGGTGAACTATAGGGTTAGTTACTTGGTCTCAATTATACGAAGTTAGTGTAATTTTTGTAGCGGCTTAATCCTGAGAGTATTCAATTCTGGACTAGGTCCCGAGGTTTTTCTGCATTTGTGGTTTCCTCGTTAACAAAATCTTGTTGTGTCATTTACTTTTATATTCCGCATTGTAATTGTTTTATTATAATTAAATTAAATTACACAAACGTCAGTTCCTATTTACTTGATAAGCAATCCTATTGTGTTTGGTTAAGTCTGAACCTTTGTGTCAAGTACACATACTTCGTTGTTGTATTGTCTCGATCTCGTATCCATATACGATCACACGAAGTGTGACCCGATTAGTTTCATTGTCTCGACTCAGTCCATAGACAATCACTTTCGGAGAAAGGACTTATAGGTAGGAAAGTTTTAGCTTGAGGTATATTTGGGTACCCTCGCCTTTTCAATTGGTATCAGAGAAGGCAAACACGAAAAGATCTAACAATCTGTGTTTGGTGCGATCCAACCTATAAGAATTGAATCTAATGTACGATTCAGTTAACGCTATGCAAGAGTTTGAATGCTCAAAAGTTGAAGATGTTAATACTTCGTTGACTCATGATCTAGGAGTTACGAAAACATCTATGCCTTTTTCTGAGGAAAAAGAAGATGCTGATAAAGAGTTGGTAAAACTCCTAAAGCCTATACAATCTCTGTCTTCTAAAGTGTTTATTTTAAAGACAGAGTCAAATCTTCTTAAGCATGAGATTAGAGAAAAAGACATTCAACTGAACTGTCTAGCCAAAGAGAAAATGGATCTCGCTGTCAAACTAGAATCTCTTAGTAGATCTCTTACGGATAAAGAGACACGTCCTATGACTCTGAATAATGATGTTGTTGTGATTTCTTCTGATGAGGAAACTAAAAGTCCTTGCTCGAATTTTACAGATTGTGACAAAACCGGGTTAATCACATCTGAAACAGATCAAGATGATAGTAGTTTGCCTAACTACATCAAGTTAGAGGAGGATGAGAAACCATTTTCTAGATCAACTGATGATCAAACGAAATCTTGTCCAAAAAAAACTTTTAATCGATTCCGTGATGACTCTAAGGAATACAATTTTCAGTCACTTGACAGGAAACTTATACTTCTTCAACATTCGGCGGCAAAAATTTCGAAAGAAGTTTCTTGTCTTAAAAAACTGAAAGATTATTCCTTAGTAGAAAGACATATTATACTACATCCCAATAAGATCAACTCAAAGGAGTCAGAGGAAAGAGTTGATAATCGCTTCTGAAAAAAGGTTCCTCCGCACCCATATCGAAATAGTTCTGGTTTTGATGAGGAACGACTTCAGAAGGAAGGGAAAGAGAGAATCTCTTCCAAAAGAAACAATCAGGATTTTCTGATAATTATTTCAAATGATCACACTAATGTGAATAATAAGGAAGTCCTTAGAATGAGAAAATCTTATGAAAATCTCATTGCAAGAATTAAGAGAGATATAGCTGTCTCCGAGAATTCTCACATTAGTATGTTTTCTCCATATGATCATATCTCTAGAGTTAGAAAAGATCATCGTCTTGGGAGAAAATATTTTGGGCAGAAGTTCCCTAAAAGAAACATGAACTATGTTTCTGATATTCACTGTAAGATGGAAAAAGCTTACTCCGATGCAACTTAGTCGTATATATGTTGTTCCTTCTCATCTTTTTGTGCTCTTAATATTGGATGAGAAAAGCACATAAAAAAAGGGGGCACATACTAAAGGAAGTTTTTAGTAATAAGAGATATCTTGGAATATCTTTTGATTCTACTTTTTAATAAAAAGAGAAGTTCGAAAAACATATATGTATATATTTTCGAAAAAACTTGGTTCAAAAATTATCTCTTAAGATTATTGTCTTTCCTTGATAAAGATGTCTCTTATAACTCGCAGCGTTACAAGGAGTGATAGAAGGGAAGCACGAAAAGTAAGAATCTGTCAAGGGTTTGTCCCATATCGAAAAATCAGAAAGATTGTCTCAAGAAAAGTGTCTGATAATAACTCTGGTATATCTCAAGATGAAATAAGTTTCTTTGTGATCCATGATTCAGATTCTGCCAAGTGGTTCTCCACTGATGGTATGCACGAAACTATGCATGGGTTTGATGAACTCATAAGAAGTCTTTTCTCCTTGTTGCAAGATCGAGATGGACTGAAAGAAAGTCTAGATGAGGCAAAAAGTGAGCTTGCTAACTTGAAGCTTCAGATGGAAGATCTTATGAAATATAAAGTGGTAGCAGACAAGTCTCTTGAGACATGCGTTAAGAGTTTGAACACTGAAGAGACCCCGGTGAACAACAAGAGCACCACTAGAGATTAAGTGATTTGTTGTAATACTTAATCTAGTATAATAGACATCAATTTTGATTTCTTTCATTGATTGTATTGGTCTATTATGAATAAAACTATTATGATAAAATTATTTGATTAGTAATTTTTCTTGTGATAGCTTTCGGTTTACATAGCTTGTGCTTAATTGCTTTTATCTTATTGCTATGTATGTTTATGGGATGTTTGATTTCGGTCTTACTACCTTAATATTCGATCTCATATATTGTGAACCCTTATGGTTTTGGTGACTTTTTGATTTAGCGGGATTAAGTTCTATCCTTAGTAGGTAGGCTTTATCAAAGGATCATGAGGGGTTCTGATAGAAACAATATGTGAAAAAGTCACAATGTGTTGAATCGGTTTTTATTTAGCATAAAAGCATATGCGTTTCGACGGTTTTCAACTTTTTCTTGCAATTGTTAAAACCGGCTTTCAACCTTTCTCTGGTAAAGGTTGAGGTGTGCTGTTATTCTTTTGTTTATGCAAAGGATGACAACGTGGTGATATTTCGATATCAATTCTCCCTGGACGAAGATGCTATCATATTGGAGAAGTGGATGCGAAATTTGAGGTAACAATCTTGTTAGTTAATTGATTTCTTGTTTAAGAAAAACCTGAGTTTATATTATATATATTTTTTGCTTTTTCTTAACAAAATTTCGGTTCAATTGATATTTATTCCATGATGTGTGTGTGTGGATGTGTGTTTCAATTGATTCCGGTTAAGAAAAACTATTGTTATCTTGCTTTATTGTGTGGTATCAATTTTTTAGGCTTACACAATTTCGGTACAATTGATGTGTGTGTGGTTCAATTGGTTCCGGTTAAGAAAAACCATTGTTATCTTACTTTTTTATGGTATCAATTGTTTAGGCTTACAAAATTACGGTGCAATTGCGGTGCTTTTAATGTCTATGTTGTTTCAATTGCTTCCGGTTGAGGTGAATAATTATGCAAGTTGATTTGGTTTGTATGAATTATTTATGGCTTAACGAAATAATCTGTGTACGGGATGAGTTGTTTAGTCCAATTCGATTCCGGATAGAAACTAAGTTAATTCTGATCTTAGTTTGTCTTATCAAAGTGAAGTTTCGGTTATTCAAGTCTAATCGAATGCCTAGACAAGGAATGCTAGTTAACTAACCTAGTACTGGTCTTGTTTAAAATTGAAAGGTATAAGTTTATGGATAATTAGAAACTGATGAGAAAAATGAAGTTTATCTTTTATCAAATTAAGCGGTTTTTTTTGAACAATCGGTTTAGCAAAGGGACTAATGTGCTTAGTTGTTTTTGGTTTGCTAAACTAAATTGGAAAAATTGTTTCGGACAATTGTTTCCTTTGGTAACATATCAAAATAAGACTACTTGTAGTTTTGGTTTTGATATTGGTTATCAGAACGTGATGTGTGGAACCCTCGTTCCTAACTCTACAGGTTTGCAAGTCTATTCTGAGATTTGTAAGATTCTTTTCGTGTTGTCCTTTATTGTTTCCTTTCTTTGTCATTTTTGTGACAAAAAGGGGGAGAAATATATGGAGTAAACAGGTGATGCTGGCATTGATTTTATATTGATTGGCATCACTAGGGAAAAGAACATTGGTACTTGAATGTTTTATCTAACAAAAGAGTGAAAGCACAGACTAAGGGGGAGTAACATGTCATATAAATTAGTATAACAAAGACGTGCGGATTGAATATCTACCTATCTTCCATAGGGGGAGTATCAGCTTTGTTATTATAATGTCAACATCGGCATTTTCAAGGATTGAATGTAAGCAATTTTACTGTGCTGTTGAATCGGGAATCAAGCGGATTGTAATGAATTCTTGTAATTTGTTTATCTATATGATGTAAGAGTTTTGTCACTAAAATTGACAAAGGGGGAAATTGTTAGAGCATTGCTCGGTTGAACCCACCAAGCGTTGATATGTCAAGTTTGGTTGTCATATTTTAGTGAATCAAAACTCATGTTAAGAGTCGCTTGATTATGTACTAGAGTCAACTTCGTATAGGTTAGCTTGAAAGTATTACGATATGAGACATTACAAGTATTGCGAAGTCTTAAAGATGTGAAGAAGCAAGGAGCTACAACGACAACAATCATCCTTCCACTTGAGGTTAGTGATATTTGGCTTGAACTGTTTCATTCCCTAACGTATCTTTCAAGTCGTGCATATTGAAAACATAACTGCGAAGCATATTTGAACTCTAGATAGACATAGTATTAAGGAGTACAATACGAGGTTTATTGCTTAACCATTAAATTTTGTAGATAAGACATCGCCGTAATCATTTGAATGCTATTATGATTATGTATGGGTATGAGGTGAGGATTTCATCCTAGGGAACAATGTTTACATGTGTTCTAAGGAAGTAAGTTAATAAACTTGTTTATGGACCGAAAATAAAATTTCCAGGTGTTATTGGTTTTGTTATTCATTTCATATATTAAGAACAACCAATATGTGTGATAGAGTATAACCGCTCACAACTTGTTGTGTTCTTGGTAGAACTATTCACAAAGGCCTGAATTATGTATTGATATAACTTTTATTAGTAAAACCGATCTTAAGTAATCACCTGTGGTATGATCGGATTTTGTATGTCTGACCAATTAAAAGGAAGGGGGAACTGACCCTTGTAAGGGGTGCATTACATCAAAGGGAACCGATCCTTGTATAGGGTGCATCAAGGTTTATAGCAGAAAGGTGAACCGATCTTATGGACATGTGCAACACGTTTTTAGGCAAAGGGGAACCGATCCTATGGACATGTGCAATAAATATAAGTTATATATCATATACATGTGGGGAACCGATCCTAGTACCTAGTCAATCGAATTTTTGGAAAGCTAGTGTGATTATGCACAATACTCACATGGAGGTAGAACCGAAACTTGTTTTGGTAGAACCGTAAAACCATGATTGTGATTGAATGATGGTTTGATCAATCACATAGTTATTGAAAGTCAGATGAACCAATTCTAAACTTGTTTGGAAGTGTGGGAAATCGGTTTCAAGGTTGTAAGTGTGAAAGAGAACTTACAAAGTTAAGATGTCGACAAACTTTGAACACCTGTTGTGAATGTTTATTTCTTTAATTGTTCAAAGATATTCCTTAACGGCTAAGGGAAGAGAATCCAAGGATCGAAACATAAGTAAGTTAAGAATCTTTTAATTAAGGTTATTAATTTCATTTTATAGGGAAATTATAGAATTAGTAATGTGCATTTACTAATTAGATTTTCTAAGAGATTTCGGTCGTTATTTTTGGACAGAGCATTTCCAGGAATTATGAAAACTGAATCTGTGCTTTAATGAGTATCTTGAGAATATTTTCGGTTTTGGATATTCCTTGGTGTCCAAACTTCCTTGTCTGTAAATACTCGAAGTTTTCCTTTCTAGCAAACTAATCCTTCGTAACAACAGATTTACTCTTTTGTTGTTGTTACTGGTGTAGCCGCCTATTCGGAGAGGAGAGTAACCTAATTAGGCGAAATATCTTACGGCCTCTCAGTTTAAAGTCTTCTTTGGGATTGAGAAGCTCTAGTGCGACCCGTTGGTGGGAAACTAGATAATTGCGGTTTATCTTTTGTTTTCGATTGATTTGATTGACTAACGGTGGTTGAAATCTGATTGCACCTAGTTTGTTTATTATTGAGAATCTTATCTTATGATATAAGATTCACTCAAACTAGTTCAAGGTTTCGACGGGGATCTTTAGACTGTTGTTAGTTCTAAAGACGATCTTGTGATAATCCATTGTTAACAGACTCCGTTCTGTGCGTGATTGATCACAAGAGATTCAAGTGATTGTGTGCAGGTTTTTATTGAAGATTTAAGAAGATTTGAAGACAAAGAAGATATTGAAGATCTGACTTGGGTTTTATAATCTTTGGTGTGCACAATATTTGTTTCGGTAAAAGAGGATCCAATTATTAATCGGTTTATCCTTGTGGTAGATTGGATTGATTAATTGAGTGTATCGGCATCAACACGATTCTTCGGATTAAAGGTGTTGTTGGCTTAATCTTAATCGATTACCTTTGGGTGATTGAATATAAGATAGATCTAAGGACCTGACGAAGGAGTTTATGTTGAGATAAACGGAAGAGCCTTTGTCCGACACATATCACTTGGTTGAATAGAGTTGACACCAAACAGATTTGTTGTTCATTTACTGTTTGGAATACGAACCAAAGTAATTGTTCCAAGTACGTGACTTATTTATAAGTTGGAGGCGTGGGAATACAGAAGGAACTAGGTGAACTATAGGGTTATTTACTTGGTCTCAACTATACGCAGTTAGTGTAATTTTGTGTAGCGGCTTAATCCCGAGAGTATTCAATTCTGGACTAGGTCCCAGGGTTTTTCTACATTTACGGTTTCCTCGTTAACAAAATCTTTCTGTGTCATTTACTTTTATATTCCACATTATAATTATTTTGTTATAATTAAATTAAATTACACAAACGTTAATTCCTATTTATTTGATAAGCAATCTTATTGTGTTTGGTTAAGTCCGAACCTTTGTATCAAGTAAACATACTTCGTTGTTGTATTGTCTCGATCTCGTATCCATAGACGATCATACGAAGTGTGAACCGATTAGTTGCATTGTCTCGACTCAGTCCATAGAAAACACTTTCGGAGAAAGCACTTATAGGTAGGAAAAGTTTTAGCTTGAGGTATATTTGGGTACCCTCGCCTTTTCAAATTTCACACTATAGTTGTGTTCCTTACGTCTCTGATCCCTGCAGGATACTACGCACTTGATTCCCTTAGCTGATCTCACCACAACCAAGAGTTGCTCCGACCCAAAGTCGAAGACTTGATAAATAAATCTGTCTCACACAGAAAAGTCTATTGATATATAAATTTGTCTCCCACAGAAATACTTATGAGTTTTGTTCTGTCTTTTGATAAATCAAGGTGAACATGAACCAATTGATAAACCGGTCTTATATTCCCGAAGAACAGCCTAGTATTATCGATCACCTCACAATAATCTTAATCGACTAGTGAAACAAGGTATTGTGGGATCACAAACGATGAGAAGAATATTTTTGTGATTAATTTTATCTTGCCTATAGGAGATATTAATCTCGAGTCAATTATTTTAATTGTACTCAACATGATAGATGATGCAAGATCATATCACGCAACTACAGAGAAAATAGTTAGGTCTGGCTTCACAATCCCAATGAAGTCTTCAAGTCGTTAACCTACAGGGTCTCGAGAGAAACCTAAGGTTAAAGGAGAATCGACGCTAGTTATGCAACTAGTAACACACGGAAGTATGGGGATTAGGTTTCCCAGTTGCTAGATTCTCCTTTGTATAGTTTTCAAATCAGAGTTTGCAATCTAAGTTACCTTGGTAACAAAGAATTCAATATTCATCGTTAGATGAAAAACCTGATTCAACCAAGCTAATATCTTTCAACTGTTAGATCGAACTTAGCTTGTTACACACAAATGAAATGTACCCTCATTTAGGTTTATGTAATCGTACCTAAACGTGTACACCATGTTGGTTCAATAATAGTTAACCGAGGTTAGCCATATGAATACTCTCATATCAACCTTGTTCATCTTAACCATAACTAGTTCAAATGACTCAAATGAAACTAGTTAAAGAGTTGTTCAATTGTTATATTCTCATAGATTTATACAAGAACATAGTTGAAGCAAAATCGGTTTGATTCACTCGAATCAATTATTGAATATTATATCCACGGTTTGCAAAGATTGCATTCCTTATTTTATAAATGTTTAAGTTCATGAACATAACCGATTTTAGAACTTTAACCTTCAAGTATGCAAACGAGTACGCATACTTGAAATACCCGAACCAAAATTGGTTTTCGCCAGTACGCAAACGGGTACGCGAACTTCCAATTCCGGTAGAAATATTCGGACACAAACCTTACGCCAGTACGCGAACGGGTACGCATACTTAGGTTCCCGGATTTCTCAAGCCAACAGGTACGCGTACGTGTACGCATACTATAGTTCCCGGACATGGATTACATATGTGCAAGAGTAGACAACATGACATATCGAATAATGGTTAAGTGTTCTAAAACTCTTACTTAAATCATTGAAACTTTCTTAGAGGATGACAATAGCCGTTTTCACACACTATTAGCATCAAAGAAATTTTCAAGTTATTGAAATAATCATAACGAAACATTTTAAGTTTACATCAACTGATTGTATCACAGAAACCATGTAAGATATTGCTCGGCAATTTTCACATGATTATCTTTTGACTTGCGTCAAGAATATAAGATGAACTTGGTCGAAGCGAAAGCTTTCCAACATATATTCCGAGAAATATGTAAGTGAGTTACACTCAACTCGAAATCTTAAATGTGTATAATATAAAACTATATCGTAACACGACTTATATCTCAATATAGGAGATAGAGTAGAAATAGACTTTCCAAGTGATAGATGAGTTTCAGTCTGCACATACCTTTTGTCGATGAAGTTCCACAATCTCTCCTTAGTAATTCTTCGTCTTCAAATGATGAACGTCGTGAAGTCTAAGGCTCAACTACATAATCTTTGTCCTAGTCCAAGACATCTATAAGTAGACTAGAAATCAGGACTTATAGTTTTGATCACTAACATTGACAAACATTCTTGAGATAGCAATGCATGCGAGTTCGACCGAGAAGTGCTCTAACAAGCACCATTAAGAGGAACACGATTCCTATAAGGATTTCTCGAAAAGTGGCTTTGGAAACCTTATGCATGAGAGTTCTGGTATTATGCAAGAATGAGATCCACTATGGATGTTGTCAGGCAATTTACCCTGTCAACAGCAAAAAGAAGTAGATTTTAAAGACCGGAAATTTGTTTGTTTCTAGCAAAAAAATATGAATCATAATGATTTCTTTTCCCGCAGAAAGAACAGGGTCGTAGATGAGGGACATCAGAAGGAACCTGTTCTAAACTCATAGCCCTATTGGAAGACTACAAGTTATGTATACATTTTTTAGAAGATGCTTCCTTTGGAGTAATTTTCTTAATGTACTGTAATCCCTTGTGAGAAGTAGAGAAGGACATAGAAGAAGATTTGTTCATTAAGACAGAGTTTTCCTTTTTCAAGGAATTGCACTGTCCCTGGGCTAGGAGAAGAGATGCGACCAGTTTCTCTTTTTCAGCACGAATGTTGTTCAGATCTGATGAATGGGTCTCGATCAAATGTTTTTCTCTAATTGAATCTTCTTTAACAATATCTTCAAGAACACTAATTTTTTCACGTTGTAGGGTTGTTTCTTGAACAAGGTTTTCGATATTATTAGAGAAAGACTCAACAATACTGTAAAGTTCCCGTTCTCGACCAAGAGACTTCTCAAGTTCATCAATGAGCTGAGCATATTTTTCTTAAAGAGACTTTATTTTAGAGTCTTGAAAATCAATAATCTCAGTAGATTTTTTAAAGTTCTGGTGAGTTCCATTTCAGCTTTTGATTGATTCAGGAACGACGTTAGCAGTTAAGCACAGTGTACTTGAAACATTAAGAGAATTTTCATTAGCATACGAAAAATCCATAACATCCTCCAAATATTTTGATGAAGATTCATCAATCAAATTATCAAGATTGATATGAGTATAGCTACATTCATCAAAACTTTCTCCCAAGAGTGCTACACTTGAACTTTCATACTCTTCGGAATCATAATGATCAGATGTTTCATCAAGTGTTGCATCCGAACTCTTGTTGCCAGTGTATTTCCTTCGATTTGAACACTCGTTGGCAAAGTGACCGCATCTTTTACACTTGAAGCATTGTGGCATATCATCATCGTCAGTATCGTTAGAGTCTCTGTTTTTGACAGAAATACAATTATGTGGCTTAACTGACGTTGAAGGCTTTTCTCTAGCGAACCATTTATTTATCTACCTAAGAAGTTCTCAAACTTTCTTGTAATCAATGAAACTGAATTATCAAGATCATCATCTGAAAAATCAGGATCAAAAAGATTATCCACAGAGTTGTCAACACTTTCACTATTAAGAGTTTTAGTGTTTTTCAATGCCTTGAATGCAATATCCTTTCCGGATTTGGATTCCAGTTCATGATCAAAGATCTTCAACTTTTCAACAAGAGTATTTCTGGAAAGAGTTTCAAGGTTATTCCCTTTCTTAGACTCGTATCTTGCTGGTAAAGATCCGAGAATTTTCATCACAATGTCCTTTGGGGAATGGTCTTCCCTAACGCATAAGATGTGAAAAAGTGGGGGTACAACAACCTCACCCAATAATTCGCTTAACAATCTGTATGGACTAACTCCAATATACTTTTAAAAAAATCAACTAGACAGTCAGATTCAATCTTTATAAAAAGTATATCAAAAAGTTATATCTCAATTTCTCGATTCAATACTTACTCAATCAAATAGATTTATGCGATTATAATTGAATATAAGAGAAATTAACTTTAACGGTACCAAAGACCAATGTTCAAGGATCAATCAATTTCAATCAACAACCAAACGTCGAATTTCCCAATTGATCGATTCAATGCACAACCTGTGATATTTCAATTATATAACAAAATATAATGCGGAAAAGAAATAACATAGACACCAGAAGTTTTGTTAACGAGAAAACCGCAAAATGCAGAAAAACCCCGGGACCTAGTCCAGAATGAACAAACATTGTATTAAGCTGCTAGAGACACTAGCCTAGTACAAACTAACTTCGGTCTGGACTGTAGTTGAACCCAAATCAATCTCACATTGATCCAAGGTACAGTTGCGCTCCCTACGTATCTGATCCCAGCAGGATACTACACACTTGATTCCCTAAGATGATCTCACCCATAACTAAGAGTTGCTACGATCCAAAGTCGAAGACTTTAATAAACAAATCTGTATCACACAAAAAAGTCTACAGGAATAGATAAATCATCTCCCACATAAATACCTACGAGTTTTGTTCCGTCTTTTGATAAATCAAGGTGAACGGGAACCAATTGATATACCAGACTTATATTCCCGAAGAACAACCTAGAAATATCAATCACCTCATAATAATCTTAATCGACTAGCGAAACAAGATATTGTGGAATCACAAACGATGAGACGAAGAGTTTGTGACTACTTTCCTATCTTTCCTATCGGAGAAATTAATCTCAAGACAATCCTTACGATTGTACTCAAATACGATAGAAACAGCAAGATCAGATCACGTAACTATATAGAAGATAGTTGGTTCTGGCTTCACAATCCCAATGAAGTCTTTAAGTCGTGAACCCATAGAGTCTCGATAGAAGCATAAGGTTAAAGGAGAATCGACTCTATATTACAACTAGTATCACACAAGAGGTGTGGGGATTAGGTTTCCCAGTTGTAGAGTTCTCCTTTATATAATCTTCAAATCAGGATTTGCAATCTAAGTTACCTTGGTAACAAAGCATTAAATATTCACCGTTAGATGAAACTTGATTATATTCAAGCTAATATCTTTCAACCGTTAGATCGAACTTAGCTTTTTATACACACATGAAATGTAACTTCATTTAGATTTGAGTAACGGTACCTAAACATGTACAAGTCGTTGGTTCAACGGTAATTAACCATAGGTTAGCCATATGAGCACTTTCATATCAACCTTATTCTTCTTTACCACAACTAGTTCAAATGACTCAAATGAACTAGTTATAGAGTTGTTCAATTGCTTAGATCTCATAGAAGTATACAAGACACAATCGAAACAAAAACAGTTTTGATTCACTCGAATCGATTCATGAACATTATAGCCACGGTTTGGAAAGATTACATTCTGAAAAAGCGGGGGTCTAACACCACCACCCAATATTTCGCTTAGAAATTTGTATGGACTAACTCCGAATTACTTTCTAGAGAATCAACAAGACTGTCAGACTCAATCTAGGTAAAAGTATCTCAAGGAGTTAATATCTCTCTCTTGTTTTGATTTACTCGAGCTAATAGAAATCAGCGAGTCTTTAATCAAACACAAGGAATAACTTGGATGGTACCAAAGACCAATATCCAAGGATCAATTAATTTAAATCAACAACCAAAGGTTGGATATTCTAATTGATGATCTACAACGCACAACCTATATTATTATAATTATAAAGATAAACAATATAATGCGGAAATAGAAATAACACAGACACCAGAATTTTGTTAACGAGGAAACCGAAAATGCAGAAAAACCCCGGGACCTAGTCCATATTGAACACACATTGTATTAAGCCGCTACAGACACTAGCCTACTCAAAGCTAACTTCGGACTGGACTGTAGTTGAACCCCAATCAATCTCCCACTGATACAAGGTACAATTATGCTCCTACGCCTCTGATCCCAGTAGGATACTACGCACTTGATTCCCTTATATGATCTCACCCACAACTAAGAGTTGCTACGACCCAAAATCGCAGGCTTTGACAATAAACAAATCTGTCTCCCACAGACAAGTCTATCAAAGGATCAATTTGTCTCCCACTGATAAAACCTAAATGTTTTGTTCCGTCTTTTGATAATAATCAAGGTGAACAAGAAGCAATCGATAAACCGTTCTTATATACCCGACGAACAACTTAGAGTTATCAATCACCTCACAACAATCTTAATCGTATGGTAGCGAAACAAGATGTTACGGAATCACAAAAAATGAGACGAAGATGTTTGTGATTAATTTTTATATCTTGCCTATCGGAGATATCAATCTCAAGCCAATCAATCTGATTGTACTCGTACGATAGAAGATACAAGATCAAATCACACAACTACGATAAAAGTAGTATCGGTCTGGCTTCACAATCCCAATGAAGTCTTTAAGTCTTTAATCTGGTTTTAGAAGAAGAAAACCAAAGGTTAAAGGAGAATCGACTCTAGCACGCAAATTATTATCACACATAAGGTGTGGGGATTAGTTTTGCACAATACTAGATGTCTCCTTTATATAGTCTTTCAAATCAGGGTTTGCAATCAATGTTAGCTTAGTAACAAAGCATTCAATAGTTACCATTAGATGAAAACCTGATTTATATTCAAGCTAATATTTCTCAACCGTTATATCAAAAACTTAGCTTGTTATACACACTTAACAATGCACGCTTCTAGGTTTGTTAACCGTAACCAAACACATGCACTTGTTGGTTCAACAATATTTAAAAAAAAAAAGGTTATCCATATGAGCATTTCATATCAACCACGTTCTTCTTCACCATAACTAGTTCAAATGACTTCAAATGAAATAGTTAGAGAGTTGTTAAATTGCAAGGAAATCTCATGTACTACACAAGACACAATTGAAGCAAAGATGATTTGATTCACTTGAATAAGTTCATGAACTTTTATAGCCACGATTTGCAAACTGCATTCCTTAGTCTTTTTAAGTTTAAGTTCAGAAATCATCTTCAGATATATAACCTTCTCAAGTTCGCAGACTAGGTTCGCGGACTTAAGTTATCGGGCAGAGTTTACAAACTCCAGCAGAAATTCTCGGGTTTGAGAACTTCGCCGGTTCGCGGACTGGGTTCGCGGACTTAGCTTCACGCAAGTAGTTTGTCAACTCCAGCAAAAATTATCGGGTTTGAGAACTTCGACAGTTCGCGGACTTGGCTCACGCCATTCTTCCGGTTCTCTTGACCAACAAATTTCGCAAACTTTGGTTCAGGGAATAGGACTTATACATAAATGTGTTTCCACAACAATGCTTATGTCCACCATTGGTTATGTAATCTAAACTCTCATTTCAATCATTGAAACATTCTTAGAGGACGTTATATAGTTGTTACACTATTTCTCGTTAAAGCAATTTTCAAAGTGATTGAAACATATCATGACTTTCGTCACTAGGTAAAGATAAACTTGATCGAAGCGTAAAGCTTACCAACACATATTTCGAGATATAGATAGGCGAGTGATGTAGTTTTTTAAGTGGTAAATAAAGTTCGTTCAACCCGGACTTGTGTAGACTCAATTTCAGACTTAATAATAGAAAACAATAAAAATAAAGAAAATATATACACAAGGTTTGTCACAATTTAGAGAGATTACTGAGACTCAGGATTCCACCAAACCTCATACCATGTGGTTCAAAAATCAATTCTTAGACAATTATAGCTCTTGTTTATTGACTCTAATTCTTTGCCAGGGTAGATTTTAAAAAGATTAACTGTAAATCACTAGCATGATGCATCAAAAGCACTTAGACCAAGCATACATCACCATACGACTTCACAACTAATTAATAAAAATCATAAAACGATTAAATTAATGCAAAAAGTCATAAAAAGAATTAAATATAATTACCACACGTATGAAATGTGGCTTCCTCCGTCATCCCAGTGTTGGGGTTTAGCTCCTCATATTAATCATGATCTCAAAATATGTGTTTGTTGCTCAAA
Source organism: Papaver somniferum (assembly GCF_003573695.1). Taxonomy (NCBI): domain Eukaryota; kingdom Viridiplantae; phylum Streptophyta; class Magnoliopsida; order Ranunculales; family Papaveraceae; genus Papaver; species Papaver somniferum. The sequence goes on from NC_039368.1 coordinate 30,856,013, forward strand.
AGATGATTAAAAGAGTGAATAGTAATAACACAGACTCTTTGCAACAGTGTATTGGTGTTGCAAAACAGCTGTTACAATGGAACTGTTACAAAAAAACTGTTGCTTTGTCGCTGATTTTAAAACCCTAGAATAAGACTGCCCTGAACAGCTTAATGTTCTTCAGCTGTTAAACAGCGACACTTTTCTGCGACTGTCTACCGAGGGTCAATGTTCTTCAGCTGTTCTTCTTCTTCAACAGCAGCAGCAGCAGAAACAGAGTTTGGTAAAGCTCTGATTTCTTCATCTCTGGCTCTCCTTAGGTTCCCAAACTCTCGACACCTCTTCTATATGACCCAAGACATCTATTTATATCAAAAATACCGATTAAATCTCTCCCAAATCTTCCAAAATCTCTTTCCTTCTCTTCACAGCCAAGTTGCGACAATTTCCTGTTTTAGGATTTCTACGCGTTTCTGAGCTTTCCTTTTTATTTTAAACTCTTCCTTAGATAGATACAAATATTTGGGAAGGTTTACAGCGTTTTAATCACTCTAAAATTCCCTAAAACAGGTCACACACGTGACTTTCCATATTTTCTTGTTGTGAGAAAAACCCGTCGTTTGAGCCAAATCTAATCGATTTAAACACCCATATCAGATTCCTAGAACCATAAGGAGTCTATCCTATGAAAATCATAGGTTTAATCGACCTCAAACTCCTCCAAATCACGATTGCCAAAACTGCTCTTTAACTACATTTTTTCCCCGCCAAAACCTGATTTTTGAATGTTGAAGATGGTTGCCCCTTATCCAGAGTAGGGGTGCGATTAGCAGATGTCTGGAAATGGGATTCCCCTTAGTAATTAGGTTACCCCTTATCCAAAGTGAGGGTTCGAATAGCAAATGTCCTCCCATGAACGCAAAAAACATTTTTCGAGCCAATTTCGCCGCAAAATCTTATTTTTCCCAAAACACCTACAAAGACATAAAAAGCCAAAATAAATACAAAATCGAGCACTAACAATATATACAATTGAGATTATATCAGACACAAAAATGTGTCTATCAAATACCCCCAAACCTATTATTTGCTAGTCCTCGAGCAAAAATAAAATAGAAATAAAATCCTAACTCACTATCGCAGGCATCGTCGATTGCATTTACCGTATGCAATAAGCCTTTAAACCCCTAGGTGTCCCTAGTGGAGGAGTGTTGTCTCCAGAGGGCTTACCAGAGGTATACCCACAAAACCTTTTTACTCCAGACCCTAGCTATCTACACAGAACCTTGGAAGGCACTAAAGAATCTCCTTGGTTGGCATACTTATTGACTACAGGAGGAAGTACCCTGATGTGAAATTCCAATTGTTTTACACGAGTTTGCACTCAAGCATACTAAAATTCATATGAAGTGACAGAGCTCTACTCAGATAGTCGCACTATGGACGTCAATATACGGAGTCAAAACTAATCACATGGATAGATCAAGAAGATGGATATAGAAAAACATAGATGGTTTTGATGTTTACTAGGTGAACGGTGTTTCTCATATCTGTCTGAAGGCCTCCGCCAAAATGAACCTATCCTAATGGACTGAGATACTAGTCTGACTAATATCAACACACTGACATATACAAGGGAACCAGTGATTGATAATCCTAACTCTAGGTCAACACAACTGGCATATACAAGGGTTCCAGTGGTCGACTTTATTGAATTTATTCCAGTTGGTCTGATGGTCTGGTCTTTTTTTTTTTTTGTATCTCAATCACTCTAATTCACCCTAGCATTGGTAACAACTTGAATCGTGAGCCCCACCTAATCACTTAGAGAAACATAGTTTAAAAACAAAACAAAATAAAAACAGAAGTGAAAAGGACTCAACGAGATATGGTGAAACTATCATGTTATTTCTAACACCTGAGCTCTGTGCTTTTATGAATAGACTCTTTAGATGTTGCCATCTAGTCAGATTGGTTCCTCAACTCCTACAACCAAAATGCTTCCATCCACTTAGATTGGTTAGTGCCATCCTTAATAAGCATAAATTTCTAGGCTCTGGAGTTTAATTGTGCAACTAAAAAGTTTCTCCTATACCCCCAAACTTAAATCTAACATTGTCCTCAATGTTCTAAAGATCAAATTAAAAGCATGAACAAGGAGAAACTGTTACCATTTGAAGCAAAAGAGATAAGGAAAGATATTACCGTGTTGCATGAGAATGGGTTACCTCCCAAGAAGTGCTAAGTTTAATGTCTTCAGCCAGACTAAGAAAGGATTAGTCACCTTATAAAATCATAAAGTAATAGCCGAAATATCTGTGGGTCATCAAAACCAAATAGAGCTATCACAAGTAAAAGGAATCTGCAACATGCCAAGAAAATGAACAAATAAAGCACACCCTTGTCTAGTTTCCTGTTTAAGACAACTACATCTAGTTGTGGTTCAGGTTCAGGATCTATAACTGGGTCCAAATAAAATATTTTCATGGGTTGCGTTTCCTCATAGGTTAGATCCAAATGTTCAGGTTCTAGAGTCTGGAAAAACTCAAATAAAAACTTAGAAGCACATAATAATAACCTGAATAATTGAGGATCCTCTAAGTCAATCAGATTTGACTTACACAGCTGACCACAATGAGAGTGGTGATCTTCCTTAAACAAGTATGTCGACCCTAATCTCCTAAAGTAATTAGGTTTAGTCTCAAAACTTAATATTCGACACATTTGAAAATCAAACATTCCCACATTTGGAAGAAAAATATTTGGGGGAAAACAAAGTCAATCTGGGTATCATAGCCTGGGTAAACCACATCAACCAGAGGATGGGTTTCTAATAACTGAAATTTCTTGTGGACATCACTAGGTTCAGGAAAACGTGTATGAAGATAATCTTGTAAAATGGTTGAGGCACATATGTCAAGTCCCAAGTGAGGGACTCTTCTAAAGTAAGGCACAAGGAGAATGATAATCACCCCCAAACTTAGAGTTTTGTGTGTCTCTAGAAAGACTAGTCACAACTTCCCTAATTTCAAGGTCATCTAATTCAGGAAAATGGTCAATTGATTCTTCTAAGTCAGGTACATCCTCACTCATCTCGACGAGTTCATTTTTTTCTAAGTCTATTGTTTCTAAATCGCTAGACTCAAAAATACTCGTTCCTCTAAACCATTATTAGCTTCGTAATCAAAAGGAAATACTACATCGTCTAAAACGGGGGTATCTCTAGTCAAATCCTCGTCCTTTTGAATAGGTGAATAATTATTAAAATTATTTGGATTTGAACTAGAAATAATATTATTATTAAGCTCAGTTGGAGTAGCAAATTCCTGATCACTATGCCTATTTATTTCAAATTCTTCATCAACACTATCCTCATCAAATCATTATAATAACATGAAAATGGTTGAACCTCATCTAAACAACAAGTAGTGTTACCAATTATATCCTCGTCATCTTGATTATGCAAATAACTATCCTCATTTTCAAGGGTATTATTGGAGACACTGTATTGAAAATTAAGATTATTTCGAGCAATTCTTTCGTTCGTCTCAGCTATCAGCTTGAGGGATTCCTCTAAAGAAAGTTTTCTTTCGTCATAAACTAAGTTATTCATCTCAGCTATCCTACGTGTCGACTCTTCTAATTTCCTGAGAGACTCTTCTAAAGGAGAAATATAAGAATTTTGCTCATATGACGGTGCGTATGTGGATAGTAATTGGGCTCACCATGGTATGGACCATAATCTTCAAAAGGCTGATGTTCCCAACCACTATTCACACTATGGTCAAAGTAGTAACGTCCATTTTGAAACTCAGTCGGATATTCGTTGTATTGGCTATTGTAATACCAGTTCGACATTCTACTAGGGGTGTGAGTTGTCACACAAAATAAAACCCACTGACAGGGGATTCGTGGGTGGATAGAGTCTTACCTCCCGTACCAGACGGGCGATGAACCGTTGAAGTCGACTCAGGCCACCGACTCCTATGTCAGTGTACGAACCCGAGGGGCCGAGACAGTATCGTAACTGTCGTCCTTCCCTGCAAACAGTTTATATTTAATTTTAACCCTTCCTTAGGGTTTAAAAATAAAAATGTCCAAGTCCAAAAATAAAAATGTCCAAAAAGGAAAAGAAAAATTACAAAAATAAAACCCTATTTACAGTTTCTAAAAATAAAACAAAATAACTATATACAAAATCTTCTTCTTCACTCCTTTCAGATTCCTCTTTTCTTTCCTTCTTTGGCGATGCTTTCCTTTTATAGTACTTTTCTTTCCTTGTAGCTTCGCTCCAAATCTGAAAAGAATCGAAAAATACCAAAACGCGTAAAAAAGAACAAAAATAAAATTAAAAATAAACCTAAAACAAATCTAAATACAAATCCGCCGGCGCGCGCCAAAAATTGATGTAGTTTTTTAAGTGGTAAATAAAGTTCGTTCAACTCGGACTTGTGTAGACTCAATTTCAGACTTAATAATAGAAAACAATAAAAATAAAGAAATATATACACAAGGTTTGTCACAATGTCGAGAGATTACTGAGACTCAGGATTCCACCAAACCTCATACCATGTGGTTCAAAAATCAATTCTTAGACAATTATAGCTCTTGTTTATTGACTCTAATTCTTTGCCAGGGTAGATTTTAAAAAGATTAACTGTAAATCACTAGCATGATGCATCAAAAGCACTTAGACCAAGCATACATCATCATACGACTTCACAACTAATTAAGAAAAATCATAAAACGATTAAATTAATGCAAAAAGTCATAAAAAGAATTAAATATAATTACCACACGTATGAAATATGGCTTCCTCCGTCATCCCAGTGTTGGGGTTTAGCTCCTCATATTAATCATGATCTCAAAATATGTGTTTGTTGCTCAAAAGATGATTAAAAGAGTGAAAAGTAATAACACAGACTGTTTGCAACAGTGTATTGGTGTTGCAAAACAGCTGTTACAATGGAACTGTTACAGAAAAACTGTTGCTTTGTCGCTGATTTTAAACCCTAGAATAAGACTGCCCTGAACAGCTTAATGTTCTTCAGCTGTTAAACAACGACACTTTTCTGCGACTGTCTACCGAGGGTCAATGTTCTTCAGCTGTTCTTCTTCTTCAACAGCAGCAGCAGCAGAAACAGAGTTTGGTAAAGCTCTGATTTCTTCTTCTCTGGCTCTCCTTAGGTTCCCAAACTCTCGACACCTCTTCTATATGACCCAAGACATCTATTTATATCAAAAATACCGATTAAATCTCTCCCAAATCTTCCAAAATCTCTTTCCTTCTCTTCACGGCCAAGTTGCGACAATTTCTTGTTTTAGGATTTCTACGCGTTTCTGAGCTTTCCTTTTTATTCTAAACTCTTCCTTAGATAGATACAAATCTTTGGGAAGGTTTACAGCGTTTTAATCACTCTAAAATTCCCTAAAACAGGTCACACACGTGACTTTCCATATTTTCTTGTTGTGAGAAAAATCCGTCGTTTGAGCCCAATCTAATCGATTTAAACACCCATATCAGATTCCTAGACCCATAAGGAGTCTATCCTATGAAAATCAGAGGTTTAATCGACCTCAAACTCCTCCAAATCACGATTGCCAAAACTGCTCTTTAACTACATTTTTTCCCCGCCAAAACCTGATTTTTGAATGTTGAAGATGGTTGCCCCTTATCCAGAGTAGGGGTGCGATTAGCAGATGCCTGGAAATGGGATGCCCCTTAGTAATTAGGTTACCCCTTATCCAAAGTGAGGGTCCGAATAGCAAATGTCCTCCCATGAACGCAAAAAACACTTTTCGAGCCAATTTCGCCGCAAAATCTTATTTTTCCAAAAACACCTACAAAGACATAAAAAGCCAAAATAAATACAAAATCGAGCACTAACAATATTACAATTGAGATTATATCAGACACAAAAATGTGTCTATCAAATACCCCCAAACCTATTATTTGCTAGTCCTCGAGCAAAAATAAAATAGAAATAAAATCCTAACTCACTGTCGCAGGCATCGTCGATTGCATTTAGCGTATGCAATAAGCCTTTAAACCCCTAGGTGTCCCTAGTGGCGGAGTGTTGTCTCCGGAGGGCTTACCAGAGGTATACCCACAAAACCTTTTTACTCCAGACCCTAGCTATCTACACAGAACCTTGGAAGGCACTAAAGAATCTCCTTGGTTGGCATACTTATTGACTACAGGAGGAAGTACCCTGATGTGAAATTCCAATTGTTGTACACGAGTTTGCACTCAAGCATACTAAAATTCATATGAAGTGACAGAGCTCTACTCAGATAGTCGCACTATGGACGTCAATATCCGGAGTCAAAACTAATCACATGGATAGATCAAGAAGATGGATATAGAAAAACATAGATGGTTTTGATGTTTACTAGGTGAACGGTGTTTCTCATATCTGTCTGAAGGCCTCCGCAAAAATGAACCTATCCTAATGGACTGATATACTAGTCTGACTAATATCAACACACTGACATATACAAGGGAACCAGTGATTGATAATCCTAACTCTAGGTCAACACAACTGGCACATACAAGGGTTCCAGTGGTCGACTTTATTGAATTTATTCCAGTTGGTCTGATGGTCTGGTCTTTTTTTTTTGTATCTCAGTCACTCTAATTCACCATAGCATTGGTAACAACTTGAATCGTGAGCCCCACCTAATCACTTAGAGAAACATAGTTTAAAAACAAAACAAAATAAAAACAGAAGTGAAAAGGACTCAACGAGATATGGTGAAACTATCATGTTATTTCTAACACCTGAGCTCTGTGCTTTTATGAATAGACACTTTAGATGTTGCCATCTAGTCAGATTGGTTTCTCAACTCCTACAACCAAAATGCTTCCATCCACTTAGATTGGTTAGTGCCATCCTTAATAAGCATAAATTTCTAGGCTCTGGAGTTTAATTGTGCAATTAAAAAGTTTCTCCTATACCCCCAAACTTAAAACTAACATTGTCCTCAATGTTCTAAAGATCAAATTAAAAGCATGAACAAGGAGAAACTGTTACCATTTGAAGAAAAAGAGATAAGGAAAGATATTACCGTGTTGCATGAGAATGGGTTACCTCCCAAGAAGTGCTAAGTTTAATGTCTTCGTCCAGACTAAGAAAGGATTAGTCACCTTATAAAATCATAAAGTAATAGCCGAAATATATGTGGGTCATCAAAAACAAATAGAGCTATCACAAGTAAAAGGAATCTGCAACATTCCAAGAAAATGAACAAATAAAGCACACCCTTGTCTAGTTTCCTGTTTAAGACAACTACATCTAGTTGTGGTTCAACTTCAGGATTTATAACTGGGTCCAAATAAAATATTTTCATGGGTTGCGTTTCCTCATAGGTTAGATCCAAATGTTCAGGTTCTAGAGTCTGGAAAAACTCAAATAAAAACTTAGAAGCACATAATAATAACCTGAATAATTGAGGATCCTCTAAGTCAATCAGATTTGACTTACACAGCTGACCACAATGAGAGTGGTGATCTTCCTTAAACAAGTATGTCGACCCTAATCTCCTAAAGTAATTAGGTTTAGTCTCAAAACTTAATATTCGACACATTTGAAAATCAAACATTCCCACATTTGGAAGAAAAATATTTGGTGGGAAAACAAAGTCAATCTGGGTATCATAGCCTGGGTAAACTACATCAACCAGAGGATGGGTTTCTAATAACTGAAATTTCTTGTGGACATCACTAGGTTCAGGAAAACGTGTATGAAGATAATCTTGTAAAATGGTTGAGGCACATATGTCAAGTCCCAAGTGAGGGATCTCTGTAAGAGCTAAAGGTAAGGCACAAGGAGAATGACAATCACCCCCAAACTTAGAGTTTTGTATGTCTCTAGAAAGACTAATCACAACTTCCCTAATTTCAAGGTCATCTAATTCAGGAAAATGGGCAATTGATTCTTATAAGTCAGGTACATTCTCACTCATCTCGACGAGTTCATTTTCTTTTTCTAAGTCTATTGTTTCTAAATCGCTAGACTCAAAACATACTCGTTCCTCTAAACCATTATTAGCTTCATAATCAAAAGGAAATACTACATCATCTAAAACGGGGGTATCTCTAGTCAAATCCTCGTCCTTTTGAATAGGTGAATAATTATTAAAATTATTTGGATTTGAACTAGAAATAATATTATTATTAAGCTCAGTTGGAGTAGCAAATTCCTGATCACTATGCCTATTTATTTCAAATTCTTCATCAACACTATCCTCATCATAATCATTATAATAACATGAAAATGGTTGAAACTCATCTAAACAACAAGTAGTGTTACCAATTATATCCTCGTCATCTTGATTATGCAAATAACTATCCTCATTTTCAAGGGTATTATTGGAGACACTGTATTGAAAATTAAGAGTATTTCGAGCAATTCTTTCGTTCGTCTCAGCTATCAGCTTGAGGGATTCCTCTAAAGAAAGTTTTCTTTCATCATAAACTAAGTTATTCATCTCAGCTATCCTACGTGTCGACTCTTCTAATTTCCTGAGAGACTCTTCTAAAGGAGAAATATAAGAATTTTGCTCATATGACCGATGCGTATGTGGATAGTAATTGGGCTCACCATGGTATGGACCATAATCTTCAAAAGGCTGATGTTCCCAACCACTATTTACATTATGGTCAAAGTAGTAACGTCCATTTTGAAACTCAGTCGGATATTCTTTGTATTGGCTATTGTAATATCGGTTCGACATTCTACTACAGGGGTGTGAGTTGTCACACAAAATAAAACCCACTGACAGGGGATTCGTGGGTGGATAGAGTCTTACCTCCCGTACCAGATGGGCGATGAACCGTTGAAGTCGACTCAGGCCACCGACTCCTATGTCAGTGTAGGAACCCGAGGGGACGAGACAGTATCGTAACTTTCGTCCTTCCCTGCAAACAGTTTATATTTAATTTTAACCCTTCCTTAGGGTTTAAAAATAAAAATGTCCAAGTCCAAAAATAAAAATGTCCAAAAAGGAATAGAAAAATTACAAAAATAAAACCCTATTTACAGTTTCTAAAAATAAAACAAAATAACTATATACAAAATCTTCTTCTTCACTTCTTTCAGATTCCTCTTTTCTTTCCTTCTTTGGCGATGCTTTCCTCTTATAGTACTTTTCTTTCCTTATAGCTTCGCTCCAAATCTGAAAAGAATCGAAAAATACCAAAACGCGTAAAAAAGAACAAAAATAAATAATAAAAATAAACCTAAAACAAATCTAAATACAAATCCGCGGCAGCGACGCCAAAAATTGATGTAGTTTTTTAAGTGGTAAATAAAGTTCGTTCAACTCGGACTTGTGTAGACTCAATTTCAGACATAATAATAGAAAACAATAAAAATAAAGAAAATATATACACAAGGTTTGTCACAATGTCGAGAGATTACTAAGACTCAGGATTCCACCAAACCTCATACCATGTGGTTCAAAAATCAATTCTTAGACAATTATAACTCTTGTTTATTGACTCTAATTCTTTGCCAGGGTAGATTTTAAAAAGATTAACTGTAAATCACTAGCATGATGCATCAAAATCACTTAGACCAAGCATACATCACCATACGACTTCACAACAAATTAATAAAAATCATAAAACGATTAAATTAATGCAAAAAGTCATAAAAAGAATTAAATATAATTACCACAAGTATGAAATATGGCTTCCTCCGTCATCCCAGTGTTGGGGTTTAGCTCCTCATATTAATCATGATCTCAAAATATGTGTTTGTTGCTCAAAAGATGATTAAAAGAGTGAAAAGTAATAACACAGACTCTTTGCAACAGTGTATTGGTGTTGCAAAACAGCTGTTACAATGGAACTGTTACAGAAAAACTGTTGCTTTGTCGCGGATTTTAAAATCCTAGAATAAGACTGCCCTGAAAAACTTAATGTTCTTCAGCTGTTAAACAACGACACTTTTCTGCGACTGTCTACCGAGGATCAATGTTCTTCAGCTGTTCTTCTTCTTCAACAGCAGCAACAGCAGAAACAGAGTTTGGTGAAGCTCTGATTTCTTCTTCTCTGGCTCTCCTTAGGTTCCCAAACTCTCGAAACCTCTTCTATATGACCCAATACATCTATTTATGTCAAAAATACCGATTAAATCTCTCCCAAATCTTCCAAAATCTCTTTCCTTCTCTTCACGGCCAAGTTGCGACAATTTCTTGTTTTAGAATTTCTACGCGTTTCTGAGCTTTCCTTTTTATTCTAAACTCTTCCTTAGATAGATACAAATCTTTGGGAAGGTTTACAGCGTTTTAATCACTCTAAAATTCCCTAAAACAGGTCACACACGTGACTTTCCATATTTTTTTGTTATGAGAAAAATCTGTCGTTTGAGCCCAATCTAATCGATTTAAACACCCATATCAGATTCCTAGACCCATAAGGAGTCTATCCTATGAAAATCAGAGGTTTAATCGACCTCAAACTCCTCCAAATCACGATTGCCAAAACTGCTCTTTAACTACATTTTTTCCCCGCCAAAACCTGATTTTTGAATGTTGAAGATGGTTGCCCCTTATCCAGAGTAGGGGTGCGATTAGCAGATGTCTGGAAATGGGATTCCCCTTAGTAATTAGGTTACCCCTTATCCAAAGTGAGGGTCCGAATAGCAAATGTACTCCCATGAACGCAAAAAAACACTTTTCGAGCCAATTTCGCCGCAAAATTTTTTTTTCCAAAAACACCTACAAAGACATAAAAAGCCAAAATAAATACAAAATCGAGCACTAACAATATATACAATTGAGATTATATCAGACACAAAAATGTGTCTATCAGCGAGGTATACTCGGCTCGAAATACCAAATGTGTATAATCCAAGTCTATATATATAACATACGACTTATTGTCTCAAACAGTAGGAGATAGAGTAGATAGAATTTTGAGTGACAAATAAGTTCAAGTCTTCACATACCTTTTTGTTGAAAATTTCCACCGGTTCCTTGAGTAGTTCTTCTTCTTGTATGATGAATTGCCATGAAGTCCTTGAGCTCAACTACACTTTCTATCCTAGTCCGGGACTTAGCTATAATATACTAGAAATCAATACTTATAGTTTTGATCACTAACATTGACAAACATGCTTGAGATAGCAACACATGCGAGTTCGACCTAGCAATGCTCTAACAATCTCCCCCTTTTTCAATTTTAGTGACAAAACTATCAATACATATGGAATACAAAAAAGATAAAGAAACTTTAGTATCTCCTATTCCACATGTCTAATCTTCAACATTACTTGAAGATCTATAGCTATAACAATGAGAAAGCATCGGTCTCGATCATTGTTATACAATGTCATTGTATTATTACACAGTGTCAAAGTCCAATTGTATCACAACTTCAACAATAATACTATGGTGATATGTATCACTCCCCCTTAGTCAATACTCCATCTCACTTGGAAACCACTCCCCCTTACACAATGATCCGAAAACCATATGTATTTGTAGTGTGAACTACATATTAATTCTCCCCCTTTTTGTCAATAAAATTGGCAAAGGTACAAGAACGGGATCATAATGAAATTTCCAAAAGAGACATTTTATGACAAAAATAAAAAATACATACCAACTAATTTAGATGCAATCATAAAGACGAAGCTAAATGCATTCATCAAAGATTTTAAAGATACAAGATAACCCCTCTAATTTCCACAGCCGCACACCCCTCAAGATATGACCATTAAACACAAGTTCAAAAGAACTCTCCCCCATTAGATGTCATCTCCGAAAGAACAACAACGAGCGACCTTAATTTCAAAAGAAAAGAAGGATTTTTATTGGACACCAAAAACCATGAGAATGATTTTCTATATTCAAAAACTCAATCAAATTAATCACAAGTAAACCCATGATTCATTTAATCGGAATACGCAATCAAATTAAACATAAAAAGTGATCAATTCAATTGATTGTGCTCAAGATAACATAACTTACGGAGCTACGACTAAGTTAACCATAAGAAAATGATTAGCTTAACCGTTCATATACTCAACATACAAAAACCTTATGGAGTCACGAAAATACTCAACTAGATTAATTACAAGAGAACCCACAATTAATCTAATTGGAATACACAACCAAACTAATTACAAAAGTAATCAATTTTATTGTCATTTGTTTTGCTCGACATAAGAATGCTTACGGAGGAATAACTAAATAACCAATCAAGATGATTAATTTAGTTCAATATGCTCGACATAACATATCTCACAGAACAACAAGTAAGCTATGAAAATCAACTTGGTTGTATAACGAGGATTCATTCTATCTTCAATCACTATTTGCATAACGAAAATAATAGACATAATCCTTGAAAACAAAATATTTTAACCTATCTTCCATCAAATAATTGACAATATAGGCTTAACTTTTGTATTTGCCAAAATTCCATTCATTCTTTTACCAGTACGTGAATATCGAACACGAACGACTTTACTTTTAACAAAGTATGGGACAAACATAGTTCACGGACGTAAACACCAATATCCCATAACAAATTGCAATATATCAAATTATAAATATTAATACAGCAAAACATCATCCTCCAAATATTTTTAGAATTTAATACCAATAAACCTAAAAAAACAAGAAGATGAAACATAATAGCTATGTGTAGTCACAGTCATTGCTATTCAAGGAACAAGTTATTCTTCCAACTAAACCAAAAACAAGACATACTAGGCATCATAAATAAAACAAGCTAAAGAAAAACAGACTCCAGTTCTATCCCGAACACGAACTAGGACCATATGGACGGTTCAGAATCCTCACGAGACAAAGGGTCTTTGAGCTTGTGATCAACAACATTCATTGCAACATCGGAGAGGTGATTCTCTTTGCGAAGATCATTGATGTAAGACTTTATGAGACCAAGGTCAAAAGTAACCTTTTCCAACTCAGTTTTCAATGCATCAAGATTTTTCAGAGTCACAATGAGCTCTTGTTTTTCTTCCCCAAAGTACTTAAGAAAGTCATGAACAACTTCAACAGAAATCATATCATCCTTTTCAGCATCCTCATGAACATAGGAAAAATAACATGAAGCATTAGGATGATCTTCATCTACAAGGGTTATTTTCTTCTTGGACTCAACAACACCTTTGTCAAGGAATCCTCTTGCAAAACCACCATAGCAAGATGAAGAAGAAGACATTCTTGACAACCCAGAAACCAACCTAGAGTATGCGTATGTGACTTTTACAACTCAATAGGTAAGTATAAAAGGGTTTCTTAGGGAAGGGATTCTAGGGTTTTCTTAAACAGTTGACTCGTCCCAGAACACGGGTATCCGTTCGAGTACAACATGACCCCAAAAAAAATAAATCCCAAAAGGGACTTTTTTGGAACAAAAGACTCGAAAAACTCCATACTCAGGAAAGCAATTTTGAGCATAGTTGTAGCAAGAAACAAGACTCAAATGGAACTTCCTAAAGAAAAGAGGAGCAAATTTAGATATAATAATACCTTAAGCACATCAAATAGTTTAGCTATGGACGATAAGAAGATAGATCAACTTAACAGACGCAGATGCCAAAATTATACCTGATTATTAACACATCTTACTTAACAGAGTTTTTATGAGTAAGCTCTTCAAACCTTGTGATTAATTAGCACAATTATGAGCTACACGCTCATCAAGAGATTTTTGTTTAAGGTCAAGTCTCTTTTTCCTCATGAATCTAGAGAGGGACTCCTTTTTATGTGAGAAATTATCATAAAACTTACTGTCATCAAAATACGAGACATAGTTTGAGTTTTACCAGAAGAATTTTTGTTTGAGGAGGAAGACAACCTGTTGACGAATTCTTTATACCCTTCAATTATCTTTTTCAGATTATCTCTCATTTCATCAATTTTTCTTCTTTCTTCCGAACTTCTTTTCTCGACAGGAGCAGCGTTACTTCCAGAGACCACGACACGATTTTCCTTTAGACGATGTTTATTAAGACGTCTGTTTTTTTTCTTGAGTGTTCGAGGAACTCATTGAACTGACTTTCCTGGTAACATACACAGGGTAGGTACAAAAACCAATTGGTTTAGTCATACGAATGTCAGTTACACCTTTAAGAATTAAATCTAAGGTGTGTTGATGTTGAACCAAGGGGTTTTTCTTCAACATAGAGGTTCCCTTTCATTTAACAGAACTCCTTGTCTCACAGACAAGATATACTTTCTGATCATCATAATGATTAGATAGTACAATCTTAATATCATCGTTAGAAGATTTCTTCCCTTCATTTGATGTGCAACATCCTTGAGTGTTGGTGACTTCAGGCACATCCGTTTTACTAGAAGAGGCTTCCGTTTTTACTTCTGAGCATGAACCATCTTTAGTTGTGTCAGAAGTACTTGGAATATTAGATTGCTTTGAACATCCTTGAATAGAGAGCTTACTCAAGCGATGGTCAATTTCCAAGGCATCTCTTCTGAGACTAGCTTCAAGAGTCGTACACGAAGAATGAACTTCATAATTACCTTTGGGTTTGCAATCTCTTATTACACCAAGTAGAACATTGACATTGTGCTTCAACCGATTAAATCTATCTACAGACACTAGCCTACTCCAAGCTAACTTCGGACTTGACTGTAGTTGAACCCCAATCAATCTACCACTGATCCAAGGTACAGTTATGCTCCTACGCCTCTGATCCCAGCAAGATACTACGCACTTGATTCCCTTTTAGATGATCTCAACCACAACTAAGAGTTGCTACGATCCAAAATCGCAGGCTTTGACAATAAACAAATTTCTCTCCCATAGACAAGTCTATCAAAGGATCAATATGTCTCCCACAGATAAACCCTAAAGGTTTTGTTCCGTCTTTTGATAATAATCAAGGTGAACAGGAACCAATTGATAATCCGGTCTTATATTCCCGAAGAACAGACTAGAGTTATCAATCACCTCACAACCAATGTTAGAACAATACTAGATGTCTCCCTTATATAGTCTTTTAAATCAGGGTTTGCAGCCAATGTTAGCTTAGTAACAAAGCATTCAATATTCACCGTTAGATGAAAACCTGATTTAGATTCAAGATAATATTTCTCAACCGTTAGATCGAAAACTTATCTTGTTACAGAAACTTGACAATGCACGCTTCTAGGTTTGTTAACCGTACCCAAATGCATGCACTTTTTGGTTCAACAATAGTTAACCAAAAGGTTAGCCATATAAGCATTTCATATCAACCATGTTCTTCTTCACCATAATTAGTTCAAATGACTTCAAAATAACTAGTTAGAGAGTTGTTCAATTGCAAGGAAATCTCATGTACTACACAAGACACAATTGAAGCAAAGATGATTTGATTCACTTGAATCGGTTCATGAATTTTTATAGCCACGGTTTTCAAACTGCATTCCTTAGTCTTTTTAAGTTTAAGTTCACAAATCATCTTCAGATATATAACCTTCTCAAGTTCGCAGACTAGGTTCGCGGACTTAAGTTACCGAGCAAAGTTTACAAACTCCAGCAGAAATTCTCGGGTTTGAGAACTTCGCCGGTTCGCGGACTGGGTTCGTGGACTTAGCTTCACGCAAGTAGTTTATCAACTCCAGCAGAAATTCTCGGTTTTGAAAACTTCGGCAGTTCGCGGACTGAGTTCGGGGACTCGGCTCACGCCATTCTTCCGGTTCTCTTGATCAACAAAGTTCGCAAACTTTGGTTCAAGGAATGGGACTTATAAAAAAATGTGTTTCCACAATAATGCTTATGTCCACCATTGGTTATGTAATCTAAACTCTCATTTCGATCATTGAAACATTCTTAGAGGGTGTTATATAGTTGTTACACTATTTCTCGTTAAAGCAATTTTCAAAGTGATTGAAACATATCATGACTTTCTTCACTAGGTAAAGATAAACTTGATCGAAGATAAAAGCTTACCAACACATATTTAGAGATATATATAGGCGAGGTATACTCGGCTCCAAATACCAAATGTGTATAATCCAAGTCTATATATATAGCATACGACTTCTTGTCTCAAAGAGTAAGAGATAGAGTAGATAGACTTTTGAGTGACAGATAAGTTCAAGTCTTCACATACCTTTTTGTCGAGAAGTTCCACCGGTTCCTTGACTAGTTCTTCTTCTTTTATGATGAATCGCCATGAAGTCCTTGAGCTCAACTACACTTTCAATCCTAGTCTGAGACTTAGCTATAATAGACTAGAAATCAAGACTTATAGTTTTGATCACTAACATCGACAAACATGCTTGAGATAGCAACGCATGCGAGTTCGACCGAGCAATGCTCTAACACATTCCTTAATATATAAATGTCTTAATTCACGAATTAAACTGTTTTTAGAAAATAACTTACTTAAGTACACATACTGGTACGCGGAATTAAGTACCCGGATTAAGTTTTTTTTCAGTTCACAAACCCCTGTAGAAATTCACGGGATATGAACTTCTGGTAGTGCGCGTACTGGTACGCAGACTTTAACTCCGGTTATCCTGAGAAACAAAGTATGCATACGTTGGTTCAAGGATATTGGACTTACACACATATGAATTGTATCACAATGTTTATATCCAACTATGGTTATGTATTCTAAACTCTCATTTCAATAATTGAAGCATTCTTAGAGAACGTTATATAGTTGTTGTTCACAAACTATTTTTCGTCAAAGCGATTTTCAAGTGATTGAAACTAATATGACTTTCGTCACTAGTAAAGACGAACTTGGGCAAAGCGAAAGATTACCAACACATATTTCGAGAAATAGATAAGCCAGATAAACTCAACTCTAAATAGTACATGTGTATAATCATAGTCTATATAGCACTACGAATTTTGTCTCAAGATAGGAGATAAAGTAGACTTTTGAGTGATAGATAAGTTCAAGTCTCCACATACCTTTTTGTCGATGAAGTTCCACCAGTTCCTCGAGTAGTTCTTCGTCTTTTCATGATGAACACCTTGGAGTCTAGAGCTCAACTACACTTTCTATCCTAGTCCGAGACTTAGCTATTAGTAGACTAGAAATCAAGACTTATAGTTCTGGCAACTAAACTTGACAAACAAGCTTGAGATATCAACGCTTGCGAGTTCGACCGAGAAGTACTCTAACAATCTCCCCCTTTGTCAATTTTAGTGACAAAACTATCAATACATATGGAATACAAAATAAATAAACTTGACAGCTTCTCTTCCACATGCATGATATTCTTGGTTCTTCAACATTATTCGAAATCTTCGTCACTTCCAAGCACTCCAATGATTCCAAAGATATTCAATGCAACATCATCGTTGTTGAAGATCCGTAGCCATAACAATGAGAAAACAAAATCCCTCGATCATTGTTACACAGTGTCATAGTATTATTACACAACATCAAAGTTCAATTGCATCACAACTTCGACAACAATATTATGGTGATATGTATCACTCCCCCTTAGTTAATACTTCATCTCAATAAAATTTTCAAAGGTACAAAAACTAGTGGGATCCTCATGAAATTTCCATAGAGATACTTCATGACCAAAACAAAGTACATATCAACTTTTTAAATGCAATCATAAAGCCTAAGATAAATGCTTTCATCAAGGAGTTTATAAAGATACAAAATAAACCCTATAATATTCCACATCTGCGCTCCCCACAAAGATTTGGCAATTAAGCACAAGTTCATTAAGAACTCTCCCCCATATAATGTCATTCTCGAGAGAACAACAGAAACGACCTTCCTTTCACAAGAAAAGAAGGATTTCTTTGGACATTAACAAATCATATAAGAGTATGAATTTGTATCCAAAAACTCAATTAAATTAACTACAGGAGAACCCATGATTAATTTAATCGAAAATGCTCACATAAGAGAACTTACGGATCCGCACAGTATTTACATAAAAATTATGGATCAGGGAAGATCAATACTACGGAATAAGCAAATATTCTTTCTATTATTTATCACCATTTGCACAATGACATAATATACTTAATCCTTGTAAATAAAATCTCATCCTATCTTCCATCAATATTTGCATAATGACATAATAGGCTTATCTTTTGTTTGTCAAAAGTTCATTCTATCTTTTATCAATACTTTCATACCGACATATAATAGAGATAACTTTTGAACAAATATGGGACATCCAAGGTTCACGGACGTAAACAACATATCCCATAACAATTTGCAACATATAAAATTATAAATTAATACTGCAAGAATAATCTTTTCCCTTAGAAGGTAGAATCAATCTTTTTCGCCCTGATTTACACCAATAATAGCTACCAAAGGCGTATAAAAATATTTTCAAAGAATAACATACAAAGTCATTAAAGACCATGCATCATAGTTCACATAAGATGATTGTGAACATTCAAGAATCCCATAGCAATGCGTACTACTGCGCATTCTTGAACTTCCTTATTTTTGATTCACCAACAACATTCTTGTAAAATCTACAAATGAGATTAGAATAGTAGTACTCCAAGAATCCAAGTGCCCAAGTCCAAGAAAAGTGGAACAAGTGCGACGAAATGGAGCAAAACAGTCAAAAAAAAGAGGCTGGACAAAGACCAATCTGAACTCATCCAAATTCAATAATTCTCATCTCCAATTTTAAGATAATTCAAAGAAGAAGATAATGAAAAAATAATAATGTCATTCCGAGTTCGTACGAAGAAATCACGGCCAAAACAAGTTTACCGAATATCGACGTCTACAGGCAAGTATGCATACGGGTTTGCAAACGAATTTCATGACCTGGAGTAGTATGAAAACAGGTATGCGTACTAACACCCTTGGATTTTTATTTTAAATGATGGTATGCATACATGGTAGGTGTACCGTAAAGTCCAAACATCCCGAACTACTATTTTCAAACCTAAACATTTAAGAACCTTAAACACAGATCAAGTTAGGTAGAAATGAACTATAAGCAAAGTACATGGATCATTATAAGTACTCTAAGTAAAATAAAAACACAAATATTGATCAAGTTTATAGACATACCTTTTTAGAAGAATCTAATCGAATTTCGCAACCTTACCGAACATAATCTGTGCGCCCCAATTCTCGTGCTTCCCTTACCGTATACAAAGCAGGGCATTCCTTGGTGAGGATGCGCTAACAACACATTCAATTTGTGTGACTTTTGGATTATCATGAAAGATATCACTTTTAGAAACTTTCACATCCAAATCCATCTTTCCAAAGAACTTTTTAAGTTCCAACATCATGGATACTGCCTTTTCCATAGTCAATGAATTTTCTGGGAGATCATTTCTTTTCACTTAAAACATCATTGAATTTCTTTGGTATCCACTTCTGAGTGCGTTTAGGAACAATCGGAACCTTCTTCTCATTAATCTCTTCTAGAATTCTTGGAAGAGAATTGGATTGACTATTCTTTTGCAAGTTAGTCTTTCTCTAATTGGGAGCATCGGATCTTGTCTTTCTCTTTACGAAGTTATCCTTTTGATAACCATTACAATTGTGAAAAGGATTCGTATGACGTTTATAGGCAAATCTAGGTTTATCGCAGCATTGATTCCTTTGCCTAAAGGTTGGACAGTTACAACCTGTAACATTAAGGGGATTAGTCTTAACATATGATCTTGGTTTCACAACTTCTTGTGATTCCCAAACAAGAACATCTTGAAGTTTCTTATTCCTTACACGGAAACGACATCTCCTTTACAGGTGACTTTTATTTCCGCAATAGTGGCAAACATAAGGAATGTTCTTACCTCGATCCGTGTGTGCTGAATTTGGAGGTTGATAAAATTTGCTCTTTTGAACCTTAACTTCCAGTGAAGGTATTTCACTCTTTCCATCCGTGGAAACCTTTTGTTGAGAAGAATCACTAGCCTTGACAAATTTTACCTTTTTGCTAGTACTTGGAGCATCTATTCCCTTATAGTCCAATCCTCATGTATCACGATGATTTTTACTTGCTCCTAACATAGTAGTTAATTTGCTTAAACTAGTATTGAACTTTTTCAAGTCATCTTCCAACATCTTGATTTTATCAAGCGCAGCAGCTAAATCAGCCTCAAGGCGTTTTTCTCGAGCGAGATACGTGCCTTCTCTGTCATCAAAACTTGTTTGCTGGGAATTAATCCTTGCTTCAATCTCTGCAAATTTCTATTCTAACAAGATGTATTTTTGATAAACACGATCACATTCAAGTTACTTTCTACTCAGGTTTTCCTCGGTATCTCGGAGGATCGATTCGCAAGAGCGATTCCAACCATAAAGACCACCGGAAATCCTTTTCAATTTCTTATTTTCTCGAGAGAGATGAGTCAGAAGAGGTGTGACATGAGAAGTTGTAATCTTCTTCATTTTAATGAATCCAAAAACTTAACATACTCTGAGACTTCCTCATCAACATCACTATAAATATCTGAATCACCTTCATCTGAAAGTTCATCCAACTGTTCTTCTAGGCGTGTTTCCCAATCAACAGTTTCTACATTCATAGAATGTTTAGATATTGACTTAGATGTGACAGTTCTCTCAGGTGAATTCAAGTTTTGAAAATCATATGGTAATTTCTGACCTGGTACGTTATTAGAGACATCACTTTTGTCCATATCAGATCGCTACAAACACAGACTTATGAGGTCTTTAATGTGTTTACCTGCTCTGATACCAATTAAAAAAGTGGGGGTACAACAACCTCACCCAATAATTCGCTTAGCAATCTGTACGGACTAACTACAATATACTTTTAAGAGAATCAACTAGACAGTCAGACTCAATCTTAATCTAAAGTATATCAAAGAGTTATATCTCAATTTCTCGATTCAATACTTACTCAAGCAAATAGAATTCTGTGAATCTAATTGAATACAAGAGAAATTAACTTGAACGGTACCAAAGACCAATGTTCAAGTATCAATCAATTTCAATCAACAATCAAAGGTTGGATTTCCCAATTGATCGATTCAACGCACAACCTGTGATATTTCAATTATATAACAAAGTATAATGCGGAAAAGAAATAACACAGACACCAAAATTTTGGTTAACGAGGAAACAACAAAATGCAAGAAAACCCCAGGACCTAGTCCATATTGAACACACATTGTATTAAGCCGCTACAGACAATAGCCTACTACAAACTAACTTCGGTCTGGACTGCAGTTGAACCCCAATCAATATCACATTGATCCGAGGTACAGTTGCACTCCCTACGTCTCTGATCCCAGCAGATACTACGCACTTGATTCCCTTAGATGATCTCACCCACAATTAAGAGTTGTTACGACCCAAAGTCGAAGACTTTAATTAAAAAATATGTATCACACAGAAAAGTCTATAAGAATAGATAAATATGTCTCCCACAGAAATACCTATGATTTTTGTTCCGTCTTTTGATAAATCAAGGTGAACATGAACCAATTGATATACCGGACTTATATTCCCGGAGAACAGCCTAGAAATATCAATCACTTCACAATAATCTTAATCGACTAGCGAAATAAGATATTGTGGAATCACAAACGATGAGACGAAGAGTTTGTGACTACTTTTCTATCTTTCCTATCGGAGAAATTAATCTCAAGCCAATCCTTACGATTATACTCAAATATGATAGAAACAACAAGATGAGATCACACAACTATATAGAAGATAGTTGGGTCTGGATTCACAATCCCAATGAAGTCTTTAAGTCGTTAACCTACAAGGTCTAGATAGAAACCTAAGTTTAAAGGAGAATCGACTCTAGCTTACAACTAGTACCACACAGGAGGTGTGGGGATTAGGTTTCCCGGTTGTTAGGGTTCTCCTTTATATAGTCTTCAAATCAGGTTTGCAATCTAAGTTACCTTGGTAACAAAGCATCCAATATTCACTTTTAGATGAAAACCTGATTATATTCAAGCTAATATCTTTCAACCGTTATATCGAACTTAGATTGTTATACACACATGAAATGTAACTTCATTTAGGTTTGAGTAACCGTACATAAACGTGTACAAGTCGTTAGTTCAACGGTAGTTAACCATAGGTTAGCCATATGAGAACTTTCATATTAACCTTATTCTTCTTTACCACAACTAGTTCAAATGACTCAAATGAACTAGTTAGAGAGTTGTTCAATTGCTTAGATATCATAGAAGTATACAAGACACAATCGAAACAAAAACATTTTTGATTCACTCGAATCGATTCATGAACATTATAGCCACGGTTTGCAAAGATTGCATTACTTAATATATATAAATGTCTTAGTTCATGAATTAAACTGTTTTTAAAAAATAACCTACTTAAGTATGCATACTGGTCCGCAGAATTAAGTACCCGGATTAAGTTTGTTTTCAGTTCACAAACTCCAGCAGAAATTCACGGGATGTGAACTTCCGGCAGTGCGCGTACTGGGCGGACTTTAGTTCCGGTTATCCTGAGCAGCAAAGTACGCATACTTTGGTTCAAGGATATTGGACTTACACACATATGAGTTGTCTCACAATGTTTATATCCAACTATGGTTATGTATTCTAAACTCTCATTTCAATCATTGAAGCATTCTTAGAGAACGTTATATAGTTGTTGTTCACAAACTATTTTTCGTCAAAGAGATTTTCAAGTGATTGAAACTAATATGAGTTTCGTCACTAGTAAAGATGAACTTGGCCAAAGAGAAAGCTTACCAACTCATATTTCGAGAAATAGATAAGCGAGATAAACTCAGCTCGAAATAGTACATGTGTATAATCATAGTCTATATAGCAATACGACTTTTTCCTCAAGATAGGAAATAAAGTAGACTTTTGAGTGATAGATAAGTTCAATCTCCACACACCTTTTTTTCGGTAAAGTTCCACCAGTTCCTTGAGTAGTTCTTCGTCTTTGCATGATGAACACCGTGGAGTCTAGAGCTCAACTACACTTTCTATGCTAGTTCGAGACTTAGCTATTAGTAGACTAGAAATCAAGACTTATAGTTTTGGCAACTAACCCTGTCAAACAAGCTTGAGATAGCAACGCTTGCGAGTTCGACCAAGCAGTGCTCTAACAAGATGCATTAAAAATTCCATACACCTTTTGATTAAACTCATCAAACGAATATTCATCAGCCATACGAAGATTTTCCTAGTCAGAATTTTGGTTTTGAATCCTAGCTTCTTTCTCCGAGGTATCTCCTTCGAATACGGTTTCTAAGATATCCTAAGCATTTTAGACTTAGTACACGAAGTCACATGGTGCTGAAGATCTGGGCTTATGGCGTGGATAATAGCGTTCAACCCGTCAGAATTATGCTTTGCAACACTTATCTCGGTTTCACAATATTGTCATAATGGCTTCGTAATAGTTGTTCCATCTACAACAACTGTCGGCGCATCGTATCCAATAACTACAAATTTCTATGTCTTAAAGTCATGTGCTTGTAAAAAGTAAAGCATAGAAATTTTCAACCATAAGTAATTTGTGCCATCAAATGTTGGCGGTATGTTTATCGAAATTACACTCTTTTCCATATAGTCAGATTGCTTCAAACACGGACTTGTTAGGTCTTAACGTGTTTTCCTGCTCTGATACCAATTAGAAACGCAGGAGTACCAAAATACACCACCAATTTTTTCTTAGGAAACCTATATGGAGAAACGCAAATGTAATTCCGAGTGTTCAACTTAATGAATCTCAATCAAGAAAGAATATTCAAAGTTATATCTCTATCTTTCACAATCAGAACGTTTACAGAGACAAGTCCGTGAACCTGATTTCCGGGTGAGAGTACTTGGTGATTCCAAAGATCAATTTCCAAGTATCAATCAAGTTGTATCCAAAAAATAAGGATGGATGTAAATACTTTGATTTATTAACGCAGAACCTATGATATTTCAATTACAAAGATAAACAATATAATGCGGAAAAAGAAAATGACACAGACACCAGAAGTTTTGTTAACGAGGAAAACACAAATGCAGAAAAACCCCAGGACCTAGTCCATATTGAACACCAAACTGTATTAAGCCTCTACAGACACTAGCCTACTACCAATTAACTTCGGGCTGGAATGTAGTTGAGACCGAATTAAACCCTCTCAGTAATTCATTTATAGTCGTGCTCCTTACGCATCTTGAATCCCATGAGGACTCTAAGTAATTGATTTCCTTAGCTGACGTCACACCAACTAAGAGTTGCTTCAACTTAATTGAAGACTTTAAACCAATCTGCCTCGCATAGATTAATCCTATATGTGATTTCCTTTGCCATCAAAAAGTTAGATCAAGGTGATGGAAATCGATAGAAATAGACAAAATCTATCTAACCTCAAAATTCGTACCTATGAAACCCGAAGTGCATCCTAGATTATTATTCACCTTACAAGTATAAAACTAGTGTAATCAACTGTTAGAGCATTGCTCGGTTGAACCCACTACCGTTGGTATGTCAAGTTAGTTGTCAATTTTAGTTGCCAAAATACATTCTTGATTTACTATACTAAAGATAGTTTCAGACTAGATTAGGTCTAAGAAGAGCTATTCTTGAAGGATGGAGACTGAAGATTACAAGAAGACATCAACAAGGACTTCATCAACAAAGGTATGTGGTGATTGATTTCATTTGGATTCTTGTTGAATTCTACCTTTCTAGTCTATCGAAACAAATGCTCACTCTATGGAACAATTCCTATGACGGTTAATGTACATTTATGTATATATCCTCGAGGTTATTTGAGCCACGACTCTTGTTTCAATAACCTTTATCCCTGGAAAAGTTCTCATGTTATAGTGAATGAGCTTACAAATTCAGTGAGCCAAGAATCACTCAATTCCGAGTTATAACGATGAAGTTATGAGTGATTTATTAAAGTAACAGTTTTAAGTTTTGCTGAAACTGTTGCAGTTTGTTAGTAGGAAACTATCCATGGAATGTTTGTAATGGTTCACGAACTTGAGCCCAATTACGTGACTAGAAGTCTTTTTTAGTCAAGTTGGTGATGTTTCCTTATCTATGCAAGTTAGCTATTACTCCAAACATCTTTGATTACCATATTAAAGTGTTTGTGATTCCTTCCTAATTTAATTTGTGATTTGTTCACATAAATACAATATTTTCTAAATTAATTATTTGTTTAATTATTTTGA
This sequence comes from Papaver somniferum, assembly GCF_003573695.1. Lineage (NCBI taxonomy): Eukaryota > Viridiplantae > Streptophyta > Magnoliopsida > Ranunculales > Papaveraceae > Papaver > Papaver somniferum. The sequence goes on from NC_039368.1 coordinate 30,881,097, forward strand.
CAAGACTTGTAACTTAGGAAAGATTCCCAAAATTAGGAGAGTCTTGAAAAAGGAAAATAGCTTTTCTTAGGTTTCAAGCTACCTTTCACTATAAATAAAGGGTTCGTGAGGCTACGCGTTTTTTTATCCCCATTGGAAAATTGGTGTAAGCTCATAAGGTTGTTTTCCATGTCTTCTGTTCTTCGTGAACAAGAGTGAGATAAAAGTTTTTGTATTGGGGATCACAAAGCCAAGTTGGGTTTAATCTTCGTGATTGATTATACAACTTGTAATCTAGGTTTTTCACCTCTTGTCTATTCTAAGGTTTTCTCTTTTGATATAAAACCATTCAAGAGTTGTTGATCATAAACCCTAGGTTTTGGTAGATTTCAGTTTCTGATCGTATACCAACACTTTTTAGTCGAAATCGGAAGCTAGAAAGAAAACTTCAATTAAGGTATCTCGTAAAAATCCTTAAGAAGTTTTAAACAATATATATCTAGATTTATTCTAGTTGTTCTTGTTGTAGAATTATTAGGGTTTTCTTAACTTGGAAATTGATCTTTGGAATCGCCCAAGTTCACTTACAAAAATCAGGTTCACGAACTCCTTGTGTGTACGCATACTGGTTGTAAGTAAAACCCTAAACTACAAGTGTGTTTCCGTATCTCTACTTTTATTTGGTAGTTGTTCGAAACAAACACAAGATTTCCAAAACCTTGATTTACATCTAAAGGGAAATTGGGTTTTTTTCTTTTTGTGAAAACAAAAGATCGAAAAATATCAACCGTGTTGTTGTATCTTCTAAAGAAAGCCTTGGGTTCTGCTAGAAGATTTACAAGAAGAATTCCTAAAGATAATCGGTGTTGTGCTAGGAGTTCTATTAGTGCTGAAGCAGGTATTACATCTAGCCCGAATAGGTAGTAATTTGGTGTAATAGCTTATAATCAGTGTGTGTTTATTCTGGACTAGGTCCCAGGGTTTTTCTGCTTTTGCGGTTTCCTCGTTAACAAAATTTCTGGTGTCTGTGTTATTTATTTTCCGCATTATATTTATTTATATAATTGAAATAATACACGTTGTACGTTAATCAATCATAGTTGTTAAATCCGACCTTGTTTGTTGGATAAGACTTGATTGGTCTTGAACAATTGATTTTGTTATTTTCACATTGTTAGACCAGTCTGGACTAACCCTGTTTCAAGTGTACACTGTGTTGAAATATTCCTTTAGTGATTGTATCTTAAAGAATACACGGTGGATATTGAATAGGTTGTGATTAACACAAAAGATTTTGGTTTAAGAGCTTCACACTAAAATCAGGTTTACAGACTTGTTTCTGTTTAACTATGATTGTGCTGAAATAGAGATATAGCTATTTGATATACTTTCCTACAGATTGAGTCTGACTGTATAGTTGATTCTTTTGAAAGTATATTGAAGAAATTCCTTTCATATTTCCAAATGAATTGTTGGGTGTGGTTTTTAGACCCTCGCATTTTCATCAACAAAGTCTGAGACGAAGAGAACTTTGATGACTTCTATCAATCTTGTTCAAGTGAGTAGCTCGGCAATCGAACAAGATAAGGATACTCGAGCTATCAAGATAAACAATAGCTGGACCTGGCTTCACAAATCCCTACGAAGTCTTTGTAGTCGCTAAACCATAAAATGGTTTTAGAAAGATGACGGCTATAGTTACAACTAGGTGATGCGTGTCGTAACCACAACAAATTAATTAATATTTTTCCATCTAATTAACAAGTAATATAGTATAGTCAAGTTCGTTCCCACGAGGAGCAAGAGTTTTAGTTGTTTAATTGTCACAAAAGGGGAGTTTGTTTTATAAAGCAAAAGAAAATAAACAAAGCAGTTAAAAAGATAAAGTTGAAATCAATAAGAGAGCCAAGATCAAGGAATCCTTCTTCGTTGCAAAACAATGATTCAAGTTATGTTTTTCATCCACATGTTATTAGTCACAGATTATCACCAACCGTAGGATAGCAGGTTCGCTTAGCTAACCCCAAAACTCCTTATTTCACTGAGTAACAGGTTCGCTTAGTTATCAGATTCTATTCAAAAGAACCACCTTGAGGTTCGCTTAAAAGATGTAATTACCCGAGCGCATTAAGATTTATGAATTTAGGTTTAGTACTAGTAGTTAAACTCGGTTCGCTTGGTCCACTTTCTAGCGTTGTTTTCACACACAATTTCTCCACATAATCCTTCCGCAAGGTCTCGTGTTTGCTACTTGTGTAAAGAGTCAAGAAACGATTACTTATCCCCTAACTTTCACTAGCTTTAGATCAAATTAACAAATCAATTTAGCATGCACTCTAAACAATTTATCAATCAACCATGAATGTATAAACATTCATATTAGTAAAAACAAACGATAATCATGTGAAAAACTTCAAGGTAGATTTTAAAACAAAAATTCAAATCATGTTGAGAACTAGGAATTCATCCTCAATCAATAAGAAAATTAGCTACTCATGTTTTTTAAATTCACACAAATAATTAAAGGGAGAATTTTTAAAGTTCACACAAATAATTAAAAGAAGAATTTTGAAAAAGCAAGCAAAAACACAAGTGTTGTGTGTGTAAAAAGGTGTGTAAGTATGTGTAGAGAGCTTCTCTATTTATAGACTTCAATTTGCTTCAATCCTTGTAGGAAAAGAATCCTCATTCCATAATAATACCACTTTCCCAATTTGAGCCTAATTCCAATTTTAAGTCCAATTCTCCAAATCTTCCAAGTTTCCATCCAACTTCCAAATCTAAGTATTCACACCCATGAGAAGAATCCACACAAAAATCTGTAAATTTGGGTTTCCTGAAAAGTCCTCGAGATCACCGGAAATCCGACCTGAAATGTCACCGCCGGCCACCTGAGTTATGTTGTCGTCGACGTTCTGTTAAACTAAACGGTCAAGAAGGTCAAGGTCAAGTTTTCAGTCAACTGGGTCAAGGTAGGATAGTCAGCTACTGAATCAGCTGCTCTGACTCGGTCTTAATCGGCTGAATTACTGAGTCACATGGTTGGATCGGTCATCGAACTCGTCTGGAATGGTCATCGCCGGCACCGAGTCGACTCGTCAGGGTAGAAAATCCGACAGATTTTCCTCTGTTTCAGGTGTATTCCAGGCCAATTTCAGGTCTATTTTTTTTGGTCTTCTCCTGTTAAGAAACCTAGCATACATCTATTGTAACTTCATTTGCAGTAACAACCTTCATCAACAACAGCCTTAGACCACCATCATTCACCTGCACTCATCCATCATGTCCTCCTCTTTCCTTGTATGTCATAACATCTCAAGAATGAGATCAATTCTTCCCTATGTGTTTCAATCCTTGTTCTCAAACAACCCTCTCTTCAATTCACAGCAATTAGCCACCAGAACCCATCTTCCTTGTTTAATCTCCTAAACCCTAACCTCAGTTCATCTTCGTCTCTGCACCAGTTCTCCTTTTCTTTATTTCTTCATAACTGCTTCACAATCTCACAAATTCACAGAAACCCCTTCAATTTCTTGTCGTCTTGGCCATCATAGATTCAACCAAAAACCCTTTTAATCCATGGCAACAACTACAGCACCAGCAGTTCTCTTCACCAACTGTGATTCAAATCGAACAGACCCATCTTTGATTCTCCTCTCTGTGTCTGTTTCAAACCCTAACCAAATTTACCAAAACCCATCTGATTCATATCACAGTATCGTTCTTCAATTGCAGAGATGAACCCTAATTTCTTCATTTCTTCAATTTCAATCCCCATCGTTATACAACATCACTAATTCTTTCCTCTGGTTTCAAATCTGTCTCCAACCCAATTCTGTTCTTCAATTGCAGAAATAATCGAAACCCTTATAAACCACAGATTCAAGACCCATTTGTTGAGCATCGACAAGAGCTTCAAGTCATCACCGATTACAGACTCGAACTCCATATTTCTTCATCTGAACTGCTTCTCGATCTCATCATCTCAATCTTTCGATTTAACAGTTGCAGCTTCTAATTCTTCACAAATCAACTATCGAACCCATTTTAATATCCAATTTCTTCTTCACTGAATCTTCCACTTCTTCAATTCAGCTCTCGGATTCAACAGAAGTAACTTGAATTTATCAGCTCTCTCTATCTGTTTCTCGATCCCTAACATCTCTTTCATGGCAGCAGCATCTCACATGAAACCCATCTCTCTATATTCTCGAATTCGACCAACAGTTCATATCTGCTTCCATCGTTCTCAGATTCAGACCAACATTCGCTGCTTTTCTCGTCTCAATTTCAGCGTATAAATGATTAAGATAAGATAGCCTTCTCGATTAAGGGTTGTAGGGAATATGACATGATTATGATGCCCCACTCAAGAGCCACCCCAGATTGGGTACCCCATAGTTTCTTCTTGGGTGCCTCTTAGCACTTCTCTTTTAACCACAAACTTCTACCCCTTAACATGATGCTGGGTTCCAGATAGTGTTCGCCCATGAAATAACAATTTTCTCCCTTTTCGTTCAAATTGGGTGACTTCTTCTCCTTTTCTTCCGCATGACTCCAAAGTAGATACAAAACTGAAAACATGCGTAAAATACATAATTTACAAGAAAAAATAGCAAAGAAAGCATAAACTCTAGATAGTAAATTAGGTGTTTTAGACACCTATCAAATTTCCCCACACTTAGACTTTGCTAGTCCTCGAGCAAATTAAATAAAATCCACTCCAATTTCAAAGTTTTCCAGCGTGGCAAGCATCCAAAGATATATGAAGACATAGAGTTTCTGCATGTTAGTAATAAGAAGTTAGAAATACCAAAGAACATATCCTCATTCTTAAACGTTGAGTGAGAAATAACCACACCATAATGAGAGAACGCGTGTTTGAGAGCGATCAATAAATATTTCGCCTCAACTTCTACCTCACCAAAAAGGATTTTCTGATAATTGCACTCAATAAGACGGCTTTTTTGTGGGTCTCACATGCCTGCAGGTAGAAATGAAGAGAGAATTCCTGCAACACGTTGAATGGTGGGAAGGAAAACTTCCGAAATATTTTAAAAACCCACATCTCTTAACATTTTGAAAAACCATTTTTCTGACGATCTCTAAGAAAGGAAATCAACCACTATTATTGAGGATGAGATTACTTACTCACCTTCACATCCGATCGCCAATTATGATAACACCACTCTCACAACATCCAATAGAAACCTCTTCTCTCCTCGTCTTCATCTTTTTGGTCTTCGTCTTCGGCTTCAACTATTGATGATAAACTCTTGACTTCGTAATTCCTTGACAATTTGTAACTCTTTACCTTAAATCCTTGTCGCTTGAAACTTCCTTATATATTTTCCTTCCCCGCGGCTTATTAAATAAAAGATAAAAACAAAAATTTCTCTTGCCATCATTTTTTTTTTAAATTTAATTTTCCAATTTTTTTTTTTTTTTAATTTTACTTATTTTTTTTTAGAGACAAGAGAAATAAAATAAAAACAAACCATAGCCGTGGAAAAAATACTTTACCGCTTGATTCTTCACAACTTGTATCGTCTCGAAATCATAAACTTCAATAATTCTCACTTTTTGCTTTTCTTTGCTCTTGTAAGTAAGTTTTCAACTTGGATATAAAATTATGCTCCTCATATGTTAGTCTAATTTGTATATATAAAAATCCGCTCATTTTATGTTGCTTTACTTGGATATGAAATTTACTCTTTTCTTGTTCCGTTGCTTGTAAACCTTGAACATTTTCAACTTTCCTTGTAGATTTTGATGTCGCTCCCTTGTTGATAATGATGGTGTTTCTATGGACCCATTGTTGTCGATAGAGAGAATGGTGCTAACTGCAAATCGAACTACAAGAAGGAGGCTTTCATCTATAGAAGTCACCCTCATGATTGACAAAATTAGCACTCAAGAGATCAAAGAGTAGTGCTTGTATTGGTGGGAGGTTGGATACCTCACCATTCTACCCGGAATTTACTTACGGTGACACACACTCAAAAGAAATCTCTTTAGTTATTTATAAAGAAATCTGGTCGGTGCCTCGCATGATATAAATAGGATAGTCTCCACTAATGATTGATCAACAACTCTAATAATGCATTTCTCCCTGCTCTTAATTTGCATCACCGACATGATTAAATTCATTATTTAACACTCTAACAAGTAAGAAATCCGAATGTAGTTCCCTAACACTTCCAAGTTCAGTTATGTCGGTCAGAATTCTCTATGTAACCATACCTAGAAGTATGCTAGTGACTTTAAAATCTCTAATAGTTGGAGGCTTTATGCAATATTTTTTTTAATATGCTTAACCACTACCCCACACTTAAACCTTACATTGTCCTCAATGTAATTGAATCGTCCAAGTAAAGTCAAGGTGGGAAATCCTAGTATGATATGGAAAAAGAAAAAATAAATAAACAAAACAAAAAGTAAAAGGTAAGAAATACAAAACCTATGGGTTGCCTCCCATTAAGCGCTTGTTTTAAAGTCGACGGACCGAATTAGCTTCTTGTAAGATTCACTCCCCATATACTAACAATCTGAAAATTTGGGGATCCACCCACAGTACCTGTTTTGCAAACAATAACTCCATACAAATGTTAGTACAAGAAAATAATAATAATGTTATAGCTCGATAGAAATTTCCCCCACACTTAGTCTTGTCCACACTCGCAAGTGTATAAAGAACATAGAATTTGGGAACTTCCATGTATTCCTCTTGGCAAACCTTCATAGTGTTAGCATCAAGTGTTTCCAATGGTGGATATCTATAAACAAAATCATCCAAAAATACTTTCAAAGCACATACATTCAAACCAATAAGAGGTAAAGGAGAAGAACCAATATGCAAAGAGTTAGAAAAACCTTGCACAATCTCTTGTATTACGAAATCTTCTTCATCCTTAAGAAATTCAAGTGAATTACTTACCTCTTGTATATCGTGGTCCTCTATTAAACCTTGCAACCATTCTTCGTCGTTTTCTACCTTAACCAAAGTCTTGGCATCATTATAATCATTGGAAAGTTAAATTGGGTCTTCCACAAAATCATTCAATTCGGTTTCATTCTCGAGCATCATATCTTCAACATTTTCATCATCGGAATCGGGTTATTCCTCTCTCATAAATTCTTCTTCGGTGTAAATCTCAAGATCTTCTTGTGAGAGTGTTACACCGTTTATAACATAGGTAAGTCACACCCAATCTCCTCCTTTTGAATAGGTGAAGGATCGTTATTATGATCCGAGTTGGAATAACTTTATCCTTGTTACAATAATTTTCATAAGGTTCAAAATCATCATCGTAACCCATATAATAACGTTTTTCACGCTCCATTCTTAAAGCTCTTTTAGCTTCAAGAATTGCTTCATCCGATGCTAGGCCTTCATCGATCAATAGGTAGAACCTTCTCTCAAGTTCCCTCAAACTAGGTTTCCTTACACCAAGGAGATCACGCATAGATTTAGAAGCATAACTATCCTCCCCTCCTAGTGATTGTTCACTTACATACCCGTCATAAGGTTGTTGATATGTATGAGAATATCCATAAAGTCTATATCCTAAGGATGGTTGGAAGTTGCCATAATGTTGAGGTTGAAAACCGTATGGATTGTTGTAATATGATTGCTCTTGTCCACCATACATGGAAAACTGGTACCTGAAATAAGATTCTCAAAAAAACTAAGTTGGATACGATATATAATCCAACAAAGCAAGAATAAAGCAAAAAGAAAAATAAAAACAACTAAAATCTTCCGCTGCTCCCCGGCAGCGGCGCCAAAATTTGATGCGTGTCGTAACCACAACAAATTAATTAATATTTTTTCACCTAATTAACAAGTAATATAGTGTAGTCAAGTTCGTTCCCAAGAGGAGCAAGAATTTTAGTTGTTTAAATGTCACAAAAAAGGGGGGTTTGTTTTATAAAGCAAAAGAAAATAAACAAAGCAATTAAAAAGATAAAGTTGAAATCAATAAGAGAGACAAGATCAAGGAATCCTTCTTCGTTGCAAAACAATGATTCAAGTTATGTTTTTCATCCACATGTTATTAGTCATAGATTATCACCAACCGTAGGATAGCAGGTTCGCTTAGCTAACCCCAAAACTCCTTATTTCACTGAGTAACAGGTTCACTTAGTTATCAGATTCTATTCAAAAGAACCACCTTGAGGTTCGCTTACAAGATGTAATTCCCCGAACGCATTAAGATTTATGAATTTAGGTTTAGTACTAGTAGTTAAACTCGGTTCGCTTGGTCCACTTTCTAGCGTTGTTTTCACACACAATTTCTCCACAGAATCCCTCCGCAAGGTCTCGTGTTTTCTACTTGTGTAAAGAGTCAAGAAACGATTACTTATCCCTTAACTTCCACTAGCTTTAGATCAAATTAACAAATCAATTTAGCATGCACTCTAAACAATCTATCAATCAACCATGAATGTATAAACATTCCTATTAGTAAAAACAAATGATAATCATGTGAAGAACTTTAAGGTAAATTTTAAAACAAAAATTCAAATCATGTTAAGAATTAGGAATTCATCCTCAATCAATAAGAAAATTAGCTACTCATGTTTTTGAAATTCAAACAAATAATTAAAGGGAGAATTTTTAAAGTTCACACAAATAATTAAAAGAAGTATTTTGAAAAAGCAAGCAAAAACACAAGTGTTGTGTGTGTAAAAAGGTGTGTAGAGGTGTGTAAGTATGTGTAGAGAGCTTCTCTATTTATAGGCTTCAATTTACTTCAATCCTTGTAGGAAAAAAATCCTCATTCCATAATAATACCACTTTCCCAATTTGAGCCTAATTCCAATTTTAAGTCCAATTCTCCAAATCTTCCAAGTTTCCATCCAACTTCCAAATCTAAGTATTCACACCCATGATAAGAATCCACACAAAAATCTGTAAATTTGGGTTGCCTGAAAAGTCTTCGAGATCACCGGAAATCCGACCTGAAATGTCGCCGTCGGCCACCTGATTCCGTTGCGTCGACGTTCTGTTAAACTAAACGGTCAAGAAGGTCGAGCTGTCAGTCAACTGGGTCAAGGTAGGATAGTCAGCTACTGAATCAGCTACTCTGACTCGGTCTTAATCGGCTGAATTACTGAGTCACATGGATGGATCGCTCATAGAACTCGTCTGGAACGGTCATCGCCGCACCGAGTCGACTCGTCAGGGTAGAAAATCCGACAGATTTTCCTCTGTTTCAGGTGTATTCCAGGCCAATTTCAGGTCTATTTTTTTGGTCTTCTCCTGTTAAGAAACCTAGCATACATCTATTGTAACTTCATTTGTAGTAACAACCTTCATCAACAGCAGCCTTAGACCACCATCATTTACCTGCACTCATCCATCATGTCCTCCTCTTTCCTTGTATGTCATAACAGCTCAAGAATGAGATCAATTCTTCCCTCTGTGTTTCAATCCTTGTTCTCAAACAACCCTCTCTTCAATTCACAGCAATTAGCCACCAGAACCCATCTTCCTTGTTTAATCTCCTAAACCCTAACCTCAGTTCATCTTCGTCTCTGCACCAGTTCTCCTTTTCTTTATTTCTTCATAACTGCTTCACAATCTCACAAATTCACAGAAACCCCTTCAATTTCTTGTCGTCTTGGCCATCATAGATTCAACCAAAAACCCTTTTAATCCATGGCAACAACTACAGCACCAGCAGTTCTCTTCACCAACTGTGATTCAAATCGAACAGACCCATCTTTGATTCTCCTCTCTGTGTCTGTTTCAAACCCTAACCAAATTTACCAAAACCCATCTGATTCATATCACAGTATCGTTCTTCAATTGCAGAGATGAACCCTAATTTCTTCATTTCTTCAATTTCAATCCCCATCGTTATACAACATCACTAATTCTTTCCTCTGGTTTCAAATCTGTCTCCAACCCAATTCTGTTCTTCAATTGCAGAAATAATCGAAACCCTTATAAACCACAGATTCAAGACCCATTTGTTGAGCATCGACAAGAGCTTCAAGTCATCACCGATTACAGACTCGAACTCCATATTTCTTCATCTGAACTGCTTCTCGATCTCATCATCTCAATCTTTCGATTTAACAGTTGCAGCTTCTAATTCTTCACAAATCAACTATCGAACCCATTTTAATCTCCAATTTCTCCTTCACTGAATCTTCCACTTCTTCAATTCAGCTCTCGGATTCAACAGAAGTAACTTGAATTTCTCAGCTCTCTCTATCTGTTTCTCGATCCCTAACATCTCTTTCATGGCAGCAGCATCTCACATGAAACCCATCTCTCTATATTCTCGAATTCGACCAACAGTTCATATCTGCTTCCATCGTTCCCAGATTCAGACCAACATCCGCTGCTTTTCTCGTCTCAATTTCAACGTATTAATGATTAAGAGAAGATAGCCTTCTCGATTAAGGGTTGTAGGGAATATGACATGATTATGATGCCCCACTCAACAGCCACCCCAGATTGGGTACCCCATAGTTTCTTCTTGGGTGCCTCTTAGCACTTCTCTTTTAACCACAAAACTTCTACCCCTTAACATGATGCTGGGTTCCAGATAGTGTTCGTCCATGAAATAACAATTTTCTCCTTTTTCGCTCAAATTGGGTGACTTCTTTTCCTTTTCTTCCGCATGACTCCAATGTAGTTACAAAACTCAAAACATGCGTAAAATGCATAATTTACAAGAAAAAATAGCAAAGAAAGCATAAACTCTAGATAGTAAATTAGGTGTTTTAGACACCTATCACTAGGACACACCAAGAAAAGTAGTGTTGGGATTCAAAGATCCCAGTTGTTTGAAGTTCCCCTTTTATAGACATTCAAAGCATAGGTTGCTTTAGGTTTAAGCTAAGATAGCTTTAGAACCAAGCAAATAATACCCGCTGATGGATGAATCTTTAAATCTGATTTACATAACAAGATATACACTCTGGTTAGGATGAACCGTAACCGAACCTTGTTTAAGACCACGCTCATGAATGGTTAGCCGAAGCTATCCAACTGAACTATAAGCTTGAGTATTTTAACTCAAAACACAATCAAGTGATCAAATATGTCTTTGGTGTTTTTAGAGATCATTCGAATGCAAATTATCCCAGAGAAATAATTTAAGCGCATAAGAATTCAATCGACTTGGTAAGTAGGTGTACAAGGTACAAACACTTAACATGTTCGTGAACAGTTATGTCCCAGTACATGTACCGGTATGTAAACCTTAATACATAACCTAGTTCCGGAGTTCCCATAACTTTTTCGGTATGCGTACTAGTATGGAGACCATTTAAGCGTAGCCAAGTTTCGGAATCCACAGAACTTTTGTGGTACGTGTACTGGTATGGATACCATTTAAACATAGCCACGTTCCGGAGTCCGTAGAACTTTTCTTGTATGTTGTACCGGTATGGATACCAAACCGGTTCCGTAACCTACAATTCTTTTCCAGTACGCGTACTAGTTTGCGTACCAATCCGGATTCACGAGTTCCCCGATTTTTAAAGGTGTGCATACGAATATGCTTACCAAAAATATGTTTGTCGACATATCTCTACTCTGTTTGGTGTACTGAGTACATGCATTACGACTTTAGACTTATAAAAGTTTTTCCAGTTTGTAAGACTGGTATGTACACTGTTTTATATCCGAATCTACAATAGTTCTATATTTCTCTAAATTGATTCGAAGCATTCCCGAATAAAATCAATGACACAATATCACTGTTCCAGGCTATTTTCGAATGATAAAACCTGAATCATGATTTTGATTGCGAATGATAAATTTTCGTTAACCGAAATTCATGAAGTATTAAAAATATTCATTAAACTTAGTCATATTTCGAGAACTATTTACAAGATGAATCTTGACTCTAAATTCTTGATATGCTTATGATAGTTTGATTAGTTATGCGCGACATCGTATCATAGATAGAAAGATGAATATAACTAGAGAAATATATGGTTCAGTCTGCACTTACCTTTTGTTGAAGAAGTTCTCCAAAATCTTTGGTTGATCTTCGCCTTCGAACGGTAAAACGAAATGGTGACTGTCGTTGTGTCCGTTTCTTAACTAGACTTTTATCATAATCCTAGACTTAACTAATTGTAGACTAAAAATCAAGATACAGTTTTGACAACTAAATTTGACAATAAGCTTGAGATAACAACACTTGTGAGTTCGATCGAGAAATGCTCTAACAAATGAAATTGAAGATTAAAGACTTGAAGACTTTTCTTTTTGGTTTTGATCTTTGTATTACCTTTTGCAAACTTGATTCTATGGAATCCATAAGTAGTTTATCTTGATATACATGCGACTTGTAGCAGATCGATCAAACTATCTAGTTGAGTTTATTTAATTAGATGTATCTTGTTTATTAAGAATGGTTATTTTGATCTTTAGACCGAAAGAGTTTATTAATATAAGCGGAAGATCCTTTACTCTGCTTTATCATTAACCTAAAGATCGATTTGTATGATCAATAAGTGAGTTGGTTAATGGAATTGATTTAGTACTTTATTTTTTTAAGGTTACAATTCAAAGAAGTTGAGTGCAGAAGTCTTCACAACATGAAATAGATCAAGATAGTGAACTATGTCTTGGGATTCACTTGCTTAGGCTGTATTGGTTATGGGCACATGGACACCGAAATAACTGATTAGAAAATGAGTGTTTACTTGGTTTCAATTATGCGAAGCTGCAGTAGTGAATTTATAAGGCGACTTAATTACGAGAGTATTCAAAAAAGGACTAGGTCCTAGGTTTTTTTTTGGCCAGACAAAATTTTCCTCGTTAACAAAATCTTGTGTGTTGGGTGATTGATTTACTTGTCGCATTATAAATATTATCATAGTTATAATTAAGCAATAATACTTGTATATTATTCATCTTGGTAAAGATCCAATAGTTAGTTCATTTGAACTTTGATTATTATCAAGAATACCTTATTAAATTAATATTTTGGTCGATAATATTATACAAGGTGTGTCAGCATAGGATGATATGGAAATTATTATGGTATACTTGGTATGCACATTACTTCAACTTTCCATCCGAACAAACAGTGCGTCATAATTGCACCCCATTAAATTGCAGCCGTCCACGGTTCCGGAATATACAAGACCAGATTTTCGACGTTCCCTGACATTTACGAGACCAGTACCAGGCCCAAGCCGTCGAGCATACTTTATCACCCTCGACATGTAACCCATAATCGGTTATGTTACCATTTGTAATGACTCGACCTCCACCGATAATAACCCCACTTGGCTATTGTGGTCATCCAATAATTGTGTTTATTTTTAAAGGAACCGTTGCGCTCATCCAGCTGCAGTTTCTCAAGAGGTCTTCCATCCCTTGATTGCTCTCTCTTAAGCATGCTTAACTGCAGAGATCTTTGCAAAGTATGGAGCCAATTCTGCTGAAAATGCCTTAGTGCTAGAAAATATCAAACTGTTACTTACATTTCATTCACGAAATCCTATATTTCGAATCAGGGTATTACAATATCACCACTTTAAATTAGATTCGTCTTCGGCTTCAGAATATATAGCTCAGATCTTCGTTGTTCCCTGCCTCTCATGAGATAAGTACCTGGCTCGACATGTCTAGCGTGCCTTCCCATCCTCGACAAGTGACTCTTCATCGACTCTGATACCATTTGTGATAACCCGACCCTCCACCGATATGTCCCCACTTGGGCACTGCGGTCATCCAGAAATATGTGGTTTTTCGATGGGGCACATCTGTGGTCATCCAACAGCAGATTCCCACGAGGTCAGCATCCATGTATTGCTCCAAATCGAGCGCGCTCAACTACAAAGATTTAAAAAAAAAGGGTACCTAGTATACCACAAACTTTTTCGTTTGTAAAACTGGATAGGCAATTTTTGTACTATGTACTATCAGTACATCTAGATCTTTAATAATAAGATCCTTCTTCCTAATTGTATAACAAGGTCAACCTAGTTTGCAGCCGATCTTTCAGGATCCGAATTCCAACAAGAAATTTTTTAGTAATTTATATTTCAGTGTACGAATTCAACAATAACAAGTTATGTGGGATCTTTAGTATCGAGTTAAAAACTAGGTTGATCAACGCACTACTTGTGCTATTTCAATTATACAGATAAAATAAAATAATTTAATATTGCTTAATAAATAACACAAGACATAATTAGTTTTGTTAAGGAGGAAACCTGCAATCTAAACTTAAAACCAAGGGAACTCGTCCAGTTTGAACAACATGCACATTGTGTTAAGCCCATACAAAACTAGCCTATTGTCAGACTTCGGACTGGAATATAGTTAGGACCGAATCAACCCTTAAAGTAATTTAGCTTCAATGCTTCTTTGTATGCCTGTTGGATCTCACGAAATCCTACATACTTGATCCCAGATGACGTACTTTACAGGCCTAGGAGTTTCTTCAGATGAAGTGAAGACTTTATCTTAATTTCCCACCTCTAACGCCATTGTTGTCTTTGCATTTTCCAAACCTTGGACAAGCCTTAGCTTGATGCAACTCATTCCATGACCTATCTCTTCTTGAGTTAGAATAACTCTAAATTTTCGAACATGCAACACTTCATCATAAATGTTGCTTAAGTCAATGGTTCTTGTCTATGCTGCATTATCGTACTAATATAACAACATTTAATGTGTCACTAGACAAGAGTGCAACAAACCTATGCCACTCGTTCCATTCAACGACCTGGGTTAATGCATGTCCAATTCACTACATCCGAAGTTCATACTTAAAAAATTATAAATTAAAAAAATTCAACAAACTTATTGGCACAATCAATGCCCTTGCCAATATGTTGCCTGGTATCGACACCGCCACTTTGATTTTTTACCTCGTCGTTGAACCCATGAACTTAAGCTCTATTATTGCGTCGTCAACTATGCTCATGACATACTTAGTTCACATATTAATACTCAAATACAAACTTAAAATTTGTTGCTAAGCTTTTGTGTGAATTTCTTTTTTCTCCAAATAATTTCGTGCCTAAGGATGCACGCATAATGATTTTATTTTACATATGATATGTGAAGAAGCGGGGGTCTAACAACACCACCTAATATTTCACTTAGAAATCTGTATGGAAAAACTCGAATAAACTTTTAAGAGAATCAACAAGACTCAATCAATTAAAAGTATATCAACGAGTTTATATCTCTCTTCTTGATTTGATTTACTCAAGCAAGAACTGCGAGTTCTAATCAAATACAAGGAATAACGTTGATGGTACCAAAGACCAATATCCAAGGATCAATCAATGACAATCAAAAACCAAAGGTTGGATTATTCTAATTGATGATCTAAACGCACAACTGATGGGATCCGGAGATACCTATATTATAATAACCGCAATCGCACGGTGTCTAACTAGTAGACATAGGCAAGTACGGGTCGAACCCACAAGGAGCAGTGGAAATACTGTAATCAATATCTCTAATCGACTAACCAATAAAAGATGTTTTTGATGTTTTTAAAATCGTAAAAACAGAGAAAATAAATTAAACTAATAAAATAAATCAAATACGAAAGTTGGTAACCAGGGTTTATAGTATCCACCACAACTTATATTCAATTACTGAAATGAAACATAATTATGAATATATGTTTATTATTCGTTCTATTGACATCACCTATTATATATATTAGATTCGCAAATATCACTGGTATACCCTAAGCATGACACATGAAAAGACTAAATCCAAGCATGAACCATCAAATTGCATCAGCGAGGAAGTTATACGAAACTAAATATAGACTCACAAATTTTGTATGGATTTTCTAAGCATAACCCATCAAAAATTTTAACGAAGCATGGATCATCAAATAATGAGACAAATATATTTGTAAAACTATCAATTATGCACATAGGTTTTTAAAACTGGTGAAGCAGCAACTTATTTTCGATCAATCAATAAACATTATTCAAGTATTAATTAATCTAAATCATAATGGTCTTATGCTATATAATCAATTGAAATTAGCCTAATACCCAAAGTGGCTTCAACCATAAACCCTAGTCACAAAAAGTTTAGCAATACATAATTATGGGCTTCTTAAAACCCATAAAAAATAACAATCAAGAGAGAAAAGATTAAACCAATGGCGTCGTCTGTCTCCCTTTCTATGCTTGAATGGCCTTCACGGAAGCTTCTTCTCCTTTTCTCGCTGTAGCCGCCTCTGAAAACTCAAAAACTCCAAAAACGAGATAATCCTGTGAAGTGGCCTCTGTTGTGAATTTGTAATGCAGGTCTCGGGAAAATCCCAGTAAGACCCAGCAGATTGCCAAGGCCCAAATCCAAACATAGCACCCATCAAAGTCCGAGCACCATGCTCTACATTCTGTTAGCACGACCAACACTCATCTCCAACAACAGGCTCCACGTATAAGAACTCAATCATCAGCCGGACCCCTGCCTCTCTGTAGCTTTGGTCTTCTTCCATTGTATTGCTGACTGCAAATCAAACCTAAGCCGCCAGTTATTGTTGTATAATCACAATTAAAATCCAGGACTTCATAAACGAATTCACATCAACCAACATGGAACGACTAATCCATCCATCATGTCTTCACTGGTTCAAGACTTCATTCCCATATCAGTGCGTATATTCATCACCACAAGAAATTCATTGCAGTCGCTGCTATTGAGAGCTCGACCCTGCTGTTCTCTCTTCACGAGTTTGAATTACCAATCATCATTGCACTCACAGCACCATACTTCCATTTCTATCAAACTCCACTTCACTGACTGCAACCATCTCCATTCGATCAAACAGCCAACTCACTTCTCAACTCAGGTCACGGCACTACTCTTTCAAATTAATTACCAAAGTCCTGCCATATTTTTCAGTCGAGAACTTTATGCTCACAGTTATGTCAACTTCGATAAACTCCAACGTCACCAGTTCCCTGTCTCGCTTCTCCATCTTGGCATCTTCTGCAATTACCATTTGTTGGTATAAACCCATCTCAGCGCTACTGCAACCAGTTTCCGACCAAACCCAATGTATAGTATAGTTCAGCATCATTGCCTGCCATCTTCTTCTCCTCAGCTAGCACACTTTCAGATAAGTCCAATCACCACACAAAACCCATCAGTTCAACTGTTGTTGCTGTGTGCATTTCTCAGTCAAGAACCTCTTGATGCCACCACTTCTGACTGATTGCATACGACCAGCTCAACCTGAACCCCATAATTCTCCATTGTCTCAACACAAGCGCCATCATCATGTATAATTCAGTAACACCCATCTGATCAAAATCTCAGCCATCAAACGGACATTAATGCCTTGTTGCTGCACTTGGTTGAGAAACTCAGTTTATATCCATGCATGCTTGGTCCAAGAACATAATACGAAATGGAACGAGTATAACTCCTCCATCTTCTCCTGCGCCTTACCCCAAAAATCTGTTTCATCCATCGACAGCCACCAACACCAACTGTTGCCGGACTAAGAAGAATAACTTGAACGTCGTCACGGAGTGCTTTCGTTCTTACACTCTCTCTGTTCGTCTCTTTCAACATTTCTCTAGCTAAGAATTCCACCTGCTTCTCAAGAAATGAGATAAAAGATGCAGTATTCCTTCGACCCACCAACATAGAACCCATTTTTAACAATCGAACAGTCTCGGACAATTAGTTTTTCGCTTCCTTGTTCACGACCATAGAAGGAACAACTATCACTTCAATGAACTGCATTATGTATACATTTCAGTCCACGCCAGTCCCCATCTCGCACAACCAAATTCAGAGAGAGCAATGAATAATAGAAAACGAACAGCTGCTTCAGTAACTTCAAGGCTGGAGACTTAATTAAGCCACGACTATTGGTCTGGCTTGTTTGAAACATGCCAAGACAATCCCAGAGTATGTGTGAGATGTCTTGAGTGATGGTGATATACAAAGATACCAGGCCATCACATCCAAGGCTCTTGCCGTGGATAACAACATGAGTAACTATGATGCCAAATGCCATTTAAGCTACAATTTAGGTGTTTATTCTTCGGATGATCGAATTCACTTGTACTTTCTACAAAAGCACCAAAATAGCGCCGTTAGCCAAAATATCGAGTCCTATCTAATATAAATATGGATATAAAAAGCAGCACTTACGTGCTTATCAACAACCTGTATTATTTCAATTATAAAGATAAAATAATATAATTCGGAAATTGAAATAACACAGACACCAGAAATTTTGTTAACGAGGAAACCGCAAATGCAGAAAAACCCCGGGACCTAGTCTAGATTGAATACACACTGCATTAAGCCGCTACAGACACTAGCCTACTCCAAGCTAACTTCATACTGGACTATAGTTGAACCCCAATCAGTCTCCCACCGATCCAAGATACAGTTGTACTCCTACGCCTCTGATCCCAGCAGGATACTGCGCACTTGATTCCCTTAGCTGATCTCACCCACAACTAAGAGTTGCTACGACCCAAAATCGCAGGCTTTGACAATAAAAAAATCTGTCTCACACAGACAAGTCTATCAAAGGATCAATCTGTCTCCCACAGATAACCCTAAAGGTTTCGTTCCGTCTTTTGATAATAATCAAGGTGAACATGAACCAATTGATAATCCGGTCTGATATTCCCGAAGAATATCCTAGAGTTATCAATCACCTCACAACAATCTTAATCATATGGTAGCGAAACAAGATGTCGCGGAATCACAAACAATGAGACGAAGATGTTTGTGACTATATTTTATATATTTCCTATCGGAGATATCAATCTCAATCCAATCAATATGATTGTACTCGTACGATAGAAGATGCAAGATCATATCACACAACTACGATAAAGTAGTATCGGTCTGGCTTCACAATCCCAATGAAGTCGTTAAGTTGTTAACCTGGTTTTAGAAGAAGAAAACCAAAGGTTAAAGGATAAACGACCCTAGCATGCATACTAGTATCACGCGTAAGGTGTGGGGATTAGTTTTGCACAATACTAGATGTCTCCTTTATATAGTCTTTCAAATCAGGGTTTGCAATTAAGTTACCTTGGTAACAAAGCAATCAATATTCACCGTTAGATGAAAACCTGATTTAGATTCAAGCTAATATTTCTCAACCGTTAGATCGAAAACTTATCTTGTTACACACACTTGACAATGCACGTTTCTAGGTTTGTTAACCATACCCAAATGTATTCACTTGTTGGTTCAACAATAGTTAACCAAAAGGTTAGCCATATGAGCATTTCATATCAACCATGTTCTTCTTCACCGTAACTAGTTCAAATGACTTCAAGATGAACTAGTTAGAGAGTTGTTCAATTGCAAGGAAATCTCCTGTATTACACAAGACACAATTGAAGCAAAGATGATTTGATTCACTTGAATCGGTTCAAGAACTTTCATAGCCACAGTTTGAAAACTTCATTCCTTAGTCTTTTTAAGTTTAAGTTCAGAAATCATATTCAGATATATAACCTTCTCAAGTTCGCAGACTAGGTTCGCGGACTTAAGTACCGGGCAGAGTTTACAAACTCCAACAGAAATTCTCGGGTATGAGAACTTCGCCGGTTCGAGGACTGGGTTCACGGACTTAGCTTCATGCAAATATTTTGGCAACTCCAGCAGAAATTCTCGGGTTTGAGAACTTCGACAGTTCGCGGACTTGGCTCACGCCATTCTTCCGGTTCTCTTGATCAACAAAGTTCGCAAACTTTAGTTCAAGGAATAAGACTTATACATAAATGTGTTTCCACAACAATGCTTATGTCCACCATTGGTTATGTAATCTAAACTCTCATTTCAATCATTGAAACATTCTTAGAGAACGTTATGTAGTTACACCATTTCTCGTCAAAGAAATTTTCAAGATGATTGAAACATATCATGACTTTCGTCACTAGGTAAAGATAAACTTGATCGAATCGAAAAGCTTACCAACACATATTTTGAGATATAGATAGGCGAGGTATACTCGGCTCGAAATACCAAATGTGTATAATCAAAGTCTATATATATAGCATATGATTTCTTGTCTCAAAGAGTAGGAGATAGAGTAGATAGACTTTTGAGTGATAGATAAGTTCAAGTCTTCACATACCTTTTTGTCGAGAAGTTCCACTAGTTCGTTGAGTAGTTCTTCTACTTGTATGATGAATCGCCATGAATTCCTTGAGCTCAACTACACTTTTTATCCTAGTCCGAGACTTAGCTATAATAGACTAGAAATCAAGACTTATAGTTTTGATCACTAACATTGACAAACATGATTGAGATAGCAACGCATGCGAGTTCGACCGAGCAATGCTCTAACAATCTCCCACTTTATCAATTTTAGTGACAAAACTTTCAATACATATGGAATACAAAAAAGATAAATAAACTTTAGTAGCTCCTATTCCACATGTCTAATCTTCAACATTCTGATAGAAACATTTTTGTGTCTGATATAATCTCAATTGTATATATTGTTAGTGCTCGATTTTGTATTTATTATGGCTTTTTGTGTCTTTGTAGGTGTTTTTGGAGAAATGCGGCGAAATCGCCTCGAAAAGTGGTGTTTGCGCCCGTGGGAGAAAATTACTATTCAGACTCTCAGTTTGGATAAGGGGCACCTAAATTACTAAGGGGTGGCCACTTGCTATTCGCACACATCAGCAGGATAAGGGGCAATCATCTTCTACGTTTCAAAATAAAGAAATTTGCGGGATAAGGTTTTCATGCGACTGGCAGAGTTTGGATTCGAAATTGGACGTGACTGAATGAGATTCAATCACCAGATCTAGTACAAATGGTCTCTAATTGACTAAACACGCCTGGTATGGTGTTTTAATTCAACTTATTTGGGCTGGATAATGAGGACTCGATAAAACAGGAAGTTGGTAGGTTTACGGGTTCCCTGGATATTCAAATATGGCAACTACGTGGGGAATAGGAGAAGATATTTTGCTGGATTCATATCTATCGAGTCAGGGAGAGTTTTGGAAATTCTGAAGCCGCGTAAAGAAAAAAAACAACAACTAAGAGACGCGTCAACAAGGAAATAAAAAAGGCCGAGACTTGAGGGGAAGGAAAAGGGATTTAATAGAGTTATTTTCTCATTTGTGGTGTATAAATAGTTCAGGAGAGTTCTAGAAAAGGAGACGAACAGTTTGGGGTAGTTTAAAGAACCAGAGGAGACAAAAATCACGAGTTGCAGGAAAGCTATTCTGCTGGTGCTGCTGAAGAACACGAACAACATCAACCCACGCCCAACTGTCGCAGAACACTGTCGTTGTTCTACAACACTTCGCTTCTATCGTTCCTGAGCAGTCTTATTCCTTCTGTTTCTCTTGTAACAGTCGATCTGCAACACATATAAACGTTGCGATTGAAATGTTTTACTCCCTTTGAGTCTCTTCACCTTTGGAAACACCTTTTGAGCAATGGAAAAATATTTTGAATCTGTTTTTGATATGAGGAGCTAAACTCCATTGCTGAGGCTATAGAGGAAGCTATTTTTCCAATAAAGAGTGGTATTTTCTATTTATCTTATTTATTACAATTATTTATATGATTATTTGCCTTGTTTGAGAATTGTTTTAATGATTTTTATTCAACAATTATGATTTCCATTGATGGTATATGCTTGGACTTAGGTTTTTGATATCCCATGCTTTTGATTTACACTTGTTATTTTAAAAATCTACTTGTTGCAACATCTTAGAATCAAATTAAACGAAAAAATTGAATAAATATAAATATTGGATTTAAATCTCTTTGAACTTGGAAAATAGTGGAATCTTAGCCTCAGTGTTCTTTTAATATTGATAACAACATCATCTTTGTTTGAGTTTTCTATTTTTGGTTTAGAATTTAAGTATATATTTTATCCTTCGCAAGTCTGAGAATCGAACCACTTTTACCACTATCTACAATTACATAAATTTTTGGCGCCGCAGACGCGGATTTTCTTTTAGGGTTTTTAGACTTCGTTTTCTTTTATTTTTTTAGGTTTTTATTATTTTTGTTCTTTTTTACGTTTTTGGGTATTTATCTTTTGTCTACAGGTTTTGGATCATAAAGCGAATTGAGCCAAGGAGTTTGGTGATTTCGTAAATACTGGAACTTAAAGCATAAAGACTTGGAGCGAAAGCTTAAAGCGAAAAGAACAGAGAAGAAGACAATTTCTTTTTAGATATTTTTTTTTTTATTATTTTTTTTTTTTAGGGTTTGTTTTTTTTTTCTTTATAAAAAAAGAAGAGAGAGAACTGTATTAGGGTTTGTTATTTTTGTAATTTTTCTTTTCTTTTTTGGACACTTGGACATTGGACTTTGGACATTATTATTTTTTTTAAAACCCTAAGGAAGGGTTGGTTTAAATATAAACTGTGTGCAGAGAAGGACGGTGATTACGATATCGCCTCGGCCCCTCGGGTTCGAACATGACATAGGAGTCGTGGCCCGAGTCGACTTCAGCGGTTCTTCGCCCGTCTGGTACGGGAGGTAAGTTTTTCGAAACACCCGCGAATCCCCTGTCAGCGGGTTTACTGTATTCCTTCGTTTGCATATATGCTGAGGACTTGAAAACGGCTGCTTTAATTTCCTAGTAAAGGGCAAGGACTGGCCATATAAGATAAGGGTTCGGATTTCATCACCGTTCTCTTCTTGCCCGCCTTAGGAAACAAAACCGAACGCGAACCTAAGCCTAAAATTTTGACTAGAACGAGACCTATAGGGTAACGAGCTTAATAGGAAAGTCGTTTGAAAAATATTGGTTACTCTTTTGAACATACTTCGAAGTTCATGATGGTTTCTGTGAGTTGAATGCGTGACTGCGCCGCCTTGTAACCGGTGAGGCCTTGGGTATCAAAGCTCCACCGAGCTTCCCTCGCCTCGATTCAACTTACTTTGACTCGGATTGATTCCAGAGGGGTTTACTCAGATTGTAACGAGTTCCTTTTCGAAAGAATAGAAGCTAGTCTAGAAACAATCTAAGTGGAACTATCATGCTTTTTGTTTGCTAGAAAATTAGGTTTGATTTGGTTGAGTCAGCCTTGTTTTGTGATTGCATAGAATCCCAAATATCCCGATAGTGCCAGCAATGGCAACTTTGAAAGCTTTGTTGAATCCTACTAGGACTACTCGTCCCTC
Source organism: Papaver somniferum (assembly GCF_003573695.1). Classification (NCBI taxonomy): domain Eukaryota; kingdom Viridiplantae; phylum Streptophyta; class Magnoliopsida; order Ranunculales; family Papaveraceae; genus Papaver; species Papaver somniferum. Next base: position 30,904,198 of record NC_039368.1, read on the forward strand.
GTGTATCAGGTTACCTGAAACTGAAGCAAATTATGAACTTAAGCCTGGAACCTTACAGTTGCTCCCAATCTTTTTAGGAAAAGAAAATGAAAACCCCTATTTCCATGTTAGGGACTTTGAGGAAATTTGTAGTACCCTGAAAATTAGAAACCTTGATGATGATGCTTTAAAACTCCGGTTATTCCCTTTTCCTTAAAAGATAAAGCCAAGTCGTGGCTGTATAGTTTGGCTTCCGAATCAATTGAAACCTATGAACAACTTACATCTGCCTTTTTGAACAAGTTTTTCCCTATATACAAAACCTCGTCTATTAGGACGCAAATCTGCACGTTTACACAACAGGAGGGAGAATCTTTGTATATGTATTTGGAAAGGTTCAATGATTTATTAGCCCAATGTCCTCATCATGGTTTAGAAAAGGTTAGGTTAGTTCAGATCCTTTATGAGGGTTTAGATTATCCCACCACAACTACAGTAGAGTCCATGTGTACAGGTGGGTTTGAAAACCAAACAGTTGATGATGCGATGACATATTTGCATGAAATCGCCGAAAAGACCCAACAATGGGAAAGCAATAGGGTACCCCAGAAAAAAATTCTTCTAGGCAGAGGAAACGTTAATAGGATAGAAGGAACCTTTGAATCAGATGCCAAAATTGCTGCTATAGCGAAAAGGTTAGAAGATTTAGAAGTGGGTCACACTACTGTTAGATTGGAGCCTTTTTGGGAAGGCCAGAATAATGAAGAGCAAGCCAATGCTCTCTATAATAACACTAGGCATGATAACCGTCCGAAGTTTGACCCATATTCAGAAACCTATAATCCTGGTTGGAGAAACCATCCGAACCTTTCATGGTCTAAGGGCCAGAGTCAAGGTCAGTTTAGTAATTCTAATGCTCCCCCAGGTTTTGGTTACACTAAGAATTCATCAGGCCCAGAAAACAAAACGACTAGCTTAGAGGAATCTATTATGATGTTAGCAAAAACTCAGGATATGTTAGCACAGAGCCAAATTAGTTTTCAACAGGAAACCAAGCAGAACTTTCAAACTAATGCTCAGAGCCTTGCTAAGCTAGAACTTCAAGTCGGCCAAATGGCTAAGACCTTAAGTGAGAGAGATAACGGAAGTCTCCCTAGTCAGACTACCCCCAACTCTAGAGGAGTTCATGAAGTAGGTGCAAAACCATCGGATCAATTGAATGCTATTAGAACCCTTAGGAGTGGTAGAGTAGTAGACAATCAGGTAACCATGCCCGATATTGAACATACTAGAGTTCACCCCTCAGGACCACTAACTGAGGGGACTGATAAAATTTCCGATGATGCCAATTCGGTTCCTAAGAGGTCTGATTCTGTGCCTAGAGCCCCATTTCCCCAGCTATTAGCATCAACAAAGAAGGAATCGAACTTTAATGACATATTGGAGGTTTTTAAGCAAGTTACCATAAACTTTCCTTTATTAGATGCAATTAGGCAAATTCCTGCTTATGCCAAGTTCCTTAAGGATATGCGTACGCGAAAGCGAAAACTTAGCGTCCATAAGAAAGCCTTTTTAGCTAGTCATGTAAGTTCAATCATTCAGAACACTACCACTCCAAAGTACAAAGACCCAGGTTCCCCAACCATTGCTTGTACAATAGGTAAACACTGGCTAGAAAAAGATTTACTTTACTTAGGAGCCAGTGTGAACTTACTGTCGTACCATATGTACTTACAGCTAGGACTTGGTGAAATGAAACCTACTCAGGTAACACTGCAGTTAGATGATAGGTCTGTCAAAATTCCTCGTGGTGTCATAGAGGATGTTATGATTGAGGTTGATAAATTTATTTATCCAGTGGATTTCGTTGTTCTACATACTCAACCTGTTCAGGATCCTAGTGCTCAAATACCGGTGATTTTAGGTCGCCCATTTTTAGCCACAGCTAACGCTGTCATCAACTGTAGGACCTGACTTATGAACATATCCTTTGGTAATATGACCACTGAACTAAATGTATTTAATGTTAATAAACAACCTTCCGATGATTTAGAAGAAGTGAATATGATTAGCACTTTAGTTCAGGATCTAACTCAGGATAATTGGGACGACACTTTATTTGGTGATTCCTTAGATGAACTTGATGAGGAAATTCTCTTAAGTCAGTTAGGTGACCAAACTTTTGAACTATAAGAAGCTCTTGAGTACTTTAAAGACTCTACGGACCCTGAGATTCAAGCCATAGTGCTAGGCCATACGGAGAGTAGTGTTGACCCTAAGTTTGGGGGTAATGAACTAGAAGAAGCTCTTGAGTATTTTAAAGACTCTGAGGATCCAGAAATTCAAGCAATAGTTAGAGGTTTGTCCAAGAATACTGACTACCCTAAGTTTGGGGGTAGTAATGGTCAATTATCTCTATTAGAAGTCCTTAACTTGGGATTCGAGCCTAGTGTACCTGAGGTATTACTTGAGTCACTTCCGACTCCGCAACCGGATCCTCATGATATTGTCCAGGAGGAAATTCTAAAGACTTGTTGTTCGAATGAGTCAATTTTTCAAGACACTCATATGAAGCCCAAATGGGCACAACAGAAAAACCCAGTTGTCTTGCAGGAAACCTTGGATGAGGATGTGCTATGTTTGTTCATTTTTATGATTTGGTGCAGTTGTCTGATAATTGTGGCAATTTTATTTGCTTTTGTTGACCCACAGTTGTTTCGACTATTGATATATGATTTGAAGGTAATTAGACATTTTATGGTATTGACGTCTGGCTGAAGACTTTAAATTTAGCACTTCTTGGGAGGTAACCCAACATTCACGCGACACGGTAATATCTTTCCTTATCTCTTTTGCTTCAAATGGTAACAGTTTCTCCTTGTTCATGCTTTTAATTTTATCTTTAGAACATTGAGGACAATGTTAGATTTAAGTTTGGGGGTATGGGAGAAAATTTTTAGTTGCAGTATGAATAAATAAACTCCAGAGCTTAGAAATTTATGCCTATTGAGGATTGCACTAACTAATCTAAGTGGATGTAAGCATTTTGATTGTAGGAGTTGAGGAACCAATCTGATTAGATGACAACATCTAAAGAGTCTATACATAAAAGCACAGAGCTCAGTTGTTAGGAATAACATGATAGTTTCACCATATCTCGTTGAGTCCTTTTCATTTCTTTTTTGATGTTGTTTTCTTTTTAAATATGTTTCTAAGTGATTTGGTGGGGCTCACGATTCAAATTGTTACCAATGCTAGGGTGAATTAGAGTGATTGAGATACCATGAAAAAAAAAAAAAAAATTGAGACCAGACCATTTGACCAAAAGGAATAAATTCAATAAAGTCGACCACTCGTACCCTTGTATATGCCAGTTGTGTTGACCTAGAGTTAGGTTATCGACCATTGGTACCCTTGTATATGCCAGTGTGTTGATATTAGTCAGACTAGTATCTCAATCCATTAGGATAGGTTCATTTTGGCAGAGGCATTCAGACAGATATGGGAAACGCCGTTCACTTAGTAAACATCAAAACCATCTATTTTTTTCTCTATATCCATCTTCTTGATCTATCCATGTGATTAGTTTTGACTCCGGATATTGATGTCCATAGTGCGACTATCTGAGTAGAGCTCTGTCACTTTATATGAATTTTAGTATGCTTGAGTGCAAACTCGTGTACAGCAATTGGAATTTCGCATCAGGGTACTTCCTCTTGTAGTCAATAAGTATGCCAACCAAGGAGATTCTTTAGTGCCTTCCAAGGTTCTGCGTAGATAGTTAAGGTCTGGAGTAAAGGTTTTGTGGGTATATCTCTGGTAAGCCCTCCCGAGACTATAACTCGGCCACTAGGGCCACCTAGGGGTTTAAAGGCTTATTGCATACGCTAAATGCAATCGACGATGCCTGCGTCAGTGAGTTAGGATTTTATTTTATTTTATTTTTGCTCGAGGACTAGCAAATAATAAGTTTGGGGGTATTTGATAGACACATTTTTGTGTATGATATAATCTCAATTGTATATATTGTTAGTGCTCGATTTTGTATTTATTATGGCTTTTTGTGACTTTGTAGGTGTTTTTGGAGAAATAAGCTTTTGCGGCGAAATTGCCTCGAAAAGTGGTGTTTGCGCCCGTGGGAGAAAATTACTATTCGGACTCTCAGTTTGGATAAGGGGCACCTAAATTACTAAGGGGTGGCCACTTTCTATTCGCACCCATCAGCAGGATAAGGGGCAATCATCTTCTACGTTTCAAAATAAAGAAATTGGCGGGAAAAGGTTTTCATGCGACTGGCAGAGTTTGGATTCGAAATTGGACGTGACTGAATGAGATTCAATCACCGGATCTAGTACAGATGGACTCTAATTGACTAAACAGGCCTGGTATGGTATTTTAATTCGACTTATTTGGGCTGGATAATGAGGACTCGATAAAACAGGAAGTTGGTAGGTTTACGAGTTCCCTGGATATTCAAATATGGCAACTACGTGGGGAATAGGAGAAGATATTTTGCTGGATTCATATCTATCGATTCAGGGAGAGTTTTGGAAATTCTGAAGCCGCGTAAAGAAAAAAAACAACAACTAAGAGACGCGTCAACAAGGAAATAAAAAAGGCCGAGACTAGAGGGGAAGGAAAAGGGATTTAATCGAGTTATTTTCTCATCTGTGGTGTATAAATAGTTGAGGAGAGTTCCAGAAAAGGAGACGAACAGTTTGGGGTAGTTTAGAGAACCAGAGGAGACAAAAATCACGAGTTGCAGGAAAGCTATTCTGCTGGTGCTGCTGAAGAACACCAAGAACATCAACCCACGCCCAACTGTCGCAGAACACTGTCGTTGTTCTACAACACTTCGCTTCTATCGTTCCTGAGCAGTCTTATTCCTTCTGTTTCTCTTGTAACAGTCGATCTGCAACACATATAAACGTTGCGATTGAACTGTTTTACTCCCTTTGAGTCTCTTCACCTTTGGAAACACCTTTTGAGCAATGGAAAAATATTTTGAACCTGTTTTTGATATGAGGAGCTAAACCCCATTGCTGAGGCGATAGAGGAAGCTATTTTTCCAATAAAGAGTGGTATTTTCTATTTATCTTATTTATTACAATTATTTATATGATTATTTGCCTTGTTTGAGAATTGTTTTAATGATTTTTATTCAACAATTGTTAATTTCCATTGATGGTATATGCTTGGACTTAGGTTTTTGATATCCCATGCTTTTGATTTACACTTGTTATTTTAAAAATCTACTTGTTGCAACATCTTAGAATCAAATTAAACGAAAAAATTGAATAAATATAAATATTGGATTTAAATCACTTTGAACTTGGAAAATAGTGGAATCTTAGCCTCATTTTTCTTTTAATATTGATAACAACATCATCTTTGTTTGAGTTTTAGATTTTAAGTCTATATTTTATCCTTCGCAAGTCTGAGAATCAAACCACTTTTACCACTATCTACAATTACATCACATTCCTCAAAATCTTCGTCACTTCCAAGTACTCCAATGATCCCAAAGGTTGTAAGTTTAGCATCACCTTTTTTGAAGATCCGTAGCTATAACAATGAGGAAACATAGTTCTCGATCATTGTTATACAGTGTCATAGTATTATTACACAGCGTCAAAGTTCAATTGTATCACAACTTCAACAATAATACTATGGTGATATGTATCACTACCCCTTAGTCAATACTCCATCTCACATGGAAACCACTCCCCCTTACACAATGATCCGAAAACCACATGTATTTATAGTATGAACTACATATTAATTCTCTCCCTTTTTGTCAATAAAATTGGCAAAGGTACAAGAACGGGATCATAATGAAATTTCCGAGAGAGACATTTCATGACAAAAAGAAAAAATACATACCAACTATTTTAGATGCAATCATAAAACCTAAGCTAAACGCATTCATCAAGGAGTTTAAAGATACAAAATAACCCCTCTAAAATTCCATAGCCGCACACCCCTCAAGATATGACCATGAAGAACAAGTTCAAAGAACTCTCCCCCATTTGATGTCATTCCCGAAAGAACAACAAGAGCGACCTTAATTTCAAAAGAAAGAAGTATTTTTATTGGACACCCAAAACCATAAGAATGATTTTCTATATCCAAAAACTCAATCAAATTAATCACAAGTAAACCCATGATTAATTTAATCGGAATACGCAACCAAATTAAACACAAAAAGTGATCAATTCAATTGATTATGCTCAACATAAGAGAACTCATGGAGACACGAAAATACTCAACTAGATTAATTACAAGAGAACCCATAATTAATCTAATTGGAATACACAACCAACCTAATTACAAAAGTAATCAATTTAATTGTCATTTTGCTCGACATAAGAAAACTTACGGAGCAATAACTAAATAACCAAACAAGATGATTAATTTATTTCAATATGCTCGACATAACATACCTCACCGAACACCAACTACTCTAAAAAATCAACTTGGTTGTGTAGTGCTCAACATAAGATACATTACGGAGCCTCACAGTAATACATAAAATATGGATCAGGGATGATCAATACTACGGAATACACAAGGATTCATTCTATCTTCCCATCACTATTTGCATAACGATAGTAATAGACATAATGCTTGAGAACAAAAGATTTTTAACCTATCTTCCATCAAATATTTGACAATATAAGCTTAACTTTTGTATTTGTCAAAAGTCCATTCATTCTTTTACCAGTACGTGAATACCGATCACTAGCGACTTTACTTTTGACAAAGCATGGGAAAAACATAGTTCACGGACGTAAACACCAATCACATAACAAAATGCAATATAACAAATCATAAAGATTAATACTGCAAAAGCATCATCCTCCAAATATTTTTAGAATTTAATACCAATAAACCTAAAACGGAACAAGAAGATGAAAAATAATAGCTATGTGTAGTCACAATTATTGATATTTAAAGCACTAGTTATTCTTCCAACTAAACCAAAAACAAGACATACTACGCAACAAAAAAAAACAAGCTAACAGAAAACAGACTCCAGTCCTATTCCGAACACGAACTAAGATCATATGGACGGTTCAGATTCCTCATGAGACAAAGGGTCTTTGAGATTGTGATCAACAACATTCATTGCAACATCAGAGAGGTGATTCTCTTTGTAAAGATCATTGATGTAAGACTTTATGAGACCAAGGTCAACAGTAACCTTTTCCAACTCAATTTTCAATGCATCAAGATTTTTCAGAGTCACAATGAGCTCTTGTTTTGCTTCCCCAAAGTACTTAAGAAAGTCATGAACAACTTCAACAAAAATCATATCATCCTTTTCAGCATGCTCATGAACATAGGCAAAATAACATGAAGCATTAGGATGATCTTCATCTACAAGGGTTCTTTTCTTCTTGGACTCAACAACACAACCTTTGTCAAGGAATCCTCTTGCAAAACCACCATAGCAAGATGAAAAAGAAGACATTCTTGAAAACCCAGAAGCCAACCTAGAGTATGCTTACATGACTTTCGTAACTGAATAGGTTGATATTTAAGGTTATCTTAGGGAAGGGATTCTAGGGTTTTCTTAAACAGTTGACTCGTCCCAGAACACGGATATCCATTCGAGTACAACATGACCCCCCAAAAAAATAAAGTCCAAAAGGGACTTTTGCATCAAAAGACTCGAAAAATTTCATAACTCAGGAAGGCAATTTTTGAGCATAGTTGAAGCAAGAAACAAGATTCAGAAGAAGACTTCCTAATGACACTTTACAAACAATACTTTAAGCACAGTGAGTCTGCAATCAAAAAGCTTAGCTATGGACGATAAGAACATAACTCAACTTAACAGACGCAAATGCCAAAAGTATACCTGAATATTAACACATCTTACTCAACAGGGTTTTTATGAGTAAGCTCTTCAACCCTTGTGATTAATTAGCACAAGTATGAGCCACAAGCTCATCAAGAGATTTGTGTTTATGGTCAAGTCTATTTTTCCTGCTGAATCTAGAGAGGGACTCCTTTTTATGTGAGAAATTATCATAAAACTTACTGCCATCAAAATACGAGACATAGTTTGAGTTCTTACCAGAAGAAATTTGGTTTGAGGAGGAGGACAACCTGTTGACGAATTCTTTATACCCTTCAATTTTCTTTTTCAGATTATCTCTTATTTCATCAATTTTTCTTCTTTCTTATGAACTTCCTTTCTCAACAGGAGCAGCGTTTTTTCCAGAGACCACGACACGATCTTACTTTAGACCATTTTTGTTAAGACGTTTGTTCTGTTCTTGAGTGTTCGAGGAACTCATTGAACTGACTTTTCTGGTAACATACACATGGTAGGTACAAAAACTAATTGGTTTAGTCATACGAATGTCAGTTACACATTTAAGAATTAAATCTAAGGTGTGTTGAAGTTGAACCAAGGAGTTTTTCTTCAATCTAGAGGTTCCATTTCGTTTAACAAAACTCTTTGTCTCACAGACAAGACATACTTTCTGATCATCAAAATGATTAGATAGTAAATTCTTAATATCATCGTTAGAATATTTCTTCCCTTCATTTGATTTACAACATCCTTGAGTGTTGGTGACTTCAGGCACATCCATTTTACTAGAAGGGGCTTCCATTTTTATTTCTGAACATGAACCATTAGTTGTGTCAGAAGTACTTGGCATATTAGATTGCTTTGAGCATCCTTGAATAGAGAGCTTACTCCAGCGATGGTCAATTTCCAAGGCATCTCTTCTGAGGCTAGCTTCAAGAGACGTACACGATGAATGAACTTCAAAATTACCTTTAGGTTTGCAATCTCTTATTACACCAAGTAGAACATTGAATGGTGCTTTAACCGATTGAATCTATCATCTTAGATTCTAACAAGATTTAGAATCAATTCACTATCTTCAGCTGAATCCCATTCATTAATGGAGAGGCTCACATTTGAAGGGTAATCGGAAGTACTCATGTCAGTGTTAGTCTGTCTCGTCAGTACAGAAGGTTCATCTATATTCGAGATTGTAGAACCCTTCTCTTTAATAGAGTTAGACGAGATAGAACTTTTATTTCTGGTAAAGCGTTTATCAGAGATAGTACTCTTGTCCATAGATTCAGATCGCTATAAACACGGACTTGTAAGGTCTTAAACGTGTTTGCCTGCTCTGATACCAATTGAAAAACCGTGGGTCTAACAACACCACCCAATATTTAGCTTAGCAATCTGTATGGACAAACTCGAATAAACTTTTAAGAGAATCAACAAGACTCAATCAATTAAAAGTATATTAACGAGTTTATCTCTCTATTCTTAATTTGATTTACTCAAGAAACAACTGCGAGTTCTAATCAGATACAAGGAATAACTTGGATGGTACCAAAGACCAATATCCAAGGATCAATCAACAACCAAAGGTTGGATTATTCTAATGGATGATCTAAATGCACAACCTATATTATTTCAATTATAAAGATAAAACAATATAATGCGGAAATTGAAATAACACAGACACCATAAATTTTGTTAACGAGGAAACCGCAAATGCATAAAAACCCCGGGACCTAGTCCATATTGCACACACACTCTATTAAGCCGCTACAGACACTAGCCTACTCCAAGCTAACTTCGTACTGGACTGTAGTTGAACTCTAATCAGTCTCCCTTCGAACCAAGGTACAGTTGTACTCCCTACGCCTCTGATCCCAGAAGGATACTGCGTACTTGATTCCCTTAGCTGATCTCACCCACAATTAAGAGTTGATACGACCCAAAATCGCAGGCTTTGACAATAAACAAATCTGTCTCACACAAACAAGTCTATCAAAGGATCAATCTGTCTCCCACAGATAAACTCTAAAGGTTTTGTTCGTTCTTTTGATAATAATCAAGGTGAACAGGAACCAATTGATAATCCGGTCTTATATTCCCGAAGAACAACCTAGAGTTATCAATCACCTCACAACAATCTTAATCGTATGGTATCGAACCAAGACGTTGCGGAATCACAAACAATGAGACGAAGATGTTTGTGACTACTTTTTATATCTTTCCTATCGGAGATATCAATCTCAAACCAATCAATCTGATTGTACTCGTACGATAGAAGATGCAAGATCAGATCACACAACTACGATAAAAGTAGTATCGGCCTGGCTTCACAATCCCTATGAAGTCTTTAAGTTATGTAAGGTGTGGGGATTAGTTTTGCACAATACTATATATCTCCTTTATATAGTCTTTCAAATCAGGGTTTGCAATTAAGTTACCTTGGTAACAAAGCAATCAATATCCACCGTTAGATGAAAACCTGATTTAGATTCAAGCTAATATTTCTCAACCGTTAGATCGAAAACTTAGCTTGTTACACACACTTGACAATGAACGTTTCTAGGTTTGTTAACCATACCCAAATGTATGCACTTGTTGGTTCAACAATAGTTAACCAAAAGGTTATCCATATGAGCATTTCATATCAACCATGTTCTTCTTCACCGTAACTAGTTTAAATGACTTCAAGATGAACTAGTTAGAGAGTTGTTCAATTGCAAGGAAATCTCATGTATTACACAAGACACAATTGAAGCAAAGATGATTTGATTCACTTGAATCGGTTCAAGAACTTTTATAGCCACGGTTTGAAAACTGCATTCCTTAGTCTTTTTAAGTTTAAGTTCAGAAATCATCTTCAGATATATAACCTTCTCAAGTTCGTAGACTAGGTTCGCGGACTTAAGTTACCGGGCAGAGTTTACAAACTCCAGCAGAAATTCTCGGGTATGAGAACTTCGCCGGTTCGCGGACTGGGTTCACAGACTAAGTTCGCGGACTTAGCTTCACGCAAATAGTTTGTCAACTCCAGCAGAAATTCTCGGGTTTGAGAACTTCGGCAGTTCGCGGACTTGGCTCACGCCATTCTTCCGGTTCTCTTGATTAACAAAGTTCGCAAACTTTGGTTCAAGGAATAGGACTTATACATAAATGTGTTTCCACAATAATGCTTATGTCCACCATTGGTTATGTAATCTAAACTCTCATTTCAATCATTGAAACATTCTTAGAGGACGTTATACAGTTGTTACACCATTTCTCGTCAAAGCAATTTCAAGATGATTGAAACATATCATGACTTTCGTCACTAGGTAAAGATAAACTTGATCGAAGCGGAAATCTTACCAACACATATTGATATATATAGGCGAAGTATACTCGGCTCGAAATACCAAATGTGTATAATCAAAGTCTATATATATAGTATACGACTTCTTGTCTCAAAGAGTAGGAGATAGAGTAGATAGACTTTTGATTGATAGATAAGCTCAAGTCTTCACATACCTTTTTGTCGAGAAGTTCCACCGGTTCCTTGAGTAGTCCTTCTACTTGTATGATGAATCGCCATGAAGTCCTTGAGCTCAACTACACTTTCTATCCTAATCCGAGACTTAGCTATAATAGACTAGAAATCCAGACTTATAGTTTTGATCACTAACATTGACAAACATGCTTGATATAGCAACACATGCGAGTTCGACCGAGCAATGCTATAAAAATATGTGCCTTTGTTTGTTGCCTTCTAATTCCGACAATTGTTGCGCTTCAACAATACACAAGGGATTACATTATACTCAGTATAAATCCTCAATTTCTTTTTGTAAAATATGTATCTTGGACTTTCGTTCATATATATCAGCTACTTGCAATTTAAAAAAACCAAGAATGAAAATACATAATTCAGTATGTGAGAGAATTTGTACTTCCACAATGATCTGATTCAACTCATGTTACTTTAACTCAATCAATCTTCGAAGTTCTCATAAGTCCAATAATCAATAATACTTCAACTAGGGTTGTTCAATTATCTGTTGAGTGGGTCAAGGAATAACAATACAAAATATAACTGTTATAGACATACATGTAATTGTAAATTCTTATTGATCGAGTATTATGGTTACAAGATTAACATTTTTGGCTATATATACGATATAATTCTCATGATAAGGGTATGATTAAGATTAATGATGGACCACTTGTGCCCACGTGGAAGTAACTTCAGATCGCACACGTGATACAGTCTCAATTATTAGTTCTCCCATGTGGAAAGGTATACTATAACTTCAGGTCTCGCACGTGATAGAGTCTCAAGCTCTACTCTCACGTGACATGACCTCGAACTCCAGATCTCGACTTGGGTACCATCTTATATCTTAGCCCCGGGACCCTGCATTTGCAAGTTATTAGTAGAATGCTATATTATTTTTCATCTAGAAATACATTCTTGTTATTTGGTTGCTTACCGAAACAAAAATGATTGAAATGCATGACTATAGGAGAAGAGTCATAACTAACTTGTTTAACAAAGAATCTAGCCTCATACCTTTCACTTCCCTACGCTCCTTCTGAGCCAACATGCCCTATATATTCTTACTAATATCTTCAACTTTGTAGAATATTCTAAAGCCATGAGTTTCCCTCAAACTCATTTATTTGATGGCTTATTTCTACATTTTTGTTGCAATTCTCACGTATTCGATACCAATATGTTGTCACATTTCAATTTGACTCCCAATATCAAACTCGTATACATGCCACCAAGCTGATTAGTTTCTCTTACTTTCAACGTCTTTTATTACATATTTTGGTTATGTGCTACTTGGCTCTTTCCTAATGAACTAGATTTACCTCGAGGCAAAGAGATAACAACTTGTACTTGAACACCCCCTTCATTCATTTATCTACCTAATAAACAAGGTCTACATGCGACTTAAAATGAAATCAAAAAGAACCAAACAAAAGCAAATTACATCTTTACAAAGTGTATTATTTCTAAGACCAGCTAACGAGATCAGCAGCAACTAAATTACAAATAAACTAAAATTGTATAAACATGGAATTTCCTGAATCTAGAAACCAACATACTTAGACGTTGTACAAGTAGTCTTAAAATGTAGTCCTGGATAACTTATCCCAATGTATTGACCAAGAATAACGAAAAGTATTAAGATCCATAGGGTATCCAAACTTCTGAGGCATACAAACATATTCACTTGCACGACTTTTATCTCTCAATATTGCAAAGTCATGGAGATGCATCACCATTACATTTATGTAATCGCATCATCCACCAGCTTCTATGTTAGCTACAATCATCCCCTTGATCGACTTAACTCTGTCGTTTGTTGTCTTCTTATAGTGATCAACTTGATAAAATGTTAAACACAACTATTAGCTATTATTAGGAGAATATATCTTAGAAGAATATATCTTTCTATAGTTAGGATTTGATATCTATGTAAACATAGTTACTCTAGGAAAAGGATTCCTTGAGAGTCAAGGCACTGCCGACTATTGTAACATATAAATAGTTTGAGATTAATGAGAAAAGGGATACGATCCTATTGAGAATTTAACATGGCCTCAGAGCCTGGTTTCAACCTAAATTTTTAAAACTTCTTTTCAGCCGGAAAAAAAAAAACAGAAACCCTAAAACTATTTTTATGAGATATGACAAAAGATGATGATCCACAATCATCAAACATGACTAAGAAAGATCCAGTTTATCATCTAGGATCAAGTGATAGTCCGGGTATTATTATTACCCAGATCATATTGAAGGGAACTAACTATGATGAATGGGCTAGAGCGATTGGAAGATCTTTGAAAGCAAAGCGTAAGTTTGGCTTTATTGATGGAACTGTGAAGAAACTTATTGGAGATGCTGATCAGGTGGAGGAATGGAGTGTTGTACCTCTATGATTGTTTCATGGATTACCAATACCTTAGATTCTTCTATCCGATCAACACTGGGAGATTATGATGATGCAAGTACTCTCTGGACACACTTGAAGAATAGATTTTGTGTTGTTAGTGGAACTAGAACTTGTCAACTCAAATCTTCTCTCAGTGAGTGCAAGCAAGGAAAATCTGAACTTGTAGTTGTGTACTTTGGAAGGATTAATAAAATATGGGATGAGTTGAACACATATATGAAGACACCACGATGTAGTTGTGGTCTGTGTACTTATCATATTGCAACACAAGTCACTACTTTAAGAGAAGCAGATTATCTTCATTATTTCTTAATTGGTTTAGACAATATATATGGGTCGATTCGTGAACAATTATTGGCAAGAGATCCATTTCCATTGATGCTGCATACCAAGCTGTAGTGAATGCTGAGCGCTTGAGAATAGTTGATGTCTCACTGTCTAAAGAAGGACAAGATAATGTGATGGATTTTAAGGTTCAACCTTTCCCAAAAGTAAATACTAGTAATTATTTTACTAGTTTAAAGGTGTGTAACCACTGTCAGCAAGATGGACATACAGAAGATGGCTGTTTTGAATTAATTGGATACCCTTACTGGTAGGGAGATAGACCACGAGGCGGGTTTGTCTCTGGTAGAGGATCTGGCAGAGGTAACAGGGGTGGTGGTAGAAATAATTCTGGTCGTGGTGGTTTTGCATATGGAAGAGGTGGAAGAGGCAATAACAGTTCCAATCCCGTTCGTGCCAACAACTTGAGTATGTCAGCCAATCAGCAGTCAAATACAAGTGCATGACCTGCAGATGGAGATGGATTAGTTGGAATAACAACAACTCAACTTCAACAAGTACTTGAATTTTTGAATTCAAACAAATCGAAAATACAATTATAAGGTAAGAAGAATCGTGACTCATGGATTGTGGATACAGGGGCAACAAATCATGTCACATGCAATATAGATGACATGATAGGAGTGAAGATAATTAGAAATTGTTCAGTTGGTCTACCAGATGGAAAGACATCGAACTCTGATAAAATTGGAACCATTATTCTTCCTGGTGGTTTAAGGCTTGATAATGTTCTTTATGTGCCTCAATTAAATTGTAACTTGATCTCAGTGACTCAGATGATTGATGAGTCCCTTTGTGTTGTGCAGTTCACTAAAACATTATGTGTTATACATGACCAGTGGACGAGGAAGGTGATTGGAGTGGGTGAGAGACAAGATGAACTATATTTCTTCGTGGTGTTCCTCCAGTTAAAGTATTAGCAGTTAGTAGGGATTCATACGAGCTGTGGCATCAACGAATGGGACATCCCTCAGAGAGAGTGTTGCAGAAAATACCAGTTGTGAGTGGTTATTTTAGAAACAACAATAAAGCTTGTGATATATGTCCACGAGCAAAACATCGTAGAAGTAGTTTTCCTTTAAGCCAGAATAAAGCTGGTAGTTTATTTGAATTGGTTCATTTGGATTTATGGGGGCCTTACAAGACACCTTCGTCTTATGGAGCTCACTACTTCTTGACAATAGTAGATGATTTTCAAGAGGTGTTTGGATTTATTTGATGAAAACTAAAACAGAAGTTGAATCAATGTTTCTTAATTTTATTGCTCTTATTAAACGTCAATTTGACAAGGAAATCAAATGTGTTATAAGTGATAATGGAACGGAATTTAATTCTTTGCGTGAGTATTTTAAGTCTAATGGTATAATTTTTGAGACATCTTGTGTTGGTACACCTCAACAGAATGGAAGAGTTGAGAGAAAACATTAACATAATATTATGAATGTGGCGAGAGCATTAAGATTTCAAGCTAACTTGCCAATAAAATTTTGGGGAGAGTGTGCATTAACTGCATCATACTTGATTAATAGAACACCGACACCTTTACTTGGGAATAAGACACCATATGAGATTATGTTTGGAAAATTGCCTCCATATGATCAGTTACGTGTGTTTGGGTGCTTGTGTTATGTGCATAATAAAAATAGCAAAGGTGACAAATTTGCTAGCAGGGGAAGAAGATGTGTGTTTCTTGGATATCCATTTGGTAAAAAAGCATGGAAAGTGTATGATTTGGACACACACCAATTCTTAGTGTCCAGGGATGTGGATTTTTATGAACTGCAGTTCCCATATATTGAGATAAAAGATGAACAACTTCCAAATAATGCAACACCAAGTAATGAATCATGTTGGAGTGATGATGAGGATGTGGAGGAGTTACCGTTACCTAGAAGTGTAACTAAACTTACAGAAAGTGGTGAAGATATACAGGACAACTCTTCACGACCAATAGAACAGATAGAGGAGAAAGAACAAGAGATCATATCATATTCTAGTGATGACAATGAATGTAGTGCACCAACAGAGACAGTGGTAGATAACAATATCAATGAGATGGGTAAGGGAGAGTGTAAGAAGATTCCTTCGACTAGACTCAGAGGTTTTGTGAAGCATACAGTTCGAGAAAATAGTCCATATTCTCATTAATCTGCACAATCATCTACCTCAGGTTCACCTTATCCTTTAACATATTATGTTAGTTGTGATCGTTTTTCCGTTGTGCATAGAAAATATCTTCCGGCAGTTAATACAACAAATGATCCAAAGAGCTTTAAAGAAGCTATGAAACATCCAGGTTGGCGAACATCTATGGATAGAGAAATCCGAGCCTTGGAAGAACAAGGAACATGGGAGTTGGTGGAGTTGCCACCTGGGAAGAAAGCATTAGGAAGTAAATGGATCTATACAGAAAAGAGAGATGAAAATGGAAATCTGGTACGCTTAAAAGAAAGGTTGGTGATCCTTGGTAATCATCAAGTTGAGGGTTTAGATTATAATGAGACGTTTGCTCCTGTGGCAAAGATGACGACCGTACGAACTTTTCTGGCAGTTGCAGCTGTTAAGAACTGGGAAGTGCATCAAATGGATGTACATAATGCATTTCTTCATGGTGATTTGGAAGAATAAGTGTACATGAAGATACCTCCATGGTTTTCTAAGGGAAATCCTAATATGGTATGTAAAATGAAGAAATCGTTGTATGGCTTGAAACAAGCACCTCGATGTTGGTTTGCAAAGTTATCGACAGCTTTGAAGAATTATGGATTTACATAGTCATATTCATATTATTCACTTTTTACAATGACAAAAGGGAAGATGGAACTTAACGTATTGGTTTATGTTGATGATTTAATTGTAGCAGGCAATGATTTTCTTGAACCTCATAATTTTAAGAAATACTTGGGTCACTGTTTCAGAATGAAAGATCTTAGAAAGTTAAAATATTTTCTTGGACTAGAAGTGGCACGGAGTAGACAAGGATTTTACATATGCCAGAGGAAGTATGCTATTGACATTATTATGGAGACTGGATTATTGGGAGAAAAGCCTGCAGAATTTCCACTAGAAACAAATCATCGTCTAGCTTTAGCAAAAGGCAAATTAATAGAGGATGTGGATAAATATAGACGATTAGTGGGTCGTTTGATATACTTGTCAGTGACTAGACCAGATCTTGCATATTCTGTGCATGTATTGTCCCAACTTATGCAACAAACCCAGAGTAGAACATTGGGAAGTAGCACTCCGTGTAGTTAGATATTTGAAGAAAAATACTGGCCAAGGTATACTTTTACGTTCTGATAGTTCTCTCCATTTGAAAGGATGGTGTTATTCGGATTGGGAAAGTTGTCCATTGACAAGGCGTTCATTAACTGGTTGGTTTGTCCTTCTTGGTTTCTCACCTGTGTCTTGGAAAACTAAGAAGCAGCATACAGTCTCTCGTTCGTCTGCAGAAACAGAATATAGGTTGATGGCACCTGTGACATGTGAGTTAAAATGGTTAAAACAATTACTTGGTGATTTGGGTGTTCATCATACTCAAGGAATGAATCTATACTGTGATAGTCAGTCAGCATTATACATTGCACAAAATCCAGTGTTTCACGAAAGAACAAAACATATTGAAGTGGATTGTCATCTTGTCAGAGATGCAATAACAAGTATGATCATATATCCGTCATACACTCCTACAACAGTGCACTTAGCAGATATTTTCACAAAAGCTTTTGGGAAAGCTCAATTTAACTCTCTCCTGTCCAAGATGGGTATTCTGGATCTACATGCTCCATCTTGAGGGAGGGTATTAGGAGAATATGTCTTAGGAGAATATATCTTTCTTTAGTTAGGATTTGATATCTATGTAAACAAAGTTATTCTAGCAAAAGGATTCCTTGAGAGTCAAGACAATGTCGACTATTGTAACATATAAATAGTTTGAGATTAATGAGAAAAGGGATACGATCCTATTGAGAATTTAACAACTATAGTCTAGCCCATCACAGTGCGTGATACACTATTATCAACCATACCTCACAATACGTAGTTGTGAATATTAACTTTTAAATAACCAGGAAAACACCACTAAGCCCAGCTCGTGTCATCATAGTTTATGCAATAATGCTGCACAACTGGATTGGTTTAAAATGATGTGTATCATTTTAATTCATTCTCAGTTTCTCCACCACACTGATGACTATTGTAGAAAATTTATCTCTTATAGGGCAATTATATGCAAGACGGGGACTCTTATATAAAAAAACACCTACTGGCCTTCTTTTTCGAAGGCTTTCCATCATCATTTTGTATGTTTTTTTTCCTTCTATTCAGATATTTCTGTACTGCTCTTAAACTTCGTTTCTTTTTTTTTTTGTAGTTTCTCTTCTTTGAACCAGTCGAAGCAACAACTAAATGATAATCTACAAGGCTTTCCACTATATATGTCCATAATGGAAGGCGGGTCTTTGGACCTTTGCCTTCGCACTTCATTATGTTCCCAAGATTGCAAACCACATTGGAAGTTTAACAACTCCTCATCATACACGTTATGTATATGTCTAGCCTTAGAGATGATAACACTTTCACATAGACCCGAGGTATTTCGATTTGTCTCAACCTACTTTAAACTTTTTTATTCTAGCCAAGCATCATTTCTTAGTAAGATCTTCAATTCTTCTTCCATGACATCCTACGCCACGATACCAAGACCACTAGCAAAAGTGTTGTTATCAGTACGCTTTCCACTATAACTTATTATCACATATTAGGTACATGCTAAAAAGAGTTACTTCACTGCATCCCATAATAGAATACATATTCTGCCATGTTATTTATTTCACAAGATAAAGGTACGATCAAACATAAGAATGCACATAAGCTATGTAAACTGATTCATTTTCATAGCATAAAGTAGGGATAACACAAACTTGTCCACGACTGTAATACAAAAACTTATTCATATTGAACCAAACCTAGTTCTCACCTCTATATTTGATGATGCCTCTATATTCCATGGACTATTTATACTTTCCATACAATGCCAAAACTCGTGTACTACCAAAGAAGCTCTTTAACATTCTAAAATGCTTTTCAGCTATTTCGCTTTAATATTGCAAGTTGATTGGTTCCCGGTAATAAAAGACCTCCAAACATAGTGCTATAACATAGATCGGTTGAACCCACCAACCGTTGGTATGTCAAGTTTGGTTGTCATATTTTAACATCAAAACTCATCTAGAGTTGCTTGATTAATTACTAGAGTCAACTTCGTTTAGGTTAGACTAGAAAGTTTATGAATGTTGAGACTTACAAGTGTTACTATGAAGACCTGAAGAATGTGAAGAAGTAACGACTGCAACGAAGACATCATCCTTCTACTTGAGGTTAGTAATACTGACTTGATCTTGTTTCCATTCCTAACGTATCTTTCAAGTCGCTTTATAGTGAAAACATAACATACAAATCTATATTTATGAAACTCTAGTGATTAGACTTGGTCATAACATTATGATCAAAGTATCAGGGAATTATATTGAATTACGAAGTATAACGCTTATCTTTTGAACTTCGTAAATACGATATTAACATAATCCATTTTTTTACTTACTTGATTATGTGTGGGATATAGGTGTGATTTCATCCTAGGAAACTATATTTATTACATTGGTTTAAGGAATTAGATGTATGAAATAAGTGTGTTGGTCCGTTTCTTCATTGAATAATATTTGGATGATCAATACAAGATGACAAGGTAGAACCGATTTTAACTTCTGTCGAGTATCAAGGTATAACCGGTCATAACATATATTGTGTGACTACGTGTAACCGATCCTAACTAGATTTGGAAAGCAATGTGTAATCCATCACAACCTACAATGGGAAGCATGGTGTAACTGATCACAACCTACTTTGAGAAGCAAGGTGTAAACGGTCATAACCTACACTGGGAATCATGGTATAACCGGTCACAACTTATATTATGAGTCATGGTATAACCGGTCCCAAGACCAAAACCGAGTTTCCAATATTCACATATTTCTTTATGTTTTGTGTGATTTTGGAATTAGGGTTTGCTAAGATAGGAAGCTTCTAGATGTCGACATTATTTGAACATATGCATAACTCTTATCATTAATTGTTCAAAGATATTCCTTGATGCTCAAGGTGATCCCAAACTGAAATTTTGAAAAGAATTTAATTATGAATTTCAAATATATATGCATCTTTTAATTACCAGTAATTAAAGCATATCCTCTGAAAAAACTTTATTAGTTAATGTGCTATACTATATAAACTTTCTAAGAGAGATTACAGAAATATTGTTTGACATTTAACTGGGAATAGGAAAATTGAAATTAGGTACTTTAATGCATATCTTGAGAATATTTTCGGTTTTGGAATTTCCTTGTTTTCTAAACAACCTTGGTCTATAAATACTTGACTTTGCATTTGTTGCAAACTATCTTAAGATCCAGGCAAACTTCATTCGTGTTGTTTCTGCTGGATCCGTCTATTCGGAGAGGAAAGTAACATAATTAGGCGAAATCTCTTGTGATGGCTCGTTTAAGGTCTTCTTTGGAATCAAGAAGCTCTACGAGTACCGCTGCTGGGAAACTAGATAATTTCATTGTTATTTTATATTTCGATCATTGATTTGATTGACTAATAGTTGTTGAAACTTTGATTGCACC
Source organism: Papaver somniferum (assembly GCF_003573695.1). Classification (NCBI taxonomy): domain Eukaryota; kingdom Viridiplantae; phylum Streptophyta; class Magnoliopsida; order Ranunculales; family Papaveraceae; genus Papaver; species Papaver somniferum. The sequence goes on from NC_039368.1 coordinate 30,924,969, forward strand.
TAGTTTGATTATTCCTGAGATCCTTCTCTTCTGACATAAGGGTCACTCAAACTAGGTCAAAGTATCGACTAGATCTTTAGAACTATTTGTAAATCTAAAGACATCTTGTGATAATCCATGGTTAAAAGACTCCATTTTGTGTGTGATTGATCACAAGAGGATTCAAGTTTGTGTTGTGCAGGTAATTAAGATGGAAATTGAATATTTGAAGACGATGAAGATTTTCTTGTTAGTTTTCGTATCTTGTGAATTTTGTGCACACACCTTGATCGGATGGGATCCAACTAGATCTTTTTTTTTTAATCTTTGATAGACTTGTGATTATCTAGTTGATAAGATTGGCATCACTTTATAGTTACTCTTTGAGTTCTATATTGTTTGATTGCAAATCCGGAAATTGATTATTTCGGTAATCAAGTTTTTGGATTGATCTAACCAGAAAAATGAGTTTATTAGATTAAACAGAAAAGCCTTTGTTGACAACTCAAAATATCTTTTACCAAAGATTGAATAGAGTGGTTACCAAACAGATTCATTCCTTTGTTGTTTGGAATACAATCAAAAGGAGTAAAGCAACTTGAGATAGTGATTTCTGTTTTGATATTCACGTGTGTGACCAAAAGGTCGAAGACGCGGGGATACTGAGGAAACTAAGTAACCAATTGTACTAGATCCCGGGGTTTTTTCTGCATTTGCGGTTTCCTCGTTAAGAAAATATTGTGTGTGTTATTTACTTCACTTACGCATTATAATTGTTATTAGAATAAGTAAATAATACTATTGTGCGTTAATCCTAATCACTTGATATTAATCCTATAATAAATCGGTTTCATACCGTAACTATTATCAAGTGAATATCAAGTTATGTTATTGTCTCGACTATTGTCCATAGAAGATCACACTTGGTATCAGACTTATAGGTTGATATTAAAAGATTGTGGTGTATTTGGATACCCTCGTCTTTTCACATAGTTATAAAGCTGACATACAACAATCTCGACTTTTCTCTTTATTCTGCAAATGTGTAAAACAAGTAATTAACTCATAACTACCATTTTGGAGTTATAACTAAACAATCCATGCACTTAACTCTATAGGTCGCTTTACTTAGGGTAAAGTCGTGTCAATGACGACTTCCAACTATTGAGGACTCTGCTCTCCGCGTGTCATTTATTTCACTCGACCGAATTACGGACTACAATGACGCGTTTGGGAACACCACCGTGGCATTTGTTTCACTCGGACGAATTGCTGGGTCCTGATACCTTTGCCCACTATTTCACCGATTTGGAATGGGAAGATATGAAAGATGCAAAGGAATGGTTTATAGACAAGGGAATAGAGATCAAATACATATTAGTTGTAGGTCGTCGTTCAAGTCATGATCGTTTGGAATTGGATTGCGAGAGAGACGGAAAGCAAGAAAGTCATTGGGCAAAGGACAGACCATACGTGAAGAAGACGACAAGGGAATACATTACTAAATCAAAGAATTTTGGATGCCTGTTTAAGATTATAGTTAATAGACCTAATGGTAAGGTATACAAGATCTATAAAATGATGAATGGTTGTCATAATCATGATGACCCAGATTCTCTTATTGGACATGCTGCCGTTTATGGGTTGAAACCACATCAATTGGAAAAGGTAAGGTCGATGAAAGCATGTAAACCAAGTGACATCCTTAGGAATATTAAGGAGGATGATAAGAATAACTTTTCCACTTTAAGGAAAATTTACGCGGCAAGAGCAGCCTTTAAGAGGAGCGAATGGGATGGTAGAGCGGTTATTAAACAATCTCAGTGGTAGCCGATCAACACGAATACACAGTGAGGAAGCAGGTATTGGAAGGCAAAGTGACTCGTATTTTCTCGGCGCATTCGGAGATTATCAAGTTGGCCCAATGCTTCCATCAAGTTTTGTTAATAGATTGTACATACAAGACCAACATACCGTGGTTAAATGTTGCTTGCCACACTTCCGACAAGCAAAATTTCACGGTGACATGGGGGTTTATGTATCGGGAGAATGATGTGAGTTTTACCTGAATGCTAGAGACCTTGAAGGAGATACACCGTGGTGATCAAACTTCGAGGATCATAGTAACGGATAAGGAGCAAGCACTAATCAATGCCATAGGGGCAGTTTTCCCGTACACTAAGCATTTCCTTTGAACATTGCACATACAACGCAATATTAGAAATAATTGTAGGGGTCATACCCAAAAGCCAAAGTCACAAAAAGGTATCGCTTGTGAAAAGCCGAAGATGAGCGTCTTCAAAAACTAACTCCGGAACAACGAGAGGAGGAGAAGAAGAAAAACAAAATAGAGTATGAAGAGAATGCGTTATTATGGAAGGATTTTCAACATCATTTGGATTCAATGGTACACTCAATGTCCATGACCGAGTTCAATCTTATTTGGAGAGTTTTATTGGGTTATGGAAGAAGGATTACGAGAAAGGTGTGGTTTATTTTTTGAAGGAATTGTTGGATCCGTACAAGGAAAAGTTTGTCTATGATTACACCTACCAACACATGCATTACCAGAATGAGGCGAGAAGTAACGCGGAAGGATATCATGGACGTTTGAAGAGCTTGCTCCAAGGGAGCCAAAACAGTGTGGTTACGGTAAAACAAGCCATCAATGAATACACCAAGGCTGATATCGTCAAGATAACGACGCAAATGGAAGAGAGTAGGATAAAAATCATCACCAAATACAAGGATTACCATCGGTCTATTAGAAATTTAAATTATAGGGTGTCTCACTGGGCAATCATTTATATGATGAAGGATTACAAATATTATATAGATAACGAGATGATAAGAAGGAGCATTGTATGTTCATGTATGACGATGACGGCCTTGGAATTTCCGTGTTGTCACATGATTGCGAGGTATCAACAAGGAATTCCATTTGATATCATTGATCCGTTTTGGAAGCAAATAGCTTTCAAGCCACCCTCAACCGAAGAACCTCTCGAATCCTTTGTGGACACGGATATTGGAAGAGAAATCATCGAGAAATTCGCAAAGAAGGACGGCTTGGCGCGACAAGTTTTGATGTACGACTTGAAACTATCCGCTAACCCTCATATGGAACCGGTTGGAGAACCAATGGTGCTACCGCCGACGGGTAGACAACTTACCAACATGGATAGGAAGGAAGAAAGGAAATAGTTTAAGGTTGCAATGAGTACCCAAAGAAACCCGTTGATGAGTAACAAAAGAAACCTTTGTCAACATGAGTATGAAGACGCTAAATATGAAGAGGCTCCGGTTCTAAAGAAAAGGGGTCGAACAAAGAAGGTGGAAAGTGGGACAAGTAGCGCACAAGCCAAGAAAAATGATCCAATCGTTCCTTCCCAAAATGAGCATGAAGAGGCACCGACTAAGAGGAAAAGGGGTCGACCAAAGAAGGGAGAAAGTGGGATAAGTAGCGCCACATATATTCCTTTCAAATGATCCAATCGCTCCTTCGCAACATGAGGATCCAATCGATCCTTCTCAAGAAAGTCAAACGCCTACAATACACGAGGATCCAAACGATCTCATCATTCTTTTTTGAGAGAGTCAAGCGAGTACAACACGAGTATCAAGGATACGTGCATGGAAGGGACAATCAAGACAAATAGGTTCTATGATGACTCTAAGGACCGCTCTTGGTGATGGAAGCACTGATAAGCACGTAAATGCTACATTTTATATCCATATTTATATTAGCTAGGACTTGATATTTTGGTTAATAACATTGTTTTGAACTATTTGCAGGAAATACCAGAGAATTGGATCACCCGAAAAATAAACAGCTAAACATGGCGTTTGCGACAAAAATCGCCAAATTCACTCATGGCACTAAAGAGACGGCTTAGAATTATGGCTGCCTTGTTAACTTGTTATGCACTTGGACCATCTAACCATTCATGTCACTAGGAGCAGATGGAGCTTAGCCAAATGTTGGCTATCTAACGTGGCCAAAGTGGTAATTGCTGTGAGGTGTCAGCCAATGGATGTGGTGCTGAGATATAAAAGTGTTGTTGAGTTAAAATAGTGGAGACGTGTCCAGCAAAAGAAACACTCGTACTCTTGGGTGAAATGTAAAAGGATCACTCATACTCTTTTCTTCCCATGCAAAAGAGAGTTTCATTTCTCGTTTGATCAGCAGCTGCGCGCGGCGAGAGTGAATTATGTGTTTTCTTTATCTCTCTTAACTGAAATTCGAGTCTGTATGGGGTGATTTATATGAGTTGTTGCAGCTGGTAGAAAATGAAGACTGCATGTGTTGCTGTCATGGTTTTGAGCTGTGTATTAAGCAAGAAGAATGGGAGTTGTGTAAGACTGTTGCAATTGTTGGTGGTGGTTCTGCTGGGATGTAACAAATGAATCAATTGGCTGCAGTACTCACAACGATATGGAGTAGATAGGTGTGGCAGTAATGGGTTCAGCTGGCAGCAGTGAGACAAGGTATGAATGGAGATGGAATGAAGCTTCCAGCCGAGTAACGATGGGTTTTGAGAAGAATTGCTCGAGCGGTGCAATCGGAGGTGAACTTTGAAGTTGGTCAATGGCGAAGTCAGGCTACAGAGAGTAAAGACGCATGTGTTAATTGCAGATGGGTCGTGATGTTGTGTGCTGCTGGGGTAGCTGCCATTCTCTGTTGTGTTTCCGCAAATTGCAGGCAGTGATGATTGGTTGTGCCTCAAAGTCGCAGAAGTTGTTGGTGATAAGATGAGAAGAGCACGGAACTAACTGGTGTTGCTGCAGTTTGAGCTTTGCAGTCGATGGAGGATGCTTGCAGTGAAGATGTTAAGAAGACCAGATGGAGATAGTCAAGAGTTTTTCTCTCGAATCTATAATGGGTTTTGGCTGAATGGAGGCAGTGACTGATGCTACTGGTGGAGATGTTGCTGTCAGCCGGAGAAACAACAGTGAGCTGTTGCAGGCGATGAACGAGAGTGCTTAGAGGATCAGAAGACAGAAACTGGAGCTGTGGTATCAAACTAGAGAGATGCTGTTGTTGAATTGAAAGTAATCGTCTCTTATTAGTTGAGCTGTTGTTGCCGAGTTGCACAATCGGTGGAAGAAGAGATAATTAGCTGGTCAGGGTATGTCATTGGTGAGCTTCACAGTCGGTGGTCACAGGGTCAGGTCAATCGAAGCTATGGACTGAATTTCGAAGGAGATGAGGGTCAGATGGTTGAATTGGTTTTGCTGGTAAAGAGAGGGGATCGCTAGAGATTCATAGAATTAGACGGACGGAACTTGGCAGTGGACGGGATTGAAGTAGGCCTGAATTTGGAAAGTGAAAATGGGTATTGGACTGGGCCTTCTGTTGATTTGCTAGGTCACGATTGATTTCCTTCGCAGCTATATACATTTATACAGAAACAAAACAGAAAAGGAGGCCGGAGTGCGGCTACGGAGCCGTTCACAGGAGAAGAAATGGGTTTGCTGTTTTGATTTTTTTCTTCATGGTTTGTTAAATTATTTGTTAGAGCAAGTCTTATGGTGGAATTCATTCATCTTCCACGCCACCTCAGCATTTGGAACTGTGGATGGAAGCGAAAGTGTAATGGTGGAATAGTAGAAACGCTATTCTTAATGGAGCTAAAAAACGCTATTCTTAATGGAGCTAAAAAAATGCAATTAAGAATAAAGCTTTTTTTTTTCAGTCGTTAGATTTCAACAACTCATTTTAAATCTACGAATAAAAAAAAACGCAATTAAGAATGGAGCTTTTTTTTCAGCCGTTAGATTTCAACATTTTTAAATCTACGGATAAAAAAAAACGCAATTCTTAACTGTATTTTTTTAGCTCCATCCTTAATTGCGTTTAACGCTATTCTTATTGGCGTTTAGATGGATTCCACGGACCCTTCCACCAAATCATGGAACCTTGCTTGAATTTTCTGTGGAAAACCTTGGAAGCCACTAGACTTGACATTCCATGAATTTTCCACGCTTGGAATAGGTTGGATTCCACCATAAGACTTGCTCTTAGGGTTTAGATGGAAGTCAATTTAGTTTTATAAACTCTACGATGATATTTCTAACAATGATTTATTGACTAGTAATTTCTCTTCATATATAGCTTGGTGTTTAATCGTTTATGTGATTTTCTTGATTATTTATGCTTTTCAATTGGTATTTCGTGCTTGGGTTAGGTCCTTTGACGTGGTATGCTTTAGGATTGATAGGTAATTCTTTAGAATCACTACCCATGAAGCGAAGGAAATTACAGCGGAGAAACTATATTTTAGAATTTAATATACCATCTTCCGAGACATGAGATTGAGTTCGACATTTGTCTTGAGTAATAAATAGAAATTAGTAGAGTTTTATATGATTGAATTGGTGGAAATCGAAAACCCTAATAACATACTCCTATTTTGTTTATTATTATTATTATTATTTCATTTGCTTCCGAATTTCTGAATATTGAATTTGATCATTTAGTTTTTGGTATTAGTTATTAGTAGTATTTTCACACTCCTCGTGGGAACGACCTGTATTTGCCATTGTCTACTAGTTAGACGTTGTGCACTTGCAGTATATTTATTGAAGGTTTTCCGAGCCTATCAAGTTTTTGGCGCCGCTGTCGGGGAGTGGTTGCAAAATACTCTCTGATTGATATTTTTTGTACATATTTTATTTATTTATTTTCTTTTTAGATTTCTTTTGGTTCTTTTTTACACAATTTGCTTGATTTTTTTTTAGGTACCTTGGAATGAAGTGCGACAATTGATACCACTAGCGGGCGAAAAAAAAGTATGCACTCGAGTCAACTCATATTCTTCGACGATTGGTGGTGGAAGCACGCCTAGGGATGAACGAGGTATGTTAGAGCATAGCTCGGTTGAACCCACCAACCGTTGGTATGTCAAGTTTGGTTGTCATATTTTAGTGAACCAAAACTCATTTAAAGATTCGCTTGATTATTTACTAGAGCCAACTTTGTATACGTTAGCATGAAAGTATTAGGATATGAGACATTACAAGTATTACGTGAAGACTTGAAGAATATGAAGAAGTAAGGAGCTACAACGACGACATCATCCTTCCTCTTGAGGTTAGTAATATTTGACTTGAACTGTTTCATTCCCTAGCGTATCTTTCAAGTCGTGCGTATTGAAAACATAACTGCGAAGCAGTGAATGATTATACTCTAGTTAGACATAGTATTAAGGAATTACAATACGAGGTATAACGTCTATCTTTTGAACTTCGTATATAAGACATCAACATAATCGTATGAATGCTACTGTGATTATGTATGGGTATGGGTGAAGATTTCTTCCTAGGAAACAATGTTTTACATTCATTTAAAGGAAGTACAATTCATAAACTTGTTTTATGAGTCGAAAGGAAAATCGCTAGGCTTATTGGTATTGTTATTCATTGCAGATCTTTGGATTACCAATATGTGTGTTTAGTATAACCGTTCATAACTTGTTTATGTATCTTGGTAAAACTATTCACAAGGCCTGACTTTTGTATTGGTATGACTTTTATTAGTGAAACCGATCTTAAGTAATCACCTGAGATGGTATGATCGATATGTTGTAATTGGTATGACCAACTCTAGACATTGGGGAATCGATCCTAGTAAGATGTGCAACCGATCACAAGCAAGGGGAATCGATCCTTGTAAGAGGTACAACAAGTCTTAGATATTGGTAACCGATCCTATGACTTGTGCAACCGAATACAAGTTAGATACCATAAATGTGTGGTAACCGATCCTAGTACCTAGTCAACCAAATTTTGGAAAGCTAGTGTGACTGATCCTAGTACCCACATGGAGATAGAACCGAAACTTGTTTTGGTAGAACCGTGAAACCCATTAATGGTGATTCGATATGATAATCAATCACATAGTTCTTGGAAGTCAGATGAACCAATTCTAAATTTGTTTGGAAGTGTGGAAAATCGGTTCCAAGATTGTAAATATTAAAAAGGATTTACAAAGTAAAGATGTCGACATACTTTGAACATCTGCAGTAACTCTTATCTTTGATTGTTCAAAGATATTCCTTAATAGCTAAAGGAGAATCCCGGATCGAAATAAATTGATAATCTTTTAATTAAAGTTTTTAGTTTTATATGCTTTTAATTTCCAGCAAGTAAAATGCATATCTTTAGAAAATAAAAATTGGTAATGTGCATTTACTAATTGGAGATTTTCAACTGAGATTTCAGTCAATATTTGGACAAAGCATTTCCAGGAATTATGGAAACCGAATTTGGAAATATATTGCATATCTTGAAAATATTTTCGGTTTTGGAAATTCCTTGGTGTTAAAACTTCCTTGGTCTATAAATATTGAAGTTTGCATTTCGAGCAAACTAATCCTCAGAGCCAGCAAAACTACCTAGTTTTTGTTACTGGTGGAGCCGTCTATTCGGAGAGGAAAGTACCCTAATTAGGCGAAATCTCTTACAACCGCTCATTTTAAAGACTTCTTTGGGATTGGGAAGCTCTACGAGTACCTTTGTTGGGAAACTAGATAATTGCAGTTTATTAATAGTTTTTGATTTGATTGACTAACGGTTGTTGAACTTTGATTGTACCTAGTTTTTTTATGCTTGAGAATCTTCTAATATGATATAAGATTCACTCAAACTAGATCGAAGTTTAGACTTGTGATAATCCATTGTTAACAGACTCCATTCTGTGTGTGATTGATCACAAGAGATTCAAGTTGATTGTGTGCGGGTTTTTATTGAAGATCTAAGAAGATTTGAAGACGAAGAAGATTTCTGATTTGGGTTCATAATCTTTGATGTGCACAAAACTTGATCGTATGGGGATCCAACTATAATCGGTTTATCTTTGTGATAATCTTGATTGATTAGTTGAGTAGATCGGCATCAATGCGTTTCTTTGTGATTCAAAGTATTGATTGCAAAGTCTTGACAATTACTTTGGCAGTTGTTATTGGATAGATCTAAGAACCTGAAAAAGGAGTTTATTGGGATAAACGGAAGAGCCTTTTGTCAAACTCATATCACTTGTTTGAAAAAGAGTTGTTACCGAACAAATTTGTTTTTCCTTTACTGTTTGGAATACGAACCAAAGGAATTGTTCCAAGTGCGTGACTTATTGTAAGTTGGAGGCGCATGGATACCGACGAAACTAGGTGAACTATAGGTTTAGTTACTTGGTCTCAACTATACGAAGTTGGTTTAGATTTTATATAGCGTCTTAATCCTGAGAGTATTCTTGGACAAGGTCCCGGGGTTTTTCTACATTTGCGGTTTCCTCGTTAACAAAATCTTGATGAGCATTTTAATTTTCTATTTCCGTAATTATAATTATTTTTATTATAATTAGAAGTAAAATACACAAACGTTAATTCATATTTACTTGATAAGCAATCATATTGTGTTTGGTTAAGTCTGAACCTTTGTATCAAGTAAACATACTTTGTTGTTGTATTGTCTCGATCTCGTATCCATAGATGATCACACGAAGTGTGAACCTATTAGTTGTATTGTCTCGACTCAGTCCATAGACAATCACTTTCGGAGAAAGGACTTATAGGTAGGAAAAGTTTTAACTTGAGGTATATTTGGTTACCCTCGCATTTTCAACAAGAAACTTATACTTCTTCAAAATACGGCGGTAAAAATATTTAAAGAAGTTTCTTGTCTTAAAAAACTGAAAGACCATTCCTCAGTAGAAAGACAGAATATACCACTACCCGATAAGATCAACTCAAAAGAATCAGAAGAAAGAGTTGATAATCACTTCTAGAAAAAGGTTCCTCCTCACCCATGTCGAAACAATTCTTGTTTTGATAAAGAACGATTCCAGAAGAAAGGTAAAGAGAGAATCTCTGCCAAAGGAAACAATCAAGAATTTCCAATAATTGTTTCAGACAATTATACTGATGTGCATCATATGGAAATCCTTAGAATGAGAAAATCTTATGAAAATCTCATTGATAGAATTAAGAGAGATTTATCTATCCCTAGAAAATTCTCACATTAGTACATCTTCTCCACATGATCATATCTTTAGAGTTAGAAAAGATCATTATCTTGGGAGAAAATATTTTGGGCGTAAATTCCAAAAGAGAAACATGAACTATGTTTCTGATACACGATGTAAGCTAGAAAAAGCTTACTCCGATACAACCTAGTTGTATGGAGATTGTGCAAACCCATCCTATTCGTGCTCATAATGTTAGATGGGAAAAGCACATAAAAATCAAGGGAACATGTTCATGGTAGCTTCTATTTTCAGTAATAAGAGATATTTAAAGAATATCCCCCTTTCAATAAAAAGAGAAGTTCGAAAAATATTTTGTGTAGTTTCGACAACCCTGTTTTTCTGAACTAAATATATTCTTATCAAAATAAGAAAAATCTTCTCTTAGGTATTTTGTCTTCCCTTGGTAAAACTTTTTGATAAGCATGTCTCCTATAACTCGCAGTGTTACAAGGAGTAATAAAAGGGAATCACGAAAGGTGAGAAACTGTCAAGGATCCGTCTCAAAACGAAAAATCAGGAAGATTGTCTCTAAAATCTTATCTGATCATAACTCTGATAGATCTCAAGAAGAGTCATGTCTTTTTGCTTTCAATAATTCAGATCTTACCAAGTGGTTTCCCTCGTATGGTATGTGTGAAGCTGTGCGTGGGTTTGAAGAACTCATAGGAAATCTTTTTACTGTGGTTCAAGATCGTGATGGACTAAAAGTTAAAATAAGAGATGAAAAATGAGCTTGCACTATTGAAGATTCAAAGTGAAAATCTTAAGAAACAAGAAGTGGTTGCAGACAAGTCTCTTGAGACATGCTTCAAAAGTTTAAACACTGAAGAAACCTCGGTGAACAACAAGAGCACCACTAGAGATTAAGTTATATGATGTAATACTTAATCAAGAAAAATAGACATCATTTTTTGATTTCTTTCAATAATAATTGTATAAGGTCTATTCTGAATAAAACTATCTTATTTTTATGAACAGAATTATTAGTTTATAATTTTTCTCATGATAGTTTTCGATTACATAGCATGTGCTTGAATGCTTTATTTTATTGCTATGTATGTTTACGGGATGTATGATTTCGGTTTTCAAAACCTTGATATTCGATCTCATATGATGTGTGAACCCTTAAGGTTTGGGTGACTTTTTGGTTTAACAGGATTAAGTTTTAGCCCATGTTGGTAGGCTTTATCAAAGGATCATAAGGGGTCCTGATTGAAACTAATATGTGAAAAAGCCACAATATGTTGAATCATTTGGTTTAGTATAAAAGCATATGTGTTTCGGGGTTTCAAATTTTGCATTGCATTAGTTAAAACCGGTTTTCAACTTTTCTTTGGTAAAGGTTGGTTTTTGTTGTTGTTCTTTTGTCTTGCGAGAGGATGACAACACAACGGGGGAGAGTTTTATCTTAAACTGGCGCTTAATGATATATCTTTCTGGGGTGAAGAGGATGCGGAACTTGAGGTAACGAATTTTTTAGTTAATCATTTTCCTGTTTAAGAAAAGCCTGATTTTATTGTATATATTTATTTCTTTTGCTTAACAAAATTTCGGTACAATTGATGTTTATTCCATTATTTATGTATGGATGTGTGTGTGATTCAATTGTTTCCGGTTAAGAAAAACTATTTTTATCTTGCTTTATTGTTTGGTATCAATTGTTTAGGCTTACAGGTGCAATTGTGGTACTATAATGTCTATGTTTGTTTCGGTTGCTTCAGGTTGAGGTAAATAATTATGCAAGTTAATTTATTTGGTTTGTACAAATTTTTTATGGCTTAAAAAAAAGGTTTTCAGGATGAATTTTTTAGTCCAATTCGATTCCGGATAAGAGAAAGTAAGTTAATTTTGATCTTAGTTAGACTTATCAAAGTGGAAGTTTCGGTTATTCAAGTCTAATAGAATGCCTTAACAAGAAATGCTAGTTAACTAACCTAGTACTTGTATTGTTTAAAAGTGAAAGGTCTAAGTTATATTTGAATAATTAGAACCTGGTGAGAAAAATATAGTTAATTATGATCTTTATTTTGGTCTTATCGATCAAGCGGTTGTATTTGTACAATCGGTTGAGCAAAAGAACTAAAGTGCTTAGTCGATTTTTGATTTGCTAAACTATTACAGAAAATTTCTTCGAGCAATTGTTTCCTTGGTAACATATCAAAACAAAATTACTTTGTAGTTTTTGTTTTGATATTGGTTATCTAAAATGGTGTGTGGAACCCTCGTGCTTAACTCTTATAGGTTTTACAAGTCTTTTGAAATTTGTAAGATCTTTTCGGTTTGTCCTTTATTTGCTCATACCTTTTTCATTTTGTGACAAAAAGGGGTAGGAATATATGGAGTAAACAAGTGATTTGGTATCACTAAGGAAAGGACAGTGGTGCTTAAACGTTATATCTAACGAAAGAGTAAAGTATATAGTAAGGGGGAGTAACATATCATATTGATACTTGTGGTTATCTTAACTATAAAGGGAATAACAAAGACGTGCGAATTGAAAATATACCTATCTTACCTTTAGGGGGAGTATTAGCTTTGTTATTATAATGTCAACAACGGCATTTATGGATTAAATGTATACAGGTTATTGTGCTGTTGAAACTTGGAATCAAGCGTATGTGTAATGAATTCTTGTAATTTTTTTATCCATGTGATGTAAGAGTTTTGTCAATTTGTTAGAGCATATCTCGGTTGAACCCACCAAGTGTTGGTATGTCAAGTTTTTTAGTGAACCGAAACTCATATAAAGATTCGCTTGATTATTTACTAGAGTCAACTTCGTATAGGTTAGCTTGAAAATATTAGGATATGAGACATTACAAGTATTACGTGAAGACTTGAAGAATATGAAAAACTAAGGAGCTACAACGACGACATCATCCTTCCTTTTGAGGTTAGTAATATTTGACTTGAAATGTTTCATTCCCTAACGTACATTTCAAGTCGTGCATATTGAAAACATAACTACGAAGCTGTGAATGATTATACTCTAGTTAGACATAGTACTAAGGAATTACAATACGAAGTATAACGTCTATCTTTTGAACTTCGTATATAAGACATCGACATTATCGTATGAATGGTATTGTGATTATGTATGGGCATGGGTGAGGATTTCGTCCTGGGAAACAATGTTTTACATTCATTTAAAGGAAGTACAATTCATAAACTTGTTTTATGAATCGAAATGGAAATCGCTAGGCTTATTGGTATTGTTATTCATTGCAAATCTTTGGATAACCAATATGTGTGTTTAGTATAACCGTTCATAACTGGTTTATGTATCTTGGTGTTTGAGGGTGAAAAAGGTTTCTGCTGATTTCGATAATTTCCGGTGTTTGGGTTAGAAACGAGTCTAAACCCTAAACAATGTACTTCAAGGGAGAACTTTAGATTCGAGAGATCAATCTGTACAAATCCGGCCTAAACCAAGAAATGGTCGTTCCAGACTTTCTTCGGTCACAAAGAGGAGGAGAAGGGTTGGTTTTAGGGAGGGAAGCAAAGAGAGTGGTGAGACCAGAATAGTTGATTCCGGAAGAGTAGTTGTTTTGTGACTTGTATCATAAAGTGGGAAGCTAACAAATGGGAAAGCTATCAAACGTTTTCTGAGTGTTGTATGCTCCTGACCAGAACTTGTTGTTCGGTGGAAATGGGTAATACCTATTTATACAAGTCGAAGTGAAACGTAATCTGGTCTCATTAAGAAATGGAAAACGGGTGAGTAAATGGGAGGATGTGGTAACTGGTAACGCTTGGAATTGATGTTCCATAAAAGAAACCGTTTCACCATTACTCCCTGTATTTACTAACCGCCTCATCCTTACGACACTTTCTTAAAATGAGCGTAGTGTACACCGCACGCTGTAAACTGCCAAACCAATAACCAATGAGCATCCCCCAGTTTGTGACATGTGTTGATGTCTCGAGTATTTTCGTGGAAAACATGTAGCATGTTTTTGTTGTCTGGAAAGTTGAGCTTGGGAGACTTTCCGGCTCGGTGGTGACCTTCAACGGTCGAGATTTTGCATGTTAAGAGGAAGGTAGCCGTTGATTATTGCAACCTTTCGTTTGGTAGCCAGTGGCATGAAAGTATGATCATTATGGCTTCAATATGGCCCAGTTTAGGCGCGGCCAAAAGTTAGGGTTTTGGATTTGTTTAGGCGCGACCAAACTAGGGCCAAAGATTGTTATGCGTTAGCTGGTAACCTTGGACGGATAAGATCTACATCTTAGATGAAAAACTGGTCATTGATTGATGCAGGCCTTCGTTTTGGTAGCCGCATAGGGAAGGCTGGCATGGTATGGCGCGACAAGGTGGTTGGCATGCCTTGGCGCGGTTTGGCGTGGCCAAAACTAGGGTATTGGGCCAAAGGTTACCATGCGTTGTTTGGCGATCTTGGACGGCTAGGATTTGCATATAGGGTGGAAGGGTGGTCGTTGATCGTCGCCCGCCTTCGTTTTGGTAGCCGCATGGGGAAGGCCAGCATGGTATGGCGCGGCAAGGTGGTTGGCATGCCATTGGAACATGTGGCATGGCATTCCTTGGCACGGTTTGGCGTGGCCAAAATTAGGGTTTGGGGCCAAAGGTTACCATGCGTTGTTTGGAGACCTTGGACGGCTAGGATTTGCATCTAGGATGGAAGGGTGGTCGTTGATCGTTACACGCCTAGTTTTGGTAGCCTCATGGGGAAGGCCGGCATGGTATGGCGCGACAAGGTGGTTGGCATGCCATTGGCATATGTGGCATGGCATGCCTTGGCGCGGTTCGGCGTGGCCAAAACTATGGTTTTGGGCCAAAGGTTACCTTGCGTTGTTTGGCGAACTTGGACGGCTAGGATTTGCATCTAGGATGGAAGGGTGGCCGTTAATCTTCGCACGCCTTTGTTTTGGTAGCCGCATAGGAAAGGCCGACATGGTGGGATCAAGGCCAATGGCGCGGATGGCTTGGCATAGTGGGGCCAAGGGTTTGGCACGGACGGCTTGGCATGGTGGGGCCAAGGCAAGGTGCGGTTGGCTTGGCATTGTAGGGCCAGGGGTTTGGCATGCCATTGGCGCATGGTGCGGATAGCATGGTTGGCATGCCTTTGCGCGGTAGACTTGGATGGCATGGTTTGCCATTGGCACAGTGGTGCGGATGGCATGATTGGCATGCCTTGGCGCGGAGATGTGGCTGGCATGGTTTGCCATTGGCACAGTGGTGCGGCTGGCATGATTGGCATGCCTTGGCGCAGAGATGTGTCTGGCATGGTTTTCCATTCTCACAGTGGTGCGGCTGGCATGGTTGGCATGCCTTGGCGCGGTAGCATGAGCATTAGGGTTTGGCATAGATGACATCGGTCAATGTTAAGGGGTTCTTCCGTGGAACATGACACACACCAAAAAAAAAGGTACCCTGGTAATTCTTACTTAGGCATGCTGATCGATTCAATAAATGTGTTAATGGTCATAGTGACGTCATGTCAGATGTGCGGTTTTACGATTTTAACTCTAAGTTAAAAACCACCATCAACATTAAGTCCCATGCTTAGCTCGGAACGGGAGCATCGTTGCGAGGTAAGCATAAGATGGTGACAGGCTAGGACAAAAATCGAAACAACAAGTCGTGAAAAGATAGTCAGAAAAGTCCGACTAACCTTTTACGAGAGGTAAAGAGAGTTTGTGCTTCCCGTGTTGGCGGCCTTGCATAAATTGTTGGTAGGTTGGGAAACCTACAATAAATATACTGCAAGTGCATAGTGTCTAACTAGTAGAACAATGGCAAGTACAGGTCGTTCCCACGAGGAGTGTGAAATACTCAACCAACTAATACCAAAAACTACGTAATCAACAATATAATGTTTTTGAGAGTTTTCAAAAATTCGGACAAAAATGAGATAATAAATAACAAAGACGTAACCAAAATGGAGAGGGGATTCTTAGGGTTTTCGATTTCCACCAATTCAATCATATAAACCTCTACTAATTTTTATTTATTACTCAAGACAAATATCAAAACCAATCTCATGCCTCGAAAGATGGTATGTAAACTATAAGGTATTGTTTCTCCGCTGTAACTTCCTTCGCTTCATGGGTAGTGATTCTAAAGCATTACCTATCAATCCTAAATCATATCACGTCAAGATATTTAACCGAAACACGAAATATCAATCAAAAAGCATAGATAATCAAAACAATCACGTAAACAATTGAGTACCAAGCTATAAGAAGAGAAATTACTAATCATTCATATCATTATTATAAATATCATTGTTGAGTCTATATAATTAAATTGGCTTCAATCTCAACCCTAACAAACAATTTAGCTAGGCATGGCTTTCTCAAAATCCATAAAATAAATCTAAATGAAAACTCTTCCTAATCAAGTCGGAATTGAAACAAAAAATTCAAAACCTATTCTTCTTTTCCAGCTGCGGCTCTGTAGCCGTCCTCCGACCTTCTTCCTCTCTCTCTGTAAAAAAAATTGTTTATATCCCAGTAGTGTCAGCACTTCCCGATCGAGACCTAGCGGAATATTTCCAAGGACCAGTCCAACCTCAGCTCCCATGTCCAAACCCGGACCATCACTTCCGTCCGGGAAAATAACTCGAGAAATTAATCAAACGAATATAATCAGATAACTCAACTGCAGTTTGGTTCCTTCTTAATCTCGACACCACTGGTTCCCAAAGTCTTCTCCATTTCTGACCTTCTGAGTCCCTTCACCCACCTACGTAACCACCACGTTCCCCTCCGACATCAGCGCTGGTTATACAAGCTCAAACTAATTATACCCATCACGAACCTTGCTCGGCATCATGGACTGAGGCATCATCAAATACCACCAGCT
The DNA here is from genome assembly GCF_003573695.1 of Papaver somniferum. NCBI lineage: Eukaryota > Viridiplantae > Streptophyta > Magnoliopsida > Ranunculales > Papaveraceae > Papaver > Papaver somniferum. The sequence goes on from NC_039368.1 coordinate 30,941,795, forward strand.
ACTCTTCTTCACTGCTTTATTAGTAGAAATGCTCAGCGTAAACACCACAGATCGCAGCCCCACAAACCACGGATACAAATCTCATTTAATCTCAGCTTCGAAGAGTAACCATAGATGTTACCCCGCTGCTTCTGATTTTGGAAGAGGAAACTGCACTTCATCAGCAAGCAGACAACCATCAACACCAATTGTCGCTGCCATCTTTCTTCCGTTTCTCAACATGAACCCATTCTTCTCAAATAATCCCAGTTTCAGTTCGTTGTTGTCGAGCTTCCGGCATAACTTCTTTCCCTAACCTCCTTCACCGGGTAGCACAGCCACCATTCTCTGTCCTTCTGTTACCCATATGAATCTCATCTGCAACCAGTTCGACCACCTTCATAATATTAATCAAGAACAACAACTATAGCACCAACATCTCTAAACACCTTTCTACTTTCATTTTCTTCATTGAGAACTGCCAACGAAACCAAATTCAGTCTATAACAAGAACCCCTCGACAACCCAAATTCCATTGATGAAACTGTTGCATGGCCCTCCATTCACGTCTGGAAAAACATTCACTAGCCTGTAGTAGATAGGCCTTTAGATGCTTTCTTAATACTGGTAGATGGAATCCAACCCCATCAACAACAACTGTTATAACCGGAAGACACCTACACTATTACAAACCTTCACATAGGCCACGTTTTTTAGTGTACAGTCCAGCCACGTTTCAGGTTATTTGTGTGGCTATTGGTCATCAGTATAACTATAGCCACATTTTGTTTTACCATGTAGCCATAGTGCACCATTTAGTCATGGGTTTATTCCTAAACCCATCAACTGTATCCATAGGGTATCGTTTGGTCATGGTTTTCAGTTTAATCCAATCACATGTAGCCATAGATGCGTATATGGCCACATTAAATAATTTTGTATGTGTCAAAAGTGTCGGATGACAATAGACACACCTTTTAGACTGTGACGGAAAGAGGATTTATTTAGCCACATTGGTTTGTTTATGTGTCCATAATATCTGGTTTATTAGACACGCATATACTAAGGAATTGACACATTATATCAAACATGACAAAAGATTGACATATGGTTACTCCATATTTTTTTTTGGGAGGATTATGATATGGCTACACGAAAAACAAATTGTGAACATAGCGTCGGATCCATTAGACACATGAGATTGAATTTTAACTTTTAAAGTACTAGCCATGGTTGTTACCGAGTCTTTTCTAGGCCAAATGCTCCTAGTATGCTTAATTTTCAAGCAACATATGCTAGGGTAATGTTTATGCATGTTCACTGCAATAAATAAACCTCAAGCTCTGGTGTATAGAAGGATACATTACAAGTGATTGTGGCTTCCAAGGTAATTGCAATACAGCGGGTGCAGCCGGGTGTTTTGTGAAAATAAAACATGTATAGTGGAGTTCTGTTGTGTTACTTTCTCCCAAAATTCCCGATATATAACCATGCCAAAATCCAAAATAGGAAACCATATCTTAAACTTTTCATACAAATCTAGAAGGGACTGCAAACGACAGGAGCCATCTGTGAGACCAACCAAACCTGTTTAACTTATCAATTCACAAAAGCTTGTATATTTTTAGCCAATATATTTAATGAAAAAATTTAGATCTACAACCAATATTTTTTATTTACCTCTTTCCAAAAGAAAAAAACAAAAATATTACATCAAATTGATTTTGGAGCCAGCCACTCCAAAACTACGATTGCAGTAGGAATGCATTTCTTTTGCTCTTTATATAACAAGACAAAACAATCCCATAATCAAATTCTTGATGTTTTAGATGCAGAGTTCGTGTCCTACAATTCGAGTGTCAAACTTATAAAGGCATCTGATGGCATAAAAATGACTTCGTCAAAGCTCAGGGACAATGTAGAGTGTTGAATAGCCACAACGAACCTGCAACAGGAAAATAGGGTTCTGAGTTCAAAAAAAACAAGGAAGAAAGAACGAGGGCACAACAATTAATACAAGGTGTCAGCCCAACTCAACATAAATTGTGGTCAAGACTTCTTACAAAGAGGACTTTCACAAGATATGGGAAAAACCCTGTCAAGTATGGTATTCAAAACGGTTGAGGGTTAAATTGGAACAAGGAAAATGAGATTAAAATTCACTATTCTTCACAGGCTACACAATACAAACTCCTCACACAAGCAAGTGAACCGCTCCATGCAATTCACTTAGGAAAAAGCATCAGTCCGCCCCCAAATGCTTTCACCATAAAATTGAGAACCATAAGACCTTTAGCACCATCATTTTAAATGTTTTTTTTTGTGGTTAATGAACTGGAGTTTCCATCATATATCTACAGGGTTACGAATCTAATTTGGGTACTTGGAATTCAATTTCACCATATGCTTTGAGTAATGTTATGAAGTGTATAAAAGATTTCTGAAATACAAGTACAACATGTAGTTATAGTGCATGTGCCCATAAATATATTCAAGCAATAGGACAAAAACATACCAACTCTCATTCTCTTGGATATCTATTTAAAAGTGACCAGAGTAGCAAGTTGTAAAGTACAGTAGTAGAAATTTCAATTGAAGTTCCATATGAGACACGGATAAAATGATGTTATTCATTTTACAAAGAATAAAGCACGCAAACATACAGAAAGCATGCTAAGGAACAGGATTAAACATAAGTTCCATCTTTATCGTTCTTTCAATATCATGTCACTAACCGAATAACCACAGATTAAAGGAAATAAAGCGATGTACCTGCGGGAGTGTGTCATTTTGGCTTGCGTATAAGTAAACCTCGGCAGTCAGTTCGGAAGTAATCATTTCGGGATTCTTTACCCAAGTCTTGTGGATCTACAGACGGCAAGATATTATCATTCGCAGAAAAGATTACTGTACTGAATTCCTCATCGTTGCCATCGTCATCTCTATAATTTTTGGGAGGTGTCACAAAAACAATAGACTTTTTCTTATCTAACTGGTCTTTGACATAAAATACCTGCTTAGCTTGTGAGGCTAAAATAAAAGGATCATTTTTGTATCCCAACATAGTAAGGTCAACAATCTTGTAGCCAAGAGCATCTCTTTTGACCCCACGTTTATTATCAACCCAATTGCACTTGAACAGATGAACTTTTCTTTCACAGTAATCTAACTCCCATATCTCTTGCAAGACACCATAATAAGAGGCTTTACCATATGTAACATCATCATCTCTAGATATGTGCATGTCATTTGCTGCAACGCTAACCCCACTATTCTGGTGAATTCTACCATCACGGGATCTTGTGCGGAATAGATATCCATTGATGCGATATACAGTGTATTTCGTTACCTCGTAGTGCGGGCCGTGTGATATCCATCTTAAGTTCTCTGAGATACTTTCTCTGTCGTCTGCCAACTCTTTTTCAACCTGAAATTCATTATTAGGATGAACCTTGAGTTTAAAGGAATATAACACATCAAACAAGACACTTTTTCTATGACCTATTACCTCATTTTTTAACCAAGCGCCAAAAGTGTTAGAGTGCTCTTTCTCTAGCCATGCTCGCTTTTTAGTAGAATAGTTAGTTTCCAAATATAGCTTGTGTCGGCTGGTATGTACAATAACCAAATGTTATTATACTTTGTACAAAAAAAAAACAGGAAAAAAAACAGGAAAAAAAAACAAATTAATACTTACTCTATGTAAGGCTCAATTTCAGGCGTGTTCTGCATTACATAGAAATGTGCTTGTCTCAACTGTTCAGGGGTAACTATACACGGCTCTTCAGCTGATAACGGTTCTCCCTCCTGAGATGTATTATGCCTATCTAGTGGAATACCAATTGTCCTGATGCTTTTATGGTACTCACAATATATCTCAATCGTCTCTTCTGCAACATTCTCTTCGGCAATGCATCCACAAGGTTGATTCTTGTTTCGCACATGCCCCTTTATAACCTTCATACACCTTTCGAAAGGATACATCCATCGAAAGCAAACCGGACCGCATAACTTCACTTCCCTGGTAAGATGTACAGTTAAATGAATCATGATGTCAAAGAAGGATGGAAGAAAATACTTCTCTAGTAAGCATAACGTCACACAGAGATCCTCTTGCAATTTATCTAGCTCTTCCACCATGATTTCTTTGGCAGATATTGATCTGAAAAAGAAACAAAACCTGATAATAGCATATCTCACAGGTGTAGGCATAATTGATCGAATAGCGACGGGCAAAAATTGTTGCATAAGCATATGGTAATCATGTGATTTGAGTCCGATCAGCTTACGCTCTTTTAGGTTCACAAGGGTGGAAAAATCCGAACAATACCCTTCTGGAACTCTTAACTCGGATAGTGTCTCCAAGAATATGTCTTTTTCTTCCGTAGTTAATGTATAACATGCTGCGGGAAGTATCGTTCCTTTGTCATCTGTCTTAGGGTGTAACTCCGATTTTAACCCCAAACGCACCAAATCCTTTCTGGCGTTTAATCCATCTTTTGTATTCCCGTTGTGCAGCAACGTTCCAACAAGACTTTGTCCCACATTCTTTTCGACATGCATGAAATCAATACAATGTTGGACATCATTATAGCGCCAATATCTAAGTAGTCGCTGCCATATGTTGTACTTGCTCCAGTAAGTGGTTTCCCTGCCTTCCTCTTCCTCACCTGACCTATCGACTTCTTTTGATATTTTTCTGATGCGCTCAATTTTCGTTTTTCCGATGCGCTTCATCTTTCCACCTTTTCCAGGTGTAGCCTGCACGTCTTCCCCTTGAGTATTCGTCCCCTTCTTTCCCCATGAATTCTTTATACATTTTACCTCCTCATATATTTCTTCCCCGGTCATTGGTTCTGGAGCAGTCTCCCACTTTTTTTCCGCCAAATGCCCCCTTCTGCCTTCTGAACGGATGCTCATAGGGTAAAAATCTTCTATAACCAACATAAACATTCTTGTTTGAGTCATGAAGCCTAATACTGTGCGTTTTTTTACGACACACCACACAACCATGATATCCAGCGTAGCGACAACCACATAGTGTACCAAGAGCAGGATAATCGTTTATCGTCCACAAAACAACTGCACGTAGAGTAAACATTTCTTGGGCATATGCATCCCATGTTCTCTTTCCCTTCTCAAATAAGAATTGAAAATCTTTAACAAGAGGTTCTAAAAAGACATCGATGTTGTTTCCTGGCGCACCATCTATAAGTAACGACAACATGATGAACTTTCTCTTCATACACAGCCCCGGTGGAAGGTTGTAAATCACAACCAAAACTGGCCATACACTGTGATGTTTGGTGCCTGTGTTTACATCAACTCCATCAGCCGAAACAGCTAACCGCAGATTTCTTGGATCACCTTTAATTTCTGGGAAATTGTTATCTATCTCTCTCCAAGCATGTGAGTCTGCCGGATGACGTAAAACACCGTCTTTGTTTCTAGTGGTATCGTGCCATATCAAATCTTTTGCTGTGTGCTTCGATTGAAACAGCCGCTGAAATCTTGGGATGATGTCGAAGTACCACAATACCTTTGCTGGAACATTCTCGTAAACTTTACCATCCCTGTCAACTTTCCATCTGGGTGCTTTACAAGTAGGACACACTTTTTCATCCTTGTACTCATTCCAATAAAGAATGCAGTTGTTGATACATGCATGTATCTTTGTGTACCCTGAACCCATTGATTTCAATATTTTTTTTGCCTGATATGTACTCCTCGCCATTAAATTACCTTCTTTGGGAAGCATGTCCTTTAACAAGGGTAACAATTCATTAAAAAACATGTCTGATGCACCGTGCTTACTCTTCAACTTAAACAACTGCACAATTGCAGACAACTTTGTGAAGTTGGGACATCCTTCGTATAAGGGCTTTTCAGCATTTTCAAGTAACTTTTTAAACTTTATAGGGTCATCTGCGAACTCTTCTGCAGCCTGCATCATATCTATAGTGTCTGGAGCATCAGTGGGAGTTCCCATTCCAAAATCTTCGTCTGGAGCATCAGTGGGAGTTCCCATTTCAAATTCAGCGTGCATACCATTGTTGACGTTAACTGGCTTACTACTAGTTATTGCCTCATCCTTTTCCCCATGCTTATTCCAAATAGTATACGTTTGATCGATTCCATTTACGAATAAATGATCTTCTACGTCGCCAACGGAGCATGCACAGAGATTTAAACAATTTGTACACGGACACAACATAAGAAATTCATCATATGTCTCACCCTCCTCCTTGAGATGGTTGACAGCATACCGCAGAAACGCCGCAACTCCTTCTCTATAACGTTTCTTCGTTCTATCAGTACTCATCCAGGATTTATCCATTCTGAAACGCAAAGAGACCAGTAGATCCATCAGTTGCACTCCAATGAAAGCAAAAACTGATAAATCAATTCAGAAATACAAGCTTAGCATTAACTAATAAATATGTTTCATTTCAAAATAATAGTTATCCCCTAACTTGACAATTTAGACATACAAGTCTTGAAATTACCAATAAATTCAGCACCATTTGAAACATAAAAAATTTATATGGACAAACATGGTAATAACAGATGAAACAGGCAATATGCAATTTCCCTCATACAAACCGATAATCATGCCACACAAACCCATAATCAGACATCCAGTATTAACTCAGGAAAATTGGTCTAGTACTTTCAGTAAATGGAGTCATTTCAAGTTTTGGAATAACACATACTGAAGGGTCTGTATGTCAGCCGCAGTTGGGAGATTTCGCGAGAATGAATTGCAGCAGCTCTAGGGTCAGTGTGTTTGTTAAATTAGAGTAAACACTGATCTGTGCTCTAATTGATTAACTTAGAAATCAAAATGTCATTTCAAATAAGTACTCTAATTGATTAACTTAGAAATATCAGATCATAAGTAGTATGTCCCTAGTTCTATAATTGACATAGTTGGCAACTTTTATATCTCTGGGAGCTCAAATCTTCTTCTTTAGACAGATGTGAAGTCACATCTGTCGAGAAAGAGCTCTAATGTTCATGAAGAATGATTGCACAATGACAATGAGAAAAAAAATACGAAGTACTTAACACTGGTGCATAGTACATCAAGGCTTGAAAAACATACCTATAAGTAACTTTGAGTCAGTTTTAGTGATTCTTTAAAAAAATGCCTTCCTTTTCTGGCTTTTCTCTCCTCGTCTCAAAGTGCTGATTTAGTAGAAATTAGATCCAGAAACAACAAATCCCAGGCAACTGTTGCAAAAAGTTAAGAATTTTATCATTGCAAATTTTCAAATTCTTCCAAAGGTCTTAACTGAAAATGCTCGAAACTGCACGATAGTATTATACATAAAGCAAATCACTAAATCTGTCTCTCATGGAACTGGAAACTCAATGCTTTCACTGAAGAATAATGACACCCCTGAAACAGATTGAAAACAAATACATGTACCTACAATACATCACCCATTTAGCTACAGATTCAAAAACAAATAGGATAACATCGACCATTTAGTTTTATGAAACATCACCAGATTGAATGAAACATCACCCATTCAGCTACAATACATCACCCATTTAGCTACCCATTTTACTAGTCCCTCTAATAGGATAACATCACCAGATAAGTTCTATGAAACATGCTCACAGATTCAACATGATGTACTGAACAACAAAGCAGTAGTGAGCACAGATTCTATATGTTGCAGGAAAAATAATAGACACAAACTTTAGTGCAGCGAAAAAGAATTTTAGTGCACAAACTTCAGACACAAACTTTACTCAACAGATTCTATATGTTGCAGGAGTTAACAACATTTCAGGCAAACATGGGGTATATCATTCAAGACAGAGCATGAAAAGTTCAGAGGTTTAACTAAATTACAATGAGGTTACAGTTCAACAAGCTATCATGATAATTATCAGAGATAATAACTTTAAGGTTTGAGAATGATACCTCCAGTATAAACTGGGTTTAGGCACTACCACATATTGTGATGCTCCTTCTTACCCCCTCCTTGGTTTGTATTTCAGCCTCACAAGTACCTGGTTGCTCAAAAGAGATTGTCAGGACTAACAAATTCAGAGAGCATCAATGTTGACTAACATCAAGGGAACCAGATGAAGCTAACACAGAGTGCAATGGGTTACAACAAAATTCAAAAAGTAACATAGTAACACTTATTACTACGCAAAAATCATCTAGTATAATGAGAATTTCAGCAATCTAAGAATGAATGCTACAACATACCTAAGATGGGAGTAAATCAGACTGATTTTAGGGTTGAATCTATAGATATTCTAAAACATCAAGGGGCAATAATCCCGCCCAAAAGTTATTTCTTTTGATTTCAACCCCAAAATAAAAAGGTTAGGGTTCAAATAAAAAAATAATTGACTGGGATTATTACCGCTAGATGTTCTCAATATTCTTGATTTCATCAGATTTTCATCCTATGGAGGTGCAGAAATATTTCCAAAATTGAAGACTAAATCTTCCCTGAAAATCCCCTTATTTTCTGCCAGAATATCAGTTGGAGAATTTTTTTCCTTAAGATAGAGAGATATGGATGAAGTGATTTAGAGATTTTAGGGATGAACTGATAGGCGTACATGCCTGTTTGAGAAGATACCCATTTTACATTGTTAACATCAAAACCGAGCATGTGTTTGTCTTTTTTTTTTTTAAAGTTAAATTATTTCCCCATACAAATTTAATTAAAATTAAATTATAGTTAATTATAAATTATTCAATTAAAATTAAATTATAAATTATTCGATTAAAATTAAATTAGTACTCGAACTCGTTCCGAATCGATCAATATTTCAGGTGAAGTGTCGAGTCTTGATTATGTAATAACTAAATTATGATTATGTAATAACTAAATTTTGCCGTGTCTCGATTCCAAAGGAAGAAGTTCCGTTTTCATCAGTTTTACTCGAACTCGTTTCGAATCGATCAATATTTCAGGTGAAGTGTCGAGTCTTGATTATGTGACTAAATTTTGATCATGTAATAACTAAATTTTTATTATGTAATAACTAAATTATGATTATGTAATAACTAAATTTTTCAGTGTCTCGATTCCAAAGGACGAAGTTCCATTTTCATCAGTTTTACTCGAACTCGTTCCGAATCGATCAATATTTCAGGTGAAGTGTCGAGTCTTGATTATGTAACTAAATTTTGATCATGTTATAACTAAATTTTGATTATGTAATAACTAAATTATGATTATGTAATAACTAAATTTTGTCGTGTCTCGATTCCAAAGGACGAAGTTCCATTTTCATCAGTTTTACTCGAACTCGTTCCGAATCGATCAATATTTCAGGTGAAGTGTCGAGTCTTGATTATGTAACTAAATTTTGATCATGTAATAACTAAATTTTTATTATGTAATAACTAAATTTTGATTATGTAATAACTAAATTTTTCCGTGTCTCGATTCCAAAGGACGAAGTTCCGTTTTCATCAGTTTTACTCGAACTCGTTCAGAATCGATCAATATTTTAGGTGAAGTGTCGAGTCTTGATTATGTAACTAAATTTTGATTATGTAATAAAAAAAAAGTAAAAAGAAAAAAAAGGAAAAAAATGAAAAAAAATTTAAGTAAAAAATGAAAAATAATGAAAAAATTTATGCCACATTTATGTCCAGCCCAGTCAATTACATGGTTTAAGCTAACACTCCAGCCCAGTCCATTACATGGTTTAAGCTAACACTCCAGCCCAGTCCATTACGATTTTACTTATGTTATTTCAAAATGCATCGAATAGGATGTCCATAGTAAATCTAACGGTGAATATATTTATCACAAGCCCAACCAATAGTTAGATTAATAGGGAAGAACCTCTTATCTTACGCTATGTAACACCTCAAAATTCTGTTCGTTTTATCTTTCCTCCTAAACCAGAGTTACAGAGCGGAGAGAACTAGAGAAACCTAAGCAGAGTAAAAAGGGGATAAAGTTCTAGGCTTAAAATCAGGGAAACATTGAGATTTGTTAGAGTAAAAAGGGAAATCGGATTTCTAAAGTTTGGAAATATTTTTAGGTCTACCGTAGGATCAAAATCAAATGGTATTTTCTTAGGAGATTTTTCCGAAAAAAGGAAATCGTAGACCAAACTCAATCGATTTTTCAGTTCACCCTAAATAATTTTGAGCGGGATGAAAATGAAACGCAAAATATTTTCGGCGGGATTATTCAATCTGTGCGACTTTATAAAGGGCCGTATGGTGTTGAGGAATTACATGGCTAAATCTTATAAAGGTATATCCTGTTCTCAATCTTTCTTTCGTCTAAAAAGCTTAGTTATTCAAACCCTAATTGATTCAAACCTTAATTTTTGAATCAGACCCAATTGATTCAAAGGTTAAGTTTTGACTCAAACCCTAATTCTTAATTTTTGATTCATTGAAAGCAGGGTTTATGCACCTGTTTATTTCTTATTAAGAAGAACAATGGTGTGCATGCATGTTTAAGCTTTTCCTATGTTATGCTTAGGATCTTTATGCAGATTGTATTCTAAGTTGCATAGTGGCTGGATAACAACTCAGTCTTCTATGGTTATGGAAATGCTATTCTTTTATGTTTTATTCTTTCTTTTCCGATGAATCTGATTAATGTTTTTCACACTGCAAACAATAGTTTAAGCTTCTGTGGTTCTCCCTGAAACCACTCGACATCACATTCTTATCTCATTTAGCTGGCCACATTCTCTGTCGTGTATACTCCCGTGTCATTGACGTTTTGTATAATGGGATTATAATTATGTCAGAGCTAGGTCAATTGAATGTTATTCCTTGGTTTTTTTATCTGTCTATTCTGATGAATGTTTTTCACATTGCAAACCAATAGTTTAAACTTCTGTGGTTCTCCCTGAAACCACTAGAAATCACATTTTTATCTCATTTTCATCAACTTTAGCTGGTCAGTAAGCTTCCATCTGTCGTGTATACTCCCGAGTCATTGACATTTTGTATAATGGGATTATAATTATGTCGGAGATCGGCATCCGTCGTTTGTTTTTAGGGAACTTGGTAGGTTTACATAATTGTGTATGTTTGAACTGGAGTCTTGCTTGAGTTCTTTCAATGCTCTAGTAAAAACCTCAGCGATTAATAATTTTTTAATTGTTATATCTTTTAACAATTCTGAGACGGCATCCTGCTCTTGCATCTAATCATACTAATCAAGACCATGTTAGTACTGACATAATCAAGACCATGTTAATTGACTGTTATTTAATTTTTGCTTGTGTCTAGCTTAATAAATTTTGACTTTTTGATTGAAAAGAATTCAGACCTTATTTGATTGAATCATATACATGTATATGCAGTTTCCTATATGACTACACAAGAGAATTCGAGTTGGGAGCCAGAGTATGATGATGATGAGTATGCTGAAAATGAGACTGCAGCCCTGGAGGCTCAAGCCTTGCAGAATTTAGGAGAGTCAGAGGATGAAGACGAAGATTCCGATGGTAGTCGCACCGGTTCCGATGGTGATAGCTCCAGTTCTGATGATGAATCGACTGAAAGTCCTGAACAGCCTGGTAATGCTATACTAGCTTGTCTGTTTTTGTTTGCTTTGGACTTAAAAAATATGAGTACACTCTTACACCATGTTTACTCTTATTTTGGGTTTTTGAACTATAAAAAGACACAGGAGCTCCAAACAATACAGTAGAGTCTAAGGAGAATAATGTTCGAGGTTTAACAAGATTGAAGAAGCTAAAGAAAAATTTTGACGGCGAGAAGCATGTGATAGAATTTGATAATTTTGGTCGATTTAAGGGGAAATATAAAGCTGAAATTGCTAGTTACATGGGTGTATTGGTACGTCGAGACGTTGGTCTAAGGCACTTGAAGTGGAAGGAAGTGAATTCAGTGATGAGGGATAAGTTATGGCACGAACTATTGGTATGTATATGCTGATCTATATTGATTTTTAATACTATATTTGTTATTAATTTGTTACCTGCCGTTAACATCTCCATATTTTGGCAGCGGTTTTATGAAATTGAGGAGACTATGAGAAGACAAATTATGAAATATTTTGGGGAACATTTGCGCAACTTCAGAAGAAAGTTGTATGTAAAGTTCATAGTGCCCAATTTGGGTAAACCTGCTAAACTAAATACTGTTCCTAAACAATATCGTGTCATTGTGAACCAAGAACAATGGGACAAGTTCGTAAAGTGGAGGTTGTCTGATAAATGCAAGGTTGTATATTGCACGTTTTAGTTTGGAAATATTGATATTAATTTCATTAATTAGTCTAACTTTTTATGAATGAAATTCTTTAAATCTGTATGCTCAGGAGTTGTCCATTAGGGGAGCTAAGGCGCGTAAGAACCACAAATATAACCACAGGACGGGAAGAGCAGGGTATGCAGGGCTGTTGGAAAAATTAGTAAGTCCAGTTTGTTATACAAAATTATTATTATTTCCAGTTTAAATTATAGTATTATCTATCTAATTTTTCTTCTTGTGTATTTTATAATTACTAGATTAATGAGAAAGAGATCCTTGAAGATGAAAATCCTTCACGGTCTTTACTATGGAGGAAGGCACATCAAAACAAAAATGGAGAATACGATGACGATGATGTTAGGGAAAAAGCAGCTCAGCTTGTAAGACGACTGAAACTATCTAGCTATTTGTTTTGTGCTTGAGTAAATGTGAAAATAATTTTGATTTAATTGATTATCACTTCTAATCCCTTAATTCTTTTTTTGTGCAGGAGGATTTTGATAAGCAGCTGGAAGATGGAACTTTGAGAAAACAACCAGGCAATGATTCTATCACCCTTGTGTTTGGGGAAGAACATGCTGGGCGTGTAAGATGTATAGGCAAGGGAGTGACTCCAACAACGTACTGGCACCTGCCACGGAAAGGAGCATCCAAGGAGCACATTGAACTGAAGAAACAACTGGAAGATGAAAGACGCGCGAACCAAATGGAGAGAGATAGAAGGATGCAGAAATGAAGGAAATGAAGGCAGCAATGAAGGCACAAGAAGAAATGATGAGCAGCTTAATGTCTCAGCTAAAATCTCAAGGCATATTGAAAAAGAAAATCAAAAGCAAAAAGGCACGGGTATGTTTAACATCATCCAAGTAATTTTGATTAAGTATGTATTTCCTAATAATTCTGCAGTATCTAATATGTCAACTGCACTATATAGAAATCTCCTATTAGAGAGAAGTCTCTTATGCTTGAATTCCCTGTTACAAGCATTTCTCCGACTGAAAGGAATGAATCTAATACAAATAGAAATGACCCTGAATCTGAAAATGTATCTCAGTCTACGGGATCAAAAGATAGTTCTGAACTCCAAATGGTATGTTTCTTTTGCAGGTATTTAAAATATATAGTGCTTTGAGAGTTCCATTTTTTGTTGATGTTAATATAGCGTATATTTTTGTAGTCTGGAAAATACAAACAAAAGTCTCCTGCATCTGAGCATCTACCCCTTAGTTCACCAGACAATTCTCAATCGAAAGACAAAACTGAACTTTCAACGGTATGTCCTTTTCACAGGCATTTAAGCATTTTGAGATTTGAATCTGTTGATGTCAATATAACATTTCTGTTTTGCAGATTGGTAAATGCAAACTGGCTCATGCTTCACTGAGAAATATCATTGCACGGGGTTCGGTTCTTCCATCAGTGCCAGGTCAGAAGGTTCATGGAGATCCACTCCGGGATGATTGTGTCAGAGTGACGGTTGAAAAGTCGATATTAAAGAATCATTGTTTGCCAGTCCCATCTACTCATCTCAAAACAGTAGAGGATGCTGAAAAATCTATAGTAGCTTGGCCTAAAGAGTTTGTGATCTCTTGCTCTAGTGTAAGTTGCTTTATTATACATGTTTATTACCTTCTGCATCCTGACCATATAACTGTTAACATGGTTTTTTCCCTTAATTATACATCCACTGGCTTGCTGCAGGGCCATCCACTTTCAGACCCCGGTGAACATGATTCTGACCCAAACGATGAATATGATTCTGACCCAAACACTAAGAAGACAAAGAAGAAGAAACCTTCATATATGAAGAGCGGGGAACTAAAGTCTCGGAGATCCAGCAAGAGACTCAAGACTGCATCCTAATTATTAATAGAAATAGTCGTGGACTATAGGATTTGGATGTTTAAACTTTTAAGTCTCTCTTTGAAAGTTTGTTTTCTCAAGGTTACTGCACAATTATCAGATTGAGATGTTTATTATATTGTGAAATGAAATTATTTTGGTACAATTCTAATTGTAGTCTTCATTAATTTTTTATGGATGGTTATTTAGGTGATTTTTGAATAGCTACATTGAAAACACTTGATGTGTCCAAAAGGTGAACAATAGCTACATTCAAAACACTTGATGTGTCCAAAAGGTGAACAAAAGCTACATTCAAAAAACTTGATGTGTCCAAAAGGTGAACAATAGCTACATTGAAAACACTTGATGTGTCTAAAAGTTGAACAATAGCTACATTCAAAAAACTTGATGTGTCCAAAAGGTGAACAATAGCTACATTGAAAACACTTGATGTATCCAAAAGGTGAACAATAGCCACATTCAACACACTTGATGTGTCTTTCGAAAAAATTTAGCCACGGTGCTACAAATTTTTAGTAGCCATAACTTATTAATTGGCCATGTAAAATGTTTATCATGTGTCCAAAAATATGGATGGCCATGGTACCATAGATTAAACGTGACTACAAATCATGTATTAGCCATGTTAAATTATTTTCCGTGTGTCCAAATGATAGAGATGGCCATGGTTGAGAAAAATTAGTGTGACCGCAACTCATGAATTGGCCATGATAAAATGAATTTTGCGTGTCCAATTGATGACAAAGGCCACGACTATAATAAAATTTACGTGACTTTAAGGTAAACTTTAGCCACATATAATTAAATTGTGTGTCTATAAGGATCCTATGGCCACGGTGATAGTGAAAATGCTTAACTACCAAAAAAATATTGAGTACCATATAGACACGGTTTTAGAGTTATGGCCATGGTTAATCATATTTTATAGACACTCAAAGTTTATGCAGCCATAGGGATACCTTTTTGTCTCGGCACCTGATGCCACATTTTTGGAGTGAAAAAAATCCATGACCAAAAGCCTATGGACACGGTGATTAAGTGTGGCCAATGTAAAGATTTGTACTAGTGCTAGCTCTAGGGCTGAACATGGTGTCGGTTAACCGTTGGAAACCGACCAAACCAGACCAATAAAAAAGAAACCGAACCAAACCATTTAGATTTGGATTGGTTTGGTAGAAAAAGTTGAAAAACCGACATTACTGGTTTGGTTTTGGTTTGACCTGAAAACCGAATCAAAAACCATTGGGGAACCGATTAATTTTTAAACTTAGTTTTTACTGTCGATTTAAAAGTATTAGATTCTACCCATTGATTTAGAGGATAAATAGAAACCCTAAATCTAATATCATTATGATACTCTCCCTCTTTCTCTTTCTCTCAGCCGCCTCCCTTCTCCACCCCCAACTACAGCTGCTGCTACTCGACTTTTTTCTTCCCGTCTTCCTTCTTTTTTATTTGTCAATAACTAAATTAAGATATATTATATATCTTCTTTTGATCTCTAGAATTAGAGTAAGCTTTAACTATTCTTGGTTTTTCTTTTTTTGTCTGTATATTTGTGTAAACCAATACTATCGGCAACTACGATTTTTTTATCTGTAAATTTGTGTATTTTTTTTTTGGTTTGACATAATTATTGGTTAACCAAAAACCACTGGGACAAACCGAAACCAACTGGAACCATTTGGAAACCGAACCAATGGTTAATGGATTGGTTTGGTTTATATTTTTAGAAACCAATAGTATTGGTTTCGGTTTTGGTTTGGCTAGAAACCGAACCAAAACCGACCATGAACAGCCCTACCTAGCTCCACTACAAAACAGGTGGCTTCTAGGGACGGTCATTTTTTCCAAAACCGTCCCTAGAAAGGGTTATTTGGGACGCCCATGGGCTGACCGTCCCTATTGGTCACGGGATAATTAATTTAAGGTTATTTTTGGGCCGTCCATAAAAGAAAATATGACCAAAAAGTATTAGTGACGGTAGAATAAGAGACGGATAGAAAACCGTCACAAATACCTTTTGGGACGGTTTTTGGGTCTTTTGGGACGCTTTTTAGCCGTCCCAAGAGGCCTTCTATTTTGTAGTATAGTGTTAGAAGGGAGAAAGGAAAACTCCATTTCATGTTGTAGTTCCACCTGGCCGTACTCAAAATTGTGCTTCTTGTATAGCTAGGTAGTACGAACTCCCTTAGCAAAGAATCACTCGAGTGTGCTTAGGAGTCTGGCATGTCAGGTGCATCATCTCTTAGTGGGATACTGCAGGTCCACTTAGATGAACAATTAAAGTATTCCTTCGTTCACTCCTTAATGTGTTGGCCTTGAGATGAGATGTAATGGGATGTTCAACACGTCTCTCAGTTCTATTTTTCACCCCTTGTAGACTACATGTGCTGTGAGAGTAAACAAAATAGTTGGGGTTCATGGTTTCTTCCGTGATAATAAGTGCTGCTGATGTATAAAAATACCAGTCCGGCATATTTGATTATTGTGGTTGCTGATACATGGAAATACCAGGCCAACCCTATTTCATCGTTGTGATTGCTGATATATGGAAATACCAGGCCAACCACATTTGCCATTTTCGTCGCAAACACCATTAAGTCTCATATTTTGATGTTTATTTGTCGGATGATCGAATGCACTTGTACTTTTTACAAAAGCACTAAAATAGTATTAGTAATTAAAATATTGTATCCTAGCTAATATAATATGGGTATAAAATGTAGCATTTACATGCTTATCAATTGTATTTGTGGTGCAAACCGTGGAGTGGTGAGATGAAAATCGTCGGCTTAGTCTGGCCATGCATCACCTTGGATGGGTTAGGGAACATCGTGACGCTGGATTGGCGAGTTTGTTGGTGTTGGCGCGGCAAGTCACAGCGCGGATGGTGGTGCAAGGCATCACACGGTTTGGTGAGTCAAAGCATGCGCGGTCGGTGGTGCAAGGCATGACACGGTTTGGTGAGGCAAAGCATGCGCAGACGGCTTGGCATGGTGGTGATTTGTCTTTGCGGGCCCGATTGCCTCTTTTCCTTACTTGACTCGAATAGGAAGTCCTTTCCTCATTCGAATGTCAAAGTATCACTCCCTCCTGTCTCGTTTGGCTTTCATTAGGGTTTTTGATGAGGGGTTTTGTTTGAGGATGATTTCCAGGTCGTGATGTAATCACGTTCCGCTTATTCAGTCGGTGTTTCTCTTTCTTCCTTTAGGGTTTCCACAGTATTTATGCCGGTGAAGTTGCATGGTCTTCCCAGTTTTACAACAAAGATTTCCTCTTGTTGAGTCCACCTCTCTTCATCATGTCGATCAGAAGTGAATCATCCTCGAGCCAGCTAGATTCTTCATTCAAACGCGTGAGGCCTGACTCTTGCAACAATTCTCTATCCAGGTCATTCGAATCAAGAAGATTATACCGGTATGTTTTTATTGATCAACAGGTGTTTCATTAGTTGCCGATGAATGACAAAGGTTTTCTTCTGTGTAGAGATATCCTGTCGGAGCGTTCGTTACCATCATTGATGAAGATGATTTGGTTACCCCTTTTCCTTCAAGCCCGATCCCACCAGTTGCTGCAGATCTGGAGAACGCCGACTTAGGAATTTCTTGTCATGAGTATCCCAATGCAGGTTTGTCGTTCGGAACCCGCATGAGGTGTCTTTCCTCTAACTACCGGAACGTCGGTGGGTTTCTGGTGCGGAAATAATTCGTGACTCTTTACACAAAGATATGGAGGATATATGGCCACACCGCCACCAGGAGCGCGGTGCAATATTGTTCACCCGCTTTAGTTTCCATGGTGAATTGTCTCTTGCCGATGGTCGCCGAAATGGAGAGTATGTCTATCCGTGTTGTCACGGAATCAACTATTCAAAAGTGGGAGAAGATGGTGTCTACCTGTGAATCTTTTAAGTTCAACGTTAGTTGGTTGCGACATCGTCTTGATATTACGAAAGTCGATAGAGACGATATTCTTGCTGGCGTGGTCCCTGCTACGAAAGCTATTTTGGAAGAGGAGAAAGCTCTGGCCATGGAGTCACAGAAGGTGGAAGAGTCAATTCAGAACTTGAAGAGTAGGACTGAAAGGTATCAAAGTCGTTTAAAGATGATGCTTTCGAGGGATTACAATATGTTAGATGGGCTTTTCTGAGTTATGTGGTTGTGAGATGTTTGGTTTCTTTCTGGGTTTTAAGCATGTTTTTGCTCTCTTTTTTTTGTATTTTTTTTTTGAAAGAATAAGAGAATTTTATTGATTTACTTCAATCAAACAAAGGAAAAGAAACTTGATATATGGGATGTGGAAGAAAAGTGGAAAGATGCCTGGCTATCCGTGTTTGTGATACGGCGGGGCACGAGGTGGTGGTCAGGCATAGTATGCCTTAAGCCACTTTCCGTTGATGACTGCTTCCAGTTTTCCTCCGTCTTCTTTAATGACCTTGTAGTACCCACTGTTGTATGCTTTCGTGACTATTTAAGGACTTTCCCACTTTGCGGAGAATTTTGGTGCGGACGCGTCTTGCTGAATGTGTTTGGCAGTCTTCAGTACCAAATCTCCCACTTAAAAAACCCGAGGCTTCATGATTTTTTTATATGCTCTCGAAACCCCATTTCTGTATGCTTGTGCGTGTTCTTCCGCCTTGGATCTTCTGGAATCTACAGTGTCCAATTCTGCGACTCTGGCGCTTAATACTTCAGCTTCATTCCATCGAACTCCGCTTGCTTCGGCAATCCTAGCCGATCGGATTTTAACTTCTGCTGGGAGGATGGCGTCCGTAAACAAGGGAGTAGGGAGAGACCCCGATGGAACTTCTTGGTGATGTCCGGTACGCCCAGAGCGCTATTGGCAATTGCTCATGCCATGTCTGAGGATTATCATGCAACGTTCGACTGAGGATTCGGATCAGAGTTTTGTTGGTCCTTTCAGCTTGTACGTTCCCTGTGGGGTAGTACACGGTGGAGAAGACTTGCTTAATTACGTATTCTTCGAGTAACTCAAGTAATTGCTTGTTTGCGAAAGGAGCATCGTTGTCGGTGATGATATGTTTAGGCACGCCAAATCGGCAGATAATGTACTCCTTAATGAATGTCGCGATTTTGGTTCCATTCGTCCCTCGTAAAGGTATGGCTTCGACCCACTTGGTGAAATATTTGGTTGCTGTTATTATGTACTCGTGATGCTTTGAGGACGACGGATTGATCTTTCCAATGATATCGAGTCCCCAGCTATGAAAGGGCCACAGACTGCTTATCGAATGCAGGGGAGTCGACGGTACATGGATAAGGTTTCTCTGAATTTGGCATTTTTTGCATCTCTGGAGGAAAACAGCTGCATCATCCTCCATGGTTGGCCAGTACTGTTTCTCGTGTATCTGAAGAAATAATTTCCGTTTTCCTTGGTGTTCGCCTTCGTGCATCTCTTTCAGCATGATTGGGATTTCTGCTCCGTTCAAACATCGTAGCAAACTTCCTCCAAAGCTCTTACGATATAAGATTCCTTCGTGGAATACAAATCTCTCGGACCTTTGTTTTATTTTGGCTGCATCCTTCCTATTGGTGGGGAGTACGTTGTCGCGAAGGTAACTGATATATGGCTCCTGCCAGTCCCCAGCGTGACCGATATTGAAAACTTCTAATTGATGTGGTGGCGCTTGACAGTTGGAACAGGTTCTTTGAAGTAATCGAGATTGAGCCTCCATTTCTGGCCAGTAGTATCCAAGGCGTTGCAAACGGCGGTAGAGTGTTATCACTAATGTTTTCCCGCAGATTTCATCATGGACGCGGTTGAGTTGTTGTTGTGCTTCTCCCTCTCTAAGACATCTTGACAAGGAACCGTCTGGATTTCGATGATATAGCACCCCTCGGATCATGAAGAAATTTTGTAAGGTTTTGAGACTGACCTTTCCCTGGAAAAGCGAGTTGTTAAGCTCTTGGATAATTGGTGTTCTCTAGTCTCCAGCTTCATCCTCTTCGGGTTGTGAAAGCCATGTTGAATCCACAGTTCGTCTCTTCACTGTTAGGGTTTCCTCAAAACCTTCAAATTGCAGTTTTGATGCTAGCGTGACTAGGCAATTAGCGTGTTGGTTTCCGCTACGCCCAATATGCGTTATGGTCGCGTCGGCGAAGTAGTTTAGCAGTTTTTGTGCCTCGGCTCTGTATGGGGCCAAGGTTACTTCCTTCAGTGCGTATACTCCGTTCACTTGGTTGACAAGTAATTTAGAATACCCTCTTATTTCCAGACGTGTGGCTCCAGCTCGTTTATCCAAGGACAGTCCGATGAGAAAGGCTTCATATTCTGCTAAATTGTTAGTGTAGGGGAAGTCTAGCTTGAAGGAGTGCGAAATTACTTCACCAGCCGGGGATACTAGAACCACACCTGCTCCTCCAGTACCGTTGTTAGGAGTAGAGGATCCGTCGAAGAATATTATCCACGTTTCTTTTTGATGAAAGAGATTTCTGGAAAGTCTCCAGGGAGGTCCTCATGTAGCGTCATGGTATTCTCTCCCGGAAACGCCGCCAGCAAATCCGCAACTTCTTGCCCTTTGATGGCTTTCGGGGAAGTGCATGTTTTGTCGAACTATGACATTTGGAGGAGCCATTTGGCCGGTCTTCCTATTAGGTCCGTTTTTGAGATGAGCAACTTCACAGAATCGGACTTAGATATAAGCACCACTTTATTGGAAAGCAGGTAATGCCTGAATTTCTGGATGGAGTTTATCAAATCTAAGCACGCCTTTTCTGCTTTGGGATATCTGAGTTCGGCATCTCTTAAAGTCCGATTGAAGTAGTAGATGGGATGCTCAATCCATTCGTCATCTTCTTGGGCGAGGAGAGATCCGACAGCAGTGTCACTAAAGGCAGTGTAGAGGTTTAGCTGTCTTCCTTGTATGGGAGATTTCATGATGGCTGGGGAAGATAATGTTTGCTGAATCTTCCGGAACGCTTCCTGTTGTAATGTGGTCCAGACGAAGCTTGATCTTTTCTTCAGTAAGGGGGTAAACGAAGCAACAAGTGAGCCAATCCTGGTATGAAGCGGCGAATGTAGTTTATTTTACCTATGAAACTCTGGAGTTCTTTCACGGTTCGCGGTGGTGGCATCGTGAGGATGGCTTGTGTTTTAACTGGGTAAACTTTAATTCCCTCGGCAGTCACCTGGAAACCTAGGAACTTACCCGAAGAGACACCAAAAGCACACTTCAATGGATTCATCTTCAGTTTGTACTCGCGACATCTTTCGAATACCTGCCGCAGAATTCCTGCATGGGATGCCCGAGTTTTTTACTTAACCACTATGTCATCTACATAATCTTCGACTTGCTTATGCATCATATCGTGAAAAATGGTGGTCATGGCGCCGAAGGGCATCACTGTGTAGTAAAATTTTCCAAGAGGAGTTCGAAAAGCCGTCTTACTTGCGTCGTGTTCGTATATCTTTATTTGGTTGTAGCCGTTGTATCCATCCATGAAAGAGAACATGCCATGTCCACTGGTGGCATCTACTAGCATGTCAATGTTTGGGAAGGGAAAGTCATCTTTAGGGAAACATTTGTTCAAATCCCTAAAATCGACACAGCACCTGATCTGGCCATTCTTATTTTTTACCAGAACTACGTTGGCCAACCAAGTGGGGTGGTGAATCGGTTTGATGAAACCAGCCGCTAGTAGCTTTTGAATCTCTACCTTAATCTGTTCTTCCACATCGTGCCGGAATTGTGTCGGGGTTTGCTTGACCGGTTTGGACCCGGGTATCACGTGTAAATGATGAGTGACTAGCTTCTCTTCCAATCCAGGCATTTCCTCGTATGTCCATGCGAATACGTCTTGATATTCCTTGAGAAGGTATACCATCTTTACGCGTTCGTCCGCGCACAGAGTCGAGCTGATCGAGATGGGTCGCGGAGATTCTTCACTCCCGACATTAACAACCTCAAGTTCGTCCATGGTAGAGTTGGTCCCGTCTTGTAGCTGTCGTGGTGCATGAGGTACTTCCTCTTGCGGTCGTTACTGCGTTTGCGTTCCATTAGGCGGAGAGACTATGCGGCAGTCTCTCCTGTTAATTGCTAACAGCGGCGCTGATATAAGGTTTTCCCTTTTTCATCATGACCCATGATAAATGCCCGTCCTCGCTTGGTGTGGGTGCAAGACGCACTCCGGTTTGGCGGGTGGAGGCTGGCGTGCCTCTCTTTCGAAGGGGTGATGTGAGACCGGGTTTCTCCGTGAAGCGGTGCAGGACTATCGCTTTCTTCAATAGACGTCCACTTTGGCAGTGGAGTGTGGTGAGCCTTGTTTTTCGTGGCCTGCGGGCCCTTTTTTGGCTCAAAAATCTCCATGCCGCAGATCGGCGCATAGGGAGATAATGATGCGGCGATGCGAACGACTTTAACATGGTTTTCAAGCACTGGTGATACATCGAAGGAATGATTCTGTTGTCGTTGAGCCATGGTCTTCCCAGTATCATGTGGTAATCTGGCTCCTTTTCGATTACCTCGAACCTTACTTTTGACTGGACATGTCCTACTGATAAATTCAGGTTGACGTACCCATACATACTGGTTTGGTTGCCTTCGAAATCGGTCATTGTAGTAGACTGTCGCACGACTTCGTTCGGCCGTACCTAGGGATGCACATGGGCGGGTATAAGATCAAACCAACCTCGCACCCATAGACTGCGGGTTTTTTTCCAAAACCAACCCCGCACCCATAGACTGCGGGCGGGTTTTGTTACCCTCCCGCTGCAGGTTGGGCGGGTATGGGTTTAAACCCGCTTAGACCCTCTTTGTAATTCAATACTCATTCACACACACACACACACACATATTTTACTTAAGTTCACATATGAAGATTAAGTGTTGAATCTGTTGATTTTTCGATTGTTGTCGATTTCTGGTGAAGATTCGAAGTTGTTGTTGTTGATTTCTGGTGAAGATTTCTGGTAATTTTCGTTCGTAGGTGAAGAAGAAGAACTGGGGAGGAAGAAGAGAAGAGGCCGAACATAGACAAGAGTGTAGAAAGTGAATGAGGGTTATTAGTTATCCTATCTACTAGTATTAGGGTTTTATAATGAACGTCTAGGATTAGTTTTATCTAATGGTATATAATCTGCGGGTTTTTTGGGAGGGTATGGGCGGGTAGTAGCTTAAACCAACCTCGCACCCACAGACTGCGGGTTTTTTTTCATAACCATCCTCGCACCCACAACGGGCGGGTATGGAATAAAAACCCACGGGTTTAGCGGGTACGGGCAAGTTTGGGTTTGGTGCGCGGGTCTTGTGCATCCCTAGTCGTACCCTGGCCATTCTGAGCGTCCTGAGGGTAACAACGTTGGAAGATGCTCCCGTGTCGATGAGAGCCCTTTTGAATTCTATATCCTTGATACGGGCTGTGACGTGTAGGGCCCGGTTATGTCCTTCCTCTGCCATCATATCGTCGTTGGTAAACATGATACTATTGATGGACATCTCTGGTGCTCTTGATGTTTCCAAGCGTGAAGAAATCAAGGACGCGTTTAACGTTATTCGAATGATGGCGGTAAATGTCTCCATCCGTTGATCTTTTGAAAGATGTAAGAGTTCACATAGATTCTCCACCAGCGAGGCCGCTTCCTGGCCTACTGGTTTCTGGTTAGTAGTGAAGCTGTTGACTTGGGAGTGATCGCTTAGGATGTTGGTCCCCAGTCCTGGAGTTTCCGGGGAAAGTGAATCGTTCGATTCTGCCGTTAAGTTGATGAGGAAATCCAGAATGATGTTAATCGCATCTTTCATTAGACCTATGTTCTTGGTGTGGATCTCCTGAATCCGCACCATGTCAGTCAGCCTTGGAATTCCTTCGTCGATTGCGTTGTTGGGCATTGCGTTGGGGGAGGAAACATTGTCATTCGCCTGAGTGGAACTTGAGGACACGGATTCAGCCCTAAAATCGGCCATTTTCCTGAGTTAGAGAAACGTGTTCTGAAATTGGTATTGGAACCGAGAGATTGATCTCCCACTGTGGTCGCCAATTGTTCGAGGGTGAAAACGGTTTCTGCTGATTTCGGTAATTTCCTGTGTGTAGGTGAGAAACGAGTCTAAACCCTAAATAATGTACTGCAAGGGAGTACTTTAGATTCGAGAGATCAATCTGTACAAATCCGGCCTAAACCAAGAAATGGTCGTTCCAGACTTGCTTCGGTCACAAAGAGTAGGAGAAGGGTTGGTTTTGGGGAGGGAATCGAAGAGAGTGTTCAGACCAGAATAGTTGATTCTGGAAGAGTAGTTGTTTTGTGACTTGTATCATAAAGTGGGAAGCTAACAGATGGGAAAGCTAGCAAACGTTTTCTGAGTGTTGTATGCTCCTGACCAGAACTTGTTGTTCGGTGGAAATAGGTAATACCTATTTATACAAGTCGAAGTGAAACGTACTCTGGTCTCATTAAGAAATGGAAAAAGGGAGAGTAAATGGGAGGAGGTGGTAACCGGTAACGCTTGGAATTTATGTTCCATAAAAGAAAGCGTTTCACCATTACTCCCTGTATTTACTAACCGCCTCATCCTTATGACACTTTCTTAAAATGAGCGTAGTGTATGCCGCACACTGTAAACCTCCAAACCAATACCCAATGAGCATCCCCCAGTTTGTGACATGTGTTGATGTCTCGAGCGTTTTCGTGGAAAACATGTAGCATGTTGTTGTTGTCTGGAAAGTTGATCTTGAGAGACTTGCCGGCTCGGTGGTGACCTTCAACGGTCGAGATTTTGCTTGTTAAGAGGAAGGTATCCGTTGATTATTGCAACCTTTCGTTTGGTAGCCAGTGGCATGAAAGTATGATCAATATGGATTTAATATGGCCCAGTTTAGGCGCGGCCAAAAGTTAGGGTTTTGGCTTTGTTTAGGCACGACCAAACTAGGGCCAAAGGTTGTCATGCGTTAGCTGGTAACCTTGTACGGCTAAGATCTGCATCTTAGATGAAAAAGTGGATGTTGATTGATGCAGGCCTTCGTTTTGGTAGCCTCATAGAGAAGGCTGGCATGGAATGGCACGACAAGGTGGTTGGCATGCCATTGGCACATGTGGCATGGCATGCCTTGGCGCGGTTTCGCATGGCCAAAACTAGGTTTTTGGGCCAAAGGTTACCATGCGTTGTTTGGCGACCTTGGATGGCTAGGATTTGCATCTAGGGTGGAAGGGTGGTCGTTGATCGTCGCACGCCTTCGTTTTGGTAGCCGCATGGGGAAGGACGGCATGGTATGGCGCGACAAGGTGGTTGGCATGTCATTGGCTCATGTGGCATGGCATGCCTTAGCGCGGTTTGGCGTGGCCAAAACTAGGGTTTTGGGACAAAGGTTACCATGCGTTGTTTGGCGACCTTGGACGGATAGGATTTGCATCTAAGATGGAAGGGTGGCCGTTGATCGTCGCACGCCTTCGTTTTGGTAGCCGCATAGGGAAGGTCGGCATGGTGGGGCCAAGGCCAATGGCGCGGATGGCTTGGCATAGTGGGGCCAACTGTTTAGCACGGACGGCTTGGCATGGTGGGGCCAAGGCAAGGTGCGGTTGGCTTGGTATTGTGGGGCCAAGGGTTTGGCATGCCATTGGCGCATGGTGCGGCTAGCATGGTTGGCATGCCTTGGTGCGGTAGACGTGGCTGGCATGGTTTTCCATTGGCACTGTGGTGCGGCTGGAATGGTTGGCATGCCTTGGCACGGAGATGTGGCTGGCATGGTTTGCCATTGGCACAGTGGCATGGCTGGCATGCCTTGGCGCGGAGATGTGGCTGGCATGGTTTGTCATTTGTACAGTGGTGCGACTGGCATGGTTGGCATGCCTTTGCGCGGAGATGTGACTGGCATGGTTTTCCATTGGCAGAGTGGTGCGACTGGCATGGTTGGCATGCCTTGGCGCGGTACCATGAGAATTAGGGTTTGGCATAGATAACGTCGGTCAATGTTAAGGGTTCTTCCGTGGAACATGACACACACCAAAAAAAAGGTACCCTGGTAATTCTTACGTATGCATGCTGATCGATCCAATAAATGTGCCAATGGTCATAGTGACGTCATGTCATATGTGCGGTTTTACAATTTTAATCCTAAGCTAAAAACCACCATCAACACTTGGTAAAACTATTCACATGGCCTGACTTTTGTATTGGTATGACTTTTATTAGTTAAACTGATCTTAAGTAATCACCTGAGATAGTATGATCGATATGTTGTAATTGGTATGACCAACTATAGACATTGGGGAACCGATCCTAGTAAGAGGTGCAACCGATTACAAGCAAGGGAAATCGATCCTTGTAAGAGGTACAACAAGTCTTATATATTGGTAACCGATCTTATGAATTGTGCAACCGAATACAAGTTAGATACCATAAATATGTGGTAACCGATCCTAGTACCTAGTCAACCAAAATTTGGAAAGTTAGTCTGACTGATCCTAGTACCCACATGGAGGTAGAACCGAAACTTGTTTCCGTAGAACCGTGTGAAAAGACGAGGGTACCCAAATATACCTCAATCTAAAACTTTTCCACCTATAAGTCCTTTCTCCGAAAGTGATTGTCTATGAACTGAGTCGAGACAGTACAACTAATCGGTTCACACTTCGTGTAATCGTCTATGGATACAAGATCGAGACAATACAACAACGAAGTATGTTTACTTGATAAAAGGTTCGGACTTAATCAAATACAATAGGATTACTATCAAGTAAATAGGAATTAACGTTTGTGTATTTTACTTCTAATTATAATAAAAACAATTATAATTGCGGAAATAGAAAAGTAAAAGACACAGTAAGATTTTGTTAACGAGGAAACCGCAAATGCATAAAAAACCCGGGACCTTGTCCATAATTGAATACTCTCAGGATTAAGCCGCTATAAAAAATCAACACAACTTCGTATAGTTGAGACCAAGCAACTAAACCCATAGTTCACCTAGTTCCGTCTGTATTCCCACGCCTCCAACTTGTAATAAGTCACGTACTTGGAACAATTCCTTTGGTTCGTATTTTATAGACACATTTTTGTGTCTGAATTGTCCTCTATGTGTGTATTGTTAGTGCTCGATTTTTGTACTAATTATGGTGTTTTATGTGTGTGTAGGTATTTTTTTCAAATAAAATTTTTTGGAAAAATCGGCTCGAAAAATTATGCGGAACACCCCCCGGAGGATATTTGCTAAGCGAACTCTCAGATTGGATAAGGGGCACCCAGTTACTAAGGGGCATCCCAGGGCGCCACCTGCTATTCGCACCCCGGGTCTCGGATAAGGGGCACTCATCTTCAACATTTGAAATCTGAAAATTGGCGGGAAAATGGAAGTCAAAGCTGGCAGTTTAGGGTTGCGATTTTGAAGGAGTTTTAGGGAGACTAAAGAGCTGATATTGATTGGGTATGTTCCTATGGACTAGACAGGGATGATAGAGGTATTAGATTCGATCCATTTTGGATGGATATTCCGCGAGAAGAAAACAGGGTATCACGTTCAACGGAGGAGTATTTCACGGGACCGCATGAATTTGAGCGTGTTCTACACATGCCTGATGACTCGAGAAACAGGAAGGAGCGTGAAATAGATAAATAAGGAAGGTTGGACAGCTGCAGATGCATGGATGAAGCAAGAAAGCAAAAAAAATATCCGGAGATAATTTTTTTTACTGCCGAGTGAGGGAAAGATTTTTAGAAATGATTGAGGGTGATTCCGGTCGATGTTGGATATATAAAGGGTTTACGGGAGCCAATGAGAGAGGACGAAGAGTTTGGGAGATTAGGAGCATCACAAAGTCGAGAAAATCAAGTTGCAGAAATCACCAGCTGCTGCTGTGAAGAACACGAAGAACAAAAGACCAACAGTGACAATGACAGAGGGGTGAGGGTCATATGCTACAACATCAGTGACAGTTTACATATATCGTTCTCTGTAACAGTTCGGTTTGTAACACTTATAACTGTTACAAACCCGGTTTTTAATAGTTTTTCTCCATTTCATCTTTGTAAACACCCTTTGAGCAATACAAATGAATTTTGAGTGTGTTTCCAACATGATGATGAGCTAATTCTCCCACAACCAAGGCAATGAGGAAGTTATTCACGCATAAATAACTGGTAACTATTTTATTCTCTCTAATTTATAATTTATAATTCACTCAATCACTGCTTTGCAGTGTTTTTAATTGTTTGCATGATTTTCTTAATTACTTGTGATTCAATTTGATAGGTTATACTTTGTTTAGATAATCTATGCTTAGGGAATACAATTAATGTTTGAGAATATGCCTGATTATTTGTGAATTAAGAAATAATGGACTAAGAAGATAATTAGAGTTTTGGATTATTTACCATAACTTATTCATGTGTGATAGTGGAATCAGTGTCTTCGTTATTTTTAATATCTTGAAATCAATTTTGCAATAAGTTTTATAAGTCTAAAATCTTTTGCTTTCACAAGTCTCAACAAACCTATTATTACTACAACAACTTGAAATCACATCAATTTTTGGCGCCGCCGACGCGGACTTGTCTTTTGGCTAGAGTTTTTATATTATTTTTTTAGGTTTTATTTGTTATCATTTTTATTTTATTTGTTCTTCTTTACGTTTTTTGGTTTTTGTCTTTTCTTTGCAGAGTTTGGAGTTTGGAGCGAAAGAAAAAATTGCCAAAGCTTTTGGTGAATACTTAAAGATTTGGAGTAAAATCAAAGAGAAAGGAGCGAAAGAAAAGGAGAATAAAAATTAATTAAAAAGAGAGAGAGAGACATTTTTTTTTTTTTTAGAATTTCTTGTAGATTATCTTTTTCTTTTGCACTTTATTTTTGGACTTTGGGACTTTATTTATTTTTTTTAAACCCTACGGAAGGGTAGTTTAATATCAATTGTTTGCAGAGAAGGATGACGATTACGATATCTCCTCGGCCCCTCAGGTTCGTACATGACATATGAGTCGTGGCCCGAGTCGACTACAACGGTTCATCCCCCGTCTGGTACGGGAGGTAAGTTTGTCGAAACACTCGCGAATCCCCTGTCAGCGAGTTACTGTATTCCTTCGTTTGCATATATGCTGAGGATTTGAAAATGGCTGCTTTAATTTCCTAGTAAAGGGCAAGGACTTGCCATACAAGATAAGGGTTCGGATTTCATCACCTTTCCCTTCTTACCCGCGTTAGGAAAACGAAACCAAAACGCGAACCTAAGCCTAAAATTTGACTAGAACGAGACCTATAGGGTAACGAGCTTAATAAGAAAGTCATTCGAAAAATATTGGTTACTCTTTTAAGCATGCTTCAAAGTTCATGATGGTTTCTGTGAGTTGAATACGCCGCCTTGTAACGCCGGTGAGGCCTTGGGTATCAAAGCTCCACTGAGCTTCCCTCGTCTCGATTCAACTTACTTAAACTCGGATTGATTCCAGAGGGGTTTGCTTAAATCGTAACGAATTCTCTTTCGAAGGATTAGAAGCTGGCTTAGAAACAATCTAAGTGGAGCCATCATTCTTTTTGTTTGCTAGAAATCAGTAGGTTTGCTGTGGTGGAGTCAGCCTTGTTTGTGTTTGCATAGAACTTCCCTACCTTTTAGGATTTCTTTCTTTTACTTTTCTTTTTCTAGTGTATGCCCGAGGTTATTAGAGAGCGGGCTTGGAAAAGAAACACTCTAGGTCGTTTGATTAGTGATAAACCTAGTAGTTCTTCTTGTGAAGACGGGGAGCTCGAAGACTCTTCTTTTGAGAGCCCTGTCTTTGGAAATTTCAGATTTGAAAACTTGAAAATTAGTGAAGAAAGTACTCATAGTCCTTTGGTAGTGCCAGAAATGGCAACTTTGAAAGCTTTATTAAATCCAACTAGGACCTCTCGTCCATCTTGTATCAAGTTAGCTGAAACCGAGGCAAATTATGAACTCAAACCTGGGACTTTACAGATTCTCCCAATCTTTTTAGGAAAAGAGAATGAGAACCCCCTATTTTCATGTTAGGGAATTTGGGGAAGTTTGTAGCACTCTGAAAATTAAAAACCTTAGTAATGATGCGTTGAAACTTAGGTTATTCCCCTTTTCCTTAAAAGACAAAGCCAAATCTTGGCTGTATAGTTTGGCTTCTGAGTCAATTGAAACCTATGAACAACTTACATCTGCCTTTATACAGAAGTTTTTCCCAAGGCACAAAACATCGTCTATTAGGACACAAATCTGTACTTTTGCTCAACAAGAGGGAGAATCTTTATATAGGTATTTAGAAAGGTTCAATGACTAAATATCTAAATTTTCTCATCATGGTTTAGAGATGGTTAGGTTAGTTCAGATCCTCTACGAGGGTTTAGATTATTCAACAACAACCATGGTTGAGTCCTTATGCACAGGTGGATTTGAGAATAAAATTGTTGATGAGGCGATGAAATTTTTGAATGAAATCGCCGATAAGACCCAACAATGGGAAAATAGTAGGGAACCCCATAAAAAAATTCTTCTAAGTAGTGGAAATGTCAATAGGGTAGAAAGATCTTATGAGTCAGATGCTAAAATAGCATCCACAGCCAAAAGGTTAGAAGCCTTAGAATTAGGTTATTCTAGTGGTAATAGTGGTAGCATAGAGCCTTTTTGGGAAGGACATACTGTTGAGGAGCAAGCCAATGCTCTTTATAACAACACAACATTCGATAACCGTCAGAATCTTGACCCATATTCAGAAACCTACAACCCTGGCTGGAGAAACCATCCCAACCTTTCTTGGTCTAAGGGCCAGAATCAAGGTCAGTCTATTAACTCTCAGGTTCCCCCAGGTTTTGGCTATACTAAGAATCCTTCAGCTTCGACACAATTTCAGAACCCTTCGGATAAGAAGATTATGAGTTTAGAAGAGTCTCTTGCTTTTTTAACTCGTAAGACTGTGCAGTTTCAGCAATCTGTTGCTCAAGGTTTAGAAGAAAATAAGAGAATAGGTCAGGCTAACTCTCAGGCTATTTCAGCGTTGAAAACCCAGTTTAGTCAGATAAATGAGTCTTTAAGATAAAGAGGTAAGTTTCCTAGTCAAACTCAACCCAACCTTAGAGGAATTAATGAAATAGGTGAAATACCATCCGATCATGTAAATGCTATTAAAACCCTTAGGAGTAGTAGAGTGATAGACAACAAGGTTTCCATGCCTGATAGTGAACATGTTGTAGTTCTCCCTTCTGAACCAGAAACCGAGGAGACTGATAGAGTCTCTAAAGAGACCAATGAGGGTCATGTTGAGCCCGACTTTGTTCCTAGATCCCCATTCCCACATCTTCTAGTTCCAACTAAGAGGGAATACACCTTTAATGATATATTCGAGGTTTTTAAGCAGGTAACTATCAACATTCCATTATTAGATGCAATTAAGCAGATTCCCGCTTATGCCAAGTTCCTTAAGGATATGTGTACGCGAAAGAGAAAGCGAAAGCTTAGTGTCCAGAAGAAAGCCTTTCTAGCTAGTCGCGTGAGTTCCATTATTCAGAATACCACTACTCCTAAGTATAAAGACCCAGGGTCCCCTACCATTTATTGCACAATAGGTAAATACCGTGTTGAGAAAGCTTTGCTTGACTTAGGATCCAGTGTGAACTTACTTTCATACCATGTGTACCTTAAGCTAGGACTTGGTGAGATGAAACCTACCCAGATGACACTTCAGTTAGCTGATAGGTCCGTTAAAATTCCTCGTGGTGTGATCGAGGACGTTCTTATTGAGGTCGACAAGTTTATTTATCCAGTGGATTTTGTTATCCTAGATACCCAACCTGTACCTGACCCAGAGAACCAAATACCAGTGATTTTAGGTCGCGCATTTTTAGCCACATCCAATGCGATCATTAACTGTCGAAATGGTATTATGAATTTGTCTTTTGGTAATATGACTATTGAGATGAACATTTTTAATATTAGTAAGCTACCCTCTGAATTAGATGATTCGAACATAGAAGAGGTGAACATGATAGGAACATTAGTCGAGGAGTCATTACCAAACACTTTGTTAGAAGCTCCATTAGAGAAATGCCTAGCTCACTTTGGGATTGATTTTGATGATGATAATGTGATTAATGAGGTGAATGCTTTGTTAGACACAACCCCTTTGTTAGACACTAATAATGGATGGAATCCTTTATTCGAACCACTACCAGTTTCTAAGTCTACCCTAGTTCCTTCGTTAGAAGAGCCTCCTAAGTTGGACCTAAAACCATTGCCAGATACCCTGAAATATGTGTTTTTAGGCCCGTCTGAGACTTTACCTGTGATTGTAGCATCCGACTTAGATAGTGATCAGGAAATTAGTCTAGTAACCATCCTTCAGAACAACAAGGAAGCGTTAGGGTGGACCATAGCAGACATTAAGGGTATAAGTCCTACTGATTGTATGCATCATATCTATTTAGAGAGTGACACCAAACCTTTGAAGGAGATGCAACGTTGACTGAACCCTAATATGAAAGAAGTAGTTCGAACCGAGGTTCTTAAGCTGTTAGATGCAGGCATTATCTACCTCATTTCAGACAGTAAGTGGGTCAGCCCCGTTCAGGTGGTTCCCAAGAAATCCGGTATTACCGTAGTCCAGAATGATAACAATGAGTTAATCCCAACCCGGGTGACCACGGGTTGGCGTGTCTGTATTGACTATAGGAAATTGAACAAGGTCACTAGGAAGGACCACTTTACCCTTCCCTTCATCGACCAAATGCTAGAGAGATTAGCTAGACGTAGCCATTATTGCTTTTTAGATGGATATTGCGGTTATAATCAGGTTTTCATAGCCCCAGAAGACCAAGAGAAAACCACTTTTACATGTCCCTTTGGTACCTTTGCGTATAGACGCATGCCTTTCGGGCTATGTAATGCCCCTGCGACCTTCCAGCGTTGTATGCTGAGCATATTTTCTGACATGGTAGAACGGTACTTAGAGGTCTTTATGGATGATTTTTCAGTGTTTGGTTCGTCTTTCGATGAGTGCTTGCATCATTTGTCATTAGTTTTGACTAGGTGTAAGGAAAATAATTTAGTGCTTAATTGGGAGAAATGTCACTTCATGGTTCGTTCAGGAATTGTTCTAGGGCATATCGTATCTTCGAAGGGTATAGAGGTAGATGGAGCCAAAGTTGACCTTATTAAAACTTTACAGGTCCCAAAAACTGTAAGAGATATTAGGTCATTCTTAGGGCATGCAGGTTTTTATCGTCGATTCATTAAGGATTTTAGCTTTATTTCTAGACCTCTTTGCAATTTGCTTGCAAAATATGTTAAGTTTGTCTTTGATGATGCTTGTTTAGAGGCTTTTGAGAAGCTTAAAAATTTACTCACTACCGCCCACATAGTCCAGGCACCCAACTGGAACCTACCCTTTGAGATCATGTGTGATGCTTCAGATTATGCTATTGGTGTTGTGCTAGGTCAGCGTGAAAACAAATTACTTCATGTGATTTACTATGCTAGGAAAACTCTGAATGATGCCCAGTTGAACTATACCACTACCGAGTAGGAACTGTTAGCCATTTTGTTTGCCTTAGACAAGTTTAGACCCTATCTCTTAGGTTCTAAGATCGTAATATATACTGATCATGCTGCTTTGAAATATATTTTGTCTAAAAAGGATACGAAACCTAGATTGATTAGGTGGATCCTTTTGTTGCAAGAGTTTTCTCCAGACATTAGAGACAAAAAGGGTGCCGAAAATGTAGTAGCAGACCACTTGTCTAGGCTAGTTGTTGATTCCTCTGATGATTCCCTTCTTATAAGGGATAACTTTCCTGATGAACAACTGTTCTTTGTTACCCAATTACCTTGGTATGCGAATATAGTGAACTATCTTGTTACTGGTCGAATGCCCCAACATTGGGGTAAGCAAGATCGTTCTAGGTTTTCAGCCGAGGTGAAGCACTTCTTTTGGGATGATCCTTATTTGTTTAAGTATTGTCCAGACCAGATTATTAGGAGATGTATACCTGAGAGTGACCAGTCCAGTATTATTTCCTTTTGTCATGATCATGCTTGTGGGGGTCACTTTAGTGCTAAGAAGACTGCTGCTAAGATATTGCAGTGTGGATTCTATTGGCCTTCGTTGTTTAAAGACTCCCATAGTTACTGTGTTACTTGTGAGCGTTTCCAGAAATTAGGAACCATTTCCCGTAGGAACATGATTCCCTTGAACCCTATTTTAGTTGTTGAGGTATTTGATGTGTGGGGTATTGATTTTATGGGTCTGTTTCCTAATTATTTTGGTAACCTATACATCCTTGTCGCCATAGTCTATGTCTCTAAGTGGATTGAGGCGGTTGCGTGTAATACCAATGACCATAGGGTTGTGATTGAGTTCTTGAAAGATAAAATACTTACACTTTTGGTACACCGCGAGCTATAATTAGTGATGGAGGGTCGCACTTTTGTAATGGACCTTTTAGGCTTCTGATGAAGAAATATGGTATTACACATAAGGTAGCTACCCCGTATCATCCACAGACTAGTGGTCAGGTAGAGGTTTCCAATAGGGAGATAAAGCGTATATTAGAGAAAACAGTTAATCCTAATCGGAAAGACTGGTCTTCTAGGCTTACTGATGCTTTATGGGCTTACCGTACTGCGTTTAAGACCCCCATTGGAATGTCACCTTATCGACTTGTGTATGGAAAGGCATGTCACTTACATGTTGAGTTAGAACATAGAGCATATTGGGATGTTAAGCAGATAAATTTTTAACTAGACAAGGAAGGATCCCATAGGAAACTCCATCTCAATGAGTTGGAAGAGATTCGTAGAGATGCATACGATAGTGCTAAGGAGTATAAGAACAAAATGAAACTTGTGCATGATAAGAATATTTTAATAAAGTCATTTTCTCCAGGTCAAAAAGTTCTTCTGTATGATACCCGCTTGCATCTTTTCCCTGGGAAGTTACGTTCTCGGTGGATGGGTCCTTTTATTGTTCGCACTGTCTTTCCTCATGGAGCTGTTGAGATCGAGACACCGGATGGTAGTAGTTCTTCGAAGGTTAACGGTCAGAGATTGAAACCCTTTTTAGAGCCCTTTCCTACAGGTGATGTTGAGGAGGTCCCTCTTGAGGACCCTGTTTACCCTTGATTGACCATCGAGGCGATTGTATGTTGTATATTAGTTTTTGATTCACCCAGGTACTATCTTTCCGACCTTTCTATTTACTGATTCCTCATGTTACTTTACTTTTTGGTATTGCTCTTTCATTAGAAACATTGAGGACAATGTTAGATTTAAGTTTGGGGGTGGGGAAGAAACTTTTTATTAGCTTTTAGTTGCAATAAATAAACTCCAGAGCCTAGAAATTTATGCTTATTAAGGTTGGCACTAACCAATCTAAGTGGATGGGAACATCTTGGTTGTAGGAGTTGAGGAACCAATCTGATTAGATGGAAACATCTAAAGAGTCTATTGATAAAAGCACAGAGCTCAAGTGTTAGAATTAAAAAAAACATGGTAGTTTCGTCATATCTCGTTGAATCCTAATCCTTCTGTTTTCATTTTTTTTAAGTGATTTGGTGGGGCACACGATTCAAGTTGTTACCATTGCTAGGGTGAAATAGAGTGATTGAGATACAAAAAAAGAAAAGAAAAAAAAAAGAGAGAGAATTGAGACCAGGCCATCAGGCCAATCGGAATAAATCAAATAAGGTCGACCGCTGGTGCCCTTGTATATGCCAGTTGTGTTGACCTAGAGTTAGGATCATCACTCGTTGTTCCCCTTGTATATGCCAGCTGTGTTGATATTAGTCAGACCGGTATCTCAGTCCATTAGGATAGGTTCATCCTAGTAGTGGCCTTCAGACAGATATGAGTAACACCGCTCACTTTAAACCATCTATTTTTTTCTCTTTATCCATATTCTTGATCTTTTCATGTGATTGGTTGACTCCGGTTATGATGTCCAGAAACTATTTGAGTAGAGCTCTGTCACTTATAATGAATTTTAGTATGTTAAGTGCAAACTCGTGTACAACAATTGGAATTTCGCATCAGGGTAGTTCCTCCTATAGTCAATGATTATATTCCAACCAAGGAGATTCTTTAGGGCCTTTCAAGTTCCTGCGTATATAGCTAGGGTCTGGAGTAAAGGTTTTGTGTGTACACCTCTGGTAAATCCTCCCGAGATTAACTTGGTCACTAGGGACACCTAGTGAGTTAGGATTTTATTTTCTAGATTAGTTTTGCTCGAGGACTAGCAAATAATAAGTTTGGGGGTATTTGATAGACACATTTTTGTGTCTGAATTGTCCTCAATGTGTGTATTGTTAGTGCTCGATTTTTGTACTAATTATGGTGTTTTATGTGTGTGTAGGTATTTTTGGCCAACAAACATTTTTGGAAAAATCGGCTCGAAAAATTATGCGGAACACCCCCCGGAGGATATTTGCTATGCAGACTCTCAGATTGGATAGGGGAACCCAGTTACTAAGGGGCATCCCAGGGCAACACCTGCTATTCGCACCCCAGGTCTCTGATAAGGGGCACTCATCTTCAACATTTGAAATCTGAAAATTGGTGGGAAAATGGAAGTCAAAACTGGCAGTTTAGGGTTGCGATTTTGAAGGAGTTTTAGGGAGACTAAAGAGCTGATATTGATTGGGTATGTTCCTATGGTCCAGACAGGGATGATAGAGGTGTTAGATTCGATCCATTTTGGATGGATATTCCACGAGAAGAAAACAGGGTATCAAGTTCAACGGAGGAGTATTTCACGGGACCGAGCGTGTTCTTCACATGCCTGATGACTCGAGAAACAGAAAGGAGCGTGAAATAGATAAATAAGGAAGGTTGAACAGCTGCAGATGCATGGATGAAGCAAGAAAGCAAAGAAAATATCCGGAAATAATTTTCTTTACTGCCGAGTGATGAAAAGATTTTTGGAAATGATTGAGCGTGATTCCGGTCGTTGTTGGGTATATAAAGGGTCTATGGGAGCCAGTAAGAGAGGACGGGGAGTTTGGAAGATTACGGAGCATCAAAGAGTCTAGAAAATCAAGTTGCAGAAATCACCATTTCTGTTGCTGTGAAGAACACGAAGAACAAAAGACCAACAGAGACAGTCGTTTATCAACAGTGACAACGACATAGGGGTGAGGGTCATATGCTACAACATCAGTGACAGTTTACATATATCGTTCTCTGTAACAGTTCGGTTTGTAACACTTATAACTGTTACAAACCCGTTTTTTAATAGTTTTTCTCCATTTCATCTTTGTAAACACCCTTTGAGCAATAAAAATGAATTTTGAGTGTGTTCCAACATGATGATGAGCTAATTCTCCCACAACCAAGGCAATGAGGAAGCTATTCACGCATGAATAATTGGTAACTATTTTATTCTCTCTAATTTGTAATTTATAATTCACTCAATCACTGTTTTGCAGAGTTTTAAATTGTTTGCATGATTTTCTTAAATTTGCTTGTGATTCAATTTGATAGGATATACTTTGTTTAGATAATCTATGCTTAGGGAATACAATTAATGTTTGAGAATATGCCTGATTATTTGTGAATTAAGAATTATTGGACTTAGAAGATAATTAGAGTTTTGGATTATTTACCATAACTTATTCATGTGTGATAGTGGAATCAGTGTCTTGGTTATTTTTAATATCTTGAAATCAAATTTACAATAATTTTTCTATTTTCAAGTTTTATAAGTCTAAAATCTTTTTCTTTCACAAGTCTCAACGAACCTATTATTACTACAACAACTTGAAATCACATCAGTATTACAAACAGTAAAGGAACAACAAATTTGTTCGACAAAGGCTCTTCCGTTTATCCCAATAAACTCCTTTGTCAGGTACTTAGATCTATCTAATAACAACTACCAAAGTAATTGTCAAGATTTTGCAATCAATACTTTGAATCACAAAGAATTATATTGATGCCAATCTAATCAACTAATCAATACAATCTACCACAAGGATAAACCGATTATAGTTGGATCCTCTTTAACCGAAACAAGTATTGTGCACACCAAAGATTATGAACCCAAATCAGAAATCTTTTTCGTCTTCAAATTTTCTTAGATCTTCAATAAACACCTGCACACAATCAACTTGAATCTCTTGTGATCAATCACGTACTGAATGGAGTCTGTTAACAATGGATTATCATAAGACGTCTTTAGATCTACAAACAGTCTAAAGATCCACGTCGAAACTTCGATCTAGTTTGAATGAATCTTATATCAGAATAGAATATTCTCAAGCATAAACAAACTAGGTGCAATCAAAGTTCAACAACCGTTAGTCAATCAAATCAATCGAAAACTAATAATAAACCGCAATTATCTAGTTTCCCACCAACGGTACTAATAGAGCTTCTCAATCCCAAAGAAGTCTTTAAACTGAGCGGCGCCGTAAGAGATTTCGCCTAATTAGGTTACTTTCCTCTCTGAATAGGCGGCTCCACCAGTAACAACACAACTAGGTAGTTTTGCTGGCTCTGAGGATTAGTTTGCTGGAAATGAAAACTTTGATATTTATAGACCAAGGAAGTTTGGACACCAAGGAATTTCCAAAACCGAAAATATTCTCAAAATATGCAATATATTCCAAATTCAGTTTCCATAATTCGTGGAAATGCTTTGTCCAAGCATTAACCGAAAATCTCTTAGAAAATCTCCAACTAGTAAATGCAAATTACTAATTTTCATTTTCCCAAAATAAAATTAAAAACCTTAATTAAAAGATTCTCAATTTATTTTTCGATCCGGGATTTTTTTCGTTTAGCGATTAAGGAATATCTTTGAACAATAAAATATAAGTGTTACAGCACATGTTCAAAGTATGTCGACATCTTAACTTAGTAAATCATCTTTCATATTTACTATCTTGGAATCGATTTGCCACACTTTCAAACAAGTTTAGAATCGGTTCACCTGACTTCCAAGAACTATGTGATTGATCAAGAACACTCAATCACCAATCATTGGTTTCACAATTCTACCAAAACAAGTTTCGGTTCTACTTCCATGTGAGTACTGGATTTAGTCACACTAGCTTTCCAAAAATTCGGTTGACTAGGTACTAGGATCGGTTCACACATTATATGGTATCTAACTTGTATTTGTTGCACATGTCCATAGGATCGGTTCTCAATGTCTAAAAACATGTTGCACATGTTCATAGGATCGGTTCCCAATATCTAGAAACGTGTTGCACCTCTTACAAGGATTGATTCCCCTCTTGTGATCGGTTGCACCTCTTACTAGGATCGGTTCCCCTTTGCACCAATAATACTAAATCGATCATACCATCTCAGGTGATTACTTAAGATCGATTTCACTAATAAAAGTCATACCAATACAAAAGTCAGGCCTTGTGAATAGTTTTACCAAGAACATAAACAAGTCATCAGCGGTTATACTAATCACACACATTGGTATTTCAAAAGATATGAAATGAATAATAATACCAATAAGCCTAGCGATTTCTCTTTCGATTCACGAAACAAGTTCATAAATTTACTTTATTTAAACGAATGTAAAACATTGTTTCCTAGGATGAAATCTACACCTAATACCCATACATAATCACAATAGAATTTAAACGATTACGTCGATTTCTTATATACGAAGTTCAAAAGATAACTTCGTATTGTACTCCTTAATACTACGTCTAACTATAGTGTACTCATTCATGTTTCGCAGTTATGTTTTCAATATGCACGACTTGAAAGATACGTTAGGGAATAAAATAGTTCAAGTCAAATATCACTAACCTTAAGTAAAAGGATGATGTTATCGTTGTATCTCCTTACTTCTTCGCTTCTTCAAGTCTTTGTAATAATTGTAATGTCTCATATCCTAATACTTTCAAGCTAACCTATACGAAGTTGACTCTAGTACATAATCAAGCGACTCTTTAAATGAGTTTTGGTTCAACCGAGCTATGCTCTAACACCGTGAAACCCATTAATGGTGATTTGATAGGATAATCAATCACATAGTTCTTGGAAGTCAGATGAACCAATTCTAAACATGTTTGGAAGTGTGGAAAATCGGTTCCAAGATTGTAAATATGAAAAAGGATTTACAAAGTAAAGATTCGACATACTTTGAACATGTGCAATAACTCTTATCTTTTATTGTTCAAAGATATTCCTTAATAGCTACAGGAGAATCCCGGATTGAAATAAGTTGAGAATTTTTTAATTAAGGTTTTTAGTTTTATATGCTTTTAATTTACAGCAATTAAAATGCATATCTTTAGAAAATAAAAATTGGTAATGTGCATTTACTAATTGGAGATTTTCTACTGAGATTTCGGTCAATATTTGAAAAAAGCATTTCCAGGAATTATGGAATTCGAATTTGGAAATATATTGCATATCTTGAGAATATTTTCGGTTTTGGAAATTCCTTGGTGTCCAAACTTCTTTGGTTTATAAATATTGAAGTTTGCATTTCGAGAAAACCAATCCTCAGAGCCATCAAAACTACCTAGTTGTGTTGTTACTGGTGGAGCTGTCTATTCGGAGAGGAAAGTACCTTAATTAGGCGAAATCTCTTACGACCGCTCGTTTTAAAGACTTCTTTGGAATTGGGAATCTATACGAGTACCGTTGGTGGGAAACTAGATAATTGCAGTTTATTATTAATTTTCGATTGATTTGATTGACTAACAGTTGTTGAACTTTGATTGCACCTAGTTTGTTTATGCTTGAGAATCTTCTCTTCTGATATAAGATTCACTCAAACTAGATCGAAGTTTCGACGGGGATCTTTAGACTGTTTGTAGATCTAAAGACGTCTTGTGATAATCCATTGTTAACAGACTCTGTTCTGTGTGTGATTGATCACAAGAGATTCAAGTTGATTGTGTGCAGGTATTTATTAAAGATCTAATTAAGAAGATTTGAAGACGAAGAAGATTTCTGATTTGGGTTCATAATCTTTGGTGTGCACATAGCTATAATCGATTTATCTTTGTGATAATCTTGATTGATTAGTTGAG
Source organism: Papaver somniferum (assembly GCF_003573695.1). Taxonomy (NCBI): domain Eukaryota; kingdom Viridiplantae; phylum Streptophyta; class Magnoliopsida; order Ranunculales; family Papaveraceae; genus Papaver; species Papaver somniferum. Next base: position 30,982,814 of record NC_039368.1, read on the forward strand.
TAGATCGTCATCAATACGTTTCTTTGTGATTCGAAGTATTGATTGCAAAGTCTTGACAATTACTTTGGTAGTTGTTATTGGATAGATCTAAGAACCTGACAAAGGAGTTTATCGGGATAAATGGAAGAGCCTTTTGTCAAATTCATATCACTTGTTCGAAAAGAGTTGTTACCGAACAGGTTTGCTATTCCTTTACTCTTTGGAATACGAACCAAAGGAATTGTTCCAAGTGCGTGACTTATTGTAAGTTGGAGGCGCGGGGATACAGATGCAACTAGGTGAATTATAGGTTTAGTTGCTTGGTCTTAACTATACAAAGTTGGTTTAGATTTTGTATAGCGGCTTAATCCTGAGAGTATTCAATTCTGGACAAGGTCCCGAGGTTTTTCTGCATTTGCGGTTTCCTCGTTAACAAAATCTTGTTGTGTCTTTTACTTTTTTATTTCCGTAATTATAATTGTTTTTATTATAATTAGAAGTAAAATACACAAACGTTGATTCTTGATATCAATCCTATTGTGTTTGGTTAAGTCCGAACCTATTATCAAGTAAACATACTTCGTTGTTGTATTGTCTCGATCTTGTATTTGTAGTCAATCACACAAGTTATCTTGTTTTCGTATTGTCTCGATCTCGTATCCATAGACGATCACACGAAGTGTGAACTGATTAGTTGTGTTGTCTCGACTCAGTCCATAGACAATCACTTTCGGATAAAGGACTTATAAGTGGAAACTTTTTAGATTGAGGTATATTTGGGTACCCTCGTCTTTTCAAGGTAGACTTCATCGAACGTGTTACACCATATTCGAGGAGTATTATTCAAAACTTTCTGAAATCATTAAGCCTTATGTGTTATCTACAGATGACATGGATACGGATGAGAATTGTAGTTATCACGTTGCGTCAGAATAAATAGGCCATATAAGTTTTGCGGACGATGAGAACTTGACCCAATGCCAATATTTTAGAAAGATGATGGCCTTATGCCTACTAGAAGTCAAGGAATTTTACAAATCGATGATGAAGGAAGGAAAAACAAGAAAAGACAAAGAAGTGAAATTTGATAAAACGGTTGCTAGAGTACAAGGGCCAAAGGGGAATGAACCAATTACCCGAGAGTATTGGATGAGCATGCCCCTATGTGGTCGCGGAAACGTGGAGTTGCGTTGTTCATCTATTTGGTAAGGGAACATATTTTACATACGCACCGAAATACACCATTTGGGATGAATCGGTTAAGGATTGGAGAATTATTTTATTCAACCATAACAACATTTATTATACCGGTCTTAGACTACATGAAGGTTGTCTATTACCACTGGTGTATATGTTTCATGAGGAGACAGAGCTCACCAAGGAATGACTGAGAAAATACGAGCCCAAAATGAAGCGGTGGGAGGAATTGGTCGGGCCAGATCAAATGAAGGGTCTCCAAGTGTTGGAATGAGTATTTTTCTTTTTTTAAGAACATGAACTATCAGACGCTTATATTTTGTCACTTTCATATATTGTATGTTGCAAACTGAACCAAACTTAATGAATGAAAGTGATTTGTCTTTTTTGGGTACGTTAGACTCATGAAATTTGTAACATAATCGGTCTTATTATACCTTATTAAAGTCCGATTTTGAAGGTAGTAAGCTGCAGCTTTTTCAGAATCGGTTTATGATGGAATTATTATAAACTGATTCTGAATTCAGAGAGGAATCGGTTTACTCTAGAATTACTATAAACCGATTCTGAACAAAGCTTGCCTGGGAATTCATTCAGAATCGGTTTATGTGGACAACGATGTAACCCGATTATAGATGAAATAAGTTACAGAAAAACAGACAACTTTTAATTCCTTAATCGGACTACATATGGTCTAACATGATCCGATTGTGGTCAATTTCCACCTAGCATATACTCTTAAAATTTAAACCAGCACGGTACTAGACTACCACATTGATCTTGTAACTGCATAAAACGGGACTTCTCTATTTCTTAATGCGAGATTCAACTATCGATGAGGCTTCGAAATGATAAAACGACTTTCCTCACCACTTGTTATAAGCATCCTGTGTCGCAAACCTGTCGCCCCCGTGCCTAGCGAGAAACTCGTTGTATTTGGAGCACAATTTCTTAACGTGAATCGTCCTTGAAAAAACGTGGGCTGGATTATATTGATAACGTGGTTTTTTGTACTTACCGGCCATCTTTCGAACAAAAGGACCTAACGAAACTTGAATCCAAAATATACTCTCGCGTTTATATTCTTCGAGAAGATTCTTGACTATGTAATAATTTTTAACCCATTATGTCTCTTCCTCATCCTTCAATCTTTCCCTTAGTTGGAATTGGTCTTCACCTCGTTTCTTTGCCTTGAGTACGTCTTCTTCTTTCATCGTAGCACTTGACGATGATGTGGTAGTTCGTTTGGTTCTCTTAATTATGTCTTTAATTGAATTGGTAGTTGACGATGATGAGGTAATTCGTTTGCATCTTCCAAGTATGTGTTCGAATGAGTTGGTAGTTGATGATGATGGTTTGACATATTCGAATGAAAAAATGAACAATGTAGAAATATTTCTTTGAATAAGGTAGTGAATGATAGAGAATGAGCTATCCTCTTTATATACACAAGGGACCAACGTATATAATTTCAAAATAAATAAATAGTCGTTAATGGTAACAGTCGGATTATATAAACGCACGAATAGTCCGATTATGAATTCGGAATAATGAGAAATAACTATCTTTCCATAATCGGTTTATATACGAGGCACATAAAAACCGATTCTTGATTTCTCTACAAACCCAAACTTGGGCCCATAATCGGTTTACGTGTGCATCAGTGTAAACCGATTGCGGTTGATGTTCATCACGTCCACCCAGAATCGGTTCATGTAGGTGTATAATAAAAACCGATTTAATGTAACGTCAACTACAATCAGACTAATCTAGTGCACACATAAACCAATTCTAGGTTGATTTTTCAGAGAATTTGATGAGTGAAATTTCTGATATTTAGAGTTAAATTATTGTTGAGTTCCTCTTAGAAGAAATGTATTAAAGAGATTTAACTCAATCACTTGAATTGTTTGTTTTAAAAAAAAAAATCAAAATCCAAAATAGAATTACAATTTAATTGCTATTTGTGATTGATTAGGTTTTAATTTTGATTTTGATGGAAATCGATTAAAAATTGAGTTTTAATTAATGATTTTTTATTAAGATTTCTTTAAAGGGTAATCTAGTGTTTTACCATATTTTAGACACCCCATATCCTTCTTTTTAGGTTAGTTGGAGAAATTCATAGACCCTAAATAATCACACTAGACAAACTAGCAAGGATGAATTTGAGTAGTCACATTGAAAATGAAAAAAATGAAAAGGAAATGAAAATTGTTGGACGGAGAGTATGAATTTTACTAATCACATTGAAAATGAAAAAAACGAAAAGAACATAACTACATTGGTGATGAAAATTTGAAGAAAAATATATTTAAAGTGGCAACCAACAACCAGCTTACCCGCCAACGTATATCTGTTTACCTATCTCTATCTCTCGCAAGCCTTGTTCTTTTATTGATGGGGATATATACAATTGACGAGCAAACGTATAGATTACCTTTCGTTCACCCACCAAACCACCCTATGCACTTCTTTATCACACACACACACACACACACGTCTGTTAATTCTCCACCATCCAATTTTAGGGTTCCTCTTTTTATTTCCATAGGTTTCTTCTTCAGTTCTTCCCTTTATCTCATTTTCTTTTGTTTGCTTCTAAATTTAGTACTAAATTCAGGCTTCGAATCAATCCCAGGTCTGTTCCATTTTTAGTCTTTTTCCAAAGTTCCTTTAATCAACAACAACTACTTTGTTTCCTCTGATTGTTCTGTTTTTCTATTTTCAAAATTAATTAATTTAGATTATACTATGTTTCCAGTACTTTGGGGGGACATTTAGGGTTTTCTTTAGGGAAATCGAGAAAGCTAATTCTGAATTATACTAATAGTATGGGTTTTGACTGAATTTAATGGAGTGATTTGAAAAGCTATCATCTGTGATCATATTTTTTTTAAAGTGTTTTAGTTACTGAATTGGATATAATGTCTGTAACTAAGGCAATCTGTAAGTGTTCAAGATTGAGCACTTACTTCTCGTATCCATTTGTTCCAGTTCCTTTTTCGACAATGTCCAGTTTGGAGGAACCACTGTGTCTCGACAGATTTCCAGACATGAGAGGACTGGACAGGGTCCGGAGGTTCTCTTCTAGTGCTTGCAGGCCTAGGTCTGGTGAAACAAGTATTGAGGAACGTTGGGTTGACGATAGAACTTGCAGCTCATCCAACAGTTGCAAGTAAGTTAACTCATCTTCAGTAAACTGAAAGTATTGGGTCACTTACCCATTCAAATAGGGTAGTGTTCTTCTATGAATTTGCAATTTTTCCAAATGTTGCTTAAGTGGGTGATTCTTCTAATATAAGATATAAGATCATCTTGAGGTTAGTATTGACTATTTAAATGCAAATTCCGGTGTAGATGTATTTGTGTCTTGGCATTGCACAGAATGATATGAATTATGACCTTCAATTTGAATTGATGCTATTATAAGATCCTACTCTTACTTGGAAGAAAGTAATAGCATGTAAAATTTAGTACACAAGCTGATAGTTGTGTATTAAGTTAGGAAACATTTTGGTTATAAGCTTGGTTGTGTTATTTATTTATTTAATTTAAGGAATTTCTTCAGCTTTGAACTATACAATTATGGCTTAAATAGAAATTCTCAAACTAAATCATGATACTAAAAATGGTAAAGATTGATTTCAAGCAGTGGTTTTAGCAATGCCGTTTTATGCCATATTGATTTAAGAGGTTGGATGAACTAGGAGAAATATTGACCAAATGTAGGTTCTAACTTTATTTCTGTGCATTGTCTGGTTTTTATCATCCCTTCTCTTCTCTTTTCAGCCTTTAACTTGGCGTAGTTGTGTCAATGTTGCGATTCAGTCCTTTACTTTGCAGATTTCCCAACTGTGTCTAATTACCCCCTTGACTTGATGTAGAAGAATGGTGGCATTAGAAGATGAAAGTTTCTAATTACAACGTGGAGTTACCAGTGATCAGCCTCTGGAATCCTATTTCCAGTTGAACATTGTAACCATAAGTAGTACATAAATAATATCAAGAGACTGTTTTTTTCTGGATTGAGTCCTCTCATGTGAATTATTCTTATTTGTCATATAGTACAATACTTGTTCATTGACGTAATTGTTGGTGAATGTTGAGAAGTTGTAGAGCTTTATAATACTTCATATTTTGGTATTATTTATACAAATTTTGGTCGTGAAGCTAGTCGGGTGACGTCAGCAGTGGGTATTATTTGTTTTGATTTTTAATTTCTTGCATAAGTAAAATGTCTGATCTTGGTTTCAGTGGAGAATACACAAAACAGATCTTCTCATGTCGAGGACAGACAACGGATACTTTCTGGGAAGATTCCTTAAGCAAAAGAACTAAAAGCCTCGGCAGGAACCGCACCGTTTGTGATTTGTGGTTTTCTCCAGAGCGTCAGTATAACTCTCAGTGCTCCAACAAGGATGGAAGTGACGAAAAGAATAAGGTACTCTGACATTCTGAATCCCTTTCTTTGTTAGTAGCTAAGAAGTAACTAGCCTTTTGTTTTCCTAATATCTATAGTTAAGTTGGTTTCTATTTAGACTTGAAATCTTTCAGAAAGATACAGGTGAAATGTTCCTACTAACCTCAGACATTCTCCATTTTATGTCAGAATTTCTTACCTTAGGAGTGCTGAGAGTCCAGTTATTATCTTTATGACTTATAATCCCGTGGGATATATGTGTTAGTGACCTGTAAGAGTAGAAAGTGTTTCTTGCTTGTCCCGTCTGCAATAAATATCAGAGTACTTCAGTGCATTTATTAGAAGTTTTGTTCATTAAATTAGGCTTCAGCTTTACAGAGAGATTTTTATTAAGCTCAGATTTTTGTTAAGAGGTTGTCTGCAAATATGCGTAGAAGTTTGGCATGTTTACATGAAGAAAATTTTGGAGAATCCATGCGTTGTTGTGCAAGGTCCCACTCCCTGTTAATTTTGTTTACTTGGTGATCAAGTTTTTAGTGGGATACAGTTTAGTTGTATACTTGTGCTAGATGAAATAATATCTCATTACCAGAATGTATACAATTTGCAACAGCTTAATCCTGATTGTTTATTAGGCAAATACATTGGATTTAGGTTGATTACCAATTTTTTGTACTTAAGCATGTGTTAGTAACCACACACATGTCTTTTGTTTGCTAAGTAGACAAGTGTGTTAGTTTCATATTATCTCCACCGAAGGTGGGTGAACATTACTTCCTACTCTTCTATTGTAAGAAGAGAAGGAAGGTTTAGTCCCCACATGGCCACATCGAGTATATCATGCAATGGGTAGTCTGTTAGGTGTCTTTATATACCAATAGCACTTCTAAAAAAGTTTCTCAATGTCATAGAAATACATGCTTATATGTAAATCACTTATGATCTTCTACATTTTGATATCTGAAAAAAGTTTGACATAAAATAATGCTCCCTCAGTTTCTGCAAAAGAGAGACTTATCACTTTTGAAGAAACAGAGGTAGTAAACTTTTAATCGGGTAGCCGTTTCATGGCGTGTTGGGATGAAATGGGTTTTTCTTCAATGCAGTTTTTGAGAGATATACCAAAGTTTGTAAAGATCGTGGAAGTTGGTCCAAGGGACGGATTGCAAAATGAGAAGAATGTTGTACCTACATCTGTTAAGATCGAGCTGATACAAAGGCTAGTTTCTTCTGGATTGCCTGTTATCGAACCAACAAGTTTTGTCTCCCCAAAATGGGTACCCCAGGTAATTGGATCATTTCCTTTCTGGTTTATGGGTTTGGACTTGGATTCACGTTTTCCTTTCAATTTGGACTTGGGTCCACCTTTTTCTCCTTTTAAATTGTCACGAGCATTTTTGACTTAGTCACTCCTGATTACTAACTAGGTATTGAGGGTTGCTCCCTCATTTACTCTTTATAACTGCTACAAATGATGACGCTACCCATAATGTTCACTATCCCTAACGGCAGTTGGTTTTAAGCATAAACTAATGTGTACACCATACTTTCTCTGGTTGATCATTGGCTATGTACTGTAGAATAATTTTAGAATAACATGCTGCAGCAACTGTTGATTTGAAGTACACCATTTTTGTAAAAGTCGTTTATAAAAAGAGAAATATACATTATTACTTTGAAGTGTTATAAACCATGCGTCGGGGAGGGTTAGCTATGCCCTTGGTTCTCTCATCTTAACTAACTAATTTTTACTTACATCTAATGAATGAAACCCCATGGCAATGGTTTCTTTATAGATACATTGAGGTATTTTAATTGCAACTCCTGGTATACTACTCTATGTGATGGTCGTCAATTTTGTGTAGTTTAGCTTTCTGCTGAATTACCATATCACTTGGGGTTTTGTTCTCAACTTCTTATGCTTCTAGTTCCAGTGGATGAAATTTTACCTGATGAAATTTCTTAACTATTATACGACACAGCTAGCAGATGCAAAGGATGTAATGGAAGCAATTGGAACTGTTGAGGGAGTTAGATTTCCTGTGTTGACTCCGAACCTGAAGGTTAGCAATTGCATCTAGGGTGACAAAGAGAACATGTAAGTGCCAATTGTTTTTGAAGGATCTTGTTGATGGTTAAGTTACTGCTGCTAGGGTTTTGGAGCCGCTGTTGCAGCTGGAGCTAAAGAAGTGGCAATCTTCGCGTCGGCATCTGAATCCTTTTCCAAGTCAAATATTAATTGCACTATCGAAGATAGTCTTGCTCGTTATCGGGATGTTGCTCGTGCTGCTGGAAAGCTCTCAATTCCTATTCGCGGGTAATGCTTTGCATAATTGCAAATATATATTTTATTAGATTAAAGAACTACATTTCCTAATATGGTTTCGAGGTTTCGTATTATATCATTAGATCTACAGGAAACAAGCATCCGTTTTGTTTCTTGTGCTCATGACACATGTATGGCTTCCAATATTCAGTGGTATCCCCGTTCAGCTTTGGCTAAGAGAAGCAGTCATATAATATCTCGAAGTTCTCTAACAGTTGTCAAACATGCCAAGGATTTATCTCATCCTATCATCATTCATCAGCAGTGCATATTTTGGTTTTCAAGTCGTGGATAAGATCATAAGCTATTTTTCTAGTTTGTATTTAATGTCTGAAAGCCCTCCTTCAAGAATAAGTGGATGTTTAACTTTTGAATAAGAGCTTATTTCAAGTATATTGTACTGTGGTAGGTATATCTCCTGTGTTGTGGGATGTCCAGTGGAGGGACCAGTAGCTCCATCAAAGGTTGCATATGTGGCAAGAGAGCTTTATGGTATGGGTTGCTCCGAGATATCCCTTGGTGATACAATTGGAGTTGGTACACCAGGTAAAGTATTAAATAGCAAAGTCCGTGCAAACATCTTTTGTTACTCTCACCATTCAGGCCTATCTTGTCCTCCATTTAGAAAACCTCTTTTCTCTCGTTTCTAGATGCATACCTTTTCGATTGTTGGATACAGACTTTTTATTATGGTGAACCTATCTTGTGTCTTTTATTTTTCCCTGGTTTATGATTCATGACCCTTTGTGATGCTTACAACTATTCGTCTTTTGATGTGTTTTCATCGGCAAAGGGACTGTTGTTCCAATGCTCGAGGCTGTAATGGCAGTTGTTCCCTTGGAGAAGCTTGCTGTCCATTTCCATGACACTTACGGCCAGGCTCTTTCAAATATCTTGCTTTCTCTCCAAGTAAGTTGTTGTGCTTAGTTAGGGAAGAGAACTGTCGAAATCCTGTTACACTTGATAATCAAAAGATTGATCATAATTTATGTGATAACTGGACACCATCCTATATATATATATATATATATATTATATTAACATGTTCAATGAATTTCATTCCGGAAGATCCTTCACTGTCTATATGTTGTTGTGTAGAGTTTTTGTGTTTTGTGTTTTCAACTCTACATGTGCAGTTTTTCTTTCTTTTAATCTGAGAACTCTCCTTTATGTTTGATTTTAGATGGGGATTAGCACTGTGGATTCCTCTGTGTCCGGTCTAGGAGGTTGTCCATATGCAAAAGGTGCTTCTGGAAATGTTGCAACTGAGGATGTGGTCTACATGCTGAATGGGCTAGGAGTGAAGACCAATGTGGATCTCGGCAAGCTTATGTCAGCCGGGGAATTCATCTGCAAGCATCTTGCCCGTCCATCTGGATCCAAGACTGCAGTTGCTCTGAGCAGAATTACAGCAGATGCTTCTAAAATATGAGGAACAGAAAAGTAAAGTAAATCAAAATTATACATATATATATATATATGAAAAAAGAGGATAGTTCAGATGGTATATGTATAAAGTTCTGATAATACAGATATAGTCGTTTGATTCCATGGAGGAACAGAATAAAAATAAAATGGAGGAGTTCGTATGGTATAGAGACTTTTGGTTAAGAGAGATCTCTACTGCAGTGTCACTCCACTACGGTAAATTTTAGGGGTTGACTATCCTTCTAAGTAGGACCACTTAGTTTCCTATACCTTAGTAAGTAGTAACCTTAACCTTGAGGAAGATTCAGAGAGGTCGCAAGTTCGACCCTCAACCCCTTCATAGAAGGGGATTAGATCTAAGACACTCTTATATTGAAGATCCGTCGTCCTTGATAAAAGGTTTTAGCTCAGGTGCAGTCCTACACTGTCACGCTTTTACATAAACCGACATTCGCCATGAGGTTGTCTTATAAAAGTGCAGCTTTGTTCGTTCAAGGCAGTGTAAATTGGTACTATTACAAGAAGAGTGGGGTGGGTAAATGTAAGACACATTTGATGCTCTTAAGAGCAAGCAGGGTTCTCACCCTACCACTGTATGTGTAGTCTTTTTTAATCCTACATAAACCTGACAAAACGGAACTGCCAGAATAAAAATAAGACTAAAAAGAAAACTGTTAATGACACAAACAGCTCAATTATAAATTTAAAGTTGGAGATTACAAATTTTGGTGTAAATATCTTCTGAACCGACAGACAAATGGTGAATTGATATTATATCAGTCATGTCTCTTGATTATCAGCATGATTGGTGTTATTGTTACCTAACTCCTCTACATTATAAGTACACTCATCTTTAACATCCTGAGGGTTTATTCAGAGAGAAACCATCACCATGGGGTAATCCTCCTGAAACACCCATCCACCCCATTTCTTCCTCATAATCTCCCGGATCCTCAACCCAATCATCTACTCCGTTATCCAATTCTTCGACACATATAGGATCTTGTGTTTGTCTCACCGTCTTGCATGCTGCTGAGTGCCTAAACATTTCAAAGAATATAGAAAAGGTCAAAATTATACCACCTGAATCCACATCGTATACAGTAAGAGTTCAGAGACCCTTTGCCTTATATATACAAGGAAGATCTTGGACAGAGTCTACTAAGGTAAAAGAACTTGACAGTGGGGGACTAGGATACTCTAGCATAAATAGTGACTGGAATTTAAATCCTTATGCCTAAATACTACTTACATATGGAAAGTAACATGCAGGAGGGAATACTAAAGTTACCGTTCTTGAAGACGCAAGTTATAATGGACAAAGATGAGGTTGTCCAGCCTCTCATGTTCTAACCGATTCCTACTCTTTAAGTGGATGCGCTCAAAAGTGCTCCAATTTCTATCACAGCGGGTTCCACTGCAAGTCTGACTTGAGATTCTGATGGCAAAACGTTGCAGATCAGGATAATCTGCAGCATACAGCGACCACCATGTAGCTGTACAACAATATGTTATTTTCTGTAAGACAAGAAAAGGTTGCCAACAAGTAGAGAAGTGAAAGTTGACGACATTCTTAGAACCTTCGTATGATTCAAGTGAACGACCAAATCTTTGGTGGTAAATAAAATAAAAAACTCACCTGGGGCTAATGATCCTCGGTCCCGTATAGCTACAGGTCGACTGAAATCCCCTACAGCATCGTCATAAGAAATTTTTTGCCTTGTAATCATATCTTGGGCAGTTAAGCTAGGCTCTAACCCCTCAATGCAGTCAAGTAAGCCCTTTTGGATAACTGGATTGGTGCAAAAACCAGGGTTGTAAAATATGGAGGGGTTCAGAAAGTGTGCTGCCGCATGGAGAGGGCTGTGAAGGTCCTCTTCCCAGATACGATCAATGACTTTCAAGAAAGGCAAATGGCTAGACTCCTCGCTGTCAAATGAATCAATAATAGCTCTGCTTGCCTTTTCCATAGCATCATACAGATACCCCATACAAGGTCTCTCTTCACTGCCAACAAGGTTTAATATGGCAAGAAGGGGTTCAGTCACCTTAAGAGTTAGAGAACACAACGACCAGAACTGTGGATCCAGCACAGTTTCTGTAACCTTCCATGACCTTTGCTTAGACATAGCCGATTCCATCCATGTAGTACTAGTAAACATCTGGTGGAGAGGTTCTTTCAAGGAGACAATATTTTGCAGTGTTAAAAAGTTGGTCGCAAACCTTGTCAGGGCTGGTCTTACAATATCTCTTCCACCAGTTATCTTTCTCATTTTATTGAGGACCCATGCATGGTTATATATGAGTTGACATACCTTTTTGGCCCTTCTCAATGCCTCTTTGATCTCGTCGATTTCCCCCAATTCCTCGAGCATTAAATTGATACAGTGTGTTGCACAAGCACTCCAGAAAAAGGTCTTGTATTTATTCATTAACATTTTCCCAGCAGCCTTGTAGTTGGGTGTAGTGTCTGTTATGAAATGTACAATATTCCTTGGGCCTACCTCTTGAACAATGCTGTCGAAAAGATTGAAAAGTTCCTCGGAAGACTTTGAGGCCTCTGATGCATCAATAGATTTCAGGAATATGGTTCCCTTAGAACAGTATATGAAAAATTTTATCACCGTACAACCAGTTCTATTTATCCACCTATCAGCAATAACTGAGCACCCGGTCACCTCCCACGACTTCCTCAAGTCTTGACATAGCTCATCTGCTTCTTGGGTACTTCTATCTAACAAATCACCCCTCAAAGAATCATAGGAAGGCATTTTTATATCCAGGACCCACAGCTGAAATTGCATCCGCCATCTGTTGGAAATACAATGAGTTTGCTGCATTGAATGATAGTCCAGCATCATACATAAATTTGGCGACCGCCATATCAGCTTGATCAACACTTTCTTGAGAGGAAAAAGGTAGGTGCTGCAAAGGCGGTTGAGTGCTGGGTGTCCCAAGCGGTATAACTTGCTTTCTCTGCCTCTTTCTTCTACCAGAGGTACCTTCATCCCACTCTTTTCCACTTCTCCCACTATTGGACAATAACGGGCTCTTCAGTGAATCCTCATTCTTACATTCTTCCTTACCTTGAGAAGGTATATGGGGATCCCGGAAATCCACTTCTTGCAGCTTCTTTTTCCTTTCCCAAACTTTAAACCCTAAATGTTGCAGCATTTGAGATTTAACTTCTTCTGGCACTTTATCGCATGGGGCTATATTTCCTCTTTCCCCAGCTAAATGTTGCTTCAGTCTGGAAATTCCACCCCCCAAGATCATCTTGTGACAATATCTGCACTTTATCTTTTGCTGGTCGCCATCTACCATAAGTCCATGGACCCAACCAAGATCAGTGGCTCTAGGAGGCGCAGAACCCTTCAAACAGTCATTTAAAGAAAGAAGAGAAAAATGAACAAACACATCAACTTTATTACAATGAACACATTTTAAAAAATAAAACGAACTGAGGGAATCAGAGAACTGACAACAAAACAGGGACGAGTACAATCAAGATATGAGAAGGAATGTACATACAAGTAAAACTCACTTGTTCACTCTTGAATTGAACAGGTGGGAAGGAATCATACAACACCTGACTCTCAGTTGTTGGCTCTTCATGATCTGGTAAAAATCAGTTGACAAAAAGTTAGTCAAACCTTTAAATGGAAGAAGACAACGCCCTAATACCTGAAATCTATAGTAGCAAAACAGCAGTTTGAGTTTTGGTGTCCGACGCCGGCACTAGGCGCCCACACAGCGACCTAAAAGCATAAAATACTGAGAAACGAGAATTAGGGTTAGGTTAGTGTTAGTGTTACGTACATTCATTTCAAGGAAACAAAAATGACTATGTCCAGGCATACACTGAAGAACAGACAGACTCTCTTTGTTTTCTACTTTTTTTCCCCTTGTTCCATTTATTCAAGACTTGTACAGCTAAGTTGCATCCTAATTGAAGTTTAATATCCAACAGAGCTGTTGCCATGTCCAAGCGTGTCCAACGCCATTACCAGTGTCAATAGGTGTAGAAACAGCAAAATTTAGTAAAACAGGGTGCCGTTGTTGCAAAGCCTGAGATACAACAACCGTATAATCTAAGGGTCTCACACAGTCTCACAAGCCTCATAAACAAGAATACAAAACATTTATGCAGATAGGCAAGAATTTTCTTCTGATCATATTCTACAAATCAGTAGAAACTATATTCATATTGCAAGTTTTTATGTTTGGTAAGTGCATTGCTTGCTATGCAATGACTATTCGTTACAAACACAAGCGTAGGAACTACAAATCATGTATGTTAGATAGACTACACGTAAAATAATGACAAGAACAGGAGGACGACGAACCAGTGTAGATCGATTGGTGTGCTTCTTCTGCTTCGTGCAAAGCCCGCATATTGTCCATTCTTGCTGCTGCATAATCTCGATCAGATTCATCATCAGAGTCTGTATCCTTATCATCATATGCACGATCATTTGAAGCTTCTTCATGTACCTTTTTCCGCTTCTTATCTGTTGTTTTTCTCGTTTCCCATGCGACCAAGTGCTTTTCTATGAGTTCTCTTACTTCGTTTGGAACAGCTTCACATCCTCTAATTTCCCCTCTTCTACTAGCCAAGTGCTTTTTAAAGCGGGTAACACCTCCAATCATGATTCTGTTGCAATAATTGCACTGCACATGGTGCCTGTGCCCAGCAATCATTGTCCCATGTTCCCAACCTATGTCTCTTGCACGTGGCATTTTGTCACAATTCTAGCGGAAGTAGCCAAAAATCTGAAATACACATTCCATTGGCAAAAAATAACAAAGTGGTAAGTAATAGATTGGAGAAAATGCAAATTATCGCAATTATGGTATGTCTTGGTTGCAAGGAATGAACTAATCAAATTAATTTTGAAATTACAGAAAAGTCTGATATACAAGTGTTTGCCATTAGAGACCTGGATACATTTTTGGGTGGACTAGTAGACAGCACAAGACATGCCCACAACAACAACTACTCCGAAGTTTCCAGAAAACCAATACCAAATATCATGCAGCAGATAAACTGGATGATATTGGCAACAGATCCAGCTCCATAAAAATCATAATTCAAATTGAAATAATTTTCATATTGTCTTATTAAGCACTACAACTATAGAATTGGCTAAAAAAAAGAACATATTCTTTTCATAACCTTTCAAAAATATCACTGCAATAGTAATATATTATTCGAGAAAACTCTTATTACTAATTTCAACTACAGATTACCTTGAGCAAAGAAGCTTTAATCCGAGCAAAACCTTACAGTGACTGCCGCTGACATGCCGAGCAACCAACTGCCTGACCACAGCTCAAGCTTCGTTTTCACCTTCCTCATTCATCTGCTGAAAAAATATTAGAAAATTAATTAGGATTTAGCATATGCATTTCCTAAGTGATCGAATTAAATTATCTCTGTAAACGAAACAACAAATTGATTTTGTAACGGTGAAAATCAAATTCATGGAAGCAGCTATAGTAAGAAATCGAAATGGAAACAGCAACATAGAGAATGAAGCAGATATTGTTCATCAGAGGGAAGTAAATAACGGAGTTACAGAGGTGAAAATACGTACAATTAGATCGATATATCTGGGGAGATTCAGATGTTATAAAAGTCGTAAGTATTGTCGGGATTTTTGATCGTCGATGGAGAAAACGTTTTATCGAAAAAAAAAAAAGACGCCCCGGCGGGTGAGAAGGCAAAAACGATAGAAACCCTAGAAATATAATTAAGAGAACAGAATGAAACGTTATATTGATAAAAGAAAGAAAAAACCTGATTGTTTCTTTATTGGTGGTGAAAGACGGTTTCAGAGAATGCAGATCTATTTATGTTTTTGACGTTAAAAATCGTTCGAAACGGTTTTCACTCGCTCTCTTTCGTTGAGTGATTGAGTCGATATAACGTTGACCTGCTTATGCCCATCTTGACCGTTCTAAAACTTTAGAAGGTTGTTTAAAACATGGGAGACATTTCGAACCTGCTTGTCCTATTAGTAGGCTCAAAAACGGACGATTCAATGGGAACAGGCCGTTCCAGAAGAAATTGGACCTCGGCTCACTTTACCAAGGAATATATTCTTATAGGTTCTAACTTCTAAGCTGTGATTTATTGGCAGTTATGGAAGTGTAGAAAGAGTCAAGATCCAGACCCCACAGAGTTGATGCCTTCTAGTGCAAATTAGGACACAACCATACAAATCACATAAAAGCGAAGAGATTGAAGAGGGACAAGAAATTACCACATCTACTACTTAAAAATTCAACCCAAACTCAAAAGAAGAAAAGAGAAACAGAGTATTCTTTAAGTGAAATGTACCTATTACAGCATCAATCAGTTTCCAGGATCACTGGGTTTATTTAACTATAAAATAAAGTTTTACACCTTTAATAATTAGCTTATGGGTTGAACTTGATTCGCCACAGATCAATCTATGATAAGCTAAACAAATCTACTCTGTTATAAGTAAACTCCATTAAAAGGCGCTTCTAAAACGTAAAGAGAGCTCAATCAGCTATGGTAAAGAAAAATTCGAAAGACATCGAATAGTGCTTCCCACCAACTAAGGGTGTCATTTCTCTCCAACCGCCTATGCTTTCACATCATTTGCAATATTCTCAGGCTGTTCCTTTAGATCACCTTCAGCTTTAGACCTGTTAGTAGAAGAAACTAGTATATCTGACACAAATTTTATCAAAGAACAGAGCCCACCCAAGAAATTATGGTCAATGACACCTTCGCCATCCACGACATGAGCAAAATCAACAAGCTTAACTTCAGCACCTGAGCGGGAGCGCAACCCTTCCTCTCCCACCCCCGCCTTCTCATACACCATAAGAACGGAACAAGAGTAGAACTGGTACATTGTCTGATCCTCAAACCATGCTTTCAGCTCCAACAATTGTGCCAGAATCCCATCCGACCCACCATAGATTAATGATGCAAGTGCACAATCAGGTTCTGCATTTGAAGACGGGTTGGAAGAGACAAACCTCTTTAAAGTCAACTTAACATCCTCTAACGTAAAATCTTGGACGACCTTCTTATCAGGTTTCCAGTAACCAAGCTTTTCACTTTCATAGGTCTGTAAACCCGATATCCTGAAACCCAAGGGGACGCTTGTTGATTCTCTATCTTTCTTAAGGCATTTCATGATGTAGTCTTCTGAAGCTTGGGGATACCAAGTTCTGGACCCCATCTTGATATCCATGACAGATGGGTCCAGGCGATTTGAGACAATGTCTTGCAAAACAAGGTGAAGGTGCATACCAGATCCATCTGAAGCTTCTAGAAGTTGGGTTCCGTGGTAAGTAGGAAAAAATCGACGAATAGGAGTCGGGATTTTGCTATTGGAAGAGAATGAGGAATAGAAGGCAGCCTCTTTGGTGCCGCGCTCGTCACTTTGGAGGGGCTTGTAGAAGCGACCAGAATCATCTACGAGTGGCCCAAGCTTTCCAGCATGAGCTTGATGGCCTGCAACCTGATGATCAGGGGCCTTGAGCATTGTCTTGATAATAAAAGCTGAAGGTGATTTACTATATTTTGTCTCAGCACTATCAGTATCTACAATAAATGATCAACAGTGAAGGAATCCTTCTGCAATATTGACAGAGAAAGGAAGCGTGAAACAAAGAAATGAATAGCATAAGTATGAGAATTGTAGAGAAACCTCAATCTTCATTTAATAATAATATGACCAACAATATAGACTTGCATCCTTTTATAGGAAGACACCAAAACTCCTAATTTTAATACAAAAATAAATAATTTCTGAAAATAAGAAATTCTAATCCTAAAAAACTTGCCGAAGATATAAAGCTACTAAATAACTTCCATGAAAGATGTTGTACATCATATAAAGATTCAAAATCCTAGGTTATAATTAGACTCACTGAACAAGGTAAAACTACCAAGAAATTCATTAGCATGCTTAAGATTGTTTATTTAGGAAAGCCTTTCAAGAAGGTAACTGCTCCGAAGGGTAACTGCTTAAGAACTCTGATCTGTTAATTTTATAGCCAAAAGGTGAAGCTCCGATGCTATACCACAAAATGAAGTAAGACCAAACATCTTCATTATGTGGATGACACTGGTCAAAAAGAATAATGGAAACCTGTAACAGAAAAGCATTCTTTACTTTCCAATTGACCTCCAAGTTCTCTTGCCAGGTAAGTGCCTGCAGTTCTACTAAATAATGTGATATCAGTAAGTTTTGTGTATCATATTATCTCTTTAGCGAATGAACCACGTGAAGCTAGCCAGTGTTAAGTTGCAGGTTTACGGGGAAGTGATTTGAGTGATGACAGGGGGTGTTGAGAGTTAGGTGCAAGAGGTGACTATACTTTGCCAAAGCCAAGAGTTTGGTCGGTAAGGCACCATACTCGAAAACTTACCTAGAGTTTTAAGAACCACACTTCCTCTTGTTTTGCTCCCCACGAGTGGTATAAGAAATATTCTTATACCGTGAATTAGCAAGCTCCCAAGGAATAACAGCTCCTGATGATTTCAGCATTCCAACCAAATCCTGGAACAGATTCTTGTCTTCCTCATTTAGAAAGAGAAACGCTGTCCCTTCCTCTCCCAATCTAGAAGCTCTTCCAATCTGGTGAATGTACTCTTTAATCGAGTTCGGCATGTCAAATACAATTACTTGTCTCACTTTCAAAAGATCTACTCCCCGTCCTAAAACACCAGTAGCTACGATGATAGAAACCTCCCCAGTCAAAAACAACCTTAGCGTGTTCCTCCGTTCCTTCATGGGCTTCTCCCCATGAAATGGTAGAGCTTTTATCCCAGTGGTGACCGTGATTGCTTCCGAGAGAAGATCAGCTCCTAGTCTTGAACCCACAAATACCACAACAGGTGGTTTGAAATGCTGCTGGCTCATTAGTATCTCAAAGAGTTTCCGTTTCTTATGCTTCGACTCCACCCAGATAGCTATTTGCTTCACAGACTTGTTTGTCCCATTATCCTTTCCAGCAGTGACAAATACCAAATCCTTAGCTAACAAACTACCGATGTTCTCCACCTCTCGAGGAACTGTCGCCGAGTACATTAAAATCTGAGGCTGAGAAAGAGCTAGAAAAACCTGCATAACCTGATCCCGAAAGCCTCTCTCAAGCATGCAATCTACCTCATCCAATGCCAAGATAGAAACTTCATCCAATTCGACATTGTGCTTGGTTAAAAGATCAATGAGCCTACCAGGAGTTCCAACAATCAATTCCACCCCATGATGAATGCGGTAGATTTGTCCAGCCATTGGCTCACCACCAACTACAAGAGCAGTTTTAAAGGGTAAACCGTTTCCAAGCACCTTAGCTTGTTCCTCTACCTGCACACACAGCTCTCTAGTTGGTGCTAAAACCATTGCCAAAGGTTTCCTCTGGCTGGTGGGGTTCGCAAGGCGAAATTTTGAGCAACGAGAAACTATGGGAACCAAAAAGGAGGCTGTTTTACCAGAGCCTGTAGCAGCTGAAACAAGTAAATTTCGGCCAGTTAAAGCAATAGGGATGGCTTGCATTTGGATAGGTGTAGGAACTTCATATCCTGCAGCTTCTAGATTTTTCTGGACCTTCTGAGGAAGATTGCAAGAAGAAAATGACAAAATAGGGGGAGGAACACTCGCACCCTTGACTTGTATCTCAAGTTTGTTCCGAAGCACTTCCACCTCATTGTCGCTTAATGAAGGAGCTTTTAATATATCATCATCATTATCCCTAACGTAAACGCATTCATCAACAACAGGTATTCTTACTTGATGTGGGAGTTTTTCTCGCTTTTGGGCATTGGAGAGCCTACCAAGCAGGGTTGACTTACACTCAATGCTGCAAATATCGTCATCTGTTTCATCGCAGATATACTCACCATAGCGACCACAAATAACACAACAAGGTTCCCCTGGTAAGGCTTCTCTCTGATCCCAACACTTTTCCTTCACTACACTCACTGCATCAGACACTACATTTCAAAAGTTATGTCACTGGTCTTATACCCTTACAATCTACACAAAACTTAAAGACATTACTCTACTAGAGTTTGAGATAACTGATGAATTTTGCAACAAAATCACCAATTCAACTTAGAACCTTCAGTACTACCTCGATAACCAACAAACTAGCACAAATGCCTCAGACTCTTAATTTATACAATGTAACAGAATGTCGCTTGCACTTTGAATGGGAAAGCTACTGATGTCACACGAGTGTTTTTCAAATATTCAGCAAAAATTGGATCACGCATGACAATCACATTTCTATAAATGCGACCATAAAAAAACACACAAAAAAAGAAAAGAAAGAGTCGACTAGATCCCAATTACCTGTGGCTTCACCACTGTGAGTTACTGGCGACAAAGTTTTGTGGTCATTAACCTCATGTTTGTCTTCCATGTACGGTTTCCGAAAGAACTTACACGAGTAGATATAACTTTTAGGACCTACAATATGTAATGGAAACCACAGACAAGTAAATATCATGTGAAACTCCATCACGTATTTCACGGTAGATATATCATGTAGTAACCTTCAAAAACCCTCCAAAGATGGTTTAAACATCAAGGCCCTGCTTGGCATGCATGAAAAATTTGCAGCATATTTACAAAACTCTGGAGCTTCGCATAGGCCCAAACGCGGAGTTACACAGCTGCTAGGTACGCTAGTCATGTGTAAACGTTGGCACATGCAAAATAATAAAACTACTCCAAAATTACAAAAAAATTGACATTCAAAGTTGCATCAAGCTTGCCAGGTACACAGAAAAAACTGGTGCATAAATCATTTAGTTCAAAGTGAAACAGAAGAATAGTCATCATTCAAGTTCACAAGCTTGTCACACCAAAGGAGGATACACATTTTACCAAACACCTACTGAGTAGTTTGTTTGTTTTACAGTAAACATAAATTCATATTCCAAGATTATCAACAGTCTAGGTCTGTTAAACTACAAACAATTCAACAACAAGGCAAGCGGATCAATCCATGCCGACTGCAGGTGCAAGTAAACTGAAACCTTGTGAAATCATCCTGATTGCTATTCACAAAATATGACCTGATATCACCAAAGATTCCTAATGATACGAATATGTCTACTTCTATAACAACAAATTCTTTCATACAGAGCCGAATTCTCCGTATGTTTTAGTTGAAGTTGTGGAACAAAGAAAATAGTCCAGGAACAGATCAAGAAAAATAAAAAATTATGGAGAAATCTAATCAGAAATTAAAAAACAAAAAAAATAACATTACAAAAATCTGAACAGTGCTTACTTAAATTGTAGAGCCTTGGTTGATGGAAATGCGGTGGTTGTTAAACTTGATGAAGAAATAAGAGAAAACGACGGGTGAACGGGTTAATTTCACAGCATTAACTTTTGAAAGAGAAGTATTGGATGAATGGATAATGCGAAGTAACCCTAAATCAATAGCGATGAGATAAAGAGAGAAAACACTTGGGGTGGTTTTTACACAAAGGTCGGTCAAATTGTTTAAAGTTGAACGAGACTGTTGGTTGACATTCGGTGATTTTGGAGACAATGACTCGCCTGCCCTACCAAATTGCCAAAGCAAGATATCTGCTCTAGCCGTGCTCACTAGTTGACGACGTTTGAGGTCCTCAGAATAACTACAGTGCCGGATGCTATGTGTTCCAAGGTTCTTAAATCTAACAGGGCGTCAATTGGGATTTTTTTTTTTTTTTTTTTTTTGTAAGTCAGGTGTATTCAAAAAAACTAAGGGTGTTAGTAACCCTTACATCAAGATGAGTAGAGCCATCGAATGTTGAGCTATTAGTTTCAACCCTAACATTTGATTTATCTACTTTTAAAGCATAATTAATACAAGAAGGAGGCTCATTCCTCCAATTGAGAATGTTTCTGAAGGATTTGGCTTCCTTGGCCAAAACATCAGCTACATTGTTTGTTGTTCTTGGTACAAAATAAAAACCTAAAAAATTATGACACTGATTGAACTCTCTTTTAACTTCATCCATTATTGTCTGGTTCTGCCATGCAATTTGTGATGCCTTCCCATTCAAACAATCAAAAAGATTCTTGCAATCACCTTCCACAGAAAAGTTGGACACTCCTCTTTCAGCTACCCATTTAGCTCCCTGCAACATTCCTATGGCTTCCGCTTCTTCAGAAGTAGAAGTTGTGAATGGTCCTGCTCTGCCTTGTTCAAAGTCTCCTGCATCAATCCTAAGAATTAAAGAGAAACCTACAGGTGTATCCACAGAAATCCAAGCAACATTTATATTGAGTTTCAGTTGTGTTCTCTTAGGAGGAGACCATTTATAAATCTCAGGCTTGTCAGTTGATGGTTGCCTAATTGGGATGTTATCCTTATACTAGATATCTAAAAATCTTTGTATTTCTAAACCTACTTGAGCACTAGTTTGTTGTTTGTTTTCAAAAACTCTATTACATCTTTCCTTCCAAATGAACCAGGCTTTTGGCAGGATTATTTCTATCGGTATAGATGGATTTGTTTTCCCAATCCAATCCTTACAGATATCCAGGAAGGTTATGGAACTGTCAAAGTTAAGCACTACAGGAGATGGCTCTGTAGACCAGACAGACTTGGCAAAAGGACAAAAAAGTAGTAAATTTTCTATAGATTCTACAACATTGCAGCCAAAAGAACAGTTAGGATGAATATCCTCCATAAATTTAGACAGTTTCAGATTCGTAGAGAGGGCATTATGTAAACCAGGCAAAAATTTTAATTCTTTGAGACACATTTAGATTCCATAATTTGTTCCAAAAAGAGTCTGGCAGTCCTAAGTTGTAATGATTCACAGTTGTTTCAGTAAGTTTGTTATATATAGATTTCACAGTAAAAACACCAGATTTTGCAAGGAGCCATCTAAGAGTATCTGGTTTGTCTCTAACTATTCTAGTATTGATTATTTTCCTAGCAATATGTTCAGGAACATTTCAAAAATTAAGACAGAGTTCCACTTCTTAGTGAGTGGATCAATCAGATCCTTCACAAGTGTTAAGTGAGAATTTGTAGCTATCCTAAAGCTACTAAGGTTATTTTCCATTTTGGGTATCCATCTATCATCCCAAATGTTAATATTTAAGCCATCCCTGTTTCCCATATGTTATTTTATTCAACAAGCTGTATACCCCTACTTATGCATTTCCAAATCCAAGAACTACTTGTAGGGGTTTTAGCATTGAGAACAGAGGATTTTCTGAAGTATCTAGGCTTTAACTGTGACACCCATAAGGCTTTTGGCTCAGTTATTACTCTCCGGGATAATTTAGTTATCATTGCTAAATTAAATTTTTGAGCATTTCTGAATCCTAGCCCACCTTTATTTTTAGGTTTACAAAGACAAGAATAGGAGTTTTATCAAACTCTGTTTCTGCTGCTGCTGCTGCTGAAGAGGAAGAACACGAAGAACATTGACGCAAGGAAAATAGTCGCAGAACAGTGTCGTTGTTCAACAGCAGATGAGCAGTAACGTTTATATACAACAATTAACCATTATTCCTCTTTGTACCAGAGATCTGTAACACTTTTATGCTGTTGCAAATCAGCTGCTTTACACCTTTCACTCTTTTAATCAACTTTTGAGCAACAAACATGCATTTTGAGCAAGTGATTAATATGAGGAGCTAAACCCCATTGATGAGGCGATAGAGGAAGCTATTTTTCCAACAAAAAGTGGTATATTCTTATTTATTTATCGCAATTATTTTTATGATTGTTTTGCCTTGTGTGAAAATTGTTTGAATGATTCTTGTTAAGAAATTGTTATTTCTTTTGATAGAGCATGCTTGGACCTAGGTTTTTGATGTTCTATGCTTCGGATTTACACTTGTTATTTTGAGAATCTACTTGATGCAATAGTTTAGAATCAAATTGAACGAAAAAAATTGCATGAATATAAATATTGGATTAAATCACTTTGAATTTGGAAAATAGTGGAATCTTAGTCTTAGTGTTCTTTTAATATTGATATCAACCTTGATTGAGTTTCTTATAATTTTTAGTGATTTTTCTATTTTAATATTAGAATTTAAGTCTAATTAATATCCTTCACAAGTCTGAGAATCGAACCACTTTTACCACTATCTACAAATCACATCAATTTTTGGCGACGCCGACGCGGACTTGTTTTTAGAGTTTTAGATTTTTTTTATTTTTTTTATTTTTTTTTACTTTTTAGTTTTTTAGTTTTTAATTATTATTTTTGTCCTTTTTTATGTTTTTGGGTATTTATCTTGTGTCTACAGGTTCTGGATCATAAAGAAAATTGAGCCAAAGAGTTTGGTGAGTTCATAAAGACTTGGAGCTAAAGATTAAAGCAAAAAGAACAGAAAAGAAGACAATTTTATTTTAGACAATTTTAGTTTAGGGTTTGTTTATTTTCTTTTAGGAAAAAAAAATTGTATTAGGGTTTATTATTTTTGTAATTTTTCTTTACTTTTTTTTGGACTTTGGGACATTATTTTTTTTATTACCCTACGGAAGGGTACTTTAAATATAAACTGTTTGCAGAGAAGGAGGACAATTACGATGTTGTCTCTGCACCTTGGGTTCGTATACTAGACATCAGAGTCAGTGGCCCGAGTCGATTACAACTGATTCTTCCCTCGTCTGGAACGGGAGGTAAGATTCTAAACACTCGCGAATCCCCTGTCAGCGAGTTGCTGGACTCCTTCGTATGCATATATGTTGAGGACTGAATACGGACATTTATTTTTCTAGTAAAGGGCAAGGCCTGGCCATACAAGATAAGGGTTCGGATTTCATCACCGTTCTCTTCTTGCCCGCTTTAGGAACACGTAAATTACGCGAACCTAAGCCTAAAATTTTGACTAGAACGAGACCGATAGGGTAACGAGCTTAACAGGAAAGTCATTCGAAAAATATTGGTTACTATTTTAAGCATACTTCAAAGTTCTTGACGGTTTCTGTAAGTTGAATGCGTGACTGCGCCGCCTTGTAATACCGGTGAGTCCTTGGGTATCAAAGCTCCACCGACCTTCCCTCGCCTCTATTCAACTTATGTTAACTCGGATTGATTCCAGAGGGGTTTGCTTAAATTGTAACGAATTCCCGTTCGAAGGACTAGAAGTTGGTCTAGAAACAATCTAAGTGGATCCATCATGCTTTTTGTTTGCTATAAATCAATAGGTTTGATTTGGTTGAGTCGGCCTTGATCTGTGTTTGCTTACCCTTCCAATTTAGAAAATTCTATTGTATGCCTGAACGTAAAAGAGACGCACTAGGTAGATTTGTTAAAGAGAAACCTAGTAGTTCGAAGCGTCTCGATTACCTTAATCTAGAAAGTCCGAATTTTGAAGAGTTTGTTTTTGAACGTCCTTTGACTGAGGAGAGAATCCATGTTGCTCCGATAGCGCCAGAAATGGCAACTTTGAAAGCTTTGTTGAATCCAACTAGGACTACTCGTCCTTCGTGTATTAAGTTCGCTGAAACGGAGGCACCCTATGAACTGAAACCTGGGACCTTACAGATGCTCCCAATCTTTTTAGGGAAATAAAATGAAAACCCTTATTACCATGTTAGGGATTTTGAGGAAATTTTTAGTACTCTAAGAATTAGAGGCTTAGATGATGATGCTTTGAAACTTAGGTTATTCCCATTTTCCCTGAAAGATAAGGCCAAGTCGTGGCTGTATAGTTTGGACTCCGAGTCAATTGAGACATATGAAAAACTTACATCTGCTTTTTTCAATAAGTTTTTCCCTAGGCACAAAACATCGTCGATTAGGACGCAAATATGCACATTTTCACAACAAGAGGGAGAATCTTTATATAGGTATTTGGAAAGGTTCAATGATTTATTATCCCAGTGTCCTCATCATGGTTTAGAAAAGGTTAGGCTAGTTCAAATCCTTTATGAGGGTTTAGATTATTCCACAACGACCATGGTTGAGTCTCTATGCACTGGTGGATTTGAAAACCAAACTGTTGATGCGGCGATGGATTTTTTTAATGAAATCACCGAAAAAACCCAGCAATGGGAAAATAGTAGGGCACCCCAGAAAAAAATTCTTTTAAGTAGAGGAAACGTTAATAGGGTAGAAGGAGGCTATGAATCAGATGCCAAAATTGTTGTTATAGCAAAAAGGTTAGAAGCCTTAGAAGTGGGCCAGACTAGTGGTAGAGTGGAGCCTTTTTGGGAAGGCCAGAATATTGAAGAGCAGCCAATGCTCTTTATAATAACACTAGATTTGATAACCGTCAAAAGATTGACCCATATTCAGAAACCTATAATCCTGGTTGGAGAAACCATCCGAACCTTTCGTGGTCTAAGGGCCAAAGTCAAGGTCAGTTTAGTAATTCTAATGCTCCCCCAGGTTTTGGCTATACTAAGAATCCTTCAGGACTAGCTCAGTTTCAGAATCAGTCAGATAAGAAAATCCTAAGTTTAGAGGAATCTCTCGCCTTGTTAACTCAGCAAACTGCAAAATTTCAGTTATCCGTAGAACAAGTCTACAAGCTAGTAACAGGATAGGACAAGAAAATAGTCAGGCTATTTCCGAGTTAAAAACCCAGGTTGGTCTGATAAGTGATTCTTTGAGAGAAAAAGGTAAGTTTCCTAGTCAAACACAACCCAACCCTAGAGGAGTTCATGAATTAGGTGCAAAACCATCGAATCAATTGAATGTTGTTAGAACCCTTAGAAGTGGTAGAGTTGTAGACAATAAGGTAACCATGCCCGATAGTGAACATACTGTAGTTCACCCCTCAGGATCTCACCTCTCAGGACCAGTAGCTGAAGAGACTGATAAAGTTTCTGATGATGTGAATTCGGTTCCTGAAAGGTCTGATTTTATGCCTAGAGCCCCATTTCCTCAGCTATTAGTACCAACAAAGAAGGAATCGAACTTTAATGACATAGTGGAGGTTTTTAAGCAAGTTACCATAAACCTTCCCTTATTAGATGCAATTAGGCAAATTCCTGCTTATGCCAAGTTCCTTAAGGATATGTGTACGCGAAAGCGAAAACTTAGCGTCCATAAGAAAGCCTTTTTAGCTAGTCACGTAAGTTCAATCATTCAGAACACCACAACTCCAAAGTACAAAGACCCAGGTTCTCCTACCATTGCTTGCACAATAGGTAACTTCCGGGTAGAAAAAGCTTTACTTGACTTAGGAGCCAGTGTGAACTTACTGCCATTCCATGTATACTTACAGCTAGGACTTGGTGAAATGAAACCTACTCAGATGACACTGCAGTTAGCTGATAGGTCTGTTAAAATCCCTCGAGGTGTTATCGAGGATGTTCTTATTGAGGTCGACAAGTTTATTTATCCAGTGGATTTCGTGGTCCTAGATACCCAACCTGTCCCTGACCCAGAGAACCAGATACCTGTGATTTTAGGTCGCCCATTTTTAGCTACGTCTAATGCGATCATTAACTGTCGAAATGGTGTGATGAGTTTATCTTTTGGTAATATGACTATGGAGATGAACATTTTTAATGTCAGTAAGCAACCTCATGAGCTAGATGACACATGTGTTGAGAGGTGAACATGATAGAAGCCTTAGTTCAGGAGTCATTACCAAACATTTTGTCTGAAGACCCATTAGAAAGTTGTCTATCCCATTTTGGTTTAGATTTTGACGACGATAGCACTATTGAACAGGTGAATGCTCTATTAGATTCTACCCCTGTGTTAGACACTGATAGATGGAAAGCTAGGTTCGAACCGTTACCAGTTTCTGAGACTACCCTAATTCCTTCTTTAGAAGAGCCCCCAAAGTTGGACCTTAAACCACTACCCGATACTCTAAAGTATGTGTTTTTAGGCCCATCTGAGACTTTACCTGTGATTGTAGCTTCCGATTTGGATAGTGATCAGGAAAGTAGGCTAGTAAATGTACTTCAAGACAATAAGGAAGCTTTAGGGTGGACTATAGCAGACATTAAGGGTATAAGTCCTACTGTGTGTATGCATCAGATTCATTTAGAGGAAGACTCCAAACCTTCTAGGGAGATGCAACGTCGACTGAACCCTAACATGAAAGAGGTAGTTCGAAAAGAGGTGCTTAAGTTGTTAGATGCGGGTATTATTTACCCAATTTCAGACAGTAAGTGGGTCAGCCCTGTTCAGGTTGTCCCCAAGAAATCAGGTATCACTGTAGTCCAGAATGATAATAATGAATTAATCCCAACCCGAGTGACCACGGGATGGCGTGTGTGTATTGACTATAGGAAATTGAACAAGGTCACAAGGAAGGATCACTTTCCCCTTCCTTTTATCGACCAAATGCTAGAGCGATTAGCTGGACATAGTCACTATTGCTTCTTAGATGGCTACTCCGGTTATAATCAGATCGTTATTGCCCCAGAAGACCAAGAGAAAACCACTTTTACCTGTCCCTTTGGTACCTTTGCGTATAGACGCATGCCTTTCGGGCTATGTAATGCCCCTGCAACTTTTCAGCGTTGTATGATGAGCATATTTTCTGATATGGTAGAACGGTTTTAGAGGTCTTTATGGATGATTTTTCAGTGTTTGGTTCATCTTTCGATGAGTGCTTGCATCATTTGACATTAGTGTTGACTAGGTGTAAGGAAAAAAATTTAGTGCTTAATTGGGAAAAATGCCATTTCATGGTTAAATCAGGAATTGTGTTAGGGCACATCGTTCTTCAAAGGGTATAGAGGTAGACAAAGCCAAAGTTGACCTTATTAAGACTTTACAGGTCCCAAAAACCGTAAAAATATTAGGTCATTCCTAGGGCATGCAGGTTTTTACCGTCGATTCATTAAGGATTTTAGCTTGATTTCTAGACCTCTTTGCAATTTGCTTGCAAAGATGTTAAGTTTTCTTTGATGATGCTTGTTTAGAGGCTTTTGAGAAGCTTAAAACTTTACTCACTACTGCCCCGATAGTCCAGGCACCTAACTGGAACCTACCCTTTGAATTATGTGTGATGCTTCAGATTATGCTATAGGCGTTGTGCTAGGTCAACGAGAAAACAAATTACTCATGTGATTTATATGCTAGCAAAACTCTGAATGATGCCCAAATGAACTATACAACTACCGAGAAGGAATTTTAGCCATCGTGTTTGCCTTGGATAAGTTTAGATCCTATTATTCTAAGATAATCTATACTGATCATGCTGCTTTGAAATACCTTTTATCTAAGAAGGATACCAAACCTAGATTGATTAGATGGATCCTTTTTACAAGAATTTTCCGACATTAGAGACAAAAGGGTGCAGAAATGTAGTAGCAGACCACTTGTCTAGGCTAGTTGTTAGTTCCCCTAATATTCCCTTCCTATAAGGGACAGTTTCCTGATGAACAATTGTTTCTGTTTCCCAATCACCTTGGTATGCAAATATAGTGAATTATCTTGTTACTGGTCGAACCTCAACATTGGGGTAAGCAAGATCGTTCTAGGTTTTTAGCCGAGGTTAAGCATTTCTTTTGGGACGATCCTTATCTGTTTAAGTATTGTCCGGACCAGATTATTAGGAGATGTGTATCTGAGAGTGACCAGTCTAGTATTATCTCCTTTTGTCATGAACATGCATGTGGGGGTCATTTTAGTGCTAAGAAGACTGCTGCTAAGATTTTGCAGTGTGGATTTTACTGGCCTTCGTTGTTTAAAGATTCCCATAGTCATTGTGTTTCTTGTGAGCGTTGCCAGAAGTTAGGAACCATTTCCCGTAGAAATATGATGCCTTTGAACCCTATTTTAGTGATTGAGGTCTTTGATGTGTGGGGCATTGATTTTATGGGTCCATTTCCTATTTCGTTTGGTTATCTTTACATACTTGTCGCTGTAGACTATGTGTCTAAGTGGGTTGAGGCGGTTCCGTGTAAACGAATGACCACAGGGTCGTAGTCCAGTTTTTGAAAGAGAATATACTTACACGTTTTGGTACGCCGCGAGCTATAATTAGTGATGGAGGTTCACACTTTTGTAATAGACCGTTTGCTCTTTTAATGAAACAATACGGTATTACCCATAAAGTAGCAACCCCATATCACCCTCAGACTAGTGGTCAGGTAGAGGTTTCCAATAGGGAAATTAAACGTATTCTAGAGAAAACAGTTAATCCAAAGGAAAGACTGGTCGTCGAGGCTTACTGATGCCTTATGGGCTTACCGTACTGCGTTTAAGACACCCATTGGAATGTCACCTTATCGTTTAGTGTTTGGCAAGGCATGTCACCTGCCTGTTGAGTTAGAGCATCGAGCCTATTGGGCTATTAAGAACTTAAACTTTTCACTTGACAAGGCAGGAGCTCAAAGAAAGCTCCAGCTCAATGAGTTGGACGAGATTCGTAGAGATGCATACGATAGTGCTAAGGAGTATAAGAACAAAATGAAACTTGTGCATGATAGGAATATTTTACGAAAGTCATTTTCTCCAGGTCAAAAAGTTCTTCTGTATGA
Organism: Papaver somniferum; assembly: GCF_003573695.1. Taxonomy (NCBI): domain Eukaryota; kingdom Viridiplantae; phylum Streptophyta; class Magnoliopsida; order Ranunculales; family Papaveraceae; genus Papaver; species Papaver somniferum. The sequence continues at coordinate 31,012,591 of NC_039368.1, forward strand.
CACTCGTTTGCATCTATTCCCCGGGAAGTTGCGCTCTCGGTGGACCGGTCCTTTTGTGGTCCGTACTGTTTTTCCTCATGGCGCTGTTGAGATTGAGACACCAGATGGTAGTAGTTCTTCGAAGGTTAACGGTCAGCGATTGAAGCCCTTTTTAGAGCCTTTTCCTACAGGTGATGTTGAGGAGGTCCCTCTGGAGGACCCTGTTTACCTTGATTGACCATCGAGGCGATTTTGTATGTTGTATAATATTTTTGTAGGTTTTTGGTTACACTTCACCCAGGTACTATCTTTCCGACTTCTCTCTTTACTATTTCCTCATGTTACTTATATTTTTGGTACTGTTCTTTATTAGAAACATTGAGGACAATGTTAGATTTAAGTTTGGGGGTGGGGTAGAACTTTTTGTTACCTTTTCGTTGCAATAAATAAACTCCAGAGCCTAGAAATTTATCCCTATTAAGGATGGCACTAACCAATCTAAGTGGATGGAAGCATTTTGGTTGTAGGAGTTGAGGAACCAATCTGACTAGATGGCAACATCTAAAGAGTCTATTCATAAAAGCACAGAGCTCAGGTGTTAGAAATAACATGATAGTTTCACCATATCTCGTTGAGTCCTTTTCACTTCTGTTTTTATTTTGTTGTTTTTAAACTATGTTTCTCTAAGTGATTAGGTGGGGCTCACGATTCAAGTTGTTACCAATGCTAGGGTGAATTAGAGTGATTGAGATACAAAAAAAAAAAAGAAAGAGACCAGACCATCAGACCAACTGGAATAAATTCAATAAAGTCGACCACTGGAACCCTTGTATATGCCAGTTGTGTTGACCTAGAGTTAGGATTATCAATCACTGGTTCCCTTGTATATGCCAGTGTGTTGATATTAGTCAGACTAGTATCTCAGTCCATTAGGATAGGTTCATTTTGGCGGAGGCCTTCAGACAGATATGAGAAACACCGTTCACCTAGTAAACATCAAAACCATCTATGTTTTTCTATATCCATCTTCTTGATCTATCCATGTGATTAGTTTTGACTCCGGATATTGATGTCCATAGTGCGACTATCTGAGTAGAGCTCTGTCACTTCATATGAATTTTAGTATGCTTGAGTGCGAACTCGTGTACAACAATTGGAATTTCGCATCAGGGTACTTCCTCCTGTAGTCAATAAGTATGCCAACCAAGGAGATTCTTTAGTGCCTTCCAAGGTTCTGTGTAGATAGCTAGGGTCTGGAGTATAAAGGTTTTGTGGGTATACCTCTGGTAAGCCCTCCGGAGACAACACTCCGCCACTAGGGACACCTAGGGGTTTAAAGGCTTATTGCATACGCTAAATGCAATCGACGATGCCTGCGACAGTGAGTTAGGATTTTATTTCTATTTTATTTTTGCTCGAGGACTAGCAAATAATAGGTTTGGGGGTATTTGATAGACACATTTTTGTGTCTGATGTCTCATTGTATATATTGTTAGTGCTCATTTTGTATTATTTGGTTTTTATTCTTTGTAGGTTTTTTGGAATAAATTTTGGAAATTGGCTCGAAAAGTTTTTTGCGTTCATGGAGGACATTTGCTATTCGGACCCACTTTGGATAAGGGGTAACCTAATTACTAAGGGGCATCCAATTTCCAGGCAGCTGCTAATCGCACCCCTACTCTGGATAGGGGGTGACCATCTTCTAGATTTGAATTATAGGTTTTGGCGGGAAATATCTTGACAGTTTCTGGCAGATTTAGGGTTCTTGATTTGAAGGAGTTTGAGGTCGATTAAACCTCTGATTTTCATAGGATAGACTCCTTATGGGTCTAGGAATCTGATATGGGTGTTGAAATCGATTAGACTGGGCTCAATCGACGAATTTTTATCACAACAGAAAATATGGAAAGTCACGTGTGTGACCTGTTTTAGGGAATTTTAGAGAGATTAAAGTGTTGTAAACCTTCCCAAAGATTTGTATCTATCTAAGGAAGAGTTTAGAATAAAAAGGAAAGCTCAGAAACGCGTAGAAATTCTAAAACAAGAAATTGCCGCAACTTTGCCGTGAAGAGAAGGAAAGAGATTTTGGAAGATTTGGGAGAGATTTAATCGGTATTTTTGATATAAATAGATTGTTTGGGTCATATAGAAGGCGTGTCGAGAGTTTGGGGACCTGAAGAGAGCCAGAGAAGAAGAATCAGAGTCTGCTGCTGCTGCTGCTGAAGAGGAAGAACACGAAGAACATTGACGCACGGAAAACAGTCGCAGAACAGTGTCGTTGTTCAACAGCAGAAGAGCAGTAACGTTTATATACAACAGTTAATCATTATTCCTCTTTGTACCAGAGATCTGTAACACTTTTACGCTGTTGCAAATTAGCTGTTTTACACCTTTCACTCTTTTAATCAACTTTTGAGCAACAAACATGTATTTTGAGCAAGTGATTAATATGAGGAGCTAAACCCCATTGCTGAGGCGATAAGGGAAGCTATTTTTCCAACAAAAAGTGGTATATTCTTATTTATTTATTTATCGCAATTATTTTTATGATTGTTTTGCCTTGAGTGAAAATTGTTTGAATGATTCTTGTTAAACAATTGTTATTTCTTTTGATAGAGCATGCTTGGACCTAGGTTTTTGATGTTATATGCTTCGGATTTACACTTGTTATTTTGAGGATCTACTTGTTGCAATAGTTTAGAATCAAATTGAACGAAAAAAATTGCATGAATATAAATATTGGATTAAATCACTTTGAATTTAGAAAATAGTGGAATCTTAGCCTTAGTGTTCTTTTAATATTGATATCAACCTTGATTGAGTTTGCTATAATTTTTAGTGAGTTTTCTATTTTGATATTATAATTTAAGTCTAATTAATATCCTTCACAAGTCTGAGAATCGAACCACTTTTACCACTATCTACAAATCACATCATATGTCCAATGTTAGGGTTTGGCGGCATGGCCAATGCTAGGGTTTGGCGGCATGACCAATGCTAGGGTTTGGCGCTGTGGTGTTGGACCCACATGTGGCGTGGAAACATTGGCCCCGTTGCCACATCAATCCCAACGCTCTGTGAAACATTATTTGGCTTTGGTTGGTGTAGCAACTTTTCCCAAATTAGGGTTTGCAATGTCGAAACCCTAATTAGTGCGTGTGGCATGCGACCGCGGCATGACGATATTTTTGTGAAAATGGCTGCATAGCTATGCCAAAGGAGTTATGGAAAGGTCATAGTGTGGAAACGTCCACAGGAGTAGGGATTGCCGTGGGTGTCTATCATATGGCGCCAACCCTAGGGCTTCCTGGATCCCACACGGCTCGTGGCATGTTGTGGCGTCGAAGTGGCGTAATTTGTGCCACGACTGGAAACTAGGGCTTTAGTTAATGCATAGGCGTGCCTTTGACCAGAAAATCCTAATCTTAAGCTTTTCATGGCGTTGGCCATGAACTGGAGGTAGGTTAGCACATATGGCGTTGTTTGTGGCACATTGGCATGTTACTGCGGCAGAGTGGCATGTTGTCATGTTACTGCGACAGGGTGGCATGTTGGCATGCCAATGTTGTTATGGCAGAGCGCGTTTGGGTTGCCAGTTAGTATGGCGGCGCAGTAGGGTGTGTTTGTCCTTTAATGTACAGTGGCGAGTTTATAGCGACTTGATTGGTCGAGAAAAGGGGCGGCCAAACATAAGGCACGCCTACACCTCTAGTGCTCGTGGCGCTTTTTAAAGTGACCTGATTGGTCGGCAGGAAGGAGAGGGGTCGTCCAAGCATGGGCGTGTCCAACTTCTGGTGTGAGTGTGGCGGATTTAGAGCAACCTGATTGGTCGATGGGAAGTGGGTCCGACAAGTAAGGTCCCGATCACAACTTATGTGCGTGTGGCTAGTTTGAGGCGACCTGATTGGTCGAGGGAAGTAGGGCCGGTTTAGGACGGGGTGTGTCCAATGGCAAGTGGCGCCAGTTGGCCTAAGGCATGGAAACGCCTCCCTTTGCTGCTGTGGCTCCCTATTTTCTGATTTCGGGCAAGATTTTGCACCTACTAATCCATGGCGGATTAATTACCTAGTTTGCGTAGGATTACTTTCGACAAGCAAGGTCTGGTATACTGCGCAAGACGCAAAAATAATTGATTGAATTCTATGTGTTGATACAGAGTTCTTTAAGTTAATGGCCAGAGAGCAGCATGCTTTTTGATTGAATACCTCATGCAAATACCTTATCCTTGATATTTGGAAATCCGTGCTACTCTGCTGTGGGTGAATAAAAATTGTCATGCCATATCAACATTAAGGGTTCAGCCGGGGAACATAGCATAAAAAACACTCAAAGAAACTTATATTAAGTGAATATAAGCAAGGCACCGAAATTTACAGAACATGGGATGGTTGCTACATGCACCAGTCTGGATAAATTTCACGTAAATATATTGAATGGCTCAATAAATATGTCAGTGGATAGGTTAACACTCATGGCTCTGTTTCCTTACAGAGTGACGTCATATCAGATGCAAGGTTTTACAATTTTAACCCTAAGCTAAAAACCACTATCAACATTAAGTCCCCTGCTTAGCACGTAATAGTGGCATTGTTGCGGGGTAAGCATGAGATGGTGTCAGGCAAGAGTGAAAGGGAAAGACGCGAAGAGATTGCCAAGGAAATTCGACTAACCTTTGGAGGAAGGCATGAGGAATGCGTGATCCTTGCATTGGCGGCTTTGCATAAATTCTTCTTGGCCATGGGATGTTGGAATCAGCGCTGCAACTTTGGCTACTGATCGGCAGAGATGGCACCGCAACTTGGTCCACGGAACGGGCGCTGGCTAGTTAGGAAAGGTAGATGGCGCTGTTGGCTTTGAATGATGGATGTCGTTGCTTGCTTGGCTACATCCATGGAATGGTGCTGCTGGATAAATTTGCGGAGAAGCAGAGATGGCACGGCTGTCTCCTGATTCGTGGAATGGTGGATGGCGCTGCTTTGAACAGCCAAGATGGCGCTTCTTTGGCTAGTGGAGATGGTGTTGCTTTGAACGGATAAGATGGCGCTACTTCGGCTGGCTAGGTCAGCGGCGCTGCTGGCTACGGAAAGGTAAATGGAGCCTGATTTCAGTCCATGGAACGATGGAAATTGGCTTCAGTCCGCGGAATGGTGGAAACTGGCTTCAGTCCGTGGAATGGTGGAAACAACACTTGGAACTTTGGCTACCAAATAGTGAGGATGGAGCCGGCTAGGTCACAAGCTGAAAGGAGATAACACGGCTTTGATCACGGAGTGATGAAGTCATGGAGCTGCTTCGAGCGGTGAAGGTGGCGCTCCTTTGGTTGTCTGACCGTTTTTTCTCCCGATCCCCATTAGGGTTTCGACAAGAGACTCCATCTGGTTGAGACTGTTTTTAGGCCATCGTGTAAGCTCATTGTGTTTGCTCGGCATCCGTTTCTCTATAGGGTTTCCACAGTATATATGCTGGTGCAATTTGGTTGTTCTTCTTAGTTCAAAACAAAGACTTTCTCGGTTGAATCCATATTTCCTTCATCATGTCGAGCAGAAGCGAATCATCTTCGAGTCGGCTAGATTCTTCAGTCAAACGTAGGCGGTTGTATCCAGAGCATGTATTTAACCATCTCTTAATTTTACAAATTTTGAATCTTCTTTTCCCATAACATTCCTTCTCTCTTATTTTCTCAATGTGGACAAATACCTGATTGTGGCAACAACTCCCCCGTCCGGGTCATCCGAGTTAAGAAGATCATATCGGTACGTTTTTTTATTGACCGATAGATATTTGTTTGTTACCATCGGAGAGTGAGAAAGAGAGAGTTTCTTTTGTGCAGAGATATTCATCTGGAACATGTGTGATCGTCGTCGATGATGATGATCTGACCACCCCCTTCCTTCGAATTCGAGTAAACCAACCGCTGCATATCTGGAGAATGTTGATTTGGGTATTTCTTGCCATGAATATCCCAATGCAGGTTTGTCATTCAAAGTACACATGAGGTGTTTATCTTCTAGCTACCGAAACGTTGGTAAATTCCTAGTGCGAAAGGAATTCGTGACTCTGTACACGAAAACATGGATAAGATATGGCCATATTGCCACCAGGAACATGGTGAAGCATTACTCGTCTGCTTTGGTTACCACAGTGAACTGTCTCCTTCCCATGATTGTTGAAATGGAGGGCACATCCATCCGCGACGTCACGGAATCAACTATTGAAAAGTGGGAAAAGATGGTGTCTACCTGTGTATCCCATGAGTTTAACGTAAGTTGGCTGCGGCATCGCCTTGAAATTGTGAAGGTTGATAGAGACGGTATCCTTGCCAACGTCGTTCCTCCCACAAATGCCATTTTGGAAGAGGGCAAGGCTCTGACTGTGGAATCCCAAAATGTGGAAAATGCAATCCAGAACTTGAAGAGTAAGACTGAAAGATAACAAAAAAGGTTGAAGATGATGCTTTCAAGGAACTACAATCTATTGGATGGGATTTTCTGAGTTATGTAGTTGTGAGACACCTGGTTTTACATCTGGGTCTCGGATTTTTTTTTTTTTTGTGTATTGGTTTTGGAGAAATAAGATAATTTTCATTAATGTGTTTTAACTGAATGAAATTTGATAAATGGGATGTGAAGGAAACAGAAAAATGCCTGGCTGGCCGTGCTAAGAGACGGCGAGGGGTGGGGTAACGGTTAAGCGTAGTATGCCTTGAGCCATTTTCCATTGATGACTGTTTCCAATTTTCCTCCGTCTTCCTTGATGACCTTGTAGTATCCACTGTTATACGCTTTGGTGACCACATAAGGCCCTTCCCATTTTGGGGAGAATTTTGGTGCTGACATGTCTTAATGGATGTGTTTGGCGGTCTTCAACACTAGATCCCCTACTTGAAAAACTCGAGGTTTCACAGCTTTGTCATATGCTCGGGAAATTCCATTTTTGTATGCTTGTGCATGATCTTCCGCTTTAGCTCTTCTGGAATCCAAAGTGTCTAGCTCCGCTACCCTGGCATTCAATGTTTCGACTTCATTCCATTGGACTCCACTTGCCTCGGCAATCCTAGCCGATGGGATTTTAATTTCCGCTGGGAGAATGGCATCTGCGCCGTAGACGAGGGAATAGGGAGAGGATCCAGTAGAGCTCCTTGGCGATGTCTGGTATGCCCAAAGCGCCATTTGCAGTTATTCGTGCCATATCCGAGGGTTATCGTGCACTGTCCGGCTGAGGATTCGAATTAGAGTCTTGTTGGTGTTTTCGGCCTGCCCATTCCCTTGGGGGTAGTAAATGGTGGAGAAGACTTGTTTAATTCCATATTCTTCAAGTAACTCCCGTACTTGCTTATTGGTGAAAGGAGTGTCATAGTCGGTAATGATGTGTTTAGGCACGAAGAAATAACAAATGATATATTCCTTAATGAACGCTGCAATTTTGGCTCCAGAGGTCCCTCGTAGAGGGATGGCTTCGACCCACTTGGTAAAATATTCAGTTGCGCTTATTATATACTCATGCTGCTTCGACGATGGCGGGTTGATATTCCCAATGATGTCGAGTCCCCAACTATAAAACGGCCACAGACTGCTTACCGAATGCAGGGTAGTAGAGGGTGCGTGGACAAGATTTCCATGGATTTGACATTTGTGGCATCTTTGAACAAAAGCAGCCGCATCATCCTCCATGGTCGTCCAGTAGTACTGCTCATGTTTGGAGAAACAACTTCCTTTTTCCTTGGTGCTCGCCTTCGTGCATTTCATTCAGCATTATTGGGATTTCTACCTCGCCCAGGCATCGTAATAAATATCCTCCAAAACCTTTTCGATACAGGATTCCTTCATGGAGTATGAATCTCTTGGATCTTTGATTTACCTTGGTTGCGTCTTTCTTGCTGGTAGGGAGCACGTCGTCGCGAAGATAACTGATGTATGGATTTTTCTAGTCCTCAGCGTCGTCAACATTGAAAACTTCCAAATGATGCGGCGATGCTTGGCAATTGAAGTAAGATCCTTGGTGTGATCGAGATTGAGCCTCCATTTCTGGACAGTAGTAGTCGAGGCGTTGCAGACGACGATAAAGTGTTACCACCAACGTTTGCCCGCAAATTTCGCTATGAATATGGTTAAGCTGCTGATGTGCCTCTTCATCTCCGATGCATCTTGACAGGAACCATCTGGGTTCCGGTGGTACAACATCCCGTGAAGCATGAAGAATTTTTGTAAGGTTTTGAGACTGACTTTTCCTTGGGAAAGCGAGCTGTTAAGTTCTTGAATAATCGGTGTTCTCCAGTCGTTGGTTTCAGTTTTCTTAGATTGTGAAATCCATGTTGATGTTATGGTTCGTCTTTTCACCGTCAGGGTTTCTTCCAAACCTTCGAACTACAGCTTCGATGCTAATGTGGCTAGGCAATCAGCATGTTTGTTGTTGCTATGGCCAACATGTGTTATGGTTGCATCAGCGAAGTAATTTATCAACTTTTGCGCCTCGGATCTATATAGGGCCAGTGTCACCTCTTTAAGTGCGTATACACCATTCAACTGGTTAACCAGTAATTTAGAATCTCCCCTTATTTCCAGACGAGTGGCTCCAGCTTTCTTGGCTAATGACAATCCTATGAGAAAGGCTTCATACTCCATTGAATTATTGGTGCAATGAAAGTCTGGCTTGAAGGAATGTGAGAAAACTTCACCAGTTGGGATACTAGAACCACGCCCGCTCTTCCTATATTATTGCTAGGGGTGGCGAAGCTATCGAAAAATAGTATCCACACTTCTTCTTTGACTAAAGAGATTTCCGGAAATTCTCTAGGAAGGTCTTCGTGCAGTGTTGTGGTACCCTCTCCTGGGAAAGCTGCTAGTAAATCTGCGACCGCTTGTCCTCTGATAGCTTTTGGGGAAGCGCACGTTATATGAAGCTCTGACATTTGGAGGAGCCATTTGGCTGGCCTTCCTATCAGGGCGGGTTTTGAAAGCAAGAACTTTACGGGATCGAACTTAGATATCAACACCACTTTGTTTGAGAGCAGATAATACCTAAACTTCGGAATGGAGTGAATCAGAGCTAGGCACGCCTTTTCTGCCTTAGGGTATCTGAGTTCAGCATCCCTCAAAGTCCGACTGAAGTAGTATATAGGGTGCTCAATTCCTTCATCATCTTCTTGGGCGAGAAGAGCCCCGACAGCCGTATCACTAAAAGCAGTGTAGAGACACAACGGTCTTCCTTGTACAGGGGATTTCATGACGGCTGGGGATGACAGTATCTGTTGAATCTTCCGAAAAGCCTCTTGTTGTAGCGTTGTCCAAACAAAACTTGCCCCTTTCTTCAGCAAGGGGGTGAATAAAGCAACGAGCTGAGCTAAACCCGGCATAAAATGCCGGATGTAGTTTACCTTACCCATGAAGCTCTGGAGTTCATTCACATTTTGTGGAGGTGGCATCGTGAGGATGGCTTGGGTTTTGGCTGGGTCGACTTTGATTCCCTCGACGGTCACCTGGAAACATAGAAATTTGCTCGAAGAGACGCCAAAGGCACACTTCAAAGTATTCATATTTAGTTTGTATTCACGACACCTTTCAAACACCTGTCGCAGAACCTCTGTATGGGCCTCCCGGGTTTTTGATTTAACCACTATGCCATCTACGTAGTCTTCAACTTTATTATGCATCATATCATGTAAAATTGCGGTCATGGTGTGTTGGTAGGTAGCGCCAGAATTTTTCAAACCGAAAGGCATCACGGTATAGTAAAAGTTTCCGAGAGGAGTTCGAAAAGCTGTCTTACTTGCGCCGTGCTCATACATCTTTACTTGATTGTAGCCGTTGTACCCATCCATGAAAGAGAACGTGTCGTGACCACTGGTGGCGTCTACCAGTATATCAATGTTAGGAAGAGGAAAATCATCCTTGGGGCAACATTTGTTCAGATCCATAAAATCAACACAACACCTGATTTGGCCACTCTTCTTCTTTACTGGAACCTCATTGTCCAAGCAGGTGGGATGGTGAATGGGTTTGATGAAACCAGCGGCCAGTAATTTTTGAATTTCCGACTTGATTTGTTCTTCCACATCGTGTCTGAACTGTCTCGGAGATTTTTTGACCGGTTTGGATCTGGGTATTATATGTAGATGATGAGTGACGAGTTTCTCATCCAATCCAGGCATTTCCTCGTACGTCCACACGAATACGTCTTGATATTCCTTAAGAAGGTCCACCAGTTTTGCACGTTCGTCGGCACATAGAGTTGAGCTGATGGAGACCGGCCGTGAAGATTCCTCACTTCCGATGTTGATAACTTCGACTTCATCTGTGGTGGAGTTGGTTCCGTCCTGCAGTTTTCGTGGTGTATCCGGCACCTCCTCTTGTGACCCGATGTTGTGATTGCATTCCATTGGGCGGAGAGACTGGGTGATAGTCTCCCATTCTAATTTCTAACAACGGCGACGATATACGGTTTTCCCTTTTTCGTCACGGCTTGCAATAAAACCCCGCTCCCGCTTGGTATGAGTACGAGCCATACTTCCGTTCGATAAGGGGAAATTGGCGTGCTTTTATTTTGGAGGGATGGTACGAGATTGGGTCTCTTCTTCGATTGATATCCATGTCGGGAGTGGAGTGCAGTGAAACTTGCCTGTCGATTCCCGCAAATTTTCTTTAGGTTCGAACATCTCCATACCGCAGATTGGTGCATAAGGAGATGATGACGCGGGAATGCGAATAACTTCTTCATTCAACATGGTCTTTAGGCACTGGTGATATGTTGAAGGGACGACCCTATTATCGTGGAGCCACAGTCTTCCCAGTATCATGTGGTAGTCTGGCTCTTTTTCGATTACCTCGAACTTTACCTTTGATTGGATTGGTCCTACTGACAGATTCAGGTTGATGTATCTGTACGTGCTGGTTTGGTTTCCTTCGAAATCTGTCATCATGGTAGGCTGTCGTGTAATTTTGCTTGGCCGCACCTTGGATGTTCTGAGCGTTTTGAGAGTAATAACGTTGGAGGACGCTCCCGTGTCGATGAGGGCCCTTTTGAAATCTGAATCCTTCATGCGAGCAGTGACGTCTAGCGCCCGGTTATGTCCTTATTCTTCCATCATGTCGTCTTCAGTAAATGTAACATTGTTGATGTATATCTCTGATATTCTTGGAGTCTCCGAGCGTAAAGGAACCAAACACATGTCTAGGGCTATTTGATTAATCGCAGTAAATGTCTCCGCTCGTTGGTCCCTTGAAAGGTGCACAAGTTTACATAAACTTTCCACCAACTCGGCTGCTTCCTGGTTCACCGGTTTTTGATTGGTGGTGAAGATGTTGACCTGAGAACGATCATCCGGGACGTCATTCCCCAGTGTTGGAATTTACGGGGCGGGTGAACCACTCAAGTCTGATGTGAATCTGATAAGAAAGTTGAGTATGTTGTTTATCGTCTCTTTCATCAGGTCCATGTTCCTTGTGTGGATCTCCTTAACCCGTGTCAATTCGGCCAACCTCGGAATTTCTTCATTGGTTGCGCCATTAGGTGCCGTGTTGGGAGAAGATACATCACCATTCTCAGGAGTCCGAGTGAAGTTTGGGATCATGGACTTAGTTTTAATACCGACCATCTTCTGGAAATTGGTGTTGCAACCGAGAGATTTAACCTCCCACTGTGGTCGCAAATTGTTTGTGAGTGAAAACTGTTTCTGCTAGTTTTGGTAAATTTAGGTGTGTGAATGAGAAAAGAATTTAAACCCTAAACAATGCACTGCACAGGAGTACTTTTGATTCGAGAGATAAATTTATACAATCCTGGCCTAAACCAAGAAATGGTCGTTCCAGGCTTGCTTCGGTCACAAAGTCAAGGATAAGGGTTGGTCTTACGGAGGGAAGCGGAGAGAGTGTTGAGACCAAAATCGTTGATTCTGAAGATGTGGTTGTTTATGACTTGTATCTGAAAGTAGAACTGGATAGCATAATGGAAAGATACCAGGCGATTTCTAGATACTGTATTGTTGCCGACTAAAAACTTGTTGTTTGGTGAAAAATAGGTGAAGCCTATTTATACAAGTCATATTGAAACGTACCATGGTCTCGTAGGAAGTGGAAACGATTGAGTGGTGGAAGAAAAGAGTAACGTGTAACCGTCAGATGTTATGCTTCCATGATGAAGGAAGTGAATTCATGTAACCGTCAGACATTATGCTTCCATGATAAGGGAAATAAATTTGTTTACACTGTTACTTTTCACCACCACTATTGTCCTGTTTCATGACACTTTCTTGTAACGAGAGCATTGCACGCCGCACGCTGTAAACCGCCAGACCAATACCTTGATGAGCATCCCCCAGTTTGTGACATGTTTGATGTCTCGAGTGTTTTCGTGGAAAACATGTAGCACTTCGCTACGTGTGGCAAGTCAAAGTCAAGGGACTTACCGCAGGAAAATAACATGTAATGCTATTAGGATCATTTTGGATGGTCGCCTAAAACTTGCCACAAGTTTGCCAGTTCGGTGGCGAACTTCGATGGCTGAGATCACATCTCATGAAGGAGGATATCCGTTGATTATGGCTACCTTGTGTTGGCGCCTGATAATGGCGCGGTGGATTTTTGGTATACACCAGTGGCAATGTGGCATAGCTGGCATGGCTCGTGCATGCCAGTGGCATGGTGGTGCAAGTGGCGCCTGGCGTAGCCATGGACACTATATTTAGGCAGCTGGTCGCCTGAAGCTTGCCACAAGTCTGTCAGTTCGGTGGCGAACTTGGATGGGTGAGATTGCATATCATGAGGAAGGAAGGCCATTGATTATGGCCGCATCTTGTTGTATAGCGAAGTGGCGCCATTGGCATAGTGGTCCCTGATGGAGCCATGTCATAGCGGCATGCCAGTGGCGTTGTAGCATGGCCAAAGCCAAGATTTGGGTCCTTGGCCAAAGTTAGGGATTGGCGGCATAGCCAAGGCTAGAGTTCGGTGGTATGGCCAATGCTAGGGTTTGGTGGCATGGCCAATGCTAGGCTTTGGCGGCATGGCGAATGCTAGGGTTTGGCGGCATTGCCAATGTTAGGGTTTGGCGGCATGGCCAATGCTAGGGTTTGGCGTCGTGGTGTTGGACCCACATGTGCCGTGGAAACATTGGACCTATTTCCACATCAATCCCAACACTCTGAGAAACGTTATTTGGCTTTGGTTGGCGTAGCAACTTTTCCCAAATTAGGGTTTGGCATGTTGAAGCCCTAATTAGTGCGTGTGGCATGCGGCCGCGGCATCGCGATATTTTTGTGCAAATGGTGCCATAGCTATGCCAAAGGAGTTATGGAAAGGCCATGGTGTGGAAACGGCCACAAGAGTAGGGATTTCCATGGTGGCTATGATATGGCGCCAACCCTAGGGCTTCCTGGGTCCCACGCGGCTCGTGGCATGTTGTGGCGTCGAAGTGGCATAATTTGTGCCACGACTGGAAATTAGGGCTTTGGTAATGCATAGGCGTTCCTTTGACTAGAAAACCCTAATCTTAAGCTTTTCATGGCGTTTGCCACGAACGGGAGGTAGGTTAGCATATAGGACGCTATTTGTGGCACATTGGCATGTTACTGCGACAGAGTGGCATGTTACTACGGTAGGGTGGCATGTTGGCATGCCAATGTTGTTGTGGAAGAGCGTGTTTGGGTTTCCAATTAGTATGGCGGCGCGACAGGGTGTGTTTGGCCTTTAATGTATAGTGGCGAGTTTAGAGCGACTTGATTGGTCAAGAAAAGGGGCGTCCAAACATAAGGCGCGGCTACAACTCTAGTGCTCGTGGTGCTTTTTAAAGTGACCTGATTGGTCGGCAGGAAGGAGAGGGGTCGGCCAAGCATGGGCGTGGCCACACTTTTGGTATAAGTGTGGCGGCTTTAGAGAAACCTGATTAGTTGATGGGAAGTGGGGTCGGCAAGTAAGGTCCCAGTCATAAATTATGTGCGCGTGGCTAGTTTAAGGCGACCTGATTGGTCGAGGGAAATAAGGCCGGTTTAGGATAGGGTGTGGCCAATGGCAAGTGGCGCCAGTTTGCCTAAGGCATGGCCACGCCTCCCTTGGCTGTTGCGGCTCCCTGTTTTCTGATTTCGGGCAAGATTTTGCACCTACTATTCCATGGAGGATTAATTACCTAGTTTGCCTAGGCTTACTTTCAATAAGCAAGGTCTGGTATACTGCGCAAGGCGCAAAAGTAATTGATTGAATTCTATGTGTTGACACAAAGTTCTTTAAGTTCATATCCAGAGAGCAGCATGCTTTCTGATTGAATACCTCATGCAAACACCTTATCCTTGATATTTGGAAATTCGTGCTACTCTACTTCCATATCAACATTAAGGGTTCAGCCAGGGAACATAGCATAGAAAGCATTCAAAGAAACTTATATTAAGTAAATATAGGCAAGGCGCCGAAATTTACAGAACATGGGATGGTTGCTACATGCACCATACTGGATAAATTTCATGTAAATACATTGAATGGCTCAATAAATATGTCAGTGGAGAGGTTAACACTCATGGCTCCGTTTCCTTTACAGAGTGGCGTCACATCAGATGCAAAGTTTTACAATTTTAACCCTAAGCTAAAAACCACCATCAACACCCTTATAATCAGTTTCCTTTCCTCATCAGAAATCTCTTTGTAGGTCATCTATTTTATTTGTGATTTTCTTATTTAAAATGAAGCGGCTCATTTGGTAGCTGGACATACTTGCCAAAGTTGCCTTATTAAGCACCAATTTACTAGTCTGTGCTAAGTTTTTTCCCATCCAACCTTGTATTTTCTGCTCCATTTTTTCAACGAGTCCTTCGAAAAAATTTATTTTTGCCTTACTGATGAAAAAGGGAGTTCCTATATAAGAGTCTAGAGGGTTTATTTTTTTTATTTTAAGTAATTTACTAATCATTCTCTGATGTTTTGGTTGTACTTTTTTACTAAAGAATACTCCTGATTTATCAAAGTTTATTAACTGTCCTGAAGCCTTGCCAAAAGATTCAATTAGAGCAAGATTGTTGTGACACTCTCTGAGATCAGCTCTAATGAAAAGAAGGCAATCATCAGCAAAAAAAAGGTGAGAAATGGGACTGTTTTTTTGGGGTAATTTTGATACTGTTTATTAGTTTCTCTTCTTCACTAGTTAACAGAAGTGTGGAGAAGATCTCCATGCAGATGATGAACAAATAAGGGTATAGAGGATCCCCTTGCCTAAGCCCCATAGTTGGTTTGAAGTACTCCCCTGGGCTTCCATTAAGCAACACTGCTATGGAAGAAGTTGATATGCATTGATGGATGAGTTTGCAAAAATTGTTGTCAAACCCAAAAGCTTTCATTGCAGTGATCAAGAATTCCCAATCAACTCTATCAAAAGCCTTGGACATATCAATCTTGATTCCCATTCCAGCATGTTTCACTTTCTTTTTCTTAAAGGAGTGGATAATCTCTTGAGAAATAATGATATTGTCAGATATTTGCCTTTTAGAGAGAAAGGCAGCTTGGAAGGGAGAGATGATAGAGTTAAGGAGAGGTTTCATCTTGTTTGTTAAATTTTTTGCTATAATTTCATACATTGTATTGCAGAGACTAATTGGTATAAAATCTTTAGGGTGTCTACTCTTAGGTATAAGGAAAAAAAGAGTTTTATTGAATTCAGGGTGTAGCACACCTTATTCAAAGAAATACTGAATAACAGATGCTACTTGTTCCCCTACTGTTTCCCAGTTTAATTTAAAGAAACTAGATGGGAAACCATCTGGTCCTGGTGATTTGTTTGGCTTTAAGATAGTATTATCTCCAGAAGAGATGCAAGGTTGAATATTCTGAAAAAGCAAAGGATTACGGGAGGGAGGGGGAGAAGGAGCTGAAAAGAGTTTCAAAAAGTAGTCTGACAGAGTTTCTTGAATTTCATCACTTTTAAAGGTTCTCATTATCACTCCTTTTAAGACATTCTATGTTATTTCATTTTCTTCTTTTCATAGTCTTAGTATGAAAAAATTTAGTATTTTTTTCTCCTAGTTGGACCATGTTATCTATAAATTGTTGTTTTGCTATGGCTTCTTGAGTAACATAAAGGTTTTCTAATTGGGAAAGTTAATTTATCCTTAATTTTATCTTCCTTTCTGTACACAAAACTGGAATTATTCAGGGTATCAATTTGGGACAAGATTCTTTTGATTTGTTTAGAAGGAAGTCCAAAAATATTCTTTTTACAGAAATCTAAGTTAGTTTGCAATGATTGAAGGTTCAAAATCAAAGAATTAGTAGGATTCTCCCTAATAACATGGTCCCAAGATTCTTTAATAATTTGGACACAAGAGCTTTCTTTTTTCCAAGTGTCATATAATTTAAAGGTGTAAGAAGTTTTGGTACAAGTAGTATCTAAGTTTAAGGTTATGGGACAATGATCGGAACCAGCTTCCACCAGATGAGAGAGCTCGGCATTTGGGAAATTAGTATCCCATTCTATGTTGACTACTGCTCTGTCCAGCCTCTCTTGGATAATTGCCTTGTCCTCTCTATGATTATTCCATGTAAATTCATATCCTATAAATCTTAAGTCTAAAAGGCCTGCCTTAGACAAAATATTTTGATAATATACACTATTAGTTTTCTTCAAAGGTAATCCTCCTATTTTGTCTTCCTGACTGGAGATCATGTTAAGGTCCCCTAGTAGAACCCAAGATATAGATTGTTTATCTACTTGTTCAGAGATGTCAGTAAGGAAATCCCATGCTACATTTCTATTTGAAGGATAAGGGCTACCATGAAAGCATGTTAATAACCATTTCTTAGAATCAGAGTTAGTTTGAACAAGAATGTTGATCATGTTTAAGTTCCAATGTACTATTTCGAAGGAAAATCCATCCACCCATCCTAATGCTAGACCACCAGTTAATCCTATATGATCTGCAATATGAGTATTGGGATAATCTTTTAAAAGATTCTTAACTAATTGTTTCTTTGATTTAGTTTCAGAGAGAATTTTTTTTCCAGGTTTATCACTATTAATCAGATGATTTTGGTGATTTTGGGTAAAAGGGTTTCCACACCCTTGCACATTCCAAGACATAATTTTCATGTTGGTAAATGGAGTACTACAACTACATAAAATATGCTAAAGGGATATTTCTTAGATGTGAGACTATGTGAGAACTAAAATTAACAAGGCAGATTCAATTGAATCAATAATTATATCTAATTAGCAAAAGAAATTCAGAATTTTAGGATTACCTGGATTTCGACCATTTGCTCAGATGGGGAGTCTAGAATGAAAGGAACCGGTAAATAATCATCTGTTGCCTGATTTTGTTCTTTGGGATTAGAGCCATATTGATCAATATTATGCAAGTTGTCCGAATCCGTGACCAAAATTCGGAGCCCTTCAGACGATGAAGAAGATGGGAAATCCGGGACTGATAATTTGAATGCAGATTTAGGATGAGTTTTGGGGGATGCATGTGATGTATGTAATAGATGCAGACTAGGATGAATAGAGCTATCATGAGATACAAAAATGGATGATGCAATAGATTCAGAAGAGATTGGAGAAGAGAGGTTCTCAAGAGCATCTTCAAAAGGAGGAGATGAGAAAGACAATCTTCGATTAAATAAGAGAGGTTCTGATTCCAACCTAGAACTAATTGGATTGACAAGAACCTGTTCTAGCTCAATAACTTGTTCCGAGTTATTTTCTATCAGTGCCATTGAGTTAATAACTCGATGAGTCTCTGAGTTACCCGATCCAGCTCAAGAACCATGCAGAGGAATAAAGTTTTCTGGCAGGTTAAAAGGGAATGTTCTCTTCCCCAGGATGGAACTTGAGGCCAGCGACATATCTTTATCATAAGTTACCGGTCCCAACGCCTCATAGGATCGATCAACAGTTGTAGGGATAAAACTAGTTTGCTCAGCAGTGGGGTGCTCTTCTCTAAATAACTCAAATAAAGTATCTCTATTTCCTGGGATAGCCAAGAATTGTTCTACAGATTCCATGTTGTCGTGAGCATCAGTGTTGTCTTGAGGGTTCCAGATCTGGATAGGTGTATCATCTAGCCAAAAGATGTCGTCTGCTGGACCCGGAGAAGGCATAAAGATATCATAGATGTCCTCTAAAGGTCTATGCTGAAGAATGGCACATTGGTTGATCTTATGACCAAAACGGTGACAATGCGAACAGAATTTGGAGGGAGATTGAGGTAGGTGAAAGATATTTCTCTTTCAGGATATTGTTTCACTTTAACTAGAGGTTTTTCAATATTAACCAAAACCAAGATTCTTGGTTCGCAATCAAAGCTACCCTTTTCTACTCGACTAATTGCTCCTACCCTACTAGCAGTTAGACCTATGCGTTCTCCTACTCTGTGTTCATGTCTTGTGTTCGAGATACTAGCCCGAAGTGGAATTTCCTTAACCATTTTAGTTGAGATCTGCAAACCAGAGAAAGCAGATCTAGCAGAAAAAACATTACCATAAAGGTACCAAAGACCATTTAACGCTATCCATTCAGATCATCTGCCGTATGAAAAGTAATGATGAACAAATTTGGATCGACTTCTCGGATTTGCAAACCTATGTTAAGACCCCAAAAGTGTTGCAAAACTCCTCTTATATCTTCAGTTGTATAAACTTCGGTTAAGAAAATTCTAGCTAGAATGATGTTGTCTTTAATACCAAATTATCTCATTAAAGCAGGGGGGGTTGGTAGAATACCAGAGTTCGTGTAATTTGCATATCTTTGAGATACAAAAAGCCCACTGAGGTGCTTATAAAGGTTATAACTACTCATAATGAATAAGGAGAAGGGATTCAAGAAACAATCAGAAAGGAGAAGTGTGAAACTACTAGAGAGAAGGAATAATGATAGAAGGGAATTGAAGAAGGATACGATCAACAACACTTATCAATTGGGATTAGTAGATACATTCAGAGAGTTTTTATGCAAGAGATTTTGGGTGACTCTCCGTGAGTTTAGAGATTTTGAGAGACTCTCTAAATGATTTAGAAGGAATTATGGTGATTCATTGAGACAATAAAACATATATGAATTTCAGCTTACACACATGATACAAAAAATATATTTATTTATTTTACAAATGAATATATGAATATTTCAATGAAAATGTATTAGTCCATGCATGGCTAGCAGAAATTCTAACCATTTTCCAATAAAATCAAATCGAGACGAACATAAGGTATTTGAATCTCTGGTAAACTTATTGGGTTTTGGAAGACAACAATTTTTTTTTCATTTTTTATGAATTTAATTGTAGCTTATTTGGTTATGGTTTTTAATATTTTGATATTTAATCCTTAAAGAAAAGAGAAAGAACAAAGTCTCTCAAAATATCACTTATTTAGAGCAAGGGCTATGGAGGTTGAGAGCCTCTTTCATGTATGTGCTGCACAACTCCGATACTTTTTCATAATCTTAAAAAATTTAAACATCAAGTGGGCGCCAATTTTCCTTCTTTGTTTGACGTGTATTCACAATTTCACACAACTTTATATTGGACCGATGGTAATTTAAGAGCCGTATAGTCTCCTCTCCTCTTTGAACCCATGGTGGATTTTCCACTTTTTCACTTACAGGGGGTAGTCAAACAAGATTTCAGAGGACTTCTGGGGAGTTTCCAAATCTACTGTTAGTCCATAAGGATTTTTAGATAGTCTCCCAATGTCTCTTGTTATTCGTTAGAGACTTTTTTTTATGTCATTTAAATTCTCTAAAACTCCATTTTATTGGATTAAGAATTTTTAAGAGTCACTTTAACACCCTTGTTATTCGAATAAGAGTTAAAAGTCATTGATTTGTTGTTTTTAGAGATTTGGGGAGACTTTTCTATGAAAATAGGCATGGTTGAAATCTCTCCTCAAGAGGTGATATTTTGGGAGACTTGAAAATTTGAAAAAAAACTTGGTAAACATGAGAGTCAAGATAACAATGCTTCCATATTAACCGAATTATGGAGGATTACATTCGACCCAATTATCAGTTGTTTTTTTTTGTCATGGATATCCAACGAACAAGTGTCATTGTTGCATGCTTATCCAACCTAGTTGTCATCGGATTATCCAACCTAGTTATCATCGTAAATCTTATTCAACCTCTTAAGAGGTAATCCTCATTTATTTCAAATGGATGAAGAAATTATCATGGATCCAAATGGAGCCTCCGTCCACAAGAGAATGTCTTGAATGATGAGTATATTCCATCATGCAACAAATGATTTGGAAGATAGTAATTAAATGTGAAGAGATATATGCAAATCTTTTTTATTTTTATTTTTAAGATTAAAGAGATAATTGATATCCAGGATTCTGATTATGATATGCAAGATTAGTTACTGCACATAGATTACTTTTTGTTCCATATAATGCTAAGATCTAACGTATAGCAAATAAAATGTGGCGAGATAGTATAGAAAATAAAATGTGGGACGAGGGGAACAAAGACAATGAAAATTAAGTCATATGACAACAATGAGATTTATTTTGACAATGGACACATATTTGATTATGTATTCATGGTACTGTTATAAACGTTGTAACATGGATAATAAAAAATTGAAATACGTTTTAAATTTTTTATGGGATATTATACATTTTGTCTCTAAAAATCACAGAGACTCTTTGCAAATCTCTTTTTTTTTGTCTCTATAAGTTACAAAGACTCTCTAAAATACTTACAGAGAATCACTAAAAGTCTCTAGATTTTCAGAGAATCTCAGGGAGTCACTCAAATTATAAATCTACGAAATTCCATATAAATCTTGTTTGACTACCCCCTGTCAGTTTCTCGCCCATTTTGATATAGATAGAGTGTTAAAACACTCTATCCCATAGCCCTTGCTTTTAGGAGAGACTTTTTTTTAGCCATTTATGGTATGTTTTGTAATAAAAATCTCTACAAGTCCTTTAAAATCATAAATCATTGATTTCAAATTCCAAATCCAATAATAGAGAATTATGAAGATTTTTAGAAAATCACGATCCAATAACAGAGATTGTTTGAGATTTTAAAGAACTCTCTATTGACTAACAAGAGATTTTAGAAGTCTCTAAAATTCTTTCAACATCTTCAAAAGTCTCAATTGACTAACCCCTGTAAATATTTCTCGAAACATGAGCCGATGTATTATATACCTAAGAAAAACTGCATTAAGATTTGGAGGGGCCTGACTAGGGGATCAGAGATGGTAAAAAATATTACGTAGTGGAAGTATCCATAGAGGATAACATTAGTATTTGGCAACATAACTGGATTGACATTGATATGACTCTTTTAGATAGACCAACTGAATACTGGTTATAAGATTATATCCAGGTTTCACGGCTTATTATTCCCTTTGATAGTGAATGGGAACTCTCGGCTGAACTGTTTTCTGCAGATCAGATTGAAAAAATTACTCAAATTCGGCTTCCTTCTTCTGGTGCTGACTCTCTTAGATGGTCATTAACTATTTCTGGCCACTTTCTAACCAAATATGTTTATAAAACTCTTTTAGTAAATCCATGTAACTCAACCCTCAAAAACAAAAACAATGGCTTCGTTTGTGGCATATGAATAAGCTTCCTAAATTTCGTTTATTCATTTGGAAATGCATTCATAATATTTGCCTTTGAAAGACTATCTGATTAGATTTGTAGTTGTTGAAGACGAGTTGTGACCACTGTGTGGTATGTGTTCTAAATCCTTTGATCATATTTTCCTCCACTGCTCTTTTGCAAGAGCAATTTGGTTTATTTTATTCCCTCAAGTTTTATCACAGGTTACTTTCCACAGATCCTTAACAAATTCTTAGTTGGTTTGCACTTAAACCTACTGTTGATTCGTATGTGGCAGTTTTGTCGCAGATTTGGAAGGCTGGATGCAAATCTAGCATTGATCATGTGAAGCAGTGCTTTGTTAATGTTATTCACATGATTAACATACATATGGGCAACCTAAATCAGACGCAAAATTTTCATTTGTCTCTAAAGCAAAATGTTTTTTTCCTCTCCAGTTTCTTCTAACGAACACTTTTTTACATATGCTTTTCTGAAAAATCGAACAGACAGTTGCCTGATGTTCGTTGATGCTTCCCTTGGGAAACATTCTTCTCTTGCAGGTTGCAGAGTTGTCTTCTATGGATGCAATGAAGATTTTGCAGCTGCAAGATGTTGGTTTACATCAACCAAATCAGTAATAGAAACAGAAGAAACAGTTTCGCTACTCTTCGGTAAATGTTGTAAATGATGAAGTTTCTTATATCAACTGGAAACATTTTTTCTTGGTTAGGGATTTACTTTCTTTTCTCAACCTCTTTATAAATATATTAACCGTTATCTTAATACGACGGCAGATAGTCTAGCTAAGTTAGCTATAAAGAACACTTCAGATAAGCTTTGGGTTAATCTTCCTCTTTGTTAATATATTAACCGTTATCTTAATAGGACGACAGATAGTCTAGCTAAGTTAGCTATAAAGAACACTTCAGATAAGCTTTGTTTTAATTTTCCTCCTTGTATTTCTGGAAAAAAAATATTTCTTTATATAATTTTTAGTTTTTGGTAATAAATATTTGCTTTCAAAAAAAAAAAAAGTCTTTCATGTTCTGAGTCCTAATGCTATTAAAGCATCAAGTTGCAGGATGCGTCAACTCTATTGGATATGGATATCAAGAGACTTAATGCTCCAGCTTAATCGCAGGATCATGAGCCCAAGTTATTAAGAGCAAGGGCTATGGAGTGAGGGTTCTCATTTAATATGAATGAGCCTGATTGGATTTGATCAAATTTGGTGTTGCTATGGGTAGATGAGAGGTCCATTTCCCCCCAAAATCACTCATACACTCATTGGAACGAAGAAGTGCTCGATAGTCTTCACTAAGAGGCACATAATCAGACGCTTGGGAAAAATCTTGTGATGGGCGACATGATAATCACGTTAGTGCTACATTTTATACCCATATTTATATTAGCTAGGACTCAATGTCTTTGGCTAACAATACTATTTTAGTGCTTTTGTAGAAAGATCGGAATTTGAGACAAAGACGTCCAAAGACATTTATGTGGCCGGCCTGGTATTTCTATATATCGACGAAAGTGAAGCTATTTCACGGACATCTCATTTAGTGGGCTAAAGACTGCATTTGTTCCAAGAACCTGGAGGTCCTGGACCCAATTGGAATTTTGAGAAGCAAAGAGTGGACGTGGCTAAACCCTCCATCTCTTCTTGTTGGTGCAGCTGATCGTAATCAAGGAGAGGCGCAGGTGGTGCTATAGTTTGAATAGGCAGTAGCCGGAAAACCAGCTGAATTAGCTGCTGCTGCTTCTGTTAATTGTTATGAAGAGCAAGGATGAAGATGTTTCGGCTGGTGGATTTCTGCTCGAGGGACATAATATGGAGCTGTGGTCGTGACCTAATGGATGAAATACAATCTGAAGTTGGAGTTGAATCGAATTTCTCAATGTTGTTCAACAGCAAAGAAGAAATGTGTTGTGGTTGGGGTTTGTGGTTAGCGTTCATTAAGAGTTGCATGCAGTGGTGGCGATGTTGAATTGAAGATGCTTGTGGTGATTCATGGAGTCATCAGTAATACTATGGAATCACTACAAAAAACCTGAGAAAAGGCTACTAAAATCCGGCAACTACCCAAAAAAATTAGTTGCCAAAGGCTTTCGGAACTAGTCAAAGGCAACTAGTAGTTCCTATATACTTCGGAAACAAGTTGATCGCAACTACTATTTTTATTAGTTTTTGAACTGTTTAGCAATGAACATGTGCCAACAACATGAGATACGCTAGTAGCCTAACGCTTCCGGAACTAGGCACACACAACTGCTAGTTCCTGTACACTTTGGCAACATGTTAATGGCAACTCCAGTTTTCATTAGTTTCCAAAATCTTTAGCAACAAATGTAGGCCAATTACATAAAATACGCTTGTAGCCTAATGCTTTCGGAACTAAGCAAAGGCAAATGCTAGAACTTCTAGTTCCTGAATACTCCGGCAACAGTTTAATCACAACTATTGTTTCCATTAGTTTCTAAACACAAAACCAAGTAGATTAGTATGTGGTGACTTGAACTCTGGCATTGTCGGCTTAAAGTCTAAGTCAACAACCATCCTTAACAAGGTTCCAGATTTGTAAGCTTTGTGGAGTCTTTTTAACTATCAGATCACTCTTTCACTGACCTTTAACTTGATGAATTACGGAAGAAGTGGTGCAAATTGCTATCACAAATGCACAATAGAAATGAATACTTAAAACTCAAATAGATAAGAAACTTAACTAGTGCTTACTTGAAGAATACATGGTACCTGAACAATGAGTTCATACATATGTTAACAATTGTTTTATAAATAACACAACTTCAAATTAACAAATGTCAGACCCAAGAGAATGTTAACATCCAGCAATTTGTCTTAAAAAAATTTCATCAAAAGCTTTTCTTAATGAACCACCTACTGGCTTAAGCTTGTTGCGGAAGTACCTCTTACATTTAGAGTTTGACAAAAAGGAACACCTACGGCAAAAGATCATAACAAACTCATTACCCAGTGCACCATACGGGAGAGTGCAACATAAAAACAAAACAAGTAACAATTAATTGTGTGCACATAAATAGAGTACCTGAGAATCGCTCCTGATAAATCTAATACCCCTACCAGGGTAGATCTTTGCACCACTGAATCGACAAAGTTCAGTCCTAAAACCAACAATTTCATAAAGACCCTGAGCTTTCAAAACCTAAAACTCTTCATTCTGATTATAAAAATTCGGTATTCATTTCAAGAAATCACAATCTACATAGCAAATTCTAATAGTAAACACTTGTAAATCAAACCTACATATTTATACACGGATTAAGAACTTCCAAAGCAATTCTTTCACTGATACATGATTCATTTGAGATGCATCTAAGTAGGAAAAGGGATACGGTTATTAAAATTGTCAAATTGAAGATAACCATTCAATTAGAATCAACTGAAACACAATTTCATTCAGCTCAAATTCACTGAATCATTGAACATAAAAACATCTAACCAATTATTTCTAGTTACCAAGGACTAACAATTTCATTGGGTGCCACTAATTAAGGCAGGGATCTTAGTACCTGCTAATGAATATGTTAGTGACGGAAGATTAAGAAAAGGGGTTAGATTAAGAAAATGAATTGCTGATTAACAAAACCCATATCTTATTTTGCTGAGAACGAAAAAAAAACTTAGTTGAGATCTATAGGGAGGATAAGAGAACATCCATTTTCATAAAGCTGGAAAACCAGGGCAGCTACCATGACTTCAGAGAGTGAATCTACTGTAAAAGCGAACAAAAACTAGAGAATGACTCAGACAGTCAATATTTTTGATTGAGTCGCTATGAACATAAATCACACAAACATAAAAACTAATTCACCTCTATTAACAAAATCCACTTCACAGAACCACAATTACCCAATTAAATCAAAATCCAAAACAAAACTTAAAAAGCACCTACACAACAGTGATGAAATGAGAAATGTTATGGTTGTCCATACACTCCACTTTTTCTAACAACTTCCTTCAGAAGAGCTAAAAAGATGCAGAAGTCAAAACATATGCTGTTCTATGAGACATCTACAAACATAATAGTGTCTAATGACAATGCAGCAAATCTACTTGGTACTAGATATTAATACTTACCAAGTACATGTTTAGATGCCTTGGTCTGCAAAAACAGATTTAACAGCCATTAAGCAAAAGCCTCTTGAGGGTTAGCACACTTTCTTTAGTCATTCAAAAATGTAAAAGATGGGATGGGCAAGTAGATGGGTACTAACTGTTTCTACCAAATGATAATGTGAAATCTGGGTGGAATAGATGATGGATAACGTGAGTTCCAATGTCGTGATGAATGTTGTTAATCCACCCATAATCACAATCAACTTTTGTGAGCCCTCCACTTAGATAACTACATTCCTGTTGCATACCAGTAATTTGAACAATTTAGTTTCTTCTGTTTGGGTCTGTAGTGGTTTGAGAACAAAATTGCAGCTAAGCATGTTTAATTTTCTTGGGTATGAAGAAATCAGATTATGTTTCCTAGTTCCTGAACATTAAGAGGATAAAAAATTCAGAATGGGTCTAATCGAAACCGATTCTCACCTCCCCTCTGTGCCGACGAAGCTTTTGCTCGTGGCAGCGGTGATACAAGTAGGTAACCATATCCAACCACATTACAAAGATCTGCATTTGCAATTGAACGTTTAGTAAGAACATTTTACATGATTCAAAATTTAAACAAGATAAACAAATTCAACAAGAACAAAGAACTAGTGAAGTCACCCAATATGGTATCACGTATGACATGAGGACTCGGATTGGACCTACTATACGAGAACACACTACAAGTGATGCAGCCATTGACCTACAACAAAGCCATTGTCAATTTTTCAGTCTCAGTAGAGATCAATTTAAAAACTAAAACATAGGGTGAATGCAGAACCTGAACTCACAGTCTCACCTCTAGTCATCTTACTTCAACTGTAAGAGTGACATTTAGATTAATTGAACATAGATAACTGAACAATTATCTCAACAACAATTGAGAAGAAAACACTCTCACCAAAAAGCACTTTCAAGTTAAGAACCATGAAAATCTTAAAATCCCTAACAAATTCCAGATTCAAAGAATAACCCCCAATTTATCTTAAATCCCTGAAGTCTTAATAGATTTGGTTAAGAAAACCCTTGAAACTTACAAGAAAGTTAGATCCAGTCAAATCCAAATCAAACGGAAATGTTAATTGAAATCTACGACAATTGAATCTAAATCAGTGCGACAATATGTTTCTTAAAAACCAATTATTCAACCTACACACTGTATGGTGCAAAATTGAAAGCTAGCTTATAGTACCCTAACCAGCAAACAGATAATATGAATCCATCGTATACAAATTCAAAATTTTAGCAACCTATGCAAGTCAAATTAATGAGAGAAACTGATCAAGATTTACCTCATAAAAGGCATGACCAACACAGGCCTGTGGGGCATATATAATCAAACATTGATGAAGCTACCAGAAATTTGTCACATCAAAGCCTTTTCCAGCTTCGCTAGAAACCTGATAGCAAACAAACAAAGAGCATACAGATCAGTAAAATTGAGAAAGCAAAATTACTCCTTCAGCTAAATCGAAGAGAAGGGCAGAGATTGATATGAGAGTTATCTCTAAACTCTGAATCACTTTATATATAGTTTTAGAGAGTGTTAAGGGAATTAGGTTTAAAAATCTTCTGTTTCAACAATAACATGAAAATCTGAACCAAAATCACAACCCACACCCAGAAATCAACAACCAAATAAAGGGTTCTATTCAACAATCGATTAAAGAAAAATATTACCGAAAATCGAAATCAAAGTTGTAAGATAAAATTACAGTAGAAAGATACCTTTTGTCCTAACTTCATGAAATCCTTCGATTTGCAAGTTTAAACAACTTTTTCATCTGATCGAAGTAAAAGAGAAAACACCGGAAATTGAGAGAAAGAATATGGGAACCGGAGGAAGTAGTAGTTGAGAAGAGAGGAATCAAACCAGGAAATGGTGACTAGGGGTATTTGGATAATTGGATTTCAAGGAACTTTGAAGATGAAAAGGAGGAGAAGAAATGGTGGTACGGAGTGACCTATGTTTCACCCAGCGTATTATTTGGTGTGGTTGGACTATAAGATTGGACTACCTCACTGCCATCGATCGAAGCCACGTATCACCATCATAAAGATCCAAAGTTTGAGACTTAAGGATCTTATGGTTAGAAACCAGCTGCTAAAACCATCGTTTGTAGTTCCGCTTGTACGGAAAAACTCACACCAATTACCAAATCCAATTTTTCGCAGTAAAAAAATACCGCCCACGGAAAATTGTGGCGGCAAGTTTACAAACTTAAGAGGGAAAAATTACCGCTAAATGAAAAATTATGGCGGAAAGCTTATATCTGAGTTGGCAATCCATGTGATAGACAATATAGATTCCGATTGGTCGGAAAAATAACATACGGATCTAATTACAAAGTTTTGCAAAATGATGATTGCTCAGTCCAAATGCATTATGATCATTTTTACAATTTTCTTTTTGCAGCGTTACCTAAATTCCTGATATGTAAGGTTTCTCCGTTAAGGGTTGTTTATGGTGTGTAATTACTGAAGCATGTATTGGTTAATCTGATTTCTTCAAATCATTTGTATTCGTAAATTGTTCGATCTCATCGGACATGCTTCGATATTTAAATAAGATAATTCCAAAAAAAAATAAAAATTATTCGACTCTAATATTTGTTTCATCTCATTGATACCAGAGTCAATTCGGGACCAATGGAAAATTTTGGCTCACGAATGAGATTCCGAGCTCAATAAAAAGTCTGGAAGATGGTAGATTTTTATTCATAATTGCATATTTTATGGTTTATGATGCAAATTTTGGATCACTAGACGAATTTTGTGTCACACCATGGAAAATGTAGTGAAGAAAATGAAAATTGACAAAAAAAGGGATTAACTGGAAATTTGGGGAAGCGGAAATTTGGAAACTAATACAAAACATGGGCGATTACAACAAAGATTCTTCCAATTTCATAATTTGTTCCATCTTATTTAACATGCTCGGATTCGTCCAATTTCATAATTTGAAAATATATTTAGATATTTGCATCAATTGATTCCAAGAAAGATATTACATTTTTGTTACAACTTTGTGTGACCCTGATTGATTATGTCCTTTAAATTACTTAGCAATTCCTAATATCAAAAAATTAATGAAACTCGTCCGGTTTATCCGAGGTGATCATAAATTTCTAGTCTCAATAAGAAATTAACAATCGTTCCATTCAAAAAACGAGTTGGAAGTGCTAACTTGTAACGCAACATTGACAATATAATTTTAAGATATTAATTTTTCAACGAATAATATCGGGTGAGAATCTGAAGTCGAGAGATATATGTGGAATTGCTTGGAAACCGCGTAGCGATTAACCGAGTTGAAATTAGTCGAGGAAATGGATGGATTATCGATGGAAACGAGTAATATCAAGAGATATTGCGTAAGCTTGGTGGATAACAAGTAAAATGAGTGTGGCCGATAGACACTCGGTGAAATAGGTGGATATCCGGAGAAACCAATGAAATGAGAGTGTAATTTAGTTAGGCGTCTTTATAATTCGTTGAAATATTCAGCCAACTCAAGAATTCCTTTGATCTCATTGGATATGATTAGATATGTATATAAATCAATTCCAAGACAAGATTATACGACTCTATAATCTGTTCAATCTCACTATATGTGCATAGAAATTTACATAAGTCGATTTCAAGAAAGATTTACACAACTTTATTATTTAAAATATCTATCATACAATATGAAAAGAAAGAGAAAAACTATCTTTCTTTATGTTGTTCTCTTATCCTCTCATCCTGGTATATGTTCTCCCTTAACCTCACTCAGAAAATCTAAAAATGAGAAATAAGGACATAACTCAACATTATTTTTTTCCCTGTCTAAACTCATCAAACTAATAACGAAACTTAGACCGCTAAGAAAGACAAGAAAATGGATTCAATGTATGGCTTAGACCACTAAAGTGCACTCACATATGTATCCCCCTGAGTGAGTTCGCTCAATGTTGACTATCACTATTGAAATCCGTGTGGAAATGAGTGAGCTCGACCAACGTTGTATAGGTCTGATAGATAATCGGTGAAACCGATAAAATCCAGATATTTACCTCACTCCATAATCTGTATAAATATTTACTTAACTCCAGAATTCGTTCGATCTCATAGGATATATTTATTAATTTAGCTAACACGCAAGATACAATAGGTGGATGTAGCTAACAGGTGAAATTGAATAATGTCGAAAAATACTGGATGCACTTGATGGAGATCGATATTTTCAGGATCTCCATATGAATCTCGATAAGAATTAAGTCATTTATGGTGGGTTTGTTTGCATAATTCACATTTCCTGGAATTTATAATCCCATGGGATTACAAATTCTGGGATACATATAAATCCCCTTGTGTGTTTGGTTACCCATTTATAATTATAAGGATTTATAGAGTTTTGTTGTTTTAAAGTCTTTGTACCGTTTGGTATTACCCCTCAAATCTTAAAATTGCATATATATGGGTTTTAGAGTTAAAAAAATAGTGTGTCCACAAATATCTTGATAAGTTTCCCAGCAAATCTTAGGGGGAGGGGTCGGACTCCATATGGAGGAATTGCTGGAAAACTGATTCCCGTAAGAAATGTGATTCCAAGGATTCGAGCAACCAAATGTACCGAGGAAAACGTAATTCCACCAAATCTCCTGGACCCATAAATTCCACCTTTAAATTCTACATCCAAACCCACCATTATATTATTCAGTCTCGATACTCTTTTCTTTTTATTCCTTTTTCATCGAATTCATTTTCATTCCCATACATTATTCAGAATTTCTACGAGTCAATTTTCGATAACAATTTTCGATAACAATTTTCGAGTTCATTTTTTTTTCCAAAATTCATTCTCAATTATCGGATTGTAGGTTACAATTGAGATTTTCGGTCTAACATGGATGATTTATTATTGTACCATTACCCAATAATTTCACCGGTGAGCCACCGTGACATCGAAAGCTGCACCTTTTAAATAGAAGGGAAAAAAATCCTCAATTTTCCAAGCGAGGAAAGGTATACCGTATACCAAAGATCCTTTGATGTATTTACACGTGGTTGTAAAATAACCGTTGAATTTTCCTCGACCAATCAAATAGGCGTCGGATCATGTGTAATCATCCAACGTGCTACACCGTATGACCCCCTTAGATATATAATCACCCAATAACCCTAATTTCTTCGCTATCTATCCCATTTCTGCGCCGCTTTCTCACCTCTCTTCATCTTCTCTTCTCTTCTCTTCGTATTTCTGCTACTCCTCTCTCTTGAGATTCGTTGAGGGTACTAGTTCAAGTGAAGAAAACGAAGGAGATTTAAGGGCCTGTTGTTCCGAAAAACTGAAATTATTGGAGCAATTTCGTTTTGTTTTCAAAACCATAAATCCACAAAATTGGAAGGAGTTTAAGGATGTACAAGATAGTACACCTCCACCAAAGCTAAGTCCCGTATACTGGTTGTCTTTTGATTGATTTTGATGGGTTAAGTCCCATTTACTGGTTGTCATTTGATTGATTCTAATTGATTAAATAGTGTCACTAACTTATTTAATTTGGTTGGAATTTCTTGATTTGTAGATAACAAAATGAAGCCTGAGGTAAAGCGCTCTGAATCAGTTGGTAAAGTTGTGGATTCCCTGTAAATCTTGCATCTCTTCACTGTGTATGTTTAGGATCCTTATTTTTTCATGAGTTACGGTTTTGAAGATTTACTCTAATTAGATTTATGTGAATTTTAAAAAATTTATATGTACTTTGTATGATCTGATAGCTTGTTTGTAGATTCCAAATTTTGTTCGCTTATTTTCTTTTGTTCCGTTAGCTCAAAATTATGATAGTGTTATTGTAAATGAAATTGAATCTTGTCTATTCACTCCCATGTAATGCTAGTTAGTCATTGAATCTTAAATTTATTAAAAATCTTTAGTTTGTGTATGTTGATTTTCTTAGGTATATCATTTAAGTGTTGATTACTATTCATGTGTAGAAACCAATATTATCCCTCCCCGTAATACACTATTTGGTATTGTTTTAGTTCATGTTGTTTTTAGTTCATGTTGTTCTTGATTGTTATTATTTGTGTGTATCATTTAGGTTTTGTTTGAAATTTTTCTACGTTTTACTTTAAACTAGTATCAGCTGGTGTTTTCCACGTTTTGCTTTAAACTAGTATCAGCTGGTGTTGGTTTCCATATACTAGTAGTATCTCTTTTAATCACCATTATTAGGTTCATAATAAGCTTTATAGACTCATTTGCTTCTTTATTCATCATATTAGCCTCGCAATAATTGAAGAGTGATTCTTAACTGACCGAGGGAAAACAACGGAAAAAAACCCGCCTCTCACAGTTTTCCATCACTTACGGGTCCCATTGGGCCCCACCCCCTGAAATAAGCAGGGGCCCGCATATTCTGTGTCTGTCGGTTTTCTCATATTTTTTTTTCCTCGGTTCGTTTAGATTTTTTATAATTGAAATGGTTCTTGCATGATTTTGGTAGCCTTAATTCTTGTTTTCAAATTTGAGTTGACAGGAAGTTAAATGAGCAATGAACAAGTTTAATTGTAATACTTCCATGCATTTTTCATGAAGTTCATTTTAAGTATGTTCTTAAGTTGAGGTGTTCATGCCTTCAGTAATCTAACCAGAGTGTTTTTAAGGTGAAGGCGTTCAATTTCACTTGTTGGTTTTTGACTAAAATATAGTTGAACTATTCTTTTTCTTG
The DNA here is from genome assembly GCF_003573695.1 of Papaver somniferum. Classification (NCBI taxonomy): domain Eukaryota; kingdom Viridiplantae; phylum Streptophyta; class Magnoliopsida; order Ranunculales; family Papaveraceae; genus Papaver; species Papaver somniferum. The sequence continues at coordinate 31,044,948 of NC_039368.1, forward strand.
TAGGCTTGTAGCTTATCCTGTGTTTTGTATCTTGCTGCATAGAGAACTTGTTGTCATGTAAATTTGAATGTGTTATTCTGTCATACACATAGTTGTGTGTCGATGTATAAAAAAATTGGCTCGTTGTCCTTCTGATTGTTTACTTGTAAAATGGTTCAAACTAGTAGTTCTTTGTTGACCTATTACTAAAGGTCTATCCTGTTGTTTTAACTAGACAGGAGTCTTTGACCTAGAATATGTTGTAAACCGACGTTATATTATATGAACCCTCTAACTAGTCTGTGCGTTTGTGCAATTGTAGGTAACTGCCGTTTTTCTGGTGAACCAGTTTGAAGCTTCTCAGCTATGTGCTATCCATGCTAAGCCTGTGATAATTAGTAAGTTAGAACTCTGATATGAAGGATTTCTTTTATTGGTATCTATCAATAATGACATCAGTGAGAATTATTATCATTTTTGAATTCTCTATGTTGTTCATTTTACATTTTGCCCCATTTTTTGGGGGCAGAGCTACAGCCAGGCTAGACCTGGCTTAATCCACCCCTAAAAGCCCAAAGTTCCCTTTTTTCCATTACCTATTTAGTGATGAGGCGATACAACAAGCCTAAATTATAGGCTTAAGCCAGGCGTCTACCAAAGTTTAATCCTAAAATCCCCTCCTACACTAAATTTCTAGCTCCGAAACTTGATAACCTTTAGCATTTAAATTTGTCTCGTAATCACCTTTGGTAAAATTTATTCAATAACCATAATCTAATTTAATCTTTGAAAGTATTCATTGGATACTACCATTTCATCTGATCCTCTTTTTTATGTGGCTTTTGTGTTGCAGTGCATCTCTTAAAAATGATCATTTGTTCCAGCTGACCAAGGAGGGTCATTGTACCATCATATTGTAATGTGTTGTATTTTTTCTCTTCTGTCTTTATTGTAACTGAAATAATTAATGAATAAAAGATTACTTTCTTAATTCATTTTTGTATTCAGCTTTATTGGTGGCATTAATGTTTGGTTTATGGTCCAAAGACTCCGGGCACCGCAACCTATAAAATTTGCATTGGTTTAAACTTTTGACCGAATGAACATCATTATCTGTGACATTTATTTAATATTAATTAAATTTGCGTTGGTCTAGACGTTTGACCACTGAACATTTATTTGTCAAACGTAATTAATCATGCACCTTGGAAAGTGTTCATTGGTCAAACTTTTGCAGTGCCCAAAGTAATTAATCTTGCACCTTGGAAAAAGCACCTTTTTACGGTGCCCGAAATAATTAATCCAGCACTTGGAAATAACACCTTGGAAATAGAAACAGTTATTGCTGAAATTTTAGACAGTGTCTGGCAACTACAAAAAGTTAATCACGGATATGTAGGGAAACTGGATATAATGTTTGGCAACTACACGTGATATTAACTTTCAATTTGAAGGCAACCAAAAATATGTTGCTGCCGATCTTATTAGTTGTTAAATGATTTGGGAATTAACTACTAACTACCAATCTTAGTTGCTGAACAATTTGGTAAGCATCTGCCAACTACAACTTACTTGCTTTAATCTATTGCAATTATGAAATATGGATATTTGGATACTACGAATTAATTGCCAAAAATGTTCGCAACAGGATATAAATTTAGTTGCCATAATGTTTGGAAAGTAGCTGACAACTACAAAAATTTAGTTGTTATAATGTTTGGCAAGTAACTAACAATTACAAAAACTAGTGGGCCTAAACTATAGCATTTATAAAATAACGTATTTGGCTACTAAAACTTAAGTTGCCAAAGTTACACATAGCAACTAGGATTTTTTAGTAGTTACCTTTACATTTGGAAACAACCCATACGGCAACTTAAGCTCCGCAACTACCATTAGTTGCCTTTCTGTTTTGCAACTAAAAAGTCATCTTAGGCAACTAAACTAGTTTGGTTGCCAATGGTCAGTTTTTTTGTAGTGAATAATGAGGACATGGACTGAAACTCAGTTGCAGCTAGTGATGATCGAATTTGGACCCGCGGACGAACATGGATTTGAGGCTACGAAAACTTGATAGAAGTGACGGGTTTAATAGCAGCAGTAAAGCAAGGAAGAAGACAGGTTTAAGGTGCTGCTATTGGGTTCAAGTGCATCAGCAAAGATGCATGGAGAGAGGTGATGTTGGTTAGCCTCCGACGAATATAGAGACTGCACACATATTGTTTGAGTCATTATTCAAGATTTTGAAGAGTAACAGACGGTAATGCATGGGCAGTGGCCGGAGTTAGAATCGAGTGGAGAGTCAGTGGGGTTTAACTGAACTGGATGATGGCGATGATGGATTTTGTCTGCCTAGAACTGGTGCGGCGATGATGGATAATGATTGTGCTGGATGTGTTGGTTGGAGATTGGCTGTATGTTGTTGGCCTGATTTCAATCGAGTGCAGGAAGGTTCTTTGGCTGCACTGACAAACGAAAGAAGAGTTTCGTATCTTGGCTCAACTGGTTTCACACCGGGCTGTTTGATTCAAGATGAGATAGAGATTTCAATGGATGATAGTTGGGAGCTGTGCCTAATTTGTGTGAGGCTGAGTGGGAAGTGGGTGGCTGCAGTTGGAGTTTGGAAAGAGTCGATATCGAAGTCGAGATTAGGTTCAGTGAAGTGAGTAGGCTAAGCTTTGAATCGTGAAAACAAAACTGAGACTGAAGTGAACGTTGAGAAGATGAGATGGCCGAGATTAGAAGACCAGGTTGGTATGGTGGTCGAACTGTCCATTGGCATTCGGTGTTATAATTTGGGCTGGGCCTTCGCAACTGCTTGCTAGGTTCAGATTGGACTTGTGGCAGTACATATAAACCTACAGAGACTGGAAAAGAGAGGGTAGGCCGGCTGGAGGACGACGGCTACACAGTCGAAACGAGAAGAGAATAGGAATTAATCGTGAAGGTTTCTGGCGGCACAACACAAGGAGGAGTAGAAGGGTTCCAGTGCTGACGACAGTGAAATCTCTATATCTTTTTCTTGTTATCTATTTTTATGGGTTTTAAGAAATTCATACATATGTATTGGTAGATTGTTTGTGATTAGGGTTTGTTGTTGAAACCACATAGGGTATTAGGCTATTTTGAATTGATTAATTGAGCAAAAGACCATCATGATTTGAATAAGATTGATCTTTGAATATTGTTTATTGATTTATCAAAATATGAGTTGTTGCTTCACAGGTTTTAAAAAAACTATGTGGCGTAAATGATAGTTTTATAAATATATTTGTCTTATTATTTGATGATCCATGCTTCGTTAATAACTTTGATGGGTTATGCTTAGAAAAGCCATATAGAATTTGTGAACCTATATTTAGTTTTGTATAACTTTCTCACTGATACAATTTGATGGTTCATGCTTAGATTTAGTCTTTTGATATGCCATGCTTAGGGTATACCAGTGATATTTGCGACTCTAATATATATAATAGGTGATGTCAATAGAACAAACAATAAACGCATATTCATAATTATGTTTCATTTCAACGATTGATTAGAAGTAGTGGAGGATACCAATAAAATCATGGTTACCAATTCTCCTATTGGATTCATTTTGTTACTTTAGTTTATTTTTCTTTGTTTTTATAATTCCGAAAATCCAAAAACATCATTGCTGGTTAATTTATTGAGAATATTGATTATTGGTATTTCCACCGCTCCCTGTGGGTTGGACCCGTACTTGCCTCTGTCTACTTGTTAGACACCGTGCGATTGTGGTTATTACATATAGGTATCTCCGGATCCTATCAATTTTTGGCTCTGCTGCCGGGGAGCGGTTGTGGAATATTGTAGTTGGTATTTTGTACATAGTTATTATTTTCTGTACATAGCTTATTTTTCTTTTATTTTTTTATATTTTCTTTTAGTTCTTTTTACGTAGCTTATTTGATTTTTTCTTAGGTACCTTAGTCTGAAGAGCGGCGATTGGAGTCAACAACAGGCCTAAAGTAAGTACTTGATATTCTCGCAAAGCTTTTGAAAGGTGAGTTATTGAGAATTACTTTGTATAATGGTTTCCAACGAGTTGACTTCTTTTATAGCTTTTTGGAATCTTACCAAAAGAGCTGAGACAGAGGAGTCATTTGATATTTCACCCGAGGAGTATGCATATGCACCATCTCATTATCAAGAACCTGCCGAGTGTGTAAATAATGATTGGAATTATTCTCATAGGTATGATCATTCCGAACCTTGTGAAGGTTATGATCATTACCAGCCTTACCCTGGTTATGAGCCACAATTTGTTGATTCCAATTATTATTCACACATTTCTCCGTCACAGTATGAAAGAGATGATCCATCTTACTGTGACGCATCTGCATCACAACTATCTTTGTTAGAACGCCTCAATATTGAAATTGTTGAACGGACCAAAGTTAATGAGTTATTTTTTGCCGACCTTAGTAAAAGCCATGATTATATTGCTCAACTTGCTGAACAAAATGCTTTGTCGATTGCTCAACTAACGCAGTCTTTAAAAGATTGTGGTCTTACCGAGGATACAAGTTTTAATTTCTCTAATACTCTTGATATTTATGATGAAACCGCTTTATCTAATGAATCTATGTGTATGGAGAATAACGATAAACTTGATAGTTGTAATCATAGGAATAGAGACATTGTCATACCAAGTGAAGATGGTGTATTTAGTCCAATTCCTGATCGTGTTAATGATCACTCGCCTATTCAAAATGATGAGTTTAGGATTGAGGATACCATTCTTTTAGATGGTGTGACATATCAGTGCTATAACAATGATGCTTATGAAGAATGTGTTAATTCCAAAGAGACTGTAGTTAAGTTTAACGACTTAGACACATTACACTCTATCTATAAGGTTTCTTCTAATCATCTTTATTGTGATATTCCTATTGATTCCTTGGTTGATGATGATTATGATGATGATTTAGTACAGGGCCCAGTGGAGAAGTTCATATACCTAGAATTGTTAGCACAATTTTTCAGAAGATTCTTAATTTTGGATTAGAACTGCGTGTTTCTCCAGTATTGCTAGATTATTTTGCATCTCGTGACTTCTCTTTGCATGTGCATGTATCCCAGTTCGCTTCAGTTCCCATCTTTAGCGAACCCTTTGACTCGGTTATTTTTGATCAAAATGATACATCCTGTGCAAAAACCAGGTTTGGGGGTAGCTCTTTCTTTTTGATAATCTCAATATCTTTATGTTGCTACATTGAGGATCTGAGGTTGTCATTGTTTGTAATTACTGTATTTTGGGTTGATCCCCAAATTTTCAGGTTATTAGTTATGGGAATCCTTTATGTATATTCCAGTAGGTATTTCTATTTTCTTGTTTTATTTTTCTTTGTTTATTTTCGCTTTTTCTGAATTTCCCATCTTAATTTTTACGTTGGATGACTCAATTACATTAAGGACAATGTAACGTTTAAGTGTGGGGGAGTGGTTAACTTTTTACATTTTTTTTTTCAGGAATGTTCTTGCAATTTATGACCAGCTGTTGAGCGGGTCTATTGTAGGTTTGCAAGTATATTATGACCAGCTGTTGAGCGGGTCTAAAAAAATAATAAAAAAAATTATGACCAGCTGTTGAGCGGGTCAATTCTTTTGTTTACCTATCATTTTCTTATGACCAGCTGTTGAGCGGGTCAATTTCATGTACTTTTTTTTATCATATGATGACCAGCTGTTTAGCGGGTCTACAAAAATAAAATAAAAAATGATCAGCTGTTTAGCGGGTCTTTCTGTCTAGTTGTTTAGCAGACATCTTTATCCACTGTTTAATGGATCCGTCTCGCTGTTTAGCAGACATCTCTATCCAACTGTTTAGCGGATATTTATCCAGTTGTGGAACAGATATATTATTTGTTTTGCTCGAGGACTAGCAAATATAAATGTGGGGGTGTTGATAATCACGTTAGTGCTACATTTTATATCCATATTTATATTAGTTATGACTCAATGTTTTTGGCTAACAATACTATTTTAGTGATTTTGTAGAAAGTACAAGCGAATTCAATTATCTGGTAAATAAATGGTTAAAACACGAGCTAGACCGGAGTTTGCGACAAAGACGTCCAAAGACATTTATGTGGCCGGCCGGGTATTTCTATATATCAACAACACTGAAGCTATTTCACGGACATCTCATTTAGTGGGCTAAAGACTGCATTTGTTCCAAGAACCCGGAGGTCCTGGACCCAATTAGAACTTTGAGAAGCAAATTGTGGACGTGGCTAAACCCTCCATCTCTTCTTGTTGGTGCAGCTGATCGTAATCAAGGAGAGGCGCAGGTGGTGCTATAGTTTGAATACGCAGTAGCCGGAAAACCAGCTGATATAGTTGCTGCTGCTTCTGTTAATTGTTATGAAGAGCAAGGATGAAGATGTTTCGGCTGGTGGATTTCTGCTCGAGGGATATAATATGGAGTTGTGATCGTGATCTAATGGATGAAATACAATCTGAAGTTGGAGTTGAATCGAATTTCTCAATGTTGTTCAACAACAAAGAAGAAATGTGTTGTGGTTGGGGTTTGTGGTTAGCGTACATTAAGAGTTGCATGCAGTGGTGGCGATGTTGAATTGAAGATGCTTGTGGTGATTCATGGAGTCATCAGTAATACTATGGAATAATGAGGACGTGGACTAAAACTCAGTTGCAGCTAGTGATGATCGAATTTGGATCCGCGGACGAACATGGATTTGAGGCTACAAAAACTTGATAGAAGTGACGGGTTTAATAGCAGCAGTAAGACGGGTTTAAGGTGCTATTGGGTTCAAGTGCATCAGCAAAGATGCATGGAGAGAGATGATGTTGGTTAGCCTCCGGAAAATGTAGAGACTGCACACATATTGTTTGAGTCATTATTCGAGATTTTGAAGAGTAACAGACGGTAATGCATGGGCAGTGGCTGGAGTTAGAATCGAGTGGAGAGTCAGTGGGGTTTAACTGAACTGGATGATGGCGATGATGGATAATGATTGTGATGGATGTGTTGGTTGGAGATTGGCTGTATGTTGTTGGATTGATTTCAATCGAGTGCAGGAAGGTTCTTTGGCTGCACTGACAAACGAAAGAAGAGTTTCGTATCTTGGCTCAACTGGTTTCACACCGGGCTGTTTGATTCAAGATGAGATAGAGATTTCAATGGATGATAGTTGGGAGCTGTGCCTAATTTGTGTGAGGCTGAAGGGGAAGTAGGTGGCTGCAGTTGGAGTTTGGAAAGAGTCGATATCAAAGTCGAGATTAGGTTCAGTGAAGTGAGTAGGCTAAGCTTTGAATCGTGAAAACAAAACTGAGACTGAAGTGAACGTTGAGAAGATGAGATGGCCGAGATTAGAAGGCCAGGTTGGTATGGTGGTCGAACTGTCCATTGGCATTCGGTGTTATAATTTGGGCTGGGCCTTCGCAACTGCTTGCTAGGTTCAGATTGGACTTGTGGCAGTACATATAAATCTACAGAGACTGGAAAAGAGAGGGGAGGCCGGCTGGAGGACGACGGCTACACAGTCGAAACGAGAAGAGAATAAGAGTTAATCGTGAAGGTTTCTGGCGGCACAACACAAGGAGGAGTAGAAGGGTTTCAGTGCAGACGACAGTGAAATCTCTATATCTTTTTCTTGTTATCTATTTTTATAGGTTTTAAGAAATCCATACATATGTATTGCTAGATTGTTTGTGACTAGGGTTTATCGTTGAAACCACATAGGGTATTAGGCTATTTTGAATTGATTAATTGAGCAAAAGACCATCATGATTTGAATAAGATTTATCTTTGAATATTGTTTATTGATTTATCAAAATATGAGTTGTTGCTTCACCGGTTTTAAAAAAACTATGTGCGCGTAAATGATAGTTTTACAAATATATCTGTCTTATTATTTGATGATCCATGCTTCGTTAATAACTTTGATGGGTTATGCTTAGAAAAGCCATATAGAATTTGTGAACCTATATTTAGTTTTGTATAACTTTCTCACTGATGCAATTTGATGGTTCATGCTTAGATTTAGTCTTTTGGTGTGCCATGCTTAGGGTATACCAATGATATTTGCGTCTCTAATATATATAATAGATGATGTCAATAGAACAAACAATAAACGCATATTCATAATTATGTTTCATTTCAGCGACTGATTAGAAGTAGTGGTGGATACCAATAAAACCCTGGTTACCGATTCTCTTATTGGATTCATTTTGTTACTTTAGTTTATTTTTCTTTGTTTTTATAATTCCGAAAATCCAAAAACATCATTGCTGGTTAATTTATTGAGAATATTGATTATTGGTATTTCCACCGCTCCCTGTGGGTTGGACCCGTACTTGCCTCTGTCTACTAGTTAGACACCGTGCGATTGTGGTTATTACATATAGGTATCTCCGGATCCTATCACGACACTTGCTCATCCTCCTGAAAATAACAAAAAAAAAAAATTAAAAATAACCAAATATGGGTTAGGGAGTACATGATCAGCCTCTTGGGTGAATTTTTCATCCCAAGAGGCACATGATCAGTCTATGGGGTGAATTTTTCTTCCCAAGCCGCACATGATCAAAATACTCCAAAACTATTGGATTGAGCGTCAAGAGAACCATCCTCCATCGTCAAGAATATTGACTTGCTCTAAGGAGCATATCGACGATCTATTTATTCAAATACTGGATAACCTTTTAAGTCTCATGTGTCATCTTAGTGTTTAGAGCTTCTCAAACTATGAAATAGTCGATTTCCTATGTATGCTATAAGATATATTAAACCATATCCAATAGCTTGAACATGTCTTCTTTTTTAAGTCACGTGGGATTTTGGATTCTCAATTGGATAAATTTTATCTCCAGTACTAGTTCGATATAGATTTTAGAAGTGATGGCATGTACGTCTTAGAAAAGATTTCATCTAGATTTTTGGTTGGATCTTTATGTCATATTTTTCACTATTTAAAAAAAAAAATATTTAAAGTAAGATTATTGATGGTTAAAAGCGATTTACTGGTTAAAGTATAAAGTGGTGGAATAGACAGATGTTAGATAAAGCAAAACATCTAAAATCTTTAATAGATACACTTCACAGGACAATGTCCCTTTTAATCTTCTTCACGCGGTATTCTCCCAGCTAGCACACTCTATCACGTTGCTAACACCTTCTAAATCGCGTCCAACTCCATCCATCCACACGCCATACACAAAAAGACTATGGAAGGAATGAGAAAAACCCGAAAATATCTTCACCTCTGTTTTATAGAAAATATGGTTAGCCATCCCGATTTATATGAATCCAACACCCATATAATCCATGTTAAGCCCATTAGAGTAAACCCGATAAACTCATCCATTGAGCATCCGTAAATCACGTCCAAAATTCGAACCCTAATTCTTCCAGTTGAATATTTATTTTCCCGCCAAACTTGACAAAGGGGGAGACTGTTAGAGCAATGCTCGGTTGAACCCAACAGTTTTGCTATCTCAAGCCTGTTGTCAATGTTAGATGATCAAAACTATATCTTGATTTTTAGTCTACTAAGTCAAGTCTCGGACTAGGTTAGAAATTGATAGTTGAGTATCAGACATCACCCTCGGAGACTGAAGATCGAGAAGACATTTGAATAACTTCTGTATCAGGTATGTGAGGACTAAACCATTCTATTTTACTCGCTTACCATTCGATCTTTTTGAGACAATGCCGTATGACTTCTAGTAGATTTACAAATATTGAGTTTTGACTTAAGCTTGTGTTGTTAAGAATCTCGAAATATGATTTTAAGCAAAGATGTTCAACGATCCTTAACCATATTAGTTCTAAACAATTTATTGTGTGAATTATCCGATATTTTGAAAGTTTCCCATATCATGCGGGAATGTTTCAAATATCATAAGAGAAATATATTGAACTATCTGATATTTCTGCTCAGGGTAGGTTGGTAAACCAGTTCGCAAAACATAGATACATGAGTTTCAGAAATATAAGAGGGTTGGCGAACCAGTTCGCAAACTGTAAGTTCAGGTGTGGACAGTTCACGAACCGTTGTGAACTGAATTTTGAAAGTTGGTATTATAGGCTAGCAATTGGGGAACCCAGTTCACGAACTGTGGTCAACTGATTTCGATAGTCTAGTAAGGTTGGCGAACCCGGTTCACAAACTGTTGCACTCTAACTCGTGAACAATCCTAATAGTTCACGAACCGTTTTACCAACCGTCCCGGTTCAAGATTTTAGTAGATGCTCAAAGACTTATTTTTTAAACATGTTTAACATTGTTATAACTCTCTCAAACACTTCTAGGACTTCGTTGATCACTCAAACACTTATGTATGTGTATCATGATTAAATTCTTAGGTGTTTAAATGAACATCAAATTTCTTTTGTTCTTTGGCATACTTTCCAAACCGAATAATCATTGTACACGGTTCCATATTCGGTTCCTAGTGTATATTCTTTTGTTGTATTTTCAAAACCTAAAAGTGTTTGCTTGATTCTAAGTTATCTTAGATTGAATTCCAATCAACCCTTGGTATTTGGAATCTATAAATGGAGATGCTCTTTCAACTGGGAAATTTAATCCTTGGCATTTTGTGTCCCATTTGATTTTAGAGTCGTCCTCTATAGATCCGGTTTCCTATGAGAAACATAATTAGGTATACGACTAAAAGACTTCTCCCTGGGGATTCGTGAAGCCATTCGACTATCTTTACCTTGATAGTTTGTGAATTCTGATCTTGCTTTTCTGTTATCGAGGTTTTCATAATATCCTTCAGATAAGATATATAGTAATCACAAAGTTATCTTCGTCTCAGACTTTGTGATTCCTCAAGATAGATATCTGAAAACTATCTTTATTGATCTTTTGAAGATTGTTCTTGAGTTGTGGTTAAGACTCTAGGCTACTTTTTGGGAGTTGTAAGTTTTGGATTTGTGAGGTTTGGTAGCTTTGTCTATTGCAAATAGATTTCATCACCTTTATTTTGATCTAAACAGAAATCAAATAGGCTTTGTCTGTTAAAGGCATAATGGTATCAAAATTCTTCACTTCGGCTGAAGCAAATCTAGGCTACTTTAAGAGACGTAGGGATCTCGACTATAACTGAATCATTTAGAGGGTGGATTCGGTATCAACCACATTCCGGTACGAAGAATGATAGTAGGCTAGTGTCTGTAGCGGCTTAATACAGTTTGGTGTTCAAATCTAGACGAGGTCCCGGGGTTTTTCTGCTATTGCGGCTTCCTCGTTAACAAAACTTCTGGTGTCTTGTGTTTTTATTTTTCCGTATTATATTGTTTATCTTTATAATTGGATTTACAAGTTGTACGTATTCAATCTTAGTATATACGTTTATATAATTGTGATCGATTATGGAACTCATTCTTGTAGAATTCGTATCTTGAAAGATGGATAACAAGTTTAATTATTTGGAAGATTTCCGATTGATTATTTGGATATGACTAGATTGATCTTGGATATTGATTTTTGATATCGTCCAAGTACTCTTCTTAATGATCATGTTTACAGACTCTTGTCTATACACATACTAATTGAGAATATGTTAGAAATATAATCTTTATATACATATTATCAAGGATCATTAAGTTGTTCTGTAGAGTATGACTCTAGAATCAACTAGGATACAAAGGATTAACTTTCCCAGTTGAAAGAGAATCTTTATTTATATATTTCAAAGAAAAGGGTTTGCTTATAATTCAAGCTAAGATAACTTGAGAATCAGGCAAACACGTTTAGGTCTTGAATACACTTCTAGTTCTGGAACCGTGTATAATGATTGTTCGTTTTGGCAAGTATGCCAAAGAACTAAAGAAATTTGATGTTAATTTAAACACCTAAGTATTTAATCATGATACACACACATAAGTGTTTGAGTTATTAATGAAGTTTTAGAAGTGTTTGAGAGAGTTCTAACGATGCTAAACATATTTAAAGAATAAGTCTTTGAGCATCTGCGAAAATCTTAAATTTGGACGGTTGGTACAATGGTTCGTGAGCCGTTATGCTTGTTCACGAGTCAGAGTGCATCATTTCGTGAACCGAGTTCGTCAACTTCTAACCTATAATACCAAATTTCAAAATTCATTTCACTATGGTTCGTGAACTGTCCCTATCTCAACTTGTGGTTTCCTGTATTTCTGAAAATCAGATGGTTTGCGAACTGGATCGACAACCTACCCTGAGCAGAAATATTAGATAGTTCAGTATTTCTCTCTTATGATGTTTGAAACATTCCAGCGTGATGAAATCATTTGCGTGGGCAATTTTCAATTGATCCACAAATTAATTCACGCAATAAATTGTTTAAAACTAATATGGTTAAGGATCGCTGAACATCTTTGCTTAGAATCATATTTCAATATTTTTAACAAGAAAAGCTTGACTAGAAACTTATACTTTGTAAATCTAGTAGAAGTCATACAACATCGTCTCAAAAAAAAAAGAACGGTAAGATAGTGAGTAAAATAGAATATTTTAGCTTCACATACCTGATACAAAAGTTATCTAAATGTCTTTGTCGATCTTCATTCTCCGAGGGTGATGTCGGGTACTCAACTATCAACTTCTAACCTAGTCCGAGACTTGACTTAGCAGACTAAAAATCAAGATATAGTTTTGATCATCTAACATTGACAACAGTCTTGAGATAGAAAATCTTGTGGGTTTAACCGAGTATTGGTCTAAAAAATGCTGCCAATTGTTTCCTGTTTTGTCTCAATTTTTCTCATGTTGTGTGAATCCTGAATATAGAGATGTTCAGTAGCATTGGGTTTGGAGTTTTTGAACACACACTTATAGATTGCGCTCGAAGCACCATAACCAACAATAAAATTATCTATGAAATTCTTGATTATATCCATGGACTTCATCTAATATAATATTATATTCATGTAAAAATTTACCATTTTTGGTAGCCATATACGTTAATCTAAAGAAATCTAGGACATTCTAGATATGGACTATCAGAGCACTGTTGATGTTGGTTTTCGGTTTAGGGTTAAAATTGTAAAACCCTGTATTTAATGCGTTATCACTATGCAAGGGGTAAGGCCATTTAAGAAGCGACGAGTGCAAAAAAAAAAAAAAAACTCCTCGCTCGTTGAGCAATTCAATATATGTATGAAATTCACTCAAAATGGTGCGTGTAATAGCAATCCCAAATATTCTGTGAATTTTATCTACTACCGGCATTATTTGCTAACACATTGCATGCCTAGTATTTTCCTATGATATGTTCTCAACCGAACTCTTAATATTGGCATGACATGACGATTAAATGTTCACTCTCAGCAGAGTAGCGTGAATCTCCCGAAGTGTCAGTATTGAGATCTGCATAAAAAAACTCACACAGGCTGCATCGTCCTCTGACAAAGAGATTTTTGTATCGACGCACTTTTAAAAAGATAGCTCGGTCAAACATGTTTAAATTCCTTAAGGAAGATCTAGACTGTCAATATCAGTCTCAAAAGTGATCACGGCCATATGATTTGGTTGTACGATTCAACAAACCTAAACCATTTTTTGTGAAACTAGGCAATCACCGTAGTGACCACCGGCGGGCCCACTAGTCCCTAGCCGATCAAATCCTACCTAGTACATCCACGACGCTTTGAATGATTGACCCAAACATGGGTGATCGCAATGTTGAAGGAAAGAGCTCAAACGAGCTAGACCGGCTAAGATGGTCTCAGAAACATCATGACCGTCCAACTTCGCCAGCCTAGTTGGACGGCTTAGATTTTACTACAAACGATTAAAGGAGTATTGGCGTGTTCAGTGGAGGCCCAAATCCTCCCTTGGTCGATCGACCTGCCCACGACAGATCCAGAGAATGCCAAAACGTTTATCCAAACTAGAGCAAACGCGTTATTCTAAAGACCCTAATTGGGTCGCGGCAGTATACAACTGTTGCAAATCAGTTGTGACCGTCCAACTTAGTCATCCTAGTTGGACGGCTTAGATTGCGTTTCATACGATCAAGAAGGTGGACATGAGTTCACCGCCGGTCCAACTTCATTACCATTCGATCAACTTTCCTGTGAGAAGTCAATAACGCATCGAATCGCTCGATTGAACTAGAGTAGTCGCGACTATTCTAAACCCTAATTCATGTTTGCGGAAATATGCTACTATCGCAAATCGATCATGACAACTCATCTTCGCTAGCCGAATCAAGTGGCTTAGATACGATCTTAGATGACCCATGAGATGTCAACGCACTCACTAGCATATCATCTTCACACATGGCCAATCGTCCTGTTCGAATCAATGCCCAGTGCTTTGATTCGACTAGACAAAATAGGGAGGTCCACACGGCCCTTAAACCCTAAAATACATCAACGACAATATACAACTGTCGCAAATCAATCAAGACTGTCCAACTTCGCCAGCCTAGTCGGACGATGTAGATTTATTTTCATAAAACTAACAAAGCAGCATTGTAAGTGATGGCCACTCTTCCTCCACAGGGAGTGATCGACCAAGTCATAGCACGCCCATAGGTTCCTCAAACGATCACCCAAAGATGGCCGGTCGTGCTACTTTTAAGACGCTCAATCCGTGACTGATTCAATCGAGCTCAAAAACAGCGATGCCATCGATTATTTTCAGCTGCTTATTCGAAAGCGATGCTTTACATCATCGATTATAAGCAATGCTTTATAAATATTGGTTTCACAAGTAATTTATTATTTGAACAAAAGCACTGTGTGCTGCTTTCAGCAAAGCGTCCCGCGAGTCGAACCACTTACTCGAGACATCAAACATGTCACAAACTGGGGGATGCTTACTGGGGTATTGGTCTGACGGTTTACAGCGCGAGGCGTGCAACGTGTCCATTACGAGAAAGTGTCAGGAAAGAACGGACGGTTAACAACAATGAGATAGTGGGTGAACGTGTGATTAATCTTCCCTCATAACGGAAACCAATGATCACCACCTTCCGCACAAACCCACTTCTTCACTACTTAACTTCCTCCACTTCCTATGAGATCAGGGTACGCTCAATGACTTGTATAAATAGGTTTTTAATCTATTCCGACAGACAGACATAATACAAGTGTTATCAACACAACTAGCCAGAAACTATTTTTCTGATATAAGTCATAAAACAACCACACCTTCATTATTCAACATCCTGATCTCAAACACCTTCTTCGCTTCCCTCCCTAAGACCAACCCTTCTCCTTCACCCTGTGACCGAATTGAATCTGGAACGACCATTTCTTGGTTTAGGCCAGAGTCTTACAGATTGATCCCTCGAATCTAAAAGTACTCTCGTGGAGTGCATTTGTTTAGGGTTTGAATTCGTTTCTCATCAACACACCCCAAATTTACCAAAAACAGCAGAATCAGTTTTTGCCATCAAATAACTGGCGACCACAGTGGGATATTCTTGGTTGCAAGATCAAGTTTCGATTTCATTTCGATTTTCTCGAATTCAAAAAGGCGGATCTTAGGTCTAAACACATTCGTTAACCCGATTTCAATCACCAATTTCAACTTCCAATCTGTGATGTATTTCCGTTAGCCAAATTCTCCGAAAGTCGTAAACGATCGAAGCACAATCACAATGGAAGGCATGACTAGGATATTAGAAGATGTCCTCGCAAACCAGGATGAAATCGCAATACGGCAAGACGAGACGCTCTGTCTTTTAAGGAGTATAGTAAACCAGTTTTGGAAGGAGTCGGCAAGCGTTCGCTCGAAGAATACCGGATTACGAAACTCTGTTGGAGAGTCTATATCTCAAGACCCTTGCGGAAGTTCAGAAATAAGTTCAACAATACGCAGCCACGAATGCCCTGACTTTAGCGAGCAGAGAAGCGCTTGAGGAAGGGGAAATTTTCCAAGACCCCCATGGAGACAAGAGCTTCACTAATGAACGATACTCGGTTTAACCACGTCGCAGCGCTGTGGTCATCGATGGAGGGCCCTCGAGAGAAGATACACTTCAGCAAAACCGCCAAGCTAAGCGACATGCGTCTATGTCGACACATACTCACGCCTCAACTCCGCTCTCGAAACGATCCTCGTATCAAAGCCCGCAAGAGTTCTCACGACAACAGCTGCAAACACAAGAAAAGCTAGACCCGGGGAACTGATGCGTGTCCTAACCATAAAAAATTAATTAAGATATTTTCCACTAATTAACTGTTAATGTAGCGGTAGTAAGAGATCGTCCCCACAGAGAGTTGTGTAATTGATAGGTTATTTATATTAGAAAAATCAAAATAAAGGGGGATTGTTTAAAAGTGAAATAAAAAGAAACAAATAATAAAAATATGATCAAGGAATCCTTCGCCGTTACCAAGCGATAACTAGATTAGTATACTTATCTATATTCGTTAGAACCATTCATCACCAACCTTAGGAAAGCAGCTGGCGCAGTGTTATCCCCAAAGTTCCTCTTGTAACCAGATACCGAAGCGCTCTCATATCAAGTTCTATCCAACTGAACCACCAAGTAGTAGCGCACTCAAGGTGTAATCCAACCAGAAGCTGTAAGTTATGTGAACTTAGGTTGATCCTAGCAGTTAGACTCTTAGCACAAGGTCCACTTACTAGTGTTGTCTTCACACACGATTTCTCCACGGAATCCCTCTGCGAGGTCTCACGTTCTCTACTTGTGTAAGGATTATTCAACAATTATACGGATATCCTAACCCTTTACTAGCAATAGAATGATCTAAAGATTAATCCAGCGCGCACTCCAAACAATCTAATTAATCAATCATAAACCCTAGAAATAGTGAAAACAAACGATTATGTGATTAAAACTCCGAATAGATTTATATAGCTAATAAAGCTTCACGCTAGAACATTGAATTCATCCTTAATCAACAAAAATTTAGCCTCTTATGTTTACATCGTTTCCCGGTTTCCCTATAAAGGAGTAAACCCTAGAATATTAATGAAAAACAAAAGTGTATAATGAGATGTATTATATGAGATATCTTAGGTTATGAAGTCTATTTTAAATAGTCTCCAAGTTATAAAAGTGCTCGTGCATCAATCCCGGTCATAGTGTCTAGCGACCACTTGCCAAAATCACTCCAAAATCCCACGTCCAAGTTTGTAACCATAAACTGATTGCATTAAGAAACCCGAATAGCGAATTGGGCTCGTGTCTAATCCTAGAAGTCCAATCCATTTATCAAAATTGGCCTGTCAATCTTGCGGAACTGACAGTCTACTCTTCTTTTTTTGTCGCGTCCAGGAATTACCATACGTAAGTTCTCCTGCGTCTTTTTTTCTTTTCTTACACTATAATCACGGCTAGGACTTCCTAGATGTATCTTCTCCTGAATGTTTATTCGCAGCTTCCTTTTCTAGCTCAAGTACTCACTGCCTTTCCCGTCACCAATTCTTCTTTCTCTCTGTAACATCAACCAAACTCCATCTGTGCCAAACTATGTCACCGTTTCCTCGACCTTCATCAACACATACAACTCCTAACAGAAGCAAGCAGCTGTAGATGGTGGTTTTTAGCTTAGGGTTAAAATCGTAAAACCTTAGTATGAAGTGGCGTCACTCTAGGAAACGGAGTCGTGAGTACCAATATCTCCACTATCACATTTATTGAGCCTTTCAATACGTCTACGAGAAATTTACTAGGGTACCTTTTTCTTACATATATGCTATGTTCCACGACAAAACCCTCAGTACTGACTGGCATCATCTCCGCACATGCCAGCCACGCATGCTGGACAAGCGTGTCGTATATTCTAGTTAGGGTTTCGACACGCTAAACCCTAATTTCCACACCTAAATGGCCTTAGACACGTCACCGCGCCAAAGGCATGCCAACCATACCAGACGCACCACCGAGCCAACGACATGCCAACCATGCCATCCACACCTCCGCGCCAAAGGCATGCCAACCATGCCAGCCGCACCACCGTGCCAACGGCATGCCAGCCACATCTCCGTGCCAAAGGCATGCCAACCATGGAATCCACATCTCCTCTCCAAAGGCGTGCCAACCATGCCAGCCGCACCACCGTGCCAACGACATGCCAACCATGCCAGCCACACCTCCGCGCCAAATGCATGCCAACTATGCCAGCCGCACCATCGTGCCAACGGCATGCCAACCATGCCAGCCACACCTCACGCGCCAAATGCCTAACCATGCCAGCCGCACCGTCGTGCCAACGGCATGCCAAAGCCATGCTGGCCATGCCGCTGGCTGCCAAACGGAGGGTTGCAACAATCAACGGCTACCCTTCCCTCTGAAATGCAAATCTCAGCCGTACAAGTTCGCCACCAAACGCGAGGCAACTTCTGACCCAATTCCACGGTTTATGCCAAAACCCTAACTTGGACGCACCTAAAACATGCCAAAGCCATGCCGGCCACGCCTCCATGCCGTCGGCTCCCAAACAAAGGGTTGCTACAATCAACGGCTACCCCTCCTCCTGAGATGAAGATCTCAGCCGTACAAGTTTTCCTCCAAACGCGTGGTAACTTCTGGCCCAATGCCAAATTCCACGGTTTATGCCAAAACCCCAAAACATGCCAAAGCCATGCCGCCATGCCTCCATGCCGCTGGCTGCCAAACGGAGGGTTGCAACAATCAATGGCTACCCCTCTTTCTGAGATGCAAATCTCAGCCGTACAAGCTTTCTACCAAACCAAACGATTTGTGGAAACCTCTTGGCTGCGATGCCAAAGTTCCACGGTTTGTACCAAACCCTAATTTGGGTCGCGCCAAGAGCATGCACTAGCCGTGCTTGCCATGCCTCCATGTCGCTGGCTGCCAAACGGAGGGTTGAAACAATCAACGGCTACTCCTCCTTTCGAGATGAAAATCTCAGCCGTACAAGCTTGCCACCAAACCAAACGATTTGTGACAACCTCTTGGCTACGATGCCAAAATTTCGCGATTTGTGCCAAAACCTAATTTTGCAGCGCCAAGAGCATGCACAAGCCATGTCGGCCATGCCTCCATGCAGCTGGCTGTCAAACGGAGGGTTACAACAATCAACGGCTACCCCTCCTCCTGAGACACATATCTCAACCGTACAAGCTTGCCGCCAAACCACACGACTTGTGGCAACCCTTTGGTTACGCTGCCAACTCTTTGGTCACGACACTCTAATTGGCCACACTAAGAGCATGCGCAAGCCATGCCAGCACCGTGGCCACGACACTGGCTACCAGCGGAAGGTAGCCATAATCAACTACTACCCTTCCTCTCAAGGATCGTGTAGTAGCCGTCACTCCTTGTTTCCAAGGATCATGTCGTAGCCGTCACTCTTCCTTTCAAGGATCGTGTCGAAGCCGCCGCTTTTCCTTGCCGGGGATCTTTCCATATCCACCATTCCTTCTTTCCAAGGGTCGTTCCACCACACTCCCCATGTCAAGGATCATGATTGCAGCCATCCAATTTTCGTAGTCTTGGCCATCGTTTGATGCATCCCGCTAAAGCTCGTGGTCATGAACAGTTTTCTCGCTGACGCATCCATCTAATCCCTTTACTTACATGGACTCCCATAAAATTCCAGCCAACCTACTTTGTTCCCACGACAATGTAGTCTCTTCTGATCACATCTGCTGCCAGGAACTGTTGACGCTCGTTTGTAGATACCATCCAGGGCTTCACCATAGCAACAATCACTACAAAGATGGAAACCCGTAAACCACACTTGGGGACTGAGGATATACACGGAATACCTTCACTTTCAAAGCTCAGAAGACACGATCAACTAAAAGGTCATAGCCACGACAAGGTCATCTATTCTTCAAGGGTATAGCATAAGAATATCATCACCTATATGTCTAGAAGACGCCTGCAACACTTTACGAGGACGCGGTGGATCCCAAGCCTGTTTAGAGGAAACAATTTCAGAAACTAAAGAAAAGTGCGACTGGGGACTGCTCATCACAGTCCATCTCGACAACCATCAAAGATTCATGAGATAACTCCAAAGATGCGGCTGAAACATTTTCTTGAAGAAACAGATGGAGCCAAGATAAACAACATAACTCTCTCATTTCTACCTCTTCGCTATCCAAAATATTTCGTCCATTGTGATATTCCGAGCGTCCCAGCGTGACATCCATAAGAGTACAATAATCTCGTATCAAATCCCATGGACGTAGATTCAAGGCGATGCAATGAAAGTAGGCTACACATGGGGACTACCAGCATGGGACGCTTTCACTCCCCTCAACCAGGTTATTTCTGATTTCAACATCATCACTGTCGAAGTTTTACGAGCCGCAGGAATTTCTCAACATGAAGCCGTACATGTGCATCGAAGACCACAAAAGCACGCCACAGATATATATTCACATGTTCGGCCATGATATCGGATCTAACAGAAATATAAATGGGGGATGCTCACCGCATACCATTCCATACGATAGTCCAAGATTCATACGATGATTCGAAGGATGTCTCTTGGAACAAAGTCCTTGAAAACTTGATAGCAGCACATCGGCAACAGAACGTCTCCCAACCCATCTATTTCATCCAGTGGCTCCGGAAGATTTCGACCGAAAACACAACCACAATCTCCAAGGTTACCTCTGACATTTGTCGAGCATATATTTCATCCATCCGTCCCAAGAATGCGATGGAGTTCGGTAAATTTTGGAATCCACTGGAGAGACACTACAGACGAAAACACAGATCCGGATGAGCAACAGAAAACAGAAGAGGGTCGATACCTCTTTTCATGCGGACGGAGTTTCTAGAGTTTGAACAGAATAAAGATTCTTTCTTGCTCCATGAATGGGAATAGATGACTGGACGCGACTATGCCACCTCGGGCCCGCAACATCCCTCTTGAATTCTTCCTGAGTTTTACTGTCGGACTGTTTTTACCTCCTAAACGAACTCAAAACCTAAATATTCCCGTGCAAGGAGATTGAAAATTCTTTCCTGATCGGAATGGAGGGGTGGACCGTCAAAATCCGAGTTCATACGAGAATTCTACAACGATTTTAGTAAGGGGCGCTAATTAGGGTTTCGGCATGCCAAACCCTAATTTAGATAAAGTCGTCATCCTTCCACGAAACTGAATCCAGTCGTCATCCTTCCACGGAACTGAAGCCAGTCGTCATCCTTCCACGGAACTGAAGCCATTCTTCATCCTTCAGTTCTCAGTCGTCATCCTTCCACGGAACTGAAGCCAGTCATCACCCTTCCACGGAACTGAAGCCAGTTTACATCATTCCACGGAACTGAAGCCAGTTTCCACCATTCCTCGGACTGAAGCCAGTTTCCACCATTCCGCGGACTGAAGCCAAAGCAGGACCAACGTCTCACGCCCAAGCCATGCCAAGCCCAAGCCAGCGCCCGCGCCAAGTTTATGATAGCGACTTCATTCCAAGCCGACCAATGCTAGGGGCTCCATTCCAAGCCGACCAATGCTGACGGCTCCATTCCAAGACGATCAATGATGACGGCTCCATTCTAAGCCGTCCAATGCCAACGCTCCATTTCACGCCAAGTCTATGCTAGCGGCTCCTTCCAAGTTGATGCCAAGGCAAAAATACCCGATTTCGGCGAAAGCAGAATTAAAACTCCGTTATTCAAGGCAAAAATCCAACATATTTCAGCCGAGATCATATTGGATGAGCAGAAAATATATACAAAAAGGAATTTTAACTAACACATTATCTACAAGAAAATTTGGTTTTTAATGGGATTGGACTTTTTGGAAAAAAATTTGGTTCTGTCGGGAATGAAAACTTTTTGGAAAAATTTTGGTTTTTATGGGAGAAATTTTTCGTTTTTTTTGAAATTGGGAGCAAAAGAAAATTTTTGGTTTTTGAATGGGAGAAAAGTAATTTTTTTTTTTTTTTAAAAAAAAAAAAAAAATAAAATTTGGTTTTTGAATGGGAGCAAGCCCACTGTGCAAGCCTTTTGTGTTTTCTTTGGCTCCGCTTGGTTGAAAACTTTTGGTGGAATTGAGTCCAAAATCTCGGCCTAGAATTTGGGTACTCGGCCCACTAACGATTTCAACTAGCGTGATCGGTTACAAGCTCAGCTGGGTTTAAAAACCCAGAATACAAGATATAAGTCCAAATTAAACAAGCTCACAAAAATTAAATACAAGCCCACAAATTAAACAAATACAAGCCCACAAATAAATTATTACAAACCCAACAGAAAATAAGAGAAGCCCAAAAATTGGCTTTAATATTACATGCCCACAATTAAAAAAAATTTGGAAGCCCACAGGTTGGGTTCTCTCAAATGGGTTACCTTTTAAGCACAGCCCAGCTGCTCTGATATTGTTGCAAAAACCCAGTTGGGCTTTGGTTCTTTTCCTTGGTGGCGTCCCAGCAGAGGAAAAACAGGTTCAGAACAGCAGGTCCAACAACAAATGAAGTGAAGCAGATGCAGATGCAAATGCTATGAAGTGAAATGCAAAAATAGCTAATAAAACAACAAGAAAAACACAGCACCAATCCCCGGCAGCGGCGCCAAAAACTTGGTTGGCCCGGAGGAGTGTATAAAAATGAAGCGAAGAAACGCGGGCCTACAGTAATACCGCAAGTGCACGGTCGTCAGTTGTAGCTCGTGCAAGTACGGGTCGATCCACAGAGACTGGGTGTGTTTTGTAGTGTTTAGCTATTTTGGGTTCTAGTTGCTATTGTTGGGCTTTGGGTACCAATGGATTTTGGTAACCAATGGGTTATGATTGTGCTTTGGGCCTTTGAGTTCTTTGGGAATGAACTGGGCTTTAGCTTTAGCCTATCAGTACACTAGGCTTTTGGAGAGAACTGTGGACTGGGCTTAACAGTTCACTTGTGAACTGGGCTTGGTAGTGAACTAGGCTTTGGTTTTGAATTTGGGCTTGGGTTCTTTTGATGTGTACTGGGCTTGGTAACAGTGAACTGGGCCTTAGGCCTTAACCTGAACTGTGGTCTTAGCTGAGGCAAGCTCAGTGCAGCAGCAGCAGTGGCTTCAGCAGCAGCAGAAGGGGAGTGTAAACAGTGGCTCTAGGCCAAATTGGAAGCAAACCAGAGAACAAAAGAATGGCAAAAACAGCAAAGATTAAACAGACTAAAAACTAAACAGCAAAAGAAAGATGACAATGAAGAAAACAGTGTGAACAAGATAAATGAACCAAGGCCTAAGGCCAAGGGCAGGGATGTGGAGAAGAAGTAACAAAGCAAAGCTAAGGCATTCAAAAAGATTGGGAAGAGAATTAGCTTGCTATGAGCACTAATTTCTCCCAATGCTCAATCAAATCAGTGCAACCTAAGCATACAAAAATGGAATGGCAAGATAATCAGCTTGCTATGAGCACTGATTTCTTCCATTACTCAATCAATTCAGTGCTTCAAAGGTTTCTAGCCTAGCATTCTATCACTTCACATGTATCACAAAACAGGTATATAAACATTACATGGAACTAAACATGCATTAACATTAAACAGGACACATGTAAACAACATCTAACAGTAACAACACACATTAACAGAACACATGATTAAACAGGAGCAACAATTTTAACAGGAGCACATTTAACAGGAGACAAACAAGATATGAAAACAGGAAATTAAAACATGAAATTAAAACAAGCACATTAACAGGAACTTAAAATTAAAACACAAATTGCAATAAAAAGTGACAGAATTTAACAGAACTTGAAATTAAAATTGAAACCCTAAATTGAAATCTAATTGAAATTTAAGAACTGAAATTAAACCTAAACTAACCCATTTTTGGGGGTATCTCGGCTAGCCCAAGAACACCCTGAAATTGC
Organism: Papaver somniferum; assembly: GCF_003573695.1. Classification (NCBI taxonomy): domain Eukaryota; kingdom Viridiplantae; phylum Streptophyta; class Magnoliopsida; order Ranunculales; family Papaveraceae; genus Papaver; species Papaver somniferum. The sequence continues at coordinate 31,068,676 of NC_039368.1, forward strand.
TCTACACACTCTCTATTTATAGCATACAAATACCCAATTTTTTCAAACCCTAAAATTAGAAATTAGGTATTTTCAATTCCGAAATTGCTCACCAAATCCGCTGAATTGGTGGTGACCCATGCCTCTTTTCTTCTCTCTCGGTCCTTTTCTGCCTCCAATTGCGTCAATTTCTCCCTAATTCGAGGTGTTTTATCAACCCTCACCTAGGTCAGTTGGTGAGAGGATTTAAAGCAACTCGGCTAGGGGGATGGTGTGGTGTCGGGTGATGATGGTGAAGAAGTGATGGCGCTGCAGAGGTGAGGTGGTAGAGATGGTGGAGCAGGTGGTGGCAGGGATGATGATGGAGTTGCAGACGAGGGTCGGGAGAAAGAAGAAGAAAGAAGGAGGAGAAAACGATTTGGGTTAGGGATCGTTTGTTTTGGGGTATAGATATTAGGTACTAGTGTGTTGAGCGGGCGCATCAAATTTTGATGTTTTGTGACTCTGAGCTGCGGGATGCGAAGATGGTAGGTAGATCGGACGGTGATGCGGAGGCAAGCGAGGAGCGACCGTCGGATGAAGGGATACAACGAAACGAACGGTGCTAGATTAGGTTAGGTGCTGTAGTGTAAGGCGGAGATATCAAACTTTGATGAACAGCAAGGGAGCAACCGTTGGATTCAACTACCATCTAATCTGAAGGCTTGGAATTTCAGCGCTGTGGTGCTTGGCAGAGACTTCAGATTTTGATGATCTATGAAGGAGCGACCATCGGATGCTTCTGAGAACTGATCTGATGGCTGAGAACGGAGGCGTTTTTGTGTGTAGAAAATGAAGTTGTGCGCACCATTCTTCGCGGCTTCCTTGCGTGATTTCTCCCGGCTTTTCACTACTTTTCTGCTCTTTTTGCTCCGCAAGTCATCCGAACTTTATTTATTACCTAAAAATGCAAAATTAAGTAAGAAAAATATTTATTCTTGAAAACAATGAAAATACAGAATATGGGATAAAATGTAGACTTAATGCATAAAAGATGAGTTAAATGCCAACAAAAAGGGATAAATATATACAATATTTGGCACTCATCACACCATCTCATGTTTACCTCGCAACAAGGACCCTGTTCCGAGCTAAGCAGGGGACTTAATGTTGATGGTGGTTTTTAGCTTAGGGTTAAAATCGTAAAACCTTAGTCTGACGTGGCGTCACTCTGTAAGGAAACGGAGCCGTGAGTACCAATATATCCACTAGAACATTTATTGAGCCTTTCAATACGTCTACGAGAAATTTACCAGGGTACCTTTTTTTACATATATGTTATGTTCCATGACAGAACCCTCAGTACTGATTGGCATCATCTCCGTACATGCCAGCCACGCATGCTAGACAAGCATGCCAACCGCGCATGCCGTATATTCTAATTAGGGTTTCGACACGCTAAACCCTAATTTCCACATCTAGATGGCCTTAGCCACGTCACCGCGCTAAAGGCATGCCAACCATGCCAGCCGCACCACCGTGCCAACGGCATGCCAGCCACACCACCGTGCCAACGGCATGCCAGCCACATCTCCGCGCCAAAGGCATGCCAACCATGCCAACCGAACCACCGTGCCAACGGCATGCCAACCATGCCAGAAACACCTCCGCGCCAAAGGCATGCCAACCATGCCAGCCGCACCACCGTGCCAACTGTATGCCAACCATGCCATCCACACCTCACGCGCCAAAGGACCAACCATGCCAGCCGCACCTCCGTGCCAATGACATGCCAAAGCCATGTCGGCCATGCCTCCATGCCGCTGGCTGCCAAACGGAGGGTTGCAATAATCAACGACTACCCTTGCCTCTGAGATGCAAATCTCAGCCGTACAAGTTCACCACCAAACGCGAGGCAACTTCTGGACCAATGCCAAAACCCTAATTTGGCCGCGCCTAAAACATGCCAAAGTCATGCCGGCCACACCTCCATGCCGTTGTCTGCCAAACGGAGGGTTGCAACAATCAACGGCTACCCCTCCTCCTGAGATGGAGATCTCAACGGTACAAGTTCGCCACCAATCGCGTGGCAACTTCGATCCCAATGCCAAATTCCACGGTTTATACCAAAACCCTAATTTGACCGCGCCTAAAACATGCCAAAGCCATGCAGGCCATGCCTCCATGTCGCTGGATGAAAAACGGAGGGTTGCAACAATCAACGGATACCCCTTCTTCTGAGATGCAAATCTCAGTCGTACAAGCTTGCCACCAAACCAAACGATTTGTGAAAACCTCTTGGCTGCGATGCCTAGGGCTGCACATGGGTTGGGTTGGGTCGGTTTTGGCCGCACCCACCATCCAACCCACTGATGGTGGGTAACAGAAGTTGTCACCCGCAACCAACCCAACATTACAATGGGCCAGTTTTCACCCGACCCACATTACGGTGGGTTGGATCGGGTGGGTGGTGGGTTACCCACCATAAAATACAATGAACATTACATTAGAGTTACAGACTTACAGTCTTACTATTAAACTTACATGTATACAAATAACTAAGACTCTTACAGATTTGATTGATTTCTGCTGGTGATGTTGTGATTTGATTTACAAAGCAAAGAGAAAGTGAAAAAAATAAACTGAGTCTGAGAGGGAGAGAAGAGGCTGCCGCTGAATCCTAAAGGAAACTGAAGAGAAGCTAGCGATGGTTAGGGTTAGGGAGTTATATATCATTACTTCAACGGCTGTGGTTCATCTAGGATAGGTAATCTAAGGGTTAGAATTAACTTAGAAATATTTAGGCGGAAGAGTGGGTTGGGTCGGGTAAGGGAAGCTGTCACCCACAGTCAACCCACCATATGATGGGTTTTGATGCTGTCACCCATAGTCGACCCGCTCCTAGGTGGGTTGGGTCGGGTGCGAGTAATTTCAGGCGGGTGTGGGTTGGGTTGGTGGGTTGAGTCGGTTTTGTGCAGCCCTAGCGATGCCAAAATTCCACGGTTTGTGCCAAAACCTAATTTGGGCCGCGCCAAGAGCATGCACGAGCCGTGCTGGCCATGCCTCCATGTCGTTGGCTTCCAAACGGAGGGTTGCAACAATCAACGGCTACCCCTCCTTCTGAGATGCAAATCTCAGCCGTACAAGCTTGCCACCAAACCAAACGATTGGTGGCAACCTCTTGGCTGCGACGCAAAAATTCCGCGGTTTGTGCCAAACCCTAATTTGGACGCGCCAAGAGCATGCACGAGACATGCCGGCCATGCCGCTGGCTGTCAAACGGAGGGTTGCAAAAATCAACGGCTACCCCTCCTCCTAAGACACAGATCTCAGCCGTACAAGCTTTCCGGCAAACCACACGACTTGTGGCAACCCTTTGGCTACGCTGCCAACTCTTTGGTCACGACATTCTAATTGGCCACGCCAAGAGCATGAGCAATCCATGCCAGCACTGTGGCCACGACACTGGCTACCAGCGGAAGGTAGCCAAAATCAACGACTACCCTTCCTCTCAAAATGCAAAATCTCGGTCGTCGAAAGTCGCCACCGAACCGGCAAGCCTCTCAATTTTAACTTGCCAAACAATAGCAACATGCTACATATTTTCCATGAAAACACTCGAGACATCAAGACATGTCACAAACTGGGGGATGCTCATCAGGGTATTGGTCTGGCGGTTTACAGCATGCGGCGTGCAATACGTCTGTTACAAGAAAGTGACATAAGAGTAAGACGGTTAGTAATTACATGAAATAATGGTGAAATGTATCCTTCATTATGGAAACATCAATTTCAGGCGTTACCAGTTACCATTCTCTTCCATTACTCAACCGTCTCCACTTCTTTCGAGGCCAAGGTACGTTTTGTTACGACTTGTATAAATAGGTCTCACCTATTTCCACCAAAAATAAGTTTGGGTCAGGAGAATACAACACTTAGAAATCACCTGTTAGCTTTCTACATTGCTAGCGTTTCACTTTCTGATACAAGTCGTAAAACAACCACTCTTCCAGAATCAACTATTCTGGTCTCAACACTCTCTTCGCTTCCCTCCCCAAGACCAATCCTTCTCCTTCACTTTGTGACCGAAGCAAGTCTGGAATGGCCATTTCTTGGTTTAGGCCGGATTTATACAGATTGATCTCTCAAATCTAAAGTACTCACGTGCAGTACATTGTTTAGGGTTTATACTCGTTTCTCACCCATACACGAAATTACCAAAATCAGCAGAAACCGTTTTCACCATCAAACAGCAGCAACACAGCTTCCTCCATGCATCTTCCATTATCGAGAACCACACAACTATTCGATCAGCAGCAAATAACTCTCGTCACTGACATTTTATCTATATTACTCTTCATCTAATCATCGAATGTAGTCTCGTTCATCATTGAAAGCAGACTCCCAAGTACCAGCTCCCCTGCTTCTCGATCCATTACCATCATCAGCTGCCATTGATCACGACAACGACCAACTCTTTCCATCACCTCTGTTACTCTCCATTGTTAAAGTTAGTCACAGCAGCAGCTTCCATATTCTACACCCGATAATGGCATCAACAGTCACCATCACAATCTCGTTCAACTGCATCTTCATTACCTTCCTGCACTGCAGCAGCATCATTCCTTTGTAACTAGGCCACAATCAGTCACCGAAGTTGCAATCATTCTTCCCTGGCATGCTCAACTCCATCTATCGCAAACGACCCATTCATCGCCATTAGCTCGAGATAAACTGAACCCATCATCATCTCTTCATTAGTCTTCAACAGCATCAACTCGAGCTCCACATCATTAACAGAAGAAACTAACTCCATTATTCACTGCCCAATTCCTTCCATCAGCTTCTCCTCATTATATCACCGAGACAGTATCACAGCTGGCCTCAACCATTTTCCGTACCTCCACAGATGTCAACGCTATTGATCTCCAGCTTCATTCCCTGTCTACTGAGCTCGAGTTCTTCTCAACCTTACGTCCATATTTGCCATCAATAACATCTCCACGTTAATCCCCTCCTTCAATCTCCGATTATTATCAATCCTGGTTTGCTGTCGAGAAGATGGTGGTGGCCCCTGAGTAATTCCGCGGGTGCCTTAGTAATTGTTTTCAACTGTCAGTCTTAGAATACTAACAGTGTAATTTTCTTGTTTCACGCATAATTTCTTTGTATGATATCCGATTGACCCCATTATTTTGCCCTTAGCTTCGCCTTTTCGCCCTCTTCGAGATGATGGGAAGAAATCCTAACTTTGAGCGAATTTCACTTGGTCTTTGGCCCTTCTCCACTTGTAGACTTCACTTTTGTGCTATTTTCATTTCGTTTCGGGCGATTCACCTAATAAAACACAAGTAAAATATAACAAGGGTAATACACAATAATTCACAAGAATATATAGAAATTACTAGCAGGAATTTGACAATAAATATATGCAAAATATGCACTTAATAGGTACCTACATTTCCCATTTCCTATGGGGAAGGTTCTGGAGCTGCTAGAAGTTTGGGTGCAAGATGGAGTAGTTCAACTACCTCCTGTATGGCATCCACCAACTGATCAGGAGATGAATGATCCAAGATATTGCCATTACCACAGATTCATCCATCACCCCACCAGTGAATGCAACGGCCTGAAACGCATTGTCTGGGAGAAAATTAATTCAAGGGAGCTGCGCCTATGTACTGGGAATCTTTCCTCTCTCCACAAGTCAACTGCGTAGTTTCACAAGACAGATCGAATTAGCTGGGGACTTTTCATTAGCAGAAGTCGTTAGAAGAGGCGTGTTACAATAACTTAGGTCGCAACCTGGACTTTAAGCAATTATCTGGAAGAGCCCGATTTCGTTCACTGGAACATCGTCACAAGTAAGTTTCGTTAAACAATTATTTGTACGAGAAATCTTTTGGAAATTTTCTGGGGACTCGACGCACGCGTCCCATTTTTAGAATGAAGTCAATATCGTTCTCAATCTCCATGTTATATTTTCCTCTGCATGTTTTCCTTTTTCGTGCAATGTTTGCAATTTTCATGCAACGTGCACAATTTCTCTAGATTGCATTACTTGCATTCAAAAATTAGAATTTCAGTCTGAGTAGTCGACCCAAGCATAATTCCTTTCAAAAGGATACTCATGAATTATCCTAAAAATAAATTCAAATATTCTCATAAAGAAAGCAATCACTTGCTAAATTGAAAACCAAAAAAAAAAATCAAACCATGAAAGGAATTCCTCACGTCACTCAAAGACACCTAAAGATAAAGGAGAAAGCATAAATTATTCAAGGGAAATCGTCCAACAACAACTCGTCCTTCTTGGCAAAAGCGTCTGTCATGTTCTGGAGAGCGGTCTGCCTCAACTTCAAATCCCGGGACAATCTCTCGATTTCTTCCTCTTGCCGATTAATGAATTCCATGGAGGGAACATCATCCATTTCTCCTTGCAGCTCTTGGACTTTAGAAAATCCTTCACAGAACCAGGAGGCATTAAACTCATACTTCACGAACACGTCTCAATGGAATTCCCAGTTTTCAATTACCTCCTCAGAAACGGTGCATCCAGTCACGCCGCATATATCATGAATGGAAGATAGGGCTTCCTCAACGCGCTTAACCAATGAAAAAACTCTTAATCTTCTTGAAAGTGGCAATGTGACCGTGCTTCTTCCATATTTTGGTGTACAACTCCTCATACTTAGCCGGCACACTGAATCCTCCAACCAGCATATGGTCTGTGTAAGGGGCGTCAAATGGGGGGTCAAAAATGGCTCCAGCGACATAATGTACAACTAATGTTGTACCATTTCCGAGAGTTTCGATGGGGACAAACACAGCCATGGACGCATCATTAGCCACATTCATCTCAAGATTGTTCTCTCTGGCGTCCTCCTCATGCAATATCATTGGTTAATGTTTTTTTTACGACAAAGAAAAAAGAGATAGAATCATCTACAGAGAATATGTAGAAGACGTACCAGTTCAGGCTCGCCGGGAGAGTTAGATCTTCTACTACGCTTAGAAACACTTTCTTCATCACCTTCAGAACCCGAATCTTCCTCGTCCTCATATTCCTCTTCGAGAGACTCAGTATCACCAGACCTCTCTTCTGGAGACACCATGTTGTGGCTACGAGAGAGTCTAGCAAAGGTGTCCACAGTCCCAAAACCCTGATTTCAAAGAAAGGAGATATTCAGTAACACTGCTTCGAAACATAAAATTCAGACCATTTGGGAACAGGCACGTACGCACCTGCATATTAGAAGAGTTGAAGATTACCGGAGCAGTCAGAGTCTTTCGAGCGCCACCTGCGCGTCCCTTTGAACGCACATCTTTTTCCTTGGGACTGCGCTCACCTTGTTTAGAACTGCGGGTTCGTTTACCCGAGGAAAGATGCTTCAAAAAGTTATGTTGTTTCAAGATCTCAGGGGAAGGCATGTCACGGGGGACTTCCACAAGTTCGTCAGCGAACTTTTGAAAAGCTAGGAGCTCATCTCTCCAGAAATCATTATACTTTCTAGTAGCCACTGGATTCCTTCCTGGGAGGCTCTTCTTCACGGCGAAGAGGTTAGTATCAACAACAGGCAGCAAAAGCTCTATTGGAGGCATGGGAGGACGACAAAACGAAATACCCTGATCAAATCCCATGTGACGAGCAGACCTGTCAATATTATACGGAAAAAAGAAGGACGGAACATATCCTGGCGTGCAGCTTCGCATAAATATGATCTCTCCAAGACTCATTTTCTCTCCAGTATGCAACACCGTATCAGGAACAACGACAAAGTTTTTTGGATGGACCACAGAAGAATGAACCGGTGCCCACAGACGAAAATCTATGGCGTGCACATTATCGAGAAAATCAATAAGCTTAAACCCGGGCTTTGGACGCCTCTTCTGCCAACGAAGTATTCTGGAACCTCCATATAAACTGGAAAACGAAACTGCAGGGACAGGAGCATAACCTTTGAAGTGATCCCATAAGCATGCCTGGAGAAAAGCAATGTGAATGTGTGACTCCACCTTCATATATCCATTGGAAACATACAAGTCGGCTGCCAGGGAATCCAGATGAGAGTACAACGACCCAAGGAACAAGCTACCTAGGGGAAGCACTACACCTTGCACCAGCTTAATAGCAAACATGATGAGTTTCTCTCTTATGGTCTTCTTACTAGAGCAATCATCAAAAGCGTCTCTAGACAGCCACATGGATAAAAACGCGGCAACACTGAGTATATCATCCAACACCTGGCCCGCTTTCGGTCGCGTAGGAAACCATTCAGGCACCCACCAAGTATAAAAAAAATTCATTACATTCCTTCTGATTATATCCCTCCGCCTTCTTAACTAGAGCGTCGAACATCACCTCTTCTTCAGCGGACAACAAAAAGTGAAGATTTCCCGCAATTGGAAGACTCAGCAACACATCTACACTTTCCAAAGTAATAGTCATTTCTCCCCATCCACATATGGTTGTATGCGTGGAAGGACACCATCGAGAGATGAAATTGATCAAACTTGCAGCGTCTTTCCGGATATGAAGTGTTGCTGACGCCATGATAGCCTCAACGATCTGCGCCTTAGTCAAGTTGTTTTTAACACGCTCATTTCCCAGCATGTGCCTCATCCATCCTTTGTAAGAGCGTAGCGGAGTATGGCAAACCTTTAAGTCAATGGGAGAAGCTGGATATTCTTTCTTTTGGAGACAGAACCTCATCCAACATGCTGGAGAAACTGACGTAGCAACTTCCTTATTCTCTGAGCCTGTAAGCAAGGTTATCTTATGAACGAGATGAGTTCTAACATTCGGGTAAGGCATGACAAAAAGCTAATCATCCGTATTTGGCACATCTTTGCCGTTGCTAGCACTTCCTGGGTTGGCGAAAGAAGTATTTACAGGTGACATCTTAACTTCACTCTCAAATAACTACAATGAAGCACAATGGAAAAGAGTCACTACTTCAAGCTAAAAGGGGAATCATGCACACAATCTGTTATCAAAATTCAACATGGTCGCTAATCGTCGAAAGCTCATGGAAGAAGAAATGTGTGGATGAACGAGCTAGCAAGGACAAAAAAAAAACTTTTTATTAAGCCGCGGTATGTATGCCCGCATCTGGATCGAGTAAAGTCGTTACATGCTCGATCGTCTTCATGACTGTTATATGCTCGATCGTCCTCATGGTCGTTACATGCTCGAACGTCCTATTGTCCTCGAGACAAGCATGTACAACCGGACCCAATAGGATCTTCACCCACTTGGGCGAAAAACAGAAAAACAAATGGAGGAGTTCGCATGAAGCCGCGCATCAGCCGTAGGATGCATGCCTACGGTCAAGCTGAACGCACGGCCGGACGAACGGTCTTACTGTGAGTATTGCACCCACTGTCGAAACCTACAGTTGAGTTTTGCATCCATCACGACCTAAAGCTAGGTTTTGCATGCAAAGAAGAAAGAAGAAAATGAGCAAATGGCGACATTCAACTAAGGTTCTTTGCTTGTTTTACTGGTGATTTTCGCAATTTTAACTACTCCGCTCCTGATCCTACTGGTAAAATTCACTACAATATTGCCAACGAAGAAGTTTTGTTCGCATCCGCAAAAAAAAAGGGAGCACATACCTTGCTATTGGCAACACTCGACGGCAAGGCAGTTAATGGCGGCGGCAAAGACCGACAACGACGAAGAGAAGCCAAACGAGCAAATAATAATAATAAAAAAAAGTATAAGGGTCGACACCCTTTTATACAAGTACGTTTGTGGAATCCGGGTGGAGGAAGGATTCCTTCTTTGGCTCAAACGCAAGGAAGGGCATATGGGCCCGCCGATACTTCACAGCCGTGTCAAGGTAGCCGGACCCGCCAAGACTCTGCGACCATGTTGATATCGCCGCACGGAACAATTGATGGCGGTCAATTAAACTCCTTCGGGTAATCCTCCTCTACTTCGTCTCTTTTATATTATATACGTCGCCATCTAATGCTTACCTGCAATCGCACTATCATTACGTGCTAAGCAGGGGACTTAATATTGATGGTGGTTTTCGGTTTAGGGCTGAAATTGTAAAACTCTGTATTTAATGCGCTATCACCCTGCAAGGAGTAAGGCCATTTAAGAAGCGACGAGTGCAAAAAAAAACCTCCTCGCTCGTTGAGCAACTCAATATATGTATAAAATTCACTCAGAATGGTGCGTGTAATAGCAATCCCAAATATTCTGTGAATTTTATCTATTACCGACATTATTTGCTAACACATTGCACGCCTAGTATTTTCCTATGCTATATTCTCAGCCGAACTCTTAATATTGGCATAACATGACGATTAAATGTTCACTCTCAGCAGAGTAGCGTGAATCTCCCGAAGTGTCAGTATTGAGATCTGCATAAAAATACTCACACGGGCTGCATCATCCTCTGACAAAGAGATTTTTGTATCGACACACTTGTAAAAAGATAGCTCGGTCAAACATGTTGAAATTCCTTAAGGAAGATCTAGAGTGTCAATATCAGTCTCAAAAGTGATCAAGGCCACATGATTTGGTTGTACGATTCAACAAACTTAGACCGCTTTTTGTGGAACTAAGCAATCACCGTAGTGACCACCGGCATCCCACTAGTGTCTTAGCGGATCGAATCCTACCTAGTACATCTGTGGCACTTTGAATGATTGACCCAAACATGGGTGATCGTGTTGTTGAAGGAAAGAGCTCAAACGAGCTAGCTAGACCGGCCAAGACGGTCTCAGAAACATCACGACCGTCCAACTTCGCCAGCCTAGTTGGACGACTTAGATTTTCTTACAAACAATTAAAGGAGTATTGGTGTGTTCAGTGGAAGCCCGACTCCTCCCTTGGTCGATCGACCTTCCCACAACATGTCCAGAGAATTCCAAAACGTTTATCCAAACTAGAGCAAACGATCTATTCTAAAGACCCTAATTGGGTCGCGGCAGTATACCACTGTCGCAAATAAGTCGTGTTCGTCCAACTTAGCCATCCTAGTTGGACGGCTTAGATTGCGTTTGAGGCGATCAAGAAGGTGGACATGAGTTCACCGCTGGTCCAACTTCATTACCATTCGATCGACTTGCCTGTGAGAAGTCAATAATGCATCGAATCGCTCGATTGAACTAGAGTAGTCGCGGCTGTTCTAAACCTTAATTCGTGTTTGTGGCAGTATGCTACTATCGCAAATCGATCGTGACCACTCATCTTCGCCAGCTGAATCAAGTGGCTTAGATCCGATCTTAGATGACCCAGGAGATGTCAACGCACTCACTAGCGGCTCATCTTCACACATGGCCAATCGGCCTGTTCGAATCAATGCCTAGTGCTTTGATTCGACCAGCAAAAATAGGGAGGGCCACACGGCCCTTAAACCCTAAATTACATCAACGGCAATATACAACTGGCGCAAATCAATCACGACCGTCCAACTTCGCCAGCCTAGTCGGACGTTGTAGATTTATTTTCAGAAAACTAACAAAGCAGCATTGTGATCGCTAGCCACTCTTCCTCCATAGGGACTGATCGACCAAGTCATAGCACGCCCACAGGGTCCTCAAACGATCACCCAAAGATGATCGGTCGTGCTACTTTTAAGACGCTCAATCCGTGACTGATTCAATTGAGCTCAAAAACAGCGATGCTTCTAACACATCGATTATTTTCAGCTGCTTATTCGAAAGCGATGCTTTACATACATCGATTATAAGCAACGCTTTATAAATATTGGTTTCACAAATAATTTATTATTTGACCAAAAGCACCGTGTGCTGCTTTCATCAACGAGTCCCACGACTCGACCCACTTACTCGAGACATCAAACATGTCACAAACTGGGGGATGCTTACTGGGGTATTGGTCTGACGGTTTACAGCGCGAGGCGTGCAACGTGTCCATTACGAGAAAGTGTCAGGAAAGAACGGACGGTTAACAACAATGAGATAATGGGTGAACGTGTGATTAATCTTCCCTCCACTTCCTATGAGATCAGGGTGCGCTCAATGACTTGTATAAATAGTTTTTCAATCTATTTTGACAGATAGACAGAATACAAGTGTTATCAACACAAGTAGCCAGAAACCATTTTTATGATACAAGTCATAAAACAACCACACCTTCATAATTCAACATCCTGATCTCAAACACCTTCTTCGCTTCCCTCCCTAAGACCAACCCTTCTCCTTCACCTTGTGACCGAATTGAATCTGGAACGGCAATTTCTTGGTTTAGGCCAGAGTCTTACATATTGATCTCTCGAATCTAAAAGTACTTCCGTGCAGGGCATTTGTTTAGGGTTTGAATTCGTTTCTCATCAACACACCCCAAATTTACCAAAACCAACAGAATCAGTTTTTGCCCTCAAACAGATCCATTTTGTTAACGCTACCGTTTTGTAACATCAAATGGAAAAGAAAATTACATAAAAGAGAAGAAATTTTCACTATATATGAGGGCATCGTTTTGAAAGTCTGCAATTTGTCTCATAATAGCTTGAATCTCTCTCATTATCTCCTTATCACTTTTTTCGTTGGGAACCCTTCAAAAACCCCACGTCAACTTTAAGTTTAGTAACCATAGAGTTAAATTTCTTATAATTCAAAGAAATGGTCTAAATGAGATAACTACCCTTTTTCGGAAACTTCTTTGTCAGTCTGTGTACTGAAATTCCGCCTATCTAAAATTTCATTAGTTTGTTTGCTCATTATTACCAAATCGACCCATTGCGACTGTCCTGCTTCCAACCATTCTAATTTAAAAAAAAGTTATCAAAATTAGGGCTTCAAAAGTAACTTATTGCGAAAATATCGTGAACAAGACACCACGATGACAGTGCACACACAAATATTAAAAAATATACTTAAATTGACACAAAATTGGTTAAAAAGACCAAAAAATCAACAATTCCTGGGTGAAATGGACAGTTAGATTTTGATAATGTTTAAATGGCCAAAAATGTAAAAATAGGCAGGATGTAACCAGTTTCATCGTGCCCATTTTCAAATATCTTTTCTTATTTTTAATTTACACGGGATGTATCCAGTTTCATCCTTACTATTTTTTAAATTTAAGCTAGACTCTTTTTTTTTGGCTATTTCACCCAAACTATTTTTTACTCGTCCATTTGAACCGTGATTTAAAAATATTTGGACAAATGACCCATTTTCCGTTAAATTGGATGAATCCCAAGGAATTATTATGCGATCAGTTACCTGCCTCAACATCCCTCACCCGGATATACTAGTCAATAATCAAATTTGGATGATAAAGAACAACTTTGTTCCGCATATGCGTTAGTCTTATAAGAGCATCTCCGAGAGGATGAAAATATTACTCCCTCCGTTCCAATTTACTTGATGTTGTAGAGTATTTCACGGAGATTAAGAAATATCAGAGAGAATAAAATCTTCCCAATTCTACCCATATTAATTCTTCTTAAAAATGTAAATGGCCTAGTTTTTAGTTTTGAATTCTAGGAAAATTTATCAATCCGGTAGTGATTTACTTGGGATGTACTACCAAAATCTCCATCATTTTGGAACATAATAAAAAAATAGAGTATATTTAAATATTAGAGTACTGATTACAAAAAAAAATTAATGATATTGTGTGATTCCAAAGTAAGGACAAATCAGTGAGAATATGAGAAAAATATTAAAACTATCATCTATTTTGGAACACAAAGAAAACCTTAAAACATCAAGTAAAATGGAACGGAGGGAGTATTTTTTCATGACACATAGGATTTTAGAACCCATTTAACAATAGTTAGGTCCTACAAACTAGGAGGGATAAGATATTAAATATGAGGGTATTAAAGAAAGTCTTAACAAAACCTTCGGATTCACCTCCATGTCATATTTTTCATTAATTTACTTTTTCAATCAATATTCAAACTCAAATCAAAAAGTTAAAATTTTATCACATAAAATATTCTGATGGTCGAATCTTATGCTATAGAAAATAGTTTATTAGCTATAGGATCCTATTACTACATCATCCGTAAACCCTCCTAAATAAAGGTTTTAATAAGACTTCCACACAGGAATACCCGCTATTCCTCACTCGATTTTTGTTAAAGGGAGAGCAAAAAGCGATCCGAGGAGAGCGAAAATCGTGGTCGAGTCGGTAACTAGGCTGATTCGTATAATGAGTCAAGTTTTAAGTTTTTTTTTTCCAAATGCCCTTAAACCTAACTGCGGTTATGAACCTAACCTATGTAAGTTAACCTAATATATAGTTATAGAAACGAAAGCTCAAGGGAATAAAATCAGAATTTTCTTCTTACTATCACCAAAAACCTAAACACCGTTAAACCCTAAATCAAGTCATGACTTATTGTGGAAACCAGGAATCAAATATACTTGATGTTACTGGGAACCAAGAATCCCAGGTACGTAAAACATTATAACACCACCTCATATATACGTCTCTCTGGAAAAAAAAAAAAAAAAAACTTGGTTCGTTCATGCACTGAACTTGAAGATATGTTTTCACTGTTACTTATCATCACGCCATTACTATTGAGTTGTGTGTGTTTTCACATACGTTTTGAACTAATTTTTGTATTCATCGTCTATATAGAGTTGAAATATTCAGGCTTTGGTTTCTTTTTTTTGTTTACTTATAGAACTTCTTTTAATGCTCAGGTTTTTGAATCCACATCTCTCCCTTGCAATGAAGAACCTAATCCCATCCCCGAACTTTTGGTGTCATCGGAACAACCATATTTTACACAACATTTTCTAAAACGGGAGGGATTTGGTACTAGAGAAGAATTACAGGCGTGGTGCGTGTCTATTGGTAAAGCACACAATTTTCAGATTATCTGTAAGTCATCACAAATGAAAGACACTTTAGGTAATGGTCAAGGATCTCGGGTACAATTATGTTGTGAAAGAAGTGGCAAGCACACTAGTCACAGAGCGAAAAGCTATGTGCCAAAGACCACTACGACAAAAAAGAGAAAATGCGGCAGTGTCAAATGTAATTGTCCATTTCGTCTAAATGGAAGTTGTGACAAGTATGGGAAATGGAAACTTAGAGTTGGATGTGGTTACCACAATCACCCACTGTCAACCACATTAGTTGGACATGGTTATGCTGGAAGATTGGAGGAAAAAGAAAAGTTAGAAGTTGAAAAATTGACAAACAGTGGTTCTCGACCTTGGGAAATTCTTACCAATATCAAAATCGATAACCCGAAAAACTGTTCTACCATGAGAGCCATTTATAATGCAAGGCGCAAATTTAAAATTTGTGCAATGCAAGGAAGATCAATGATGCAGCATTTCTACAAGTTAGCACTAGAGCACCATTACACGGTTGAATATAAGTATGATCCCATGACAAAGAAGGTAACAGATCTCTTTTTTGCTCATCCGGTTTCAGTGAAGTTGGCACAGTGTTTTCATGAATTTCTCCTATTGGATTGCACATATAAAACTAACAAGTATAGATTACCGTTATTCCACGTTGTGTCTCATACCTCAACGGGAGCAACATTCACAGTTGCGGTGGCCTTTATGAGTCGAGAAAAAGAAGCAAACTACATATGTGCTTTAGAGTGTGTTAAGCGACTTTATAGAGGAAATGAGATTCCATCTGTTTTCGTCACTGATTGTGAAGTTGGTTTAATTAAAGCAATTGATTATGTTTTCCCCATTCATCTCATCTTCTTTGCGCATGGCATATAGGAAAAAATGTGTATGCACACGGTCAAAAATTCTTCAAGCTCAATCCTACAACTGCTGATGACAAAGAAAAACCGAAGAAGATTGATACCGTCATAACCCAAAAAGAGAAAAAAAGGGAAACAAAAGGAGAAGCAAGACGAAAAAAAAAAGAAGGAACTCAAAAAATGGTACGAGGCATGGAAGGATGTTATTACGTCACGATCGGAAGAGGATTACCAAGCAAATTTAATAAATTTATCAGTACATGGGAACCGACACACAAGGATGTTGTGAGGTATGTGACTAAAACTTGGTTAGATCCATACAAGGAGAAGTTTGTCTCGGCTTGGACTGACAAAATTAAACATTTTGACAACGTCGCAACAAGTAGAGTTGAGAGTGCACACGCCAAGTTGAAATTATACTTAGGTAACTCACTTGGTAATTTTGTTACTTGCTTTCTGTGTGCTCATTGTTCTTATGAAAATGAACATGTCCATGTTGATGCGGAGTTTGAGAAAAGCAAAACTATACAAATGCATGATCATAGAGCAGAAAACTTATTTCAAGAAATCCTCAATTTTGTGTCCATTAGAGCTTTGAACATCGTATATGATGAGATACCTAAAAATGGTAAGATGGAGTCGATGGATGTTGATATGATATGCAATTTTTTGGCTCGTACAGTTAATGGTCTTCCATGTGCATGCGAATTAAGCGCGTTGAAGAAAGAAGGCAAGGTCATACCGCTTAATATTATTGATCCTTTTTGGAGGCAGTTGAGTAGTTCACCCCCGTCTTCAATCCAGATTACGCTACCATTTGAAGAGACACCAGAGTTCTTTGCAATTCGGAATAGGTGGGAACGAGTGACAGAAAATAAACAAGTAAGAATACTAGCCCAACTGCAACCAATTGCATTTCCAGGCATTATCACCCTCTTAAATCCAGACGTATCGGAAATATACATGGGTCGTAAGTCCAAGAAGCAACTAATTAAAGATAGATCCACTGTACGGGAGCCATCTTTCTATGAGCATATCGACAAAACTGTTAATATTTTGGCGAAATTGGGAGAAAAAAGGAACCGAGAAATGCTAGCAGCACAAAAGAAAGATATTATCTTAGTTAATCCAAGGTACTTGACTCATCTGCCTTTGATAATGCGAAAATTCATCGCTGCTACACAAGAGATGTCAAAAGATGGAAACTGCGGTTATCATGTGTTGTTGAAGCAATTGGCTATCAAAGTAAAGCATCACAACCCTTGTAGGTATCTGCGAGAAGTAATGCTAGGTAATATAGAATGCCACCGGACCATGTATGAGGAAATGTGGGGTGTCGATTTGTTAAAACAGTTGAAAGACGGCATACATGGAAATGAGTGGATGAAAATGCCAGAGAGTGGTTTTATTATTGCTGAGGCTTTCACCACAACGGTTGTATATCTGAGTGAAGAACAAAGCATAACTTTTGTTCCTATTACCAAGGATGCTTACCCGAAGATAAGAAAGAATATGGTGGTTATCGGCTTCGTCAACAGCAATCACTACATCGGATTGAAATTGAAACGTAATTCTCCATTACCTTCACTTCCAAGATTTTCTTATTGGGAGAAACAAAAGAATAAGAACAATTTCTCCAATAACTGATCGGAACCATACATGAAAAGGATTAAGAAATATGAAGAAATGGTGGAACTGAAGAAATGAAAATTGTTTGTTTAGATGAAGATTAGTGCATAAGATTTTATTGATGGAAAGAGCAAGGAGGTCTGTACTACATTCTTTTCCGTGGAATGCAGTCACGGAATTGCAGTACAAGGCACGGCATTGAACTGCAGTGTACTGCAGTCATTGGATAGCTGGATCTGCTGTGTGTTGCGGGCTTCAAACTGTTAAGAGTTGGTTAACCCTGCTGTGTTTAGTTGTTTTGGTCTGCGTCCCAGTTTGTTTTGGTGCAGAAATTAGGTCTCTACGTTTTTATTGCTAGTTACATTCTCAGCTTCTTTTTTCTTTTTTTTTGAAGCACATTCTCAGTTTGTTGAGAGTTGTTAACTGCATTTTGCACTCTGTTGGCTAGACCAACTTCTTTTCCTTTTCAATATAGCATTTCCCTCAGAAAAAAAATCTTTTATGAATGAACATATTATGTATGACCAATTAATTACGTGATAGTATGTATAGCCTCTAAGATGCGAATTCAGAAGACCTGATTCCGAAAAATCGTTGAAGTTACTCTTTCTAAAATTGGCGAGT
Organism: Papaver somniferum; assembly: GCF_003573695.1. Classification (NCBI taxonomy): domain Eukaryota; kingdom Viridiplantae; phylum Streptophyta; class Magnoliopsida; order Ranunculales; family Papaveraceae; genus Papaver; species Papaver somniferum. The sequence goes on from NC_039368.1 coordinate 31,086,567, forward strand.
TAAACTGGATTGGGTTAAGAGTACGTGGGGACTAAGCATGTGAAGGGTATTTCAGTCGAATTAAAAATTGAGCATACGAATCGGCCTAGTTACCGAGTCGACCATGATTTTCGCTCTCCTCGGATCGCTTTTTGCTCTCCCTTTAACAAAAATCTCCTCACTCTCGTACCAAGGATGCCAAGTAGTTTGTCTCTATAGTTCTCAAATTAATTTGTTGTCAGAGTAGTTCTAGTTGAATGTTTCTTGTTTCTAATGGAAGTAATTTATCAATCCTAAAAACAAGTATGACAGGGTCTTCATCCCCCCCAAAAAAATGGAACTTGCTCGAGATTCAACGGTGGTTATAAATTATGAAAATAGTAGTAGTATCAATATTTTAGGATCGTCCACGTCTCAGTCACCTTTAGATGTTTGCCACCAGTAAAACTATTCATGTACCTGCATAACCAATTACGCATGGTCCATCCCTAATTGTAGATTTCCACTTTATTGTAGGCCAAGTTTCAGTTTCATAAGATTTCCCTTGGGTCACTCTTCTATTTTTAAACTCCAAAAGTATAACATCTCATATTTCTTTAGGTGTGAATTTGTCTTTAAACAACATAAACCCTATCTCATAGCAATTCAAGTCCACCACCTCCCCAAAGTGCTTCTCCAAGTTATTGATTTGCATTCTTCAAATAAGGCAAAGATTTTTTGGAAACCAATAAATATCCAAAATTTCTTTAAGCAAAGCCTATGGAGTGAGATTCTCGTTCCAACCGAAGGAGCTTAGAACATTTGACTAAATTTAATACGACTATGAGCAGAGCAGAGGGAAGACACTTTCCCCATTATCTATCAAACACTCCTTCACTGGAAGGAGTGTGTAAATGAGGAGACTAAGCGACTTATCATTAGCGGTTTAAAAGAATTTCTTTTTTTTATCCTGGGTGGCTGATCATTGTCCACCAGGCATTTTAATTTATTATTTTCAAATGCTTAACGTAAGTCCAATTTGTTTCTAAATAATAATAACTTAAACACTTACAATAATACTCCGTCCGTCCCACCATTAAATGACCTATTTACTTTTAGATTTTGTCCCACCATTAAGTGACATATATCACTAAACAAGAGATATTTCTAAAATTATCCTTTTAATTGATTATAAGAAATATAAGAAATATGTATAATTTGATAGGCATGTTTATATTCGTTACATAGGTGTTTTAAAATGCTTTTCAATGGTATGAAGTTTGCGAACATCCGTGGTGTAATTTGAGAGATAAATCATTTCAAAATTTCACTAGTTATTATCTATAAGGGTATAATTATAAAAAATGCTTAAATATACTCTTTTTCCTTGCTTGTCTTAAAAATTGTGCAAACTTAAACTAGGTCACTTAATAATGGGACGGAGGGAGTAATAACTTAAACACATTTGTACAGGGATCAGGACGAGTCAAAGAATTCCATATAAACAACTTCTCCGATGATCAAATGTGATTGTTTCATGTGGCACCACCTTAAAGACATCCTTTTGATATTTCTTTATTATATTAGGGAATAAATTTCTGATCATAACGAGTATAAAATTTTATTCTTGGACTCCTAAATTTTTATCATCCATTTATTGATAGGTGAATTCGGATTAATAATTTTTTCTTCGCAAACATTCAATTGGAGATGCCTCTAGGGTGTTTTCCCTACTTTCCCATATAGTAAATCCCGCTCATTAATTTTTAAAACACTCCTCTATCCCACAACCTTTGCTCGTAGCAATTAGATTGTCAGTCACCACGGCATGAACTCATTACCTGTTAGTCGCTTTAAGGGCAATTTTCCCACTCGTAGCCAAACCGCTGGAATCCTTGAGACCCTATTGGCTCGTAACCTGTTATAGGGACGGCACGGTTTATTAGAGGGACGATATTTTAATAGGACAAAAAGGGTCATTACATGATCATTCAAGATGTCCCTTATAAAAAAAATACTGGAAATGACAAATTAATCATCATAATTGATAACCTAGTTTAATTATGATAATCAAGTTTAGTGTTAATGATTAACTTCACAGTCTTCACTTATATTAACTCAAAATCAAAACCAAAATCAGATTTTTAGAGTTAAAAAAAAATATTTAGAGGAGAAGGTCAATCTCAATCAATTAAAGAAATTAACCAACAAAATGAAGAACCAGGACCTGAAAATGATCGGGTATACTTCTAAATTAGTCCCAACTAGCTTTTTTTTGCTCAAAGTTATCTAAAATGCGTAAAAAAATCATTTTTTTTACATTTTCAGAGCTAATTACGGTTGGAATTTTGCTCATAACCAACCGTAAATCGAAGTTACGGTTCGTAAAAGATAAACTGCCAACTGTAACTGGTTAAATTTGAAGAAAACTCAATCGTAAAACCAGTTACGGTTGGTAACCAAATGCTCGATACCAACCGTGTTACGGTTCGTAAACTAAAATGGTTACCAAACGTAACTGAAGAAAATTCTCAGAGAATAAGTTACGGTTACAAAGACTGATGTGGCTCCAATTTGGGGTCACAAGGATCCATTGGCTTCCAAAGGCTGATGTTGCTCCCTTTTGGAGCTTCATAAGACTCGGTCTAAACTGATAATGAAATTAGCAGCGCTGATTAAGGGAAGGAAAAAGGGTCGCTGATGTTCGCTCAAAGAATAAGCTAACACTGAAAGGCACGGAAGAGGAATTGAACTATACTTCGCAAATATCTCAAGTTATTATATACTCCCTCCGTTCTTTTATTATAGGCTGGTTTCCTAAAATAGATGTTACAAAAATATAGGCTGGTTTCCGAATTGGGAGGGTACTAGATTTCAATTTTACGCTTTTAACCTTCATAAAATCGTTTTTTTCTCTATCACCATTATATCACCGAAACACCTTCACCGCCATTACAGGCCTCCTTCAGCTCCATCTTTTCCCACAAAAATCACCACCAGCAACACCATCGCCGCCATTACAGCAAAGACCATCATCGTAACAACAAACCCAATCTTGTGCCCTAACCATCATCGTAACAGTTACTTTTTACAACTCTCCAGGTGATTTTTCTTCCCCATCGATTTCACCCTTCTCTTCTGTTTGATTTTCTTCAATTGCATGCCATAAATTGATATATCCATCTTTTCTTGGTAGAAGTATGAGAATTTTCAGTAACTCGAATCGTTGCTGCTTTTTGTTGATGAACAAATCGGATTAGAAGAATTCAGTAACTCGAATGAGAATTTTACGCCCACAAGTTGTTTGTAGAAAGTCCGGAATGAGAATTTCGAGATCCTTTTAATTTCTCGCTTCTGTAAAATCGGAGTATTTATTTTCTGATTGTGATTTCAGTTTTCAATGGCTGCCAACAGTGCTCAAGCTGCTTTCGAGAAAGACCAGGTATAATAACAGATTTGAATTTCCCTAAGATGCCATTTTGATAGTGTACACTTGAATCTGGCCGAAGAATCGTCTACCTAAGCGATTATGGTTATACCATTATGAATTTTGATAAATCTGTTAAGTTCAGTTTTGTTAATTGGTATTGTTGTTTAGTGTGATACTGCTTGTCTTAGGGTGAGTTCCTTACATGGCTGTGTTGATTGTATAGATGTTTGGAATGGCTGCAAATGAAATGGATATAGGTTTGATTTGTTTAACAGGTATGGGTCTCAACTGTAAATGCTACTGAAATTGTTACTTTTGCATTTTGGGTTGTGGGTGATCTTAATTTTCCATATGGCAAAAATATTTACAGTGATCTTAAAGTATTGGCAGGTAAATTGGTTGATTCCTTTTGGTTCTTTTATTATCCGATGCCTAAAACTTTTACAGTGACTGAAAGAATGTTGAGAAGGATGTATGTTTCTTATTTCCATATTCTCTTGCTTGTTAACTGCATGTTAATTTCCAATGTGAAACTAGATTTTACGCAAGGACTGAATTATGAAGTTGAAAATGCACCAATTTGCATCTATGGCCCTGCTTTTTATGGCTTGTTAACTGGATGCTAATATTCAATGTGAAACTAGATTTTACGCTATGAAATTGAAAATTCACCAATTTTCATCTGCATTTGTGGCCCTGCTTTGAAATCGATAACTCTGCAGGAACTAAAGTTTTGAAACCCATGTCTTGTTTAACTGTATGCTTGATCCAATTTGACTTGTGGGAATTGCTTAATTTAGGTGCTGGAAAAGTATCCGAATTACCTCCGATTTGCAAGATTGGGGTTCTCTGACCGTTCCTTGAGTACTTGAGAATTGTCCTGCTACTGAAGATTGAGCAGTTGGAAGAACGGGATGGTGAAGTTGATGTAGACTTGTTGGAGCTGGCACCTTGGGATTTTTCGCAGCTGAAGCTGATGTGAAAGCTGATACTGATGCAGTTTTTGTTAAATTTGGGTCAAACATTGATAAACCTGTTATTCTCTGTAAAACTTAATGATATACGATAACCATGCATGAGCTAGCTAAACTCCGAATTATCCAAACTTAATGATATACGATAACCATGCATGAGCTAGCTAAACTCCGAATTATCCAAATTTGTATGAGTAAAGATTACAGACATTGAAATATCGCGCAAAGAAGTTAGCTCTGCACCTGCAACAGTTCTCTATTCATCATACTTTCTCACATTTCTCTGTCTAAAACAAAATATGTACAACTTCTGGTCAAGAAACAAAGGCCTGCCATGATGTGGACTCAATCATCAAAAAGTCTTCCAATACAGTGAAAAAAAAAAAAAAAAATGGAAATTTTAAATTTGGGTCAAGTACATCTGCTTGTGCAGAATGAATCATCATGAATATAATCTCTAGACTTCATATGAAGTACTAGAAGTTTTTGTTAAACTGGTTGGCGAACTTTTAACGCTTTCCTCCCTTTCCTTTTCCTGTACAGACGTTCCTTTTCTGTTATCCTGGAACCTGAACAAATATCAAAGTGGCCTGATTGAAGTTCTGGATCTGGCATGTTTACTTGGAAAGCTTTTCCACAGATTCTTCGACAGCATACATCATCTTCTTCGCTTGTACGTATGTGCAGACACAATTATTCAAATATTTTCAATACGGGAGCTGATGCATAACCTACAGCGCCATTCAAGTGATGGGTTCTGTGTATAGTTGACTGAAAATTACCTTACAACCCAAAGAACAAAATCTGAATGAATCAAGCAAAGTCCTGGCACAAATTTCACATGTATTTGTAACTCCTTTACCATGTCTTAATTGAGGGCGTTCGTTGAGAAAAACGATTTCAGCATTGTTGATTGCATAATGTTGAACACCAGAAATGTCTATGTGCTCCTGAACTTCATTAACCCTTATAACGTTGTGGTAGTTAGACCTCCTTATCTGCAATTGGAGTAATAAGAGTTCAATCTTCGAAGTGGGTTTTCAAAAATCCAAAAAAAAATAAAGAAAAAGAAACGAAAAAACTTACTTGAACAATACGATGTTCTTTATGATGAATCAGACAGTAAGAACAGATGGATTTACCCATACAATCCAAGCAGAAATATTTACATTCACTTTTGGACATTTCTTCCCCATGGTCCGTACAAGGAATGAAATAGTTTGCTTCCAGTAATGGTCTTAACCATTGAGCACCAAAGCCATTGTTTTCTTCCATTGGGATAAGCGGAACGACCTAATCAGAACACACAAAGAGACAAACATAAATAACAGAACATAAGGCTATTGTTAATAAGAGCACCAGTTACACCACCAGTTAAAGAAATGACCAAGTTTAAGAGAGATGGAGAAGATAGACAATTAAAAATCAGGCATTTCATCTATCTGTATAAGTTATTGTTCAAAGGTGTCTCAAAGCCACATGAGGCTAATAATTTATCTGTGTATATTTAAACCAGCTCTGGTAAGTATCGTTGCCAATGATAGTTTGTTTAAAGTCCATAGCAATCTGGCCCGTTCTTTTTCTTTTTGTATTCGCCTTCATTTGATTTGCTTTCATAGGGTCTAAAACTGATCAATACCCAATAGGAAAAAAATAAATGGTTCCATTAGCAAAGATTATTTAAATTTGCTAATGAGATTTGTTTCCAGTTATAGTGCAATGCAAAGGCGACATAATTTACAGAATCTAGCAAATAGAGCCTAATATTAACAGCCCTATAAGCCGCACTATGATTTGCAGCAACTGAGAATCTAGCAAATAGAGCCTCAAATTTGCACATTAAAATGTCTCCCAACTAACATTTGTCTGCACTGTTAATGGTATGGCTGGGAAAAATGTTAAAATGTTAAAGAGAGCAGGAAACAATATGTTTTCTATAACCCAGCAGTAGCACATGCTGTACAAACTGTTATTATGGAGAGGGTAGATAATGGCGCAACTGTAATTCCGGAGCTATGGAATTTTAAAGAGAGCAGGAAGGAAACATTGAAGGAGGGAATAAAAAAACTGAGCAAAGAGGTGAAATATGTTAACCTCTGAGAGAGGCAGCTGGCTCAAGAGTTGAAAGCTCGATTAGTGTGGTCTAGTCGAAAATTCATAGCATGAAGTTTTCTTGTAGTCTTATTTATGTGGTTCAGTTCTGCGGAATGTATACTGAATTCTACTTCAGATCTAGATACAGTAATAAGCAAATTCATTGAGTGCCAAATATGAGGAAAAAAACAATGAGGTAATTATAAAAACAATCAATTCAAGGCAAAGAAAAAACAAGTATGAAATCACATACCTGAAGAACTTTGTTGCGAAATTTCATACTCCTTGATAAATTCCCTTGCCTCATTCAATTCTTGAGGATCACACTCAAGTACATTAGGGAGTTGGCCATCTCTAATTAAACGCCATTTATGCATATGGGTAATCTTGTAGTGAATCCCACCCTTGATTCCAAGAATCTCCTTCATGCAAGATTGTAAAGTTATGAAAACATTGTTTGCTTCTTCAACCGAGAAAATTTCAAACGCTCTCGTAACACTTGCGATAAACTCGTCTACTGTGGTTGGAGCATCAGTATGATGAAGTGCAGAAATAGCGCTGAAGAACCTCAGGTCTAAAACATTCAAGTCGGGGCTGTTCGGAGGTTGACACAACAACTCGATATCTAACCCGTAACTTCGAACCGCTTCCAAAAATTCTTTATCATTCTCGTGGACATGCGGTTTTGCATTATCTTGTTGTATAAAGATTTTCTTACAATTATTAAATGGCCATTTCTTCTTGATAGCAGGCAGCAATTTCTCAATCAGAAAACACCTCATAACATCTTTGTCAATAGATTTCATTGCCTTGGTTTCCATTGTCCCAGCTTTGCGGTTTTTGCTGGTCCTTTTTGCGGCTTCTTTAACAACAAAAGGCCATATTCCGATCTTACCATCAAAACCCAAGCGAGGACGAGCCACGGCTGTTAAAAACATGATTTTGGTGATAAAATTCTTACTTTTACATGTGCGTAAAGGCTCTTCTTCTTCGGCATGAAGATAATACTTTTGTGCTCTTCTTGTAATGTAAAACCATTTTTCATCTATATGAATCCGATCCAACATGTCAATGAATGAATTTGAAGATTGGTCCATACCTTTGTCTATCATTTTCAAGCAAAACTTCACCCTTCCTATCTTGTTTTCATCCGTAAGTCCCGGCCTCAAGGCATTTGAATGTGGTCGAAGATTTCCATTCTTGATTAGTCGATGTACGGTTGATGTTGACAAGTTTAGTTCGTGTGCTATTCCTCTTATTGTTGTTCGTTTGCGAAGAGGTATCAACTTAATTCTATCTAAATCTAATTGAATTCTCTTTCTACCAACTCTATTGACCATCTTAGAAGAGATATCAACTACATCTCCATTTGCATTAGCCAGTTTTGCACAATTCCATAATCTTGAAGCCGTTCGAAATCCAACTCCAAACCGAGCCGCAGTATCAGTGATTAGTCCCCTGTGAAGTTTCCCATCTATGCTCCCTTGCATCAATTTTTCAAGAATTCTTCTCTTCACATCAGAAGTTAAATTCTTCTTCTTATTTCCATGGCGAATAGGTTCTGGTTCTGCAATGGTGTTAAAGGGACAGTGTATCTCCTCCTCCTCCTCCTCCTCCTCCTCCTCCTCCTCCTCCTCCTCCTCCTCCTCCTCCTCTCTCTTCTTCTTCTTCTTCTTCTTCACTATCACCATCATCATTTTCTTCCGGGTAACATTCATTCAAATCGATGAGACAATATTGATTTAAATCTCTAATAGTTGGAGATGGAATTGTAATTGGAGATGGAATTGTAGTAATTGGAGATGGAATTGTAATTGGAATAGTTGATGGAAAATTACCTTGAGATAGAGTATCCTCAGGAGTTTGATTCAGGTCAAAACCCATTTCACTTGGTAATTTTATCAAACAGTTATAGGGTGAATCCCCATTGATTCAGGTCAAAACTCATTTCACTTGCAGGAAGTAGTTGGTTATTGAAACTCATCTTATCTTCACAATCGCATTTTTACTTAACCAATCAGACCTACAAACTAAACACAGACTTTCTTTAATACCAACCCATGATAAACCTCAATCTAACTAATCAATTGAACAAATTTGAATCGGGTGAAAACCAGGAGGAGGAAGTAAAACGACCAAAAGAAGGAGATGAAGAAGAGTAAGATATCTGATAACAGATTTGAATTGGGTGAAAACCCTAAATTAAAAACAGGAGCAGATTAAAATCCATGGAAAATTGTTTCTCAGTTTGGAAATTTTTTTTCTCAGTTTCGTTTCTCCGTTTCAGAAAGAATCACTCACTGAAAAATTGTTTCTCAGTTTCGGAAAGAGGAATTTATCGGGAGAGAGGGCAAAAAAGGAAAAAATAACAAAAAAAGGCCGAAATGATTGGTTTTGTTAAAAACCTTAATTTATCCGATATCCCAAACCGGCCTATATTAAAGAAACGGAGGGAGTAATACACAGGATATCTATCTGCCTCTCAATCAAGACAGTTTTTTGCTTGTATACTATAAATATTCTAAGCGACCAGTATAAAATCATTGCGGGGATTGAAGCACCGTGAGATAATAAGGATTTCCTCGACTTGTTCCTGAAGATTGACTTGTTTTTTCTCCAGAAATCCGTTCATCACCAGATACTTGAAGGCTCCAATTTATAGTATAGCTTGACAGATCGTAAGTCCCAGGAGAGAACAAACAAACCCGCAGAGGAACTTTAACCGTAGAAAATGGACCAAGTTCTAACCGGTTAGAACTAGATGCTGACCAAATAAAAGGAGCACCACCATCAGATGATGACTTTGTAACTTGTGTTCCAATGGTGTTGTTGGGTGAATCTTTGGAATCATCTGTCAATGCTATACTGTGCCATCCTACTTGGAGTCCAGTTGAGGCTGGTGATGGAGGCGCAGCAACAGAATCACGCAACTGACCACCAGTACTGGTATCGACTGTATTAACTCGAATAGAAGCACCAGAATCTGATGAGTTGTGGATTGTCAGGAAAAGTTCAATCTCACAGAAAGAGATTGAGAAGTCGTGATTCAAAGCTCGTGGCCCATCCATCAGCCACCACACAGGGCTTGTGCTTGCAATACTAGAGAGAGAAAAAAAAAAGCAAATTAATACATAAGAACGAGAATGTTCGCCCAATTTAGAATTTGAAAATGAAGACCACCTATGAGAAACTGATATTAACCTGCGGCTGTATAGATGATGAGAAAACAGACGTGAGGAACTTGATGGGCCAGTTATTGATTCTTGAAGCTGAGAGATTAATATAAAGTTTGCAATGCTTGGATTTCCCTGGTGCAAAACATAACAATAAGAAAATAAAACATCCAACAGTAGTAATGATATGGGTTTTCACTATTTTGGAGTCTAATGCATTTACCAAAACTGCAAGAAAATACCCAAAAGAAAAAATCGTAGAATAAAGCCTAATACATGTTGTACCCTTTAATCTATCCATATGCATTGCAAACAAGAAAACTATGCTATGCTAGATTTTATTTGCATTTTATAAACCTTCTTCAAATGTGACTAATGGATACTACATTGGGATTTCTCACAAATAAACCATATTTGCATCCTTAAAGTTTAAACCCCTTGGGTGCTATATTCAGAATCGCTCATCCTCATTGGCATTCGGTTTGCAGTCATGCTTAATGAACTGGGCATATATATTCCGTGTGAATGTGTTGTATGTTCACAATATTACTGATTTGCATATCTTCTATAATTCAATATGTGTTGACTGAGATACAGGCTCTTGAAAGTGCAGTCTCAAAATCTCGAACATCACAACCACTTGTAGTAAAAATTTTCCGGAGGACTTGAGTATACCAGTGTAACATGGTGGGTTGAATATCCAAGTACCCACCACCCACATAATGTGGACTTCCACCCCACCTGGGTGAACACTTTTCAGGATTATTTCCTACTGCAAGATTCTCTATATCATAAAGTAGGAGGAAAGGACAACGAAAATTGACGCTTTGATTTCAACTGGGATCCAACAACATAAGCTACTTAGTAGTATTAAAGACCATCTGAAGGAATTCATGTGGTGAAATTTTTAAAAGCCAATCCCATATTTTAAGCGATGCAGGAACTTATATACAGCATTTCAAAACTTGAGCACTTGCATCATTAAGTAGGTAAATATACTGAACCTGATTTGACTTTTCCTGGTGCAACCTGTCATGATGGTGAAAAGCTGCTATAGGTGTACCAGACATATCAAACATTGCTTCACTGCCGTCCACAACCAATCGTACATCAGTTCCACCGACAGAGCTGTGAGTCGATAATGTTTCATCATTGGTTAATTTACTGCAGTCCTGATATATAAGAGAAATCAGTAAGTAAGCAAATTAAAGAGGAACTGTTTTGTATCAAATAAAACAATCGATTATGTGGCTGTAAAATCGACATTTACCCTAATTAATTACTGGTACCAACTTAGGCCAGAGATGAAAGTAAACAATGAAAAGCAGAATCACAGAAACAATAATGACTTTCTCCTCAAAATATAATTTCTGAATTACCCTAACCCTACAACAAAACGACACAGAACCCTATCATTTTATCTTGACAATCAATACATAATCGCTTGGTAACCATAACCATCAGCAACATTAGATGGACCTAGGAACAATTCTCAAAGAGTGTTGACAAATCACCACGGCTAATGCCCCTTTATTGTAGATAGGTGACTAGCTATGAACTTGATCCCTATTAGACAAACAGAGTCTACTTAACTGCTGGAGGATGCGTTTTTTCATGGCACAGTAGTGAAAGTGAAGCTACAAACCTCAAGTTTAAAGAAGCATGATAATGCTTGATTAGCAACTAATGCTTGTGAGGGACAAATTGGACCATCAGATGAGAGTGGTAAGATTTTCCACTGGTGTCCAATGGACGACAACTGTCGAAGATGGTAAGTCTCAGAACTGGTTTTGTTCACAATATCCATGCGCACAAGGAATTCCTGCAATCTTGAAGGACACGGGCTGATCTTGACCGACACATCCAATGATGGTAAGGCCTGTTAAAAGAAAAATAAACAATAATGAAGGTCAGTGCACATCATATTCTAAGCTTTCTTGGTAAATAAACCAAGTCTAATACTACATAATGAGCCAAATCATTGGTATGATAGTATATAATTAAAAATCTTCTGTCAACTATCATCAATTGAGGAAAGAGCAGACTAATGAAAGTAGAACCATATTGAGAAAGAGCAGATTTTAAAGAAAATTATAAGATAAACAAAATACAAACTACAACCAAACATAATGCTGACTATAAATCAATTGGAGAAAAATTAGTAGAGAATCACCAACAAGGATACTATTTTACAGAGTTGAAGCAAACATTGTGGCGCTCCGCAGTTCACATATTTACAATAAAATAGATAATAATATTTCTCATGTGCACTCTTTTGGGGACAAAGAAACCCAAGTGATCTGCAACTAAGACTATAAGAGTGAAAATTGAGAATAACCAGAAGGCCATACCTCCAGATCATAATGCATTCGAAGAGTACGAAATTTCATCACACTTGATATATCTTCCATTTCATAGTATATTGATATAAACAATGAGATGCTTCCGGGATCTCCCAGTTGCAACCAAAGAGGCCATGATAATATCTGGTGTCCTCCTACTGTCACATCCTTCACAAAACAAAGACGTGAAACATAAACACAAGCAAAAGGAGAGACAAACATTGTACCCAAATCTCGGAAACACCACAGTTGGTGGTGAACGTTATGCTGTTGGCGACAATTTAAACCAGGGTTCAATCCCCGTAAGTATCAGATATTGTCAACTTCTCTAAAAGAACTTCACACACTCTCATAAAAAAGATAAGCAAAGTCGGAGGTACAAGAATTAATGAACAACTAACCTCTGGAAATTGAAACACAAGGCCATCGGACCCCTCAACTGAGTACAACTCTCTGCTGGCCGAGTTTTTCTGTTTATGTAGACAAGCAGGAAATTCTGCATTCATATCTTCGCGATAACCTGGAATTAAACATCTTGGTCGATTGATCTTCATCTTAAGATTCTGCAAACATTTAAATCGAAAAGATCAATTTAAGCTTCTGAGCTTGTACAAACTAGAGGGCAAGTTTGTCACACATGAAAGGCAGAAAGGCACATCAAAAATGCATCAGAATTAGATATTAAATACAGAAAATAATAGCACAATATAACCAAATTATAGACAGGAAAGTGACATCTACAGCTTATGTAATTATATCACTATCCTTACAAATATCAGCCATAGAAATCAATTACTGTATCAGTGACTTCAATCTAAATACATTATCTTAGCTGTAAAATTGAGAACACAGAGGAACAAGAGACGAAAGAGGAAGAGAGCAGAGAAGATAAGAGGAAGAGGATGAAGCCTGAATCTACACTGCCACGTATTGGCCAAGTGATATTCTGCTTTTAAATTTAGACAACCAACAGAAAGAAATTTGCTCAAAGACTTGAGACAGAAAAAAATGACCGCGTAATCATTTCTTGGTAATAGATGTATATCACAAGGAACCTAGCCATCTAGGAATGAAGCCCGTTTGCCTTTTACTAACAAATGTTACACCCATCCAATATGTTACATGAGAGGCAACACCACTATACAGCCTACCTTGACAGGAAATTCTGATGTGTTCCTCAACTCCAAAACAAGACGATGCAACTCCCCAGCATATGTTCTTTTCGGTATATGCTGGATGCAACCCTCCAGCTTTGGCAGAGCCTAGTACAAAGGACACCAAAACACAAATTAAAATATTTAACATCAAAAAGAAATTAAATTAAAAAAAAAAAAAAAAAAACTGAAAATTTGGCGTGGCCAAAGTTTCACCATAGAGCTCGAAAAGACTACATTCTTTTGGTATTGGGTGTTGGGATATTTACAACAGAATATGCACCTTGATCACTGTAAACTTCAGATTATTGCTTGAAGATGGCTTAGCTTTTCTTCCCTTAACACTTTTCTTCTTTACTTGAGCAGAATCAAAATTATGATAACCAACTACAGAATCTGAAAATTTCCATCTGACACCGACAATGTTTAGAATACCTTCCACTCTGGGTGTGATAGTCAATTGGATCTGAGAATTAAAAAGATTTCCAAATTAGTAATACTTTATTACATGTTGATGTGATATAATTAAAAAAAAATTCATGTTACCAAGTAAATTTTAACAGTCAAAGCGCTACAAGAAGAACATACCGAAGGCTGACAGTGCCTATCGAACAATGAAGTAAATGAACAGTTAATGCATCCGAAAAGCGGATATGCTAGCTAAAGCCTTGTTCAGGCTAAGAAAATATATGATCCATTTTAAACCTGTTGAAGAGTCTTTAAAAGAAATTTTCTGGTGGCCCTTAACAAAACTTTGGCCTAGTTTACCTTTTTCTAAAAGTTACCCCCTATGATCCTTTGATATACTAGTTCAAAGCATTTGGTGTTGTGCATCAGCCTCTTTATAGTACAATTAGTTTTCAATGCAGAAAGTCGGTCTGACTTCAACACTCTGCATATAGAAAAGTTTTCTGCTTATTTGCACTTTTAGATTCTCATGGCTGTCGAGAGTTTGATATACAATCCAGACTTTGCAGGTATAGAAGATGTAAGGAATTTAAGCTCCATCAATTTCTGACACTATTATATCATTCTAGTTCAGTCCAAAGAAAATGAAAAATAAAATTAAGTAATTAACAATCTACCAATATTATAAGCTCAAAGCTCAAGCAGAAGGCAGAAGAAATTTAGTGATACCCCGAGACAAACTCAAAAAGCAAATTATTATATCATGAAAGGATATCCTAAAACGTCATCCAGGCACTATAGAGGGGATTAACCATACCAAGAACAAGGATTATATAGCAATGTCCTAGCACTAGCATATGTAGTACATCACCTTATTATGGGTCAACGCAGAAGATTTTAGAAAATTGAGTAAATGTAACATTTACCGGAGTTGTCTCACGTCCTCCAAGAGAAAAGTCGACCTCCGATAATATAAACGAAGAACTTCCAACATTTTTCTCCCTACAGCATCAAACCCTCAGCCCAGTTTATTAGCAACAGCATTAGCAGCACTGATAAAAGGAAAAAAAAATAGTAATAAAGCAGTCTAAAGCATATATATACCAACTGCCTTTCAACTTTTGGAGTTCCAGCTCATCCTGCGATGCAGATGCCAAATGAAGTCCGGTATCACTGACAGATTCATCACCTGACGCAACCAACATTTTGAACCATAAGATACGTGATTTAAGTAAACAAGATACAAACATTTAGGAATGTGAATACCAGTCATTGTCGTCTCTTCTTCTGACTGACATATGAGAGAAAGACCAGAAACAGAGATTGGAATTTGAAGAGGGTTTCTGAATTCAATTTCAACGGTTATGGCTTCTGCAAATAAAGAAGAAAAGCAGAAAACATCAGCATTTGCACATTGCATCTTCAAGAATGTTCATATCATGGATATAAGAATCGTGATGCAGTCAGTGGGACTATGCTACAGCTGATCAGCTCACATATTATCAGTAACCTCGTGATAAGAATCTAGATAAAGATATATTATGGGAACTTGAGCTGAGATTCAAATTTCAGATCAAGCAAGAAAATAATCAATGGATGCTTTACCATCATCTTTAATGTCGAGTTGGATAAAAGCTATCCTACTAAGGAACCAAATTCAAACCACATCACCCAAATACAGAGTGAACTGCCAGAAAATCCAACAATTAGACATGCCCTTACATAATATTTCTTGATTTTTTTCTTTTTTTTTGAAGCATAACATTTACTTGATGAAACAGTCCCTTGCATTTATGATTTATCCCTCTGGATTTTAACTCTTTTGAAAAATAAACTCGAACACCCTTTGGGCTTTACCACACAAATATATATGTTAATCAGACTAAGGTACGTAGAAATTCATAAATTTCCTCGAAAACTCATAGTAAGTGAACTAAGGCTTCACCAAGAAAAATCACCTTCCTTGGCCTAGTGGTAACTTGATCCTGGCGAAGTCTGGTGGGGAGTAGTGGGTGACAAAAGACTACTGCTAATCAGGCATAGGGTTCCTCAATTACGACGCTCAAACATTACAAGGGAAAACATGAGGCCCAAGTTTCATATTAACGCCATCTAATCCTACAAAGTTTACTTTCATAGAATTGGTTAATTGACTTCTCAAACGAAAAAGTGTGACTGAAGATGAAGACGGAGGCAACATCAATGAAATTGAATGAGCAAAAAAATAATATTCCTAAGCCTTATCTGTACCTCCAGCTACACAGATATTAGAATCTTTATGTTTCTTTGAGTACTTAGGTTGCGATTCCAGCCAATTAAACCGCATGGTGGGTATTGAAGGAACCATATCCTCCTCCAGTGACCGCCACAAACTTTCTTTAACATTAACCTGGATTTTGGAAAGAAAAAAGAATCAACAACAGGCAACTAACTTGTAAAACCCGATTTAACAAACACATTAGATTGGATGCTTTACTAGGAGGGAAGTAAGTAACATCTTATTGTAGAACTAAATTTATATGAGAAAAGCCGCTATAACAATAGCATACTCCGTGGTATGTAAAGGTCATTTAAATATCCTCCCACTGAACACATGGAAGAAGGGATGATTCAAACTTAACGAACGTACTCATTAGTCGCATCAAATGTTACTGCTGAAAAGAAAATAAAGTCTGCCTAAACTGACTACATAGCTTATCCGTCAAAAAATCATTTCTACATCCTTATGACTGCTTTTAGTTGTGTGCTATATATATGTCACCCTTATGCTCTTGAACATAGACGAAATGGGCAACAACATTAATTTCCAGCCCTAACTAATTGACACAATAAAAAAAAATGCAGTTTTAAAACAAAAAAATCCAAATGAAAGCAAAAACAGTATGGGCACAAAAGATTTACAAATGGATACAAAACAAGTAAAAGAAACGTGTGATCTTTAAAACCAAATGAAAACATAATCACACAAAGATGATAACAAGAAGTTGCCTCATGCCTAACCCTGAACATAAAGCAAACATAATAAGACAGAGGGAATGTTAATTCAAAAATGCTGGAGAGAGAGTCAGCAAGCTAAACCATTATTAATCCATCCACCAGTATAGAGAATCTAACAAATGCTACCAGAATCAAATATACTGTGAAGCCAAAAGATGCAACGAGTCTACTTACAGCAGTAGGTGAAGCAAAAGTTCGATGATCTTCAAAAATTACTTTCAGAGATGGCAGGTTGATGGCGGGCAACTGAAGTTTGAATACCTCAAATGTCTTCCCCATTTTCTAGGTATGCCACATAAACCACAAAGTACAGTCAAAATTCTGCCAAACAGATTAATAGAACTTTTACCATGCCACAAATATTCAATCATTAGATACACCCAGGATTGGACTAATACTCACCTGAACAATTTGAAGAAAGTCTCTTAGAAATAACTCTTGGGTAACGATAGACTGGTGACTACATGCCAGGATTTCTAACATATGTTTCATTGCAACATCAAATAACTCAAGAAAAGCGTACCACCTGCATCAATTTAGAGGGAACATCAAGAAATTTCGCAAGATCAACACGAATTTGGTAAAATCTGGCACGCAAGCTTAAAAGCATTCTTGATTTAACTTACTTCCCCATATGAAAATGAACATGATCATTTATGTACTTCCAAGTGTCTCCTTTGTAAACAGAAAGTGCCCCTCTATATGCCCGAATTGCATGTTTCCGCTATAAATTAAAGAAAAGGAAGAAAAACTTTGAGAAAACAAAGCAATGCTACACCCTACACATAAGGAAGAAAATTCAGTGACAGTACCTGATCAGATATATTGTAACGGTTACCCGCAAGTACGAGATGAAATCCATACTTGCGTAACATGGGTGGATTAGACATCAAGTAGCAGTAAGATGCCTGCTCAAGCATTACAGCTGCATGTAGTGAAGGCTCCTGGGGAGAAGTATATGGTCAGGACCAAAACACGTAATCCCTATGTTGCAATTTTATGGAGTATGACTACCTCATTAGAAATCCGAAAGTAAACACCAGCTGCCTCTTTGTATATATCCCTGCACTTGAGCATTTCTGTCCACCAGAGACCACACCTCGTAGCATTTCGTTGACCAGATGATCCAAGTTTCTAGACAAACCCAATTTAACAAAAGAAGTTGAGGCTTAGTATGTCCACCAAAGGAAAATACATATACTGCTCACAGTCGAATGAGAAATCAGCAATATCATCATCACTCATCCATAATGCCCAAACAAGAAAGGAAGAAAAGAACAACAAATTGGAAAGTCAAACACCGCATTTTTTCACACGATATAAACCATATTTTTCGAATCAACACAGATCGATTCAACTTCCTTCATTCCCCGATGTCCAAAAAAAAATTACTGGAAACATTTCAGGACAATATACTTGAAACTTTGAACCATGTGATAAGTGCATGCTCCACAAGCAAAAAATTACCTTCTAGAGCAGCACTTACTTCCTCATAAAAAGATTTTGTCATCAGATGAAAAGAACAGTACCCAATTAAAGGTACTAAAAACAAATGTATCAGATAAAACGTTGTTAGCAGCAGTTCCCCACTTTCACAAGACAGTAATTTACAGATAATCTTGGACCTAAAGGAAAAAGTAGATATACCGAGTAAGTATTGAAAGCACTTTCCATGCAATACTCTGCGTCCTTTCTTGATTGATCCAACATAAAATAGGTAAGTGCTTGCATTTCCTACACACAAGATATGGTAAATTTGAGAAAAACAAGATGAAAGCTGAAAGAAACACAAACTTGGCAACGTTACTGAAAAATCATTAAAGAATCGTACAAAGCAAAGAATTACTGAAATTATCCCTTAAAAAAAGTTGCAATCTTTGTGGTCTCAGAAACTTAGAGCTAATATGAAAGATCAAAAGAGGACTACCAAGGGCAGGCATGTTATTTAAGTCTCAACAATTTGTGGCCACAGTATCTTATGTTTAGCCATTTGACCTAAAAACATCCAAATACTCTATGCATGATGGATAACAACTAGTCTACTGCTTATAAATTCTTTATCAGTTGACTTGCTAAACTTCGACAGCTTCTCTAAAGCCTGCATATTCAGTACCATTTCACACAAAAAATTCCAGAACTACCTGAAATTTTTCTAAGCTATCTCAATATAGAATGTAGCTCCAACTGTCAGTTATTTCAAATTTTTCTTCGCGATGTATCAGTTAATGCAATTACTGTAGAGGCCGCAAAGAGTCATCTATTCTGCTAGTAAGAAACTGTGAAGCTGGTTCAAAACGAACATCATTTGCTTGGTAGTTTGTAAAGGCCTTCAGGAATTCATGAAACTAATATATTAGCAATAAATCTGCTATCAAAGCATAAGTCATAATGCCATAAACATTGATATACTAATATTAGACAATGCAATGGATCTGCATTTACCTTTTCCTACTTTTCCAACATAAAACTTCGATCATAGTTAATTCTAATAATCAAAAGTGTAATCAGCCAACTTCATGAACTTTACTTCATTCAATACTTGATCAAATTATTTAAATCACTGAAATGCGAAATCGATATTGATAAAGATCCAAATGTCAAACAGCTTAATACTGGATGGCTTTCTATTTACACATTTAGCTACCTGTACGCCTGCAAAACGTTTCCAGGCCTTGTCAAGCTTGTAATCTGTAGAGAGCAGCCGATAATTCGACAAAGCAAGTTCATAATCTCTCAACATGAAGGCATAATCACCCAAAACTCTAATTTGAGACTCGATGGAGCTAAAGGTGTACCTAAAACAATTATTATGTAGAAAATTAATTAGACAGAAATAAAGAAGATAAGCACAGCAATGATAAGAATCTATAAAGGAAATCTATAATGAGCTTACATGCCGCCGCTGGGAGCATCTGGTGTTTCTTCTTTGCCTTTTCTCCACCACAGATTCTTTATTTGATTCCTAAAGCCCTTACGAGTTGCAGAAACCTAAGGAAAAGGCCAAGAAAAGCCAGTGGAGTGGATAGACATAGTAAGAAAACAGTGTATATGAGTGAAGTGCAAGGCGGCAAACCACTAATACCAAAAGTTCAAAAGCATAACAGCCAAACAATTACCTGTTGATTAAGCAAACGTATTTTTTGCTCCATGTGAGGAATGATGTGTTTGGAAGATAAATCTTGCATGAGTTCCTTCATCTATTTCCAAGTTTCCAAACACTAATATACTGGTCAGAAATTTCCAAGTTACTATAGGATAGCTTTTTTTTGCAAGAACTAGTTTTTTTAAATAAAAAAAGAAGTTTGGAGTTTATGTGGCTACCTCATTAATATCCTCGGAGTTCAGAGCGAGTGGAGAATCAGTTTCCTGTTACAAAAGAAAAATGGTAAATCACAGAATTATTCATGCACTGTGATAAAAGTAGCCAGATTTGAAAAGTATGAGGCTCTAAATGTCAACTTACATAAGGAAACCATGGGCTATCCTGCTGGTCTCTGAGTCCATCTTGACCAGAGTTAATGCACAATAAGCTACAGTCATTTGTGCCAAATGCACTCTTCATTTCTGTTAACAAATTCATAGCCCTGCCAAACACAAAAGGTTACAAAAATTTGCAGTCAGTCGAGCAGCAAAAAATTTCTTCCAAATTAGACTACCCTACACATTTGTATATTATGCTGATAGTTGGGCACAGAGAGCAAGGAATTAATATATAGAAAACAGGATATTGGTGTGACATGAGCAGCAGGTATACCACAGTACCATATATCCAAAAGCTTAAGTTGTTAAAATTAGTTTGAGTCGGTTTAGAAAATGCACAAACTTGTACAGACTAAATATTTGCAGGACAAAAAATAAATATGAAACTCAGTTATACAGTACTTCTGAAACATTACAGGAAGAACACCTTAACTAACACGCAGTGTGTTCACATATACCGCCACTAAAATTCAGGCCTGGATGCCAACCCATGGTACGTTTTTGTAAATCTCGCTTCACTGGTTAAACTATTTTCTATGACTATAACCTTTTAAAGTTAAAAGGGTCTCTGGTATATTAGAACATTCACATGTTTTTAAATTTAGAAGAGCTATTGCATTTCACCTCCTTTAAAGATAAGTAGAACGGTAGGGAGATATATGGAACTGATTTTCCTTTATCAAGTGTGATGACAAGCTTGTACATAAAATCCGTAAAAGAGAAGTATGAACTAGCTCCATGCCATTTCGAAAGCCTTCTCATAAATCAGAGAATGAACAATCATCCTACCCAACCAACGGCTTCCCTCGTTTGGACATATTTTCTAGTATTTTGATTGAAAGAGCTTACTAAGCCAATGCCTCACCGGGACCTGTAAGTTTAAGGCTATAGCCTAAAGTGTAAGCTGCCGCTCAAACCACTTACAGAAATGGTTTAATCCTGAAGCTGTCACCTCAAGGCACGGTCAGCCAACATCTTGATATTTTATACAAAGATTTGATTACTTTCTAAGGTTAGTGCAAAATTTTGACCGGCATGATGCAGTTGCAACAAGTAGAAAAATTCATTGATAAAATAGCAGAACCAATCATATGCGAAATTTCCCAAAATATTAACAATAGCCAATGTAGGCTTAAGTAGCAAAATTAGTGAAACAAGGTAGGCAAATAGAGTTCTCATAAGCTGGAGCAATGGCAAATGTTATTAAATAGGCCAATACAATATATAAAGCAGTGAATGATACACTCACTTCTCTGAGGAGCCATCTTGATTGTCATGGACTAACAGATAGTGCTTTAAGATCTTCGGATCCATTGCGCCATCATTTAGAAGAGAGGGCAGCTGGTTGGTGTTAAAAAGATCAATAAGTTTGTTAACAGGTTGTTCATCTTTAGAGGAGACGACCACAAGACCTGCAGCATATATTGGAAATGAAGATCCGGAGTCAACTTTTTTTGTATCGGTCAACATTCACTACTTACTGATAGTAACAATTCCTATTGCAACAACAATATTGCTATTCTTTTGAGAGTAGCACAAAGGCCAACCCGAATAAGAATAAAGCTAATAACAAACCCCATGGAAGGGATTGGAAAGCAAAACTTAGGAGTCACTATTGACACAAATTCTACTTACATGCCACAGGGTGATCAAAGGCTTCGTGTTCCGAAAATGCTGGGGCGAGTATAAGCTCTTTATTGAAGGCTTGAAACCATGAAGGCAGGGATTCCATTTTAGCAACTGCATAAGAACAAAAGTGCATATTATTCTAAAGTAACATAATCGGATACAAAGTCTTTCTAGATCCAGAGCGAGAGATTCACAGAGAGAGAGAGAGAGAGAGCTTTTATTAAGAAGAAACAACTTATGTTGTTTATCAAAAACCAAACGACATAAACTGTGCCATTTTTGCTTTACAGGGTTCACCGTGTGTTGTTTGTTCAAATGATGCATATTGTGTAGCCCTGGGTGACTCCTAAAGTCACTCCACAAACTTGTTGAGTGATTACTGGATTTTTGGAGTAAGATCCTCCATAAGACTTTCCCGAATAGAACTATTTCAGGGTCATAAAAACATGATTATCCGTGCCATGCATGACTATTCGTGCCATGTCTAGGTAATAAACCCCAAAAGAAAGTCTTTTTTTCATCATTTGACGCAATGTCTCTATTAGTAACTTAAAGGCACCACTCTACAGTTCCTTTATCACATAATTAAAAGAGTATGCGACTTGGAGGTATTTTGTGACCTCACTTTTCGACCCCAAACCAACAAAAATCCAAACAGAAAGCGTCATACACTGAAGTGGCAAGGTATAATAACACGGAAGACCTTCCAAACTCATCGATTCCGACATGTGCTAGCACTGTTTCAGCACTTGACTTATCAGGGATCGGGACACTACGAATAATTCCATTTGGTATAAATGTACTCGAGCACTTTCCTACACAGATTACAAATATAGCATTTATCCTACAGATGTCCCGAGAGACAACTGCTGTTTTTTAGTTTGTTTTGCACCAGTCTAGCAGTTAATAAGAACCCACTCTAGAGCATATATCTGACACCATCTATAGATAGTTCTTTAGATATCCTTCACATTCTCTTATGGTTTTGGTGTGTAACAACGTCGTAGTCGCACCAAAAAACATATTTTGATAATTTCCTGGATCAACATAAGCTACTAAAAGGAAATGCAACTGTTGACATCTACTAACAGACCAAGTCGGACGTCAAATCTAATTCTTCGATCTTCTTCTTCTTCGAAGTGTCAAGAATGTTCATCGTCACTTCTTCAAAAGAACATTGGTATCTCATGGATTAGCTCTACCGAAGCAGTCATGGTGATTCACAATGTCCAAGAAATTAAAGAAAGCTTACAATCCTATGACAAGCATACTGACTTGCGAGTTACGGCAGATTAAAAAAAAAAAAAAGAGGAAAGAATACTGATTGAGGGTACATGTCTGAACACTGAATTCTTGTACGGTATTTATAATACCAGTAGGCATTCTTCTTGTTATATCATAATAACTTGATGATATAGAACATTAAACAGCAATTTCTAGTCCAAATTAAAACATCTAAATAAAAATTTGACTACTTATGATGCTATGATTTCATCAAACGTCTATTAATTGTTCTCATAATTATTCATTTACCTACGCTGTTAGAAATAATTCTCTTTGCATTGCAGATTGGGCAGAACTTGTCAACTCGAGCAAAATATGAACGGAGAAAATAAAATTTCGTAAGGCGGACTGAAAAAAGAGATCCATGGTCTACCACTACATTTTCAAGAATGGTTGACATAATCTTGAAGCTAAAAAAGTTTCCATTATAAAGGAGGTATCAAAACTATCCCGTGTTACTTGTTACGGCCGTCATACAAAAGAGAGTTGCATAATTCCTAATTACCGATAAAAAAAAACCTGAATTACAAAGGAATTCAATTAAAGAAAACAAGAGACTGAACTTACCTGCAAGTATGTTTCCTAGTTGAGGTGGATCTGAGCACAAATCAGTGGCATCTTTCTCATTGGCATTAATAATTACCTGTTTTAGATGGTCGTTTATGGCCTGAAAAACGAAACACTCGCATACATTTAGCTACATGCAAAACTTGAACTACAATCCAACGAAGCAGACTTCTTAAGGTAAATCTAAAAATTGTGTTGAAATCACCAGATAAATTCCCAGTTTCGCATTTTATTTGAGAAGTGGACAAGGATGATTCCTCTTTACAAGACCCAATAAGTGTTTAAGCTTTTCCGAAGGTGGACCTAAGTTACATTCTGGAAAATCTTGGTACCATATCATCCTAAAAAATCCATCTAGGCTTTGCTTGGTATGTCACCCATTTCCACAGCCAAAACCTAGTCTAGAATGTACTTAACTACAGGCATTTATGTAATCATTAGACTTGAAAGAAGATGAACTAATCAGTGGCCCAAATCCAAAAATTCCAATACAAAATCCATGAACTAAAAACAACATAAAAACATACATGAAATTTGATGATACCACAATCAAACTCCTAAATATTGAATCATGATAGAAGTAATCACTCCCTATTCAACTAAATACATGAAAGTCTCCAGGTCTAGTAACTGCACCAAGACACTAAAATACCGGCAGTTGATTTACAATTAACCATAGCACTTGCTGTTTATGTTCATTAAAGCTTTCGGCAAACCAAGCACAGCCCTAGATTTCCATAAGAAATGTGAATTCTAAGCTTTTGATCCCAATTCTCAAATTAACAGATTTACCTCTTTATTAGGTTGACGGATATCCAAAGCGTAATACAATCGAAACTTGAACTTCTGCAACCTATATGGTTGATCACTGGCAGTCCTTACAGGCACTGATATAAAACAAGATAGAACACAATTCAAACTGAGTATCACAATGTACTGAAAACACAATGTAAATTGTTTGTAGAAAAGAGAGAATCGAAACTTACCATCAATATTGTTGAATACACAAAAAGGATTCAGCATCTGAACCAAATTGAAGCCATTCTTAAGACAAGATTCTTCAACAGTTTGGGTTCTAAGAACCATCACTACAGGTGTAATTTCTTCTAGTAACATTTTCCCCAAATACGAATTTGCTGGATCCATCATTGTGATTGATTGTAATTGCGATGACGATAATCAAAATTCTATTACTTGATAAAAGTCGAAGAGATGGGATCTCGTCGTGAAAGTCGTTAAATTGGTTGTTGTAGGCTTGTATCGACAGACCTATAGAGTTTGTGGAGACTTTCTCTCTCTCTAGGAAATTTGAGACTTCAAATTTTCAGCTCTTCTCTCGTTTTCTCAAAGAGTACAATTTAGGTTAGGGGAACAGGTTCATGAGCTGTTCGTTTTAGCCGAATGACGAGATTGTAGGAGACGCTAGCTAGTCTAAATACTGGCCATGGGTACTGTGTGTCGAATCGTGCCGGTGCACGGCACAACGCAGATTAAAATAAATTTGGCTTATTTATGAAAATAATAGTGTAAGGCTTAACATTTGGGCATACAAAATATTTCACAACTGGTAACTTAACGGAGGAAAATTATTGTTATGAAATCATAAATTATCTCTCAAGTGGTCTGATGGTTCTCATGTTGTGGAGGAAGGGGTTCGAACCCTGTAATTGCCACAATCCACTCTAATTTAAGAAATTTGGATGTAGTCTAGGGACCGTTAGTATAGGGTATTAAAAAAAAAAAACTCTCAAGTATTGTGATATAGAATAAGAGAAGAAGAAGACACAATGTAAAGGGGAAAAGAGAGAGAGAAATTCTATTAATGTGTGTAGAATTACAAAGATTTATGTATCTATTTACAGGGATAAAATAAACCCTAATCTTAGACACAAGGGCATCTTAGTAAATAAACATTGGTTTATAACACCCCCTGATGACACTGTGTCTAAGCTAATTAAAAAATGCACCAGGAAAACTCAAAAGAGAAAAACCTGAAATTGCATAAGCATGCAAAGACTCGAAACAATGTTGGACACGCAAATTTTGACTCGTTAAAACCTTGACAAGGAAAACTCAGTGGGACAAAACCTTGACGAAGGAAAGAGTATAACGCGATAAAGTCCAGTGAATGCACCTGAATTTGATAATGGCGCTCCTCCTGATATTTAGTTCAGTAAAATCTTGGCGTGTAAATCTTTGAGTCGAGACTTTCCAATTTTGAAGAACGAATTTCTTGAATGCAGAAGACTACTGTGCTTTCATGAAGATGTCAGATAGTTGATGAAGTCTTCTTTTGTGTTGCACAAGCAGTATTGTCTTTGATTAACACTTTTGCAGAGTCTACATTCTTCATCAACACATTGAGAATTTGTGTCATGGATTGTTAGCTCCCCGAGATGATTTGCAGAAGTTGTTGATGTAGTTTCTTCAACATATAGCCAAGATGTAGATAAATTAGTGCAGGAGAATAAAACTTTGTTTGTGGTCATACCTTATGTGGATCCGAATGACATCCAAATTTCCAAGGGATTGTTATATTGATTTGGTCTAACAACATGTTAATGGTGGGAATCCACTAAACAAACAAAATTGATACAACTCCCCCTTGGATGACCACCTTGTTGAATTAAGTTGCCTCATTAAAGCCTTGCCAGTAAAACCCAATGGGGAAAAATATGGACGAAGGAAAAAAAGCACAGATATCAACATTAAAAGAAATTGAAACGTCAGAGATGTTGCCTCATCAAAACCTTGTCAGGAAAATCACATGGGACAAAACCTGAAAACGAAGGGAAAAGAGTACAAATTTTGATGGTTCATGGATGCTAACTCAATAATATGAGTATTTGCACCAAAACCATAACTATAGTCTACATCATAGACAAGTTTTAAGCAAGCATAATATCCAAACTGCAAATTTTAAGAAATAAACGAAAAATAAAATTTGTGCTGCTAAAGCATGGATTTTTGTGTTTTTAAGGACTCCTCAGGAGACCTACAACGTTGAAATCATCAACTAATTGATCCGGATTTTCGGTTTCGTGCCAAATTTCTAAAAACACGTAAAGGGTTGTCAAACCTGACATAGTTGAGTCAGGTGGTTGCGTGAATGTATTTTGAATCCTCCAAGGATCAAAAATTCGAAAATGTTCTCCGACCACATACGAGTCCTTCAAGGACTACCATGTCAAATATGTCTTATAAGAAGAACAATTGTTAAACCAATCCTAGGGTCTGAGCAAAAAATAAACCCTCAAAATCGTTATTACAACGAACATATTTCTCGTATAACACATTATGACTACACCAACCTGTAATTAATAGGCTTGGCACATTTACGGTGTTAAGTCTTGGATCCAAAATTGCGTTAATCGAGAAATCAATCTAACCTAATTTGGATTGCATGCTAACAACCACCATAATTTATTATTTTAGTAGCTACTGTAAATGAATATGCGACAATATTTAGCTCATCATGATCCCACAAAATTCTCAAGTGTATGTATATCTTGAAAAAAATTCAATCAACTGGTACCAGAGCCCGCGGGCATTATAATCTCATCATTATCAAGTGAGAAGATATTAAATTTGAGAACGTGAATCATAATTTGGTAGCTCAATTGGAGCATTACCTGTAGCCTCTTATAGAACGCTACTTATCTATCAGATGTGACTGGATTTCCTCTTAAGAGGCAAGAGCTTAATAAAAGCAAAATGAGACATTTCGCACCTATTCAATGACATCCTTTTTCGTTATACTTATGATGGGGGGAAATTTATATGACTTTTAAGTTAATCAACACCAAAGTCTGGTAGTGTATATTCTCCCCCTGATTATGGCGGAAATATTTCCATCTCATCTACGAAAACAAGTTTCGTAAAGTATTATCTGATGCACTCAAGGACATATACTGATAGTAATTACTGGACAATTGATGTTGATTTCAAAAGCCATAAAAAAATTGTCCAAAAATAAAATATTGTAGTCTACGTGACATAAAAAATTGAATATCAACTATGGATTTTATTGGTTACAGCCATATAGTCTCCAAATAATTGTGTGACCTCTAAGGTAAACGAGATAATGATTTAGAATCAAATGATGGACACATTCTTTGTTAAAGAAAATTATATCAAGATCTATATAGTTACTAGAAGGACTAATTATATGGCCTAACAAGCCGGGTGCGCACCCTTTGTTCTTTAGTGTCCATGTCCAACTACAAGTGGAACAATTCAAATTTTGGAGAATAGTTACCACGAGGAAAATCAAAAATGCAAAATATATCTCAGGAATGCAACAATTCCTCATTTTATTGGTACGTGTAAGTGGCTTAAACCCTGATAACGAAATCTCAATCTAGGATCGATACATAAAATGTTTCTTTTTTAAGAACATAAAGAAATCATTATCGTTAATCTTTTTGGAAAAAATCCATTTTTTTTAATTGCTTAATGATGGTTTCTTGTAGGGAATAGAAACCAATCAATGTTCCCTGCTAGGAATAGAGCCATTGGCTGAAAAATAATTTTGAATGCCAACTTATACTGATAGGAAAAGAAAACTTATACCAAACGACTAAAACAATATACCAAAATCATATTGACGACTGGGAGAAAAAATGTCGTACGGAAAAATCCATTATGTGGTAAAAGAATGGTTTCATGTAAAGAATATAAACTCATGCTTTTTTATTGTATAATAACATATTTAATGTTAAAGGCTTCGCTTTAGTCGATCATTACCATCAGAATTGATGAGAAGAAGGGAAAAAATCACATCATATTGACAAAAATGTAAGAAGTACGCCAATCCGTTTTTCTCGTCTTACAGAGACGATGGAGAAAAACAAATATTTATTGGTAATCGTATGGACAAACTAAAAAGAATATTGTCCTTTAAGTCATCGGAAAAGGAAAAATCCACTTTGTGGTAATGTATGGTTCTTGTAAATAAATAAAAACCATACAAAATCACATGATCATTGTCCAATGGATAAAAATACCGATATTAATTGGCCGGAGGTTTGTCAACCATGCACGCGATTAATTATCGTAAAGGTAAATAAATAACGATAACATCTACATTTTCATTAAAGGAATAAAAACTGTAACCATCTTTTGATGAATTTATTTTCCCTTTTTTAATGGAAGAAATTAGAGAACAAAGGAAATCAACTCATCCAATTGACTACCTTGATCCTTAGCAAATACGGTAACTAGAAGAGGAAAACAAATACTCAAGTAAAACCAAAACATAAAATATTGTTGATATAGTGGTTGACAAATGCCACAAAAGACAAATCCAATCCACGAGCTTTGGTTCATCTTGCAGACCAAATAGTTACCTTGATCTACAAAAGGACAAAAAGAAAAAAAATTAGCTTTGAATATCGAACGGGAATATGCAACAAATCTTTGTTATATGATAAAAAAACGTATGATAAACTTATAAACAAAGATCAAAGAACAGGATATTTCCCTGACAACTCCGTATACGCATATATGATTGGAAGTTTACCCC
Organism: Papaver somniferum; assembly: GCF_003573695.1. NCBI lineage: Eukaryota > Viridiplantae > Streptophyta > Magnoliopsida > Ranunculales > Papaveraceae > Papaver > Papaver somniferum. The sequence continues at coordinate 31,115,581 of NC_039368.1, forward strand.
TGTTTGATCACACTATATGCAGGGAGAATAAAACTTTTTTTTTATTCGTTTAGTCGGTAGAGTTACGCGTTGATGACGTATTGTGATATAGAATAAGAGAAGAAGAAGACAAAAAGTAAAGCGGAAAAGAGAGAGAGAGATTCTATTAATGTGTGTAGAATTACAAGGATTTATGTCTCTATTTATAGGGACAAAAGAAACCCTAATCTTAGATACAAGGGCATCTTAGTAAATAAACATTGGTTTATAACATCAAGTTATATATTGGAAATTATATAGATTTTTGTTAAAGGGAAAGTTAAAATGTATTAGGGGAAAGCTGACCATGGTCAAACATCCTTGATTTCGGGTCAATATGGGTGGAATTGAAAGTTCATTAAAACCCTTCGGTCACACGGCACATTATCTTTCATAAATCCTGAATCCTAATTAACGAGTTTAAGTTTTTCATCCAATCTTTGAAACATAATAAACTAGCGATTCTAGCCGATTTCATATATAAAGGATCAGAGATACATTGAAAACTTTCATTAATGAATAGTTATTAAGATATTTGACGACAATGTAAATTTGGAAAACATTTAATCGATCTTCATAATCCATGAAGATAACTACCTCCTAATAACATATGAAAGTGTTCAATTATGTGCATATGAAAGGTCATTCCTTTCAAAAGTGATACCGCGAACATGAGAATACATCAATTTTCACAGTAATCGTCGAAAAGAAAAATCCTAACAAAAACACAACTAAATTGAGTACCCAATGCCATCATCACAACTTCTCAAGCTCTTACTGTAAGAGCTTACCATAGTCAAGTTAATGAAAAGGACAAGGAGAAATGTTATGATAGAGATCAATAGATTTTTTTAATCAATTGATGTGTCGAGAGTAGTTTACTTTAGCTGATAACACAATAGAGATTAGTTAATTGCAGGAAAAAATTCAATTAAGTATCAGAATTGGAGAGTAATTAGTAGCGAGAACATGCAGTCTTGTTAGACACCAGCTGTAGTCATTGAGAATGGCGGTGATGGACAAATTAAATAAAAAACAAGAAATATCATTGTGCGAAACCATTGATATTTCACCCCTCGTTGACTATAAGTCCAATCTTTTGGACCAGGAACCAGCTTTCCCCCTAAACGTTTTAGCTTTTCCAATAACAAAAATCATTATATACTCTGAAAGAAGGCTATCGATCTACAACACAAGTATGCACATGATTTACTGATAATAGTCATAGTTAGTTTTCTTTTACTTAATTCTTTACTCAGCAATTATTTATTATTCGTTTTCTATGTGTAAAATTACTTTCTTATATGTATATATAAGAACAATATCTGCATTACTATCAGTATCATTTTTAGTCTATTTTTGAATGTTCTCATGGTATTGGGTTGGTATCGATCCAACCTACAACAACAACAACAAAAATCCTTAAATCAATTTGAAAAGGACAGGTACCAAGTACACCATCAACTTTTGTTCGGAAACAAATATGAACAAACTTGTCACAATTAGCAGCACAGATCAACAATAAAGATCTGATACCCAATATACAGAAAAACTTTACTTAGACGATTTTAAAAATCAATATCCAAGTAATAACAGTATGAATCCAGACTATTATACGAACCGAATTCCAACAAGAACAAGTCTAGTAATTTTTCTTTCAAATACGAATTCTCAAGAATAAATCTTGAAAGTTCTATACAGTCTTTTAGGCTTAAAATTTGTTTAGGTTATTTAACATACTACTTGTAATATTTTTATTATAAAGATAAACAATATAACGTGGAAAATAAATAATACAAGACACCATATATTTTGTTAACAAGAAAAACTATAATGTGCGGGAAAATCCTGGGACATGGTCCATAACTTGCACACTATACTGTATTAAGTCGCTACAGACACTAACGTACTATCAGACTTCAAACTGAAATGTAATTGAGACCGAATCGACCCAACAAGTAATTAGCTTCATTTGTGCTCCTTTATGTCTCTTGGATATCGCAAGATCCTAGGAAACACGATTCCCCTAACTGACGTCCTTTGCAAACCTAAGAGTTATTTCAATCTAAGTGACGACTTTTTGACTATTTTTCCTCTAGCAGAAAGGCTATTTGATTTCCCTTCAGAAATATATATTCAATCAAGGTTTGAAAATTTATATGCATATGAGGGATGTTCAAGAAAATAAGATATCAAGCAAACTCAGATATTAGGACAACTTACTCACTTCAAAACTTATAGAGATGCTCGGTAAACTCTAGCCACGACTAAGACATATAAATACCAGGATTGAGATTCTAGTGTGCAGGGAGTCCTCTATTTATATTGATGGACAAGGTTTGTGAACTAGTTACCATGTTTACGAATTGCTTTATAACCAAGCAATCTAAACTTCTCTATATATATTGTAAATGTAATCATGTGAAAAGCTTGTCTTGAATCACAAAAAAGATGTGTGAAAACTTAAGTATACAATATGCGCTAAGTGGTTTTTCAAGGAACAATAGTTAAGTAGTTCCGGACCCGACAAGCTTAAATTGGAGTTCCATTATCACAAGACTAAATCAGTTCGTGAACTATTAAAAAAAATTGTGAACTAAAATTCGTCTTAAAACTCATGAACCTTTTGAAATTGACAATGAAAAGACGAGGGTACCCAAATACACCACAATCTTTTTGTTTCAACCTATAAGTCCTCTACCGAAAGTGATCGTCTATGGACAGAGTCGAGACAATAAAACTAATTGGTTCACACTTTGTTTGATTGTCTATGGATATGAGATCGAGAAAATACAATAACAATATAACTTGTGTGATTGACTATGGATACAAGATTGAGACAATACGACAACGAAGTATGTTACTTGATAATAGGTTTGGACTTAACCAAACTCTATAGAATCACTATCAATTAATACGGAGTTAACTTAAAGTGCAATTTATTTTAATTATAATAAAACAATTATAATGCGGAAAAGTAAAGTAAATGGCACAACAAGATTTTGTTAACGAGGAAACTGCAAATGCAGAAAAATCCCGGGACCTAGTCTAGAATTGAATACTGAAAATGCGGGGGTATAACAACCACACCGAAAAATTCGTTTGGCAATCTGAGAGGACTTACTTGAATATACTTTATAGAGAATCAACTAGAAAATCATACTCAATCTAGATAAAAGTATATACAAGAGTTTACATCTCTAACTCTTAATTCAATCTGCAATCAGCAAATACAAATTTGCGAGCCCGATTGTATATAAGAGAAGTAACTTGAACGGTACCAAAGACCAATGTTCAAGGATCAATCAATTTCAATCAACAACCAAAGGTTGGATTTCCTAATTGATCGATACAACGCACAACCTGTGATATTTCAATTATATAACAAAATATAATGCGGAAAAGAAATAACACAGACACCAAAATTTTGTTAACCAGGAAAATCGCAAATGCAGAAAAACCCTGGGACCTAGTTCAGCTTTGAACACCACACTGTATTAAGCCTCTACAGACACTAGCCTACTATCAATGAACTTCGGACTGGACTGTAGTTGAACCCTAATCAATCCCACACAGATTCAAGGTACAGTTGCGTTCCTTACGTCTCTGAACCCTAATCAAAGTCGAAGACTTGATAAACAAATCTGTCTCACACAGAAAAGTCTATTGGAATAGATAAATCTATCTCTCACAGAAATACCTATGAGTTTTTGTTCCGTCTTTTGATAAATCAAGGTGAACAGGAACCAATTGATAAACCGGTCTTATATTCCCGAAGAACAGCCTAGTATTATTAATCACCTCACAATAATCTTAATCGACTAGCGAAACAAGTTATTGTGGAATCACAAATGATGAGACGAAGGTGTTTGTGATTACTTTTCTATCTTGCCTATCAGAAATATAAATCTCGAGCCAATTTTTTAATTGTACTCAACACGATAGAAACAACAAGATCAGATCACGCAACTACAGAGAAAATAGTTGGGTCTGGATTCACAATCCCAATGAAGTATTTAAGTTGTTAACCTACATGGTCTCGTGAGAAACCTAAGGTTAAAGGATAATCGACTCTAGCTATGCAACTAGTAACACACAGAAGTGTGGGGATTAGGTTTCCCAGTTGCTAGAGTTCTCCTTTATATAGTTTTCAAATCAGGGTTTGCAATCTTAGTTACCTTGGTAACAAAGCATTCAATATTCATCGTTAGATGAAAAACCTGATTCAACGAAGCTAATATCTTTCAACCGTTAGATCGAACTTAGCTTGTTACACACAAATGAAATGTACCCTCATTTAGGCTTATGTAACCACACCTAAACGTGTACACCATGTTGGCTCAATAATAGTTAACCAAAGTTAGACATATGATCACTCTCATATCAACCTTATTCATCTTAACCATAACTAGTTCACATGACTCAAACGAAAATAGTTAAAGAGTTGTTCAATTGTTATATTCTCATAGAAGTATACAAAAACACAATTGAAGCAAAATCGGTCTGATTTACTCGAATAAATTCATGAACATTATAGCCACGGTTTCCAAAGATTGCATTCCTTAATATATAAATGTTTAAGTTCATGTACAACCAATTTTAGAACTTTAACCTTCAAGTATGCAAAAGGGTACGCATACTTGAAATACCCGCACCAAGATTGGATTTCTCCAGTACACAAACGGGTACGCGTACTTCCAATCCCAGTAGAAATATTCGGACATGAACCTTACGCCAGTACGCGAACGAGTGTGTATACTTAGGTTCTCGGATTTCTCAAGCCAACAGGTACACGTACGGGTACGCATACTATGGTTCCCGGACATGGATTACATATGTGCAAGAGTACACAACATGTCATATCCAATAATTGTCAAGTGTTCTAGACTCTTAACCATTAAAATTTTCTTAGAGGATGACAATAGCCTCTCTCACACACTATTGGCATCAAAGCAATTTTCAAGTTATTGAAATAATCATAACGAAACATACCAAGTCTACACCAAATGATTGTATAACACAAACCATGTAAGATGTTACTCGGCAATTTTCACATGACCATCTTTTGACTTGCGTCATAATATAAGATGAACTTGGTCGAAGCGAAAGCTTTCCAACACATATTCCGAGAAATATGTAAGCGAGTTAAACTCAGCTTGAAATCTCAAATGTGTATAATAAAAAACTATATCGTAACACGACTTATGTCTCAATATAGGAGATAGAGTATAAATAGACTTTCCAAGTGATATATGAGTTTCAGTATCCACATACCTTTTGTTGATGAAGTTCTATAAGCTCTCCTTAGTAGTTCTTCATCTTGAAATGATGAACGCCGTGAAGTCTAAGGCTCAACTACACATTCTATGTCCTAGTCCGAGACGTCTATAAGTAGACTAGAAATCAAGACTTACAGTTTTGATCACTAACATTGACAAACATGCTTGAGATAGCAACGCATGCGAGTTCGACCGAGCAGTGCTCGATCAGTCTCCCCCTTTGTCAATTTTAGTGACAAAACTATCAATACATATGGATTACAAAATAAATAAAACTTTGTAGCTTCTCATCCACATGCTTGATCTCCTTGGCATCTTCAACATGACTCGAAATCTTCGTCACTTCCAAGTACTCCATGATTCTAAACGTGTTCAACTCAGCATCATAGTTGTTGAAGATCCGTAGCAATAACAATGAGAAAACAAATGCTCTCAATCATTGTTATACAATGTCATAGTATCATTACACCGCATCAAAGTTCAATTGTATCACAACTTTGACAAATCACTCCCCCTTAGTCAATACTTCATCTCAACATGAAAACCAGTCCCCCTTACATAATTATCTGTAAACCATATGTATTTGTAGTATGATACTACACATTAATTCTCTCCCTTTTGTCAATATAAATTGGCAAAGGTACGAAAAGTAGTGGGATCCTCATGAAATTTTCATAGAGATACTTCATTACCAAAAGATAATTAATATACCAACTTATTTAGATGCAATCATATAGCCGAAGCTAAATGCATTCATCAAGGAGTTTATAAAGATACAAGATAACTCCTACAATATTCCACAGCCGTACTCCCCACAAATATTTGGCAATTAATCACTAGTTCAAAAAGAACTCTCCCCCATAAAATGTCATTCCCGAAAGAACAACAAGAGCGACCTTACTTTTACGAGAAAAGAAGGATTTCTTTAGACATAATCGAATCACATAAGAACATGAATTTGTATCCAAAAATCTCAATTGAATTAGCCATAAAAATGATCAATTCATGTGGCCATGCTCAACATAAGAGAACTTACGGAGCAACACAACATATGCACAAAAATGTGGATCCGGGAAAGACCAATACTGCGGAATAAACAAAGATTCGTTATATTTTTCATCACTATTTGCACAATGACATATAATAGACTTAATCTTTGTAAACAAAATTTCATCATTTCTTCCATCAATATTTGCATAATGACATAAAAGTCTTAACTTTTGTATTCAAAAGTTCATTCTAACTTTTATCAATACTTTCATACCGACATAACAGAGATAACTTTTGAACAAGTATGGGATACTCAAGGTTCACGGACGTAAACAACATATCCCATAACAATTTCCAATATATGAGACCATAAAGATTAATAACGCAAAAATCATCTTCCAAATAACTTAGAATTTAAATAAATAAATCTAAAAATATTGAAGATGAAAACGTTGGACATAGCTATGTGTACTCACAATAATGACTATTACGAACCCTAGTTATCCTTCTATTGATGGTGGTTTTTAGCTTGGGGTCAAAATCGTAAAACTGTACATCTGACATGGCGTCACTATGACCATTAGAACATTTATTGAATCAATCAGCATGCCTACGTAAGAATTACCGTGGTACCCTTTCTTTTTTTTTATATGGGTCATGTTCCACGGCAGAACCCTTAACACTGACTGACATCATCTACGCCAAACCCTAATTCTCATGCTACCGCGCCAAGGCATGCCAACCATGCCAGCCGTACCACTGTGCCAATGGAATACCATGCCAGCCACGTCACCGCGCCAAGGCATGCCAACCATGTCAGCTGCACCACCGCGCCAATGGCATGCCATGCCAGCCGCACCTCCGCGCCAAGGCATGCCAACCATGCCAGCCGCACCTCCGCGCAAAGGCATGCCAACCATGCCAGCCGCACCACTGCGCCAATGGCATGCCAAACGCATGGTAACCTTTGGCTCAAACCCTAGTTTTGGCCGCGCCAAGGTATGCCATGCCACATGTGCCAATGGCATGCCAACCACCTTGCCGCGCCATACCATGCCGGCCTTCCCTATGCGGCTACCAAAACGAAGGCGTGCGATGATCAACGGCCACCCTTCCATCTTAGATGCAAATGTTAGCCGTTCAAGGTCGCTGAACAACGCATGGTAACCTTTGGCCTAACAGAAAACCCTAGTTTGGCCGCGCCTAAACCACGCCAAGGCATGCTGACCATGCCACATGTGCCAATGGCATGCCGCGCCATCCACCTTGCCGCGCCTAATCCATGCCATGCCGGCCTTCCCTTCACGGCTGCCAAAACAAAGGCGTGCGACAATCAACGACCACCCTTCCATCTTAGATGCAAATCTCAGCTGTCCAAGGTCACCAACCAATGCATGGTAACCTTTGGCCCAATGCCAAAACCCTAGTTTGGCCGCGCCTAAACCACGCCAAGGCATGCAGACCATGCCACATGTGCCAATGGCATGCCGAGCCATCTACCTTGCCGCGCCTAAGCCATGCCATTCCGGTCTTCCCTTCATGGCTGCCAAAACGAAGGCGTGCGACAATCAACGACCACCCTTCCATCTTAGATGCAAATCTCAGCCGTCCAAGGTCACTAACCAACGCATGGTAACCTTTGGCTCAATGCCAAAACCCTAGTTTGGACGCGCCTAAACCACGCCAAGGCATGCCGACCATGCCACATGTGCCAATGGCATGCCGCGCCATCCACCTTGCCGCGCCTAAGCCATGTCATGCCGGCCTTCCATCACGGCTGCCAAAACGAAGGCGTGCGATAATCAACGACCACCTTCCATCTTAGATGCAAATCTCAGCCGTCCAAGGTCACCAACCAACACATGGTAACCTTTGGCCCAACGCCAAAACCCTAGTTTTGGTCACGCCCAAACCGCGCCAAGGCATGCCGGCCAAGCCACATGTGCTAATGGCATGCCAGACACCTTGCCGCGCCATGCCATGCCGGCCTTCCCCATGCGGTTACCAAAACAAAGGCTGGCTACGATCAACGACCATCCTTCCATATAAGATGCAATCTTAGCCGTCCAAGATCGCCAACCAACGCATGGTAACCTTTGGCCCAACGCCAAAACCTTGGTTTTGGTCACGCCCAAACCGCGCCAAGGCATGCCAGCCATGCCACATGTGCCAATGGCATGCCAACCACCTTGCCTCGCCATACCATGCCGGACTTCCCTATGCGGCTACCAAAACAAAGGCTTGGGAAGATCAACGACCACTTTTCCATCTAAGATGCAGATCTTAGCCGTCCAAGGTTACCAGCTACCGCATGGCAACCTTTGGCCCGACGCCAAGCCCTAGTTTGGTCGCGCCCAAACAAAGCCAAAACCCTAACTTTTGGCCGCTCCTAAACTAGGCCATATTAAAGCCGTACCGGCCATGCTTTCATGCCACTGGCTACCAAACGAAGGGTTGCAATAATCAACGGCTACCCTTCCTCTCAAGATGCAAAATCTCGACCGTCGAAGATCACCACCGAGCTGGCAAGTCTCTCAAGCTCAACTTGTCGAACAAAAACATGCTACATGTTTTCCACGAAAACACTCGAGACATCAACACATTCACAAACTGGGGGATGCTCATTGGGTATTGGTTTGGAGGTTTACAGCGTGCGGCGTACACTACGCCCGTTATAAGACAGTGTCATAAGGATGAGGCGGTTTGTAAATACATGGAGTAATGGTGAAATGCTTTCTTTTATGGAACATCAATTCTAGGCGTTACAGGTTACCACCTACTCCCATTTACTCATCCGTTTTCCATTTCTTACGAGACCAGAGTATGCTTCACTTCGACTTGTATAAATAGGTCTTACCTATTTCCACTGAACAACAAAATCTGGTCAGGAGCATACAACACTCAAAAAAAATTTTGCTAGCTTTCCCATCTGTTAGCTTGCCACTTTCTGATACAAGTCGTAAAACAACTACTCTTCCAGAATCAACTATTCTGGTCTCAACACTCTCTTCGCTTCCCTCCCCAAAACCAACCCTTCTCCTTCACTTTGTGACCTAAGCAAGTCTGGAACGACCATTTCTCGGTTTAGGCCGGATTTGTACAGATTGATCTCTCGAATCTAAAGTACTCCCTTGCAGTACATTGTTTAGGGTTTAAATTTGTTTCTCACCCACACACCCGAAATTACCAAAATCAATTGAAACCATTTTCACCCTCAAAAAATTGGCGACCACAGTGGGAGGTCGATCTTTCGGTCACGATGTCAATTTCCAATCCTCGATCTCATACCTCGACCCAGATGTCAGGACAGTAAAATCAAACGATCCGTTCAGGAATCGACGACTCAGCTACTAGGCGGCTCGATTACCAGTCGTGACACGGCAAGGGACGACTGGGGACTTCCGAGGGGTTAGAAGCAAATGATCCGCCCAGGGATCGGCAACACGACAAGGAATGACTGGGGACTTTCCACAGTCACTGTGATGTTTCCCACAAAACTCGGTCTTACATCCGGGAGATTCCTTTTTCACTAAAAGATCCAAAAACCGAGTAAGTCTTGCCTAGACAAAATACGTGGTTTACTACTTCAGGTTTTTACGGGAATGATGAAACCAATATCCATGTTATGTTTCATCTCATGCTCTCTGTCGACAAGCAATGCTCACGATTCAGTGGATTTCCTGGGATTTTTGCACCATTCGCAATCATAACCAAAAAACATCGTTATTCTAAAAACAATTCGTTCCAAATAATAATCCAAAACCCTCAAGGTAACATTTGTCTGTCAAACCAAAAATCCAGGAAATCAAAACCGTAAATTAGGCGTTTCATTTGCCTTTCAAGAAAAACAAAACCTAAAATAAGAAGTTTAGAAGACAGAAATGCATTCAAGGAAAGTTTTTCAACAATGGCTTGATCTTCTTGGCAAAAGCCTCTTTCTTGCTTTGGAGAGCCGCCCTCTTCAACTTCAGCTTTCTGGACAACTTTTCGACCTCCGCTTCCTGTTTCTTCACCATATCCGCAGAAGGACCTTCGACTGTTTCGGCCAGCAACTTTTCAACCTCAGAGAAACCTTCAACGAACCAAGGAACATTGAAATCGAAGTTTACATACGTGTCCATAACTTAGATCAATAGCTTTCCCATCTGTTAGCTTCCCACTTTCTGATACAAGTCGTAAATCAACTACTCTTCCAGAATCAACTATTCTGGTCTCAACACTCTCTTCGCTTCCCTCCCCAAAACCAATCCTTCTCCTTCACTTTGTGACCGAAGCAAGTCTGGAACGACCATTTCTTGGTTAGGTCGGATTTGTACAGATAAATCTCTCGGATCTAAAGTACTCCCTTGCAGTACATTTTTTAGGGTTTAAATTTGTTTCTCACCCACACACCCGAAATTACCAAAATCAGCATAAACCATTTTCACCCTCAAACACCTTCTTAAAAACACAAGAATAAAATTCTCATAAGAAGTTTCCTAGACATTGTAGAGCTTTCTCAGGGCATCTATAGAGAATTCCTTCTCATTATTGAAAAAACCATTGATAATGGGATCATTCAATTCCTCCACATCTTCAGAAATATCAGTTAACTCACTAAGTTCTCTTTTCAGTTCACGCAGAGTGTTCTTTGTTAGAGACAAAATTTGTTCGTAGTGAGAGATATCTTTTAAAGATGAAATGATTCGAGATTTTAAATCATTTCTTTTTCCGATGAAATCTTTCACCATAGCCCTAAAGTTATTATCAGAATGACAAACAGACAATAGGCAGTTGGAGGAAGAACCTGGATTATCAATCGGATCCTTCACCTTTCTTTTCCTTGGGGACAAAATCCCCTTACACAGATACATATTGACAACTTCAACAACATCTTTTTTTGTGGTACCTCTTGTTATAGGTGTCATGAGACTGTATCCTTTTTAGAGAGGGAAAAGGTAAAGGCAAATAATGTTCACAAATGAATATAAATAGACCCTGGGATAACAAAACCCTAGAGAAACTTGAAAAAGTCTCCACGGTTCATGATCCATTATCTATCTCAACAAAAAAAATATTTACCTGCTCAAAATAGAATAAAAGAAATCAACAAACAATTACAAGACTTGAACAACCTTACAGTCCATTACTATAAATTAGATAGTAATGGAGTGAACAAAATGTTCACTTCTTGTGTCACAAGGTGACATCTCAAGGTTTGTTGGATGAATAGACTTACCTCATCTGACTCTGATTATTCTAGGCTTCTTCTTATGCCCAGGCGTCACACACTGCTTCTCTAGAGTCAGATTCATCCTTTGCATGTAATTTTGAAGTTTGGAAATTCTTTTGTTGTTTTTCTTGAATTTCCAGCACTTGCTCTGAGCATGACTTGTACTTCCACAAAAAGAGCAAAACATAGGAGAGATTCTTCTTTGTAGAGATGACTCATGTTTATCACGACAAGCAATATCAATTGATCCAGAGCCGACTGGCACAAATGAGTTAGTTGTGCTCACAGTCTTACTTTTGAACCCTAAACCTTTTGTGTTTCCAAAAGCCTTTTGACCAAACAACATTGCTAAAATTTTGTCTGAGCTTTCGGACAACATTTGCATGTCACACTTGAGAGAATTAATCTCCTTTTCTTTTAGAAATAGGGTTATGGTGAATTCATCATTAAGATAGTCAATCTCAAGAGTTTTCACCTGAAGTCATGATTCAAGTTTCTTCAACATATCTTTCAGTTGAATATTTTCCTGGTGAATTTCTTCACAATTATCCAGGAAATCTAGGATCTTAGTGTCAGACTCACATTATGAACATGAATTTGAGTTAATGAGAACTTTTGCCAATAAAGCTGAGAATACTTCAGCAGTATGTAAGGCGTTAGGACACTGAGATGCTTTCTCTTGAACTGAATCATCGGAAGCAATAAAGATGGAAGACAGTCTCTCGGATATTTTGCTTTTCTTCACAATATCCTTGATCTTTTGTGTAATCGGTGATCTATTAGGATCAAAGTGATGAGAACAACATTCATCAGCCCATGACAAGTTAGAAGCTTCACTTGCAATGGTCACAGCATTGAACGCAGAGGTTTTGAATGTATTCTGATCATGATCAAGTGTTCTAATCTTTCCAACAAGATTATTTCTGGAAAGAATATCAAGGTTATTTCTCTCAACGATGCCTTGCTTCTTAGAGTCGTATCTAGATGGCAGCGATCTCAGAATTTTCATCACAATGTCCTTTTCAGGAATAGTCTTACCCAATGCAAAAGATGCATTAACAATTTCAGACACTTTGTGATTAAACTCATCAAATGAATCTTCATCTGCCATATGAAGGTTTTCACAATCAGAATTTAGGTTTTGAAGCCTGACTTCCTTTTCACTGGTATTCCCTTCAAATACGGTTTCTAAGATATCCCAAGCACCTTTAGACCGAGTGCACATAGTCATATGGTGCTGAAGATCTGGGGTAATGGCATGAATGATTGTATTCAAACCGTCGGAATTTTTCTTTGCAGCAAGAATCTCAGCAGGGTCATATGCACAAATATCCTTTGGAACGGTGGCATCTCCTACTGAAACAACGGGAGCATCATAGCCATTAACTACATAAACCCATGATTGAAAGTTACGCGCTTGAAGAAAGGCACGCATAACAATTTTCCACCATAAGTAATTTGAGACATCGAAGACTGGTGGTACGTTTATAGAGATGGCACTTGTGTCCATATCAGATCGCTACAAACACAGACTTATAAGGTCTTCAATGTGTTTGCCTGCTCTGATACCAATTGAAAATGCGGGGGTATAACAACCACACCCAACAATTCGTTTAGCAATCTGAAAGGACTTACTTGAATATACTTTCTAGAGAATCAACTAGACAGCCAAACTCAATCTAGAGAAAAGTATATACAAGAGTTTATATCTCTAACTCTTAATTCAATCTGCAATCAGCAAATAGAAATTTGCGAGCCCGATTGAATATAAGAGAAGTAACTTGAACGGTACCAAAGACCAATGTTCAAGGATCTATCAATTTCAATCAACAACCAAGGGTTGGATTTTCTAATTGATCGATACAACGCACAACCTGTGATATTTCAATTATATAACAAAATATAATGCGGAACAGAAATAACACAGACACCAGAATTTTGTTAACGAGGAAAACCGCAGATGCAGAAATATCCCGGGACCTAGTCCAGCTTTGAACACCATTGTATTAAGCCGCTACAAACACTAGACTACCAATAATGAACTTCGGACTGGACTGTAGTCGAACCCTAATCAATCTCACACTGATTCAAGGTACAGTTGTGTTCCATACATCTCTGATCCCACCAAGATAGTACACACTTGATTCCCATAGTTGATCTCACCCGCAACCAAGAGTTGCTACGACCCAAAGTCGAAGACTTGATAAACAAATCTGTCTCACACAGATTGGAATAGATAAATCTGTCTCCCACAGAAATAACTATGAGTTTTTGTCCCGTCTTTTGATAAATCAAGGTGAACGGTAACCAATTGATAAACCAGTCTTATATTCCCGAAGAAAAACCTAGTATTATCAATCACCTCACAATAATCTTAATCGACTAGTGAAACAAGATATTGTGGAATCACAAACGATGAGACGAAGGTGTTTGTGATTACTTTTCTATCTTGCCTATCAGAGATATAAATCTCGAGCCAATTTTATAATTGTACTCAACACGATAAAAACAACAAGATCATATCACACAACTGTAGAGAAAATAGTTGGGTCTGGCTTCACAATCCAAATGAAGTCTTTAAGTTGTTAACCTACAGGGTCTAGTGAGAAACCTAAGGTTAAAGGAGAATCGACTCTATCTATGCAACTAGTAACACAGAGAAGTGTGGGGATTAGGTTTCCCAGTTGCTAGAGTTCTCTTTTATATAGTTTTCAAATCATGGTTTGAAATCTTAGTTACCTTGGTAACAAAGCATTCAATATTCACTGTTAGATGAAAAACTTGATTCAACCAAGCTAATATCGAACTTAACTTGTCACACACAAATGAAATGTACCCTCATTTAGGTTTATGTGACCGCACCTAAACGTGTACACCATGTTAGCTCAACAATAGTTAACCGAAGTTAGACATATGATCACTCTCATATCAACCTTATTCATCTTAACCATAACTAGTTCAAATGACTCAAATGAAACTAGTTAAAGAGTTGTTCAATTGTTATATTCTCATAGAAGTATACAAGAACACAATTGAAGCAAAATCGGTCTGATTTACTCGAATAAATTCATGAACATTATAGCCACGGTTTCCAAAGATTGCATTCCTTAATATATAAATGTTTAAGTTCATGTACAACCGATTTTAGAATTTTAACCTTCAAGTATGCAAAAGGGTACGCATACTTGAAATACCCGCACCAAGATTGGATTTCTCCAGTACACAAACGGGTACGCGTACTTCCAATCCCAGTAGAAATATTCGGACATGAACCTTACGCCAGTACGCGAACGAGTGTGTATACTTAGGTTCCCGGATTTCTCAAGCCAACAGGTACACGTACGGGTACGCATACTATGGTTCCCGGACATGGATTACATATGTGCAAGAGTACACAACATGTCATATCTGAAAGGACGAGGGTACCCAAATATACCTCAATCTAAAAAATTTCCACATATAAGTCCTTTCTCCGAAAGTGATTGCCTATAGACCGAGTCGAGACGATACAACAAATCGGTTCACACTTCGTGTGATTGTCTATGGATATGAGACGAGACAATACGACAACAGATAACTTGTGTGATTGAATATGGATACAAGATCGAGACAATACAACAACGAAGTATGTTTACTTGATAAAAGGTTCGGACTTAACCAAACACAATAGAATTACTATCAAGTAAATATGAATTAATGTTTGTGTAATTTACTTCTAATTATAATAAAAACAATTATAATTGCGGAAACAGAAAAGTAAAAGATACAACAAGATTTTGTTCACGAGGAAACCACAAATGCAGAAAAACCCCGGGACCTTGTCCAGAATTGAACACTCTCAGGATTAAGCCGCTATACAAAATCAAACCGACTTCGTATAGTTGAGACCAAGAAACTAAACCTATAGTTCACCTAGTTACATCTGTATTCCCACGCCTCCAACTTGTAATAAGTTACGTACTTGGAACAATTTCTTTGGTTCCTATTCCAAACTGTAAAGGAAAAACAAGTCTGTTTGGTAACAACTCTTTTCAACCAAGTGATATAATTTCGACAAAAGGCTCTTCCGTTTATCCCAATAAACTCCTTTGTCAGGTCCTTAGATCTATCTAATAACAACTACTAAAGTAATTGTCAAGATTTTGCAATCAATACTTTGAATCACAAAGAATTGTATTGATGCCGATGTACTCAACTAATCAATCCAATCTACCACAAGGATAAACCGATTATAGTTGGATCCTCTTGTTTGACGGTGAAAACGGTTTCTGCTGATTTCGGTAATTTCGGGTGTGTGGTGAGAAACGAGTCTAAACCCTAAACAATGTACTGAAAGGGAGTACTTTAGATTCAAGAGATCAATTTGTAAAAATCCGACCTAAACCAAGAAATGGCCATTCCAGACTTGCTTCGACCACAAAGAGGAGGAGAAGGGTTGGTTTTGGGGAGGGAAGCAAAGAGAGTGTTGAGACCAGAATAACTGATCCTGTAAGAGTAGTTGTTTTGTGACTTGCATCAGAAAGTGGGAAGCTAACAGATGGGAAACCTAGCAAACGTTTTCTGAGTGTTGTATGCTCCTGACCAGAACTTGTTGTCCGGTGGAAATAGGTAAGACCTATTTATATAAGTCGAAGTGAAACGTACACTGGTCTCGTAAGAAATGGAAAACGGATGAGTAAATGAGAGGAGGTGGTAACCGGTAACGCATGGAATTGATGTTCCATAAAAGAAAGCGTTTTACCGTTACTCCCAGTATTTACTAACCGCCTCATCCTTATGACACTGTCTTGTAACGGGCGTAGTGTACGCCGCACGCTGTAAACCGCCAAACCAATACCCAATGAGCATCCCCCAGTTTGTGACATGTGTTGATGTCTCGAGTGTTTTCGTGGAAAACATGTAGCACGTTGCTGTTGTTTGGAAAGTTGATCTTGGGAGACTTGCCGGCTCGGTGGTGACCCTCGACGGTCGAGATTTTGCATCTTGAGAGGAAGGTTAGCCGTTGATTATTGCAACCCTTCGTTTGGTAGCCAGTGGCATGAAAGCATAGCCAACATGGATTTAATATGGCCTAGTTTAGGAGTGGCCAAAAGCTAGGGTTTTGGCATTGTTTGGGCGCGACCAAAACTAGGGTTTGGCGTCGAGCCAAAAGGTTGCACTGCGTTAGCTGGTAACCTTGGACGGCTAAGATCTGCATCTTAGATGTAAACGTGGTCGTCGATTGTTGCAAGCCTTCATTTTCGAAGCCGTGAAGGGAAGGCCGGCATGGTGTGGTTTAGGCACAGCAAGGTGGCTGGCTCGGCATGCCATTGGCACATGTGGCATGGTCGGCATGCCTTGGCGCAGTTTAGGCGTGGCCAAAACTAGGGTTTTGGCATTGGGCCAAAGGATACCATGCGTTGGTTGGTGACCCTGGATGGCTAAGATTTGCATCTAAGATGGAAGGGTGGCCGTTGATTGTCGCACGCCCTCGTTTTGGCAGCCGTAAGGGGAAGGCCCGCATGGTATGGTTTAGGCGCGGCAAGGTGGCTGGCACGGCATGCCATTGGCACATGTGGCATGGTCGGCATGCCTTGGCGCGGTTTAGGCGTGGCCAAAACTAGGGTTTTGGCGTCGGGGCAAATGTTACCATCCGTTGGTTGGCGACCTTGGAAGGCTAAGATTTGCATCTAAGATGGAAGGGTGGTCGTTGATTGTCGCACAACTTCGTTTTGGCAGCCTTGAGGGGAAGGCCGGCATGGTATGGTTTAGGCGCGGCAAGGTGGCTGGCACGGCATGCCATTGACACATGTGGCATGGTCGACAAGCCTTAGCGCGGTTTAGGCGTGGCCAAAACTAGGGTTTTGGCGTTGGGCCAAAGGTTACCATGCGTTGGTTGGTGACCTTGGACGGTTAATATTTGCATCTAAGATGGAAGGGTGGTCGTTGATTGTCGCACGCCTTCATTTTGGCAGCCGTGAGGGGAAGGACGACATGGTATGGTTTAGGCGCGGAAAGGTGGCTGGCACGGCATGCCATTGGCACATGTGGCATGGTCGGCATGCCTTGGCGCGGTGTAAGCGTGGCCAAAACTAGGGTTTTGGCGTTGGTCCAAAGGTTACCATGCGTTGGTTGGTGACCTTGGACGGTTAAGATTTGCATCTAAGATGGAAGGGTGGTCGTTGATTGTCGCGCGCCTTCGTTTTGGCAGACGTGAGGGGAAGGCCGACATGGTATGGTTTAGGCACGGCAAGGTGGCTGGCACGGCATGCCATTAGCACATGTAGCATGGTCGACATGCCTTGGCGCGGTTTAGGCGTGGCCAAAACTAGGGTTTCGGCGTTGGGCCAAAGGTTACCATGCGTTTGTTGGTGACCTTGGACGGCTAAGATTTGCATCTAAGATGGAAGGGTGGTCGTTGATTGTCGCACGCTTTCGTTTTGGCAGCCTTGAGGGGAAGGCCGACATGGTATGGTTTAGGCGCGACAAGGTGGCTGGCACGGCATGCCATAGGCACATGTGGCATGGTCTGCATGCCTTGGCGCGGTTTAGGCGTGGACAAAACTAGGGTTTTGGCGTTAGTCCAAAGGTTACCATGCGTTGGTTGGTGGCCGTTGATTGTCGCACGCCTTCGATTTGGCAGCCTTGAGGGGAAGGCCGTCATGGTATGGTTTAGGCGCGGCAAGATGGCTCGCACGGCATGCCATTGGCACATGTGGCATGGTCGGCATGCCTTGGCGCGGTTTAGGCGTGGCCAAAACTAGGTTTTTGGTGTTGGGCCAAAGTTTACCATGCGTTGGTTGGTGACCTTGGACGGTTAAGATTTGCATCTAAGATGGAAGGGTGGTCGTTGATTGTCGCACGCCTTCGTTTTGGCAGCCGTGAGGGGAAGGCCGACATGGTATGGTTTAGGCGCGGCAAGGTGGCTGGCACGGCATGCCATTGGCACATGTGGCATGGTCAGCATGGCTTAGCGCGGTTTAGGCGTGGCCAAAACTAGGGTCTTGGCGTTGGGCCAAAGGTTACCATGAGTTGGTTGGTGACCTTGGACGGTTAAGATTTGCATCTAAGATGGAAGGGTGGTCGTTGATTGTCGCACGCCTTCGTTTTGGCAGCCGTGAGGGGAAGGCCGACATGGTATGGTTTAGGCGCGGCAAGGTGGCTGGCACGGCATGCCATTGGCACATGTGGCATGGTCGGCATGCCTTGGCGCGGTTTAGGCGTAGCTAAAACTAGGTTTTTGGATTTGGTCCAAAAATAACAATCCGTTGGTTGGTGACCTTGGACGGTGAAGATTTGCATCTAAGATGGAAGGGTGGTCATTGATTGTCGCACGCCATCGTTTTGGCAGCCGTGAGGGGAAGGCCGGCATGGTATGTTTTAGGCGCGGCAAGGTGGCTGGCACGACATGCCATTGGCACATGTGGCATGGTCGGCATGCCTTGGCGCGGTTTAGGCGTGGCCAAAACTAGGTTTTTGGCGTTGGGCCAAAGTTTACCATGCGTTGGTTGGTGACCTTGGACGATTAATATTTTCATCTAAGATGGAAGGGTGGTCGTTGATTGTCGCATGCCTTCGTTTTGGCAGCCGTGAGGGGAAGGCCGTCATGGTATGGTTTAGGCGCGGCAAGGTGGCTGGCACGACATGCCATTGGCACATGAGGCATGGTCGGATGCCTTGGCGCGGTTTAGGCGTGGCCAAAACAAGGGTTTTGGCATTGGGCCAAAGGTTACCATGCGTTGGTTGGTGGCCGTTGATTGTCGCACGCCTTCGATTTGGAAGCCAGCGGCATGTAGCGAGGCTGACATGGCTTTGGCATGGAATCGTGGCTGACATGGTTGGCATGCCTTGGCGCGGAGGTGTGGCTGGAACGGCATGCCATTGGCACTTGTGGTGCGGCTGGCATGGTTGGCATGCCTTGGCGCGGAGATGTGGCTGGCATGGTTTGCCATTGGCACGGTGGTGTAAGAATTTAGGGTTTGGTGTACGAAGGTGATGCCGGTCAATACTAAGGGTTCTACCGTGGAACATGACACATATATATGTAAAAAAAAGGTACCCTAGTAATTCTTACATTGGCGTGTTGAATGATTCAATAAATTCTCTAGTGGTTATAGTGACGTCATGTTAGATGTAAGGTTTTACGATTTTAACCCTAAGCTAAAAAACACCATCGACATTAAGTCCCCTGCTTAGCTCGGAACAGGAGCATTGTTGCGAGGTAAGCATAAGATAGTGATAGGTGAGGACAAAATCGAAATGATAAGTCGTGAAAAGATGGTCAAGAAGACCCGACTAACCTTTTTCGAGAGGTAAGGAGAGTTCGTGATTCTCGTGTTGGCGGCCTTGCATAGATTCTACTTGTGGTGTTGCTGGCTAGACCGTGAAGTGGTGAGATGTAGATTGTCAGATTGGAATGGGATCCGCAGGCGTAGGTCGGCTTGGAATGGGAGCCGCAGGCGTCGGTCGGCGTGGAATGGAAGAAACTGGCTTCGGTCTGCGAAATGGTGGAAACTGTCTTCAGTCCGCAGAATGGTGTAAAATGGTTTCAGAACTTCGGCTACCAAACGATGGTGATGACGCTGGAACTTCGGTTATCAAATGGTAGTGATGGCGCCTGGAAACTTTGTCGAAATAAGGGTTTGGGATGCCGAAACCGTAATTAGCGCTCCTTACTAAAATCGTTGCAGAATTCTCGTACGAACTCGGATTTTGACGATCTGCCCCTCCATCTTACCAAAAAACAATTTCCTATCTCCTATTGACGGAATATTTAGGTTTTGAGCTCGTTTAGGAGGTGGAAACGGCCCGACAGTGAAACTCAGGAA
Organism: Papaver somniferum; assembly: GCF_003573695.1. NCBI lineage: Eukaryota > Viridiplantae > Streptophyta > Magnoliopsida > Ranunculales > Papaveraceae > Papaver > Papaver somniferum. Next base: position 31,135,887 of record NC_039368.1, read on the forward strand.
GAATTCAGGAGGGATGTTGCGGTCCCGGGGTAGCATAGTCGCGCTAAGTCATCTGTTCCCGTTCATGGAGAAAGAAGGAATCTCTATTCTGTGCAAAACTCTAGAAACTCTGGCCATATGAAAAGAGGTATTGACCTTCTTCTGTTTTCTGTTGCTCGTTTGTATTCCCGCTTTCGTCTGCAGTGTCTTTCCAATGGATTCCGAAATTTACCAAACTCCATTGCATTCTTGGGACGGATGGATGGAATATATGCTCGACAATGATCATTTCAGGGTTAATCTTGGAGATTGTGGTTGCGAAGTCGGTCCATCCTCGGTTTTAGGTTGTTCAGTGCCTGGACCTTCTGATCGTGATGATGATGTGTTGTGAATGCTTGTATGGTCGAAAACTTCTGGCGCCCCCGGATGAAATAGGGAGACGTTCCGTTGCCGATGTGCTGCTATCAAGTCTTCCAGGACTTTGTTCTAAGACACATCCTTCAAACCATCTTCTGAATCTTGGACTATCGTATGGAATGAGATGTGGTAAGAAGTCCCCAGTTATACTTCGGTTTGATCCGATGGCATGGATGAATATGTGAATGTATCTTTGTGGCGTGCTCTTGAAGTTTTCAGTGTACATGTACGGCTTCGTGTTGAGAAATTCTTGCGGCTCGTGAAACTTCGACAATGATGATGTTGAAATCAGAAATAACCTGGTCGAGGGGAGTGAAAACGTCTCATGCTGGTAGTCCCCATGTGTATCCTATTTTCATTGCATCGCCTTGATTCCACGTCTACGTTATTTGATACAAGCTTATCGTACTCTTCTGGATGTGATGCTGGGATGCTCAGGATATCGCATGGATGAAATATTCTGGATAGCGAAGATGTAGGAATGAGAGAGTTATGTTGTTTATCATGGCTCCCTCTGTTTCTTCAAGAAAATGTTTCAGCCGCGTCTATGAAGTTATCTCATGAGTCGTCGATGGACTGCGAAGAGAAGTCCCCAGTCGCATTTTTCTTCAGTTTTTGAAATTGTTTTCCTCTGAGCAGGCTTGGGATCCTCCGCGGCCTCGTAAAGTGTTGAAGGCGTCTTTTAGACAGAGAGGTGATGATATTCTTACGCTGCACCCTTGAAGAGTAGATGACCTTGTTGCGGCTATGGCCTTTTGGTTGACTGTATCTTCTGAGCTTTGACAGTGAAGGGATTCAGTGTATATCCTCAGTCCTCAAGTATGGTTTACATGTTTCCATATTTGTAGTGATTGCTGCTGTGGTGAAGCTCTGGCTGGTATCAACAAATGAGCGGCAACAATTCTTGGTAGCAGATGTAATCAGAAGAGACTATATTGTCGTGGTAACAAAGTAGGTTGGCTGGAATTGTATGGGCATCCGTGGAAGTAAAAGGATTGGTTGGATTTGTACGGGCATCCGTGGAAGTAAAAGATTTGGTTGGATGCGTAAGCGAGCAAACTGTCCATGACTACGAAGATTGGTTGGCTGTGATCATGATCCTTGACATGGGGAGCATGGTGGTATGACTCTTTGCAGGAAGAAGCGTCGTTGAAGCAGCTTCGGCTCTTGGAGAAGATATTGAAACTTAAGAAGCCGAACGCTGAAGCCTCGTCTTTGTATCCTGGAGAAGCTTATGGATAGAACGCTGAAACGGAGCGGCTGCTGGAGCGAGCGTTGAAGCGGAGCGGCTGTCGGAGTGATCGTTGAAGCGGAGTCGCTGCTGGAGGATGTTGAAGCGGAGCGGCTGCGTTAATCAGTGTGTTGTCAAACTGGACACCCTTCAAGCGAACAATGGTTAGGAGTCCCTAGTTCCATCTATCAATCGTGCTTTCCAGGAGAGGTTGGGGTTTGGGAACGACTTCTCTAGTTGGAAACAGCTGCTTCCCTGATGCAGTGCGGTTGAGGGCTACAAATATGCCTTGATGTTGCGCCTTGGGAAAATATAGAATCTCACATAAATGTTTCATCATAGACTGCACGATTTTACGGGCAAAGTCCCTAGAAATCATGCATCTCCTGACAGGGAAAAGAGTCTTGATCAACTCAGGGGGGTTGCTGATTTTTCTTTGCTTCGATTTTGGAGAAGTCGTTCCTGATATTTTCGTGTAATGAAATTAGATTGCTGATTCCCTTCTACTGGGAGTTCAAGAGCAACGCTGAAAGGATGAAAGCTGCTGGCGCAGGGAAGATGCAAGCTGCTTAAAGATGCAAGCTGTTAGCGCAGGAAAGGATGGAAGCTGCTGGCGCTGGAAAGATGCAAGCTGCTGTAAAGATGCAAGCTGTTAGCGCTGGAAGGATGCAAGGTGCTGGCTCTGTAAAGATGCAAGTTGTTAGCGCTGGATCGGCTTGGAATGGGCGCTGACTTGGCGTGGATGCTGACTTGGCATGACGTTGGCTTGGATTTGGTATGGCGCGATCTTTCGGCTGGGTATGGCGCGGACTGTTGGCTTGGCACGGCGCTGGCTTGGCGTGGCGCAGACTTGTTCTTGCGGGCCCAGTTGCCTCTTTCCATACGTAGCTCAAATAGGAAATCATTTCCTTATTCAAATTCAAAAAGTGTTATGCGTATGAAAGGGGTTGGCTCTCCTTTTTATCTCGTATCTTTGTTCTCATATCCTGGTGTTAGCGTAGCGCGGTAGCAATAAAGTGGGCAAGCATATTCCAGTTATGTACTCCAGCGTTTCTCTTTCAATTTGTTACTTGTGTTGGTGCAAACCCTAGCCATAGGTATGCCTTCCATAAATCTGTAGAAATATTGTTCTTCGGAACTGGTGTAAACCCTAGCCGTGGGTATGCCTTTCATAAACTTGTAGAAACACTTCGTCATAAACAATTCATCTTCGAATATCACCGTAGTAAAGTCGGCTACCTCATGAATGGTGACGGGTAATCATTATTATGCAAAGTAGGCACGTACGGGTAGGTGACTATTTTTTTTTTGAAAGGCAAACAAAACGCTTGGCTTATGGTTTTGATTTTCTGGATTTTTGGGTTGATAAACAAGTATTACCCCTGAGGGTTTTGGATTATTATTTGGAATGAACTTTTTTAGAATATTGATGTTTTTGGTTATGAATATAAGTGGCATGAGTACCCCAGGAAAGTCATGGAATTGTGAATGTTGTGCGATAGTAGAAAGCATGAAATACGGGAAAATATGGCTATCGGTTTTTTATCTCCCCTGTGAAGATTTGAAGTAGTATACCATGTATTTTGTTTAGCAAGACTTACTCGGTTTTTCGGATCTCCTGATGAAAAGGAATCTCCCGGGTGTAAGATCGAGTTTTGTGGGAAGCACTGCCGTGACTGTGGAAAGTCCTCAGTCATCCCTTGTCGTGTCATGACTGGTAACCGGGTCGTCTGGTAATTGAGCCGTCGATCCCTGGGCGGGTCGTTTGGATTCTACCATCCTGATGTCTGGGTCGAAATATGAGATCGAGGATTGAAAGTTGACATTGTAACCGAAAGATCAATCTCCCACTGTGGTCGCCAATTATTTGAGGGTGAAAACGTTTTCTGCTGATTCGGTAATTTCGGGTGTGTGGTGAGAAACGAGTCTAAACCCTAAACAATGTACTGCAAGGGAGTACTTTAGATTCAAGAGATCAATCTGTACAAATCCGTCCTAAACCAAGAAATGGTCGTTCTAGACTTGCTTCGGTCACAAAGATGAGGAGAATGGTTGGTTTTAGGGAGGGAAGCGAAGAGAGTGTTGAGACCAGAATAGTTGATCCTGGAAGAGTATTTGTTTTGTGACTTGCATCATAAAGTGGGAAGCTAACAGATGGGAAAGCTAGCAAACGTTTTTTGAGTGTTGTATGCTCCTGACCAGAACTTGTTGTTCGGTGGAAATAGGTAAGACCTATTTATACAATTCGAAGTGAAACGTACTCTTGTCTCGTAATAAATGGAAAACAGATGAGTAAATGGGAGGAGGTGGTAACCGGTAACGCCTGGAATTGATGTTCCATAAAAGAAAGCGATTTACCATTACTCCATGTATTTACTAACCGCATCATCCTTATGACACTGTCTTGTAACGGGCGTAGTGTACGCCGCACGCTGTAAACCGCAAAACCAATACCCAGTGAGCATCCCCCAGTTTGTGACATGTGTTGATGTCTTGAATGCTTTCTTGGAAAACTTGTAGAATGTTGCTGTTGTTTGGCAAGTTGATCTTGGGAGACTTGCCAGCTCGGTGGTGACCTTCAACGGTCGAGATTTTGCATATTGAGAGGAAGGGTAGCCGTTGATTATTGCAACCCTTCGTTTGGTAGCCAGTGACATGAAAGCATGGTGGGCATGGCTTTAACATGGCCTAGTTTAGGCGTGGAGAAAAGCTAGGGTTTTGGCATTGTTTGGGCGCGACCAAAACTAGGGCTTGGCGTCGAGCCAAAAGGTTGCCCTGCGTTAGCTGGTAACCTTGGAAGGCTAAGATATGCATCTTAGATGGAAATGTGGTCGTCGATTATTGCAAGCCTTCATTTTGGAAGCCATGAAGGGAAGGCCGGCATGGTATGGTTTAGTTGCAGCAAGGTGGCTGGCACGGCATGCCATTGGCACATGTGACATGGTCGGCATGCCTTGGCGCGGTTTAGGCGTGGCCAAAACTAGGGTTATGGCGTTGGTCCAAAGGTTATTGGTTGGTGACATTGGAAAGGTTAAGATTTGCATCTAAGATGGAATGGTGGCCGTTGATTGTCGCACGCCTTCGTTTTGGCAGCCGTGAGGGGAAGGCCGGCCCGGTATGGTTTAGGCGCGGCAAGGTGGCTGGCACGGCATGCCATTGGCACATGTGGCATGGTCGGCATGCTTTGGCGCGGTTTAGGCGTGGCCAAAACTAGGGTTTTGGCGTTGGGCCAAAGGTTACCATGCGTTTGTTTGGTGACCTTGGACGGCTAAGATTTGCATCTAAGATGGAAGGGTGGCCGTTGATTGTCGCACGCCTTCGTTTTGGCAGCCAGCGGCATGTAGCGGGGCCGGCATGGCTTTGGCATGGAATCGTGACTGGCATGGTTTGCCATTGGCACGGTGGCGCAGCTGGAATGGTTTGCATGCCTTGGCGCGGAGGTGTGGCTTGCACGACATGCCATTTGCACATGTGGTGCGGCTGGCATGGTTGGCATGCCTTGGCGCGGAGACGTGGCTGGCATGGTTTTCTATTGGAACGATGGTGCGGATGGCATGGTTGTCATGCCTTGGCGCGGAGACGTGGCAGGCATGGTTTTCCATCGGCACGTTGGTGCGGCTGGCATGGTTGGCATGCCTTGGCGCGGAGACGTGGCTGGCATGGTTGACATGCTTTGGCGCGGAGACGTGGCTGGCATGGTTTGCCATTGGCACGGTGGTGTAAGAATTTAGGGTTTGGTATACGAAGGTGATGTCGGTTAATACTAAAGGTTCTACCGTGGAACATGACACATATATATGTAAAGAAAAAGGTACCCTGGTAATTATTACGTAGGCATGTTGAATGATTCAATAAATGCGCTAGTAGTCCTAGTGACGTCATGTCAGATGTAAGGTTTTACGATTTATCCCTAAGCTAAAAACCACCATCAACACCTCTTTAACCGAAACAAGTATTGTGCACACTAAAGATTATGAACCCAAATCAGAAATTTTCTTCGTCTTCAAATCTTCTAAGATCTTCAATAAATACCTGCCCACAATCAACTTGAATCTCTTGTGACCAATCACGCACAGAACGAAGTCTGTTAACAATGGATTATCACAAGACGTATTTAGATCTAAAACAGTCTAAAGATCCCCGTCGAAACTTCGATCTAGTTTAAGTGAATCTTATATCAGAAGAGAAGATTCTCAAGCATAAACAAACTAGGTGCAATCAAAGTTCAACAACCGTTATTCAATTAAATCAATCTAAAACTAATAATAAACCGCAATTATCTAGTTTCTCACCAATGATACTAATAGAGCTTCTCAATCCCAAAGAAGTCTTTAAACCGAGCGGTCGTAAGAGATTTCGCCTAATTAGGTTAATTTCTTCTCTGAATAGGCAGCTCCACCAGTAACAACAAAACTAGGTAATTTTGCTGGCTCTGATGATTAGTTTGCTGAAATTCAAACTTTGATATTTATAGACCAAGGAAGTCTGGACACCAAGGGATTTCCAAAACCGAAAATATTCTCAAGATATGCAATATATTCCAAATTCGGTTTCCATAATTCCTGGAAATGCTTTGTCCAAACATTGACCGAAATCTCTTAGAAAATATCCAACTAGTAAATGCACATTACTAATTTTTATTTTTCAAATATAAAATTAAAAACCTTAATTAATAGATTCTCAATTTATTTTCGATATGGGATTCTCCTTTAGCTATTAAGGAATATCTTTGAACAATAAAAGATAAGCGTTACTGCACGTGTTCAAAGTATATCGACATCTTTATATTTCCATATTAACCAAATATACTTTTTCGGTATCTCTAAGAACTCTAGGAAATCCGAAAAGTTAATTTTTGTTAAGTTTGTGTTATAACCGAGTACACCTCTCACTAGGATTGGTTACCAGTTACCAGGGTCAGTTACACTTCTCACTAGGATCGGTTCCCACATGTTGCACCTCTCACTAGGATCGGTTCCCATATATTACACCTCTTACTAGGATCGGTTCCCACATATATATGGTATCTAACTTGTATTTGGTGCACATGTTCATAGGATCGGTTCCCCAATAACAAAAAAACTTGTTGCACCTCTGTTGATGGTGGTTTTTAGCTTAGGGTCAAAATCGTGAAACTGTACATCTGACATGACGTCACTATGACCATTAGCACATTTATTGAATCAATCAGCATGCCTACGTAAGAATTACCGGGTACCCTTTTTTTTACATGGGTCATGTTCCACGACAGAACCTTTAACATTGACTCACATCATCTATGCCAAACCCTAATTCTCATGCTACCGTGCCAAGGCATGCCAACCATGCCAGCCGCACCACTGTGCCAATGGCAGACCATGCTAGTCACGTCACCGCGCCAAGGAATGCCAACCATGCCAGCCACACCACTGTGCCAATGGCATACCATGCCAGCCACATCTCCGCGCCAAGGCATGCCAACCATGCCAGCCGCACCACTGCGTCAATGGCATGCCATGCCAGCCGCACCTCCGCGCCAAGGCATGCCAACCATGCCAGCCGCACCTCCGCGCCAAGGCATGCCAACCATGCCAGCCGCACCACTGCGCCAATGGCATGCCAACCATGCCAGCAGCACCACATGTGCCAATGGCATGCCAACCACCTTGATGCGCCATACCATGCCGTCCTTCCCTATGCGTCTACCAAAACGAAGGCGTGCGATGATCAACGACCACCCTTCCATCTTAGATGCAAATCTTAGTCGTTCAAGGTCGCCAAACAACGCATGGTAACCTTTGGACCAAACCCTAGTTTTGGAACGCCAAACCGCGCCAAGGCATGCCATGCGACATGTGCCAATGGCATGCCAACCACTTTGCCGCGCCATACCATGCGACATGCGCCAATGGCATTCCAACCACTTTGTCGCGCCATACCATGCCGGACTTCCCTATAAGGCTACCAAAACGAAGGCGTGCGATGATCAACGGACACCCTTCCATCTTAGATGCAAATCTTAGCCGTCCAAGGTCACCAAACAACGCATGGTAACCTTTGGCCCAACGCCAAAACCCTAGTTTGGCCACGTCTAAACCACGCCAAGGCATGCCGACCATGCGACATGTACCAATGGCATGCCGCGCCATCCACCTTGCCGCGCCTAAGCCATGCCATGGCGGCCTTCCCTTCGCGGCTACCAAAACGAAGGTGTGCGATGATCAACGGCCACCCTTCCATATTATATGCAAATCTTAGCCGTCCAAGGTCACCAAAAAACGCATGGTAACCTTTGACCCAACGCCAGAACCGTAGTTTGGCCGCGCCTAAACCACGCCAAGGCATGCCGACCATGCCACATGTGCCAATGGCATGTACGCCATCCACCTTGCCGCGCCTAAGCCATGCCATGCCACCCTTCCCTTCACGGCTGCCAAAACGAAGGCGTGCGACAATCAACGGACACCCTTCCATCTTAGATGAAAATCTCAGCCGTCAAATGTCACCAACCAACAGATGGTAACCTTTGGCCCAACGCCAAAACCCTAGTTTTGGTCACGCCCAAACCGCGCCAAGGCATGTCGGCCATGCCACATGTGCCAATGGCATGCCAGCCACCTTGTCGCGCCATACCATGCCGGCCTTCCCTATGCGGTTACCAAAATAAAGGCTTGCGAAGATCAACGACCATCCTTCCATCTAAGATGCAAATCTTAGCCTTCCAAGGTCCCCAACCAACGCGTGGTAACCTTTGGCCCAAAACCTTAATTTTGGTCACGCCCAAACCGCGCCAATGGCATGCCATACACCTTGTCGCGCCATACCATGCCGGCCTTCCCTATGCGGTTACCAAAACAAAGGCTTGTGACGATCAACGGCCATCCTTCCATCTAAAATGTAAATCTTAGCCGTCCAAGGTCGCCAACCAACGCATGGTAACCTTTGTCCCAAAACCCTAGTTTTGGTCACGCCCAAACCGCGCCAGGCATGCTGGCCATGCCACATGTGCCAATGGCATGGCAGCCACCTTGTCGCGCCATACCATGCCGACCTTCCCTATGCAGTTACAAAAACAAAGGCTAGCGACGATCAACGGCCACCCTTCCATTTAAGATGCAAATCTTAGCCGTCCAAGGTCGCTAACCAACGCATGGTAACCTTTGGCCCAACGCCAAAACCATAGTTTGGCCGCGCTTAAACCACGCCAAGGCATGCCGGACATGCCACATGTGCTAATGGCATGCCGCGCCATCTACCTTGCCGCGCCTAAGCCATGCCATGTCGGCCTTCCCTTCACGGCTGCCAAAACGAAGGCGTGCGACAATCAAAGACCACCCTTCCATCTTAGATGCAAATCTTAGCCGTCCAAGGTCACCAACCAACACATGATAACCTTTGGACTAACGCCAAAACCCTAGTTTTGGTAACGCCCAAACCGCGCCAAGGCATGCCGGCCATGCAACATGTGCCAATGGCATGCCAACCACCTTTCCGCGCCATACCATGTCGGCCTTCCCTATACGGTTACCAAAACAAAGGATTGCGACGATCAACGCCCATCCTTACATCTAAGATGCAAATCTTAGCCGTCCAAGGTCGCCAACCAACGCATGGTAACCTTTGGACCAAAACCCTAGTTTTGGTCACGCCCAAATCGCGCCAAGGCATGTCGGCCATGCTACATGTGCCAATGGCATGTCGGCCATGCTACATGTGCCAATGGCATGCCAGCCACCTTGTCGCGCCATACCATACCGGCCTTCCCTATGCGGTTACCAAAATAAAGGCTTGTGACGATCAACGACCATCCTTCCATCTAAGATGCAAATCTTAGCCGTCCAAGGTCGCCAACCAATGCATGGTAACTTTTGGCCTAAAACCCTAGTTTTGGTCACGCCCAAACCGCGCCAAGGCATGCCGGCCATGCCATATGTGCCAATGGCATGCCATCCACCTTTCCGCGCCATACCATGCCGTCCTTCCCTATGCGGTTACCAAAACAAAGGCTGGCGACGATCAACAACCATCTTTCCATCTAAGATGCAAATCTTAGACGTCCAAGGTCGCCAACCAACGCATGGTAACCTTTGGCCCAACGCCAAAATCTTTGTTTTGGCCACGCCCAAACCACGCCATGCATGCCACATGTGCCAATGGCATGCCAACCACCTTGCCGCGCCATACCATGTCGGCTTTCCCTATGTGGCTACCAAAACAAAGGCTTGCGAATATCAATGGCCACTTTTCCATCTAAGATGCAGATCTTAGTCGTCCAAGGTTACCAGCTAACGCATGGCAACCTTTGGCCCGACGCCAAGCCCTAGTTTGGTCGCGCCCAAAAAATGTTAAAACCCTAACTTTTGGTCGCGCCTAAACTAGGCCATATTAAAGCTGTACCGGCCATGCTTTCATGCCACTGACTACCAAACGAAGGGTTGAAATAATCAACGGCTACCCTTCCTCTCAAGATGCAAAATCTCGACCGTCGAAGGTCACCACCAAGCCGGCAAGTCTCCCAAGCTCAACTTTCCGAACAACAACATGCTGCATGTTTTCCAAGAAAACACTCGAGACATCGACACATGTCACAAACTGGGGGATGCTCATTGGGTATTGGTTTGGCGGTTTACAGCGTGCGGCGTACACTACGCCCGTTATAAGACAGTGTCATAAGGAAGAGGCAGTTAGTAAATACAGGTACTAATGGTGAAACATTTTCTTTTATGGAACATCAATTCCAGGCATTACCGGTTACCACCTCCTCCCATTTACTCATCCGTTTTCCATTTCTTACGAGACCAGAGTACGTGTCACTTCGACTTGTATAAATAGGTCTTAACTATTTCCACCGAACAACAAGTTCAGGTCAGGAGGATACAACACTCAGAAAATATTTGCTAGCTTTCCATCTGTTAGCTTCCCACTTTCTGATACAAGTCGTGAAACAACTACTCTTCCATAATCAACTATTCTGGTATCAACACTCTCTTTGCTTCCCTCCCAAAACCAACCCTTCTCTTTCGCTTTGTGACCGAAGCAAGTCTGGAATGGCCATTTCTTGGTTTAGGACGGATTTGTACAGACTGATCTCTCGAATCTAAAGTACTCCCTTACAGTACATTGTTTAGGGTTTAAACTCGTTTCTCACCCACACACCCGAAATTACCAAAATCAGCAGAAATCGTTTTCACCCTCAAACAACCTCTTACAAGGATCGATTCCCCTTTTGTGATCGGTTTCACTAATAAAATTCATACCAATTACAATAAATCGATCATACCATCTCAGGTGATTACTTAAGATCGGTTTCACTAATAAAAGTCATACCAATACAAAAGTCAGGCCTTGTGAATAGTTTTACCAAGAACATAAACAAGTCATGAGCGGTTATACTAATCACACATATTGGTAGTTCAAAATATATGCAATAAATAACAATACCAATAAGACTAGCGATTTCCCTTTCGATTCATAAAACAAGTTTATGAATTTACTTCCTTTTAATGAATGTAAAACATCCTAGGATGAAATCTTCACCTCATACCCATACATAATCACAACAACATTCAAACGATTATGTCGATGTCTTATATACAAAGTTTAATGGTTAAGCGATATACCTCGTATTATATTCCTTAATACTATGTATAACTAGAGTATAATCATTCATGCTTCGCAGTTATGTTTTCAATATGCACGACTTGAAAGATACGTTAGGGAATGAAACAGTTCAAGTTAAATATCACTAACCTCAAATCGAAGGATGATGTTATCGTTGTAGATCCTTACTTCTTCAAGTCTTCACGTAACACTTATAATGTCTCATATCCTAATACTTTCATGCTAACCTATACAAAGTTGACTCTAGTACATAATCAAGCGACTCTTTACATGAGTTTTGGTTCACTAAAATATGACAACCAAACTTGACATACCAACGCTTGGTGGGTTCAATCGAGCTATGCTCTAACAATCTCCCCCTTTGTCAATTTTAGTGAAAAACTCTTACATCATATGGATAAAAAAATTACAAGAATTCATTACACATACGCTTGATTCCCGAATTCAACAGTACAATAACCTATATACATTCAATCCTTTAAATGGCGTTGTTGCCATTATAATAACAAATCTAATACTCCCCCTAAAGGTAAGATAGGTATATTTTCAATCCGCACGTCTTTATTATTCCTTTGTAGTCCATATAACTACAAGCATCAATATGATATGCTACTCCCCCTTAGTCTATGCTTTACTCTTTCGTTAGATAAAACGTTTAAGCACCAATGTCCTTTACCTTAGTGAAACCAATCAATATAAATCAATACCAGTATCCCTTGTTTACTCCATATATTTCTCCCCCTTTTTGTCACAAAATGACAAAGATACGAGCAAATAAAGGACAAAGAGTTAAGCACGAGGGTTCCACACACCATTTTTGATAACCAATATCAAAACCGAAACTACAAAGTAATTTTGTTTTGATATGTTACCAAGGAAACAATTTGATAAGTGCATAATTCATATGATTTTAGTGTCCATTCCATACTTGTTTTAACTATTATTTTTGCATGTATTCGTATTATTACTCTTGTTTTCTCTTATTTTCCTCTAATAGGTGAATCATCCAAAAAGGAGATACAAAGTGCTGAAAAGATCTAGTAAGAGAAGTATTCCAAGTGTCCAAGTGCCCAAGTCCAAGAAAAGTGGAAGAAGTGCGACGAAAAGGAGAAAAACGCTCAAAATCAAGAGACAGGCCAAAGACCGATCTTCACTCATTCAAATTAAGGATTTCTCATCATCATCTTGAAGATAATTGAAAGATAAAAAGAATGCAAAAAGAATGAGGTCATTCCGAGTTCGGATGAAGAAGTTATGGTCAAAACAAGCTTTTATTGAATACCAAGAAAGTGAAGTCCGCGAACTGGGTTCGCATACCGAGTTCGCAGACTTAATTCCGAAAATATCTGCTGAAATTTGAAGTTTGCGGACTGGGTTTGAGAACTTAGGTAGTAGGAAACGTGTATTTACACTTTGGAAGGTCTAAGGGCACGTTTGGATTCGTTATTTCGGGTCGGGTTCTTGAACCAAACCCAATACGTGAACGCCAAGCAATGTAAACCTATAAAAGGTATTCGGTTATGTAAAGAGAATAATAATCGATCTCATATCAAAATTTTTACATCAAAACCTAGGGTTTACCCCTATAGGGGGAAACCACCATTATCATAATCTTTGTAATATAAGTAGCTAAATCCTTTGTTGATTAAGGATGAATTCAATGTTCTAAGCGTGAAGCTTTATTAATAATACAAATCTATTGAGAGTTTTTATCATCATCGTTGTCTTTACCATATCTAGGGTTTATGAGTGATTCTTATGTTGATTTGGGAGGCCTACTAGATCAGTATATTGATTGTTCTATTGCTAGTGGAAGTTATGAGATAAGTAATCGTCGATTAACTCTCTACACAAGTAGAAATCGCGAGACCTTACAGAGGGATTCGGTGTAGCAATCATGTGTGAAGACAACGCCAAGCAATGTAAACCTTGATCTAAAAGTTTAACTACTGGGATCAACCTAAATTCACAAAGCTTAAGGCGTTCGATTGGATTACACCACCTTGAGTGATCTACTACTTGGTGGTTCGTTGGATAGAATCTGGTAGTCGAGAACTTCCGTATCCAGTGATTGAAGGAGTTTTGGGGATAACACTGATCTAGCTGTTATTTTACGGTTGGTGATGAATAGTTCTTACAAAAGATAGATAAGTATTCTAATCTTGTTAACGCTTGGTAACGGCGAAGGACTCATTGATCATCTCTTTTCTTTATTATTGTCTTTATATTTATCTTACAACCAATCCCGCTTTGTTGTTTACTTTATCTTGCTGATCAAATAACCTATCAATTACTCAGCTCTCTGTGGGAACGATCTCTTACTACCGCTATATTACCAGTTAATTAGTGGGAAATAATATTATTAATTTGATTGCACTTACGACACACATCAAATTTTGGCGTCGGTGCCGGGGATAATTTCTAATTGATTTGTTATTTGTTTAGCTTGTTTTTGTTTTATTTTATCTTTTACTCTTGTGAGTCGTCATGTTTCCTTACGGAGATAACATGTTCGGAGCACAAGATTACAAATACAACAGTAGTAATCAATATGGTTTTCAATCTCATCATATGAAAACTACCAACCATCTTATGGGTATAATCAAAACCAATTTTTTTGGCTATGATCAATATCCCAGATAAGCTTATGGATATTCTCATACATGTCAACAACCTTATAACGGGCATGTAAGTGAACAATCACGAGGATGGGAGAATAGTTACACTTCTAATAGTTTATCTCCTGAACTTGAGCAGAAGTTTGATCAGATTATGCATTATTTAAAGGCCAGTATTTCCACAGTGGAGTCACTCAATGAGCAACTAAGTGCAGAGAACAATATGTCAACCGAATCTTACTTCAATATATCTAACCAAACTCCTAATCGTTTTTATGATCATTCACCTATTCAAAAAGGGGAGACTTGGTATGGAAATAGTGTGGTAAGTGAAGGTGTTGGTTTTGATGAATCTTGACCAATTCCAAGCGATGGCACGACATCAACAAGGGATCCATACAATTGAAGATGAACAATATGAGCAACTTCAGGAAATTCAAAGGCGTGCAGAGAACTTAAAAATACAAATTGATCAACTCAATAAGAACGAGGAAGAAGTTTGTCCTCAAAACCAAAACGATCCTGAAATTCCTATAGATGACGAAGATTCCGATGAAGATGAGCAACCTCTCGAAAGTCTTTGCAATAATGATATGATTATTCCAGCTCCGGATCTTTATAACGATCATCCGCCTATTCAAAAGGAGGAGATTGGGTATGACATATCTATTGTTATAAATGGTGTAACGTACTCAAATAAAGAAATTAGGAGTTGCATCAATGAACTAGACTTTTTAGAGGAAGATTCCGATTCCGATGACGAGGTTGTTGATGAGATTGAGAGTGAGAGTGAAACCAAATTGATTGAAGTCGTTGAAGACCCAATTGAGCTAGATAATAATAGTTCGATAGAGGACCACGATATACATGAGGTAAATAATTCTTTGTTAATTAAGAAAGATGAGGTTCCGATACAAGGTTTGTCTAAACCTTTGCATAATTCTATATATATTGATCCTTTCCATCCAATTGAAGTAGCTTCTCAAAGAGTTGTTAACCCAACTTTTAGGAAAATACCTCACTTAGGATTGGAGTTGTGTGCTTCTAAAGTTTTAACGGATTATTTTTTCTAAGTATCCACCACTTGATGTGTTTGATTTGAGTATTGTGCATGATCAACAAACTGAGGAACCTTTTGAAATTCCCGAATTCTATGTTCTCTATCCACTTCCGAGTGTAGAAAGGAGTAAGTGTGGGGGAAACTTCAATAAAGTGATAGCTTCAATATTTATATTTTGTGCTAATGTTTTTGTGAAGCTGTTATTTGAATTACAGATTGTTATTTGGAAGGATTACCAAATTTTCAGATTGTTAGTGTACGGAGGATAACAATAACATCGGGATGACGACGTTAAACCAAACATTAAATGGGAGGTAACCCATCAGTTTTGTATCTCTCTCCCTTTTGCTTTTAATTTTCTTAGTTTTTCATATAATATCTTGCATTCCCATCTTAGATTTTACAAATTCCTATATCTACAATGAAAATTTTGACGAATTCTCATCAGAAAATTCTGACTGCGCACTTGTTACGAAAATAGCTCTCGAGACTTCATACGGAGTCCGATTTGAGTAGTTGACCCCAAATTTTAAAGACGACAGACTCAACTTTCTTTTCCAAAAAGAAAATATGAATTTGGAGTCTGTTAAGTTGGATCGATAGGCCTGGACATTTGAGTTTCGGAATTTTTCCAGAACTTTTTCATATTGCATGTCTGTCAGTCAGGAGCCATAAAAGTCATACCGTTTATCAAAACACTGTGAACTTTTGACACCTTATATAAAATACGTAGGCGAACAACTTTAGTTTAGAATTTTTTACCTAGTTCCCTACCCATTTGTACAGTTTTTGAGTTTTTCAGGGATGTTATGTTAAAAATCAGAATTTTCGGTTTTGAACATTGAGGACAATGTTGAGTTTAAGTGTGGGGGAGTAGTTAAGCATGTTTGGGTTGCATAAAAACAATAAAAATAAATGTAATACTCTTTGATTTCTTGCGTTCTTGAGACTTCATATTTTGGAGTTAATTTTGAGCTATTTAGGATGACATTTTAAACCTCTTAAGGTTGAAACAGTTCTTACAGTTGTAGATTAAGTTCCATTTATTTCAATCCTTCAATATATACGTTCATAATTGAATGCGAAACTAAGCTATGGTAGTCGTTTAAAAGATTTATCCTCGCAATTAATCATTATTGAATCACTTTCTTTTTATTTTTGCAGTTTTAGTTTCTCTAAAGTGATTTGGTGGGATCCTGATACTGCCGTGGATGTTGTAGCAAGATAATCATTGGTTGAGTATATAAAAGCCCCATAAGACAATTTTCTTACACTCATAAAGAGTGAGCCAAATAAATAAATAAAAATAAAATAATATATATATATATATATATATATATATATATATATATATATATATATGTTGATGGTGGATTTTAGTTCAAGGCTAAAATTGTAAAACCAAATTTAATGCGCTGACATCCTGCAAAGGGTAAAGCCGTTTGACAAGTGATGAGTACCTCTTCTCTTTATTCGAAGCGATTCAATAAATACATGAAATTCACCCAGAATGGTGCATGTAGCAATATTCCCAAATACTTTATGATTTTTTTTAGCATTATTAATTAATGCATGATTAGCCTAGTATTTCATATGCTGTTCCTTGTCGAATTCTCATTACTAGCATGACATGAAGACTGAGTGCTCACTCTCAGCAAAGTAGCATGAATCTCCATGCCAATATTGATACATGCATGAAATACCCACACAGGCTGCACCACTCTCTGACAGAGAGAGTCTCGCATCGACGCGCTTTGGTTAGCCCGATCGAGCATGCTTAATTTCCTTAAGGGAAACCTGGGCTTTCCATATCAGTCTCAGAAACGATCACGGCCACGCAGGTTGACCACATGATTTAACCATCCTAGACGAACCCTAGCAGGAGCAGGCTATCACCATGATGACCACTGGAGAGCCTATTTATGCCCTAGATGGTCGAATATTACACTCTACTTCCCAACAAGCTAAAACGCCAGCCCCAAAGTAGGGTAGCCGCGCTGCTTTGGAAGAAGCTCGATGAGCAGGACTGCTTAAGACAGTCTCAAAATGATCGTGACCGTCCAACTTCACTAGCCTGATTGGACGTCTTAGATCGCACCATGAAAGATGGAGGAGGTACTAGCACGCACATTAGTGGGCCCACTCTATCCCTACCTGATCGGTTTGCTCACGACGTGGTCATGCAGCCACGATCGCATGCCCGAAACATGGCTGGTGTGATACTTTGCAAGCGTCACGAAAATTCCACTAATGTCTTAAATTGATCACAACCATCCAACTTCACCAGCATATTTGGATGGATTAGATCGTACCTAAGACCGTTAGAGAAGTGCACGCATGTTCATTGTCAGCCCAATGTGGGCCGCACATAATCGGTCCCTCCAAAAGAGGAGCATAACTTGCCAAAACGTTTGGTGGAAGTCGTGTGTGCGTGGCTGTTTTAAAACCCTAATTAGGTTTTGCGGCGCTGCATAACTGTCGCAGTTCGATCACGACCATCCATCTTCACAAGCTTGGATGGCGGGTGTATATATAGACTTAAAAGGTACCAAGCATGTCAACATGATCACCGTGGGCCCATCTTTGCGTGGAGATGGTCGACCTAGGCAGACTAGGACTCGACGACCTCGAATCGCGCGCCCGAAAGTGGCATGCTGAGCGGCTTCCAAATCCTCTGCGACAATGGATTTCTGTCGCAAATCGATCTCGACCACTCACATTTGCCGGTCAAATTGAGTGGCGTAGATCGCACCTTCATGAGACAAAGAGGTATGGGCATATACACCGGCAGGCCATATACACGCATGCTTGGTCGGCCCCACTAAAACTTGTTCCCAAGCTCGGGTTCGGTCAATCATAAGAGTGATGCTCGCGCACCTCCTAAAACCCTAAAAATCCATCAACGGTCGCAGATGAGGGTCTTAAACCATCTCGTCCGTCCAACTTCGCTAGCTTGGTCGGACAGCCTAGGTTGAAAGCTAGACGACCAGTGAGGCATCCCGATGATCACCATCCGCCACTCTTCCACAGGGAGTGATCGTCCAGGAGATGGCTCTCCCATGCAGCCTCCGAACGATCACTCGAAGATGGTTGGATGTGATGCTATTTTAAGACGCTTGGTCCGCGACTTATCCGGTCAGGCTTTAAAACATCGATGCTTCATACATGCTGATTGTCTGTGATGCATTACATGAATTGAGCATACACGATATTTCATAAATATCAAATCCTTAGTTATTTTAGCATCACATGATACTTTCTACAGTGGGTCCCACGATCCACTCATTCGAGACATCAAACATGTCACAAACTGGGGGATACTGATAAGCATGTAAATGCTACATTTTATACCCATATTTATATTAGCTAGGATACAATATTTTAGTTGCTAATACTATTTTAGTGCTTTTGTAGAAAGTACAAGTGAATTAGATCATCCAGCGAATAAACAGCAAAATGTGAGACTTAATGGTGTTTGCGACGAAAATTGAAAAATGTGGTTGGCCTGGTATTTCCATATATCAGCAACCACAATGATGAAATTTGGTTGGCCTGGTATTTCCGTATATCAGCAATCACAATGATGAAACGTGGTTGGCCTGGTATTTCCATGTATCAGCAACCACAATGATGAAATGGGGTTGGCCTGGTATTTCCATGTATGAGCAACCACAATGATCAAATATGTTGGCCTGGTATTTCTATATATCAGCAACACTTATTATGGTGGCCTGGTATTTCTATATATCAACAACACTTATTATGCTAGCCTGGTATCTCTATATATCAACATCACTTATTATGTTGGTCTGGTATCTCCATATATATCAGCAGCATAGAATTATTTCACAGGCCAGGTCACAATGGGCAGACAAGTTTTAATTTGCTCTTCAATTAATACACGGTGAAGCGAGTCGACGTCAGCACACTAATGCCACCTAAGATTGGTCAAGAGTGACTTTATTATTGTTAGCATAAGAATGAAAGAATATCACCTCCATGACCACGTGCAAATAAAGAAAAAGGAAAGATTAACATATCTTGTCCTTACATAAGTTCTCTTTCTATATATATATAAACAATCTTAAGGAATGTTTGAGACCAAATGACATCATTTGTGCAAATACTATTAAGGTGGGCCCAGCACATGCAAGAAAATATCATGCTTTTTAAATGAAATTAATTCATTTCCTTGGTGGTTTCATATACTATGGAAAGTGGAGATTCGCTGATACTTTACAATGTTTCGTCATATTATCACACGCGGCACAATATTATTGGGCTGATTGTATTTCATGACATGTGGCAGACTTCTATTGGGAGGTGATGTGGCGAAGACGTGAATTCATCTGTGGGCTATAATTATGTGTTGTTTCAAAATGAAAAGGGGAGGCCGGTTTTGGGGAGACGAAGAGGAGATGCAGCTGCAGAGCCGTAGAGGAGAAATAAGGGTTTTTTGATTTTAATTTATTTTCTTCATGGTTTTCTAAATCGTTTGTTAGGGTTTCGATAGAAGCCAATTAATTGTTTAAATACTACGATGATATCTCTAATAATAATTCATTGACTAGTAATTTCTCTTTATATAGCTTGTGATTAATTGATAATGTGATTTTCTTGATTATGTATGCTTTTCAATTGATATTTCGTGCTTTGGTTAAAATCCCTTGACGTGATATACCTTAGGATTGATATTTAATGCTTTAGAATCACTACCCATGAAGCGAAGGAAGTTACAGCGGAGAAACTATATTTTAGAATTTAACATACGATCTTCCGAGACATGAGATTGATTTCGAAATTTGTCTTGAGTAATCAATAGAGATTTGTAGAAATTATATGATTGAATTGGTGGAAATCGAAAATCCTAACAACCCATTACCCATTTTGGTTACGTCTTTATTATTTATTATTTCACTTCGTCTCGAATTTCTGAAAAATCGTTAAATATTATCTTGTTGATTAGTTATTCTTGGTATTAATTAGTAGTGGTATTTCATACTCCATGTGGGAACGAACGGCATTTGCTATCTATATTACAATTGACCTGTGCGCTTGCGGATAAAACTAGGTTTCATTTAATCATTAATTTTGGTTATATAAAATCTATACCAGATACTTACTGGGGTATTGGTCTGGCGGTTTACAGCGCGCCATTACAAGAACGTGTCAGGAAAAGGTGGGCGGTTAGCAGTGATGAGGGAAGTGGTCAAAGGTGTGATCGTGTGGCAATCACCACTCCTACACGACCCCACTACTCCATCACTTCACCTCCTCCACTTTCTACGAGATGAGAGGTTGCGCTCAATGACTTGTTGTTTGAGGGTGAAAACGGTTTCTGCTGATTTCAGTTATTTCGGGTGTGTGGGTGAGGAACGATTCTAAACCCTAAACAATGTACTGCAAGGGAGTACTTTAGATTCAAGAGATCAATCTGTACAAATCCGGCCTAAACCAAGAAATGGCCGTTCCAGACTTGCTTCGGTCACAAAGAGGAGGAGAAGGGTTGGTTTTGGGGAGGGAAGCGAATAGAGTGTTGAGACCAGAATAGTTGATCCTGGAATAGTAGTTGTTTTGTGACTTGCATCAGAAAGTGGGAAGCTAACATATGGGAAAGCTAACAAACATTTTCTGAGTGTTGTATGCTCTTGACCAGAACTTGTTGTTCGGTGGAAATAGGTAAGCCCTATTTATACAAGTCGAAGTGAAACGTATTCTGGTCTCGTAAGAAATGGAAAACGGATGAGTAAATGGGAGGAGGTGGTAACCGGTAACGCCTGGAATTGATGTTACATAAAAGAAAGCGTTTTACCATTACTCCATGTATTTTACTAACCGCCTCATCCTTATGACACTGTCTTGTAACGGGCGTAGTGTACGCCGCACGCTGTAAACCGCCAAACCAATACCCAATGAGCATACCCCAATTTGTGACATTTGTTGATGTCTCGAGTGTTTTCGTGAAAAACATGTAGCATGTTGTTGTTGTTTGGCAAGTTGAGCTTGGGAGACTTGCAGGCTCAGTGGTGACCTTCGACGGTCGAGATTTTGCATCATGAGAGGAAGGGTAGTCTTTAATTATTGCAACCCTTCATTTGGTAGCCATTGGCATGAAAGCATGGCCGACATGGCTTTAATATGGCCTTGTTTAGGCATGGCCAAAAGCTAGGGTTTTGGCATTGTTTGGGCGCGACCAAAACTAGGGCTTGGCGGCGAGCCAAAAGGTTGCCCTGCGTTAGCTGGTAACCTTGGATGACTAATATCTGCGTCTTAGATGGAAATGTGGTCGTCGATTGTTGCAAGCCTTCGTTTTGGAAGCCGTGAAGGGAAGGCCGGCATGGTATGGTTTAGGAGCAGCAAGGTGGCTGGCACGGCATGCCATTGACACATGTGGCATGGTCGTTATGCCTTGGCGCGTTTTAGTGGTGTCCAAAACTATGGTTTTGGCGTTGGGCTAAAGGTTACCATGCGTTGGTTGGTGACCTTGAACGGCTGAGATTTGCATCTAAGATGGAAGGGTGGCCGTTGATTGTCGCACGCCTTCCTTTTGTCTATCGTGAGGGGAAGGCCGGCATGGTATGGTTTAGGCGCGGCAAGGTGGCTGGCACGACATGCCATTGGCACATGTGGCATGGTCGGCATGCCTTGGCGCAGTTTAGGCGTGACCAAAACTAGGGTTTTGTCTTGGGCCAAAGGTTACCATGTGTTGGTTGGTGACCTTGGACGGTTAAGATTTGCATCTAAGATGGAAGGGTGGCCATTGATTGTCGCACACCTTCGTTTTGGCAGCCGTGAGAGGAAGGACCGCATGGTATGGTTTAGGCGCGGCAAGGTGGCTGGCACGGCATGCCATTGGCACATGTGGCATGGTCGGCATTCCTTGGCGCAGTTTAGGCGTGTCCAAAACTAGGGTTTTGGCGTTGGGCCAAAGGTTACCATGCGTTGGTTGGTGACCTTGGAAGTCGAAGATTTGCATCTAAGATGCAAGGGTGGCTGTTGATTGTCGCACGCCTTCGTTTTAGCCGCCGTAAAGGGAAGGCCGGCATGGTATGGTTTAGGCGCAGCAAGGTGGCTGGCATGGCATGCCATTGGCACATGTGGCATGGTCGGCATGCCTTGCGCAGTTTAGGTGTGGCCAAAACTAGGTTTTTGGCGTTGGGCCAAAGGTTACCATGTGTTGGCTGGCGACCTTGGACGGCTAAGATTTGCATCTAAGATGGAAGGGTGGCCGTTGATTGTCGCACGCCTTCATTTTGTCAACCGTGAGGGGAAGGCCGGCATGGTATGGTTTAGGCGCGGCAAGGTGGCTGGCACGGCATGCCATTGGGACATGTGGCATGGTCGGCATTCCTTGGTGCGGTTTAGGCGTGGCCAAAACTAGGGTTTTGGCATTGGGCCAAAGGTTACCATGCGTTGGTTGGTGACCTTGGACGAGTAAGATTTGCATCTAAGATGGAAGGGTGGCCATTGATTGTTGCACGGCTTCGTTTTGGCAGCCGTGAGGATAAATCCCGCATGGTATGGTTTAGGCGCGGCAAGGTGGATGGCACGGCATGCCTTGCTGCGGTATAGGTGTGGCCAAAACTAGGGTTTTGGCATTGGGCCAAAGTTTACCATGCATTGGTTGGTTACGTTGGACGGCTAAGATTTGCATCTAAGATGGAAGGGTGGTCGTTGATCGTCACACGCCTTCGTTTTGGCAGCCGTAAAGGGAAGGCCGGCATGGTATGGTATAGGCGCGGCAAGGTGGCTGGCACGGCATGCCATTGGGACATGTGGCATGGTCGGCATGCCTTGGCGCGGTTTAGGCGTGACCAAAGGTTACCATGCATTTGTTAGTGACCTTGGACGGTTAAGATTTTCATCTAAGATGGAAAGGTGGCCATTGATTATCGCACGCCTTCGTTTTGGAAGCCGTGAGGGGAAGGCCCGCATGGTATGGTTTAGGCGTGGCAAGGTGGATGGCACGGCATGCCATTGGCAGATGTGGCATGGTCGGCATGCCTTGGAGCGGTTTAGGCGTGGCCAAAACTAGGGTTTTGGCGTTGGGACAAAGGTTACCATGCATTGGATGGCGACCTTGGACGGCTAAGATTTGCATCTAACATGGATGGGTGGTCGTTGATTGTCGCACGCCTTCGTTTTGGAAGCCGTAAAGGGAAGGTCGTCATGGTATGGTTTAGGCGCGGCAAGGTGGCTGGCACGGCATGCCATTGGCACATGTGTCATGGTCGGCATGCCTTAGTGCGGTTTAGGCGTGGCCAAAACTAGGATTTTGGCGTTGGGCCAAAGGTTACTATGCGTTGGATGACGACCTTGGATGGCTAAGATTTGCATCTAAGATGGAAGGGTGGTCGTTGATTGTCGCACACCTTCTTTTTGGTAGCCGTAAAGGGAAGGCCGGCATGGTATGGTTTAGGCGCGGCAAGGTGGCTGGCACGGCATGCCATTGGCGAGGTTTAGGCGTGGACAAAACTAGGGTTTTGGCGTTGGGCCAAACGTTAACATGCGTTGGCTGGCGACCTTGGACGGCTAAGATCTGCATCTCAGATGGAAGGGTGGCCTTTGATTGTTGCAACCCTTCGTTTTGGCAGCCAGCGGGATGTAGCGGGGATGGTTTGGCTTTGGCATGGAATTGTGGCTGGCATGGTTTGTCATTGGCACGGTGGCGCGGCTGGCATGGTTGGCATGCTATGGCGCGGAGGTGTGGATGGCATGGCATTCCATTGGCACATGTGGTGCGGCTGGCATGGTTGGCATGCCTTGGCGCGTAGACGTGGCAGGCACGGTTTGACATTGGCACGGTGGAGCGGCTGGCATGGTTGGCATGCTTTGGCGTGGAGACGTGGCTGGCATGGTTTGGCATTGGCATGGTGGTGCGGTTGGCATGGTTGGCATGCCTTGGCGCGGAGACGTGGCTGGCGTTGACATGCCTTGGCCCGGAGATGTGGCTGGCACGGCTTGCCATTGGCATGGTGGCGCGGCTGGCATGCTTTGGCGCGGAGACGTGGTTGGCATGGTTTGCCATTGGCACGGAGGTGCGGCTGGCATGGTTGGCATGACTTGGCGCGGACATATGGCCGGCACGGCGGCGCGGCTGACATGGTTGGCATGCTTTGGCGCGGAGACATGGCTGGCATGGTTTTCCATTGGCACGGTGGTGTAAGAATTTCGGGTTTGGTGTACGAAGGTGATGTCGGTCAATACTAAGAGTTCTATCGTGGAACATGACACATAATATGCAAAAAAAAAGGTAACCTGGTAATTCTTACGTAGGCGTGTTGAATGATTCAATAAATGCGCTAGTGGTCCTAGTGACGTCATGTCAGATGTAAGGTTTTATGATTTTAACCCTAAGCTAAAAACCACCATCAACACTTGTATAAATAGGTCCATCACCTATTTCCAAATAACACAGGCAAGCACAGAAAACCAAGTGTTGTCATCCGTATCCAGAAAACACCAGAACTGATAGCTTACATTATTGCAAGCCAGTTCTTCATTTTGATAAAAGTCATAAACAACCAACAACTCCATAATCTCAACACCTTCTCTGCTTCCCTCCCTAAGATCAACCCCATCTCCTTCACTTTGTCACCGAAGCAAGTCTGGAACGAACATTTCTTGGTTTAGGACAGAATTGTATAGATTGATCTCTCGAATCAAAAACCACTCCCGTGCAGTGCATTTGTTTAGGGTTTAGATTCATTTCTCATCCACACACACACAAATTTACCAAAAACAGCAGAAACAGTTTTCACCCATAAACAATTGGCAACACAGTGGGAGATTAATCTCTCGGTTGCAATCTCAAGATTTTCAAAAGATGGTTGGCCTCAGGGATGATTCTGCCGCGACAGATCTCGGCCAGAATCCCTCAAACGGTATTGTTTCTCACCCTCCTTTGAACAATTCTGCTTATAACGAATTTTCATATTTCAATACCCCCATTATCTCTGTCGCTTCAACCGATGGAGAAATCCCAACTCTGGCTGAACTGGCACGGAGGCAAGAAATTCTGGCAAGATGTGTAGACCGGATGAAAGGAGCGACTGACAACTTGTTCGCCTGCTTGGTACATGTGACGAGAATTTTAGGAGCAGAAATGGTGGAACTCCCGGCGGAGAATCCTCCTCAGGTTAATAGTTTCACCATGAACCAGAGACCAGTGGACCAGGAAGCAGCTTCTCTAGTGGAAAGTTGTGAATAATGTCACATTTACAGAAGACGACATGATGGCGGAGGAAGGTCACAACCGGGACCTGCATGTTACTGTACGCATCAAGGATTCAAAGTTCAAGAGGGCCCTCATCGACACGGGAGCGTCTTCGAATGTGATTACTCTCAATACTCTCAGTACGGCCAAGGTTCGCCCAGGAAAGATCGTACGTCAGCCTACTACGATGTCAGACTTTGAAGGAAACCAAACCAACACATACGGGTATGTCAATCTGACTTTATCTGTAGGGCCCATCCAGTCAAAGGTGAAATTCGAAGTCATATAAAAGGAGCCAAACTACCATATGATACTGGGGGAGACCGTGGATTCATGACAATAGGATTGTCCCTTCGACATATCATCAGTTCCTGAAGACTATGCTGAATAAATAATTCGTATTTATTCCTGCATCGTTGTCTCCTTACATACCGATATGTGGAGTGGAATTGTTTGAACCAAGGGAATCTCCACGGGAAGAACCAGACAAAGTTCATTGCATCCTAATCCCCACGTGGGCGTCAATCCAGGAGGAGAACCGACTTGCATTATTGAGGGCTAAGCCCCACGATGCATCTTTGCTGACAAGGCATTTTTCTTCATCCGGTGAAGCCGAGACCCACGTTCAAACTACGAGGGAGCGAAATTTTGTGGCGAGCTGTGATCATAAAGCGAAAACTGTGTACCGACGCCGCTGTTAGCAATTAGCAGGGGAGACTGTTACCCAGTCTCTCCGCCCAATGGGATGCTACAACAGTGAAGAACCACAAGAAGAAGTGCTAGATGCTCCACGACAGCTGCAAGATGGCACCAACTCCACAACTGATAAGATCGAAATTGTTAAGGAATCTCCTAGGCCTATCTCCATCAGCTCAACCTTATGTACGGATGAAAGCACGAAACTCGTGGAACTTCTCAAAGAGTACCAGGACATATTCGCTTGGAGGTATGAAGAAATGCCCGGTTTGGATGAAAAATTGGTCACCCATCATCTACATGTCATACCTGGATCCAAGCCGGCTAAACAGTCTCCGAGGCAGTTCAGACACGAGAAAAATAGACAGATCAGGTGCTGCGTGGATTTTAGAGACTTGAACAGATGCTGCCCCAAAGACAATTTTCCTTTACCTATCATCGACATGTTAGTAGATGCAACCAGCGGACACGGCATGTTCTCCTTCATGGATGGATATAGCGGCTACAACCAGATAAGGATGTATGAACATGGCGCAAGCAAATTTCTGGGATTCCAGGTGACTGCTGAGGGGATCAAGGTGGACCCAAGAACCAAGCTATCCTCACGATCTCGCCTCTATTAAGGATCTACAAAGATTCATGGGCATGGTGAACTATATTCGACGTTTTATACCTGGTTTAGCCCATCTCGTTGCTTCATTCACCCCCTTGCTGAAGAAAGGAGCAATTTTCGTCTGGACCGCACTACAACATGAAGCGTTTCAGAAGATTCAACGAATATTGTCGTCTACAAATCATCATAAAAAGTTCGCCTATTATGTCAGCCCGGACGAGAGCTGGACCGGGACATCTTTAGATCTACTGGAGCTGATACCTCAAGGTGTAATTGTGCATCAATAGGGCGGTACCTGTCAATCGTGCTTTGTTGAAAAAAACAGTGCTTTCATACATCCTCTGAACTCCGTGAAGTTGCTAAACGCTCAGTTGCGACGGCACCTGCCTTGCTAGAAACAACAAGCCTTCCAGTAATGAAGAGCCTCACCATGTTCGTGGAAGCATACATGTCACCAACAGACAATACAACCTTCAGACTTCTGTAAGCAGTTTCGCTGAAGCAGTAAGAGGAAAACCACCGAGATATAACATCATGCGCTTCAAATCCAACTCCAGTACCGCATGCGCGACTGCCACAATGATAAAACAACGTCCAAGATATTCCATATCTGTATCGACGGCAGAGACATCATGAGAGATGCTTTCAGAATCTCGTCTCTCGTAGAAGAAGAAGTTGCGATACTAAAGGAGATTACACCCTGGACTTAAGAGGTGCATGCAGATTCTCCACGAAAAGAGCTTCATCATATTTGCAGAACCTATTAGTTAAGTCATTCGCATGAAGGAACTTCCCTACTCCTCAAAGACACGATCCAAAGATGATAATGGCAAAGGAGTGTGACTGGGGACCGCTTAGCACTGCCCATCTGAAAGATGCAAGCACGCTATTTGTAATTCCAAGATGTCCAAAAACGAGGATATACTCAAGAGAGCAGACGTATTGTCAAAGACCAGCGATATTCCTGGATGTGACGTATTGTCAAAGACCATTGATATTCCTGGATGTCTATGAAACGCAACGCAGGCGTAAAGACGGCCTCATGAACCCGGCGTGACAACGTCTATCAATTCGAAGGCTCATTGGATACTCGTGGGAAGGGGACCGTCTCCCTCTTTTCCATTCCATGAGGCAGCATCGAGGAAGCCTCTCTTGAAGAAGCTTGCTTCAACGTTCGGTCTAGGAGAAGCCGCTTCAACGCTCGCTCCAGAAGAAGCTTGCTTCAACGTTCGCTCCAGTAGAATCCGCTTCAACGCTCGCTCTAGGAGAAGCCGCTTCAACGCTCTCTTCTGAAGAAGCTTGCTTCAACGTTTGCTCCAGTAGAAGCCACTTCAACGCTCTCTCTAGGAGAAGCCGCTTCAACGCTCTCTCCTGAAGAAGCTTGCTTCAATACTCGCTCCAGAAGAAGCTTGCTTCAACATTCGCTCTAGGAGAAGCCGCTTCAACGCTCTCTCCTGAAGAAGCTTGCTTCAACGTTTTCTCCTGAAGAAGCTTGCTTCAATACTCTTTCCAGAAGAAGCATCTTCAACGATCGCTCTAGGAGAAGCCGCTTCAACGCTCTCTCCTGAAGAATATTGCTTCAACAATCGCTCCAGAAGAAGCTTGCTTCAACAATCGATCTAGGAGAAGACGCTTCAACGCTCTCTTCCGAGGAAGCTTGCTTCAACACTCTTTCCAGAAGAAGCATCTTCAACGCTCGTTCTAGGAGAAGCCGCTTCAACGCTCTCTCCTGAAGAAGCTTGCTTCAACACTTTCTCCAGCAAAAGCCGCTTCAACGCTCGCTCTAGGAGAATCCGCTTCAACACTCTCTCCTGAAGAAGCTTGCTTCAACACTCGCTCCAGAAGAAGCTTGCTTCAACGTTCGCTCTAGGAGAAGCCGCTTCAACGCTCTCTCCTGAAGAAGCTTGATTCAACATTTGTTCCTGAAGAAGCTTGCTTCAAAACTCTTTCCAGAAGAAGCATCTTCTATGCTCGCTCTAGGAGAAGCCGCTTCAACGCTCTCTCCTGAGGAATCTTGCTTCAATACTCGCTCCAGAAGAAGCTTGATTCAACGTTCGCTCTAGGAGAAGCCGCTTCAACGCTCTCTCCTGAAGAAGCTTGCTTCAACACTCGCTCCAGCAAAATCCGTTTCAACGCTCGCTCCAGAGGAAGCATCTTCAATGCTCTCTTCATAGGAAGTTGCTTCAACGCTCTCTCCAGGAGTCGCTTCGACGTTCGCTTCATAAGCTGCTTCAGAATGCCTTCCGGAAGCTACATCAACGTTCTCTTTGGGAGATGCTTCAACGTATTTTTAGAAATTTCTTCAGCATCTTTTTAAGGATATTCCTCATGATAGGGCTCATCCACATCAGAGTCGAGGATTATGACATAAAATGACATCATGCTAGGGGAACGCTTACCTGGACGCCTCTTGAACGTGACATGTTCCAAGGACAGGACGACCCATTTCTCCTGGTAACATCTAACTTTGTCTCATAAGTTTTATCTTTGTTTGTCACCATCTCATGCCTACCCCATAATAATGAAACCATTATGTGCTAAGCAGGGGACTTAATGTTCATGGTGGATTTTAGTTCAAGCCTAAAATTGTAAAACCAAATTTAATGCGCTGACATCCTGCAAAGGGTAAAACCGTTTTATAAGTGATGTACCTCTTCGCTTTATTCGAAGCGATTCAATAAATACATGAAATTCACCCAGAATGGTGCATGTAGCAACAATCCCAAATATTCTGTGATTTTTTTTAGCATTATTAATTAATACATGATTATCCTAGTATTTCATATGTTGTTCCTTTCCGAACTCTCATTACTAGCATGACATGACGACTTAGAGATCACTCTCAGCAGAGTAGCATGAATCTCCGTGCCAATATTGAGACATGCATGAAATACCCACAGGGTGCACCACTCTCTGACAGAGAGAGTCTCGCATCGACGCACTTTGGTTATCCCGATCGAGCATGCTTAATTTCCTTAAGAGAAATTTGGGTTGTCCATATTAGTCTCAAAACGATCACGGCCACGCAGGTTGACCACATGATTTAACCAGCCTAGACGAACCCTAGCAGGAGCAGGCTATCACCGTGATGACCACTGGCGGGCCTATTTACGCCCTAGCTGGTCGAACATTATACTCTACTTTCCAACAAGTTAAAACGCCTGCCCCAAAGTAGGGTAGCCGCGCTGCTTTGGAATAAGCTCGATGAGCAGGACTGCTTAAGACAGTCTCCAAATGATCGTGACCGTCCAACTTCACTAGCCTGATTGGACGGCTTAGATCGCACCATGAAAGATGGAGGAGGCACTAGCACGCACATTAGTGGGCCCACTCTATCCCTACCTGATCGGTTTTCTCACGGCGTGGTCATGCAGCCACGATCGCATGCCCGAAACATGGTTGGTGTGATACTTTGCAAGCGTCACGAAAATTCCACTAATGTCTTAAATTGATCACAACCATCCAACTTCACCAGCACATTTGGATGGCTTAGATCGTACCTAAGACCGTTAGAGAAGTGCACGCATGTTCATTGTCAGCCCAATGTGGGCCGCACATAATCGGTCCCTACAAAAGAGGAGCATAACTTGCCAAACCGTTTGGTGGAAGTCGTGTGTGCGTGGCTGTTTTAAAAACCCTAATTAGGTTTTGCGGCGCCGCATAACTGTCGCAGTTCGATCACGACCATCCATCTTCACAAGCTTGGATGGAGGGTGTAGATATAGACTTAAAAGTTACCAAGCATGTCAACATGATCACCGTGGGCCCATCTTTGTGTGGAGATGGTCGACCTAGGCAGACTAGGACTCGATGACCTCAAAACGCGCGCCCGAAAGTGGCATGCTGAGCGGCTTCCAAATCCTCTGCGACAATGCATTTCTGTCGCAAATCGATCTCGACCACTCACTTTTGTCGGTCAAGTTGAGTGGCGTAGATCGCACCTTCATGAGACAAAGAGGTATGGGCATATACACCGGCAGGCCATCTACACGCATGTCTGGTCGGCCCCACGAAAACTTGTTCCCAAGCTCGGGTTCGGTCAAGCATAGGAGTGATGCTCGCGCACCTCCTAAAACCCTAAAAATCCATCAATGGTCGCAGATGAGGGTCTTAAACCATCTCATCTGTCCAACTTCGCTAGCTTGGTCGGACAGCCTAGGTTGAAAGCTAGACGACCAATGAGGCATCCCGATGATCACCACCCACCACTCTTCCACAGGGAGTGATTGGCCAGGAGATGGCTCGCCCATGCAGCCTCCAAACGATCACTCGAAGATGGTTGGATGTGATGCTATTTTAAGACGCTTGGTCCGCGACTTATCCGACCAGGCTTTAAAACATCGATGCTTCATACATGATGATTGTCTGCGATGCATTACATACATTGAGAATAAACGATATTTCATAAACATCAAATCCTTAGTTATTTTAGCATCACATGATACTTCCTACAGTGGGTCCCACGATCCACTAATTCGAGACATCAAACATGTCACAAACGGGGGGATACTTACTGGGGTACTGGTCTGGCGGTTTACAGCGTGCAGCGTGCAACGCGCCATTATAAGAACGTGTCAGGAAAAGGTGGACGGTTAGCAGTGATGAGGGAAGTGGGCAAAGGTGTGATTGTGTGACAATCACCACCCCTACACGACCCCACTACTACATCACTTCACCTCCTCTACTTCCTACGAGATGAGAGGTTTCGCTCAATGACTTGTATAAATAGGTCCATCACCTATTTCCAAATAACACAGGCAAGCACAGAAAACCAAGTGTTGTCATCCGTATCCAGAAAACACCAAAAATGATAGCTTACATTATTGCAAGCCAGTTTTTCTTTCTGATACAAGTCATAAACATCCAACACCTCCACAATTTCAACACCTTCTTCGCTTCTCTCCTTAAGATCAACCCCATCTCCTTCAATTTGTGACCGAAGCAAGTCTGGAACGGCCATTTCTTGGTTTCGGCCAGAATTGTATAGATTGATCTCTTGAATCAAAAAGCACTCCCGTGCAATGCGTTTGTTTAGGGTTTAGATTCATTTCTCATCCACACACCCAAATTTACCAAAAACAGCAGAAACATTTTTCACCCATAAATAATATATAAGGCTCCTCTTCATTTATCGGCACTAATAAATGATAGGTCCGGAATTTCGGACTAATCATATTCGATGAAAACAAAAACCATATCATCATTATATAACAAGTAAAAAAGACTATTGATGAGGTTCTTGATACTTTGATAGCAGTAGGTGTGAAACGTTGTCCCTGTCTCCGTCGCCTAAGAAAGCGTGGAACGCAGGATCCAAGGCAACTATCATGTACTTACTTAAAAGGAACATGCGCTTAGAGTATCTAATCATATGGTCGAGTTAAATGGGTGCTTCTCTCAACTATTTGCGCTATAAATATATATCCTTTGACGACATTCATACAAGTATTGTGGGTAACATCTTTCACTTTAGTCAACATTTGCACACTTCACTTTTCTATTTCCATTCTCTTATCTATCCATGTGATTTCAATATGCGAGTGTTGTGACAAACATTGCAACAAGTACGATGACTATCTTAGTGGAGTTTGCAATCAGGTTGAATGTCACACGTAAGTATTTGCTTGTGTGTGATGATTGGAATGTATGTGGGATGTTTGCAGCTAAAGAACATTTGCAAGCTAATTATTTGGCTTTCTACTTTGTGTCTATCCTTAGTGGTTCTTCCAAGGTGAGAGATTGGAGTAGGTTTTGTGGGTATACCTCTTGCAATCCCTCACGAGACTATAACTCGTCCACTAGGGACACCTAGGGGTTTAAAGGCCTGTTATTCATACTAAGAGTAACCGTATCCTCACGACATGGAGTTGTTGTATTTAGGATTAGTTTTATTTTAGTTTGCTCGAGGACTAGCAAAATCTAAGTGTGGGGGAATTTGATAAGTGCATAATTCATATGATTTTAGTGTCCATTCCATACTTGTTTTAGCTATTATTCTTGCATGTAGTCGTATTATTACTCTTGTTTTCTCTTATTTGCCTCTAATAGGTGAATCATCCAAAAAGGAGCTACAAAGTTCTGAAAAGAGATAGGAAGAGAAGTATTCCAAGTATCCAAGTGCTCAAGTCCAAGAAAAGTGGAAGAAGTGCGACGAAAAGGAGCAAAACGCTCAAAATCAAGAGACAAGACAAAGACTGATCTTAACTCATTCAAATTAAGGATTTATCATCATCATATTGAAGATAACTGAAAGATAAAAAGAATTCAAAAAGAATGAGGTCATTCCGAGTTCAGATGAAGAAGTTATGGCCAAAACAAGCTTTTATTGAATACCAAGAAAGTGAAGTCCGCGAACTGGGTTCGCATACCGGGTTCGCAGACTTAATTCCGAAAATATCTGCTGAAATTTGAAGTTTGCGGACTGGGTTTGCGAACTTAGGTAGTAGGAAATGTGTATTTACACTTTGGAAGTTCTAAGGGCACGTTTGGATTCGTTATTTCGAGTCGGGTTCTTGAACCAAACCCAATACGTGAACGCCAAGCAATGTAAACCTATAAAAAGGTATTAGGTTATGTAAAAAGAATAATAATCGATCTCATATCACAGGTTTTACACCAAAACCTAGGGTTTACCCTTATAGGGGGAAACCACCATTATCATCTTCTTTGTAATATGAGTAGCTAAATCCTTTGTTGATTAAGGATGAATTCAATATTCTAAGCGTGAAGCTTTATTAATAATACAAATCTATGAGAGTTTTTATCATCATCATTTGTCTTTACCATATCTAGGGTTTATGAGTGATTCTTATGTTGATTTGGGAGGCCTACTAGATCAGTATATTGATTGTTATATTGCTAGTGGAAGTTATGAGATAAGTAATCGTCGATTAACTCTCTACATAAATAGAAATCGCGAGACCTTACAGAGGGATTCGGTGTAGCAATCGTGTGTGAAGACAACACCAGCAAGTAAACCTTGATCTAAGAGTTTAACTACTGGGATCAACCTAAATTCACACAGCTTAAGGCGTTCGATTGGATTACACCTTGAGTGATCTACTACTTGGTGGTTCGTTGGATAGAATCTGGTAGTCGAGAACTTACGCATCCAGTGATTGAAGGATTTTTTGGGATAGCACTGATCTAGTTGTTATTCTACGGTTGGTGATGAATGGTTCTTATAAAAGATAGATAAGTATTCTAATCCTGTTAACACTTGGTAACGGAGAAGGACTCCTTGATCATCTCTTTTTTTATATTTATCTTACAACCAATCTCATTTTTTTATTTACTTTATCTTGCTGATCAAATAACCGATCAATTACACAGCTCTCTGTGGGAACGATCTCTTACTACCTCTATATTACCAGTTAATTAGTGGGAAATAAGATTATTAATTTGATTGCACTTACGACACGCATCACAATTGCCCGAAGCAATTTTTCCTAATAGTTTAGCAAACCAAAAATCGACTAAGCACCTTAGTTCCTTTGCTAAACCGATTGGACCAAAATAAAGATAACTCTATTTTTCTCATCGGGTTCTAATTATCCATATAACTTAGACCTTTCACTTTTAAAAACGATAAGTACTAGGTTAACTAGCATTCCTTGTTAAGGCATTAGATTAGACTTGAATAACCGAAACCTCACTTTGATAAGTCTAACAAAGATCAAAATTAAATTAGTTTCTCTTATCCGGAATCGAATTGGACTAAACAATTCATCCCAAAAACCTTATATTTTGTTAAGTCATATACAATTCATACAAACCAAATAAATCAACTTGCATAATTATTTACCTCAATCGGAAGCAACTGAAACAACATGGACATTAAAGCACCGCAATTGCACCGAAACTTTGTAAGCCTAAACGATTGATACCAAACAATAAAGCAAGATAACAATAGTTTTTCTTAACCGGAAACAATTGAATCACACACACATCCATACACAAATAACGGAATAAAACATCAATTGTACCGAAATTTTGTTAAGCAAAATCAATAAATATACGCAATAAACTCGGGCTTTTCTTAAATAGGAAAACGATTAACTGACAAAGTCGTTACCTCTAATTTCACATCCTCTTCTCCAATATGTTTGCATCTTCTTTCCAGGGAGAATTGATACCGAAACATCATTATGTTGTCATCCTTATGCAAAACAAAAGAATAACAACAACCAACCTATACCAGATAAAGGTTGAAAACCGGTTTTTAACTATTCAAGCAAAAGTTGAAAACCCCGAAACACATATGATTTTATGCTAAACCAAACGATTCAACATATTGTGACTTTTTCACATATTGTTTCAATTAGAAACCCTCATGATCCTTTGCTAAAGCCTACCAACATGGGATAGAACTTAATCATGCTAAACCAAAAAGTCACCCAAACCATAAGGGTTCACACAATATGAGATCGAATTTTAAGGTCATGAAAACCAAAATCAAACATCCCATAAACCAAATACACAAAGAAAAAATATAAACATTCATTCATATGAATTTATTTCTTGAAATCGGTCATACCGCACTTCCATACAAGTTTAGAATTGGTTATAACACACGAATTATACACAAAACAGTTTTAGGCATAACTTTTGCATACTAAGTCTGAATTCAGTGATTTTTGGCTCGTTTTAACCGTGAAAACACGAGAGACACATATATGGTCAGAATATATCAGCATTATCAACTGAAAATTACTGTTTCTATCAAACGCTCAAATATAAATAGAGAAGGTATGAGTATAGAAGAAAATAAATCTCCCTAAAGATGTTAATTAGTCATATAATAACCGAGAGATCATGAGCTCAGTTTGACATGCTTCCTCGCCCTTCATAAGATTGAGCATAAAGGTGAGCATGCATAATTCAACACAACTAGGTTGTGTTGAGTTGATCCTTGTCTTGTTCGTCACGAGTGACTAAGACAGAATCATCATTCTTGACCTCTTGATTGGTTTGTTTTCTCTTGTTCCATCTCTTGTTTTTCTTCTTTGACTTGTGATGAAGAGTGTCATTATCACAACGTTCACTAGTGCAAGAGATTTCAGACATGATGTCTTTCTTTTATCTTTGAAGAAAACTCTTATAATTATTGTCACCAATAATTAACAGCTGAGAGTCATTCTTGTGACTAACTTTTGGTACCTTCTTGGCTATGGAGGACTTTGGGACCCATTTAGAGTTGGGTTTCGCAGGAGAAACGTTCTCCTTTATATCATTAGGACGATTGTCCTTTTGAATACTTTGCGAAACATCTTTTCTCCAATTTGGAACATCAGATCTTGTCTTTGCATTTAAAAAGTCATCTCTCATTCTATAATTGGATTTTTTATGAGATGACCTTGTCGAGTGATATGCAAAATTTGAACTATCATCATAATAATTCTTTTGCCTAAACTTAGGACAATAACGATCCGAGTTCTTATGAGGAGTAAACTTAGCCAGTTCGTTTGATAAAAAATAAAGTGCATCTTGCATCTTACAAACTTTGCATCCTCATTGCAAGTGTCCTTTATTACCACAATAATAACAATGCTTAGTATAAATATATGAAGTATGAGTTTTAATGTTACCTTTTTGTGGATCCTCTTGCATTGGAGCTCGACGAGTTTTCTTCTTCTTCTTATCTTTGTTCAACGTTGTTGCTTTCTTGACATTAGCAGAAATGCCTTCTTTGATTACCGCTGGTTGAACATTATTCTTAGGCTTGACAGACTTTTCTTCTTTACAAGAAATATGAGCATCTTTGTCATCAGTGGAAGCCTCTGGTTGAGAAGAATTTATAGCTTTAACAAATTTTATCTCATTGTTATCGTTTGAAGCATCTGATTCCTTATATCCTAATCCCCGTGTATCACCATGATATCTTCCTGCTTCTAACAATGAGGATAAATTGTTTGTGCTATCATTGGATTTTTTCAAGTACAAATTTTCTTCTTCCAGCGTCTTGATTTTATCAAGAGCACTAGCTAGATCATCCTCAAGGCATTTTTCTCGTGTGAGATATTATCCTTATTTCTCTTCAAAGTTCTTTTGTTGAGAGTTAATCCTTGCATAAGATTCAACAAGTTCCTCTTCCAACAAATTTACTTTTTCAAGAGCCGCATCACGTTCTTTCTTAAATAATTCTGTTTGAGAAATACTAGCACATACTTTGTCTTTAAGAATCTGTATTTGTTGTGAGAATTTTTCTTTCAGCAAGTTATGCTCTTCATCGATATTCTCAAACTTTAAAATTAAATCTCGTTCTCTTTCAAGTGCTGAAAGAAGTCCATCAGAACAAATAAGAAATTGTTTGCTCAATTTCTTTAGTTCAGATGTTTTTACACTTGATCTTTCATAAGAAATCTCAAGCATAGAACTCAAAAAATTCTCGTCATCAAAAAAAGATTTTTCAGAGTCTGAATCATTGACTGCGAGTACATGGCTTAACTTAATCTCGTTTAGAGAACCTTCGGACTTATTCTCGAGGAGCAAGTAGAACTTGATGAAGAATCCCCTTTTAAACATTTCTTTAAATCAAAACTTCCAATGTCTTGTGATACGTTAACTGAGTCTTTCTTTAGTTTTCGCTCTCGCTTAACTTTCTTTTGACTCATTCTTATAGGTTGGATCGCACCAAACACAGATTGTTAGATCTTTTCGTGTTTGCACGCTCTGATACCAATTGAAAAGACAAGGGTACCCAAATATACCTCAATATAATACTTTTCCACCCATAAGTCCTTTCTCCGAAAGTGATTGTCTATAGACCAAGTCGAGACAATACAACTAATCGGTTCACACTTTGTGTGATCGTCTATCGAGACAATACGATAATAAGATAACTTGTGTGATTGACTATGGATACAAGATCGAGACAATACAACAACGAAGTATGTTTACTTGATAAAAGGTTTAGACTTAGCCAAACAAAATAGGATTACTATCAAGTAAATAGGAATTAACGTTTGTGTAATTTACTTCTAATTATAATAAAAACAATTATAATCGGAAATAGAAAATTAAAAGATACAACAAGACTTTGTTAACGAGGAAACCGAAAATGCAGAAAAACCCCGGGACCTTGTACAGAATTGAATACTCTAAGGATTAATCCGCCATACAAATTCAAACCAACTTTGTATAGTTGAGACCAAGCAACTAAAACTATATTTCACCTAGTTCCATCTGTATACCCAAGCCTCCAACTTTTAATAAGTCACATACTTGGAACAATTCCTTTGGTTTGTATTCCAAATAGTAAAGGAACAACAAATTTGTTTGGTAACAACTCTTTTCAACCAAGTGATATGAGTTCGACAAAAGGTTCTTCCGTTTATCCCAATAAACTCCTTTGTCAGGTCCTTAGATCCATCTAATAACAACTACCAAATTAATTGTCAAGATTTTGCAATCAATACTTTGAATCACAAAGAATTGTATTGATGTCGATGTACTCAACTAATCAGTTTAATCTACCGCAAGGATAAACTAATTATAGTTGGATCCTCTTTAACTGAAACAGGTATTGTGCACATCAAAGATTATGAACCCAAATCACAAATCTTCTTCGTCTTCAAATCTTCTTATATCTTTAATAAATACCCGCACACAATCAACTCGAATCTCTTGTGATCAATCACGCACGGAATGGAGTCTGTTAACAATGGATTATCACAAGACGTCTTTAGATCTACAAACAGTCTAAAGATCCCCGTCGAAACTTCGATCTAGTTTGAGTGAGTCTTATATCAGAAGAGAAGATTCTCAAGCATAAACAAACTAGGTGAAATCAAAGTTCAAAAACCGTTAGTCAATCAAATCAATCGAAAACTAATAATAAACCGCAATTATCTAGTTTCCCATCAACTATACTAATAGAGCTTCTCAATCCCAAAGAAGTCTTTAAAACGAGCGTTCGTAAGAGATTTCACCTAATTAGGTTACTTTCCTCTCTGAATAGGAGGCTCCACCAGTAACAACACAACTAGGTTGTTTTGCTGGCTCTGAGGATTAGTTTGCTCTAAATGCCAACTTTGATATTTATAGTCCAAAGAAGTTTGAACACCAAGGAATTTCCAAAACCGAAAATATTCTCAAGATATGCAATATATTCCAAATTCGGTTTCCATAATTCCTGGAAATGCTTTGTCCAAACATTGACTGAAATCTCTTAGAAAATCTCCAACTAGTAAATGCACATTACTAATTTTTATTTTCCAAATATAAAATTAAAAACCTTAATTAAAATATTCTCAATTTGTTTTCGATCCGGGATTCTCCTTTAGCTATCAAGGAATATCTTTGAACAATAAATGATAAGCGTTACTGCACATGTCAAAGTATATCGACATCTTTATATTTCCATATTAACCAAATATATTTTTTCGGTATCTCTAAGAACTCTAGGAAATCCGAAAAGTTAATTTTGGTTAAGTTTGTGTTATAACCGAGTACACCTTTCACTAGGATCAGTTACCAGTTACTAGGGTCTGTTACACCTCTCACTAGGATCGGTTCCCACATGTTTCACCTCTCACTAGGATCGGTTCCCATATGTTACACCTCTTACTAGGATCGGTTCCCACATATATATGGTATCTAAATTATATTTGGTGCACATGTTCATAGGATCGGTTCCCCAATAACAAAAAAACTTGTTGCACCTCTTACAAGGATCGATTCCCCTTTTGTGATCGGTTTCACTAATAAAAGTCATACCAATTACAACAAATCGACCATACCATCTCAGGTGATTACCTAAGATTGGTTTCACTAATAAAAGTCATACCAATACAAAAGTCAGGCCTTGTGAATAGTATCACCAAGAACATAAACAAGTCATGAGCGGTTATACTAATCACACATATTGGTAGTTCAAAAGATATGCAATGAATAGAAATACCAATAAGCCTATCAATTTCCCTTTCGATTCACAAAACAAGTTTATGAATTTACTTCCTTTAAACGAATGTAAAACATTGTTTCCTAGGATGAAATCTTCACCTCATACCCATACATAATCACAATAGCATTCAAACGATTATGTCGATGTCTTATATACAAAGTTTAATGGTTAAGCAATATACCTCGTATTGTACTCCTTAATACTATGTATAACTAGAGTATAATTATTCATGCTTCGCAGTTATGTTTTCAATATGCACGACTTGAAAGATACGTTAGCGAATGAAACAGTTCAAGTTAAATATCACTAACCTCAAATCGAAGGATGATGTTATCGTTGTAGATCCTTACTTCTTCAAGTCTTCACGTAATACTTGTAATGTCTCATATCCTAATACTTTCAAGCTAACCTATACGAAGTTGACTCTAGTACATAATCAAGCGACTCTTTAAATGAGTTTTAGTTCACTAAAATATGACAACCAAACTTGACATACCAACGCTTGGTGGGTTCAACCGAGCTATGCTCTAACAATATCCAATAATGGTTAAGTGTTCTAAACTCTTATTTCAATCATTGAAACTTTCTTAGAGGATGAAAATATCCATTTTCACACACTATTAGCAGCAAAGCAATTTTCAAGTTATTGAAATAATCATAACGAAACATTCGAAGTCTACACCAAATGATTATATCACACAAACCATGTAAGATTTTACGCGGCAATTTTCACATGATCATCTTTTGACTTGCGTCAAGAATATAAGATGAACTTAGTCGAAGAGGAATCTCGCCAACACATATTCCGAGAAATATATAAGCGAGTTAAACTCTGCTCGAAATCTCAAATGTGTATAATGGAAAACTATATTGTAACACGACTTATGTCTCAATATAGAAGATATAGTATAAATAGACTTTCCAAGTGATAGATGAGTTTCAGTCTCCACATACCTTTTGTTGATGAAGTTACACAAGCTATCCTTAGTAGTTCTTTGTCTTCATATGATGAACGTCGTGAAGTCTAAGGCTCAACTACACATTCTATGTCCTAGTCCGAGACATCTATAAGTAGACTAAAAATGAAGACTTACAATTTTGATCACTAACATTGACAAACATGCTTGAGATAGCAAAACATGTGAATTCGACCGAGCAGTGCTCTAATAAATAATCTCAGAATTAAGCCGTTATACAAAATCTAAACCAGCTTCATATAGTTGAGACCAAGAAGACTACCTCTAGCTACTTAGTTCCCTCAGTATCCCTGCGCTTTCGACTTTAAGAGTCACGCATTGGTACAATTCCTTTGAATCATATTCCAAACAACAAAGGAACAACGAATCTATTTGGTAACAACTTCTTAGATTCTTTTGAAGATAAAGATATATTAAGTCATACGCAAAGGCTCTTCCGTTTAATCTAATAAACTCCTTTGCCTGGTTAGATCAACCTAACTTTAATTATCGAAATAGTCAAGACTATATTCGCAATCAATCAGTATACATCTCAAAGAGAAACTATAAAGCGATACTGATTTCACGCAACTAATTAATCGAATAAATCCCATTCTAGTTGGATCCCAGCCGATCAAGTTTTGTGCACACAACAAGATACGAAAACCAATAAGAAATCTTTTTCGTCTTCAAATCCTCTTTAATCTTCAATAACCTGCACAACAACACTTGAATCTCTTGTGATCAATCACGCACAGAACGGAGTCTGTTAACAATGGATTATCACAAGATGTCTTTAAACTAATAAAATTTCTAAAGATCCCATCGATACTTCGATCTAGGTTGAGTAAATCTTATATCAGAAGAGAAGATTCTCAAGAATAAACAAACTAGGTGCAATCAAAGTTTCAACAACCGTTAGTCAATCAAATCAGTAGAAAACTAATAACACTGCAATTATATAGTTTCCCACCAATGGTACTTGTAGAGCTTCTTGAGCCCGCAAAGGTCTTTAAACAAGCTAGGATACTTTCCTCTCCGAATATACGGCTCCACCAGAAACAACAAGAAATGAAGTTTGCCTAGCTCTTAGGATAATTTGCTAGAAATACAAACTTAGGTATTTATAGACCAAGGATGTTTGGACATCAAGGAATTTCCAAAACCGAAAATATTTTCAAGATATGCAATGGATAGCAAGATCCGGTTTTCATAATTCCAATATAAGCTTGTCCAATATTTACGAAATCTCTCAATAGAAAATCTTCAATTAGTAAATGCACGTTACTAATTTTTATTCTCTAAAGATATGCATTTAATTGCTGGTAATTAAAGCATATAAAATCAAAAACCTTAATTAAAAGATTCTCAATTTATTTCGGTACAAGATCTCCTTGAGTACTAAGGAATATCTTTGAACAATAAATGATAAGATTTATTGTCCGTGTTCAAAGTATGTTGACATATTTTCACTGTAAATCCTTATTTCATATTCACATGGATTTACATCCTTGGAATCGGTCATACCACACTTCCAAACAAGTTTAGAATTGGTTTCCCCGTATTCCAAGACAACTATGTGATTGATCAAATACCAAATCACATATATGGGTTCCATCGGTTATACCAATCACTAGGATCGGTTATACCTCAATATGGAAATACATGTGATCGGTCACACAAGTTACCAGGACCGATTACACTGGTTACAAGGATCGGTTCCATCTACACATAGTAATTCTTGTGATCGGTCACACCAGTTACCAGGACCGGTTACACGAATTACAAGGATCGATTACACATACTCATGAACGGTCAGACCAATTAGTAGGATCGGTTACACCAATTACTAGGATCGGTCACACCAATTACAAGGATCGATCATACCAACACATAGTGATTACTTAGGATCGGTTACACTAATTAATAAAAACCAGTCATACCATACCAAGATACATAACATAGTTATGATCGGTTTTACCAACTCACACATACTGGTCATCCAAAGATTTGCAATGAATGGCCGGACCAATAAGCCTTAATGATTTCCCTTTCGATTCAAGAAACAATTTCATGTATGTACCTCTTTTAAACAAATGTAAAACATTGTTTCCTAGAATAAAATCTTCACCGTAACTCGTTCACATAATCACAACAATATATACAAGATTATGTCAATGTCATATCTACGAAGTTCAAAAGATAAGCATTATCTTCGTAGTCTAATTCCCTAATACTATGATCATACTATTATTATTATGTCACATCACTATAATATTATATAATATATACAAATTTGCAGTTATGTTTTCAACATAGCACGAATTGAAAGATACGTTAGGAATGAACAGTTCAAGTCGATATTACTAACCTCAAGTGGAAGGATGATGTCTTCGTTGTAGTTCGCTACTTCTTCACATTCTTCAGGTCTTCGGAGTAATACTTGTATGTCTCAACATTCCTAGACTTTCTAGTCTAACCTAAACTAAGGTGACTCTAGTATTTAATCAAGCGACTTTAGATTAGTTTTTAATATGAGTCATATGACGAGCAAACTTGACATACCAATGCTTAGTGAGTTCAACCGAGCTATGCTCTAACAGACAAGTTCGCGAACTGTCAAAGCAATTTGTGTACTTGAAAAAAAATACATGAAAAATTTAAAATAAACCAGTTCGGGAACTGCATAATTCAGTTCATGTATATTCAAATTGAACAATATCTGAAACTATCTCAAAATCGACTAGTTTGCAAGCCGAGCAAATCAGTTCGTGTACTCGAGTCAATTGAGCTTTATTAATCAAGTATTTAATTTTTATTAATTCAAGTTCGTGAATTGAGTATAAAAGTTTATGAACATTAATAACTAACTTGACTACTCCTCATTGCTTGAATTCTTATTTGTAATCAGCATACTAAAGTCATACGACATGTCTCAATAGATGGAATCATATATAACATAAGTAAATAATATAGTCTGTATTTACATACCTTTGTTGATGAAGTTTTCGTGCACGCTATCATTCTTAAATCTTCAAGGTTGATTGGTGAATTATGATACTCAACTACCATGTTATATCCCTAGTCCAAAACAAAATTTAGTAGACTATAAATCAAAACATAGTTTTAATCGAATTAAATTGACAACAAGCTTGACATACCAAAACTTGGGCGTTTGACCGAGCGATGCTCCAACATAATTAAATATCATTCAATTCATCAAATCATTTCAATACCATTCAACCATTCAAA
This sequence comes from Papaver somniferum, assembly GCF_003573695.1. Classification (NCBI taxonomy): domain Eukaryota; kingdom Viridiplantae; phylum Streptophyta; class Magnoliopsida; order Ranunculales; family Papaveraceae; genus Papaver; species Papaver somniferum. The sequence goes on from NC_039368.1 coordinate 31,179,429, forward strand.
TCAATTCAATAGTTTTTGTCAATTTTATGGATTAAATTCTTTTTCTCAATTTCTTTGATCATTTACTGATTCCGGTCAAATATGTTTTCTGTTAAAAATTTCATACTTTTAAATCGATTGTTTTAATGGTGGCTAGTAGAAACATGTCCAACAATAATAATTTTCATGCCATGTAATTAATTATTTTTCCTCTGCACATTCTACCATGAATGATAGTTCTTTTTTGCACTTTTCGTTACCTTTTACCAATATTTTTAACTTCGCTTCAGTCAAATTTACCCTACTAATTATTTCTTGTCGATATCTCAAACTGAGTTGAGCTTGATCTCTACAGAATTTTTGGTTATGTTGCTAGTGAAAATTAAAAAACACAAATAGAAATGATTATTGATAGAGTCGTCATATTTAATTGATCCAAGATGGACTATGGGCGCGAGATTGATCAATTTGTTACTAGTTATGAAAATGCGAGGGTACCACGATACACCACCAACTTTTTCTTAGGCGACCTGTAAACTCAAATACATATCCGAGAGTTATAACTTAATGAATCTCAATCAGTAATTGTACAAAGAGCTTATATCTCTTTCTCTCTCAATCAGTATGTAAACAAAAACAAGTATGTGAACCTGATTTTTCCATGAGAGTACTTGGACGATTCCAAAGATCAATATCCAAGATCAATCAAGTCGTATCCAATTATTGTGATGGACTTATCTACTTGAATTGATTTACGTACAACCTGTGATATTTTAATTATAAAGATAAACAATATAATGAAGAAAAAGAAATAACACAGACACCAGAAATTTTGTTAACGAGGAAACGACAAATGCAGAAAAATTTCGGGACCTAGTTTAGATTTTAACACCAAACTATATTAAGCTGCTACATAAACTAGCCTACTTTCAATACTTCGGTCTGGAATGTAGTTGAGACCGAATATACCGTCACATCGATTCAGTTACAGTCGCACTCCTTACGCCTCTTGAATCTCGCAAGACTCTGCGCAATTGATTCCCTTAAATGACGTCTTTTATAGCCTAAGAGTTGCTTCAACTCAATTGAAGAATTTAAACCAATCTTCCTCCCACAGATAAGCCTATATGTGATTTCCGTTTTCATCAAAGATCAAGATGAGATAGGAAACTTATTGCAATAGAAAAAGTCTAGAAAACCTCAAAATCCGGTATTATGACTCCCAAAGAGAATCCTAGATTATTATTCGCATCACAAGTACATACTTGTGGAATCACAAAATCTGAGACGAAGAAACTTTGTGATTTTTATTTATCCTGCCTGTTGGAGCTAAAGGCTCAACAATTAAAGCAAGATCAGGATACACGAACTATCAAGATAAAGATAGCCGGACCTGGATTCGCGGATCCCTAGGTGAAGTCTTTTTAGTCACTAAACCTAAAAAGGTTTAAAAGAGAGGAATAATCTAGTTTAACATCTAGGACACACAAGAATAGTGTCAGGGATTCAAAGATCCCAGTTGTTTGAGGTTCTCTTTATATAGACTTTCAAGATCAAGGTTGCTTTACATTTAAGATAAGGTAGCTTTGGAATCAAGCAATCAATAATCACCTTTAGATGAAAAACTTGACTTGATATTGACATAATAAAATATACACTCTGGTTAGGATGAGCCATAACCGAACCGTGTACAATGACTTGTTCATGAAAGTTAGCCGAAACTAGCCAGTCGAACGATAAACTTAACCATTTTCAATATAACATTTTAAGACTTTAATCTTGAGTCACAAATGTGATCAAACATGTCTAGATAGTGGTAGAGAGTTGTTCAAATGCCGATTATCTCATAGAAATAATTCTGATGCATCTGAAAATATCGACAGGGTAAGTACGTGTACTGTATTCCTATTCGTGAATATTTTTGTCATGGTACGTGTGCCGGGTTTGTATACCCATAAGAAAAAAACGGGTTCAGGAATCCACAGATTTTTTCCTGTTTGCATACTGGGTATGCGCACCTTTCAGGTTTATAGACCAATAGATATTTTCCGGTTTGCATACTAGGTACGCGTGCGTTCCTGGTTCACAAGTCAACGGACTTTTTATGGTATATGGATACCAGATTTACATACCAAAAAGTTGTTGCCGAAATATAGCTACGTCGGTACGTGTATTGGGTACATGTATGCAGTTCTGGACTTATAACATTTGTCCCAGTATGTGAATTGGTATGCACACTGTCCTGTATCCATATTTACAGTAGTTCTATATATCTCTAATAATTGATTTGAAAACATTCCCGAATAACATCAATGACACATATCACCATTCCAGGCTATTTTCAAACGATTAAATCTTGAATCATAATATAGGTCATAAACAATAAATTGTTCTTAACCAAATTCATCAAGTATGAACAAATGTTCTTAAGCTTAATCAGCATATTTCGAGAATGATTAACAAGATAAACTTGACTCGAAATTTCTATTATACATGTAATGTTTAAATTAGGCATGCGATTTTATCTCATAGATACAAAGGTGAAAACTTGAGTATTAGGTGGTTCAGTCTCCACTTACCTTTTGTTGATGAAGTTCTCCAAAAGCCTCGATTGATCTTCGCCTTTAAGCGGTAGAATGAAGTAATGTATGGTACTCAACTACATACTTCTATCTTAATCCGATACTTGACAAAATATAGGCTAGAAATCAAGATATAGTTTTGATCAACTAAATTTGACAACAAACTTGAGATAACATCACTTGTGAGTTCGACCGAGCAATGCTCTAACAAGTTAATTGAAGGATACTTTCACTAATATTGTTCTTGTGATCATCCTGTGGGATTTGGGTCTTGAGACAAGTTTCAAAAATTAGTTTTTTGCACGCAAAAACATATTAAGAAGTTAGTTAAGCAATATCAGGAAGTCCAATTCGGTGATTCTGGTTTATCTTTCATACTATCAAAGAAAGTGTCGACTTCCTTACAACAATTGGTGAAAACATAAGTGAAATGATCTGATGATATATATTTTGAATAGATTAGGGAGAACTTACAATAATTATGTCATATTTGAGAAAAATCGTGAAACATCATTCACCTTTGCTAAAATCAGACCAGGTTAGGAATGTAGTCGAGACCTAATCAACCCTACGAGTAATTCAGCTTCAGTTGTACATGCCTTCAGTTGTACTTTCATAAGACCCTATGCAATACGGTTTCCCTAGCTGACGTCCTTTACATGCCTAAGAGTTGTTTTAACCTAAGTCAAGATTTTTGAATATTTCTCCTCTAACAGAAAGCCTATTTGACTTCCCTTCAGAAATATATTCAATCAAAGTACGGGAGTCTATACGCTTATAAGGGTTATTCAAGAAAAAATATATCAAGCAAACTCAACGATTGGGCCAACTTACTCTCTTCAAAACGTATATAGATGTCTAATCGATTCTACATCAAAAGAACAATCTAAACAAATCAAACCAGAAGTGATTTAGATATTTATCTTGTGGAATCACAAAGTCTGGGACGAAGAGTTTCTATTGATTTCTATTTATCTTGTTCCTGATCTATAATTCAAAACTAAAAACACAAAGGATACCAAATACACCTAACTTTTTTACGTTCGACAACCTATACAGACAAAACTAAATATAACATAAAGTAGACCAACTGAATGATCCTTGAAAATATGTATATATATATATTTATTTCTCAACCCCTACTCAATCAATATGTTTATATACACAGAGTCCAGGAACCTGATTGCTAAGCAGAGTACTTGGATGATCCCAAATATCAATATCCAAGATCAATTTAGTCATATCCAAATAATCCAATCGAAATTCTGCAAAGTGACTAAACTTGTTATCTATATTTCAAGACACGAATTCTACGAAAAACAAATCTCGTAATTTATTACAATTAAGCGGACGTGGCTACTTAGATTGAATACATACAAAACTGTGTAAATCCAATTATAAAGATAAACAATATAATGTGGAAAAGGAAAAACACAAGACACCGGGAATTTTGTTGACGAGGAAACCGCAATAGCAGAAAAAACGCGGGACCTTGTACAGTTTTGAACACCATATTATATTAAGCACTACAGACACTGGCCTACTATCTGACTTCGGATATGGACTGGAATTTAGTTGAGACCGAACGCACCCTCCAAGGGATTCAGTTACAGTCGGGATCCTTATATCTCTTGAACGTCGCAAGGCTCTACGCAATTGATTCCCTTAGTTGACATCCTTTACAGCCTAAGAGTTCCTTCAGACAAAGTGAATACTTTTGATACCAATCTGCCTCTAATAAATAAGAGTATTTGATTTCCGTTTAGATCAAAAATCAAGGTGAGGAAATCTGTTTCCAATAGATAAAGCTAACAAACCTAACAATCGAGAACACTTTCACCCACTTTGATGAGAATCGTGGATTTTTTTACCACCTCTCAAGAACATCTTCGAAAGATCAATTGGGACTAGTTTTCAGATATCTATCTTGAGGAATCACAAAGTATGAGACGAATAGAACTTTGCAATTAGTATCTATCTTGCCTGAAAGAGATTAAGAGAAGCTCAATAACAGAAAAACAAGATCAAGATTCACGAATTATCAAGGTAAAGATAGTCGGACCTGGCTTCATAAATCCCCAAAGCGAAGTCTTTTAGTCATAGACCTAATTATGTTTCTCAGAGGAAACCTAGGTCAATAGAGGATGTATCTAGAATCAGTAAGAACACAAAGTGCCAGTAATTGAATTTCCCAGTTGAAAGAACATCTTTATAGTTTTTCCAAGACCAGGGGTTCTTTAGAATTCAAAGCTAAGATAACTTGAAAATCAAGCGAACTCTATTCTTTAAAAATACAATATAAGAATTTATACTTTGGTTCGGTTACAAAACCTTGTATAGTGACCATTCGGTTTGGCAAGTTAGCCGAAAAACTGAAAAAAAATTGATATTCATTTAAACACCTAAGAGTTTAATCATGATGCACACACACAAGTGTTTAAGTGATCGACGAAGTCTTGGAAGTGTTTAAGAGAGTTCTAGCAATGCTAAACATATTAAAAATAAGTCTTTCAGCATTTGCTAAAATATAAACTGGGACAGTTGGTAGAGCGTTTCATGAACCGTAAGTCTTGTTCACGAGTTAGGGTGCTACGGTTTGTGAGCCGGGTTCGCCAACTTCTAGCCTATTATACCAACTTTGAAATTCAGTTCACCACGGTTCGCCAACCGTGTTCGTGAACTGTACCCAATTGAACTTGCGGTTTGCGATCTGGTTCGCCAACCTTCGTATATTTCTGAAACTCATATATTTATGGTTTGCAAACTAGTTTGTCAACCTACCTTAAGTACAAATACCGGAAGTTCATATTTCTCTCTTATGATGTTTGAAACATTCCAAAATGATAAAACCATTTGCACGTGAAATTTTCAACTGATCCACAAATTAATTAATATAACTAATATTGTTAAGGACCGTTGAATATCTTTGCATAAAATCATATTTCGAGATTTTTTACAAGACAAGCTTGACTCGGAACTCCTTCTTTGTGAATCTACTAGAAGTCATACGACATAGTCTCAACAGATAGAATGATAAGATAGTGAGTTAAATGGAAAGATTCAGTCTTCATATACCTGATACAGAAGTTCTCCAGATGTTTTCGTCGATCTTCAGTCTTCAAGGGTGATCTCTGATACTCAACTACAAATTCTAACCTAGTCTGGGACTTCACTTAGTAGAGTAGAAATCAAGATATTGTTTTGATCAACTAATATTCACAACAAGCTTGAGATAGCAAAACTTGTGGGTTCAACCGAGCAATACTCTAACAATCTCCCCCTTTGTCAATTTTAGTGACAAAACTATTCAATACATATGGATACAAAAAAAAAAAAACTTTTCAGCTCATAATCCATTGTGCTTGATTTTCTTGGTTCTTTAACACACGTCTCGAATCGTTCGTACTTCAAGTTCTTCTAATGTTCTGCATGTGTTTGTTCAACACTTTGTTGTTGAATATCCATAACGATAACAACATCTAACAATACTCAAAAATAGTTTTGGTAAAATGAGGTAATCACTCTACTCATTGGTTTTTATACACAAACATAATATTGTTACCTTCCTCAGAATTCAATTGCACCACAAATTGAAGCAATACTATCGTGATATGTTCTCTCCCTTGGTCAATACATACTACTTTTGCAAAATAGGTAAAATCTATAGGAAATAATTCACTCCTCCTTACATGATGCTTCGTAAAGCCATATGTAATGTAGTAAGATACTACTTAATAATTCCCCCCCTTTTTGTCAACAAAATTGGCAAAGGTGAAAAATCGCGATAATCGTGAATTAATCAAAAGAGTTTTATTACTAGGGAACACATACCAACCTTTAGTTTAGACGATTTCACCAAGAAATCTCGGTTCGCTTCAAGGAGACATAAGACACAAGCATCTCCTACAATTCCACATCCACATTCCTCACAAAGATAATACCATTAAGCACAAGTTCAACACCTGGAAGAAAAATATGAGCAATCTTACTATAGTCACAAGAGAAGGATTTTCTTGGACTTTAAATTTATTCGTAAGTTACGAACAAAATAATTTTGTATCCTATATTTTTCCTCTCTTATCGCCAGTTATGAACAAAGAAGTTAAAAACAACGATATTAATGTTAGAGGCACTAAGATACAAGATTTTCGTCTGAAAAATCATCAGCAATAACTATTATTTTCATCAGTTACGAACAAGAGAACAATTAATGCGATATGACTCAATATAAGAATTTTAACTTCTCTAGCCATGTACGAACATAGAGATTAAAGTTCACAACTTATTCCCTGGCAGTGACGCAATCAAGGAAGTAAGTCGATCCCTAAATAACATCTTACGGAATCCTGTAGAAGTTTATTCACAAAAGTATAATCGTAGAGAGATCCAAACTGTAATTCTCAAAATACTTTGCTCCTCTATTGCAAGAGGTAAAGAGATTAACGTATGAGAAAATATGAGATATATGTTCTAATCAGTAAAGAATGATAGTGAAAAAGCATGGTATAACAACCGCACCCAATAATTCGTCCGACAATCTGTATGGACTTTTTTTTTAATAATTAATTACTAAAAGTTACAAAAATAAGAATAGAGCCAGCAATGGACAACATGTCCCAGGCCCAATCAAAAGGAAGAAAACAAAAGCCATTATTGGACAACAAGTCTCAGGCCCAATTGAAGAAAAGGGAAAGTAGACTACATGTCTCAAGTAAAAAGTAAAAATCTGATGTGCCCTTCACTCAAATCTGTAATAGATAGTATCTGGCCATTCCATTCTCTGCATGTTAAGAGGTCTTTCTGAGAACTTCATCACATGTCCATTTGATAGATGAACACCTTTTATAGCAAAAAAATCTGCAGAAAAGTTTACTTCTCTGTAAACATGATTAAAGTGTATATGTTTTAGTCTTGTGCTGACAAATTTCCATCTGTTCCAGACAAACCAAGGTAGCTTATTCTTCATGAAAGCAGAAATGACAGCAGTGGAGTCATAATTATAGTAATTTTCTCCTTGTGATTTTTCACAACCCATTCCATAGCACACAAAGCCCCATAATCTCTGCAATGAAGTTTGTAGATACACCCAGACCACCACTTTAAAATGATATGAATCTTCCCATATTATTCCTGACAATAAAACCATACCCATCATTTCCACGATTCCCTCTTGATGCTCCATCACAACAAAACAAGAAATTATCTGACTCAGGAAGAAAGAATGAGCATTCTATAGCGTTTACAGTTTTCACTTTCCTACAACCTATATCTGAATATTTAAGAATTTGGAGATCACATGTTGTGTTGTTCATAAAACCTTTAAGTCTACTCTCACAATCATGAACCATTCTGGTAATTTTAATTTTAGCTTTATCACTATCAGGCAGAGTATTGTCAAAGAAAACCATATTCCTGGTGAACCATATGTCTACCATGATTTTAAAAGAAGTTATATACCACAATTCCTGAATAACTGAACTCTTATTCTTGCAGAGATTAACAACTTCATCAAAAGATTTTGGATTTTTGAAAGAAAAAATGCCACCTATCCCGCTCCATAATATTTGGCCATAATTACAGTCCCACAAAATATGATTCATGTTATCCTGGTTTTTATGACAAAGAAAGCATCTGGAAGCAAGAATCATACCTCTCTTAATTGTGTTTTCATCAGTATTTCAAGCTCCCCTTGTAATTTTCCAAATGTTACATGCAGTAAAAGGATGTACACAAGAGTTCCAAATCTTTTTATACCACTTCAATTTGGGATGTTTTTTTCTTATCAAATTTTGAGCACTGGAAATAGAGAATTCACCATCTTGAGTAGTAGTCCACACTAATTTATCAGTTGTAGCAATAAGAATAGAAAGATCTTCAGTTGAAAAAAAACAAGCATATCTTCAGGTATATTCCAGGTATTATTGCCAATCAAATTCTTAACCCTCATATTGATATTCTGTTGTATATACTCATTCCCAGGGAAATATTTATTAATGCTAGCATCCAGAATCCATGAATCATTCCAGACAGAGATATTCTCACCATTCCCAACTAACCATCTTGTATTTTCTTCAATGTCTTAAAGAAACCATTTAATACCAGGCCAGACAGAGATATTCTCACCATTCCCAACTAACCATCTTGTGTTTTCTTCAAAATCTTGAAGAATCTGGACTATACTCCAACTTAATTCTGAGATCACCATCTTAAAAGCGAGACTCAATCAAGAATTATATCAAAGAGTTTATATCTCTTTATCAATACAATCAGCAAATCAAACAGATAGAAATATGCGAGCCTGATTGATATGAGAAATAACTTGGATGGTACCAAAGACCAATGCCCAAGTGTCAATCAAGTTCTATCCAACAAACAAGGTCGGATTTATCAACTGATTGAACTATGCATAACCTGTGATATTTCAATTATATAAACAAATATAATGCAGAAAACAAATAACACAGACACCAGAAATTTTGTTAACGAGGAAACCGCAAATGCAGAAAAACCCCACGACCTAGTCCAGATTTGAACACCATATTGTATTAAGCCGCTATAGACTCTAGCCTACCACAAGTTAACTTCATACTGGAATGTAGTTGAGTTATAACCAAGTCTCACGCCGATTAAGGTACAGTCGCGTTCTTTACGCCTCTTTAACCACAGCGGATTCTGCACACTTGATTCCCTTAGTTGATCTGACCAACAATTAAGAGTTGTTATGACCCAAAGTCGAAGACTTATAAACAAATCTGTCTCCCACGGATATGTCTATTCTTTATTAGATTTTTGTTCCGTCTTTCGATAAACCAAGGTGAACAAGAACCAACTAATAATTCGGTCTTATACTCCCTAAGAGCAGCCTAGAAATATTAGTCACCTCACAATAACCCAACTGATTAACATGAATAGTTATTGTGGAATCACAAGAGTCTGAGACGAAGAACTGTTGTGATTACTTTTTTATATCTTACATATCAGAGATAAATCTCGAGTAAATCTTAGAGAAGATAAAACTCAATAGATAGAACAAGTAAGATCAGAATACGCAACTATAGAGAAAATAGTTGGATCTGGCTTCACGAATCCCAATGAAGTCTTCAAGTCGTTAACCTATAATGATTTTGGAAAACCTAGGTTAAAGGAGAATTGACTCTAGTTTGCAATTACGAACACATAGAAGTGTGTGGATTATGTTTTTCAGTTGCTAGAGTTCTCTCTTATATAGTCTTTCAAATCAGGGTTGCTTTCAATCAAAGCGAAGATAACTTAGTAGCAAAACATTTAATATTCACCGTTAGATAAAAATCTGATTTAAGATTCAAACTACATCTACTTAAAAATAAAACAATCAATCTCCACCGATAAAATTAAAATAAATAAATAATTGGGGCCGTCCACCGACTGATGTTCACCTGGTTCCAACCGGTATACAAAGTTATCTAATAGTGAGTCTTGTATTTTTCCCTATCAGAGTGTAATCTGTGACCTTAGAGAGATGTGCCCCACCATGATTTTAGTGGTTCCGGTACTGATGAGTCCCACCTAGTTCAGCAAATAACTAGTCATCAACAACAACTCCACTTTAAAGCCTTTAATCAAACCTCATATATACATTTCATATCTGTTTAATTTGTTTTTAGTAAAGACCAACAAAAGATCAATACACCATGAAATAAATTCGAAATCTGTCCATAATATATCATTGAAAAGAAAACAAAAAAGGAAAATAGAAAAAGAAAAACTCATCAGTAACTCGCCACCAGCAAAATACTGCTTTGTCCAGTAAATTAAATGAGCAAGCGAATGATAATATCAAAGTACCAACCAACAAGATAAAAGGCAATAATATCATATCACCACCACCACCACCACCAACACCCCCATGAATACCACCACCATGAAAATCAATAACAAGATCCCAGTGACCCCATTATACTGAGGAAATTAATTACTGATATGAATTAGCCAGAGCAAGAATATATGAAATGAGCTTGAATATATATTTTTAACTCAAATTTTTTGGGTATACTTCATACATTCCCTTCAAAAATTCATATATACATTGACAGATTTTGTGCTTCAAACAAGGAATCATGTCCATACTAATCCCAACAAAACCCTAATCATCGCCCAGAATCAAAACCTTGATCATAAAGATTACAAAAATGATACAGTCTACATATCAAGATCTTTATAATAATAAAATAATTTAAGCATAACTTGGAAGAAAAACAAAACTGAAATCTATATATCTAGCTCATAAAACTTTAGCAGTACTTATCTTTTGTTATGTAGTGGATTTGGACCAGTATGGATTCTTCTCTTATCAGCATCAAATAAACTCTCACCATTTTCATCAGTAGTATTGTCGTTGCTTCCATTAAAATGAAACTCATTCTTGGATTTATCATCAATTGTATTAACATGATGATCTTGATCTTCTTGGCTGCTTCCTGATCTAGAAGAGTTATCATTATTTGTAAACAATAACATTCTACTAGTAGCTTTAACTCTATATGATGAAGCTGAAGTTTCCAAGTACTGTAACCTTATCAGTACAAGAAGAAACAAACTACACATAAAAACAATCTTCTTTCTCATACTTGTTCTCAATCTTGATCTCCTACTGATCATGACCCAAACCATAGTTTCTCAAAAAAACCAAAAACAAGATGAAAAACAGAGAGAGAGAGGTTTATGAATTATTCGTACTGTATCTTCTTCCTTAAAAAGAGTAGCTTAAGTAGAAAGGTTCTAGGAATATAAGGCGAAAGGCAAAGTTTGAATCTCATCCAAGTGAAAAAGTAAGTACATAGAAAAGGAAACGGATTAAATATTTTGTACTACTACTTTTGTGTAGATGTGTGTGTTGTTTTTGTTTTGTTTGTCTTCGGAAGAAGTTTGCATTGGAATCTGATGAGAAGAAGAAGAAGATGATTTGGAGTCAATTGAAAGAGAGAGGGAGAGAGTCAAAATGCATAGGTATTGGTGCTTGTTTAATATGTTTGTGATTAAATTTGGTGCAGAAGCTGTCGTTGGAACCTTCTTTGGATACTAAATTCAGAGCCCCATATATCTTGACCAATAATCTCCATAACCTTAACCTAAAAAACAAGCATATAGTAACAACTACTACTAGTATTGAAAAGAGAGATGCTTTTGGTTTCTTTCTTGCTTCTCTGACTGGTTGGGTTATGTGAAGTGAGACTATCATATTATACAAGCACCACTACCAACTGGAAGTTGTATGATTCTAAGTACTACACACGTTTTTACGATAAATCTTTTGACTACGCCCACGATTGCTGCCTTATCATACACGTTAAAAATGATCAAAAATAAAGGCACACTAAAATGTTTGATCATTGATAGCATGTTAAGCAAAAGTCACTGTAGAGTGTTAAAAATTATGGAAAATGGGTCATTTGTTCAAATATTTTTAAAACATCGTTCAAATGGACGAGTAAAAATTATTATAGGTGAAATGGACACCAAAAAAAATAACAAGGATGAAACTGGATTCATCCTGACTTAAACTTAAAAAATAGCAAGGATGGAACTGGATGCATCCTGATGTAAATTAAAAATAAGAAAAAATATTTGAAAATGGGTAGGATGAAACTGTTTACATCCTGGCTATTTTTTCATTTTTGTCCATTTAAACAGTATCAAAATCTAAATGTTCTTTTCACCAAGGAATTGTTGATTTTGGTCTTTTTAACCAATTTTATGTAAAAATTGTTGGGGGATATCGCAGTAGAAGCACACTCGGTTATAGCTTGCTATGTCGACCATCTATGGTATAATGTAAAAATGGGATGGACATGGTAATCGGGTAGCCCCCCTATTATATTTCTTTCTTTCAGTGAATGATGATGTTCTTAACTTCTTATATCACCTTACTTTTTTTTTTTAACTTTTCACAAAGAAAGGAGAGACTCTTGATTTAGTGAGTGTATTTGGGTGAAAATCATAGCACCTTGTTAAGTTGTTTCTCACGTATATGTTGAAAATCAACATGGAAAACTTTTTTCTATATATATATATCCTTATGCAAGTTGCTTTAATCGATAATGGTTCATTAACATTCCCTTTTTGACTACTAACCATGATAGGCATAATTAAAATCTAATCATTCTTGAAGCAAATGATTTTGATGATGACTTATTTTTATGGCACAGTATTGGCATTCTGTATGTCTCTGTTCGTATGGTTTTAGTTTTAACGCCATGTATTCAAATACTGGCCACAAATTCAACACTGGTGCATTTTTATAAACTCACGAAAAATCTTAGGCTTAGACTATGTTTGATAGGAAAAAATTTCATGAAAATAACGTATTTTTTCGTTTGGTTACAAATTTATATCCACGGAATTATGGGTTAGTCTAAAATATGATTTTAACTTAACTCTATAGAATTCTATGAATTTTTTCTCTTACCCCCTTCAAGATACTAATTCCATGGAATAAATTTTCCATGAATTATTTTCTTTCTGTAGTATCAACACATCCTTAAATCTAGCTTCCGCTCATGCTCAAGTTATTTGAGAACATTTCTCACCGGTTAAATCCATAGACCATTCGAATATGTGGCATTCAATCGCCAATAATTACACGTGGCTTTTGTGTCGGATTTGTTATTTTTAAAAGGGTTCACAATTTGTATATCAAGGATTGTGCACATCTAATAGATGACACTTTGTCTAAAAAATAGTCTACATCTAATCGTTATTGTTTTAAACTAGAGTTATTGGCGTTGGTTTTTGTTAATAAGAACATTTTCTCTTTCTTTTGTACCCAGAAATATTTTAAATTGCAGAAGCCAAATAATGCATCACACTAGCACTTGGAAAAAGAAATTATCATGTGTACTTAATTGCACACTTTTTCTTTTTCTTTTCATGGTGTAAATGAGATATGTAATGCTAATATTCATTTATATGATATGTACACTGTACTTGCTTTTCATGGTTATGATTTAGGAGAGCAACTGATAATTTTCATTTATTCAGTATGTGCAATTTATTGTATACATTGTATTCTTGTTTTTTTTATTATATTTTTTCTTGTCTTTTTATATATAAATCTTTGTAATGTGGAATTTTTCCCATGAAAAGTAGGGGTATTTGTGGATATGAATGGTCAGTGAGGCATGAAATATAATTAAGGGGCTAATTTAAACGTGTGGACTTTTGTGAACTAAATCCAAAGTACTTTGTGGACTAAATATGAAGTATAAAATAAATCCAAGGTAGGTTATTTTGTGGGTATGAATATACCGCATGGTTGATATTTTCAATGTTTAGGTGTGTAGATATTGGTGCACTAGTGTATTTCCCATGAAAATTTAGGTATGTTTGTAGGTTTGAATGGTCGATTCATGTTTAATGTTTTGTAGATGTGCACATATTGGTGTGCCAGTGTACTTTTCATGAAAGTAGGTTAGCCAGTGGGCATGAATTATCGACTTCAGGCATATTTTGTAGGTGTGTACAAAATTCATTCCGTACATCTGACCTTGTTGTAAGTTCTTCTTTACTTCAGCTACAATTGGATCTTCCTCTTCTTTTGTCGGACGAATCACATATGTTGAGTTAATTTCAAAACCTTGAACACTTGCTTCTTGTTCTTCTAACTGTGAGGCCACTGAAATTGATGGATGGTTTGAGGTAACAACATGATTGAATGCTTTTTGACTCTGTTACATTATTGGCCTAATTTGAACATCGGTAATTATTGTCTTAACGAAACGGTATCGGCTGAGGCACATTCCATTTAGTTAACCACCTATACTGATAGTATATATGGCTATCAAACCGTCATCACCTTTAGCCCCATTCATTTCTTCTTCTAAATCGAGTAACCCATCAACAGAAACCTCCCAACTCTCCGTTGCTTCTTCTGATTCTTCTTCTTCTTTTGAATCATCTTTTTCTTCTTCCCATCAAAACTTACAATCATCATCTCCTCATCTTTCTTCTTCTCTAGCAGTAGTGAATCAATGATTCAAGTATTAGAAAACTAGGGTTTCTTTTCAATGTGTTCAACCCTTCAAATCAGTGTATTTGTTCAACTGTTCAAATCGGGATTTCTGTTCAATTGTTAAAATCATTATTTAAGTTATTCAATTTAAAACTCCGTTACCGATTTTTGATAACCGTTATGTTAAAAAATTACCTATAGGAACTAGGATTATCGGTGACGGCTATCAGAATTCGGTATCCCATTGACATCCCTAATCCCGACTTAACAAGCTTTGCAACGAAATTTATTGCCATCAAAAATATCATTGATCAGCATAATACCATCGCGAGCCTGTCTGTCGACAGAGAATTTTAAATCGGTAGAGGGAATGCGAATCTCATACATAATTCTTACTACACTGTTAGTCATTTTGAGTCTTCTGACCATAATATTTGAATATGAACGAAGAATATAATTCTATTATTTTTAATAGCAATGAAGTAGATAAAAATGATAATAAAGCCGATTATGATGATGACATTGAAAGCGATAATGATGTTGATATTGCTAATGAAGACAACCAGTAGCAACACGACGATGACTACGGTAATAAGTAAAGAAATCCCAGAAAAAATAGAAACTTTATAAATAGGTTTAAAAGAAGTACTAGTTAATTAGTTCGTGTAATTTTTTAAATGATGAACATTAGTTTAATAATCTATGTTTTTAAAATTTGAAGTCTCTAATCATGTAGGTACCATATATTATTTATAAAATTCGAGTTTTAAGTTAAGTTTTCGATTTAGAGAAAAAAATCCCTCAAAAGGTATACATAGAAAAATATTGTGAGAAAGTTAATTACACGACTATAACGTGCATGAAAAAGGAAAGAAGGTTCTAAAAGTGCAAGTTAAAATGTTATTTCGAATAAAAAACATGCAAATCAATTTTAGAAAAAAAAGGTATAACATACGTGAAAACGGAAAAATAGTCCTAAAAAACTACTGTTATTTCCAATTTCACAGCGTTAAATAGAGATGGGTGCTGGGGACCCTCACGGGCACGGTATATGAGTGTGGTCGTTTTAACGGACGTTTTTCCAAGAAATAAAGGGTGATTTTTGAACCTTGCATGAGAATAACTAGAAGAAAATGGTATATTTATACCTCCAAGTAGGATGACCTTGACCCTTAACATTGAAGATGCTCTTGTACCCTGAAACTGATGTGTGTTATTGACTAGATTAGCGTTTGACCACATCCTCATTTTCTAATAGACAATATTCCTTTAGGTTAATGAAATGACGAGAGTACCAAGTACACCATAATATTTTCGATATCCACCTATTACAGAGACACATTGCATAATTTTACAAAAACAATAATTGCCAAAATATTATCTCAACAAGGTGTAACTTGGTATATAGTTTAAGTTTATAACCGTACTAACTATGACGTCGTACTAAGTGGATTAACGTACAAGAGTTCTGTAGAGTAATGGTATAACACAAAAACAAAAATAACGAGGAAAACTGCCTGGCAGAAAAATCTTGGGACGTTGTCCAGTTTTGAATACTCTCAGAATTAAGCCGCTATACAAATTGGCTATCGCAACTTCATATAGTTAAGACCAAGTAAACTACCCATACTTACTTAGTTATTTCAGTATCATGCGCCTACAACCGATCTGCTACACACACTTGGATCAACAAAGAACTAAGTTTGTTTCAGTAACCGACTCACTTATCAATTTTCCAAATCCGGCAATGATCAGAGATAATGTAAAGTATAAAGGATATTCCGTTCATATATAGAAACTCCTTTGCAAAAGATCAAACCAAGACAGAGATTATAAAATTAATCCATCTCAGTGAACAATCTCTATCCAAGCAACTCCACAAGGAGAAGCAACTAGACAATTTGTTCGATCTTTACAACAAGTCTTAAAGTTGTTAATGGTGGATTTTTGACGAAGGCTAAATTGGTAATATCACATAGAAAAAATATGCATCTCTGACAATATCAGAAAGATAAAAGTGCACATCTTCACATTCCGCTATAGAGGTGACTTGCAGTCCGGTAACCTCATCAAAGCAATAATATTTGACATCAATATTAGAGTCTCGGAGGAAGAACTTTCAGTATTTCATATATTTTACCATTTATATATGTTGAGCGTCTCAACATATCTTTATGTATTCTAAATTCATTCAAAATACATCTCTAGTGCTGCAACTCTTCTCATATGTTCATAATAATACATAATAATATTCAGAACGAATATGGTGCTGCCACCTCATATCTCGATTCTCGAATCAATTAAATGCTCCTAGACAAATTACTTCCTAATATAGAGAGCGACTAATTAATTAATTAATTAATTCTAGTGATGTGTTCATCGGATGAATTCCTAGAAAATATTCTATTTTCATCCTAAATATTTTATTACTTCAATTCATGGATTTTCTTGGTTAAATTTCATGGATTAGTAATGAATATTCACCTTTTGGGCATAAGGACCACCACCGAGTAAGCCCCGAGAAAAAAAGATACGTGTACTTGGTAATAATGCTCCAAAGAAAACCCAAAGACATCGATGAAATATGATATAATATACTCATCAAAAGAGGAAAGGGAGGACAGAGAAAGTAAAATAAATAATAATAATAAACATACATAAGGTGAGGAGAGAGAGTCTCCGAGCAATTCCCAAGCGACTGAAAGTCTGCGATTTTGTTCCGGTAATATCTATGAAATGCCTTCGTTGGTTTTTCTCCAAATCTTCCTTTTTCTACTCCCTTTGTTATAACCTTCCGATCGATGCCATTTCAATCGCTTCCTCTCCCAAACCTAGTGCAGTTACATCGGTTATTACTATTACAGGATGCCATTCCTTGTACTCGTTCTCAATCTTCAACCTCAAAGGAAAAATCATCATCGTCATGCAGATTATCTTTATCTGGGTTACATTATCCTTCTCCTCCCTCGTCGCCATCTCAATTTCCATCAACATCGAATTCACAAAGTGATAAGTTTCCTTGCCCCTTCAAAGGCTATGATGGATGTGGGGGTATCGTTGGTGGTAGGGATGGATCGAGGGAACAACATCTCCTTGATGCATTCAGTGGTGCCGCTGCTGTTGTTTCAGATGAGTTGTTACAGTCAATCACTAGTGTCATTAATTTGTGACTAGGAGGTACGTGTCCTTCATCTCTTGGTGATTTCATCGCGAGTTATCCCTTAACACCATTAATCAAGCCAGGAGGAGGGGTGCTACCAATTGCAGTTGGAACCATTTGGAGGAGTCTCTGCTTTAAGCTAGCTGCCACTTCAGCCTGCAAGATTTTATCTTCGTATCTAGGAGATTTCCAGTTTTGGATGGGGACGTCAAGTGGTGGTGAAGGCATTTTATATGCTGCCAATAAATTGCTGGAGTTAAAAGAGGATTGTACAACTCAAATTATGCTGCTAATTGATTTCACAAATGCATTCAATCTTGTCAACAGGTCATCCATGCTTAAGGAGGTTAGTTTACATTGCCCCAACATATTACAGTGGGTTGTTACTTGAACCCAGTTAAACTTTATTACAATGATTTTGCACTTTCCCCAGCGAAGAGTGTACATCAAGGAGACCCACTCGGTCCCCTTCTGTTTTCCCTGACTTTACACCCTCTAGCTATCAAGATTGCTGCTCAGTGTACACTAGACTTTCATGCCTGGTATATCGACGATGGAACCATCACAACGGATGCATTGGAAGTCGCCAAGGCCTTGAAGATTATTCAACAGGATGGACCTGCACGGGGGTTGTTCTTGAATATTACTAAAACTGAGGTCTTTTGGCCTACAACTGACCTTAGAAGCTTCGCAGACGACGTATGTCTTTCGAACATTGGTATACCTACGCTTGGTGTGAAGGTGCTGCGTTGGCCGGTTAGTTTGGATCAACAATATTGTAGCAATATGATGGTGAATAGGGTCGAAAAGACAATAGGCTTGATGCACAAAGTTCAGCAACTTCACGACACACAATGTGAATTCTTATTATTACGAAACTGCATAGGTGTCTCCAAGATTTACTTTACGCTGAAAACGACCAAGCCGAGTGTTGATGGGGAAAAACGATTTGCCGATTTTTTAGGAAAGTGAAGAGACGACCGTGCGGACGGGACTCCTCGACCTAGCAAACTGTTTAACCTCAAACATATGCACTGCGCTGGAGTGCTTTGAGTTCGAGAGATCAATCTGTAGGACTCCGTCCTAAACCAAGACAATGACCGTTCCAGAGTCAATTCAGTCATAAAGAGGGAAGATGGTCGATCTTTAGGAGGGAAGCTGAGTAGTGTATGATATCAATGGTGATCAAGGATTGTGAATGTGTTGTAGGTTTCTGCAAGTGAACTGCTGGGTTCGAATTAGTTTGAATTCTGCTCAATTGAGAGTGATTGTTCATATGGGAATTCTTGTGATAATTCCTGTATATCTGAGATTCTCATCTCAATCATGAATTCAGAGACTTATTTATATTTCCATAATGTAGACACGTTGATCTCCATTAAGTGTGACGGTTGCTCGAGTGAAAGAGTGGGAAAGTGGGAAATTGTGGTTAAATCAGTTACATGTTGTGTGGAGACTTGTTTGATTGTCCACCCAATACTTTGATAACTTCCTCAACCGTTTGCATGACTTACTCACATTTCTCACCGTGGATGAACACACTTGCCGTAGGCCGCCAGATCAAAACCCTAATTAATATCCCCCATATGACGTGATTGATGTCTCAGACGTATATTTAGTTAGTCAGTTGTTGACTTGACTAGAAAATGAGTCTTAGCCTTGATGAGTCGAGCATAATGAACGAATGTGATATGATCTAAGACTCATGGATTGAGCATAAGGTGTCTGCTGGGATACACTGATGGAGAGACGTTGAGTCTCGATAATAATGATATTTTGATATATCATTTTACCAGTTCAGATAATAATGATATTTTGATGATTTGGATTGAGCGTCCGATGAGGTTGCTAGATCAAGGACTTATCTTGATATGTCGAGTATTCGACAGGAGATCAAAGATATTGTTGAATTATACAGAATGCTCATCCCTGATCTAGTATATCATGAATGATCGAATGAGAAAGGGGAACATGAGTATTGGATGGTCATCCATTCGAACCATGTTTCTCAGTCGAGCAAAATGTTGGTAGCAGGACCAGACATTAAATAAAAATTAGAATATTGATTGCTGGATCAATATGATTCTCGAATGTTGATAGTTGAATCAAACATAAGGAATATTGCTCAGTCGAGCAATTAATAGTTGAATTAATGAGTTCTGAACCCAGTTGATCATGTACTTTGCTAGTTTAAGCAATTTAAGTGCTGATGGATGAGCAAAATAAATATTGCTAGTTTGAGCAAATATTGCTCGTTTGAGCAATATTGCTCGATTCATGAATTATTGGTAACCGGACTAAATAAAATATTGGTAGCTGGACCAAATATTATATAAATAATCAAGATATTGATTGTTGGATCAACATAAAATTATTAATGCTTGAACTTGGTCAGAATTATGATTTGCAGAGCATTCGGTTCGAAACCCTAAGTTTGATCGATTGTTGATCAATTGATGATTTACTGAAAATCAATCACTAAGTGAGAGAAGAACCAGCTACATGGGATGATGGCCAACCATGTACCGCCCAGATGCTCGAATGAGCAAACACCAAAGTCCTTTGCAGACCAGTTGGTGAAAAGATGATCAAATGTTGGTTTAATCATTAATTAAAATAGTGCTCGTCTGAGCATTAGGCAATAAAACCTAATCAGGGAGAGATGAGAGACCGACCAAGGGGTATGAAACCGTCCCTTGGTGGTCGTGGGACCAGCTGGTGGTTTATTAAACAAGTTCCAAGTTGGTTGGAAAGAGTTTGAACCCAATATGAAATGTAGAAGATTAATTAGGTCAAAATCATTAATATGATGTGGGACCGACTTGTGCAAGCCTAAGGGCTGACCTTGGTCGGTCAAGGTGGCATGCCCATGTCACCATATTTTCCGTGTCTCAATTCTGAGAATTTTGATATTTTGACGCGCGTTCGAGCAATATTTTGGATTTTCAGAAGAGTTTGATCTTGACTGGAATTTTCAATTTTGCTCGAATGAGCAAGTAGAACTTTGCTGGTGCGATCAATATTTTAACAAAATTAAAATAATAATATTTTAATATTTATTGTGAGAAGCCTAGTCGGTCATGTGACCATTTGACTTTTTAGCTTTTCACGGTTTGAGCAATATTTGAGAAAATATGGAAAAACCAGGGTTTTTGCTCAAACGAAGGAGTTTCATGAGATAAAGGAAATAATAATAATAATCGTTCACTCAGTCTAATTTTGGACTCCATCCTCAGGTACCAACACGCTTTACAATCGTTCACTCAGTCTTGTGGGCTTATTAATTCTAATTTTGACATCAATCTCGCTGCCCCCCAATATATGAAGAAACTGGCAGCTATCTACTTTGATGTCGTCAAGGATAATGTACCCATCAACTTCACAATGACACAGCGTGACCTGACCTTGTGGCACAACAACAGATTACCACATGCTATGGACTTCCTCAAGGCTATTCCTATTCAAGGTCTTAATCAAGCCATTGGACCTCGACAATTCCGGTTTGTGCTTATGTATCGTTTTGGTATTCCTTTGTTCAGGGATGGTAGTGCATGTTCTTGTTGCAATCGAGCCATGGATGTTTTTGGATACCACGCTGTCCACTGTCCTGGAGAAGTTGGGCAAAATTATAGACATGATATGGCGAAATATGTCTCCGGAGACATGTATTATAAATCCGGTGTAGTTGCACGGAAAGAGGTGTCACTAGGTTTCTCGTCTAACACAGGTACTGCCCTTTGGTAGGCTCAGAAACCTACAATAAAATACTGCAAGCGCACGGTGTCTAACTAGTAGACAATGGAAAGTATAGGTCGTTCCCACGAGGAGTGTGAAATACCACTACTAATTAATACCAAGAATAACTAATCAACAAGATGATGTTTAACGAATTTTCAGAAGTTTGAGACGAAATGAAACAATAAATAATAAAGGTGTAACAAAAATGTGAAAGGGTTATTAGGGTCTTCGATTTCCACCAATTCAATCATATAAAACTCTACTAATCTCTATTTTTACTCAAGACAAATTTTGAAATCAATCTCATGTCTCGGAAGATGGTATGTTTAAACTCTAAATTCTAGTTTCTCCGCTGTAATTTCCTCCGCTTCATGGGTAGTGATTTTAAAGCATTACCTATCAATCCTAAAGCATATCACGTCAAGAGATTTAACCAAAGCACGAAATATCAATTGAAAAGCATAAATAATCAAGAGAATCACATAAACGATTAAACATCAAGCTATATATGAAGAGAAATTAATAGTCAATGAATCATTATTAGAAATATCATCATAGAGTTTATAAAATTAAATTGACTTCCATCTAAACCCTAACAAACAACTTAGGAAACCATGGAGAAAGAAATCAAAACAGCAAACCTCTTTCTTCTCCTCTTCACGGCTGCGTAGCCGCACCCAGCCGCCCTCCCTTCTTTTTTTCTTCTCAGTTGATATATACTCATGTTGCGAGACCTAGCAAATAATTTCCTCCAGGCCCGTTTGAATCACCCAAATCCATTTTCAAATTCAGGCCCAAATCCACACTTTGTATTCTCGGTCTAAAAACTCGCCTCCAATGAACACACAACAACCCTAATCTTCTGTCCGCCCCGGCCACTATACCACTTTCCATTTATATTCCTAGCCACATCACCAGTTTATAATCTTTATAGGTCCAACAGCTCGACCAATCACCGGCTATTGCATTACACTTTTCTATCTCTGTCCATTAGCACACCTTCGGCTTCTAGTATTTCTTCTCATCTTGACTTCTTATTACATACCAGCAACCAATTCAGTGTGTATCCGGACCCCAGCTTCACTTCTCACGCGAAAAACACTTGAATCCAACTCAGCTACGACCACCGCAACAACTAATCTTCAATCTCTGTTCGTCTTCAGACTCTGATTTTAGCTTGAGCTCCATCTACCAACACACTTTCCACAGCACCACACTGCCCGACTTTCCAGCAACTGCATCGACTAAAAAACAACCAACTCCATCTCGTGCTGTTGCCAAACCCCTGAATTTGACCACCAGTTCCTTGTCTTTTGCATAAACAACACCTTCCTTCCTAATTCAGACTCGAGTTTCTCCGTGTGTAACCATCAGCCGGACTTCTCGGACCATCTGAATCTCGCCATCTACAAGAAATACTATCACCGATAATTGTTTCCACTCAATTTTACTCCATATACACGGCCATAATCATTCTCAGGCACTGAACCATTCTCGTTGCTGCTGTGTCAATCTCCACCTCGTTCATACATGTTTAGCATCACCAGCGCCACTCTTGTTCTCACTTTGACAGCTCGAACTGAAGCTTGATCTTGTCTTCATTCATGCATACAAGTTCACCATTAATAATCTCCAAAATCTGTATAAGTACAAACCATCATCACTGCCTGGCATTGCTGCTCCATTCGATAACCACCATTAGCCCACTGAATATCGAGAACCAGTTATCATCCATCACTATCTTTTCTTCTGTTTGTTGGAAAATGAGAATCTCTCGTAAAACTGAATATGCTTTCGGTAATGGATGCCATCCATACGTCTTCACTAATTTCCCAAGCACCTGCTGAGGCTCCACATGCTTCAACCATGAGGAATTCATTATCCAATCGAGTGACCTTTTGGGTGTGAGAAGGTTGAGTGAGTGCAGATGGCATAATGATACAAATGCTACTGATTTATAGCAAACCAGGCCAGCCACATTTAGTCGTTGTGGTTGCTGATACATGGAGATACCAGGCCAACATCATAGGTGTTGCTGATATATAGAAATACCATGGCAGCATAATAAGCGCTGCTGATATATAGAAATAGAATACCAGACCAGCATAATAAGTGCTGATGATATATAGAAATATCAGGCCAGCATATTTGATCATTGTGGTTGCTGATACATGAAAATACCAAGCCAACCTCATTTCATCATTGTGGTTGCTGATATAGGGGTGCTTATGGCTGAAAACTATTTCTGCTGGTTTTGGTAAATTTGGGTGTGTGTGAATGGGAAATGAATCTAAACCCTAAACAAATGCACTTCACGAGAGCGCTTTCTGATTCGAGAGATCAATCTATACAATTCTGGCCTAAACCAAGAAATGGCCGTCCAGACTTGCTTCGGTCACAAAGTGAAGGAGATGGGGCTGATCTTAGGGAGGGAAGCGAAGAAGGTGTTGAGATTGTAAAGTTGTTGGCTGTTTATGACTTGTATCAGAATGATGAACAGGCTTGCAATAATGTAAGCAATCAGCTCTGGATGTTTTCTGGATACGGATGACAACACTTGGTTTTTCTGTGTTTTTTCGTGTTGTTTGGAAATAGGCGAAGGACTTATTTATACAAGTCATTGAGCGCAAACCCTCATCTCGTAGGAAGTGGATGGAGTTGAGTGATGGAGTAGTGGGGTTGTGTAGGTGATTGCACGATCACGTCTTAGCCCACTTCCCTCATCATCTTAACCGTCCATACCTCCTGACACATTCTTATATATGGGCGTGTTGCACGCCGCACGCTGTAAACCGCCATACCAATACCCCAGTAAGTATCCCCCAGTTTGTGACATGTTTGATGTCTCGAGTGAATGGGTCGAGTCGTGGGATCCGCAGGAAATAGCACGTGATGCTATTAGGTTAAATAACCAAGTTATTTAAGAAATCGATATTCATGAAATATCGTGTATACTCGATGCATATAGTGTCGAAAACAATCAATAAGAATGAAGCATCGTTGTTTTAAAGCTTAACCGAATAAGTCGCGGATTAAGCGTCTTAAAATATCATCACGCCCAACCATCTTCGAGTGATCGTTTGGAGGACGCATGGGTGAGCTATATCCTGGTAGATCACACCCTGTGGAAGAGTGGCGGATGGTGGTTACCTAGCTTTTAACCTAGGCCGTCCGGCCAAGCTAGTAAAGTTGGACGGACGAGATTGGTTTACGACACTTACTTGCGACCGTTGATGGAATTTTAGGATTTTTAAGAGGTGCGCAAGCATCCTTCTTTGGCTTGATAGAATTCAAGCATGGACATTATTTTTGGTGGGACCGATCGGGCATGCTTGTAGACGGCTTGCCGGTGTACATGTCCATACCGCTTTTTCTAATGAAGGCTTGATTTAGGACACTCAATTTGACAGGAAAAGATGAGTGGCCATGATCTATTTGCGATAGAAATCCATTGCCGCAAAGGATTTGGAAGCCGCGTGACATGTCATCTTTGGGCGCGCGTTTCGAGGCGCTCGGCCATGGTTGGCCTAGACCAGTCGGTCACACACATAGGTGGGCCCACGGTGATCATGTTGACACTCTTGGTACCTCTTAAGTCTATATCTACACATTTTCGTTTAGGCTGGCGAAGATGGATGGACGTGATCGAACTACGACAGATATGCATCACCGCAAACCCTAATTAGGGTTTTAAAACAATCGCGCACACATGACTTTGGCCAAACGGTTTGGAAAGATACGCTTCTCCTTTGAGGAGACCGATCGTGTGGGGACCATGTTGGGCTGACGGTGAACATATGTGCACCTCCCTGATGCTCCTAGGCGCGATCTAAGCCATCCAAACATGCTGATTAAGTTGGATGGTTGAGATCAATTTAAGACGCTAGTGGAATTTCCGTGACCCTCGAGAAACCTCACGCCCATCATGTTTTGGTCAAACGTTCATGGTTCAATGACCATGTCGTGAGCAAGCCGATCAGGTAGGGATAGAGTGGACCCGCCAACGTGTATATTAGCGTTTCACTGATCATTCACGGGATGATCTAAGCCTTCCAACCAGGATGGTGAAGTTGGACGGTCGTGATGATTTTAAGACTGCCTTGAAAAGTCTAAGCTCGTCGAGCTTCTTCTAAAGCAGCGCAACCACCTTATTTTAGGGCTAGCGTTTGACATGCTGTGATGTTCGACCATCTAGGGCATAAGCGGGCCCGCCGTTGGTCATCACGATGATCGCCTACTCTTTCTAGGGTTTGGCTAGGCTTGTTAAAGCGCGCGGCCAACTTGTGTGGCCGTGATCGTTTCTGAGACTGATATGAACAGTCCAGATTTTCTTTAAGGAAATTAAATGCGTTAGATCAAGCTGAAAGTGCATCGACTCGAAATTCTCTTTGTAAGAGAGTAGCTTGTACGGGTATTTCGTGCATGTCTCAAAATTGGCACTTGGAGATTCATGTTACTCTGCTGAGAGTGAACACTCGGTCGTCATGTCATGCTAATAATGAGAGCTCGGCTAGGAACAACACAGGAAACATTAGGCTAATCATGCATTAATTGATAATGCTATAAACTCACAGAATATTTGGGATTGTTGCTACATACACCATTCTGGGTGAATCTTGTGTATTTATCGAATTGCTTCAAATAAATAAAGCGAGAGGTTTTCTGCGCTCATCGCTTATCAAATGGCTTTGTCCTTTGCAGGATGTCAGCATATCAACATTGGTTTTACAATTTTAGCCTTGAACTAAAATCCACTATCAACATTAAGTCCCCTGCCTAGCACGTAATAGTTACACTATTGCAGGGTAGGCATTAGATGGTGATAAATAAAAAGAAATTCACGGGAAAGGTTTCAGCGCGTGTTACCAGGATGGAGTCTGGCTCGTTCTTTGGGCGAGATGCGTTTCTTCTTATTGCACGACACCTTCCCTCAAATATTCGATAAACATCCACTGATCGCTATCCCGAATCTGTGGCCTTTGCAGACGGCAAGTGGAGACTCCTTTTCTTCATGGGATCTTGTTAACTTGTGAAATATAAAGAAAACCCTGAGTCTTCGCCCATCGCAGAATCGTTTCTTTCCTTATCCCAGGTATTGGCCCACGTCAATCTTCTGATTGATCATGATTTTTTTTTATGTTAATACAATCATAACCTTTTCCCGCAGAATCTCATGGAGGCTGCTGGCAAGGACTACTCAGATACCTCTCCAGAAAGAAGCTTCGAAGTCAATAAACCTGAGGCTGATGATGCGTTCGAGGAGGTGATGGCTAAAATTGAGGTTCCGCTTTGCGAGGCTGATCGTGCTATACGGGGCATGTCGATTATGCATCTGCGCATTGCTCGAGAACGCACTCAAAATCTTTTGGCTTCAATCAACAGAGAGGAAAAATGGAGGCATGATGAGGCGTCACAACCACTGGTAAGCACGAGAGCTGAGAGGTCTGCAGCGCGGCTAAATAGGTGCGACAAATTGAATATGAACGTCCTCCGAGTGAAGATAAACGTGATTATGTGATTCGTGATGGTGTGATAATACTCGATTCTGATACTGATGAACCCGCGCGTCCAAAGGTTGTCAGCACAATCTCCCTGTTCCCTTTTTTTTTAGACGAGTATTCTCTTATAATTTGTGAACACTTTCTCCTTGCACCAGTGGCGGCTGAGTCTAAGGTCTTTTTTTTTTACTTGCTTGTTTGAACAAGGGTTTTATAATGTTTTGAGATAAGTTTTCCATCATGACTATATCAGGATCCTCTCAGGCAGTGATGCGCCTTCATGTGATCACACATTATTATTGTGATAAAAAAAGTAATGCCATAATGAAACACCACGAACCTGTCTGTGCTCCTGACATGAGGTCTGCCTGATTCTGTTTGAGTAGACTGCTGAAAGAGCTTTTCCTCTTTTCCTCTGCACATATTCCATCCCTCCAACGTTTTCTAAAGGATATGAAATGTTTCTTTTAGGGTTTTCTTTCTGGTTTAATCTGGTGTGTACTGATAATTTAGGCTAACTCAGAATTTTGTGTCATGTTTAAAAGGTAAATAAATTCCAGAAAGGGAATAGTACTTTGATTAATTGAAAATTGAAACCCTAATAATTATGAATGCAAATAGTGCAATCCTTTTGGAGGAATTACAAATATTGCATTAAAGGGAAATTGTTGGAGGAACTACTACAAAGAACGCTGGAGGAAAATGGTAGTACAACGCTTTTAGGTATTGTAGGGCTTGAGCCATCGTGAGTGTATCGTCACTCCCTCAAGCTTGTCGGTGTGATGATCTTGCAATATCCTCCTAGTATGACATCTGCTACCAAATATGGTTCATCTTCCTTCGTTGCTGGCAAATCAGAGTGGGTAATCATCTTCACCACCATGTTTCAAACTTGAAACGTGGTAATCTTTGTTACCATATCTCCAATTTGAAACAGATTTGGGCTCGGCACAACATCTTGATTCTAGGACACATTGTCTTTGACTGCTTCCAAGCTCTTGGAAAAGCTCTTGAAAGGACCGGCACCCACTCACATATCTTAAAGGCGGTTAGGTTGTTGATCGAAACAAGTCCCTGAGCCTCAGCAGGAAGAGGTTTTACTGTTTGTAAAAAAGGTTGCTCAATGAGACTTACTTGGTTCGGAACCTTTTAAGGTATGAGTTCGGGCTTTCTCCAGGAAGTTGCGTCATATTCGCAAGGTGTTGATACGACAACAAATAATCTTCAGGATTTGACGGTTCATTGGAGATTCTTTCAGGTATTGAAATCGTCAAATGACACACTCCCAGTGATGCTTTGTTGTCGTGTATCCACGGGCGTCCCAAGACCATGTTGTAATTCGGATACTCTTTTACTATGTAAAATTTAGACTGTATTAGAGCATCACCGATTTTAACTTTAAGGTCAATGCATCCATAGGCGTCTCTGAATTATCCTTCTCAGCCCCTGATTACGGTTGGCCTGCGAATAGCTTCTTGTTTTGAAATCTTTGCGGCTCTCAGAGTCTTGACGGTAATGATGTTGAATTCGGAGGCTGCATCAATCAATGTGTTGTCGAACTCGACATCCTTCAAACGAGTGACGGTCAAGAGTCCCCAGTTCCCCTTGCTGGTTGCACCTTCCAGGAAAGACTGAGTTTTCATTGTTTCCCTTTCTGGATACAAGCGCCTTCCTGACACAATGCGGTTGAGGGCTGCATATATGTCTTGACTCTCTACCTTGGATAAATACAAGATTTCACACAAATGTTCCATCATAGACTGTACATTCTTGTGAACAGAATCCCCGGAGATCATGCAGCTCCTAATAGGAAGAGGATCTCTATGAACACCTTCGTTTCCTAACTGGAGCTCTCCTGCCTCTACCTTTTATCTGAAAATGTGCTTCAATTTGTTGCAATCCTTAGTCGGGTGATGGACGAACCTATGGTAACGACATTATTTGGGATTTGCCATCTTTTCCTCGGTCGGCGGACGTCTGATAGGAGGTATCTTGATCGCTTTATCCTGAATCCATGCTTCTAAGAGTTCTATGACTTTATTCATGGTAAATGGAAAGTCCGGGACAGTATCTCCAGCTTCTTGCACAAGAGTTTTGCCCGCTCCCTTTCGAGATGAAGTTGTCTGCGCTGGAGATGTGATAAGCACGAAAGTGCGACGCATTTTAACCCATAAATACATTAGCGAGGACTCATTATTTCTTTAATAAATTTGTTTTAGTTGTTTTTGGAAGAATAAGCTCTTGTGGAAAATTGGTTCGAAAAAATGTTATTTGCACCCGAAGGACACGTGTTATTCGGACTCCCAGCTTTGGTTAGGGGACACCTCAATTACTAAGGGGCATCTCAACGGATAAGGGGCACATTCCTTATTATTTACACCCCCTTCTTCTTCACGGAATTACCAGATTTTGGCGGGAAAATGACTTTCAAAATACAGAAATTTCAGGGTTGATTTTGGACGTAATTTTATGCGACTTCTTCGTGGATTTTGTTTGATACTAACCTGTTTTAACCAAACAGGGATGGTAAGTGACTTTGAATCGAAGAAAAAGAAGATTGCACACGAGAATATCTTGGGTTTTCGCATGCTACCCGAGTATAAATGAGGTTGTTGTTATATAGAGAGGTTTCGAATCAATCTTCCTTGTGTTGTCAGCGTGTGTTTGAAGCATGCAAGATATAAAAATAGGGAAGATGAAGGTACGTGGAAGAGCAAAACAGAGTTTGGAGATTCTGTTGGAGTTATTGTGGAAGATATTGTTGGAGATATACACAAAGATTCTATGATGATTTTTGGTAAGATTTTGTGTGATTTATTCGTGCAAATGGATTTGGATGAAGTTATAGCGGCATAACAGGACTGGTAAGGTGCATAATTCCGAAGAAGGAAAGATATATTCACGATTTTTATAAAAGAGGGAAGAAATATCTCCAGGTTTATGGTTGGGTTTCTGGTGAGTTTTATACGGAACTTAAGTGCAGTTAGGAGAGGATATTCTCCTAGAATGCATATATTTATCATATCAACAGAGTTTGGGAAGTTTTCAAGACAGTTAACGCATGAAGAGAAAGAATAAGGAAATAATCGACGTAAATGGCAGGGGAGTAAAAGAGAATTATTCTGAAGTTAATGTCTGTTGGGTATAAATAGGATGCATGTGGGTCATAGAAGGGTTATGGAGAGTTAGGGGTGAAGTTCTGGTTCATAAAAGAAGTTGTAAACGAGTTCTGCATTTTCAGGGAAGAAGAAGAAGAACGGACTTCCTGAGTCAGTCGCAAAGGAAGAAGAAGAATATTACGTCCACGGACTGTCGCAGAGAACTGTCTTTTATAAACAGTACTCGTTACAGTCCGTTTGGCACGCTTAATTTGAATTTGCAACAACTCTTGTAACAGTGATTTCTGTGACGCCAATACATCATTGCAGATTCATTGTATTACTAGTCTTCCTCAATAAAAATATCATTTTAGCTATGAATTATATTTTTGAGTGTGTTTTTATCATGAGAAGCTAGACCCCTACACTGGGTCGATGGAGGAATCCTAATTTCATACATGGGTGAATTTATTTTATTGTCTATATGAATTTTGCACTAATTAAAATGGAAGTATGATTTGAATTAATTAGTTATCATTTTATTTGATCGGTCATACTTGCTAAAATGTTTGATGTCCCATTCTTACGATTTATAACTAATGTTTTGAGAATCTATCTTGGCAAAAATAAGAGTCCATGTTATTTTATTTATTGAGCGATAAATGTTGAAATTAAATAATTGAAGAACCTTATGTTATGAATTCAGTGGAATCCTATTCCCAGTATCTCTCGCTTTTGCTTTTATTTATTATTTTCATTAAACCTTTAAATTTAATCTTCACAAGTCTTAGAGTTCGAATTTATTACTACAACAACTTCAAAAAATCACATCAAGTTGCACGCTTGGGTTGCTGTTCTGTTGCTGAAGCTCTCCCTTTTCCTCTTTCGCCCACCACGCTCACAGAAGGACCAGTATTATATTGCTTGTTGATGAGACACCTTTTTCCTCGACTCTCATGCGTATCTTCGTTTCGAACAATTCTGGTTCTTTCGAGCAATGCTGGGGCTGTTGTAGACAAATGCTTAGCGGCTTCATGGAGCTCAGAAAATGTTTGAAAGCCCAGATTCTCTAACAAAGCACGGTATATGGGAACCATTCCGTTAATTCATAACTCCACCAAATGGCGTTCGGTGACATTCAGATCATGGCAATCCAACGCCTGAATCTTGAATCTCTTAACGAAGTCGTTTGGATGCTCGTTGTTTCATTGAAAGATTCTTCCGAAGTCTGAAAAGGTGATCTGCTCAGACACAAAGAAATACTTACTATAGAAGGCACTGACCATCTCAATTCAATTGGGTATTCTGTTAGGTGCGATGTTGTTGTACCAGGCGTATGCTCTTCCAGTAAGTGACTTCGAGAACTCTTTCAGTCGAAGAACATGATTATATTCTTGTTCTCCTAAAGATTCCAACAATCGAGAGATATGTTCACGAGCGTTACCAGTACCATCATAAAGAGAGAATTGATAAGAGGTGTAGCCCTTTGGAAAGGTAATCTGTTGTACGTCTTGAGGGTATGGAGGTTGATGCCGGTGCGTGTCCATTGAATTTCTTTGCGTCGGCTCTGGAGGAGTCGCTCCAGGTCCTCACGTGTAATGAAATTAAATGACTGGTCCCTTTCCCTTGGGTGCTCAGGAGAAACACGTGTTTCTTCGTCCATGTAGGCCCGCGCCGTTGAAGTGCTTGCTCCGGGTGTATTGACTGCGCTCGTTGTTGGTTCCGGGGGATGTCGTGACTCCTGTGGAAATCGCTCAGTCAATGTCCTGAGAAAAGTGAGTACCTCTTTCTGAGTTGTAGCCATGTCCGTCTGAACCTTAGAAAGAACTTCCTCCCTTTCCATCAAATCCACAATGGTAACAGGGGGTTTTCCTGCTCTTGTTCCTCCATCCCCTCGCCCTGATGGGGGAGTGGCAGTTGCTCTGGTGACGATCGGAGGTGTTACACTTGAAAAAATACCAGGGTTTGTGGCTGCTCTGGCTCTAGTGATAGGAGGTGTCACGCCCACTGGATATCTCCTGCTCCGCTAGTGTTGGTGATAAAGGAGACGGCTACACAAGATGTATTGATCACATTGGCGGCTCCACTGACAGGGACATCGATACCAAGAGTGTTGTCAGCGCTAGTTCCATCGGAATTGATTGCTGATCCTGACCTAAGATCCACCATTTTTAAATCAGTAAAATTGAATTGGGTTTTGAAGAAATTGACTTCACGACCGAGATATTAATCTCCCATTGTGGTCGCCAATTGTTTATGGGTGAAAACTATTTCTGCTGGTTTTGGTAATTTTGGGTGGGTGTGAATGAGAAATGAATCTAAACCCTAAACAAATGCACTGCACAGGAGCGCTTTCGGATTTGAGAGATCAATCTATACAATTCTGGCCTAAACCAAGAAATGGTTGTTCCAGACTTGCTTCGGTCACAAAGTGAAGGAGATGGGGCTGATCTTAGGGAGGAAAACGAAGAAGGTGTTGAGATTGTGAAGGTGTTGGTTGTTTATGACTTGTATCAGAATGATGAACTGCCTTGCAATAATGTAAGCAATCAGCTCTGGATGTTTTATGGATACAGATGACAACACTTGGGTTTTCTGCGTTTTTTCGTGTTGTTTGTAAATAAGCGAAGGACCTATTTATACAAGTCATTGAGCGCAAACCCTCATCTCGTAGGAAGTGGAGGAAGTTGAGTGATGGAGTAGAGGGGTCGTGTAGGTGATTGCACGATCACGTCTTTGCCCATTTTCCTCATCATCTTAACCGTCCATACCTCCTGACATGTTCTTATATATGGGCGCGTTGCACGCCGCACGCTGTAAACCGCCAGACCAATACTCCAGTAAGTATTCCCCAGTTTGTGACATGTTTGATGTCTCGAGTGAATGGGTCGATTCGTGGTACCCGCGGGAAATAACACGTGATGCTATTAAGTTATTTAAGAAATCGATATTCATGAAATATCGTGTATACTCGATGCATGCAATGCATCGAAAACAATCAATATGTATGAAGCATCGCTGTTTAAAGCTTAACCGAATAAGTATCTGATTAAGCGTCTTAAAATATCATCACGCCCAACCATATTCGAGTGATCGTTTGGAGGACGCATGGGTGAGCTATCCCCTGGTCGATCACTCCTTGTGGAAGAGTGGCGGATGGTGATCATCGAGGTACTTCATTGGTTACCGAGCTTTTAACCTAGGCCGTCCGGCCAAGCTAGTAAAGTTGGACAAACGAGATTGGTTTACGACATTATTTGCGACCTTTGATGGAATTTTAGGATTTTTAAGAGGTGCGCAAGCATCCCTCTTTGGCTTGATCGAATTCAAGCATGAACATTATTTTTGGTGGGATCGACCGGGCATGCGTGTAGACGGCTTGTCGATGTACATGTCCATACCTCTTTTT
Organism: Papaver somniferum; assembly: GCF_003573695.1. NCBI lineage: Eukaryota > Viridiplantae > Streptophyta > Magnoliopsida > Ranunculales > Papaveraceae > Papaver > Papaver somniferum. The sequence continues at coordinate 31,212,879 of NC_039368.1, forward strand.
CTAATGGAGGCTTGATCTAGGCCACTCAAATTGACCGACAAAGATGAGTGACCGTGATCGATTTGCGATAGAAATCCATTGCCGCAAAGGATTTGAAAGCCGCGTGACATGCCACCTATGGGCGCGCGTTTCGAGGCACTCGGCCATGGTTGGCCCATACCGGTTGGTCACATATATAGGTGGGCCCACAGTGATCACGTTGACATTCCTGGTACCTATTAAGTTTATATCTACACCTTCTGTTTAGGCTGGCGAAGATGGATGGACGTGATCGAACTACGACAGATACATCGCCGCAAACCCTAATTATGGTTTTAAAACAATCGCGCATGCATGACTTTGGCAAAAAGGTTTGGAAAGCTACGCTTCTCCTTTGAGGAGACCGATCATGTTGGGCCCACGTTGGGCTGACGGTGAACATATGTGCACCTCCCTGATGGTCCTAGGCGCGATCTAAGACTTCCAAACATGCTGATTAAGTTGGATGGTTGAGATCCATTTAAGACGCTAGTGGAATTTCCGTGACCCTTGAGAAACCTCACGCCCATCATGTTTTGGGCAAACTATCATGGTTCCATAAACATTCCATGAGCAAGCCGATCAGGTAGGGACAGAGTGGGCCCGCCAACGTGTGTATTAACGCTTTACTGATCATTCACAGGATGATCTAAGCCGTCCAACCAGGCTGGTGAAGTTGGACGTAGTGATGATTTTAAGACTGCCTTGAACAGTCTAAGCTCGTCGAGCTTCTTCCGAAGCAGCGCAACCACCCTATTTTAGGGCTGGCGTTTGACGTGTTGGGAGTAGTTCGTGTGATGTTCGACCGGCTAGGGCATAAGCGGGCCCACCGGTGGTCATCACGATGATCGCCTACTCTTGCCAGGGTTTGGCTAGGCTTGTTAATGTGCGCGGCCAACTTGTGCGGTCGTGATCATTTCTGAGACTGATATGAACAGTCCATATTTTCCTTAAGGAAATTAAATGCGTTAGATCAAGCTGAAAGTGCATCGACTCGAAATTCTCTTTGTAAGAGAGTAGCTTGTACGGGTATTTCGTGCATGTCTCAAAATTGGCAATTGGAGATTCATTTTACTCTGCTGAGAGTGAACACTCAGTCTTCATGTCATGCTAATAATGAGAGGTCGGCTAGGAACAACATAGGAAACACTAGGCTAATCATGCATTAATTTATAATGCTATAAACTCACAGAATATTTGGGATTGTTGCTACATGCACCATTCTGTGTGAACCTTGTGTATTTATCAAATTGCTTCAAATAAATAAAGCGAGAGGTTTTCTGCGCTTATCGCTTATCAAATGGCCATGTCCTTTGCAGAATGTCAGCATATCAAAATTGGTTTTATAATTTTAGCCCTGAACTAAAATCCACCATCAACATTAAGTCCCTTGCCTAACACGTAATAGTTATACTATTGCGGGTTAGGCATTAGATGGTGACAAATAAAAATAAATTCACGGAAAAGGTTACAACGCGTGTTACCAGGATGGAGTCTGGCTCATTCTTTGGGCGAGATGCGTTTTTTCTTATTGCACGGCAGCTTCCCTCAAATATTCGATAAACATCCACTGATCGCTATCCCGCATCTGGGGCCTTTGCAGATGGAAAGTGGAGACTCCTTTTCTTCCCGGGATCTTGTTTACTTGTGAAATATAAAGAAAACCCTAAGTCTTCTCCCATCACAGAATCGTTTCTTTCCTTATCCCAGGTATTGGCCCACGTCAATCTTCTGATTGATCATGATTTTTTTTTATGTTAATACAACCATAACATTTTCCCGCAGAATCTCATGGAGGCTGCTGGCAAGGACTACTCCGGTACCTCTCCAAAAAGAAGATTCAAAGTCAATAAACCTGAGGCTGATGATACGTTCGAGGAGGTGATGGCTAAAATTGAGGTTCCGCTTTGCGAGGCTGATCGTGTTATACGGGGCATGTCGATTCTGCATATGCGCATTGCTCGAGAACGCACTCAAAATCTTTTGGCTTCAATCAACAGAGAGTAAAAATGGAGGCATGATGAGGCGTTGCAACCACTGGTAAGCACGAGAGCTAAGAGGTTTGCAGCGCGGCTACAGAGGCGACGAATTGAACATGTACGACCTCCGAGTGAAGATAAACGTGATTATGTGATTCGCGATGGTGTGATAATCCTCGATTCTGATACTGATGAACCCGCACGTCCAAAGGTTGTCAGCACAATTTCCCATGCTACGTTGGTCTTTGAAGAAGATATGGAAGTTGTTCCTACTAAGGGCGTTGAAGCGGAGAACGTCGCTGACTTCGCAGAAATATCCGAGAGGGAAGCTGAGGTAGATCCAAAAGAAGAAGAAGTTGCGGCCTATGACAACGGTATTGAAGCAGACTCCGGCGATGGTGAAGGCACGGTTGATCTCCTTGATGACTAAATCTCCCTGTTCCTTTTTTTTTAGACGAGTATTCTCTTATAATTTGTGAACACTTTCTCCTTGCACTCAGTGGAGGCTGAGTCTAAGGGTTTTTTTTTTTTATACTTGCTTGTTTGAACAAGGGTTTTATATTGTTTTGAGATAAGTCTTCCAGCATGACTATATCATAATCCTCTCAGGCAGTGATGCGCCTTCATGTGATCAGACGTTATTATTGTGATAAAAAAAATGCCATAATGAAACACCACGAACCTGTCTATGCTCCTGACATGAGGTCTGCCTGATTCTGTTGGAATAGACTGCTGAAAGTGCTTTTCCTCTTTTCCTCCGAACATATTCTATCCCTCCAACATTTTCTAAAGGATATGAAATGTTTCTTTTAGGGTTTTCTTTTTTCTTTAATCTGGTGGGTACTGATATTTAGGCTAACTCAGAATTCTGTGTCATGTTTAAGAGGTAAAGCAATTCCTAAAAGGGAATAGTACTTTGATTAATTGAAAATTGAAACCCTAATAATTATGAATGCAAATAGTGCAATCATTTTGGAGGAATTACAAATATTGCATTAAAGGGAAATTGTTGGAGGAACTACTACAGAGAACGCTGGAGGAAAAGGGTAGTACAACGCTTTTAGGTATTGTAGGGCTTGAGCCATCGTGAGTGAATCGTAATTCCTTCAATCTTGTCGGCGCTGATGATCTTGCAATAGCCGCCTAGTATGACATCTGCTACCAAATACGGTTCATCTTCCTTCGTCGCTGGCAAATCAGAGTGGGTAGTCATCTTCACCACAAGGTTTCCAACTTGAAAAGTGGTCATCTTTGTTACCATATCTCCAATTTGAAACGGATTTGGGCTCGGCACAACATCTTGATTCTGGAACACGTTGTCTCTGAGTGCTTCCAAGCTCTTGGAAAAGCGCTTGAAAGGACCGGCACCCCACTCACATCTCTTAGTGGCGGTTAGGTTGTTGATTGAAACAAGTCCTCGAGCCTCAGCAAGAAGAGGTTTTACTGTTTGTCAAAAAGGTTGTTCAATGAGACTTACTTGGGTTCGGAACCTTTTAAGGTATGAGTTCGGGCTTTCTCCAGGAAGTTGTGTCACATTCGCAAGGTGTTGATACGGCAACAAATAATCTTCAGGATTTGACGGTTCATTGGAGATTCTTTCAGGTATTGAAATCGACAAAGGACACACTCTCAGTGCTGCTTTGTTTTCGTGTATCCACGGGCGTCCCAAGACCATGTCGTAATTCGGATACTCTTTTATTATGTAAAATTTATCCTGCGATAGAGCATCACCGATTTTAAATTTAAGATCAATGTATCCATAGGCGTCTCTGAATTCTCCTTCTGAGCCCCTGATCACGGTTGGGCTGCGAATAACTTCTTGTTTTGAAATCTTTGAGGCTCTCAGAGTCTTGACGGTAATGATGTTGAATTCGGAGGCTGCATCAATTAATGTATTTTAGAACTCGACATCCTTCAAACTAGTGACGGTCAAGAGTCCCCCGTTCCCCTTGCTTGTTGCACCTTCCAGGAAAGACTGACTTTTCGTTGTTTCCCTTTCTGGATACAAGCGTCTTCCTGACACAATGCGGTTGAGGGCTGCAAATATGTCTTGACGTTGTACCTTGGAGAAATACAGGATTTTACACAAATATTCCATCATAAACTGTACAGTCTTGTGAACAGAATCCCCGGAGATCATGCAGCTCCTAATAAGAATAGGATCTCTATGAATACCTTCATTTCCTAACTGGAGCTCTCCTGCCTCTACCTTTTCTCAGAAAATGTGCTTCAATTTATTGTAATCCTTAGTCGGGTGATGGACGAACCTATGGTAAATACAATATTTGGGAATTGCCATCTCTTCCTCAGTCGACGGATGTCTGATAGGAGGTAGCTTGATCGCGTTATCCTGAATCCATGCTTCTAAGAGTTCTATGACTTTATTCATGGGAAATGGGAAGTCCTGTACAGTATCTCCAGCTTCTTGCGCCAAGAGTTTTGCCCGCTCCCTTTCGAGATGAAGTTGTCTGCGCTAGAGTTGCACGCTTGGGTTGTTGTTCTGTTGTTGAAGCTATCCTTTTTCCTCCTTCGCCCACCAAGCTCACAGAAGGACCAGTATTATATTTCTTGTTGATGAGACGCCCGCTTCCTCGACTCTCACTCGTATCTTCGTTTCGAACAATTCTGGTTCTTTCGAGCTATTCTGGGGTTGTTGTGGCCGAACGCATAGCAGCTTCATTGAGCTCAGAAAATGTTTGAAAGCCCAGTTCTCTAACAAAGAATGGTATATGGGAACCATTCCGTTAATGCATAACTCCACCAACTGGCGTTCGGTGACATTCGGATCATGGCAATCCAATGCCTAAATTCTGAATCTCTTTACGAAGTTGTTTGGATGCTCGTTGTTTCGTTGAAAGATTCTTCCCAAGTCTGAAAAGGTGAACTGCTCAGACACGAAGAAATACTTCCTGTAGAAGGCACTGACCATCTCACTCCAATTGGGTATGCTGTTAGGTGCGATGTTGTTGTACCAGGTGTATGCTCTTCCAGTAAGTGACTTCGAGAACTCTTTCAGTCGAAGAACATGATTATATTCTTGTTCTCCTAAAGATTCCAACAATCGAGAGATATGTTCACGAGCGTTACCAGTACCATCATAAAGATAGAATTTACCAGGTCCTCACGTGTAATGAAGTTGGATGACTGGTCCCTTTCCCTTGGGCGCTCAGGAAAAACACGAGTTTCTTCGTCCATGTAGGCCCGCGCCGTTGAAGTGCCTGCTCCGGGTTTATTGACTGCGCTCGTTGATGGTTCCGGGGGCTGTCGTGACTCCTGTGGCAATCGCTCAGTCAATGTCTTGATAAAAGTGAGTACCTCTTTCTGAGTTGTAGCCATGTCCGTATGAACCTTAGCAATAACTTCCTTCCTTTCCATCAAATCCACAATGGTAACAGGGGGTTGTCCTGCTCTTGTTCCTCCAGCCCCTCGCGCTGATGGGGGAGTGACAGTTTCTCTGGTGACGACCAGAGGTGTTACACTTGAAGAAATACCAGGGTTTGTGGCTGCTCTGGCTCTAGTGATAGGAGGTGTCACGCCCACTGGAATATATCCTGCTCTTCTAGTGTTGGTGGTAAAGGAGTGGCTCCACGAGATGTATTGATCACATTGGCAGCTCCACTGACAGGGACATCGATATCAGCGCTAGTTCCATCGGAATTGATTGCTGATCCTGACCTAAGATCCACCATTTTGAAATCATTAAAATTTAATTGGGTTTTGAAGAAATTGACTTCACGACCGAGATATTAACCTCCCACTGTGGTCGCCAATTGTTTATGGGTGAAAACTATTTCTGCTGGTTTTGGGAGGGAAGCGAAGAAGGTGTTGAGATTGTGAAGGTGTTGGTTGTTTATGACTTGTATCAGAATGATGAACTGGCTTGCAATAATGTAAGCAATCATCTCTGGATGTTTTCTGGATACGAATGACAACACTTGGTTTTTCTGTGTTTTTCATGTTGTTTGGAAATAGGCGAAGGACCTATTTATACAAGTCATTGAGCGCAAACCCTCATCTCGTAGGAAATGGAGGGAGTTGAGTGATGGAGTAGTGGGGTCGTGTAGGTGATTGCACGATCACGTCTTAGCCAACTTCCCTCATCATCTTAACCGTCCATACCTCCTGACACGTTCTTATATATGGGCGTGATGCTCGCCGCACACTGTAAACCACCAGACCAATAACCCATTAAGTATCCCTCAGTGTGTGACATGTTTGATGTCTCGAGTGAATGGGTCGAGTCATGGGACCCGTGGGAAATAGCACGTGATGCTATTAGGTTAAATAACTAAGTTATTTAAGAAATCGATATTCATGAAACATACTACCATCAATATGTATGAAGCATCGCTGTTTTAAAGCTTAACCGAATAAGTCGCGGATTAAGCGTCTTAAAATATCATCAAGCCCAACCATATTCGAGTGATCGTTTGGAGGACGCATGGGTGAGTTATCCCCTGGTCGATCACTCTCTGTAGAAAAGTGGCGGACGGTGATCATCGAGGTACTTCATTGGTTACCTAGATTTTAACCTAGGCCGTCCGGCCAAGCTAGTAAAGTTGTACGGACAAGATTGGTTTACGGCACTTATTTGCGAACGTTGATGGAATTTTAGGATTTTTAAGAGGTGCGCAACCATCCCTCTTTGGTCTGATTGAATTCAAGCATGGACATTATTTTTGGTGGGATCGATCGGGCATGCGTGTAGACGGCTTGCAGGTGTACATGTCCATACCGCTTTGTCTAATGAAGGTTTGATCTAGGCCACTCAATTTGACCGGAAAAGATGAGTGGCCGTGATCGATTTGCGATAGAAATCCATTGCCGCAAAGGATTTGGAAGCCGCGTGACATGCCATCTTTGGGCGCGCGTTTCGAGGTGCTCGGCCATGGTTGGCCCAGACCGGTCGATCACACACATAGGTGGGCCCACGGTGATCACATTGACACTCGTGGTACCTATTAAGTTTATATCTACACCTTCCGTTTAGGTTGGCGAAGATGGATGGACGTGATCGAACTACGACAGATATGCATCGCCGCAAACCCTAATTAGGGTATTAAAACAATCGTGCACGCATGACTTTGGCCAAACGGTTTGGCAAGCTACGCTTCTCCTTTGAGGAGACTGATCGTGTGGGCCTACGTTGGGATGACGGTGAACATATGTGCACCTCCCTGATGGTCCTAGGCGCGATCTAAGCCATCCAAACATGCTGATTAAGTTGGATGGTTGAGATCAATTTAAGATGCTAGTGGAATTTCCGTGACCCTCGAGAAACCTCACGCCCATCATGTTTTGGGCAAACGTTCATGGTTCTATGACCATGCCGTGAGCAAGCCGATCAAGTAGGGACAGAGTGGGCCCACCAACGTGTGTATTAGCGCTTCACTGACCATTCACCGGATGATCTAAGCTGTCCAACCAGGCTGGTGAAGTTGGACGATCATGATTATTTTAAGACTGCTTTGAACAGTCTAAGCTCGTCTAGCTTCTTCCAAAGCAGCGCAACCACCCTATTTTAGGGCTGGCGTTTGACGTGCTGGGAGGAGTTCGTGTGATGTTCGACCGGCTAGGGAATAAGCCGGCCCACCGGTGGTCATCACGATGATTGCCTACTCTTGTCGGGGTTTGGGTAGTCTTGTTAAAGTGCGCGACCAACTTGTGTGGCCGTGATCGTTTCTGAGACTGATATAAACAGTCCAGATTTTCCTTAAGGAAATTAAATGCGTTCAATCAAGCTGAAAGTGCATCAACTTGAAATTCTCTTTTTCAGAGAGTAGCCTGTACGGGTATTTCGTGCATGTCTCAAAATTGGCACTTGGAGATTCATGTTACTCTACTGAGAGTGAACACTTAGTCGTCATGTCATGCTAATAATGAGAGCTCGGCTAGGAACAGAACAGGAAACATTATGCTAATCATGCATTAATTGATAATGCTATAAACTCACAGAATATTTGGGATTGTTGCTACATGCACCATTCTGGGTGAATCTTGTATATTTATCGAATTGCTTCAAATAAATAAAGCGAGAGGTTTTCTGCGCTCATCGCTTATCAAATGGCTTTGTCCTTTAAAGGATGTCAGCATATCAAAATTAATTTTATAATTTTAGCCGTAAACTAAAATCAACCATCAACAATGGGAATACCAGGCCAACCCCATTTCACATTTACGTTGCAAACACCATTTAACTAATGCTTTAGCTGTTTATGTTCCGGATAATTAGAATTGCGTGTACTTTCTGTAAAAGCATTAAAATAGTGATGTTAGCCAAAATATTAAGTCCTAGCTAATATAAATATGGGTATAAAGTTTTAGCATTTACATGCTTATCAACACCCCCACACTTATATTTTGCTAGTCCTCGAGCAAAACAGAGAATAGATCCGCTCAACAACGGTCATATTATGCAAAAGATTTTTTTTTTTTTGATTCATAAGAAAAGTGAAAACCTGCAAAAATATGGATAATTAACCACACCCCACACTTAAACATTACATTGTCCTCAATGTAATTGAGTCATCAAACGTAGAAATTAAGATGGGAAATGTAAAAATAAAATAAGAGATAGAGTAGAGGGAACAAATCTGATGGGTTGACTCCCGACTTGCCAGTAGCACGTCCTCAAAAAATGTTGGGTTGGTACCCCAAGGTAAGCTGCGAATCATATATATAAAGCCTGAAGAGTTGGGGATCAACCCAACTAATCTGATTAGTCAAAAATATGAACCTGCAGTAAGAAATATTAGTACCCAGAGAGATAAAACTGAATTCATTCTTATTTGAAATATAATTCGAACCTTGAATATTAAGTAAATCAGGTTCGCAGATGATTAGTAAAGATTGTCTAAATAATTGAACAGTTGTTGTACTCCCTAAATCTGGTTCTAAGTCAGCGGAAATAACTTCAACGACTGATATTGGTTCAAATTCAGCTAAGTGGGGCACACAAACATATGTTGGTTCAAATTCACTCGCTGAACAAGGCCTCAATGGAGAAATAATATCACGACTAATAGACACATTCTCATCCACAACAGTTCCATTATAAATATTATCAAGATGATTCAAGGTCGGAGCTTTATCGATTGATGGAACTAGTTGAGACTCGGGAAGAATTAGAGGTTCTAGTTTGGGTTTCCATTTATTAGTGTCTAGCAGCGGTGTAGAGTCTAATAAGGCATTGACTTCACAAATAAAACTATCATCATCAAAATCATACCCAAAATGAGCTAAGCAAACCTCTAATGGATCTTCTGAGTGGCTCTTGCAAAAGTCTTGCGAGTGCATACTTTCTTTTCGCCCGCATCACTTCAGACTAAGGTACCTGGAAAATATTTAAACAAACTGTGTAAAAAGAACTAAAAGAAATTTAAAATAAAAATAAAAATAAATTATATACAAAAAATAAAAATAAGCTATATACAAAAATTGATAACAATCAGAGTGTATTATGCAACCACTCCCCGGCAGCGGCGCCAAGAACTTGGTAGGCTCAGAAACCTACAATAAAATACTGCAAGCGCACAATGTCTAACTAGTAGACAATGGCAAGTACAGGTCGTTCCCACGAGGAGTGTGAAATGCCACTACTAATTAATACCAAGAATAACTAATAAACAAGATGATGTTTAAAGAATTTTCAGAAGTTTGAGACGAAATGAAACAATAAATAATAAAGGTGTAACCAAAATGTGAAAGGGTTATTAGGGTCTTCGATTTCCACCAATTCAATCATATAAAACTTTACTAATCTCTATTTTTACTCAAGACAAATTTCGAATTCAATCTCATGTCTCGGAAGATGGTATGTTTAAATTCTAAATTCTAGTTTCTCCGCTGTAATTTCCTTCGCATCATGGATATTGATTTTAAAGCATTACCTATCAATCCTAAAGCATATCACGTCAAGAGATTTAACCAAAGCACGAAATATCAATTGAAAAGCATAAATAATCAAGAGAATCACATAAACGATTAAACATCAAGCTATATATGAAGAGAAATTAATAGTCAATGAATCATTATTAAAAATATCATCATTGAGTTTATAAAATTAAATTTACTTCCATCTAAACCCTAACAAACAACTTAGGAAACCATGTAAAAAGAAATCAAAACAGCAAACCCCTTTCTTCTCCTTTTCACGGCTGCGTAGCCGCACCCAGCCGGCCTCCCCCTTCTTTTGTTCTTCCCAGTTGATATATACTCATGTTGAGAGACCTAGCAAATAATTTCCTCCAGGCCCGCTTGAATCACCAAAATCCATTTTCATATTCAGGCCCAAATCCACACGTTGTATTCTCGGTCTAAAAACTCGCCTCCACTGAACATACAACAACCCTAATCTTCTGTCCGTCCCGGCCACTATACCACTTTCCATTTATATTCCTAGCCACATCACCAGTTTATAATACTTATAGGTCCAACATCTCGACCAATCACTGGCTATTGCATTACACTTTTCTATCTCTGTCCATTAGCACACCTTCGGCTTCTAGTATTTCTTCTCATCTTGACTTCTTGTTACAGACCAGCAACCAATTCAGTGTGTATCCGGACCCCAGCTTCACTGATCACACGAAAAACACTTGAATCAAACTCAGATATGACCACCGCAATAACTGATCTTCAATCTTTGTCCGTCTTCAGACTATGATTTTAGCTTGAGCTCCATCTGCCAACACACTGTCCACAGCACCACACTGCCCGACTTGCCAGCAACTGCATCGACTAAAGAACAACTAACTTCATCTCGTGTTGTTGCCAAACCCCTGAATTCGACCACCAGTTCCTTGTCTTTGGCATAAACAACACCTTCCTTCCTAATTCAGACTCGAGTTTCTCCCTGTGTAACCATCAGCCGGACTTCTCTGACCATCCGAATCTTGGCATCTACAAGAAATACCATCACCGGCAATTTTTTCCACTCAATTTCACTCCATATACACGGCCATAATCATTCTCAGGCACTGAACCATTCTCGTTGCTGCTGTGTCAATCACCACCTCGTTCATACATGTTTAGCATCACCAGCGCCACTCTTGTTCTCCCTTTGACCGTTCGAGATGAAGCTTGATCTTGTCTTCATTCATGCATACACGTTCACCATTAATAATCTCCAAAATCTGTATAACTACAAACCATCATCACTGCCTGGCATTGCTGCTCCATTCGATAACCACCATTAGCCCACTGAATATCGAGAACCAGTTATCATCCATCACCATCTTTTCTTCTGTTTGTTGGAAAATGAGAATCTCGCGTAAAACTGAATATGCTTTCGGTAATGGATGCCATCCATAAAGACATGTGGCTGAGTAAACGGCCACGTCGTCACTAATTTCCCAAGCACCTGCTGAGGCTCCACATGCCTCAACCATGAGGAATTCATTATCCAATCGAGTGACCTCTTGGGTGTGAGAAGGTTGAGTGGGTGCAGATGGCATAATGATACAAGTGCCGCTGATTTATAGAAAACCACGCCAGCCACGTTTAGTCGTTGTGGTTGCTGATAGATGGAGATACCAGACCAACATAATAAGTGTTGTTGATATATAGAAATACCATGACAGCATAATAAGTGCTGATGATATATAAAAATACCAGGCCAGCATATTTGATCATTGTGGTAGCTGATACATGGAAATACCAGGCCAACCTCATTTCATCATTGTGGTTGATGATATATGGGAATACCAGGCCAACCCCATTTCACATTTACGTCGCAAACGCCATTTAGCTAATGCTTTAGCCGAGCTAATGCTTTAGCTGTTTATGTTCCGGATAATTAGAATTGCGTGTACTTTCTGTAAAAGCATTAAAATAGTGATGTTAGCCAAAATATCGAGTCCTAACTAATATAAATATGGGTATAAAATGTAGCATTTACATGCTTATCACCCTTCGACCTGGGGAGGATGGTAAAGATGTATGCATGGATGTTACGGGTGTTTCACCCTTTACTACCGCCAGCACTACATCTTTCACACCAGGCCGGACTATCTCTATGGCAGTCACTCGGAAACGTAACAAATATATGGAGACATGTTCTGCACATGGATATGAGTTTCAAGTCCTAGATTTTTCCACTTTGGGAGAATTGGGTGATGAAAGGATTGCATTCTTAAAGAGGTTGCGCAACTGTCTCCTTAGCCGTGATGCTAATTACAAGTTTTATAACTCTCTTTTTTATAGACTTGGTATCGTGATTCAAAAAGGTGTAGGTTCCCATCTTGTTGATAGGCTACCTGCTACCGAAATATATTAGACCTTATTTGTATGTAATATATAAGAAGATGGCCCATCTCGTGGCCTGTGTTTGAACACCCGGAAAACGGAGGTTTTCTGGCCTCGGGTTGATCCAAGGAGTACTGAGCCAGGCGTCTTCCCAACTGACATTGGCAGACCAACACAGGGTGTGCGTTTGCTTGGTGGACCAGTGATCCTAGAAGATCAGTTTTGCAGTGACACTATTCTGTCCAGGGTTGACAAAACAACCCATCTGATGGAATGTATCAAAAAGTTAAAGGACCCTCAGAGCGAGCTTCTCCTTCTTCGTAACTGTGCAGGTGTCTCCAAGTTGTATTTCACCATGCGAACCACTCGACCCCAGGTTATGCAGGCATCTCAGGCTCGTTTCGATGACAAGCTTATGCAATATCTGCGCTATCTGATCACTGCTGATGGTGCTGGGTTTGGTGGGTTGCAGCAGCGTATTGCAACCCCTCCACTTCCGGAGGGAGGACTAGGGGTGTATACAATGGCGGATACCATCCAGTATTGTTACATATCATCGTGTGTGCAAAATGAATATCTTCAAAACACGATCCTACAAGGCACCACAGATCCAAGCCCTCACCTCCAGAACGCACTGACACAATACCTGCAAGTGTGTGGTTTATCATCTTCGTCTTTCAACATAAGTGACATCGCCCCACGGCCCATGCATCTACTGGCGAAACTCTACTTCGATGCAATCACGAAGAGTATTCCAACCACTGAAATGATGACAGAATGCGACCCCATACTCTGGCAATGTAATAGAATTGCCCATGCGCAAGACTACCTCAAGGACATACCTATTCCAGGCTTAAATTAGACCATTGGCCCTATCCAATTCAGGTTAGTGTTGCAATACCGTCTTTGGATACCTCTCTTTGACGAGGATAGTTGTTGTTCATGTTGTAACATGATTATGGATCGTTTTGGAGATCATGTTGTTCACTTTGCTAGTGAAGTTGGCCTGAAACACCGCCATGACATGGTTCGAGATATTCTGGCAGAATTATGCTATAAATACGGTGTGGCAGCAAGGAAAGAAGCTTCAATTGGTCATGCATCTAGCAGAGGTACCCCGCTCAAACCAGCTGACATTATGGTTTACAATTGTGTTAACGGTAGGGATATATGCTTTGACGTTACCGGTGTCTCTCCATTATCCAAGGGTGGGAATCGTAGTTTCACACCTGGCCATGCCATTTGTGCTGCAATTACCCGAAAGCGTACCGAATACGCAGATTTATGTTCAACACATGGGTATAGTTTTGGTGTTTTGGATTTTTCGACTCTAGGAGAACTAGGTGAAGACACTATAGACTTTTTGAAGAGATTGAAGAATTGCATGGCTACTCACGATGTTAACAACAATTTAGGCGGTTCTTTATTTCATAGGCTTGGTATTATTATCCAAAAAGGCATTGGGTAGCAACTTGTTGTGTGTCTCCCTGCCAAATCTTTGTAATTTGACTCTTGGTTTTGCTTAATAAAAGACTTCTGGCTCCCTTTCATAATAATAATAATAAGGATAAAAATAAATAAATAATAATAATAATAAATAAATGGTTATTTATTGCCACCAAGATCGCAGATCACTGCTCCCTGGACTTCCATGCCTGGTATCTCGACGACGGTACTATTGCGGGTGACACACTTGAAGTATCTAAAACCTTGAAGATTATTCAGGAGGATGGTCCTACGAGAGGTTTACACTTGAACATTACCAAAACTGAAATCTTTTGGCCCTCTCTTGATTCGAGATGTATAGCAGATGGTGTTTTTCCCACTGGTATTGGTAGGCCAACAACTGGGATGAAGTTATTAGGAGGTCCAGTCAGTTTAGACCTCAAATTTTGCAGTGACATGGCTTCCAGTAGGGTGGATAAGACTTTACAACTAATGCACAAGGTAAAGCAGTTACAAGACCCACTGAGTGAGTTGCTGCTCCTGCGGAATTGCATAGGGGTCTCGCGACTTTATTTTACTCTCCGTACCACCATCCCCTTGGACCTACAGCCTGCAACTTCACATTATGACCAACAACTATTTCAGTATTTGCGGGAGATTGTGGTTGGTGATGATGGTGGGTTGGACTGGTCCAGCAGCGTATGGAGACTATGCCAATTAAAGATGGAGGGTTAGGGGTTTATAATATGGCAGATACTGGTAAATATTGTTATTTAGCTTCTCATGTTCAAACCCAGTATCTTCATAATAGTATTTTGAAGCTTACATCCTCAACTCCATGTCACAGTTTTGACCAAGCCTTGGATTCATTCATACAAGCTTGTGGTTTAACTGGTTCCAATTTCAACATTGCAGACGCTGCCCCCCATTATATGAAGTCTTTGGCAGCGATTTACTTCGGTGTTGTTAGGAATACTTTGCCCTCTATATTTGCTTTGAATGAACGTGAATCTTTATTATGGCAGTACAACAGGCAGGAACATGCAATGGATTTTCTAAAATCCATACCTATTAGTAGGTTGAATCAGTCGGTTGGATCGAGACAGTTTAGTGTTGTTTTGCAGTATCGTTTAGGTATACCTTTTTCGATGTTGACAGTCTTTTCTCTTGTTGTGACAGGCCTATGGATATTTATGGCGACCACACATTACATTGTGCTAGCGAAGTAGGTATAAAATTCCGGCATGACATGGTCAGAGATGGTTTTGCAGATATGTGCTATAAAGCTTGTATTGCTGCAGGGAAAGAAGTCTCTTTGGATTTCCTCGCAGACAACGGTAACCCCTCAAGGCCTGCCGATATTGTCGTTTACAACTGGGAAGATGGAAAGGATGTTTACTTTGATATCACCGGAGTTTCTCCCTTCACGAGTGCTAGAACCCGTAACTTCACACCAGGCCATGCTATTAATGCCGCAGTCTCACGCAAAGTTAACAAGTATTTGGACATATGCACTACACACGGATATGACTTCAAAGCTTTGGCTTTCACAAGCTTAGGTGAACTCGGGGAAGACACCATTTTATTTCTTAAACGTGTGGGAAAATGCCTTGCTAGGCATGATGCTAATGACAAAGTTGGGTAGTTCTCTCTTTTATCGATTAGGCATTATTATTCAAAAATGTGTTGGTGCCCAACTTGTCGCCCGGCTACCAACCAACTCTTCGTAAAAAATATGTTTTTATATAATATTAATAATAATAATAATAATAATAATATGCAACAAGGCTGGTGTAGCTGCTAGAAAAGAGGTTTCTTTGGGATTTTTGGCAGATGGTAATGGTTTAAAACCAGCTGACATTCTTGTATACAACTGGGAGAACGGTCAAGACACTTGCCTTGACGTTACAGGGGTTTCGCCCTTCACGGGTGGTCGACTTCGCAACTTTGTTCCGGGACATGCTATTTCTATGGCTATCCATCGCAAGTGTGCCAAATACTTGGACACTTTCACATCTCATGGCTATAGTTTTGGGGTTTTATCCTTTTCTACTTTAGGTGAATTAGAAGATGATTTTATTGCTTTTTTGAACCGGCTGAGAAATTGCTTAACCAATTATGATGCTAATTCTAAGATAGACAGTTTTCTTTTTCATAGGATAAGTTTAGCTATTCAAAAAGGAGTTGGGCGCAACTTGTTGCTAGGCTCCCAACCAACCCCATGTAAATAAAAATTATAATTAAGAAAATTTCAGTGGAAAAAAAAATAAAAAAAAATAATTATTTATATTTTCAAAAAAGAAAAATAATAAAAATAAATAAATAATAATAATAATAATAATAAGTATTGTTACTTAGCTTCCCGTGCTCAAACCAAAGTTTTACTGGACACCATCCTACGAAGTACGTCACCACCTGAGTCGAGTCCAAGATATGAACATGCTCTTCAGATTTTCAAGCAGGCATATGGTTTATCAGCCCTCAGCATCAACGACACTTCCCTTCAACATATGAAGTCCATGACAGTACGATACTTTGATGCAATAAAGGAAAAGTTATCTACTAGCTTTGTTTTAAATGACCGTGAATCTTTCATGTGGCAATGAAATCGAAAGGAGCATGCAATGGACTTTCTCAAGGACATTACAATAAGCGGGTTGGATCAGGAAGTTGGACCACGTCAATTTAGCTCTATCCTCAAATACAGGTTAGCCATTCCTTTCATTGCTGAGGACAGTCAATGCATCATTTGTAACATACCAATGGACATATACGCGGACCATGCCCTTCACTGTGCCAGTGAGGTAGGCTTGAAATTCAGGCACGACATGGCTCGTGACGTATTCGCAGACATACGCTACAAGGCGGGAGTGGTTGCAAGAAAAGAGGTCTCGATTGGTTTCTTATCAAATGATGCAACTGGTAGAAAGCCGGCCGACATTCTAGTATACAACTGGGAAGATGGGAGGGACGTATGCTTTGAAGTTACAATTGTCTCGCCCCTAACAACTGCCAGAACTCGAAGCTCCACCACAGACCAAGATATTAAAGCCGCAGTCACAAGAAAGCGCACCAAATATTTAGACTTATGTGAAACACATGGTCATGGTTTCAACGTGTTGGCCATTACTACCTTATGAGAACTGGGAGAAGACACTATTATCTTTCTCAAGAGATTGCGCAATTGCCTTGTTAGTCAGGACGCCAACTCTAATGTAGGAGTTTCTCTCTTTTATAGGCTTGGTATTGTTATTCAAAAAGGTGTAGGGTCCCAACTTGTTGCTAGGTTACCCTCCGCCGATATTGTTCCTAATTTCGATTATGATTAATATAAGCCTTCGTGGCTTCCTTTTTTTTCCAGAAGGGTGTTGGCGCGCAGATTGTAGCCCGACTCCCTCCTGTTTCTGTGTAACCTATACTCTTTGGTTTCAATAAAAGCCCCTCGTGGCATCTTTTAAAATAAAATAAAATAATAATAATAATAATAATAATTGTTCGGTTGAAAAAAATAAAATAATAATAATATTAATAATAAAATAGGGGATTATAGGGCGTGGGACCGGTCATGGCTAGGGCATGGACGACCGGCTAGTAGGTTCAGTACCGTTACACATTTCCGTATTTTTTATTATTTTTTAATCACGTGAAGGAAATATGGAGAAACTATGAGTTTTGCTCAAACAAGGAAATTTTGCTCGAATGAAGGAGTTTTCATGAGATTGGGAAAAATAATAAAATAAAAAGAAGAGACGTGGGACCGGCCGGTCGATGGGCCCAGTCCTTTAGGCGCCTCTTTATTATTTTATTAATATCATTTTTCTTCCCTATTTTGCATAGGTTTCCTCGTTTTTCCATATTTTTGAATGCTCGTTCGTGCATTTGGGTGCTCTTCGTGCATCATTGTTAAGTACACTCACACCATTTTCTCGAGGATTACTCGGTGGTGGCCCAGATGCCCGATCAGTGATTATTTATTACTAATTCATGGAACTCAACTGAGAATCAGTCATGAAACTGAGTAATAAAATAAATTGAGTATCTATGACTAATCCATGGAATTCAGCTGAGAATCAGCCATGAAACGAAGTAATGAGATAGAATTATTATCAATTACTAATTCATAAGCCATGGAACGGAATAATGAGATAAAATTATTATCTATTACTAATCCATGGAATCCAGCTGAGGATCAGCCATGGATCGGAGTAATGAGATAAATAGATTATTTTCTATGAATTCAGTTGATGAATGACACGCTAGAATTAATCTATGAATTGCTCTACACTGCCATACGATATGTGTAGGAGCGAGTTTATTCGAGAATCGAGGTATGAGATGATGGAAGCATCATACTCGTTCTGAATATTAGTCGTGTATAGTCAGGGAACAAAAAACAGTGTGACGTACTGAAGACGTTAGCGCTCTATACTTGCATGCAATATGTCTAGGAGCCGTCCAATCGTTAAGAGATTCCATACACATTCTCTTTTCATAGTCAGGTAACAACTGTTAGAGCATTTCTCGGTTGAACCCACTAGCGTTGGTATTTCAAGTTAGTTGTCAATTTTTAGTTGCCAAAATGCATTCTTGATTTAGTATACTAAAGATAGTTTCGGACTAGATTAAGACTAAGAAGTAGAATCGAAGCTATCCTTGAAGGATGAAGTTTGAAGACTACAAGAAAACATCGACAAGGACTTCATCAACAAAGGTATGAGTTAATTGATTTCATTTGGATTATTGTTAAATTCTACCTTTTTAATCTATCCAAACAAATGCTCACTCTATGGAACAATTCCTATGATGGTAAATGTACATTTATGTATATATACTCGAGGTTATTTGAGCCACGACTTTTTTGATAATAACCTTTATCTTTGGAAAGGTTATCATGTTATAGTGAATGAGCTTACGAATTCAACAAGCCAAGAATCACTCAATTCCGAGTTATAACGATGACGTTATGAGTGATTTATTAAAGTAACAATTATAAGTGTTGTTGTAATTGTTACAGTTCGTTAGTACGAAACAATCCACGGACTGTTTGTAACAGTTCACGGACTTGAGCCCAATTACTTGACTAGAAGACATTTTTGGTCATGTTGTGATGTTTCCTTATCTAGGCAAGATAGCTATTACTCCAAACATATTTGATTACCATATTAAAGTGTTTGTGATTCCTTCCTAAGTTAGAATGTGATTTATTCACATAAATACAATATTTGCTAATTAATTATTTATTTAATTATTTTTGCAAGAGTTGTAACTTAGGAAAGACTTCCAAAATTAGGAGAGTCTTGAAAAGGAAAATAGCTTTGTTTAGCTTTCAAGTTACCTTTCACTACAAATAAAGGGTTTATGAGTGCTACACGTTTTTCATCCCCTTTGGAAAATTGGTGTAAGCTTATAAGGTTGTTTTCCATGTCTTATGTTCTTCGTGAATAAAAGTGTTCTTTGTACTGGGGATCACAAAGCCAAGTTGGGTTTAATCTTCGTGATTGATTATACATCTTGTAATCTAGGTTTTTCACCTCTTGTCTATTCTAAGGTTTTCTCTTCTGATATAAAACCATTCAAGAGTTGTTGATCATAAACCCTAGGTTTTGATAGATTTCAGTTTCCGATCGTATACCAACACTTGTTAGTCGAAATCGAAAGCTATAAAGAAAACTTCGATTAAGGTATCTCGTAAAAATCCTTAAGAATTTTTAAACAAGATATCTCTAGATTTATTATAGTTGTTCTTGTTGTAGAATTATTAAGGTTTTTTAAACTTGGAAATTGATCTTTGGAATCGCCCAAGTTCACTTACAAAAATCAGGTTCACGGATTCCTTGTGTGTATGCATACTGATTGTAAGTTAAAACCCTAATATACAAGTTTGTTTCGGTATCTCTACTTTTATTTGGTAGTTGTTCGAAACAAACACAAGATTTCCAAAACCTTATTTTACATCTAAAGGGTAATCAAATCGGCGTTTTTGTGAAAATTGAACATCTTTTGAGTAAACTCTCTATTCAAAGATGTTCTAAAGAGTCCACTATACCAATCGCTTCTGACCCAACTGCAAATTCAGTTCCAGAAGCTGAGTTCCAAACCCTTCCAATTTGGAAAGATGTTCTTGTATCTTCCTCTAATCAAGGAAACTTCACATCGCTCGTAAGGAAGAAATATCCTAACAATTTCGTTAAGTCTGTTCACTTTAATCACTCAGGTGATCAAAAAGTTTGTCTCTTTTGTGATTCAAAAGGACATATTGAACGGAAAAGAAAATCAAGGTTGAATGACAATTCTATTGTTCGACTTAGACACACCTTATATTTAATTCTCAAAGGTGTAACTGACATTCGGATGTCTAAACCTATTGGTCTTAGTACTCACCGTGTGAATTCTTCAAGGAAAGTCAGTTCAATTTGCTCATCGAATGTTCGGACAAATTGTAGTGTTAATACAATTGGGTCTAGGATATTTCAAAAAGGTCCTTCTTAACCTAATGAGAAGGATGATGTTCAAGATGTGAAAAAGTTTCCCGTAGATAGAAGCAATAGTGGAGATATGAAGGACGACCTTAACTTGATAATTGAAGGATACAAGGATCTGATCAACATGCTGTCAAAATCCCCCGAACAAACTTCTTCTGGTAAGGACTCGAACTCTGTATCTTATTTTGATAACAGTAAGTTTTATGATAATTTTTCACATCAAAAAGGATTCTATCCTAGAATTGGAAGGAAAAAGAGACTCAACCGTGAACATCATTCATTTAATGAGCTTAGGGCTCATACTTGTGCTAATTAATCACAAGGGTTGAATGCTTACTCATAAAAATACTGTTGAGTAAGATGTGTTAATAATCAGGTATACTTTCGGAAAAAGTGTTTTCTGTTTAGTTGAGTTATTTTCTTATCATCCATAGCTAAACTATTGTCCACAGACAGCTTTGCCTAAGTATTGGTTGTGTCTCAAGAATCTCGTCGTTTGTTTTCTTTTTTTTTAAAAAAAAAAAAAAAAAAATTGTTGCAACTATATTGCCTGATACTCTTGTGCTCTAAATTGTTTCTCTATGGAGATATAAAATTTATTGAGCCAAATTCTGTGAAAGAAAATCTTCACGTAGCAAAAGTGTACTAAGGTACAACTAGTTTTTTTTTAATTTTTTTATTGGATTCGGAATTTGTTCATATGGGTACCCATTTACTTGTCATGAACTATCTTTAGAAACCCTAAAAGTTACATTCCCTTTAAACTATTTTATACCGAACCTATTGAGTCATGTACGCGTACTCTAGGTTATTGTCGTTTTGTCAAGAAGGTCTTCATCTTCCCGCATTGGAGGTTTTGCAAGAGGTTTTATTGATAAAGGTATCGGTTTCGAGTCAAAAGGGAGGAAGAAAAGAACCCTAGTAGAAGATTATGATCAAAATCCTAATGCCTCATGCTACTATGTCTATACTCATCAGGATGTTGAGAATGAGGACATGGTTTCTGCTGAAGTGGTTCATGATTTTCTTAAATACTTTGATTAAGCAAAACTGCAACTCGTTGATACTATGAAGGGTCTTGATGTTAAGAACTGAGTTGAAAAAGATTATTATGACCTTGTTCTCATGAAGACACATGTTAAAGATCTTCTCAAATGAGGATATCTTTCTGAAGAAGCAATGGATGCTGTTAATCACAAGCTCAAAGGACTTAAGACTCGTGGTGACTCCGGAAATGGTCTTTAATTGTCGTTCCTGATCGGTTTTGTTAGTTTAGGAGTCTTTTGATTTTTGCTTGATTGATTTTTATTTTGTCTAGGAAAATTCTTACGAGAATTTTTTTCTTGTGTTTTAAGAAGGATAACTAGAGTTTGGAATAGCAATTATTGTGATTATACAACTATTTTCATCTTGCATTGTTTTTAGATTTATTTATTTAAATTCTAAAGTTTATTTGGAAGATGATTTTGCAGTATTAATCTTTATGGTTTCATATATTGCAACTTGTTATGGGATATGTGTGTTTGCGTCCGTGAACTATGATTGTCCCATGCATATATGTCAAAATTTAAGTCTTTCTTATGTCATTATGCAAATATTGATTGAAGATACGATGAACTTTTGTCTACAAAGATTAAGTCTATTATATGTCTCTATGCAAATATGGATGAAAAATAGAATGAATATTTCGCAGTATTGGTCTTTCCCTGATCCACATCTTTGTGTATATATTGTGCGGCCCCATAAGTTCTTTTATGTGAGTACTTTCGATTAAATTAATCATGTGTTCTCTTGTTATTAATTTAATTGAGTAGTTTGGATACAAATTCATGTTTCATATTATTTGTTAATGTCCAAAAAAATCCTTCTTTTCTTGTGAAAGTAAGGTCGCTCTTGTTGTTCTTTCGCGAATGACATTTTATAGGGGAGAGTTCTTATTTGAACTTGTGCTTAATTGTCAAATCTTTGTGGGGAGTGCGGCTGTGGAATATTGCAGGAGTTATCTTGTATCTTTATAAACTCCTTGATGAATGCATTTGGTTTCGTCTATATGATTGCATCTAGAAAAAGTTGATATGTTGTTCTCCTTTGGTCATGAAGTATATCCATGGAAATTTCATTAGGATCCCACTAGTTTTCGTACCTTTGACAATTTTATTGACAAAAAGAGGGAGAATTAATGTGTAGTTCACACTACAAATACACATGGTTTACGAATCATTATGTAAGGGGGAGTGGTTTTCATGTGATATGAAGTATTGACTAAGGGGGAGTGATACATATCACCATAGTATGTTGTCAAAGTTGTGATACAATTGGACTTTGATGTTGTGTAATAATACTATGACATTGTATAACAATGATTGAGAGCAACTGTTTTCTCATTGTTATAGCTACGGATCTTCAACAACTATGATGCTGAGTTGAACACGTTTAGAATCATTAGAGTACTTGGAAGTGACGAAGATTTCAAGTAATGTTGAATAACCAAGGAAATCAAGCATTTTGATTGAGAGCTACGAAGTTTACTTTTTTTTGTATTCCATATGTATTGATAGTTTTGTCACTAAAATTGACAAAGGGGGAGATTGTTAGAGCAGTGCTCGGTCGAACACGCAAGCGTTGCTATCTCAAGCTTGTTGTCAAGTTTAGTTTCCAAAACTATAAGTCTTGATTTCTAGTCTACTTATAGCTAAGTCTCAGATTATGATAGAAAGTGTAGTTGATCTTTACACTTCACGACGTTCATCGATTGAAGACGAAGAACTACTAAGGGGAGCTTGTAGAACTTCATCAACAAAAGTTATGTGGAGACTTGAACTCATCTATCACTCAAAAGTCTATCTACTCTATATCCTATTTGAGAAAAAAGTCGTATAACTATATAGAATTCAATTATACACATTTAATATTTCGAGCTGAGGTCAACTCACTTACATATTTCTCGAAATATGTGTTATTAAGCTTTCGCTTTAACCAAGTTCATCTTATATTTTTGAAGAAAGTCAAAAGATGATCATGTGAAAATCACCTGATAACATCTTACATGATTTGTGTGAGACAGTCATTTGATGTAGACTCGGAATGTATCGTATTGATCATTCGATCACTTGAAAATTGCTTTGAATCTAGTAGTTTGTGTGAGACAGTTATTGTCGTCTTCCAAGAATGTTTCAATGGTTGAAATGGAGTTTAGAACAATTGGATAATCATAGTATGCGTACTTGCTTATATGTAATCCAAGTCCGGGAACCATGGTATGCATACCCGTGTGCGTACTAGTTGGTTTTGTGAAAGTTCGGGAACCTTGTATGCGTACCGTTACGCGTACTGGCGTAAGGTTCAGGTCCGGTAATTTCTGCTGTGTTTGGAAGGTATGCGTACCACTTCGCCTACTGGCGAAACCCAAACTTAGTCAGGCTACTTAGGTACGTGTACCCGTATGCATACCTAAGTGGATAATGTTCTAAAATCGGTTTGTTCGTGAACTAATAAATTTATATAACAAGGATGCAATCTTTTGCAAACCGTGGCTATAATGTTCATGACTTGATTCGAGTGAATCAAAATCGATTTTGTTTCAATTGTGTCTTGTATACTTCTATGAGAATATAATCAATTGAACAACTCTAGAACTAGTTTCATTTGAGTCATTTGAACTAGTTATGGTTAAGATGAATAAGGTTGATATGAAAATGTTCATATGGATAACTTCGGTTAACTATTATTGATCCAACAAGGTGCACACGTTTAGGTACGGTTACTCATATCTAAATGACGTCACTTTTCATTTGTGTGTAACAAGCTAAGTTCGATCTAACGGTTGAAAGATATTAGCTTGAGTCTAATCAGGTTTTCATCTAACGGTGAATATTGAATGCTTTATTACCAAGGTATCATTGATTGCAAACCCTTATTTGAAGACTATATAAAGGAGAACTCTAGCAACTGGGAAACCTAATCCCCACATCTCTTGTGTGATACTAGTTTTGACTAGAGTCGATTCTCCTTTAACCTTAGGTTTTTCCACGAAACCTTGTAGGTTAACCACTTAAAGACTTCATCGGGATTGTGAAGCCAGACCCAACTATTTTCTCTGTAGTTGGTTGTTCTGATCTTGTTGTTTCTATCGTGATTGAGTACTATCTTCTCTAAGATTTGCACGATATTTAATCTCCTATATGCAAGATAAAAAGTAGTCACAAACATCTTCGTCTCATCGTTTGTGATTCCACAATATCTTTTTTCGCTACCATACAATTAAGATTATTTGAGGTGATTGATATTTCTAGGCTGTTCTTCAGGAATATAAGTCCGGTATATCAACTGGTTCTTGTTCACCTTGATTTATCAAAAGAGGGAACAAAACTCGTAGGTTTATCTGTGGGAGACATATTTATCTATTCAATAGACTTTTTTGTGTGAGAAAGATTTGTTTATCAAGTCTTCGAATTTGGCTCTTAGAAACTATTAGTTGTGGGTGAGATCAGCTAAGGGAATCAAGTGCGTAGAGTCCTGATGTGATTCAGAGACATAAGAAGCGCAATTGTACCTTGATCAGTGTGAGATTGGTTAGGTCTCAACTACATTCTTGTCTGAAGTTAACTTGGAGTAGGCTAGTGTCTGTAGCGGCTTAATACAGCGTGGTATTCAAATCTGGACTAAGTCCCGGGGTTTTTCTGCATTTGCGGTTTGCTCGTTAACAGAACTTCTGGCGTCTGTGTTATTTATTTTACGCAATATATTTTTTTATACAATTGAAATATCACAGATCGTGCATAAGATTCAATCAATTGAGAATCCAACCTTTGGTTTTTGATTATATTGATTGACACTTAAACATTGGTTTTTGGTACCGTCAAGTTGTTTCACATAATAATCAGGATCGCGGATTTCTATCTGTTTGATTTGCTAATTACATTGTGAAACAGAGATACAAACTCTTGGATATATTTCCATTGATTGAGTCTGACTGTCTAGTTGATTCTCTTAGAACTACATTGGAGTTTTCCCATACAAATTGCTAAGCGAAATATTGCGTGTGATTGTTAGACCCCCCGCTTTTTCACTGAATTCTCTCTATCTGACAGAGATTTCACCCTATGGCACTACAATAGAATGCTCATGCCATGGACTTCGTAAAGTCCATACCTAACGGTGGACTTAACCAGGCTATTGGCCCAAGACAGTTTCGATTTGTGCTCAGCTACCGGTTTGGCATACCTCTCTTTGGTAAGGATAATATATGCTCAAGTTGCAACAAACACATGGACGTACTCAGAGATCATGTCTTGCATTGTGATAGTGATGTCGGGATTAATTTCTGGAATGACTTGGTGAGAGTTGTCTTAGCCGACATGTGTTATAAAGATGGAGTTGCTGCTAGGAAGGAAGCTCCCCTGGGGTTCTTGTACGATAATGCAACCAGTCTCCGACCCGCTAATATCATGGTTTATACTTGGGAAGACGGCAAAGACCTTTGTATGGATGTTACCGATGTCTCTCAACCTTTCTTCTGGACATGCTATTTCGGCCGCAGTCACTCGCAAACGTACTAAATATCTAAAGAAGTGTTTATCGCATGGTTACGATTTTGGTGTATTGGCATTCTCAACTCTGGGCGCACTTGGTAACGAGACTATTTCTTTTCTAAAGAGATTGAGAAATTGTCTAGTCAGTCAGGATGCTAATCAATTAGATAGGTGGCTCTCTCTTTCATAGACTAGGCATTGTCATTCAAAAAGGTGTTGGAACCCAGCTTGTGGCTTGGCTACCAGCTACTAACGTGTAACAGTTTGTCTTTTTTTTTTTAATAATAATAACCGAACAACAATTTATAATAATAATAAAGAAACCGTGGGACTGGCGCCTAGCAGCCGACAATGCCGCCTGCACCATGGTCGATCCTACTCATTTTTTTTATGTTATTGTTATTTGTTATTTCCTTTTCAAAGGACTCCCTCTTTCAATCAAGCTCTTTGATATTTCCACACCTTATAAAATACTAGAACTTGGCCCGTGCCGTAACGCCACGGCCATGAAAATAAATGAAAAATATTATTTTTACCGGTGTTATTCATTTGTTGTTACTGTTTAAAATGACAATTGTTCTTCATACATTTTGTTATTATTTTTTCTTTTGTATTTGACCGAGCTTATTTTAACAATTGAAAAATCAAGCACATCTTGTAAAATATAATGTTATTTGTGTCATAATGACATCGAATAAACATTGCACACTACTATATTGATTAATTGTGATACCACCACCATAACCACCCATGAAAACTACCTTTTTCACCAGCAACTTGCCGTCACGGTATCCGTGCACCGTAACTCACAAACATCATCCGTATTACCCATAATATCTATTGACGTAATTATTAATATAGTTGTTATCCATTGAGTGAGAGTATATATTCATTTAGATAATTAATAAGACATTTATCATGAGATATTAGTAAAATATTTATTATGAGAAATTAATGAGATAATAATGATGTGCACAGATTAAGACCGTTAGATATGAATTTCTAACTTTCAATCATAGACGTCACTTATAAACACTTACTTAAACAACCATTGATTTATCTTATCCCTAAAAAAATCTTGAGGATGATATTAAAAACAATTGATAAATTAAGAAACTAAAGATTTCAAGGATGATACCAAATCATCAAGGAAATAAGGTTGAGCAAAAGCATGTTCTTGGATTTAATTTCTTTTGTCTCTTTAGTCTATCTCTAATTCCCAAATTTATTTCTTATTTAGGTTTGCTCAAAAGTGGGGAACTAAAGCTTTTAAGTGCACTCCTCCTTCTGGATGTCAGTGAGAGAATCAATTGTTTAGTTTTATGGGAATGTAGGTTTGTTATTTTTAGTCTATCAAATTTCTCCACTTTGCTTTTGATTTTTGGGATGGGAAAAAGAGAATATATAATGCATTATTTCCCAATTAAAGCGTGTATTCATGGGATCGATCACAAACGTGGATTTATCAATCGGAAGGGAAAATCAAGATCTCTCTTTATATTAACTAACTTGGTTAAACTTTGTTTTATAATAAAGAACAAAGAAACATGAAAAAATATCACATAGCTATGATATAACTCGTGTCATAACCGTGCGACTTAGTAATAAGTTAATTTATTGTGTACTGATTTTGATTTGTACCATTCGTTTGCAGTTATTATTTTAATTGTCATGTATTTTTACCAAGTTTATGTTATCATTAAGACGATCAACCACATTTTATATTCTTTATAAGGTTAACCAATTTGTGGCGAAACATTATTAACAAAATATATTACTTTCACCAATACCCACCACATCCAAAATATCACTTGATACCACTTGTTTCCCCCACATCATCATTGCTTCCACCCCCAGCCACTGGACGTGCTTTTTATTTTTGAATCACAAACGTCATGAGAAAAGTTTATATTGAACAAACTTAAGTCGTCAATTAATTTATTCCACTATTTTTTTTATTTCATTGGTTTGTTTTTATTAAATTCTCTTTTATATTGTAATCAATTTTATTTAACACTAAAAGTCATGATTTGTCTGATCGGGTATTAGGGCTTGGGTGATCCAGCGGTATATGATGATATTGCCTTATAAGATCTGGTATCATCCACGAAATATTTGGTTTTTTTCCTTACTAATTGTGCGAAAAAATAGCTAACTGTATCTTTCACAATAAAATGTTGTGCGTTTGTAAAGACACAAAAATATTATTGTTCACTATTATTCACCAACACCCACCACCATTAAAAACAGCCATTGGCACTATTACTTCCACCACCAGGGAAAGACCAACACCCACCATAATATTTTTGCGTCTTTAATATCTCTACCACCCACTACTTCATCCAATACCACCATTAATATTTAATAAAATTATTATTTACTAATACAAGTATGTATTTATTGGATCAATTAAGGGGACATTTATGATGAAAAATTTATTAATAATTTATCATGAGAAACTAATGGGATACTAATTAATAAAACATTTATAATAGTTTGGTTGAACAAACCAAGTACTTGGATTTATCTTCTTCCTAGACAAATTTTAGCCACTACTTACATAGCCTTTAGTTCAGCGTAGCTTTATCTAGCGCTTAACCCGTGCTGAAACGGCATGAGCATAACTTTTATCTGGATATTAAATTTAATATCTGTTAATTATCGAGTTTACTCTCCTTATCATTACAAAAATGAAGACAAAAACAATATATATTTTTACTCTCCGGTCCACAAATCTTTTATCATGTACTCATATCTGATTCCTTTCCAGTATGTTTGATATTTTGACATTCTCCCAAATAATGTTTATTCTTGCCCTTTTTCACAACAAAACCAACGATATTTGATATGTTTTATAGTTTGCAAAGACAAAAACATATTATCGATCATTTGAAATGGTATTTACCTTCTACATCTCCCTTATTTTTGTGACCGCCCAAAACCAAAACATCGAACTATGTAGAATAAAACAAAATTACATCACTCAAACTCATTCTTCCTATAAATAATTGTGTCCCATAAGCTCAGAATCCTTGTTTATTTTGTTCCATTCTAAAATGGTCCAAAAAGATTAAAACTCTGAATTGAATCTACATTACATATTTCATCGTATGTTCTTATATTTGAATAACACAAATAAATACTAATTCATTTATCCAAGCCACTATATCATAAAATCTTGAGACATTTCATATGGAAACCCATTCGACTAAAAAAAGATATATCTCAAATTCTTGAACACTCTCAGACAGTCTACTACATTGATTTTCTAATGTGAGCCATTTCAGATGGAAACCCACCACCAAAACTACTAATTACCACTACCTTTTCCACCACCATCACTATCGTCACCGGCTCCGTGCATCTCTAATCTCAAACACCACCTGGGTCATCCCTAATTTCTATGTATATGATTACTAATAAATTTATTATTTATTTAATAAAAACAAATTTAGAAAAATGTGATGGGTTGAAAAGAATTTTAAACGTTAGTATGATTCTTTATTAATAAATTTATTATTTATCTAATGAAAGTATATTTATTAAGATAATTATAAGACATTTATGATAAGAGATTAATAAAATATTTATTATAAGAAATTAATGATTCAATAACGATGTGAACAACCAGGGCCATGGATTTAGCTTTGCCAAGAATGAATCCTGGTCGCTCTTTATCTTTTCTAAGTTGTCCAAACTTATTCTTTATAAGGGAGATTGTTTCATTGGTCATCTTTATATTATAATGAACAATGGTGTTTTTCTCTGTGGACGGTCATTATAAAGGACAATCTCGATTAATCCTCCAAATAATATCCTCTTAGAATTTCGCTCGAACCATTCGAATAAAAAAATGTAATGCATTTCTGAAACCATTCCACCCCTTTTCTCATGACATTAACTATGGACGGAAATAGGGCGGGTATGGAGTGGGGACCTTGAATCCCATCCCCTCCCTATTCAGAAAAAAAAACATCACATACTCGTTACCCAGAAGAAATGGAACGGGTTGGGCATGGGAAATACTCATAGGGTGATGGGTTTTTCATGGGTTATCCATAACATTAAAAGAGATATTTAGCACTCCGTCGTTGTCTAATATAATGCTATCAAGTATATTCACATTGAAGTCAAAAGTGCAAAAAAGTTGTTACCGACGATGAATCTATCAAGTACAAAGTTTTTTTTCCCCAATTTTTTTATTTTTGGTTACAAGCCAATAAGCTTGATTATAAATGTGGACTAAAAGCAAAATAGAATGAACATCGATCACCAATAGTATAACTGTGAAGTATAAAAATACCTTATGTGCATTGTATCCAAAATAGATCCCTATGAACATTAAACTAAATAATATAAATAAAACCTATAATAATACTTAATAAAGTTTAAATTCTATATATGAAAGGTACGGGGCAGGTATGGGGCGGAAACCTTAAAATCCATCCTCGCATTACTAATTTCGAGGATTACCCATATCTGACTCCATTCCGCATTTTTTCGGGCAAAATCCTATCCAACAGGGAGCGTCCCTGCGGGGATGGGTTTGGGCGGGGCAAGTCATCCCTGCCATTAACCCAATGCAATGAATGTTTAGATTACTGAAGCAGATGATATCTTCCTTCTAGGTTTTTCGGTTTGATTCACTTCTGCAATCCAAACCTCCCAGCTTTTAGATTTGGTTTACTTTTCTTACAAAGACGCTTTTTCTTCGTTTCGGTAACTTAAGATCCCAAAGGTATGATTAAGCTTTCTTTTTTCCAGTTCATAGACATGGTCAGGGCTTTCACAGTGGATTCTTTTTTGTTTTTATCATGATTGTGTTTGATTGAACTATTGAATGTGAAGTTGGACTGTATTTTTTATAAAGACTGGTACTTTTAGAGTTTTATGAAACTCACTTGCACACTTTTCTCCATTTCCCCTCATTGAAGGTACACTTTGTACATTTAGAAAGGTTACAGAAAATTACAATTAAAGATCTTTCGGGTTCTGTCGGTAGATCCTTTGTTTTGTTGATAACAAAGCCCAAGGTGATGTTGTCTGGTGCTAATGACATCTACGGTTTATGATAGTTGGTGCAGTTCGTAACTGGTGTGAGTAAGGCAGTTTTGTTTGATGGTGGTGCAGGTAAAATGTAATGGTGGTGTTGCTACTTGTGGTTTTCATCTGTAAGTAGAAAATGTAAGTTGTATGTTTTTTTTTTGATAACGGTGTTGGTGACATAGTGTACAGAATGAGGGTTTAATTAGTTTATTTACATCTCTCATAATCATATATAGTTAAATAGTTTACATTAAGTCTTAACCCTTAGTTGAAAATTGTATCGTATTTTGTTGGTTATGCTAAAGATATATTGCACTTAAACTGCATAGGCTTTAGTTTATCCTTGGTTTTATGGTGTGGTTTAGTATGCTTCCTTTTATCTTCGGTTTTATATGCTTTGCTAATAACATGACTACCTTCATCTTTGGTTTTATTATACTACATTCTCTTTTGTTCAGTATCTTTTTATTTGTTAAGCTTTTGTCCAGTATAATAGATAACACCTTGGGTCAATATTTAATATGGAATTTAACAGAATGTCACGAAATCAATGGTTAGTATCACAAGCTTTGTCACCAAAGGAATATTGAAGATTAGAGGAGCCTGATTTTTAGAGAACAGTTGATAATCATTGATGCAAACAGAGATTGTGTATATATTTTTATTTAGAGTGATATATTAGATGTACAAACAAAGACTGTGTCGTGTTTTTATCAATTGTACTAGATATGTTGCACTTTAACTGCTATAAGAATCAAGTTGTAGAGATTTGATTTTGCTATGTTGTTGTACTGAACTCAAAAGGAATGTGTGCACTTAAGTTTATAAATTTTTTTGTCCATTGGAAGCACATATAATTGAGATTTTTTTCCCTTAAGGTTTGCTGGAGTTTTCTGTCTGGATGAAAAACTCTATGGCGTATAATGCTTAAAATTGAACCGAACAAATAGGTTTCTTAAGGTTGGGGTTGAGGTTACTAGGTAGTCATCACAATGTTGGCTTCATAATTCTTTGTATATATTCTTATTTAGAGTGATATACAGACAAAGATTCTGCCGTGTTTTATCAGTTGTACTAGATATGTTGCACATCAACTGCTATAAGAATCAAGTTGTACGTAGTGATTTGATTTTGTTATGTGGTTGTACTGAACTCAAAAAGAATGTCTGGACTTAAGTTTTATAAATTTTGCTGTCCGTTGGAAGTACATGTAATTGAGATTTTTTTCTTCCTTAAGGTTTGTTGGAGTTCTCTGTTTGATTAGGAAACTTTGTGGCGTATAATGCTTAAAATTGAACCGAGTAAATGGGTTTCCTAAGGTTAGGGTTGAGGTTACTAGATAGTCATAAAAATTTTGGTTTCGTAATTCTTTGCTTAGGTGGGTTGAGGAAAAAAAAACATCCAACTGTAAATCCCCCCAACGACCGCAGAGCCTACAACGGTGTTACCCAACAAAGACGAAGATAATCTATGAATGCGGCTCGAAGAAAAGAATAATCAATGCACAACGGGAACAACATATGCGTGTTATTATTTTGCAGAGAAATAATGGAGAGGAAAACAACATGTAGGAGGTTGTCGCTTCCAAGTAGGTCATTGAAGACTCGACATTTTAGTAAGTCATTTTGAGAAACTTGAGGTGTTTACATAAATAACTGAATTTATAACATCAGCTTCATATTAAGGCACACGACATAGCCTAATCTCTTACACAGTTTTTTCCCATATGGTCAATAAAATTCCTATCGAACCCCTCCGGTTAATAACCATCGGCATCACTCTAATGATCTCGATATCTTACGGTCGCCTATACAATGACATTTTTAACTATCTGACCTTTTGTTATTCCATTCCGTTTGATGTAATGGTGATTGTGTTACATTCTGAGTGAAGAACAAGTATATGATATGTTGTTTTTGGAGTAAATCATGTTGATACGTACATTACTTTGATTTCTATTTCTCCCCGGTAATCGGCTTAAACTTCCTTTGAGCATGTAATAAAGTTTGTGCTAATTAATTTGGTCTTGCTATCGCATAACTCACGACTCATTTTCAAACTCTTCGAGGTATTTGTTTTTTTATTTTGAAAATCTTAGTGTTTTTTGCGTTTCCTAAGTAGCAAACAATTAGACCTCCCATCGAAGTCACTATTTTTTGTGGTCTAATTTTTCTATTGAGGGTTGGGTTTATCTAAATATTTTTTACTATACTTTTAGATTTATCTCTTTCATGTTTTTCAATATATAAAATAATTGCGGGTGGATTTCGAATTGCTGATTATTGACATTATGATATTGTAATTTTATAATAAAAACTTCATAAGTTATCGATGAAATATTTGTTGATCACTAATGTTAGGATGAATAGTTATGTTACGAACGACTGATTGA
Source organism: Papaver somniferum (assembly GCF_003573695.1). Taxonomy (NCBI): domain Eukaryota; kingdom Viridiplantae; phylum Streptophyta; class Magnoliopsida; order Ranunculales; family Papaveraceae; genus Papaver; species Papaver somniferum. The sequence goes on from NC_039368.1 coordinate 31,246,018, forward strand.
TGATGTAGTGTATCAAGAATGGGTTAGGTACTTCACTTAAGTTTTAAATTTTCTTAATAAGTTATATAAATTTCATCAAACCCTACTGATCAACTCTACTTTGAGTTACGCAAACACGAACGTAGAAAATTAGATTTTCTAATTGTTTAAGGGCAAACTATAAGATATTTAAGTCGGTGAAGGTCGCCAAAATAATTGTTTTGGTGACGTTTCCGGAATAATTATCTTAATTCTGCTAGGAGTTAATTGCACAATAATTGAACCAGTAAGCAATGATTGCTCTTATTTTGGATAAGTTACATCCATGTTTTGGAACCATATCTCTTTCTAATAAGTTGTTTATACTGAAAATCATCGCTTACTAATGACCAGTTTCAAAAATTCACACGTTTCCAATCCAGCGAGAAACGATTGGGTGTCCAACCCGCTAAAGTGCAGATCTGGTTTGGGTATAATCCATGTATTTGGGTGTTGTTGCTCACCCTAGAATCCTACAGCCCAGTATATAAGCCCATCTGGTACTAGACTAGGGCCAAAGAAAACTTGAGAAGAACGTCAGTACCCAAGGGTAAGAATGTAATTGCGGTTTCTTTTAAACCCTACCCAACCATCCATCGAGAAGGTTCCGACCGTCCTCCATAAACCCTCTTCACCTACTATCTAGAAGGAAACCATCGTTTTTAGTTACTTCTCTCGATCTCTGTAACTTTCTCTCGGAAGCACCCCCTCTGTTGCAATGGCAAAGCGCTTGATTCCTTGTCTTAACCGTATTTTGGTTGAGAAAATTGTTCCTCCGTCAAAAACCACTGCTGGAATATTACTTCCAGCGAAAACTTGCAAAGTATGTATCTTTCTTGTATATCCCTATTTGATCTAGTGACAATCTTCCTTATTCAATTAATGTTCTGCATCCTTGGATTTATTTCATTTTTTATCCCAATTTTGTTTCTGAAATTATTTATTTTTGCTGGTATTAATTCTAGTTACTGGTAAATCTTAAACATTTTCCTTTAATTTATAAACGTTAAAACTATTCATTTATGAGTTATGGTTGTTATACTGTTTTGGATTCTCAAACTGTATTTAGGTTCATTTGATTTTTCTTGATTGTGAAATTACACTGACTTTGTTAAAAAAAATTGTCTATCCGAAAGTTCTCCATGTTCTTTGCAGTTTGGTAAATTTTGTTGATTACATTTTTTTTTTCTTTTGAAATTGGGATTGTTTCAATTTCTTATTTGGATACTTGATCAAATCCAAGTGTTTTATTTGAATGAGAATTAATGGTTTAAGACACTTAAATTGTGTTTAATGAATTGTCGCAGTGAAACCTAGTAGAGATTGTTCTCCTTCTTCTTGTTGAATATTAATATATTGCTTTGCTTTCTATAGCTGAACTCGGGAAAAATTGTTGCTGTTGGTCCTGGAGCTCGTGATAGGGATGGTAAACTCATCCCAGTCAGCTTGAAGGAAGGAGACACTGTTCTCTTACCAGAATATGGAGGAACTGAAGTGAAGCTCGACGAGAAAGAGTGAGTTTATCTTTCTCTTTTAATCTGTTTTTATTTCGACTTTGACTTGAGTTTCTTGTTTGGTTTTAATTTGTTAGCTTAGAAGTTTACTTTGTTATTAATTCAACATTTCTATAAGTTCTTCCAAATTAGGTCGCTTGGTGCATTTGAATGATATCATTTGATATTATTTGTGATATCATTTGATTTCCATCTCCTGAAATCGATATCTTTAAATTTAGCACAATATTGTTCTTGTATATCATGACATAAGTTTTAGTTTTGTAGTTTTTGAAGGTACAGTATCATGTACTAACATTGGTAGGTAATAGGTAAAGTAGTTTTAGAGCAAGGCACATACAATATTCCAAAGAGAGGCAAATAGTATGGGTGGAAAAAACAAGGAAAACGAAGTAGAGAGGTTTACCCTTGTGTACAATCACTATCAGTCTTGGATGGATTGGATGACCAACATGCAGTTTCTCTACAGCAGCTCTTTCATTGATATTAGTTTCACCCTGAGCTAACGCAGTAAATGCAATCTCAGAAGAAAACAAAGTACAAACCTGCCTTAGGTGTAGCAGCTCTTTCATTGATATTAGTTTCACCCCTAACGTGGGATACAATGTTAGGCTAATTACATGTGTGTTGCAATGTATCTGCTGGTTGTTCAAGTCTTAGTAGCTTGAGTCTACTAAGTTTAGATATATAATGAAACAGGCAAGGCACTTAAAAAATTTAAACCCATCTTGGAAACGGGGTACAAATAATGCCCAATGAAAACTCTATATTGATGTTATCTACCTATTTGCTTTTTTTCATCAAGTTAAAGCAACAATTGTCTGATATATGTTTTCTTTTGTTGTTTAATAATGTTTCAGGTATCATTTATACAGAGATGAGGACATATTGGGAACACTGCATGAGTGATATAGTTATGTTTTTACAATGTGTCAAAACATTTTACCACTAGGGTAAGAAAAGTCGGAGAATGTTTTTCTTTTCTGAGGGCTTCAGAAAAGACTAGTCTCTTTTTGGTTGCATCTGGAATTATTGTTGGCATGAAACTTATTCAGATAACATTAAGAATACCTAAAGTTATCGACTCCGATTGTTGGTTAATTTTTGCTCTTCCTTCTCCCCCTTATCTACTATTTACATTTACTTTACAAATTGCTTTTTACCATTTTGAAAGCTTTAAAAAGGTTTTGGCCAGGTTCTACTATTGTTTTGGCCTTGGCTTAGGTTTGGGTTTTATTCTCAGAAGTCTATCCAAGAAAAAAAAAGAAAGAGCCTATCCATCCAAAACGAAAAGAAAGCTCAATACCCAATAAAAAATGGGAGGCTTAACTCTAAATCCGAGTAAACTGTTGCTTGGTTTCTCTTTATTTGCCAACCAGTGGTCTTGGATTGTCTGGCAGCGTTGACCACTGTTTGTCCTAGAGATTATGCATTTGAATCGCATGCATCCTGAATAAATGATTTTGGCTTCCTATAAATTGATCTACACTTCTCTTCATATCAATCAATAGCACATTTGTACATATTAGCACCAGACCTTTGTTCAAAGAAAATGGCAGGAGACCTCAGTGGAAAGCAAATTATTGCAATTGTGATGTTGCTGGCCGTGGTGGCGACTTCTTTCTCTATCATGACTACTATTGTCGAGGCGTCCCAAGGTTATGATGACTGTTATAACAATTGCTTGCCCCAATGCAAGAGCCAGTGGAGTAAGAAAGTCGGAGATGAGAGTTGTCCAGGTGCTTGTGCGGATATGTGCAAGGATGAGGGATACTGAGTCCAAGACGAATCATAATCAGTGATAACCATTTGCGTAGAATTTATTGTATTTCCATAGGGATGAGTTCAATATCATTAGGGTATATTATTAATTGCGTATTAGTTTGTTTGTTAAACAAATGCAATCAGTCAACCCATACACAACTCATTTTGTTTGTGATGCGTTGCATGTTGAGGGACTGAATGTCATGGCCTGATGGCCGAACACATATTAGGCGAAGCCGCGAAGGCAAAAACCTCCAGAAGCAAAAGAAAAACAACATTGCCACAACAGCATGCTAAGCCGCCGACAAACACAAAGAAAAAGAAAAACTTTTTACATATAGCCTCAGCCAAGGTTTTCTTCATCATACTTAGGAATTTTATCCATCCATAATTTATGAAATTCCCTCTCCTTCTTTTTAGTATGATTTAGCAGAGGTCATACCATTACATACAGGACAAACAATTGCTAACAAATTTTGACCGTCAGATCGTTCAAATGGTATCATCTCTGCTAATAATGGCATCCTTTTATAAATCATGCTTTTTAGAGTCTCTCTCTATTTTCCTCATGATCTTGTCTTCCTGTGATAAAAATTCCATGCTTCTCTCAAAATTCCTTTCTCATTGATCATAACTGTTCCATTTTAACTTTTCTATTTAGAATCTATTTTTTGAAATAGAAATGTGTCCAAGAAAATTCTTCCTTCTATCAGGAATCTACTTTTTAATTGATATAGAAAGTCACGGACCATCAAGAATGGATTTTTTTTGGGAGATGGGACATTTTGAAAACCAAATTCTTTAACTTTAGCTTTTATCCACCTCACAGAACACCTTTCTCTAAAGTCTGCACCCCTAATGTCAGTTTATCAAAGCCATATATATTAGCTTTCAGTGTTGGTTTTTTTAATGTCCACCACTTTCATTCTTGTCCCGGCTCTTGTCCAGGAAGCCAGGCTTTCATCTCTCATTTACTACCCTTAAGAAATCTTAGGCATCTGAGCTTCAGAATCAAAAGCATTCCTTCTAGCATACGTAGTTGGACTTATTGCAACTGAATTTGAATTCTCTAAAGCACCCTTGTCATAGTTGATGAAACTACTGTCTCCATTGGTATTATCTACCATGGTGTTTGTGAGAATTGTTAAGCTCTCATGATTATCAAGACATTAGAGAAACAAATAAGATTCAAAAGAAAATGAATTGTATAACTGAAGAATGTTATCAAAAACTGAAAAACAAAAACTTACCAGACAGCTATGTTCAGATACATTAAATACAGAAGAAATATAGTTGTCTTATTCAGACAGGACACAACATCTGACTGAGCTGACCAATAATACTCGAGTCAAGATTGTCTTGACTTGAGTTGACTACTAACATTCCTATTAGCCCCCCTCAAACTGATAATGGAAACAATAATCAGTTTGAAGAGATAACAACACTAAGGAACAAAAAAAGAAACATGTTTAACATCTGCCAAACCACGATTATTTCTTGAAATAGAAGTAGTGAAACCAGTAAGTAATCCTGCTGAAGTAGAAGTATTTGCTGATGTAGTTGAAGCAGAGACAGAAGATGCATGTGCAGAATTAGCTGAAGAAGGAATATTCTCTGAAGAATCAATCTGAGAACTTACTGAGGACACATCATCTGATCCAAGTAACTGATGTAGTAAAGAAGTAAACACAGGAGCACACAACCCCTTTGTAAAAATATCAGCTAACTGATTTTATGATGGTATATGTTGTACATTGAGAAATCCACTATGTACCAATTATCTGACAACATGATACTGGATTTTTATGTGCTTTGTCCTGTAATGTGAGACTGGATTAGCAGACAAGTAGATTGCACTAGTATTATCACAATAAAGTGAAATAGGTAATTGTAAAGAAATATGCAGTTCTGACAATAAAGATGAAAGCCATTCTAATTCAGCTGTAGCTACAGATAAAAATTTATATTCAGCTTCAGATGTTGATCTTGAAACTGTGGGCTGCTTTTAACTGGACCAGGAAATCAAAGAATTCCCAAGAAAAACTGCATATTCACATGTAGACCTGGCAGTTTCAGGACAGTTATCCCAATCTGAATCTGTGTAAGCTTTTAACTTATCAATATCTCCTTTTCTCAATGTTATACCATAACCAATAGTTCCCTTTAAGTACCTAAGAATTCTCTTAACCAATAAAAAGTGAACATCAGTGGGAGCATGCATAAATTGACTCACATAATTAACTCAAAAACAGATGTCAGGTCTAGTTAAACAAAGATATTGCAGCATTCCAACTATGGTTCTGTAAATAGAAGCATTTGATAATAATTGACCTTCATGCACAACTACTCTAGGACCTTTAGCAACTGGAGTAGAACAAGTATTACACTCTGTCATGTGTGCCTTTTCAAACAATTCAAGGGTATACATTTTCTGTGTCAATAAAATTTCATTCTGTGTTCTAGATGCTTCAATGCCTAGAAAGTAATGTAAATCACCCAATTCTTTCATGGCAAAAGCAGAGCTCAAATATTGCACAAGATGATCAAGCAAAGCAGTAGAAGACCCAGTAAGTATAATATCATCAACATACAGAAGCAACACCATCATATCTGAACCAGCAACATATACAAACATAGAAAAATCTGATACTGTCCTAACAAACCTATAAGAGATTAAGGAAGAACTAAACTTTTGAAACCAAGCTCTTGGTGATTGTTTCAAACCATATAAGCTCTTCTTTAGATGACACACATTATTAGGAAACTCCTTACTCTCAAAACCTGGTGGCTGCTTCATATAAACATTCTCACTCAAATCACCATGAAGAAAAGCATTGGAAACATCCAATTGTCTAATTGACCAATTTCTAGATACTGCTAAACATATAACCACTCTTACTGTTGTGGATTTAACCACAGGACTGAAAGTTTCACCATAATCAAGACCATCCTGCTGATTATATCATCTGGATTTTAACTTATCAACTGTTCCATCTGACTTAAGCTTAACACGAAAAACCCACTTGCAGCCTAAAATATTCATATGAGGCTCAGGATCAACCAAATCCCAAGTACCATTTCTCAGTAATGCAGAATTCTCATCTCTCATAGGCACAAGCCATTTAGGATCTTTCATAGCTTCTTTAAAAAATTTAGGTTCAGAAGAAGTATTTTGAATAGAAGTAAAAACAAAGGACAAAGGATGTTTGATAGAATGATGTAAAACATGATCTTGAAAAGATTTTGGCTTAGAAATACCTCTTTGAGATCTTGTGACAACTGTAGAAGAAGGAGCAGTAGCTAATGGAACAGAAATAATATCTTCTAAAATAGGGGCAGAAGCAGAAGAAGTAGAAAAATAAACTCATTTTCTGAAAACACAACATGTCTGGAAATATAAAGCTTTTTAGAAAAGGGATTATAACATTTATAACCCTTATGTAAGGTACTATAACCCACAAAAATACATTTAACAGATTTTGGAGACAACTTATCAACTCTAGAGTGTCCCGAAAATGGATAACAAACACATCCAAAAACTCTAAGAAAAGAATAATCTGGAGAATCATTATATAAGACTTGAAATGAAGATTTATCATGAAGAATTGGAGTAGGAGTTCTGTTTATAAGATAAGTTGCTGCCAAAAAAGCATCATACCGATATTCCTTAGGACAAGAAGCATTAAACAACAAAGTATTCCCCATTTCAGTAATGTGTCTATGCTTTCTTTCAGCAAGACCATTCTGCTGTGGAGTCTTTGGACAAGAGATTCTTAACAAAATACCAGAGTTATCCAAAAAACTTTTAAAAGGACCCTTAACTAATTCACTTGCACCATCAGTTTGAAAAGAAAGAATTTTATTATGAAATAAATTTTCAGTTAAACACTTGAAGTGTTGAAAACATTGTAAAGCTTATTTTTTCTCCTGCATTGGATAAGTCCAATGAAAACGACTGAAATCATCAATGAAAAGAATGTAATATCTATGACCAGCAATATAAGGAACTGGTGCAGGACCCCACTAATCACAATGAACTAGTGCAAGTGGAGAAGAAGCATGAGAAGAAAATAGATGAAATGGAAGTCTTTTGCTTTTTGCTAACTGACAAGGTGAACACGGAGTAAGAGAAGCAGATGGCTTGACAATAATATTTTTATGATTATGAAGGTGTTGAACAATTTTTGAAGAGGGATGACCTAACCTATTGTGCCAGATATCAGTAGAAGCAACAAGAGAAGAAAAGGCATATTAGAGCACAGTAGAGTTTATAGGATACATATTATTTATCATTTTACCATGTGCCAACAGTTCATGACTATGCAGACTTCTTATCTCATATCCATTAGGATCAAAAGTAATATAGCAAGAATTGTCTCTAGTAATCTAGCTACTGACAATAAATTATGTCTCATATCTGGAACATGCAACACATCTTCTAGTCTAAAGCTATTTTTTGGTGTATTAAGATTTGCACTACCAGTAAGAGAGATAGACAAAGTCTTACCATTGCCAAGCATAACATGATCCTTGCCTTTGTAATTTGAAGTATTTTGAAGAATGGACTTGTCACCAGTCATGTGAGTAGAAGCTCCACTATCAGAAATCCAGATAGTATTTGATGAAGAAGGATCATCATTTAATGCAGCAACATTAATATGCAATCATGTAAAGGCCTGCTGTGAAGTACCAGAAGAAGAAGCTGCAGTATGAGAATTTTCTTGACCCTCAGAAGTAACAAAGTTTGCCTGAGATCTCTGTCCACTTGAAGTACCAGTAGAAGGAGGATGATACCTAAAAAATAATCTTGTTGCAATATGCCCATTATTTTTACAAATTTGACAGAACATCTTTGAGTAATCCATAAAAGGCCTTCTATCTCCAGTTGAGCTAGACCCATTTTGATGCTGACCAGTAGAAACATTTGAAGAAGAACCATATTGATACTGACTATTTTTATAGTTACCACTACTAGGATTCCTAATAGGATCACCATTTCTCCTATTATTAGTACCATTTCTTGCATAGAATGATGTAGAACTCCTATCATCATATACTGAAGCACTATGTTGTTGTCTGTCAGTTAAGAACTGCTCATGAGAAAGCAATTTAGCTTTCACTTCTCCAAAAGTATATGGTACTTCCCTATTTTGTGAAGAGATGAAAAACATATCATACTCATTGCCTAGTCCATTGAAGACAAACATTAACAAATCTGTATCACTTACTCTATCTCCAATTGCTGCCAATGAATCATTTATTGTTTTTATTTTCTGAAGATACTGAACAATAGACAGATTTCCCTTTTTGATACTATGCAATTGGTTTCTTAGCATGCTTTTCCTAGCAAGAAACTGTGTTCTAAAACTCATCTGTAGAAAATCCCATATTTCTTTGGCAGTAGAAAGTCCAAGAACATCAACACTTACTGTGGGTGTGAAGGTTGCCTTAAGACATGTAGAGAAAAATCTATCTAGTCTCCTCCAAGAAATCCATTCCGGATTAACAATCTCAATACCATCAACTGTAACTTTCTGAGATGGTTCAACTATTTCACCACTAACATACCCATACAAATCACAAGAAAATAAGACACCCTCAAATTGATCTTTCCAGAGAAGATAATGATCTAATTTTATCGAAACGAAATTTGAGATATTATTAAAATGCAGAGGAGTAGAATTACCAGCGGAAGACATTGTAGTATGATTGTGATGATTCTGTAAAATTTCCAAATCTGCATTAAGAGTCGTTCTTGAACTGTTGATGTTGAGATTCAAATTTGTGCTTTGATTACGTGTATTTTTATGATTGTTGTTGTTGTTGTAGGTTGTTCTTCGAGTTGTAACCATAAAATTCTTGCAAGAACCCTAAATTTTTGAACTTTGGGAAAAATTATTTGAAGATGATGTTACCCAATTTGAGCAGAAAATTTGTTGATAAAAATTGTTATGCTCTGAAAGTGTGGAGAGAATCGTTACCTATCTGATACCATGAGAATTGTTAAGCTCTCATGATTATCAAGATATTAGAGAAACAAAGAAGATTCAAAAGAAGATGAATTGTATAACTGAAGAATGTTATCAAAAACTGAAAAACAAAAACTGACCAGACAGCTATGTTCAGACACATTAAATACAGAAGAAATATAGTTGTCTTATTCAGACATGACACAACATCTGACTGAGTTGACCAATAATACTCAAGTCAATATTGTCTTGATTTGAGTTGACTACTAACATTCCTATTAGTTTGCTATGGCACCAATTGTATTTCTATCATCATCCCAAAACTTTTCGCCACCATGCCGTTAGACCCCAAAGTTAGATTTTTTTTCTGCTGAACTAGAAGTTTTCATAGTCCCCACCTTGTTTTCCATATGTAATTTTTTAGGAGTCTATCTGGGCTTTGTTTTATTCGAACAAGTTTTTGATGAGTGTCCAAAAACCATACAAACATCACGGTTAGTAGATTTCCACCGGTACTTCACTGGAAGTTTTAGAGCAATCATTTCATCAATCAAAAGAGGGACGCTAGCAGGGAAGGAGAGTTTAGATCAATTTTTATACGTACTCTGGCATAAGCTAATCTGTCATGGTTTATTGTACAATCATCAACAGATAGTGGTTCCCCGAAAAAGCTTGCAATCAATCCTAGGTCATCATTATCCTACATATGTAATGGTACCCCAAAGATCATAATCCATATTGGTAATGATTTTATCATCGAAATTGAATTCTCTAACAACTGAGTCTGTGGTCTCGTTGTAAATAGCCTGCTTGTAGTGTAAACAAAGCTTAACTATAATTTTGCATCCTCCCCATCCTTAATTTCAAAAATGAAAGCAATATGATTAAAAAACTCGATGTTTACCTCTTTCTTAAAGTTCCAGAGCTTCTCCACCACTACCTTTCATAGAAGCGAAGAAGCAGCTATAGGTTTGGGAAATAATCCTTTCCATTCTTGATTATTTTTTGCTTCCAATACGTCCCTGCATAGAAGAAATAATGTGTTTCTCATTATCTATACCATTTCCTTCAATGCTAGGAAGAAAGGATCTCAGAGCTGAAGGTTCACTTTTAGGGGTTTCAACTCCTAAATCTTCATACTTTAGTACTAATATCATTTAAAGCAAACTACATGCTGAAATCATCAGACTTGATCCTAGTATAAATATTATCAACAACATAGAAAACCAACACCATATAGAGCAAGAACACTACATATGATTCATACCAGAATAAGGTTGAAACAAGGAAATAGTAACAAACATAATGCTCAAGCTTTCATGACTTATTATCAACTTATATCAAGAATACATGACACTGTTTGGATAACTTAGCCTATGTAAGTGATGGTCCAGATTTCATCTCGCAATACATAAATCCACGGCTGTGGTATTCCCATGAAATGCTTCTCTCACACAGTTTTTTGGTTTTATTTCCTTTCAAAATAAAACGCCTTTCTATAATGCCTCTTCTCCTTCATCTTCTTCCATTTACGTCTACTTGGGAGATCACCATTAGCAGAGAGAAAGAGGGAGGCAGAGAGTTTTACACTTGCATACAGTCATTCGACTTCTTCATTCGAGTTAAATTCAAGAGATGATTTGGGATCTGTGTTGAATCCATAGGTGTAAGTGGTTTCTGTATATTTCTTCCCTTTCAAATATTTAAACATTATTTTCTTCTATCTCTGTGCATGTTGTAATTGATCAATAAAAGCTTATCCATATTATTTCCATTTCTAAAGCTTAATTCCATCAAAAGAATTTTGCTAATTACACATGCAAATTTTGATTATTATTGTTTTTGCTCCACCATTTCTTCTGAAGAATCTGTTTTTGATTACTATGAATCGTTTATTGATAATTAAGAAGATGATACCCCCTTTACCTTCTTTTTTTTTTTAAACTTTTACTAGAAAAAAGGAATAGTCAACCTAATTGTTGTAGCTGCATTTTAGGCACAAAAATTGAGAAGTGTTGTCAGGCCTATCTAGAAAGAAGAAATCCTATCATTTTTGATGGATTTGAAATTAAAAGATAAATTCGATCAAAGTTAAATGATACATTTATCAAGAATCTAGAAATTATGTGTGCTTCGTCATTCGTATATCATGTGCAACATCCACTTTCCGATAATCACAAGTCATCATCCATGGAGATCCGATTTCTGCAGTTTTTTTTCTTCTTCCCAATTTTATAGAGGGATGTAATTGACTTCTTTGGCTTAAGTTTAAAGTTTCAATTCTAAGGTTTATTTGAGCTTTCCATTCAATTTTTTTTTATCTGCACTTATTCAATATTGTATAGGATTAGGTCGTCTTTTTTAGGTGTGACTCTAAAGAGTTCTATGAGCATAGCTATTTATAAAGTTTTGGTGATTTAAGGTGATTTTTTAACATGGAAAGAGTACTTATTTTCTTCCGATGTTTGAGAAAAAGCTTGAAAATGAGTTTCAGCAGAGCAACGTTATGATCCAAGCCAGATGAGTGATAAGGTGAGTATTGTTATTTACTTATTCATAAGAATTTCTAATGACACAAGTAGTGGATGAACTTTAAATATTTTGATGTTATTAGCTTTATGGATATCCCTGATCTTTTAAACATTAGTTCTTGGGTGAACTCTCAACAGATCGGTGAACATTTCTTATAAAATCCATTTAAAGCTCTCAACGTTGCAACGGTACACTTGAGAAGATGCTTACTATTACAAATTTGAATGTCATTTTTATACACAATGGCATAATCATGTAAATCTGTGGTGCTTGATTGCAGAGACGTTTGATGTGTCTTGGTGCATGCCTTCTCAAGTCGCGAATATTGGAGTGAAGAATCCAAATGAATTCCTTTTGCATTGGTTTTGTTGTTGCTCTAAGTGCAAATAATTGGTGATGTCGGCAACTATAGTAACACATAATGTAAATCCATGGTTAAGGACCCGTTGCCAAAGTATGTTATATAAGGTTTACCTTTCTATGACTAAAGGAGTTCTATTTTCCTTCAAACAATTAAACCTAATTCTTAACACAAAGGATTCCACTGCCGTTCGAGATGTTTAAGAAATGATTCCTGTTAGGTGCATAAGGCACAAACTGTGGATGTTTAGGATTGGGATCTGATGCCTTTTATTACCCAATACTACAATACTACATGGAGCATGTGTCATACAGGTCATCTGAGTTATGATCCAAAATGAGGACAAATTTTTCACCCCTTTTCAATCTTCAGAAGATATTTTTGGTAATGATATTTCTACGTAATTTCATATGTTTAAGCTTATTTTGATCTCTTTTTTAGATATAATAATGGTATGCACGGATTAAGGTTGAAATGATTTCTCATTCTTATATGATTTGTACTTATAGATGACTGGTGTGATTTCAAGTTGAGTTGTAGTAATAGGTTCGTTGAGACTTGTGAAAGCAATTTATTTTAGATTTAATTTTTAAGACTAAAAATATAGCAAACTTAAATAAAAGTGATATGAAAAATATGGAGAAGACCGGGGCTATGGAATCCACTATTTACCAATATCAAAGTGATTTATATGCTCTAATTATAATCATGCGAATCATGCATTCAAATTGATTCTTAATATTGCAATAGTTGATTTTTTTAGAAATAACAATTGTAGATCGAAAGTATGGGACATCAAAACCCTAGGCTAGCATGCTCCATCAATTGAAATGACAATTGTTTAACAAAAACCATTTTATCAATTTATTTTTCTAGGAAAATAATCATATAATAATTGCATAAATTAGAGATTACCACTTTTCATTAGTGAAATAGCTTCCTCCTTCGCCCCAGAGGATGAGTTTAGCTCATCATTGTGTAAACATGCTCAAAATATTTGTTCATTGCTTCAAAAATTGTTTACAAAGATGAAATGAAGAAAAAATAATAAAAACCGGGTTTGCAACAGTTATAAGTGTTATAAACTGAAAAGAACGATAGAACAGTACTGTCATTGTTTCTCGACCCTCGCCTGTGTGTCGTCTCCACTGTTGAAAAATGACTGTCCTGGGTGGTTTGTTCTTCACGTTCCTCAGATGAGCAGCAACAGAGAAATATTTCTGGAACTTGATTTTTTTCGACTCTGTGATGCTCTATAATCTCCCAAACTCTCCGTAAACCTTCTATGATATTCCAGCACCTATTTATAACCCAGCAACAACAAAATTTCACGTAATAACTTCATATAATTCTCCATTTTCTTCACGGCCAGTTTAGGAAATAATTCAGATTTTTGATCTCTACAAAATATCCATATTTAACTCCTTCACACTCCAAATAGTTGTTAGGGTCTTCCAAACACGTGCAAACTCCTCTGCTGCTCGCGCAAATCCCGTGATATCCTCTTCCGAGAATAAACTCCCCTGTTTTCTTCTCGTGAATTATCTAGCCAAATTTAGCCAATTAAATCACTCATGATAGTTTTGTCGGGACATATCACAACTACCCAACAAATTTCATCCCTTTAATCGACCCTGAATTCCTTTAAATATCGATCGAAAAATCACACAGTTCTGTTTTTATTTTCCCGCCAAAATTCAGTTTTGAAATGTTGAAGATGAAGTGCCCTTATCCTGTTATAGGGTGCGAATAGCATATGGGTGCTGAGGATGAATTTGGGCTACGCATAACCTTGGGTGCCCCTTAGCAAAACCTGGGGTCCGTATAGCAAATGTCCCTCAAGGGTCCAAATAGCACTTTTTGAGCAACTTTTTCCACACAAGTGTATTTCTCCAAAAACACCTACACAAACATAAAAACACCATAATAAGTACAAAATCAAGCACTAGCAATAGAGACACTAAGGACAATTCAGACACAAAAATGTGTCTATCAATGACTTCAATTTTACTTTGTAGATGAGTGGTTTTTAAAAAAAATTTTTGAACATATTAGACGAGGTGAATCCATTGGACATGTTGAACCTTAGGCGAACTCTACTGATAGCTTGGAACTTTGATTTTAAGTATCTTATCTTGGTAAGAGTACTCTCTAACTTGGACTTCACAGTTCTACTTATTTTTTAATTGTTTTTGATTTTGGATATTGAATCACTTCAGCCGGAAATTTGAGAAATCTTTAGTGCTTTATATGTACTTACATCAAATAATGTGTATGACTCTTTCTTCCACTGTGTTTGGACATTTCTGTTGGATTGCAGTATACGTGCACTATGGAAAGCCTATTTTGCAACACTACCTTGAAAGTAGAAGACTTGAAGGGAGTGGAATTTCTTTAATGGTTGAAATTCTCCTTCTTAGAAAGGTAATTTCGAACTCATTTTGCAATTAATAGTGGAACTTCCTCATAATGACAATTTGATTCTAAAGTGTTTTTTTTTGTTTGGATATTTAGTGCGGTTGTAGTGCAATTCATAGGTTTTTATAAATTGAGCAGTACTACGAATTATCAATTCATAGGGTTTACAGATCAAGCTCTTTAAAGTTTATTTTAATTAGTTTTTGCTACTTTTGGTGGAAGAAATTCATTCATTTACCCATAATAACAAGTAGTAACATATAATTTTTTTTTTTATAAAACAGGTTTTTGGAGGAGCAACAAAATCAAAGGTAACAGGTCAACAAGTGAGAAAACAAATATAAGTAGATATTTATGAAGGTAAGAATGAGTATGAACCAGTTGAAAATATCAAATGGGAGTGTCCGTATTTATTTATTTTATATGATTTTATGAACAAATAATTTTGGTGCTCAAATGGTAGCTTAGAAAAATGTATATACTTTGGCCTATGTATACTGCGTTAGATTAGTTTTGTCGGAGTTTTATTAGCACGTCGAATTATTTGTTCATCAATTACGTTATGTTTTTATTGGATGACGTACTTACGTTTTAGTTTACATTATGCTGGTGACGTGGTGTCTTTTTAATTTTGATGAAGTCCATTATTCAATTGGGTACTTGGTTTCTAAAATTGTGTATTTAGTTATAACTGGAAGGTTGATATCCATGTGTACATATGATAGGTTCTGTTTATTGAAATTCCACGAGAAAGTGTGTTTTTTTCCTTTACCGGTTTCTGTCGTACAGTCACTTGAATATGTTACTAAACAAATGACCAGATTTATTGATGTCTGCTCAGTTTTCAAAAATCCCATCAGTAACACGCAGTATTCATATCGGAGCATGTGAAAATGTGGTGAGGCAATAATTGGGTATTCAACGATAAATATTCTTAAATTATAAATGAATTTGATAGCCAGCATAGACATAGGC
The DNA here is from genome assembly GCF_003573695.1 of Papaver somniferum. NCBI lineage: Eukaryota > Viridiplantae > Streptophyta > Magnoliopsida > Ranunculales > Papaveraceae > Papaver > Papaver somniferum. Next base: position 31,261,569 of record NC_039368.1, read on the forward strand.
ACGGATTATTTTAGTTACATATATTTTCTTTGGTTTGTTTAATGTTTTCCTGTTCCTAATTCATTGTACCCGAAACATAAATTTTTTTGTTGTTGTCTTCATTCATTTGGATATTGTTTTTACATATGGCGCAAGAATCTTGAGGAATGTTTTCTTAAGTGGGTTTTAATGATCCATTACCAGATGATTCTTCTCTTCCTCACATTTGGTGTCCCAAGCCACAATCAACTTCAGGCAATAGGTTAGTATCATCGGCAGTGGTTATTAGGGTTTTCAATTTTATAATTTCCTTGTAATGACACTGTTACAAAAAAATTATTCGTCTCCAAATGTCTCTTTCTTTTTTAGTGAATACAATTTACTTCCAGCACATGCAGATAGGAAATATTGTGTTACCCATCCAGGAAATATGCTCCCTAACGGTAACAGGGTCAGGGCCAGAGCTCACAAATCCATAAGCAACAACACGTCAACTGTAGCGGCTGAGCCACTGTAGTCTCATGAATATTTGATGGGTTAAAATGAATTGCATTCCAGAAGTTAGGTTATGTTGACATGAATTGCGTGAAATCTTGAATTATGTACTTTTCTCTGATGAACCTAACAGTGGTAGGCTGGATTGATTTTGATGATGTTTCAGTATGTAGGATTTTAAGTTAGTTGTTTTTACAGACAACTAATAATGTAAAGAGTGATGTTCATGTTGAATAGATCAAATTCTTTGTACAAGAAGGCATCAGTAAGGCATTTGTTAGTTAAAGTGATATCTTTTTGATGACTTAGCAACTAATATTGCACAACCTTACCCAACTAGAAAAATAATGGTTCCCTTTTTTTGGTCTTGGTTCGTGGATAATTGATTTAAATGTTATAGTTTCTACATTTTTTTTGTTGCCCATATGGGGACTGTATCCAGCGAGGATTATTGCTAGCTGAGGATGGACAGACAAAACTCATGCCCCATCTTTCCAGTTTAACTGAGAGTTTAACTACTGTATATGATTGAACTATGTACTGCGGTTGAAAACTACAATTGTTAACTCCATGATTAATGATCTTTAGAATGTGAACTATTGAATATCATGTTTCATCACCAACCTCATATCTTCAAGGATAATGTGTTTCATCTATCAGCAGTTAATACGTCTGCTCAATTAAAAGCAACCTAATCTTATGCGGAACTTCCTTTTGACGGCGATGGTCTGAAAGCTTTGACTGGAAAGAAACTCAAGGATTTTTAACTCAAAGACAAGTACAGCTACTCAGCCAATAGACTCCATCAAATACTCAGTATTTTACTTGGTTGGAATTTTTTTTCTTTTGATTCGACTTGGTTGGCATTTAAAGACTTTGTAACTTTACTATTCCACAAGTGATGATTGTATTTTTCTATTTTTTTTATTCAGAATATATCAACTTTATACAATAGGTTAGTATCATCGGCAGTGGTTATTAGGGTTTTCAATTTTATAATTTCCTGGTAATGACACTGTTACAAAAAATTTATTCGTCTCCAAATGTCTCTTTCTTTCTTAGTGAATCCACTTTACTTCCAACACATGCAGATAGTAAATATTGTGTTACCGTTGTTGCCCATAAAATATGGGGAATGTATCCAGCGAGGATTATTGCTAGCTGAGGATGGACAGACAAAACTCATGGCCCATCTTTCCAGTTTAACTGAGAGTTTAACTACTGCATATGATTGAACTATGTACTGCGGTAGAAAACTACAATTGTTAACTCCATGATTAATGATCTTTAGAATGTGAACTATTGAATATCATGTTTCATCACCAACCTCATATCTTCAAGGATAATGTGTTTCATCTATCAGCAGTTAATACGTCTGCATCAATTAAAAGCAATCCAATCTTATGGAACTTCCTTTTGGGTGCGATGGTCTGAAAGCTTTGACTGGAAAGAATCTCAAGGATTTTTAACTCAAAGATAAGCACAATTACTCAGCCAATAGACTCCATCAAATACTCAATATTTTACTTGGTTGGCATTTTTTTTCTTGTTTTGATTGGACTTGGTTGGCATTTAAAGACTTTGTAACTTTACTATTCTACAATTGATGATTGTTTTTTGCTATTGTTTCGCTTTCCTTCTTCTTATCTCAAACCTTTTGTACCTCTTCCTTTGATTAATAAATTTTTATTTATCAAACCAATAAATAAATAACAACAGTACTCTACAACAAAACGAGGAAAAAAAAATGAAATTCCAGCTAAAGTAAGACGTAAACAACAACGTAACCAACCGACTAACACGCCCGTGCCGTTACGGCACGGGTTAATCCCTAGTCTATAATATAAAACAACATAGGTTTTTGATCTTTGGACGGACGGATAGCATTTTGAGAGGCAAACAAGTTATGCGACCATCCCAATCTCATCCCAGCCAAAGACATCTAGCAGTTGTGGTATTTGTAACCTTCTTCCATTGTGGCTATATGCATTGATAACCCTTATAATTAGCTCCACATTAATTAAAAAAATGTCACACCAAAAAAATAAAGTGGACAATTAAATTTTAAACCATGTAGAACTTATATTTTATTATAGAAAAATAAAATACAAATCTTGCACCGTATATTTAAGAAAATCATATTAGCCAAAACTTCATCAACCTGCAAAAATACAAAGAATAATTTTCATTATACTCATTGTAAAGGGAATAATCGAAAAATGAAATACATATCCATAAAATGACTCACCGAAAATTCACTTTTAAATTATATGCCTTATTTTAATTTTAGCGCTCGAATAAGCCAGCCTTCGTCAACATGCAAAACACAAGTAAATTAGAGCATTTGAGGCTACAATGTATGAATGTGAAAAAACAACTTTAGGTCCTTTTTAAAAAAATACAAAGAATAATTCCCATAATTTTAATTATCTTAATAGTTGTACCTTCATGTTCCCCTAAAAATGAACCATGTTTTCATCCCTAACAAATTTAGAACTCTTAGGAACATTTGAGCATTTTTGATCCAGATCATGACTATGTTTTCGTCCATATAAACATGACTGGAATCGTGGTGGCTTGAATTTTTACGGGGATATGATATCTTATTCATTTACTGATGCCATAAATAGTCTAATTAAACTCTGCTTCTTCTTTAAATTGAGACTCTTTGCCGAGAATGGCTCGAGCAGCGGTTTAGCCTTAGATATGTAAGCATAAAAAGTTGCGTTCTTGACCGTGTTTAATCTTAAATATAAGCTCGAAGAGTAAAAATATTGATCGTGTATCTTTCTGTTCTTTATTTAGATTTTTTTACATATGGGAAGACATTTGGTATTTTTGGATTGTTTCTACACCAAGAAACGTTACAAAAAGGGTCATCATAATTGAGGATAAAATTGGGGACATGCACTGCGTGAATAAGGTATACAACTCATTTTTTTCTTATTTTAATTAGACCAAAAGTACCGGAATGGAATCAGTAGAGCACATGGATAATGAACACAAGACGATAGTCCTTGAGATCTAAAAATAATTTCTGGGAGGATGTAGGTACATTTATTGCTCATCGGATGAAGATTCAACATAATGATCTCATTAAAACCACCAATCTTTGGGGATAGTAATAAAATTATTTAAGGCCAAAAAAAGACAATTTACCTGGATTTTTATCAAAAACTATTATTTTAATCAGTTGGAAGTGTAATCAAATTTATAATTATTTGGATGAAAAATATCTAAGATATTCATAGCTACAAAATTTCATAAGTAAAATTAAGTCTTATGACAGTGTGTAGTAATTATCAAAATCATTATGATAGAAAATTATCCCGTCTCATTCCGTGCCGTTACAGCACGGGTTATTTCTAGTATCCCCACATTACTTGATGATGGATGAGAATAGATTTTTCTTCCAAAACAATATGAGGACAGAAGTGAGTCCTGTCGTGGTTGCCATTTGTCACTCCAACCTTTCCATCATGAGTTGGAGGACACCTCGTGACAAACTTTGGACACATCATAAGACATGGACATGTCATGATAGATTTTTAACCTTATCTAGCATTAACCTTAAGCTAGTGTTTAGTGCATGATTAAACCATAAACCTTCTTTAAAAACATAGATTAACTTGCACTAAACATTTATTAGCTTAGTCTAAACATGATTTATTGTGCAAACCACTAAAAGTCTAACATCTCCTACTTGGTTAAGCAATAAAACTTTTCAAAATTTATGCTAGTCACATACTTAAGTTAGTACGCTATCCTTCTGAGTATAGAGACTTATACGTCACATGTAAGATACATAAGCCGTTTCTATAATCATAAACGACCTATTATTCTCAAAAAAAATATTTTATTTTCAGAACCGTAAAAATTTTGATTTGCTTAAACTTGTGCCAAAATAAGCAACACTTGAAAAAACTTTAATGGCTGAACTTTGTGCAAAACTCTAAATTGCACTTGTAATTTTATTGGCTTAGACTAATGCCAAACAAGCAACATAACTTATGCTTTTACCTTAACTGTATGATCTCCTTAGTGATAACTCCATTGTCTTGCTCGAATTAAGCACTATATGCTCATATTCTAATGAGTCTAAGAACTTTAGGACATCCATAATATCGAATTGAGATCCATTATGTTTCATACTATAAACTACTTTATGAGCATATACACCTTACAAAAATATGGAAGCAAACATAATGATAAAGTCATAAATATCGCATTCCCATTGATTTCCAGATTCAACCACATCACATAATAAGCATGCTTCGTATTATAACAGAGACTACTTTATAAGCATTTAAACCTTACAAAAATTAGAAAATGACGATAAACAAGTTACAAACATTACTCGCACCGATTTGAATATTCGAACACAAAAAATGCTTAATTAAACAAACCATATAGATAATACATCAATAAGCAAAAACAGTTACATCTTAAACTCAAAGCAAGAATGGGATCATAGCAAATAACCTTTGGGAACAAAATACGACATACATGAGTCCTAATAAGTTTAAGACTAAGATATCATATGAAAAACTTTCACTCATATGAGACTTGATTCACATTAGATTTCATAAATATAAAGCACCTTTGGGTAGGTTCGTATTTAGTCCGTATTTATAAATTTTTAATGAATCAAAACAAAGCATCACAATCACATAATTCTCATTAAGACACTTCGACATACTCTCAAAGTATCACTTTGGCAACACTTAATCGATCAATTAAAGCTATAGATTTTACAAGTTACAATTTTTTTAATCGAAAATATGAACTTAATACTTACAATAAAAACATCATAATGGGAAAACAAATATGCAGTAGTTTGTGATCATACCGGAAACTTTATCTTTCCGAAACAAAACAACTTACGCATGACGAACAACTACTCTAATTTCTAGATCTTCATATGTAAATTCCCTACAACTGATTTAATACTCTCACTATAAATTCTGAAATCTTTAAACCACATGTAGGAAGTATTATAACACCATGTACGAAAAATACATCTACATATATGAAAAATCCCAACTCAACCGTACCAATATCTAAGTTGTGGAACATGCAATAGCTATGACAAATAAAAGTTTAATGTTTGAATTTCAGCTACTAAAACTTCATACTTTATTACTAAACATCATACAAAGCAAACTACATGCTGAAATCATATTTGACCCTAGTATTAACATGCTCAACAACATGCAGAACCGATATCATATAGAGCAAGAACATTATATATGGTTCATGCCAAAATAAGATGAAACAAGAAAACAGAAACAAACATAACACTCTTGCTTTCATGAAAACTTCTAGTTCCTCACATTACTTGACAACTGATGAAAACATTTTTTTTTTCAAAACAATTTGAGGATAGAAGTGAGTCGTAGTCATGCTTTTCGTATGTCACTCCAACCTTTCATCATGAGTTAGAATACATCTAATGATTACTAGGTTGGATACCTCATATGAATTTTCAAGCTAATTGACATGTCAGGTTAAATATTTAACCTTATCTAGCATTAAGCTTAAGCTAATCTTTAGTGCATGATTAAACCATAAATATGCTTTAAACACAACAAATATTCACTTACACTAAACATGCATTAGCTTAGTACAAACATGATTTATTGTGCAAACCATAAAAAGTCCCACGTCATCAACTTTTTCTTTTGAAACATAAATCTGGTTTTAAATCTATATAATTCAACTTCTCAGAATTTCACTTCACATGCATAATACTTTGTTATCTTTAACCATATTTGTATATCTCAAATATGCAAATATGTTGTTTCTAGTGATCTTCGTTAACCACGTCATCGTAAATATAGTTGAATATTTGCATACTTTTTATCTTTGTCATCATACTTTGTCATCTTTAACCACCGCATACTTTGTTATTGTTGATGGTGGATTTTAGTTCAGGGCTAAAATTGTAAAACCAGTATTTTATGCGCTGTCACCCTGGAAAGGGAAAAGCCGTTTAAGAAGTGATGAGTGCAGAAAACCTCTTCACTTTATTTGAAGCAATTCAATATAAACATGAAATTCACCCAGAATGGTGCGTGCACCGGCAATCCCAAATATTTTGTGAATTTTATTAGCATTATTAATTAATGCATGATTTGCCTAGAATTTTCCGTGCTATATTCTCAGCCGAACTCTTATTATTGACATGACATGACGATTAAGTGTTCACTCTCAGCAAAGTAACATGAATCTCCCGAAGTGCCAATATTGAGATAGGAATGAAATACCCACACATGCTACATTACTCCCTGACGAAGAGAGTCTCGAATCGATGCGCTTATAACTAAAGATGGCTCGATCGAACATGTTTAATTTCCTTAAGGAAAATCTAGACTGTCCATATCTGTATCAGAAACGATCACGGCCACACAAGTTTGCTTCGCAATTTAACAAGCCTAGTAAAACCCTGGCAGGAATAGGAAATTATCGTGATGATCACCCTGGATATCTCAAATATGCAAATATGTTGTTTCTAGTGATCTTCGTTAACCACGTCATCGTAAATGTAGTTGAATATTTGCATACTTTTTATCTTTGTCATCATACTTTGTCATCTTTAACCACCGCATACTTTGTTATTGTTGATGGTGGATTTTACTTCAGGGCTAAAATTGTAAAACCAGTATTTTATACGCTGTCACCCTGCAAAGGGAAAATCCGTTTAAGAAGTGATGAGTGCAGAAAACCTCTTCACTTTATTTGAAGCAATTCAATATAAACATGAAATTCACCCAGAATGGTGCTTGCACCAGCAATACCAAATATTCTGTGAATTTTATTAGCATTATTAATTAATGCATGATTTGCCTAGAATTTTCCGTGCTATGTTCTCAGCCGAACTCTTATTATTGACATGACATGACGATTAAGTGTTCACTCTGAGCAGAGTAACATGAATCTCCCTAAGTGCCAATATTGAGATAGGAATGAAATACCCACACATGCTACATTACTCCCCGACGAAGACAGTCTCGAATCGATGCGCTTATAACTAAAGATGGCTCGATCGAACATGTTTAATTTCCTTAAGAAAAATCTAGACTGTCCATATCAGTATCAGAAACGATCACGGCCACAAAAGTTTGCCTCGCAATTTAACAAGCCTAGTAAAACCCTGGCAGGAATACGCAATTATCGTGATGATCATCGGCGGGCCCACTTATGCCCTAGCCGGTCGAATATCACCATACATCTCCCAGCGCCATCAAAAACCAACCCTAAGTAGGGTGGCCGCGCTGCTTGGAAGGAGCTCGAACGAGCTTAATTGTCCAAGACAGTCTCAAAACTATCGCAACACTCCAACTTCGCCTGCTTGCTTGGACGGGTTAGATGATCCTATGAGCAATTGGGGAAACGATGACATGCACACCGGCGTCCCTACTTTATCCTTGCTCGAACGACTTCCCCAAGGTGCGGCCATTGAGCAGTGAAACGCTTGTCCAAACCATGGAAAGCGTGATGTTCGCAAACCCTAAATTGGGTCGCGGAAATATACTAGCGTCTTAAATCGATCACGACCATCCAACTTAGCCATCCTATTTGAATGACTTAGATCGTGTTTAGGACCATCAGGAAGGTACGCATGCGTTCACCGTCAGCCCAACATTGTCCCCACGTGATCGATCTCCCCAAAGGAGGCCAACGGCGTACCAAACCGTTTGGTCAAAGTCGCGTGGGCGTGGCTGTTTCAAAACCCTAATTAGGGTTTGCGGCAACACACATCTGTCGTAAATTGATCGTGACCATCCATCTTCACCAGCATAAACGTACGGTGTAGATATAGACTCAAGAGGTCCCAAGGATGTCAACGTGATCATCGTGGGCCCACCTTTGCGTGTGACTGGCCGACCTATGTAGACTAGGCCCGACACCTCGAAATGCACGCCCCAAAGGTGGCATGCCACACGACTTTAAAACCCTTTGCGGCAATATATTTCTGGCGCAAATCGATCACGACCACTCATCTTTACCGGTAAAATTGAGTGGCTTAGATCGAATCTTTGAGGAACCGAGAGGTGTAGACATGCACGCTAGTAGGCCGTCTCCACGCATGCCCGATCGGTCCATACAAATTAGCCCAAATGCTTGGATTCGATCAGAAAAAGAGGGAATGATTACGCACCTCTAAAAAACCCTAAAATTCCTTCAACGGCAGCAAACATGTGTCGTAAATCATCTCGTCCGTCCAACTTCGCTAGCTTGGTCGGACGCTTGGATTAAAAACTAGGCGATCAATGAAGTGCCTCGATGATCACCGTCTTCCACTCTGTCACAGGGAGTGATCGACCAGATGATGGACCGTTGTGCAGCCTCCAAACGATCACTCGAAGATGGTTGGACGTGCTACCATTTTAGACGCTTAATCCGTTCTTTATTCAGTCAAGCATTAAAACAACGATGATTCGTGTATATCGATTATTTTGAGATGCTTGCTTAAAAGCGATGCATTACATGCATCGAGCATGCACGATATTTCATGAATATCAATTCCATAAATAAATTATTTATTTAACCTAATAGCACCGTATGATATTTCTTGCGGCAGGTCCCACGACTTGACCCACTCATTTGAGACATCAAACATGTCATAAACTGGGGGATACTTACTGGGGTGTATTGGTCTGGCGGTTTACAGCGTGTGACGTGCAACGCGCCCATTACGAGAAGGTGTCAGGAAAGGTGGACGGTTAACGGTGATGAGGGAAGTGGGCAAAGGCGTGATCATGTGACAATCACCTACACGACCCCACTACTCCATTACTTAACTTCCTACACTTCCTACGAGATGAGGATTGCGCTCAAATGACTTGTATAAATAGGTTCTTCAACCTATTTTCAAACAACACAAAAAAACCAAGTTGTTGTTAACAACGTATCCAGAAAACACACAGAACTGATATCTTACATTGTGCAACCCAGTTAAACATTATGATACAAGTCATAAACATCCAACACCTTCATAATCTCAACACCTTTTTCGCTTCGCTCTCTAAGATCAACTCCATCTCCTTCACTTTGTGACCGAAACAAGTATGGAACAGCCATTTCTTGGTTTAGGCCAGAATTGTACAGATTGATCTCTCGAATCTAAAAATACTCCTGTGCAGTGCATTTGTTTAGGGTTTGGATTCGTTTCTGATTCACACACACTCCAAATTTACTAAAACCAGCAGAAACAGTTTTCACCCATAAACAACTGACGACCACAGTGGGAGATTAATCTCTTGGTTGTGAACTCAATTTGTTCAATACCCAATTCAGTTTTATTGATTTCAAAATGGTGGATCTTAGGTCTAGATCAGCAATCAATTCCGACGGAACTAGCGCTGACAACACTCTCAGCGTTGATATCTCGGTCAGTAGCGTTACCGTGCATCCTGTCAACACAATCAATGCATCTCGTGGAATTACATCCTATATCACCAACACCAGCGGAGCAGGAGATATTCCATTGGGTGTGACACCTCCTATCACCAGAGCCAGAGCAGCCGCAAATCCTGGCATTTCTTTAAGTGTAACGCCTCCAGTCGTCACTAGAGCAACTGCCACTCCTCCGTCAAGATGATGGGCTGGAGGAACAAGAGGAGGACAACCCCCTATTACCATTGTGGATTTGAAGGAAAGGAAGGAAGTTCTTGCTAAAGCTCAGACGGACATGGATGCAACCCAGAAAGAGGTACTTACTTAATGGAGCGATTGCCGTAAGAATCACCACAACCCCTGGAACCAACAATGAGCACCTTCAACACACCCGGAGCAGGCACTTCAGCAGCGGGTGCCTACATGGATGAAGAAGCTCGTGTTGCCCCTGAACGCCCGTGGGAAAGGAACCAGCCGTCCAACTTCGTCACACGTGAAGACCTGGAGCGACTCCTTCAGAATCGAGGCAAGGGAAATTCAATGGATATGCACCATCATCAACCTCCTTATCCTCATGACGTGCAGCGGATTCCTCTTCCGAGAGGATATACCTCTCCTCAGTTCTCCCTCTATGACGGTACTGGTAGCGCCCGTGAACACATTTCTCGATTTCCCGGAATCCTTGGGAGAACATGAATATGATCATGTACTCCGCCTGAAAGAATTTTCAAAATCACTTATCGGAAGAGCATACACCTGGTATAACAACATCGCACCAAACAGCATACCCAACTGGTGTGAGATGGTCACGGCCTTCTACAAGAAGTATTTCTTCTTGTCTGAACAGATTACCTTTTCAGACTTAGGGAGAATGTTTCAACGAAATAATGAGCATCCGAATGATTTCGTTAAAAGATTCAGGATTCAAGCGTTGGATTACCACGATCCGAATATCATCGATCACCAGTTGGTGGAGTCGTGCATTAATGGGATGGTGCTGATATATCGCGCTTTGTTAGAGAACCTGTATTTCCAGACATTTTCCAAACTTCATGAAGCTTCTAAACGTTCGGCCACAACAACACCAGCATTATTGGAAAGAACCAGACTCGTCAGAAAATGAAGACGCACGTGAGAGTCAAGGGAGAAGACGTCTCATCAACAAGAAATATAACAGCGGTCCTTATGTGAGAATGATGGTAGAAGGAGGAAAAAGGAAAGCTCCAGCAGCGGAACAACAACCCAAGCATGCAGCACCAGCGCAGACGACTTCATCTTGGAAATCCGCAACTAAAGCTCTTATGCAAGAAACTGGAGATGCTGCCCCAGATTTCCCATTTCCAATGAATGAATTTATAGAACTCTTGGAAGCGTGGATTCAAGATGATTCAATCAAGCTACCCCCTCTCAGGCATCCACCAACCGATGAAGAAATGGCAAATCCCAAATACAGTCGTTACCATAGGTTCGTTAATCACCCAACTAGTGACTGCAACAAGTTGAAGCGCATTTTAAAGAAGAAAGTGGATGCGGGAGAACTTCAATTAGGGAATGAAGGCGTACGCAGGGATCCTCTTCATGTCAGGAGCTGCATGATTTCGGGACTCCATCCACAAAACCGTACAATCTATAAATGAGTATTTATGTGAATTCCTGTATTTCTCCAAAGCGCAACATCAAGACATGTTTGCAGCCCTCAACTGTATTGTGACAGGAAAGCATTTGCTTCCAGTCAGATAGGTCATCCCTAAACCGCATTCTTTCTTGGAAAGCGCGATGAATAAATGCAACTGGGAAATCTTGACCATCGCACATTTGAAGGATGTTGATTTTGACAGCACGCTGATTGATGCAGCCTCTAACTTCAACATCGTCACCATCAAGACTTTGAGAGCCGCGAAGGTTTCAAAGCAAGAAGCTGTTCACAGCCCGACCATAATCAAGAATTCAGAAGGAGAAGCCCGAGATGCTTACAGATACATCAATCTTGAGGTTAAGGTGGGAGATGCTCTGACGCACACTAATTTCATATAGTTAAAGAATATCCGAGCTATGATATGGTCCTAGGTCTCTCATGGATACACGATAATAAGGCGAAGCTAGGAGTATGTCCTTTACCGATGTCTGTACCTGAGAGGATCACCAATAAGCCGTCAGATCCCGAGGACTACTTGCTGCCATATCAACCACTCACGAATGTGACGCGGCTTCGAGGAGAGAGATTTTCATCATATCTCCGAAGATTCCAAGCCCAAGTAAGTCGTATTCAACAACCCTTTTTACAATCAGTCACTCCTCCTTCCGCTAAGGCTTGGGGACTCGCTTCGATCAACAACCATGTCACCGCTAGGAGATGTGAGTGGGATGCTGGTCCTTTCAAATGTTTTATCAAAAATTTAGAAGATGCCTCGATCAAAGACAACGGTCTCAGAATCAAGTAGTTGTGAAACACCCGAACCCATTTCAAATTGGAGATTTGGTAGTGAAGACGACCACGTTTCGAATTGGAGACATGACAGTGAAGATGACCGCTCAGACTGACTTGCCTACAGAAAAGGAATACGAGCCATACCTGGTGGCAGACGTTATCTTAGGCGGTTACTGCAAGCTCATCAATGCCGACAAACTGGAAGGCGTGACGATTCACTCACGATGGCTCAAGCCCTACAATACCTAAAATGTTGTTCTATCACTTTCTCTAGCATTCTACATACCCAAAACACTGTGCTACCTTTCCTCCAGCATTATCCGTAGTCTTTCCTCTTCATGCAACATTTGTAATTCCTCCAAAATGATTGCACTGTTTGCATTCATAATTATTAGGATTTCAATTTGTCAATTAATCAAAGTATTATTTCCTTTTTAGAAATCCCTTTACCTACGAGTCATGACACAAAGTCTTGAACAAACCTAAAACCTTCATCATTACCCATCAGTCCAAACCAGAAAAAAGGAAACCCTAAATAGAAAAAACATTTCATATCTTTCGGAAACATTGAGGAAGTACATGCAGAGGAAAAGGGGAAGTTTTTGAACGGCAGTCTACTCCAACGATGAAATGGTCCTTCAATTACCACCTGACCAGGCAGACTATAACGTGTTGAAAAACGGGTAGGTTCGTGGTGTTTCCATTATTGCATTACTTCTATCATAAGAATAGTGTATGATCACATAAAGCACATCACTGCCCATATGTCAGTTATACAGAGAAAATCTTAATATAACCCTATTGGAAGATTTCTCTCAAAATAACACGAATGAAAACCCTTGTTCAAAAAAGCAAGCAAAAAAGAAAGACCTTAAAATCATCCGCCACTGAGTATAAGGAGAAAGTGTTCACAAGATACGATAACGTACTTGGCTAAAAAAAAAGAGGAGAAAGGGAAACAAAAAGATCTAGCCATTAAGGAGATCAACAGTGCCTTCGCCGTCGCCAAAAGCTACTTCAATACAAACGTTGTTGTTACAAGACGCAACTGTCTCTTCCTTTGGGTCTGCCTCAGCTACCCTTTCGGATATTGCCGCAATGTCCGCAACGTCTTCCATTTCAACATCCTCATTGGGAACGGCTTCCATATCTCCCTCAGAGGCCACTACAGCGGAGATTGTTCTGACGAATTTTGGATGTTCAGGTTCGTCTGTATCAGAGTCAAGGATTATCACACACTTGTGGATTGTATAATAACACTTATCTTCGCCTGGAGGCCGTATATGTTCGACCCTTCGCCTTTTTAGCCGCGCTGCAAATCTTTCAGCTCTTGCGCTCACCGGTGATTGCGACGCTTCATCATGCCTCCATTTCTCCTCCCTGTCGATTGAAGCCAAAAGATTTTGGGTGCGTTTTCGAGCGATGCGCAGATGCGGAATGGACATGCCTTGTATAGCACGACCAGCCTCGCGAAGAGGAAGATCAATTTTATCCATCACCTCCTCGAACGCATCTGCTTCAGGTTTATCGACTTCAAAGCTTCTTTCTGGAGAGTAAACAGAGTAGTCATCACCAGCAGCCTCTATGATACATTACAAGGAGGAGTCACGATTATGTCAATAACTGGTATATATAAATAATAAAAAAAGATCAAAACCGTCATCAGTCAGAAGACCAAATTGCATGATGAGCACGGAGGAATACCTGGGCTAAAGAAGAAAAGAATTCTGCGATGAGAGGAAAGTTTCAGCGTCTTATTTATATTTCGCAAACCAACAGGATCACGGGGAGAAAAGAGTATCTAGTTACCGTCCATAAAGGCTACATATGCGGGATAGTAATCAACATGATGCTTATCTCTCTGAATACCAGAAGGAAAATGCCGTGTGATGAGAGGAAACTTACCTTGCCCAAGACACAAGCCAGACTCTATATGGTAATACCCACTGACACTTTTCTTGTGAATTTATTTTACCTTCACCATCTAATGCTTACCCCACAATAGTGTAACCATTACGTGGTAAGCAGGGGATTTAATGTTGATGGTGGATTTTAGTTCAGGGATAAAATTGTAAAACCAGTATTTTATGCGCTGTCACCCTGCAAAGGGAAAATCCGTTTAAGAAGTGATGAGTGCAGAAAACCTCTTCACTTTATTTGAAGCAATTCAATATAAACATGAAATTCACCCAGAATGGTGCAACGACAATCCCAAATATTTTGTGAATTTTATTAGCATTATTAATTAATGCATGATTTTCCTAGTATTTTCCGTGCTATGTTCTCATCCGAACTCTCATTATTGACATGACATGATGATTACGTGTTCACTATCAGCAGAGTAACATGAATCTCCCGAAGTGCCAATATTGAGATACGCATTAAATACCCACACATGCTACATTACTCCCTGATAAAGAGAGTCTCGAATCGATGCGCTTTTAATTAAAGACAGCTCGATCTAACATGTTTAATTTCCTTAAGAAAAATATAGACTGTCCATAGCAGTCTCAGAAACGATCACGGCCACACAAGTTTGCTGTGCAATTTAACAAGCCTAGTCAAACCCTGGCAGGAATAGGCAATTATCGTGATGATCACCGGCGGGCCCACTTATGTCCTAGCCGGTCGAACATCACCATACATCTCCCAGCGCTATCAAATGCCAATCCTAAGTAGGGTGGTTGCGATGCTTGAGCGGAGCTCGAACGAGCTTGAACCGTCCAAGACAGTCTCAAAACAATCGCAGCCGTCCAATTTCTCCTGCTTGCTTGGACGGGTTAGATGATCCCATGAACAATTGGGGAAATGATGACATGCACACTGGCGACCCTACTTTCTCCTTGCTTGAACGACTTGCCCATGGTGGGGCCATTGAGCAGTGAAATGCTTGCGCAAAACATGGCAAGCGTCACGTTTCCAAACCCTAAATTGGATCGCGGAAATACACTAGCGTCTTAAATCGATCACGACCATCCAACTTAGCCAGCCTATTTGGATGGCTTAGATCGTGTTTAGGACCATCAGTAAGGTATGCATGCGTTCATCTTCAGCCCAATATTGTCCCCACATGATCGATCTCCCCAAATGAGGCCAACGGCGTACTAAACCGTTTGGTAAAAGTCGCGTGGGCGTGGCTGTTTCAAAACCCTAATTAGGGTTTGCGGCAACACACATCTGTCGTAAATTGATCGTGACCATCCATCTTCACCAGCCTGAACGGACGGTGTAGATATAGACTCAAGAGGTCCCAAGGATGTCAACCTGATCACCGTGGTCCCACCATTGCGTGTGACCGACCGGCCTATGCAGACTAGGGCCCGTCGCCTCGAAACGCACACCCCAAAGGTGGCATGCCACACGGCTTTAAAACCCTTTGCGGCAATATATTTCTGTCGCAAATCGATCACGACCACTCATCTTTTCTGGTAAAATTGAGTGGCCTAGATCGAATATTTGAGGGACCGAGAGGTGTAGACATGCACGCTAGCGGGCCGTCTCCACGCATGCCCGATCGGTCCATATAAATTAGTGCCAAATGCTTGGATTCGATCAGACAAAGATGGAATGATTGCGCACCTCTAAAAAACCCTAATATTCCTTCAACGGCAGCAAACATGTGATCATCTCGTTCGTCCAACTTCGCCAGATTGGTCGGACGGCTTGGATTAAAAACTAGGAGATCAATGGAGTGCCTCAATGATCACCGTCCGCCACTCTGTCACATGGAGTGATCGACCAGATGACGGCCCGCCGTGCGGCCTCCAAACGATCACTAGATCGAAGATGGTTGGAGGTGCTGCCATTTTAAGACGCTTAATCCACGACTTATTCAATCAAGATTTCAAACAACGATGCTTCGTGTATATCGATTTTTTTGAGATGCTTGCTTAAAAGCGATGCATTACATGCATCGAGCATGCACGATATTTCATGAATATCAATTCCATAAATGACTTAGTTATTTAACCTAATAGCACTATATGCTATTTCTTGCGGCGGGTCCCACGACTTGACCCACTCATTCGAGACATCAAACATGTCACAAACTGGGGGATACTTACTGGGATGTATTGGTCTGGCGGTTTACCGCATGCGGCGTGCGACGCGCCCATTACGAGAACGTGTCGGGAAAGGTGGATGGTTGACGGTGATGAGGGAAGTGGGCAAAGGCGTGATCGTGTGACAATCACCTACACGACCCCACTACTCCATGACTCAACTTCCTCCACATTATACGAGATGAGGATTGCGATCAAATGACTTGTATAAATAGGTTCTTCAACCTATTTTCAAACAACATGAAAAAACCAAGTTTTTGTTGACAACGTATCCAGAAAACACCCAGAACTGATAGCTTACATTGTGAAAGCCAGTTCAACATTCTGATACAAGTCATAAACATCCAACACCTTCATAATCTTAACACCTTCTTCGCTTCCCTCCCTAAGATCAACCCCATCTCCTTCACTTTGTGACCGAAGCAAGTCTGGAACGGCCATTTCTTGGTTTAGGCCAGAATTGTACAAATTGATCTCTCGAATCTAAAAGTACTCCCGTGGAGTGTATTTATTTAGGGTTTGGATTCGTTTCTCATTCACACACACCCCAAATTTACCAAAACCAGCAGAAACAATTTTCACCCATAAACAGTTATCTTTAACCATATTTGCATATCTCAAATATGCAAATATGTTGTCTCTAGTGATCTTATTTAACCACGTCATGAACTTTCTCTTTCACCATACTTTGTTATCATTAACCTTGTTATCTCAAAGCATCTATGGGAACTGGACTGTCTTTTTCATCTATGGAGTAAGATATGATTGGTAGCTTTTCCTGCTAATGGTAATACCTGTAACAGTATCTATCCATATATCAATCCCTATAAGCTCAGTATTTTTTTTGTAGTTATAGAGATAGTATAAAGTCATATAGCTATTTATGATTTCCTAGTTGTCTAGTTGCTATCTAGCAAGAAACATAGAAATTCAGTTGATTTATTATTTAGTCTAGTTGAAAAAACGGGGGTCTTACAACACCACCCAATATTTTTCTTAGCAATCTGTATGGACTAAATCCGAAATACTCTCTATAGAATCAACTAGATAGTCAGACTCAATCTAGGTAAAAGTATCTCAAGGAGTTAATATCTCTCTCTTGTTTTGATTTACTCAAGCTAACGGAAATCAGCGAGTCTTTAATCAAACACAAGGAATAACTTAGATGGTAACAAAGACCAATATCCAAGGATCAATCAATGACATCCAACAACCAAAGGTTGGATTATTCTAATTGATAATCTAAACGCATAACCTGTATTATTTCAATTATAAAGATAAAACAATATAATGCGGAAATTGAAATAACACAGATACCAGAAATTTTGTTAACGAGGAAACCGCAAATGCTGAAAAACCCCGAGACCTAGTCCAGATTGAACACCCACTGTATTAAGCCGCTACATACACTAGCCTGCTCCAAGATATCTTCAGACTAGACTGTAGTTGAACCCCAATACGTCTCCCACCGATCCAAGGTACAGTTGTACTCCCTATGCCTCTGATCCCAGTAGGATAATGCGCACTTGGTTCCCTTAGCTGATCTCACCCACAACTAAGAGTTGCTACGACCCAAAATCGCAGGCTTTGATAATAAACAAATCTGTTTCACACAGACAAGTCTATCAAAGGATCAATCTGTCTCCCACAGATAAACCCTAAAGGTTTTGTTCCGTCCTTTGATAATAATCAAGGTGAACATGGACCAATTGATAATCCGGTCTTGTATTCCCGAAGAACAGCATAAAGTTATCAATCACCTCACCTCAATCTTAATCGTATGGTAGCGAAACAAGATGTTGCGGAATCACAAACAATGAGAAGAATATGTTTGTGACTACTTTTTATGTCTTGCCTATCGGAGATATCAATCTCAAGCCAAACAATCTGATTGTACTCGTACGGTAGAAGATGCAAGATCAGATCACTCAACTACGATAAAAGTAGTATCGGTCTGGCTTCACAATCCTAATGAAGTCTTTAAGTCGTTAACCTGGTTTTAGAAGAATAAAACCAAAGTTTAAAGAAGAAACGACTCTAGAACGCAAACTAGTATCACACGCGAGGTGTGGGGATTAGTTTTGCACAATAATAGATGTCTCCTTTATATAGTCTTTCAAATCAGGATTTGCAATTAAGTTACCTTGGTAACAAAGCAATCAATATCCACCGTTAGATGAAAACCTGATTTAGATTCAAGCTAATATTTCTCAACCATTAGTTCGAAACCTTAGCTTGTTACACACACTTGACAAAGCACGTTTTGTAGGTTTGTTAACCGTACCCAAACGTATGCACTTGTTGGTTCAACAATAGTTAACCAAAAGGTTAGCCATATGAGCATTTCATATCAACCATGTTCTTTTTCACCATAACTAGTTCAAATGACTTCAAGATGAACTAGTTGGAGAGTTGTTCAATTGCAAGGAAATCTCATGTACTACACAAGACACAATTGAAGAAAAGATGATTTGATTCACTTGAATCGAGTCATGAACTTTTATAGCCACGATTTGCAAACTGCATTCCTTAGTCTTTTTATGTTTAAGTTCATAAATCATCTTCAGATATATAACCTTCTCAAGTTCGCAGACTAGGTTCGTGGACTTAAGTTATCGGGCAGAGTTACAAACTCCAGCAGAAATTCTCGGGAATGAGAACTTTTCCGGTTCGCGGACAGGGTTCGTGGACTGAGTTCGTGGACTTAGCTTCACGCAAATAGTTTGTTAACTCCAGCCAAATTCTCGGGTTTGAGAACTTCGGCAGTTCGCGGACTTAGCTCACGCCATTCTTCTGGTTCTCTTGATCAACAAAGTTCGCAAACTTTGGTTCAAGGAATATGATTATACATAAATGTGTTTCCACAACAATGCTTATGTCCACCATTGGTTATGTAATCTAATCTCTCATTTCAATCATTGAAACATTTTTAGAGGACGTTATGCAGTTGTTACACCATTTCTCGTCAAAGCAATTTTCAAAATGATTGAAACATATTATGACTCTCGTCATATGGTAAAGATAAACTTGATCGAAGAAAAAAGCTTACCAACACATATTTTGAGATATAGATAGGCGAGGTATACTCGGCTCGAAATACCAAATGTGTATAATCCAAGTCTATATATATAGCATACGACTTCTTGTCTCAAAGAGTAGGAGATAGAGTAGATAGACTTTTGAGTGATAGATAAGTTCAAATATTCACATACCTTTTTGTCGAGAAGTTTCACCGGTTCCTTGAGTAGTTCTTCTACTTGTATGATGAATCACCATGAAGTCCTTGAGCTCAACTACACTTTCTATCCTAGTACGAGACTTAGCTATAATAGACTATAAATCTAGATTTATAGTTTTGATCACTAACATTGACAAACATGCTTGAGATAGCAACGCATTCCAGTTCGACCGAGAAATGCTCTAACAATCTCCTCCTTTGTCAATTTTAGTGACAAAACTATCAATACATATGGAATACAAAAAATATATTGAAACTTTAGTAGCTCCTATTCCACATGTCTAATCTTCAACATTCCTCGAAATCTTCGTCACTTCCAAGTGCTCCAATGATCCCAAAGGTTGTAAGTTTAGCATCACCGCTGTTGAAGATCCATAGCTATAACAATGAGAAAACATAGTTCTCGATCATTGTTATACAGTGTCATAGTATTATTACACATCGTCAAAGTTCAATTGTATCACAACTTCAACAATAATACTATGATGATATGTATCGCTCCCCCTTAGTCAATACTCCATCTCACATGGAAACCACTCCCCTTTACACAATGATCCGAAAACCATATGTATTTGTAGTGTGAACTACATATTAATTCTCCCCCTTTTTGTCAATAAAATTGGCAAAGGTACAAGAACGGGATAATAATGAAATTTCCGAAAGAGACATTTCATGACAAAAGGAAAAAAATACATACCAACTAACTTAGATGCAATCATAAAGCCGAAGCTAAATTCATTCATCAAGGAGTTTAAAGATACAAGATAACCCTCTAAAATTCCACAGCCGCACATCCCTCAAGATATGACCATTAAGAACAAGTTCAAAAGAACTCTCCACTATTTTATGTCATTCCCGAAAGAACAACAAAAGCGACCTTAATTTCGAAAGAAAAGAAGGATTTTTCTTGGACACCAAAAACCATAAGAATGATTTTCTGTATCCAAAAACCCAATCAAATTAATCACAAGTAAACCCATGATTAATTTAATCGGAATACGCAATCAAATTATACACAAGATATGATCAATTTAATTGATTGTGCTCAACATAAGAGAACTTATGGAGACACGAAAAAAAATCAACTAGATTAATTACAAGAGAACCCATAATTAATCTAATTGGAATACACAACCAAGCTAATTACAAAAGTAATCAATTTAATTTTCATTTTGCTCGACATAAGAAAATTTACGGAGCAATAACTAAATAACCAAACAAGATGATTAATTTAGTTCAATATGCTCGACATAACATATCTCACGGAACACCAACTAAGCTAAAAAACCAACTTGGTTGTATAGTGCTCAACATAAGATATATTACAGAGCCTCACAGTAATACATAAGAATATGGGTCAGGGATGATCAATACTGCGGAATACACAAGGATTCATTCTATCTTCAATCACTATTTGCATAACGACAATTAATAGACATAATCCTTGAAAACAAAAGATTTTAACCTATCTTCCATCAAAGTATTTGATAATATAGGCTTAAATTTTGTATTCGTCAAAAGTTCATTCATTCTTTTACCAGTACGTGAATACCGAACACGAACGACTTTACATTTGACAAAGTATGGGACAAACATAGTTCACGGACGTAAACACCAATATCCCATAATAATTGCAATATAACAAATCATAAAGATTAATACTGCAAAAACATCATCCTCCAAATGTTTTTAGAATTTAAACCAATAAACCTAAAAAAGAACAAGAAGATGAAAAATAATAGCTATGTGTAGTCACAATCGTTGCTATTCAAAGCACTAGTTATTCTTCCAACTAAAATAAAAAGAAGACTTACTAGGCATTGTAGATCTTTCTTAGAGCATCTACAGAAAATTCCTTCTCATTATTGAAACACCCATTGATTATTGGATCGTTCAATTCCTCTAGTTAGAGGATCCATGAGAACGTAATTGAGAGAAGGAGAAAATAAACAATAAAAGGAGATTTATAAGTGTCAAACCCTAGATCATTTTGACATAGTCTTCCAAGAATCTAAAAATAAGATTGCCTACACAAATATAGATTGAAATTTACGAACATTGACTGAGCCACTTCTCAGACACTTCTCATCTTTTGCAAGTTAAAGATGAGAATGCAACCGTCACCATTCAGTTGGTGACCGGACGGGCCAAAAACCCACTTCCCTTGTTTTTTCGTGGCTTTTCACTGTTGGTTGTGATGACAGATTTATTACTTCTTCTGGAATATTTACCTTGCTTATCTTTATCCAGACTCACTCTTTGCATGTTCTTTTGAAGTTTGGTGACTCTTTTGTTACTTTTCTTGAATCTCCAACATGTATCTTTATCATGCCTTGAGTGTCCACAGAAGGAGCAGATCAATGTGGATTTTTCGTCTCCATGTAAGTTTTCCTGTTTGACACAACACCCAACCATTGTTTCCTGATTTGCATAATCCATCACTTTTGTTGTTTTGCTTTTGAATCCTAAACCATGATTGTTTCCAAAGGATCTCTGACCAAACAACATTGCTGCAATTTCGTCAGAGCTTTCAGACAGCCTTTGCAGGTCGTTTCTGAGAGAATTAATCTCTTCTTCCTTTAGAGACATGGTTTTGACGAATTTAATACGAAGATGCTCTATCTCAATATTTTTCATCTGGAGTGATGATTCAACATTCCTCAAGGAGGCTTTAAGACGAAGGTTCTATTGAAGAATCTCTTTATTCAGGAGATCAACCAACTCAGTGTCAAGTTCAAGTTCCGAATCAGAATTTGAAGTTGAAAGAGAATCTGAAGTAAGGGCAGTAAATCCATTGCACCAGTTAGACTCATCTGAGTTATATTGAGAAGTATTGTCTTCTTTTGAATTATTTTTAGCAACCAGAGAAGATGGAAAACCTGCAAATCTATTCTTCCTTTTTATTAGATTCTTCACCTCTTTGACTATTAGTGAATGATCACATTCATCAGCCCAGGATAGGTGAGAGGAAGACATCTCAGGTTTGTTCACAGCGTTGAGTGCGAATGTTTTTCCTGTCTCTTCATCAAGAATTCTTAACTTTCAAATTAGTGAAGTCTTGTAAAGTGTATCAGGGTTATTTCCCTCAATGATGGCATGATTCTTAGAATCGTATCTTGATGGCATCCATCTGTGGATTTTCATCACAATGTCCTTTTCAGGAATGGTCTTACCCAATGCAAATGATGCATTAAAAATTTCAGACACTTTATAGTAAAAATCATCAATCGATTCATTATCTACCATCCGAAGATTTTCCCATTTGGAATTCATATTTTGAAGTCTGGCTTCCCTTTCACTGGTATTTCATTCGAATACGTTTTCTAAGATATCCCAAGCATATTTATACCTAGTGCAATTTGACACATGGTGCTGAAGGTATGTGGTAATGACATGTATGATGGCATTCAAACCATCGGAGTTTTGCTTTGCAGCAAGTAGCTCGACAAGACTATATTTACCAATATTCTTGGGAACGTTTACATCTCTAACTGCCACAACGAGAGCATCATAGACATTAACAACATATACCCATGATTGAAAATCACGCACTTGAAGAAAAGATCGCATAGCAATTTTCCACCATAACTAATTAGAGCCATCGAAGAGTGGTGGTACGTTAATAGAGATAGCACACTGTCCATAGAGTCAGATCGCTACAACACAGATTTGTAAGGTCTTAAACGTGTTTGCCTGCTCTGATACCAATTGAAAAATGGGGATCTAACAACAACACCCAATATTTTGCTTAGCAATCGGTATGGACTAACTCCGAAATACTTTCTAGAGAATCAACTAGACAGTCAGACTCAATCTAGGTAAAAGTATCTCAAGGAGTTAATATCTCTCTCTTGTTTTGATTTACTCAAGCTAATAGAAATCAGCGAGTGTTTAGTCAAAAACAAGGAATAACTTGGATGGTACCAAAGACCAATATCCAAGGATCAATCAATGACAATCAACAACCAAAGGTTGGATTATTATAATTGATGATCTGAACGCACAACCTATATTATTTCAATTATAAAGATAAAACAATATAATGCGGAAATTGAAATAGCACAGACACCAGAAATTTTGTTAATGAGGAAACCGCAAATGCAGAAAAACCCCGGGACCTAGTCCAGATTGAACACACACTGTATTAAGCCGCTAAAGACACTAGCTTACTCCAAGCTAACTTCAGACTGGACTGTAGTTGAACCCCAATCACTCTCCCACCGATCCAAGGTACAGTTTTACTCCCTACGCCTCTTATTCCAGCAGGATACTGCGCACTTGATTCCCTTAGCTGATCTCACCCAAAACTAAGAGTTGCTACGACCCAAAATCGCAGGCTTTGATAATAAACACATTTTTCTCACACAGACAAGTCTATCAAAGGATCAATCGGTCTCCCACAGATAAACCCTAAAGGTTTTGTTCCGTCTTTTGATAATAATCAAGGTGAACAGGGACCAGTAGATAATCCGGTCTTATATTCCCGAAGAACATCCTAGAGTTATCAATCACCTCACAACAATATTAATCGTATGGTACCGAAACAAGGTGTTACGGAATCACAAACAATGAGACGAAGATGTTTGTGACTACTTTTTATATCTTGCCTATCGGAGATATCAATATCAAGCCAATCAATCTGATTGTACTCGTACGGTAGAAGAATCAAGATCAGATCACACAACTACGATAAAAGTAGTATCAGTCTGGCTTCACAATCCCAATGAAGTCTTTAAGTCGTTAACCTGGTTGTAAAAGAAGAAAACCAAAGGTTAAAGGAGAAACGACTCTAGAACGCAAACTATTATCACACGTGAGGTGTGGGGATTAGTTTTGTACAATACCGGATGTCTCCTTTATATAGTCTTTCAAATCAGGGTTTGCAATTAAGTTACCTTGGTAACAAAACAATCAATATCCACTGTTAGATGAAAACCTGATTTAGATTCAAGCTAATATTTCTCAACCGTTAGATCGAAAACTTAGCTTGTTACACACACTTGACAATGCACGTTTCTAGGTTTGTTAACCGTACCCAAACGTATGCACTTGTTGGTTCAACAATAGTTAACCAAAAGGTTAGCCATATGAGCATTTCATATCAACCTTGTTCTTCTTCACCATAACTAGTTCAAATGACTTCAAGATGAGCTAGTTAGAGAGTTGTTCAATTGCAAGGATATCTTATGTACTACACAAGACATAATTGAAGCAAAGATGATTTGATTCACTTGAATTGGTTCATGAACTTTTATAGCCACGGTTTTCAAACTGCATTCCTTAGTCTTTTTAAATTTAAGTTCAGAATCATCTTCAGATATATAACCTTCTCAAGTTCGCAGACTAGGTTCGCGGACTTAAGTTACCGGGCAGAGTTTACAAACTCCAGCAGAAATTCTCGGGAATGAGAACTTTGTCGGTTCGCGGACTTAGCTTCACGCAAATAGTTTGTCAACTCCAGCAGAAATTCTCGGGTTTGAGAACTTCGGCAGTTCGCGGACTTGGCTCACGCCATTCTTCCGATTCTCTTGATCAAAAAAGTTCGCAAACTTTGGTTCAAGGAATAGGACTTATACATAAATGTGGTTCCAAAACAATGCTTATGTCCACCATTGGTTATGTAATCTAAACTCTCATTTCAATCATTGTAACATTCTTAGAGGACGTTATATAGTTGTTACACCATTTCTCGTCAAAGCAATTTTCAAGATGATTGAAACATATCATGACTTTCGTCATATGGTAAAGATAAACTTGATCGAAGAAAAAATCTTACCAGCACATATTTCGAGATATAGATAGGCGAGGAATACTCGACTCGAAATACCAAATCTGTATAATCCAAGTCTATATATATAACATACGACTTTTTGTCTCAAAGGGTAGGAGATAGAGTAGATAGACTTTTGAGTGATAGATAAGTGCAAGTCTTCACATACCTTTTTGTCGAGAAGTTCCACCGGTTCCTTGAGTAGTTCTTCTACTTGTATGATGAATCTCCATAAAGTCCTTGAGCTCAACTACACTTTCTATCCTTGTCCGAGACTTAGATATAATAGACTAGAAATAAAGACTTATAGTTTTGATCACTAACATTGACAAACATGCTTGAGATAGAAACGCATGCGAGTTCGACCAAGCAATGCTCTAACACTAGTATCCAGTATAGATTAAACTTCTGTTAGAATATGATTGCACCCCTGTGTTTCCACACATACTATAAAATAGTAAAACCCTATTAAGAAGGTATTTGCTTTTATTACACTAGTTAATACATCATATATATTACTAGCAGATTGAGTATCCCTATCCAGGTTGATGTTACACTTCTCTCGCACAACTCTAGTAAAGTCGCATTCCATGAAGAGTTGTTTGCTGGTTTCAAAGAGCTTGTTACAAATCTGACACTAGGGATCAATATTGTGGATGAAGGTAGAAAGGTGCCCTCTTAAAAAGCAGGATATTAATTTTGAATTGTTAAGCAAACATTGTATTCTAAGAATGATATTCAATTTCCAAATTTGTTTAGCATTTTTATCAACGAATTGACTTTGCTTTTTAACTAAGATGTTGTACATGGATTTGACCGATTGTATGCTTTGATGGTTGTGAATCCATCCAAGTGTATCATTTTTATAAGGAAAAACAGTGATATGAAGAGTTGGAAGATCTTTGAGGGTTTACAGGTATAAATTCTATTTATAGGTATCATTTTAAATTTAGTTCAGATGAGGTGGCTCTTTTCCAGATTCTATTTTCTATCAAGTTACTAAAAACGGTAAGAGAATTAGAGGTGGCAGATCTTTGAGGGTTTATAGGTACATATTCTTATGGAATCCACAATTTTATCAAGATGTTAATAGAATTACCATCTACCATTGCCCAGATATAGTGGTTTTAGATAAGCTTAATGCCATTATATTCCCTTTTAAGGCTCAAGAGGAACCAATATTACAAGAAGAATGTAAGGGATTAGATAAAGGAAAATACATAGCTTTCATATACTTGACCCATAGAGACTTACGTTGATGGAAAATATTCATGTTATCAGAGCCAAACTCCATTTTCTCATATTGTTCAAGTCGTTTCCAGTTTCCACCGTATTATTCCTTTTTACACAGATTTTACCAATCCCTCATATAAACCCATTCTTTTTTACCATCTTTGCTCCACTAATAGTCCATCAGAAGACTACTTTAGTAATATCGGTAGGAAGTATAAAGGATGACATAGTTTACACATGGATAATTTCCAACACAGTTTTGTCGTGACATTCTTACCAGTCGGAGATTTTTTTTTACTTCTCCAACCTTTCAGGATGTTTTCCAAATATTAACTCCGTATTCGAGGAATCAATCTTGTACTTATTAGTGAAAATTAGGGATCCTAAATATCTATTACTTATGAGGATTTTCTTCACATAAAGGATATTGACAATGTCATTGGCTAAAATGCTTGAGACTTTAGAAGAGAAGAAAATGCCAGACCTATGGAAATTTGATCATTTGGCTAGAAAAATTTCCATAGATGTCAATGGGTTTTTCGCTTTGTTTGATGGTATCTTTGGAGAAAATTAATCAAACACCAGTAAAGAGCAAATGGCTTATCGGAGGTCTCTTACAGGAATTTGAAACCAAAAATAAAGCCCAAAGGATAAATATTAGAGGGGTTATAGAGAAGGATTCCATACAGAGGATGAAGACATAATATGACAGAGGATCATCCTGCCTCACACCTCTAGTTAGTTTAAAGAAGTTGATGATTTCCACTTATGAGGATATCAAATGAGCTAATACTGATGCACTAGTAAATGAGGTTACACCTTTTCTTACAGAACCCTATTTTCTCTAAGATGACCATGAGATAATCCATTGTACTCTAATAATGATTTTTTTCCATACCTAGCTATAAACCCATGAAGCGCACTTTATTTATTTTTTCTCCTTCATTGCATGAATGACTTCATGAACCACAATAATGTTTTCAGGGATTTGTCTTTGGTTTACCAAAGCAGATTGGTAAAGAGAGATGACAAAAGGAAAAAGAGGTTTCATTCTTTTAGCTATCACTTTGAGATTATTTTGTACATTATGTTATATATGCTGATATGTTTGTAATTCCCAGGAGTTGAAAGGTGTTGAATTTTAGGTATTAAAGAAATGAAAATTTTGTTTAACTTTTTAAGCATGTGGACACTAGAAAATAAAGAGTTTACAGTATTGCAGATGTCACCACTCATTAGCTCCCGCTTCTTTTGAAAGAAGCAAGCATGAAATACATCACGACCAGGACTAGTATTTGGTAGTATACTAAAAAGAGGAAAAAGGGTTAAAAACAGACATATGCCTCTTTTTTTTCAGGGTTACAATCATAGGTCCGGTTTTTTGAAAATTACAAATCTAGGCCGGTTTTGACCGTTACGATGAAAAAACGCTGAACGGCAGTTATCCTCCTTTTTGTTGCCGTTAGGATTGGATGAAAAGACTTATCAGTCCTTGAAACCCTTCCAACTCACTGAGTTCCCGTTTCGATCGGCAAGGCTGCATATTGACTCGGTTCTGACTTTGTAATACATGTCATCACATCAGCCACGTGTCTATTTGCTAACTCGGTTCGGTATCTCACATGTATGATTTCTGTCCACGTGGACTATGTAAACATCACCATCAGTCGACACGTGGCACTTCAACCTGCAATACCCCCTTGCAAGCAACAACGGCTTCAATGAGCTCGAATTTCATTCAGCCATATCCTCACTGCATTCCCTAGAACCCATCACAGTACTGCAAGAACAACTTGTGTTCTAACACTTGGGACACATATCCACCTGCAATCCCTTCTCAGCTACTTCTTGTGCACCACCAGGAACAATTCATTTTATTAAAACACTACCACTGCAAACCACCAAGAGTTCCATTCATTTCTCTAAGCTCTTTCACCAAACAATTTCCTCTACCTCTTAACCTGAACTGCGAACATTATAGTCATCACCAGTGCTTGTAAACACCACCCAGATCTCATAACGTCAATCTTATTTTCCTTCTTGTCTAAGTGAAGCAACAACATCAATTTTTTTTTTTTGCAAATCCTTGTTTCTGCAGCAACAATTCATATTCCTAATTGCCACTACAAACCCAAATCACCCAGCATTTCTTAATTTTACACTGCATGATTGCAATCATTGCACATGTAGTTATCCATCCTCAACAACATCAACTTACCACCACCAGACCAGAATAAACTTACCAGCATCAACAACATCGCTTACTACCATTTTTCCTCATTCTCTAATCAACAACAATTCAGTTAAAAATATTATTATAAAGCAAGACGGTTCAATTATTCAGCTTGCACATTCCCAGCACCAGCACCATGCTACAGCTGCAACAACTCCACTAATTCAACAACCTTGTAGCAGCAACACCACTGCTTCTCATGATTTACAGCTTCATGTTGGTGACCACAACCAACAGTTCATCTGCATCTCCTCCAGAATCTTGTCTATGTGCATCAACAAAATTGTGGCCATTACTGCAACAACAAGCAATCCACATCAAACCCTTACTGCAATTTCTTCAGCTCAAATCACCCACACTCTATAACCTATACCCGTTTGCAAATCTTAGACCAACAGACTGTTTACAGAGAATGGGGACAAAATCCTATTCTTCTCTAGTCTACACCAAATCCTACGTATTTAATCTTCATCTCTTATTCTTTCTTGTAACTCACTGATTCACAACAAACTACGCTGAAACCACTTATTTCGATCTCTTGCTCTCTCTCTCTGATTCAACACGGAAGGAATCTACACCACTTTAGCTTCAATTCCACAACTAACTCCATCTTCATACTGAAATCAATTCGTGCCCAGCTCACCGAGTAATTGGAGCATCTACTTTTTTCCATTTCTTTTCACTAACTGAATTTAAGTGGTACCCAAATAAAATCAAATGGATGGGTTTTTATGTTATTCAAAACCTTAAGAAACCATTATCACAAGTTGCGGACCAATTCAAACTCGATTAATCAAGGTTTTCGAATGGATCGAATGTACAGTAGAAGAATAAACTTATCTTTCGAATGAATTGATTTGCTGATATTGAACCTTATCAAATCTTTTTCAAGAACAGATGTAGTTGATGTCGGTTTTAGGTTTCCGTGTTCAATCTTGCTGCAAGTGCTAACTGGTATCCAAATTTAGGTTTGGATGAAGATTGAATCGAGTTTAGGTTAACTTATGTGAATTGACCTTCGCTGATGGACTAAATTGAGGGTACCTAAAGAAATTATTAAAGTTGATGACATGGAAAAGAAGTAGAAGAAGATAAAAAACCTAGATTTCTCTATCAAACTCAATAAATCTGAATGCTCTGATTAGATATGCATACAAGACTCAGTGAAAGGCTTTGTGAAGAAGAAGATACTGACTTGAAGATCGGTTTATTGGTGCCCGTTCATTATTTTCGAGATAAGAATCGATAGATAATTTGATTAATTGTGTTTATGACATGTGGCGACTTTATATGCTATCCAATCTAACTCGTTGATTATTTCCGAGATTAACACTAGTATCAGATCAAACACCAAAATGAGTACATGTGCATAGAGGGTAAATGGGTAATCTGCGCATCATTATCTCATCTCATTTGAAGAGAAATTGACTGAATTAACCGAGAAATTGAAAAAAAATAACGGGTTTGGATGGAAACATGGATGGAGGCCTAGATTTGCAAAGTGGAAAACAACGGGCATATGGTTGTCTATCGGGTATAAAACTAGGCCTATATCTGTTTATAATCTTAAAAAGGGTGATTTTGACTTCTTCCATGCTAGGTCTCAACAGAATATTAGTTAAGGGTTGTTCCAAATGCGAGGTGAGGCAGTTACTGAGTGGATCTCTTCCTTAAACCCACTCATTGTCAGAGTTATAAAGTCCATCAGAAGATTGGTTAAAGGTTGTTCCAAATGCGAGGTGAGGCAGTTACTGAGTGGATCTCTTCCTTCAACCCACTCATTGTCAGAGTTATAAAGTCCAACAATATTGTATCTCATATTCTTGAAGGTGTCATTCATATGGATATAGATGGAATTCTTGTGCCTCAAAGCTATGAATTTCTTTTTCTCTTTGATCTTGAGCATTTCCTCCTCATAATTATAGAGCTCGACAAGGTCAGGTTTGGTTTTGATGATGAGACGATCATTGAGCTTGATGGAATTATAAGAGAGAATTTTTTTTTTAAGATGAGGTCAAGGTTGTGTATGTTAGACTGGATGTTTGATATTGGTGAAGCTACTATACTGGTTCATTGGTTCTTTTCATACTTCTATTGATGTAGCTCCAAATTTACAGTTTCTATTAAAGGAGCCGAACCAGCTGAATTTCTTATTGGAATCAAGATATGGTTGAGATTTAATCTTTAATACCGCTAGATTTAAAAATAAGTATTTACGAACAACCTTTCTATTTGGACAACCTTTCCAACCCGTTTCCATGAATAACTTCTTAGGTGGTGAAGAAAATGGTAGTCTAAAGTATGGTCATGCTGATGAAGCTATTCAGAATAATATGGATCCAGAATGAAGATTCTTTCAGTTAGAAAAAAATATTATTCCATTGAAGTGGAGTATTTTGGAAGAATTAAGACTGTGAAGATTACGAAAACAGGAAGACGAGGATATCGAGCGTAGTTAGATTTTCATCCGCAGATGATATCTTGGCTGAAGAAAACCATATATACAAATGTGGAACGAAGATCTGAGGAGAATAAGTGGAGGGAGATAGTGGGCGAAGAAATATACTTGCCTCAGATTCAATCTAACATGGAGGGCATTTTATTAAGGGTATCAAGATTCAGAAGAGGGGTTGAAGGAAGATCATTTTTTTCCCTTGTGGAGAAAACCAACAATGTTGGTATGTTTTGTCCCAAGTTTTAGACTTTTTCATTTCCAAACAAACTATATTTGGATCTGTAGGAAGTTTAAGGGTCTAACAATGAATATCCTAATCTGATTTCTCAATGAGATTCTAAAGGGGTCGTCAAGATCTAAATAAACATTGGATGGGGAAAAATAACAAAATGACTAAAACCAGATTTGGTTGGTGCCGTTTTCTAAAGATGGATGAAGTCAATAATTTAATAGTTATGGCGCAGTTAAACCCCATAGTATGGGGTAGGATATGGAAACCGGTTATTTGGGAAGAAGACGGTGTAATAATCAAGATATACAAATGGAATGGGAAGTCTCTTGTGGGGGATTTAGCCAAAATCAATAAACAAGAAGATGGAGAAGTTAAGGTAAATAATAAAGGTAGAAATATCAAAAAAGACCCATTATTGTTCATAAATTCCATTCATTCAAAGAAATGGTTCAAGATCAAAGGTCTGCCAGTAAGGTTATGAACCTCAGATAATTTCAAATCCATAGGGAACTCTTTAGGTGGGTCTTATTGCTATTTCATAAGAAACTCTATCGATCTTTTTAGATTCTAAAATCCATTTTTTCTGAATCTTCGTGGGTGGTGACTTTGATCATATTCAGGCGGTGCTAGTGAAGGAGGTTGAAGGAGAAAAGTTTGTGATGACAGTTCAATGAGATCCTTATTATTCTCATAAGATTCTGTTATCAAATCAAGACTATACAAAGGAAGTCAGAGATTTTAAGGAAAGAATAAAGGATTATAAAATGGTTGTGGAAGAGAATAATTCAAACACAAAACTTACCATGCAAGATAGGAGCAAGGAAGATCAGGACCGTCCATCTGGAAACTTCAGAATTAGTGAAGATTCAATGGTTCTGAAGAATCGGTTCAAAAAATTATAGAAGGTGAGGATGGTAGCTGGGTTTTTATACCTAATCCAAGAACAAAGTAAGGTTACAATAGTTCGAATTCGAATTCAACTCGAGGTTCTCACCAATTCAGCATGAGAAAGATACAGAGAATAGTTTTTCTTCCGTCGATTCAAGTAGGAGGGAGATGGAGGATAATGTAGTTACAAATCTAGAAGAGGTGCAACAACAAAAAGAGGATGAGGAAGATGGGTTGATGAATAAAACTATGCAATCTCTGGTTCAAGTAGCGTGTAGTTACGAGAGTATTAATGAAATGAAGAAAGCAACACTGAAAAGAAACATGATTAATTTGGTGTTGAGGTACAAATAGAGATTTCAGATCAAAGATAACTCAACTGAGGGTGTTAACAATAATGATGGTGATGTTGGAGATAGGAGGAGAAATCATTTTATGATGAGGAGGAAGATAACAATGTTGAGGACATAAAATATGCAAGGGAGGAAGCAATTCTTAATGGATTTTAAAATTCTCTATTGGAATATAAGGGGAATGAATGAGTTTGACAAACAAATATCTGTCAAGAATTTGGTGGCTTCTCAAAGAAGTGGTGTGTGTCTTATTCAGGAGACAAAAATTTAATACATGTCTGATTGGTTTGTCAGACAGTTGTGGTAGGATGATTACCTTGGATGGAGTTACATCCCATCTGTAGGTAGCAGTGGAGGTTTATTATCCGTATGGGATGAATGTAAGTTTGAAAAACTTCGGGTAAGATATGGTTTTAACAATATTACTAATGTTTTCTCTAACATGAGTAATGGCTTTCAATGGGCAATAACTAATGTGTACATCCCTTGTGAGTATAATTTTAGAAATGAATTTTTGGGAAGATATGAATGAAGTAAGAAGATGGTATAATGGCCCTATTTGCATTGCCGGTGACATGAATGCAATAAAAACTAATGTAGAGAGAAACAGAGGAGTGGGTGATAGCAGGAATATGACTTTGCTAAACAATTACATTATGGATCATGGTATCACTGGAGGCTCTTTCACCTGGTCTAACAATCAAGCTATTCCTCTTCTGTGTAGACTAGATAGATTCTTGTTTAATCACGATTTTGAGGAGGCTTTTCTTAAATGCTCTTCAAATTATGTTAACAAGACCCATCTCAGATCATAATCTCATCCTACTTATCACTGAACCTTTAATGCCTTCTAAACCTTATTTCAAACTTGACAGGGTATGAACTAAACACAAGGATTTTGCTAAGAAGGTGAAGAACTTGTGGGAAGTTATGAATTTTCAAGGAAGTGCCAGTATTAGATTGTTTTTGAAGCTTCATAATTTAAAACATTTAATCAAGCCATGGAAAATACAGGAGTTTGGAGCTATAAGAAGGGAGAAAACTGCTCTCATTTATAAAATTCATAATCTAAATATTCAAGAAGAGAATGGAGCCCTTCAATATTATCAATTGGAGGAAAGACTACAGTGCAAGCTGAAGTTAAAGAATATTGAGACTTTGGAAGTGAGAAAATGGCATTTCACATCTAAGCAAACGAGATGACAACACTAGATATTTTCATAGTATTGCTAGTGCTAGAAGGAAAAGGAACACTATTGTCAAGCTCCAAGTAGGAGGAGTTGACTGTTTTGAGCAAAGTACAATTAAAGAAAAAATCAGGATTTTTTATATTGATCTATTCACCCAACATGACGAAGTTACCCCACAGATGGAGAACTTGTTTTTTCCAAAAGTGAAGGAGGATGACAAATGTTGGCTTGAAATGGAATTCACAGAAGATGAAGTTTGGGGAGTCGTTAAGAAGATGAGATGCAATAAAGGCCCAGGGCTTGGTGGGTTCACAACTAAATTTTTCAAGAGTTGTTGGAACACTATCAATCTTATGAATCTAATTAAGGACTTTCACATGTATGGTTCTATTGATTGGAGATTCAATTGTTCTTTCTTAACTCTTATTCATAAGAAGGTAGACTCTTCCAAACCGAAGGATTTTATACCTCTAAGTCTTATTGGAGTGTTTATAAGATTTTATCTAAATTGCTGGCTGAGAGGTTGAAGAAAGTAATGCCATAACTTATATCTGACTTCCAAGGTGCTTTCATTCATGATAAGCAAATTTTGAATGGTGTTCTCATAATTAATGAGTGTGTACAGAGTAGGTTGAAGTCTAAGAAGCCTGAGATTCTATGTAAGATTGATATGGAGAAAGCTTTTGATAATTTCAACTAGCAATCTTTGTTTACAATCCTGCATCATCATAATTTTGGGGTTAAATGGATTTCTTGGATTAAATGGTTTGTCTCTTATTCTCAAATTTCCATCTTGGTGAATGGCAGCTCATATGAAAATTTCAAACCTAGTAAATGGTTAAGAAAGGTGATTCTTTGTCTCCTTATTTGTTCTTGTTGGCGGTGGAAGTTTTCTCTAAGTTGATCAATGATGCAGTGGCTACAGGTCAACTTAATGGTTTTCGGGTAGTGGAGGATAACACTATGATTTCACATTTATATTTCAGGATGATACTCTAATTTTTATAGATGCTATAGTTAAGAAGTTAGAAGATTATTCATTATCTTATCAGTTTTTGAAACTCTCACCGGCTTGAAGTTGAACATGAAAAAAACACTATGATGAGTATTGATGCTGACGAGGTTATTGGAGTTTTATCTAAGGAACTTGGTTGCAAATCAGAAAAGTTTCCTTTCACTTATCTTGGAATTCCAATTGGTGCACATAGGAGAAGTACTACTGTTTGGGAACATGTTTTAACTTGAATGAAATAAAAACTAGAATCTTGGAAGAAGAGGAAGCTGAACAAAGCAGAAATATTAGTGCTTATTAAGAGATGCATGCCCATATACTTCTTATCTTTGTTTCATCAACCAGCTAGTGTTGAGAAAAAAACGATAGAAATTATGAGGGATTTCTTGTGGGATGTTGTGGAAGGTAAGAAGAAGCTGGTCTGGGTAGGATGACTAAAGATCTGTAAACTAAAGATTAATAGTGGTTTGGGGGTGAGAAACCTTAGAAAAACAATCCACGCTTTATTGGTCAAGTGGGTTTGGAGGTACACAAAAAACAAAGACAGTTTGTGGAAAAATATTTTTTACTAGAAATTCAAGAGAAATGGTTATGTGCTCATGCCTGATGTGGATAATAATCCACAATTCAGGAGCTTGTGGAGAAACGTTGTTAATATGGTTCAGTTGTTCAAAACTTCTCTCATTTTACAGTGAGGAATGGAAAAGGGATTCACTTTTTAATGGATAGGTGGATAGACAGAGGGTGTTTGAAAGATCTGTTTCTTGTGGTTTTCAAAGCAGTCAAAGAAAAGGATGCGACTATAGCTTAGGTGTTGGCCCTAATGGTTGGAGATGTAATTTTAAGAAATAGCTGAATGCAAACGAACAACTTGATTGGGTTCTTCTAAGAAGGGACCTTGCAATTTATCCTAATTTGGTTGAATAAGATGACGAGGTGAAGATTATGGAAAATTCCAGTTCCAATAGGTGTTATGATCTTCTAGTGGGAGAGTATGAATCTTGTTTCTTTGTCAAACATTTATGGAAGCCTTTTATTCCCCACAAAGTAAGCTTTATTCTCTGGGCAAGTTTTCAAAATTCTCTTCCTACCAGGGATATGCTGAGCCACAGAAGTATGGAGATAGAAAAAGACCAGTGTTTATTCTGTAATTCTGTGAGAGAAACTACATAAAATTTGTTTATGCATTGCCCATTTTTCGTTTGAGGTATGGAAATACTTTATCAAGGCTTTTAAGATCTCTCGTCCAATGTCGTTCTCATTTTTACAGCTTTTTGATGCTTGGACTACAAATGTATTACATGGAAGAGAAGTTTAGAAAATAATACATTGCGCTATATGCTGGTCTCTTTGAGAAGAAAGAAATGGATGTCTCTTTGGATCTAGGAAGAACTGTGTCTCAGAGGTGATAGATAATGTTAAATACCTTGTTGTTTTATGGTCTTGTGATGACGACACCTTTAAGTTCATCAATCCCAACATCATATAGAATAAATGGGAATCACTTATGATTGTGTAACGGCCTTTATGGTTAAAGATAACAGTCAAGGGGATCTTCGTAAAATGATTAACCACATGCCAAAAGGAGCATGGACTCTCTCTGTCTCATATCATGGCTTACAAGTTTCAGATTGTACCGCAGAACGTCTCACGAAAAGGGGACTATTTTTTAATTGCGAAATTATAACAGTCTCTTCACAACTTTTGAATTTACAAAGCTAATTTGCAGTGTTGGGCAGACCTTTCTGTAACTTTCATTGTATTGGTAATAGAGACTACCATTCGTGAATGATGTGGTGGTGGTTTAGTCAGTAGCAGGGTGATACTGAAAGCGAAGGGGATGATTTAGTCTTGAATCTGATGCCCTAAATTTTGGAGCAAGCTGAAACTATAACTGCACAGTTGCGAAGAATTTCTGCAGACGCGTAGAAGTCCCTGCAAAATCTTTGTATTGAATCTGCAGAGCTGAGTGTTTATGTTTGTATACGTTGTGTTGGGAGGCTTCCTTTGTAACACTTACTGTACTTGTCTTTGGATCTTGTACAAGCTTTTATTTTAATATAACCGTTCTCTTCGACTTTTTTTAGTCCAACTAGATGCCACATAGGAAGTTGTCCACAAAGACTGGCTTTGAAAGCTATTCACAACAACTCTGGACGAATCGCTGAAAAACAATGAATAAAACTTCCCCTCACAGATTATTGGAATTTGTGGTCCAAGGATTTTAGTAGGGGGCCACATATGCTGTGTATGGCGTTTTTTTCGTTGTTTTGCGCTCGGTCCGTTCAAACTCTTTAAATACCAAATTTCCAACACGGCTAATAGGGTACCAGTTCGGCAGAGAGTACTAAATACCATAAAAGGTTCGATACCCGTCATGTGAGCCATTTTCGATTTACGAATTAAGGGAACATTATTTAAATACCCCCAAAATATGCCCTCTAAAATATACTCTAATTCAATTTTTAAAAATACCCTACCTTCTGAAAAGTGGAGCAACTAGCACAAGTTGCTTCCATAAGTAGATGAAACTTTATACAAGTTGCTTCCAAAAAGTGGAAGCAACTTTCTCAATTTGACTCCAAATTTTTTATTTTTTACCCATCGAAGATATTTGTGCAAAGTCAACAAAAATGGAGGGTACTTATAACATTTCCACACGAATTAATGGCCAAGATAACCATATGCCGACAATCCTAAATAAGATGAAATTGTTTTTCCACTGTTGTTCTCTATATCAACAACCCAGATACAAATTTTTAAGCAAAAAGGGGCTTTGCAAATCGGGCGACAATAAGTTAACTCAGTTTTCTAAAACAATTCATAAAACTTTTGTTTCTATGAATTTTTGATCACTCTCTTACATATATTTCAATTTCATCATCATGATGAAATCATTTTTTTCTTTGATTTCTTTTCAGTTTAGAATCTTTTGATTTTTTATTAATGTTTTACTTTCTTTCTTTCTTATCATAATACTAATCTGATTCAGTATAGTTTTTCAGTTTTTTTGAAGCTCTCTTTCTTTAATTTTAAGCTACTACTATTTAATGGATTTTTAATTTATTGCAGGGCCTCCCTTTCATCATCAAGGAAGGCATCCATTTTTGGACTTTTGTTTTGTTTCATCTCCTTCTGTCAACTATATTGTTGCAGCCAAAGACAGTTTTCAATTCAACTCCGAAAGCAGTTTTGCACACCATCAATCAAAGAATGGTTTTTATCAGTATGATCCAGTATTGTAGTTTAGATCATGTGTATGATCACAATGAAGATTGTGAGTTCGGTTACTATGGTCCAGACAGGCCGATTCAAGAATACAAGATCCAGAATTTGAACTTTCAAAATTCAATATTTCCCCCTAAATATCTGCGTAATTGGTGGAACTGCATTTTCTTATTGCATACGTTTCAGTTGACTATTATCGACTTCAATGCTAGGAATTTTCTTTATTCTCCGAGGATTATCTTCTTACCTATATTATCTCATAATAGTTATAACAAAATAACTATTTATAGTTACATTATATATGGTATTAATCTATATAATAGGAGAATATCAAAGCTTTTTCACACATCTTTTACCTGTGGAAATTTTTATCAAGTCTCAAACCCTAGTGCTATGGCTTCATCTTCAAACTCTCAAGTTTCCACCATCACCACTCAAATGAACGAAACAAGGATTCGTGATATTTATATTAGCCATCTGAGGCGTGAAGTTGGTACTATAAAGGTTATCTCGGCAGCTACAGAAGAATGGAGTAACACTTTAATTGGTAAACTACACTCAAAGGACCCGATAGAGACTGATATTGTGAGGAAAAAAGTAAATGTTTTGTGGAAACACTATCGAATCAAAAATATACATGGCTTGGATAAGAATATTTATCTCTTTAAGTTTACATCAAATGAAATAGTTGAAGCCATACTCAGGAAAGGTCCATGGAACATGAAAAAATTTCATCTTAATCTTATTAAGTATGACTCGTCTATTGATATGAAGGATCAAGATTTCTCCCATCAGGAATGGAGTGGACAATTCAAAAACGTTCTTCTTAAACATCATGCGGTTCCTGTCATTGATGAATCTTTGGTAGAATTGGGACCTAAGATATGGACCGAACCAAAAAAATTTCGTCCTGGTTTTGGTTCAATGAATACCGCAAGAGTGAAGATTGATCTTAAAAAGCCTATGCACAGAGGAGGATGGTGGAACGCTGCAGCTGATGGTGTTACATGGATCCGTTACCATTAGGAGAGACAACCACACCTTCTTTGTAAGAATTGTTTTACTATTGATCACGATGATGAGGAATGTGAAAATGTTGCTTTGGATTTAAAAATCAGGAGATATACTAACGAAAAATATGTAAATTATTGCCATAATCTGGCTAGAAGTTATGGAGTGGAAATAATCGATGATTTAGATCAGTTGTTGCAACAAGTTTGTGAAGCAAGTAGGAGACGGCTAGAAGAAAAGGATAAAGTTGAGAAGCAAGAAGAAGTAAGAAAAGCTAAGAGATCAAGAAGTGAGGAAATTGAGGAAGACAACATTGGTCTCAATGCTGGATCTACTGATAAAATGAATAACTTTGATGGTATGGAGCATGACTTTCCTGAGAAAGGAGATCATCTTGCAAAAGAGTACTCTCATGACATTGAGGCCCCTGCTACTCCGGTAAAATTTTCAAACAATGTCTCTTTATTTCCTTTATTATCAACTGTTTTTAAGGTCTTTTAGGTTTTCAAACATGAAAATATTAGCTTGGAATGTTCAAGGTTTGGCTAAAAAGTTTACTAGAGATCAATTGTTTGTTTTGGTTGAAAAACAATCACCTGACTTTTTGTTCCTTACAGAAACTAAAGTTAATAGTGATAGAATGAAATCAATAGCAAATGCTCTGAGTTATTGCAATCATGTTCATATTGATGGAGTGGGTATTGATGGAGGTATTACTTATGTGGAAGGATGCAATTCATTGTGAAGTCCAGGATATCTCTAATGATATGATACATGTTGTCACTAGAATTAACCCTAGTAAACCAGATTTTCCCATTTCTTTTATGTTTGATATAAAGAAAGTTTAATGGGACTTCATGTTAAGAATTAGTGAGAATATCATACAACCCTGGTTAATAATAGGTGATTTGAATTTTCATTTTCATGATATTTCTGAAGCTTCTAATTTCTCCCCTGAAGACAAGTATGTTCAAGACAAAATGAATACTTGTGGTCTTATGGACCTTGGCTACACAGGTAAGAATTTTACTTGGACTAGTAATAGCTTTGGTACAGGCAGTAGAAAATCCAGAATTGGCATGGCCATTGGCAACAATTTTTGGTGTAATTGTTATCCCCAATCCAAAATTTTACATTTAGTTCAAGCTGGTTCAGACCATTGCCCTATTTTGTTAGTTCCTGATGATATTAATAGGAATACTTGGAGACCTTTTAAAATCTTTGCAATGTGGATGAAGCATTTTCTTTTAAAAACCAACTTCAGATAGCTTGGAACTCTAATGTTAGTGGTTCTTATGGTTTCAAATTTATTGATAAACAACAAAGACTAAGAAAATATTGTCTCACTGGAACAAGATTGAGTTTGGATATATTGATAGGAATATTAATATTCTACAAACTTAACTTGAAGCAGTTCAAAATGAAGCTTTTTATGATACTCATCATGATAATATTGTAGCTCTCACTAAAAAACTTGATGAATGGTTTAATACTAAAGAGGATTTCTATAACAAAAGTCAGGTGATACTTTCATCGCTGAAATGGACCATAAGACCAAGTATTTCCACACTTTTGCTAATAGAAGAATGTTTAGGAAAAATAATATTGATTGTCTTTGTGTTGCTAATGGTGATTGGTTTAATGATAGTGAAGATATTGCTAACATGCTTGTGTCTCATTTTGATCAGGTTAGTAAAACTACTAATCCTCTTTTACTGATATCACTTTTGATATAATTCCTACTATTATTACTGATCAGGATAATTCTCTTTTGACTAGAGTTCCAAATATGGAAGAAATTCATCAAACTATCAAGCATATGAGTGCTTGGAGTTCTCCTGGTCCTGATGGATTTCAGGCAGGTTTTTATCAATACAACTGGGATATAGTTGGTAAAGATATTACTACTGTTGTTCAAAGTTTTTTTTTGAATCTGGCAATATGCAAAAGGAGTTTAATAAAACCTATCTTAGTTTGATACCTAAATCTGATAATGCTAAGAGTCATGTTGACTTCAGACCTATTGGTTTGTGTAACACAGTTTATAGGGTTATTTCTAAGATCATTGCAGATAGAATTAAACCCTATTTAAAGCATCTTATATCTCCTTATCAAGCAGATTTTGTTCCAGGTAGAGATATAGATGACAATATTATTATTGCTCATGAGATGATACATACAATGAAGCATAAAGAGGGTTACAATGGAACAATGGCTTTAAAACTTGATCTTTCTAAGGATTTTGATAGAATTGAATGGTCCTTTCTACTAGGTGTTCTTAAACACTTTGGTTTTGATGGAAAATTTTGTGGTTTTATTGAACAATGCATCTCCATACAAACATTTCTGTGTTACTAAATGGTTCTCCTACTCAAAGTTTCTCTCCTTCTAGAGCT
Source organism: Papaver somniferum (assembly GCF_003573695.1). Classification (NCBI taxonomy): domain Eukaryota; kingdom Viridiplantae; phylum Streptophyta; class Magnoliopsida; order Ranunculales; family Papaveraceae; genus Papaver; species Papaver somniferum. Next base: position 31,303,170 of record NC_039368.1, read on the forward strand.
ATTAGACAGAGCGATCCTTTATCACCCTATCTTTTCATTCTTTATATGGAATTCTTGTCTAGATTACTCGTAAATGTCGAGTCTAACCACTTAATTTCAGGTGTTAAAGCATCCAGGAATGCTCCAGGTATTACACACCTTATGTTTGCTGATGATATCCTTATCTTCACTAAGGCTGACATGCATAATATAGATGTCACTATGAATGTTCTTTATTATTTTGGAAGTGTTTCTAGTCAGATGCTAAATCTAGATAAGTCCAGTGTCTATTGTGGTCACAATATTAGCCCCAGTGCTAGATACATTCTTGCTAGGGATCTTAAAATGTTTGAGATGAAAGATACAAATAAATATCTTGGTGTAACTTTGTTAATAGGCAAAAATAAGACCAAAGCTTTTAGTCCACTTATTCAATATTTTGGCACTAGGCTGAAGACTTGGAAAGGTAAAACTATGAACCATTCTGCTAGAACAACAATGGTTAAACATGTTTTGAATGCTTTTCCAACCTATCAAATGGGTTATTTTAGGATTCCTAAAACTATGATAGATCAAATGGACTTCATCCAAAAACACTTTTGGTGGGGACATAGTGCTAATAGAGGCATTTGTTTGATAGGATGGAACAAACTAGATATTCCTAAGGCTTTGGGTGGTCTTGGTTTTGGTAATCTTGAGAAATTTGATACTGACTTTTTAACTAAATTAGCTTGGAAGGATTGCAATGATGAAAACTCTCTATGTATGCAGATTGTTAGAGCTAAGTATGGTAAAGATGGAAGTTTACTTCACTTAGATAACCTTAAAGATGATTGTTTTTGGTTATGGAGGAGTATATAATCTGGCATTGAGATTGTGCAACAACACAGCATGTGGATTGTTCAATGTGGCACTAAAATTAAAATTTGGCTAGATAACTGGATTATTGGTTTTAATAGTCCACCTGTCCCAATTGTGGGTCTTTCTAGTCTTGTTTCTCTCACTTTTGTCTGTGATTTGTTTTTTCCCGGTACTAGAGTTTGGAACGATCATCTTGTTAGTGCTATGTTTGATGAAGAAACTTCTAATGTCATTCTTAGCATGAATGTTCTCGACTCAGGTGAGGATTATTTAATACGGAAACCAGACAGAAGAGGTAAGTTTTCAGTAAAAACTGCTTATAACACACTCCGTGCTAGACATGTTAAGAATGCAATCAATGATGATCATATACCTAAAGTGGTTTGGAAAAAACTCTGGCACACAAAAGTTCCTCATAGAGTGCAACTTTTTATTTGAAAATGTTTAAGAGATATTGTGCTTGTTAGGGGGAAAATAGTTGTTTATAAAACTGATATGGATTCACACTGTAGCTTTTGTAATCATAGTACTGAGACTACTAGTCATCTTCTAGTTGATTGTACTTATGCTATATCTTTATGGAGTGCTTTAAATGTGGATATCCCAGGTATTATTCATAATTTTTCATCCCTTCAGGACTGGGTAATATTTTGGTATTCTACTGATGAAAGTAGAAATATTGGCTATATGCCAGATTCCTATGTTGTCAGACTTATGTGTACAGTCTGGTACATCTGGAAAGATAGGTGCAGCTTGATTTTTCAGGGTGTAAAAACTAATATTCACAACACTATCATAAGAATCAATAACCTGATAAAACAATGTGAATTTGCTAATGCTTCTTCTAGTTTTACTAGGAACATGTATATTCTTCCTAAGGTTTGGTTTCCACCAGATGCAGGTTTTACAATATTGATGCTTCTTATATTTATGAAACAAGAAAAGGTAGCATTGGACTGATTGTTCGTGATTATGCAGGACAAGCACTAGCAGTAAAAGGTTTCAATCTGGAGGAAGGATTGGAAGCTGAAGTTGGAGCAGAACATCTTGAATGCAAAGCTCTAATCAAAGCTGTTGAATGGATAAAAGAGAATGGTTTCAATAAAGTGATCGTTGAGACTGACTGTGAAAACTTGGTGAACTCAATTCAAAGTAATGATCCACAAGTGCATTGGTTCAATCATCATTTAATTTTATCAGTCAAGAACAAGTTCTTAAATAATGATTTTTGGTTTTGCAAGTTAATCAATAGGTTAAGTAATAGTGTAGCTCATGAGTTAGCTAAAAAAACTATATTGGAAGCAAATAGTTTCTCTTATTCCTCGATTTATCCTCCCGATATTGTTAAATGGATTGAGGATGATGAGTGCAAATTTGTGCACCCCTCCGAAACCGGGGTGCACGTTCCTGCTGCTGTGATTGGTCCACGTCTCCTAAGTGGTTTATGGTTTTCCCTTTTTTCTGAGTATTTTTATTTTAAACTGGGCACAGATTTAAATTAACAAATTATTAAAGGAAACTATACACAGTCTTCGAGTGCAAATTTGTGCATCCCTCCAAGTCCGGGGTGCACGTTCGTGCTGCTTAGATTGGTCCACGTCCCCCAAGTGGTTTCTGGTTTTCCCAATTTTTTTTTTTATTTTATATATTTTTTTTTGAAAAGAGGGCCGTTGAGGCATTCATTGAGAAGAAATAAAAATTTACACATAGCAGTTTGGAAGGGTTGGGAGCCTAGCAATAAGTTGCGCCCATCATATAGAGATTTTATATTTATTAATTACATTTATTATTTAAATTAAGGTGGTCACGGATTTGTAGCTCTATCTCCGATACTCCATGGATACTATTTTCTTTCTTCAAGGTTGGATATTTTTTGTGTACAAAATCTTAAAAATGATACGTAATCGCTTGGAGGTATTACTTTCTTAGAATGCAGAGAAGATTTTGATCTCTGTCAAATTATATAGGGATTTTCTTTTTCGACTATTTACAGGGGTGGTAAAGGATAGGTTTACTTGGGTTTGTAGTCCCAATATGATTTGACAGAGATCAAAATCTTCTCTGCATTTTAAGAAAGTAATACCTCCAAGGGATTACGTATCATTTTTAAGATTTTGTACACAAAAAATATCTGACCTTGGAGAGAGAAAATAGTATCCATGGGCATGGAGCATCGGAGATAGAGCTACAAAGCCGTGACCATCTTAATCATTAGTACAAAACAAAGCTAGGCTAAGTTAACCTGTGTTAGTGGTGGTCAGCATTTGTCCAGATAAAGATAAATCAAGGGATATGGTTCTCCTGACCGCCTCCTACAACTCGCACGCGTGGCATTAATTCCAATATTATGAATGCAAAATGAATACTCAAGTCAAGATATGGATTTTCTAAAATTATAACAGGGAGGTTCGAACTCCTGACCTGTTGTGTCATAAGAGTGGCCTCTAACCAGTGTTCCACCTTGGTTGGAATTAATAGAAAAGATAAATCAACGGTGGTGGTTTGTTCAACTTAAATATCATAATTGCTTTATTAATTAGTGTTTCACTAATTGTACATAATAAATAATCTATTCATTATAAATTTTTTTATTAATTAGGGTTTCACTAATTACTCATAATCAGTGACTAATCATTTTTTAATTATAAATGTTTTCTTAATTAATTATAATAATTATTTATATTAATAAGTAATTTTGATAAATAACATCAATAAACATTTTTGGCGACAATCAGTAGTAGAAGAGGTGGAGGCCGAAAGATTAGTGGTGGTTAAGGGCGGCGCCAAGAAAAATTATATTTATTTTTGTTCTTTTATCATAAAATGGGATACAAAGTCCATTTTTCACATGTATCCAACTTGCCAAGAGTTTTTCTCCCTCTTTCCTCAAAATCCTGGCTCCTCCCCTGGTTTGAGGTGGAAAAAGTAGTGACGGTGAGTGCTGGTGAGTAGTGATGGACAATATTAATTTTATGTTGTCGTTACAACATCGATAACATCGTAGTGTGGAAGATGTGGTTGGTTGTTTCTAACATTTTTGATAAAGGAAGGTACCATATATTTCAGGAATGATATCATACAAGATAATATTTTCATGATCGTAGTTGGATCACCCAAATGGTACCCCTGTTATCTTTGGTACTATATCGTATAAATCATGATTTTTAATGTTAAAATAAAATTGATTGCAATACAAAAAAGAATATATACACGGAAAAAATAATAATGAAACTAATCAATTGACGATATTTTGTTCAATATAAACCTCATACATGACATTTGTGATTGAAAATTAGAATTGCGTCCAACAACCTACATGGGGTGGGCGGCAGTGGTGGAGTCAAAAATTGACATTGAGGAGGCCTACTTTTTAAAAAAAGAAAAAAATATGTAAACTTTGGTGGACTCAACCATAAATATATATGGACAAAGTACTACTTATAAAATAAACTAAAAAATTTATGTAGCTATTAAAAATTTAAGGGGTTAGAGCCAGGTTAGTCAACCCTTAGCTCTGCCACTAGGTGCTAGTGGATAAAAAAATGGATTCATATGATTTTATGGTGGTGGCGGGTATTGGTGAACAAAAACATATTATGCTAATTTCTTAACGCCACAAAATATGTAACGTTATCTTATAAAGTATAAAACGTGATTGATCATTCTAATGTTAAAATAAACTCGATAAAACACATGTACATTTTAAAAAATTGGTGCAATCAATTGCCATGTTATGTAATAACTAAACGAACGACACGAATTAAGATCAGAACATATGAAATTATTTATTCTCGATTTGTCCATGTAAAGAGTGGTCAGGATTTGTCCTTGGCAAAGATAAATTTATCGCTGGGATTTGTTTAACTTAAGCATTTTTAAATATTTTATTAATTAGCGTCTCATTGATTGTTCATAATGATTACTTAAATTTCTATTATAAATGTCCCTTTAATAATCTAAAATAAATACATAATTTTATTAATAAATAATTGTACTAATTCTAATGGTGGTAGTGGAAGTAGGGTTAGTATAAACGGTGGCGGGGGTTTGTGAATGGTGGAGGCGGTAACATTACTATTGGTGGAAGAAATAGTGGCGGTGAATGGTTTTTATGGTGGTGGATGTTGTTAATAGTAGTGGATAATAGTAGTTTTTGTTTTTTAGTGAGTTTTATTGGCCGAGTAAAAAAAAAAATCTTCACAAAACATGCAACATTGTATTGTGAAAGATGTAATTGGTTGTTTTTAGCACCATTGATAAGGACAAAAATCAAATATTTCGAGGATGATACCGGAACGTATAAGACAATACGATCATAACTGTTGAATCACCGGAACGGTATCCGTATTATATAAAGGCGATTGGTGTACCCGCGTAAGAGAACATTATCGCTTTCTCAAGTACTGTTACATTTTTTTTCCTGAAAGACCATCAATGTCGAGTTGTTTCGCGACAACTACCTACAAAGACAACAACTTTCACTCAATTCCCGATATAAAACATTATTGACCGGGAAAATGTATTTGCGTTCTAAAATATTTGTTTGAAAATTATGTTTGTTCATCAAAATCATCATAAAAAACTCTAAATCATAAATCTAAAATTTTTGCCTCCGATGTTTATAGAATATTGTTTATGTTTTACATTCTCAAATCATGCGACCTCTTGATTACAAATCAACAATATCAAATTACGGATCAATATGTATAGGTTTCATTCACTAGGTTAGAAGGTAGAGTAGATACAGATGGGTAGATCACACAAAGCATAATATGACTGACAATACTTCAATAATTTGGTCAAGAAATAAGGTCAAAAATTTAAGGTTAACTTTCTGTAGGACTAATTAGATCGTGTTCGATAGGAGCCGACTAAAATACGGATTAATAATAATTTCCACATAAGACAATTTCAAAATATAGTTTGGCTAACTCTGCCTATGTAAAGAATGGTCAAGATTTGTCCTTCCTCAATTGCTATGTTATGTGAGAAGAAGGTGATATCTAAGATTGAGGTACAATTCAAATCTATTAGATTCATACCATTTACAGCTGGACGCCTTGAAAAAAATTGACGTGTTGTTATTATTATCACAGGTAAGGGATACATTGACCACACTTGCGCAAATAACTCACTTCGCAAATGATTGGTGTTGCATGTACTGTCTAGAATGCAACGATGAATTTGAGGAAATAAGGCACCAGAAGCAGTGTCCGGAGTATTTTGGATATAGTAACTTAGACCCGATGTAATACTTATGTTCCTTTTTTTGTTTAGTTTTTCCACAATATATTTCATTAAGAAAAATGAACATTGCAAATAGATAACATCAAAAAGTTTAGACAGATTGCGTTTGATAATAATGGTTACCGATGGTCCGGAAACGGCAAAAGAAATTAACTGTTGTAGAAGAATCATTGGGATATACGACGGATTACTTGATACGAACGAAAGAGGTATAACTATTTCGATTCTGAAATCACATAAAGTTCACATTAGAAGATGAAATCAAGCTTAAAGTTAGTAACAAACATAATATGGCTAAACAAAATGTTAAAAACAAACAAGATATATAAACTTAGAAAGCCGTGGAATTTGAAGAGGCCAATTTTGAAAACTACAATCTTAGAAAGCAACTATCCACAATACCATAATTTTTTTTATAAATATACAACGTAGAAGATGTCAACTTTTGGTAAAGGATCTATTGAACCTATAAATTTGAAATAAGATCAGGGAGTACAATATGTGTTCAAGGTTCTTTATGAGGTAATGTGTCGCCATATTGTATTCCAAGTGAAGGTAGGAACATACAGAAGTGACAAAATTTCCAAGACTTTTGAAGTTAACAAAGCCTTCGTTAAGACGAACTGCTGGGGACAATACTTTGTTGAAGATTTAATGGCAGAGTTTTGCATATATATAATCCCTTCGAAAAGGTATTTGGTACACATTTTAAACATTGTCATCACATTGGAGAGTTTGTATCATCCGTTCGATGCAAAAAAATATTATTCTCTGCCTATTTGGAGGATCGACAACATGACCATGATAGATGAGTCAGCTGGAGCGAAATAAGAGCATGGGGAGACTTTTATGGACAATATTGATTAGTTGATTTCACTGAGATGAGCGCTGCTGACGACATATTTCCAAAAAATATTTAAACTTCCATGTTCATGTAGAGCATTATCTCATTATAAGCAATGAACCTAAATAAAAAAGAGTCTGGAAGTTAAGATTATATTTCTTTCGTTTGAGCAAATCTCAGGCGGTAAAATATTGAAGGAAAAAAACAAAAAAAAAAAAGAGAGAGGAAAATCCCGACTATATTTATGACAAACCCATATTAAATCATAAGGAGTTGATAAGTATTCGGGACACAAATTATACGATATATTAAAAATGAACTAACATCATGGCCCGTGCCGTTAGTTTAAATAATAAATGTAATTAATAAATATAAAATCCCTATATGATGGGAGCAACTTGTTGTTAGGATCCCAACCCTTCCAAACTGCTATGTGTAAATTTTTCTTTCTTCTCAATGAATGCCTCAGCGACCCTTTTTTCAAAAAAAAAAAAGATATTTACAAAAAAAGAAACAAAATGGGAAAACCAGAAACCACTTGGGAGACGTGGACCAATCTAAGCAGCAGGAACGTGCACCCAGGACTTGGAGGGGTGCATAAATTTGCACTCGAGGATGATTATGTACTCTTTAACAGAAGCTCAGCAGTAAATTTTCTTTTTAGTATAGAACCGACTTGTAGATCAGCTGGTTTTATGTGCTTCACAGAGGTTTCATGCGCTTCAGGAGGTCCCAGGTTCGAGTCCCAGATGGCGCAATATTACAGAGTTTGACATGGACGGTAGGGTTAGCTTGCCCCCCTTGCGACGACACTAGCCACACTTTCCGCTTCGGCTCCCTGAGCTTTGTTCCCCATGAGGCTCGCTGGTAGGCTAGCACGGCAACCTGTTCAACTTATGTAGTAGTACGCTGCTTGGAGCTTAGTTTGTTAGGCTTCCAATTAGTTAATTATGTAATAATTAACAAAAAGATTTTCTTTTTTAAAAAAGAAAAAACAACAACGACAACCCAGATACAAATTCCAATAAGTTATCCGGCTGGAATCTTTTCTTTGATATTTGTGCTTCATTTTCTTTTCTTTTGCAACCCCCTTCTCTCCATGTGGCATTTGCTATTTTCTGCGTTGTTAATTACTATGAGATGCTCACAAACTCGGTGTATGGGTTTTACCCTAAATATCAATAGCCAAGAGAAAGATAGAAAGGCTAAATTCGATCCGGCATATTATGGTCAATCCAAGACCGCATTTTTCTATCATCCAAGGAAACTGTTTGTGTTCTTAATTAAGATATTTTTTTTGATAGTATTCTAAATTAAGAGTTTTAACAGCTCCCTATAAATTGACCTGAACTTCTCTCAACAAGCAACAGTCATTTAACCCTCCAAAAAAAAAAGAAAAGAAGAGAAGAGAAGGTTCATCAATCAAAACCAAAACATCTATAGCTCTCAGCTCCTCAGCAGTATCAATCTTGAGAAAATGGCAGGAAAAATGATTGCTATTGTGATGTTGGTGGCCGTGGTAATGAGTTTTACCTTGGCTGTTTTAGTTGAGGCAGACGCATATTATGATCATTGTTACAACGAAGTTTGCTTGCCTCAGTGCAAGAGGCAATATAGCGAAAAGTTCGGAAATGCGAATTGTCCACCTGCTTGCGATGAATTCTGCAAAAATCATGAATTGGGTGATACAGATGATATCGACCCTAAGGTATTCCAAAAATACACCGATAGATTTTAGATCTCCATCACATATGATCGGTTCCCATCCATTAATCCTTTAGGTGGACGGAGGAGAGGTATCATTCATCCGTTGGTGACTGACTGACTTACTCATGGTGATCGATCATTCTATTTTATTCTTGGAGGGGATCATCAAAGTTAAATTTATATTATTAATAACAAATTAATATTTTGCTTGTTAAACAAATGTATTCATTCAACCCATACACATTGCATTTCATGTGTGATGTGTGTTGCGTGTTCTTGTAACATCAACATTTGTTAATCAAATGATATATGAGAATTTTAAGTGTAACTCAATTTCTCAGAATTTTACCGTGCCCACAAGGTTACTTTCCTCTCTGTAACCGGAGGCTTCTTCATCCAGTAGCATATCTAACTTCCCCTGGAAATAACTCTAGTGCCGAGGTTTAAACATTTATCTTGGGGAAAGCTAAAGGAGAATCTGACTGTCAATACGGGGGGGTAATAAAAATTCTTAAAATCTTTCTAGCTACTACTATCATAACTGCTGTTTTTCTCTACGGGACTTCAAAATCTAACTTTATGCTGTGTACATCACCGTTGCCATTAGAACTTCTAATATTAAGGCGATCTGGCGATGAACAACATTAAGATCATTGATAAGAAGATGTAATGGTAACCTCTATAATTTCCATGGTCTTGGAAATTGGAATAGGCCACCTTTATTCCTATGTTGCAGGATTATCAATGGATGGAGATGCAGTGTCAACCCCATATGGAGCTTGTAAATAATTTCCATCTCCAGATGGAGGTAAAATCGTTCCATTCCCTGGACATGAGATCGGGTTTCACTGATAAAATTAAAAAGCTATACTGTAGTGGCTTAAGAGGCTGCATTGTAGTTTCCGTAAGATTGAGCAAACCATTAATGGCTGGGATGTTCTTTTTTCCTAATTGACCACCTGTTTCTCATCTTTTGCTTCAATAAAACTAGCCTTCAATCAGATTCAGATGGTTGAAAAAATAAAATAGTTGGCTCTTTCAAAGCACAATTATCAACAAATGCACGGTTCGCTAAAGATAAAAACAGAAATTAACAAATTTGCAACTGTAATTTTCATTAAAATGCAATTTACATGTTTCATATCTGTTTCTTCAAATTTATCCCTCGATCATAACAACTCAATTCAGTCAACTTAGGAATTCCACAAATTTTACCTAGAACACCAGCAGTCAGAATTGTTTGGGATCAACAAATTAATAAAATACAAATTTCTAACATCAGTCGCATTCTTTCTTTTCGCAGCATTGCTAAATACCATGCGTACATAGAATTTTCAGTTTTAAAACCTTTTTCACCACTTTAATTTTCTCCCAGAGGAAATGTCATGATAACTTCATGTATCTTGTTTTCAGAAAGGCATAAATTGCTACCCTCTGAAATTTGATGTAGAATTTATAAATCTCTGTGCAGCATCTTCACTAAGTTCATTGAAGACCTGAAAGTAATTGAGGTTGCACGATGGTCAACCCATGTATGTGTTAAACAAACGGAAAGCCCATGAGAGGGAGCCAAATACGAAAAGGAAATTGTAGGATAATGAGAGCACAACAAGCACACTTACAAGTTTTTTGTAAATGGTCTGGAAAGCCTTGCAGAATTTCTCAGCAGATTCTGGACCAACCTAGCTAAAAAAAAAATGAACAGATCATCTTCACAATCTCATACTATACTTATTTTTACTCAATCCTTTTTTTATTTTTACTAGTTTATCATTCGTGCTATGCACGGGTTTATTTTTCAAACTAATGAAAATCTTAAAAACTAATACAAAATGTAACAAACTTGAAAAAAGATCAGTATAATAGAAAAAATAATTAAATAGCATGGGCTTGTGGTGTAATATCTCAAAGAATACAACACTTACTGTTTAAATTAAAACGCAATTAAAATTCCCATATATCGATAAATAAGTAAATTAAGACCATATGGGTCGTTCAAACTTGAAATTCATAGAAATAAATCAGGATTATGTCTAAACGTAGTCCTTAATTTTATTTTATAGTAGTTTTTTAGTCTGTGAAATTAAATATGTGCAAAATAAGTTTAAGTTAGTTGTGAATAATCATATTATACAGGTGTTGTGGTAAAAAATATGGGATAACAAAGTTAATTTTAGTAAAATTCACATAGAATTTTTACTTTTTCAAAATACTTAAGGGGGTCGGTGATCCCACTGGCTCCACTTTGGATTCGCCACCGGCTCAATCCTTTTCCAAATTCTGGTATCTTGTATATATATCAATAATGTTCTTTAATATATCCTTAATTATTTTTATCAATATCTTCAAAATCGCGACATCTAACTTGGTAATCAACCGCCTGATTTGTAATAAATTCCTTCATAGACTATGTAATGTCATTTTGTTGGTATCAGGTAACATAGATTTCGAATGGTGACCTTCTTTGGTAATTTAATTACCTTATGGATTTCTTCCTCGCTACTAAACAAACCTAAAAATATTTTCACATTTCATCAAACACGGAATAAGTTTGAAATTAAAAAACCATGTTTAATTTGTAAATTCCATATATATGATCAAGTGTATATGATCCCTTGAAATCCCATGAACTATAACATCTTGTGTATTTACAACCTATAAATATACCATGGTCATATCAACTACACAACCGTTGTATTCGTACTCTTGAATGTCTAAGGCGACGTGCTTTTCATTTAGACATAATAGAATATTAGAATTCAAATTAAGTGATTATATACAATTATAAGTTCATATATGCATGTATATCCCCGAATATAATCAGGAACCCTTGAGTATGTACTAAAAAAATGTGTAATACTACTAAAATTATAGAATGGAGTCCGATAACATTCAATGAACTATCTTATGATCGGGATCATAGATATGAATTGTTGAAATAAATTTATACATGTACTCGAGTATTTTAGGGTGAGTTATTTATTAATTTTTTTTCTCGAAGTAATCATTTAAATAGAAGTTAGTTTGCGTGCATCCCGTGAATAATACTTTAAATTAATTAAATGTAATATAAGTAGATCACTAATTAGGGAACCGCTAGACCTTTTTTTTTATAAGAAATTGCTACATTTAGGCTGGGTTTGGTAATGTTTCCTTTTTTCCAAAAGCATTTTCAAAACCTATATATGTCATTATTTTTTGAAATTAGGTTGCTTTTTTGTTTAATATATATATATATATATATATATTAAAAAGTGGTTAAGTAAAATAATTTTTGTAACAAATCATAATAATAGTGACAATTAGTAAATTTAATATGATATATATTTATATTTAATAGTGAAAAAGTTAATTATATTTAAACCCAATAAAATTGAATAAAACTATTCTCAGAGATATGTTTGTTTTTGTCATTTGGTACAACAACAGTTGTTGAATCTGATATTTTACCAAACACACTTTGATTGCTTTTTCAATGAGCTTTAATTTTAATTAATCTTTTATCAAACATCTAACTGCTTTTTTCTCACAGCACAACGACGCACAACACAAAAGTGCTTCTACAAAAGCTGCAGCAATACCAAACTAAGCCTTACTAAGTGGGATTCTGAGGGAAATCCTGACTGAACATCTAACAGGCAGGAAAACATCGCTAGCATTGAGATCTGTGCAGGCAAAGTGGGCCGCACTGCTTGTCTCTGTCGGAATTATCAGTCGTGACTCCCACTCGGTACTTCTATCATTTCCGCTTTAATTAAGATATCACGACATAAAAGGTATTTTAGATAAAAATAAACCGGATGAAACTCTAGTTAAATAGAATTTATAGTGCATCTCCCTCCGCCAGCGGTCATGTAGTTGTATTTCGCAATTAATTTTTATGTATCTCATTTGATGCTCCTATTAGGGGTGAGAAAAACATCCATACGCGCAGATTTTACTCCGCCCAATCCGCATTTTAGTGGATGGACACCCGGCTCGCATCTTAGTGGATTGGACACGGATGAATGTTTAGACCCGGTCATTTTCATGGATTGGATGTGAGTGAAAAATCACCCGAACCTTAGCATCCAGTAGCTGTAGTTAGTGGTACTATATTTTTCAAAATGTTTCCAAAATGGGTGCATGAACTCATCAGTATTAGATTTTCGAGAAACAAATTTCAGTTGATCTTCATAGACATATCAAAATCATATTTACACAAGCCTACCTGCAATATTTATAAACCTAGTTAAGTAATGGATAGCTGACACAAAAATTGGCCAGTAACTAACTCCCGCATTAGATTATATCGGGTTCGATAATAAAATTATTGCGATTTTAATAATGATTCATAAGGATCATAAGAACTGAAGGTTAAACAATAATTTTTTGTGTTTGAGCGAGTGAGATTACTTTCGGAGATGTGCATAAGCTTTTTCTCTTAGTTTTTGTACCTTTTTTATTTCAAAAAAATAAAAACTCTTAAAAATACGCTATTCACCCGTTTACCCGCAGATAATGTACCCGTTGGGTAATGGATTGGACACTGATACATTTTTAAAACTGGTCAATTGAATAGATTGGGTGCGGGTGGGTGATACTAAATATGCATCCCCCCATCTGTTGCTCACCCCTACCTCATATGTTGAAGATGCCAGTTTAATCCCAGACTACAGAATCTCACTCTGGCCATTTAAAAGAATCTACGTTGATGTAAAACTGTAAAGTCCAGATACCAATCTTAAACTGAACCTCGCTCAAGGTTCACTCATGGTGTTATGTTAATATTATCCATTCCCGCATGCGCTTGAGAAACATGCCGAACATGAAACTTGGCAGCGACAGTCCTTGAAAAGAAGGAATGCAAACCCAAAATTTTTTTACACTGGACCTACCCATTGCAGTCTCGTTAGGATGAAGTTTGTGGGTTCTTCCTAAGAAATGGGCGTTTAGTTTTTATTGAAAGCTTGTATGGTTTAAACTTTAGAAATGCATAAAATTGAAATAGCATAAAATCAAAAATATTGAAATAACATGTAAAAAGCAACTAAAGTCATTCAGAAGCCATCAAAATCAGCAGATTGTAAAATTCGGCTGTGTGTCTGATTTCAATAGCAGATTTATGAAATAACAAATAAATCTTACAAATAATTAAACATATTAAATCTTACATTTCACAGTCGATATCGGTATGAATACTACTACTTTAGACATTGCTTAGTAGTCAAACTGATGTCTTCGGCATTTATTATTTTAGCAAGCATATCTGCCTTACATGTTGTTAATCTTAGTGTGGTGAAGGGACATTACTTTCTAGTGGTGATAAACTTGTTAGGATGGTCGTAGTTCTACTGTCTACACCGAACGTCACCACATACAATGTCTGTCACTAATAGGTAACAAAGTAAGACCAAAATAAGCCTTACTAGCACCCGCCACATTCAGATATCCCTGACTAATATCACTTAAAAATAACACCTAAACAGTAAAAGCAGAGATAAAAATGAAAATCTTCTTAGCGAAAATCTTCTTAGCTATGACAATTGAGTTGGTTGCGGCGCCGATTTAATGAATAATATCATCTATTTGTAAGCATCCACCAGTAATTACACCAATAAGGGCTCATTTCAGTTTGTAAGTATCCACCAGTAATTACGTTAATATATATATATAATATCAGCTCATTTATAGATAAGTGGTAATTTCGCGCTAGCTGAAGTTTACACCCATAGCCACCACCATATGAGTTGATTTTTCAAGTTAAGCTCCAAAGGGATAAACTGCAAGATGAATATTTACATATATCAATAAAATTAATAATCAATTGAAGCTGTTAATTAGTACTTTACCATTAAAACTCGAATTCCTGAAGATTGGCTCACCAAGCCAGCACCATGCCAAATTGCCGAGATAGCCATGAAAGACCTAACAACAAAAAATACCACAGCAACAACATTTGATAAATTCTGCATCAACACAAACAAATATTTAATCGACCAAAAAAAAAAGAAAAACACACACACACAAATATTTCATGCAATCAGGTTCATAATAAATTGCCTCCACAAACTCGGAGTTCACCATTGAAAAGACAAACAAAGGGCGAAGACTTTCAAGCTTGTTTGCAGCTTGAATAAAAAAACAAACTTGCAATTATAAGTAAGAAACAATAAAGGTCACATAACAAAACATTAACAGAGATCTCATACCTGAGAGAAAGAAGAAAGGTTGATTAGAAATGTAGTACAAAAAAAATAAATATCAAATGCTCAGATATTAAGGTTGTGTAGGTACGGAGAAGTAGTTGCTGTTTTCTAGGATATAGAGCGTTGAGCACATGATACTAATAGCTTCTCTAACTTTGATTCATCAGATCTGCACAACAAATAACTATTCCAATGATTTCTATTATATCTGCAAAACTCATGACAACCATGGATCAAGCCCAAAAAAATGTATTGTAACTTGTAAGACTCACAAAATAAAAAGCTATTTGAACGACTAATATTTTCTTATCACATAAGAAAACCAAAAACCCTAGAACTTTTCCTCTGAATGAAGTTTTGAAACAACATAAAAGATTACTGATCTATTCTCGATGGAAAGTAGCAGTGTGGATTTTGTGCACGTCTTGTGATTGATCTGCAATATTACACAGCCACGGATCAAAAAAAAAACGCAGATTATACAAAACAAAATATCAAACTCATCACCTCATCTTTAGACAACATCATTGAATGCTGATTTATCGCCACTAAAGCAAAGAGAAACACAATCAACATCTGCAAACAAAAAAACCAAGCACCACCATAAAGATCCGAAAAAGTTCATTATTATTATTATTGTGAATAAAAAAACAAAAACAAAAAAACCCTAGGGGAAAAAACTCACCACTAAAACAACCTAACCCAACCTTGATCGAGCACTTTATTTATATATATATATATATAGCATGAGCACAAATTTCCAAAAAAACAAAACCCTGAAATGCGTGAAAGAATATTTAATTTAAGGAATGAAATGTGATGACCATCAATATCTTTAAAATTTGGACATCAATTTAATTGTTTGAAACATTTTTGTATACAATATCTCGGGCATATCAAGAAATAACAAAATTAAAAAGCCACTTTATTTAATAATTTTTTTTATTTTATATCTATTCTGTATTAATTATGGTATAAAAAAATAAGAAAAGTAATTTGGAAATGATGTTTACTAATACGAAAATAGTACTCGATTTTTTTATGATTATTTTTGTATGGGCCCGATTTTTTGTTTGCTCGATTTTGTATGCTAATCAATATTTGCTATCGTTTTATCGGTTTCAAATTCTAACGGTTGGGCAATTTATTTTTATGCAAACAGGATCAACAATAAATCTACTCGCAAGAAAGACACATCATCGATCGAAAGGTTAGTACCCATGATCAATTAATCATTTTTTTTTTAAAGTTTCTCATCATCGGAAATGTGATCATCGAGAATAACTTATTTGTTACAATTTGATTTAATTGATTGAACGAAGTTGTAATTAGGAAAAGAAAAAATGGAAGAATTGTAACACGACATTGGACATGTTTTTAATATTTTTTAGTTTATTTATTTATGATCGGTGATGTGATTGATTATGTGATTACTTTTGTGATTGATGCATGACTAGTTTAGTTTTTGAACATGATTTAATTATTTGTGGTAATATTTTATTGTTTGAGATAATTTTTTATTGGCAATAAAAAAATATTTCCAGAAAAAAAAATCATTTCCAAAAATTAAAATACGGGCTGGAATCTTTTTACGTTTTTTCTATTGGTAGACGTGGAATAAATTTCTTTTTTTTCAAAAATTGGTGGGGCCAGAATCAACCAAAAACTCCGATTAATGAGAGCGTTCGAAAAAACTTCATTTTTATATAGATAATTTGCAACGGAAATGTTACTCTAAGTCCGATCCAACACCCCACTCAGCGCCCAGATGACGTGGCGAGACAACCTGGCAGAAAAAATAGAAAACACGTCAGTCCTCGATTTTAACCGTGTTTGACCCAAAATTTTGGCGGACACCAAATATTTTGGGCGGGAAACCCAAATGTTTATGAAATTTGAATTGTTATTTTTCTTTTAAAGTCCACTTTCTTGCGATTCTTTTATCAATTGTGAGGGAAAATTCATTTCCTACTCAGAACTAAATAGGAGATTAAAACATACTCTCCATTGATAACTAACTAATGGTGCTCCTAAACGAATTAAATGGAGAATCTTTGTAGGCAAAAGGAAAGATGAGTTAAAATTTTCGTTAATATATGATTAATTTGATGTAAGTTTTTCTATTTAATTGTTAGGGTTTATGTAATTCAATTCAAAAATCGTTCCAATCAAGTATAAACTGTGTCTTGTTCACTAACTGTTTGAACAAATGTCTAACATATGTAATGTAGTTTTTGATATGAATACGTCTATAGCGTTCTTAAGATAAATGTTTCGTTGTGATAGGAGAACTTCTATGACAAGTCTGATCTCATCGCTACCAAAGGAGATGGAGGTGGACCAAAAGATCCCCCAACTTGGTATGAAATTTAAAAGTACAACTGATGCATATGAGTTTTATAAAAAAATTGCACAACGAACTGTATTTCCTATTATGAAAAGCTCAATTAAGAAGAACATTCTAGGAGAGATAAGAAGCTACACATTTACTTGTGCTAGAGCGGGTAAATGTGATAACACCGGTGAGAAACCATTAGACCCACAAGTTACTACTAAATGTCAATTCCCAGCTAGGATAATGATACAACTAGATACTTTAGTTGGGTATGTGATTAGCAAGGTTGACTTGGTTTATAATCATCCACTAAACCCTGATGATTCTAGATTTTTTCTTTGTAATCGGTATATTAGCGCCCATGTAATGAATCAGATTGATCTATTTGATAGAGCAGGTGTTAGGGTGAACAAAGTCTATAATATATGCAGAAATGAACATGGTGGTCCTGAGAATATGACTTGTACACCAAAAGATTGCATAAATATGGTTGATAAACTAAGGCGTATAAGGCTTGGGGAAGGAGATGCTGCTGCAATTCTTAAATATTTTGCAAAGATGAGTATGCAAAATTCGGGTTTCTATTATAAGGTGGATTTAGATAATGATGGTTACTTGGATAAGGTGTTTTGGGCAGATGGTAGGTATAGAGAAGCATATAAGGAATTCGGCGAGGTTATTTCATTTGACACTACATACTTGGTGAACAAGTATAATATGCTTTTTGCTCCGTTTGTCGGGGTAAATCATCATGGACAGTCAATATTATTTGGGTGTGGGTTGGTTTCACATGAAGATAAAGATTCGTTTGCGTGGTAATTTTCTCAGTGGCTTTATTGTATGTTCGGAATTGCACCTCCAGCAATAATTACTGACCAAGATCAGGCCATGAAAAACGCAATAGAAATTGTTTTTCCAGACAACATAATAGATGGTGTCTATGGCATGTGATGAAAAAGTTGCCGGAGAAGTTTAAAATCTATAAAGATTATAAGTGCATTAAGTATTTAATGGAGAAGGTAGTCTATGATACGCAATATCCGTCAGACTTCGAAGTTAAATGGAAGGAAATGCTAGAGAAGTATAACTTGTCCAATAATAAGCGGTTAAACGATTTGTACGAAGATAGGCACCGGAGGATACCTTGCTATTTGAAAGGCACTTTTTGGGATGGAATGTCCTCTACACAAAGGTATGAAAGTATTAATTCGTTTTTCGATGGATACCTCCGTCCAAAAACAACTTTAAAACAACTTGTAGAGCAATATGAGTAGGGATTAAGGGACAACGTAGAAAAAGAAGCTATAGCTGATGCAGAGTCCGCTTCCAAAATGATAACTACTGCCACCGAGTTTGATATGGATAAATAGATTCAAGAACTTTATACTTTATCAAAATATAAAGAGTTTCAAATAGAATTAGTCAAAAAAATTTACTGTGAAATAATCCATGAAGAAGAGGATCCAGCAGGAACATTCAAGTATGTGGTTCATGAAAGTGTGTGGTTTACAAACACAAAGTTAAGAAATTGGTTAATTTTGATGTGATTTTTCATTCAAAAGACAGTGAAGTTTCTAGTAGTTGCCAGAACTTTAGTTTTGGAGGAATTCTCTTCAGACATGCTATTAATATATTAACCCGTCAAGAAATAGATTTACTACCAGAAAAATATATTGTTAGAAGATGGAGAAGAGATGTGAAAAGATTTCACACATCTGTGAAGGTTAATGTCAATTTCTGGGAGAATATTGTTGAACGCGAACATTATAATAGTTTGACTATTTTATTCAGTGAGGTCGCATACATGGCAGTAGAAAATGATGCTGATTTCGATAGTATTAAGCATTAGTTAGTCGCGAAGATGGATATGTTAAAGAAACAAAAACAAAGTGCTGAGAATGAACCAAAAAGCCTTTCCACCAATGAGAGTAAAGAAGGGGAAGAAGCAGATGTGATTAGAAATAGCGGGGGAGAAAAATATTTGCATGAATAATCCATGGATGCAGTTGGAGTGGGTGTACTTGATCCACAACATAATAAACAGAAAGGCATACCACGAAGCACGGGGATTATATCTGATTCCACATTCAAATTATGCAGGACCGCCGATGGTAAGATATTAGATAAATAAAAATTTCTTATTTTCAGTTACATCACTTGGTAATAAACTGGAAACTTTGATAATTTGCAGAAAGAAAAAAAGAACAAAATATAACTGAACTTCTTGTTGTGGTTATTTATAGGATCCGAATGCAGTGACTCAAGGATCATCGTTTTCTTATCTGTCTGCGGTACTTAATCCATGGATGTATGGAGGACAATTTGGTTAACCAATACAGTAGTGCATGATATTGAACCTGGTGATAATTTTGATGTTTTTGGTAGTCATTGTCTGAGCACATTTTTTGGTTAAAATATTCTGGAGGTATGTTAATTAGAGTATGTTACTAGTGATGATGCCATCTTCACGAAGGAGACTTTAAAGTTTTGCGTACTTCATTAGCAATTTAAAATTCTTCTTACTTCATTTGCAAATTTTAAATCATAGCTTCCTAGAGTACATTTTTCATGACTGTTTTTAAAACCTTGGTTATTGTCAATTTGAGTTTTGTTGCGATAAATTAAAAGTTGCATCTGAGGATTTCAGAAGATGCAATTAAAGACTCTAAAGTCTATATCAATAGAAAGTAGAGTTAATGGTAATTTACCACAAGTAGAGTTACTAAACGATATCCAAAAATTCAAAATCAGGAACAATTAGGAATGTAGTTGAATCTTCAAGCGATGCAAAGAAGCACTACCAAAAAGAGGGAAAGTTATTATCGTGGATATCGTCCTAGACATGTCAGATTCGACTCATAGGATCGTACTGGATATGGACATGATGCTTAACACCGGTGAAAAGCATAGAACTGAAAAACATAACTTTACCATTTTTTAGGAACCGGTGGAACTTCTCGACAAAAAGGTATGTGAAGACTTGAACTTATCTATCACTCAAAAGTCTATCTACTCTATCTCCTACTCTTTGAGAAAAGAAGTCGTATGATATATATATATAGACTTTGATTATACACATTTGGTATTTCGAGCCGAGTATACCTCGCTTATCTATATCTCGATATATGTGTTGGTAAGCTTTTTGCTTCGATCAAGTTTATCTTTACCATGTGACGAAAGTCATGATATGTTTCAATCATCTTGAAAATTTCTTTGACGAGAAATGGTGTAACAACTGTATAACGTCCTCTAAAAATGTTTCAATGATTGAAATGAGAGTTTAGATTACATAACCAATGGTGGACATAAGCATTGTTGTGGAAACACATTTATGTATAATTCCTATTCCTTGAACCAAAGTTTGCGAACTTTGTTGATCAAGAGAACCGGAAGAATGGCTTGAGCCAAGTCCGCAAACTGCCGAAGTTCTCAAACCCGAGAATTTCTGCTGGAGTTGACAAACTACTTGCGTGAAGCTAAGTCCGCGAACTCAGTCCGCGAACCCAGTCCGTGAACCGGCGAAGTTCTCATACCCGAGAATTTATTCTGGAGTTTGTAAACTCTGCCCGGTAACTTAATTCCGCGAACCTTGTCTGCGAACTTGAGAAGGTTATATCTCTGAAGATGATTTCTGAACTTAAACTTAAAAATACTAAGGAATGCAGTTTGAAAACCGTGAGTATAAAAGTTTATGAACCGATTCAAGTGAATCAAATCATCTTTGCTTCAATTGTGTCTTGTGTTGTACATAAGATTTTCTTACAATTGAACAACTCTCTAACTAGTTCATTTGAACTAGTTATGGTGAAGAAGAACGTGGTTGATATGAAATGCTCATATGGATAACCTTTTGGTTAACTATTGTTGAACCAACAAGTGCATACGTTTGGGTACGGTTAACAAACCTAGAAGCGTGCATTGCCAAGTGTGTGTAACAAGCTAAGTTTTGGATCTAACGGTTGAGAAATATTAGCTTGAATCTAAATCAGGTTTTCATCTAACGGTGAATATTGAATGCTTTGTTACTAAGCTAACATTGATTGCAAACCCTGATTTGAAAAACTATATAAAGGATACATCTAATATTATGCAAAACTAATTCCCACACCTTACGTGTGATACTAGTTTGCGTGCTAGAGTCGATTCTCCTTTAACCTTTGGTTTTCTTCTTCTAAAACCAGGTTAACGACTTAAATACTTCATTGGGATTGTGAAGCCAGACCGATACTACTTTTATCGTAGTTGTGTGATCTGATCTTGCATATTCTATCGTACGAGTACAATCAGATTGATTGGCTTGAGATTGATATCTCCGATAGGCAAGATATAAAAGGTAATCACAAACATCTTCATCTCATTGTTTGTGATTCCGCAACATCTTGTTTCGCTACTATACGATTAAGATTGTTGTGAGGTGATTGATAACTCTAGGCTGTTCTTCGGGAATATAAGACCGGATTATCAATTGGTTCCTGTTCACCTTGATTATTATCAAAAGACGGAACAAAACCTTTAGGGTTTATCTGTGGGAGACAGATTGATCCTTTGATAGACTTGCCTGTGAGAGAAAGATTTGTTTATTGTCAAAGCCTGCGATTTTGGGTCGTAGCAACTCTTAGTTGTGGGTGAGATCAGCTAAGGGAATCATGTGCGTAGTATCCTACTGGGATCAGAGGCGTATGAGCATAATTGTACCTTGGATCAGTGGGAGATTGATTGGGGTTCAACTACAGTCCAGTCCGAAGTTAGCTTGGAGTAGGCTAGTCTCTGTAGCGGCTTAATATAATGTGCGGCTTAATACTGTGTGTGTTCAATCTGGACTAGGTCCCGGGGTTTTTCTGCATTTTGGGTTTCCTCGTTAACAAAATTTCTGGTGTCTGTGTTATTTCAATTTCCGCATTATATTATTTTATCTTTATAATTGAATTAATACAAGTTGTGCGTTAGATCATCAATTAGAGCAATCCAACCTTTGGTTGTTGATTGTCATTGATTGATCCTTGGATATTGGTTTTTGGTACCATCCAAGTTATTCCTTGTGTTTGATTAAAGACTCGCTGATTTCTACTAGCTCGAGTAAATCAAAACAAGAGAGAGATATTAAATCCTTGATATACTTTAAGCTAGATTGAGTCTGTCTGTCTAGTTGATTCTCTATCAAAGTATACTGGAGTTAGTCCATACAGATTGCTAAGCAAAATATTGGGTGTTGTTGTTAGACCCCGCTTTTTCAATTGGTATCAGAGCAGGCAAACACGTTTAAGACCTTACAAGTCTGTGTTTGTAACGATCCGACTTTATAAACAGAGATACTATCTCTATTAAAGTACCACCAGTCTTCGATGGATATAATTACTTATGGTGGAAAATTTCTATGCGATCTTTTATTCAAGCGCGTGATTTTCAATCATGGGTATATGTTGTTAATGGCTATGATGCTCCCGTTGTGGCAATTGAAGATATAAACGTTCCCAAGAATATTGGTGAATATAATCCTGCCGAGATACTTGCTGCAAAGCAAAATTCCGACGGTTTGAATGCCATCATACATGCCATTACCCCAAATCTTCATCACCCTGTGTCAAATTGCACTAGGTCTAAAGATGCTTGGGATATCTTAGAAACCGTATTTGAAGGTAACTCCAGTTAAAAGGAAGCTAGGATTCAAAACCTTAATTCCGATGGGGAGAAACTTCGTATGGCAGATGAAGATACATTTGATGAGTTTAATCGCAAAGTGTTTGAAAATTTTAATGCATATTTTGCATTGGGTTAGACTATTCCTGAAAAGGATATTGTGATGAAAATTCTTTGATCGCTGCCATCTAGATACGAGTCTAAGAAGCATGTCATCGTTGAGGGAAATAACCTTGATAATCTTTCCAGAAATACATTGTTTGGAAAGCTAAAGATCTTTGATCATGAGCATACATCCAAAATGGGAAAGGATGTTTCCTTTAAAGCATATAAGAACACTAAGTTACTTGATAAAAGTAAAAGTGTTTATGTCTCTGAGGATGATCAGTCTGAGGGTGATTTTTCGGATGAAGATCTTGACAAATAAGTCTCCTTGATCACAAGACGTTTTAGGGATCTTCTATTGAAGAAAAGTAAATGGTTTTCAAGAGACAAACCTAGGTCGTCAGATAAACCTCACAATCGCGTCCCTCCTAAAAACAGGGATGCTGACGAGGCTGATGACGAGGACATGCCACAGTGCTTTAAGTGTAAAGGTTTTTGTCATTTTGCAAACGAGTGCCCAAATCGTAGAAAATACATTGGGAACAAAGGTCTTGCTGTAACACTTAATGAGATGTCTGAGATCTATGATTCTGATGAAGATAGGAAATCAAGTGTTGGTCTTCTATGTGAAAACATTGATTTTGATAATTGTAGTAGTACATATATCAACCTTGATGGTTTCAGTGAAGAAGAGAATCCAATCAAGATGGAAGAATCAATTGACCCATCCTTTAGAAACTCTGTTTGTAATGTTTCAGGATCTACTATGTGTCTGGCTTCTTTCACACCACAGATGCCTGAATACTATCCAAGTTTAGCGTGCTTGTTTTGTTCTCAGAAGGGTCATGAACTATCAATATGTTACAAGTAAAAACATCAAGTGAGGCATGCCAACAAACTTCAACGAAGAGAAAATCGATTGGCAAGGAAGCTTAAACTTGCTCAGAAGACTGCTGAGGTATGTAGGATTTTATCTTCGTCTAAGAAGTTGGTTTCCAAAGACACATAAAACCATCAGAGAAGAAGGTATGGTCAAATCGCTTTGATAGACAGAAGTCCGAGGATTCCTCTCTAGAGGAAAATGGTGGACAGATTGTTGTTCACCAACACAAATTGATTGTGTTGTTTGGTAAATCTTGTCTCATGTGCCTGATCAAAAGAGACAAGGTTGTGTACCAATCAGGCTTTAAGAAAAGTTTTTCTTCTTCTTCTCTTAGTTGTTTGTCTATCAAAATAAAAGAAAGAGTTATTATCGACAATTCTACTCTTATAGGGTTTACAGTTGGGCGTCCACGAACCTGTTTAAAGGTTGCGAACCCTATATTCCTTTTTCCTCTCTGATATCCTTTATATCTTAAGACTGCTTGATGACATTGTGAATTCCACTCACAAAAACCAGTTGTTTATAATTGTTCTCTAAGCATCATGTCTTTGGATGGAAAAGATGTAAATATGATTGTTAAGCCATCAATCAAGGAAAAAGAGAAATCTACTGTAACTCCTTCCTTGAAAAGAAAGAAGAGGAATACAAGAAAGTCAAGGGATGTCCCTTCTAACTCTCAGAAGTTTTCCGATGTTCTTGATGAGTTGAAGGAAGTAAGAAAAGAGATTAGTGAAATAAAGGCTTGCGTTTTAAGATCTTTGGAAATTCAGAAGGCCCTGGTTCGACATCATCAGCCAAGACGGTTCGTTGGTATTGACTCCTTCCTCCACGAACCTTATATTCCAATGGATGTTAACGACAAGGAGTTCGGGAATGATAAGGAATTTCTCAAAGACATTGTTTCCTAGTATATCTTCTTTTTGGCTTAGTTTGAAGAATAAATAGTGCTTTGAATAGCAATGATTGTGACTACACATAGCTATTATTTTTCATCTTCTTGTTTTTTTAGGTTTATTGGTTTAATTTCTAAAAATATTTGGAGGATGATATATTGCAGTATTAATCTTTATGATTTGATATATTGCAATTTTTTATGGGATATTGGTGTTTACGTCCGTAAACTATGTTTGTCCCATACTCTGTCAAAAGTAAAGTCGTTTGTGATCGGTATTCACGTACTGGTAAAAGAATGAATAGACTTTTGAAAAATACAAAAGTTAAGCCTATATTGTCAAACATTTGATGGAAGATAGGTTAAAATCTTTTGTTTTCAAAGATTATGTCTATTAATTTTCGTTGTGCAAATAGTAATTGAAGATAGAATGAACCCTTGTGTATTCCGCAGTATTGATCATCCCTGATCCATATTTTATGTATTACTGTGAGGCTCCGTAATGTATCTTATGTTGAGCACTATACAACCAAGTTGATCTTTTAGATTAGTTGGTGTTCCGTGAAATATGTTATGTCGAGCATATTGAACTAAATTAATCATCTTGTTTGGTTATTTAGTTATTGATTTGTAAGTTTTCTTATGTCGAGAAAAACAAATGACAATTAAATTGATTACTTTTGTGATTAGTTTGGTTATGTATTCCAATTAGATTAATTATGGGTTCCCTTGTAATTAATATAGTTGAGTACTTTCGTGTCTCCATAAGTTCTCTTATGTTGAGCATAATCAATTGAATTGATCACCTCTTGTGTTTAATTTGATTGTGTATTCCGATTAAATTAATCATGGGTTTTCTTGTGATTAATTTGATTGAGTTTTTGGATATAGAAAATCGTTCTCATGGTTTTTGGTGTCCAAAAAATCCTTTTTTTGAAATTAAGGTTGCTCTTGTTGTTCTTTCGGGAATGACATCAAATGGGGGAGAGTTCTTTTTAACTTGTACTTAATGGTCATATCTTGAGGGGTGTGCGGCTGTGGAATTTTAGAGGGGTTATCTTGTATCTTTAAACTCCTTGATGAATGCATTTAGCTTCGGCTTTATGATTGCATCTAAATTAGTTGGTATGTATTTTTTTTCTTTTGTCATGAAATGTCTCTCTCGGAATTTTCATTATGATCCCGTTCTTGTACCTTTGCCAATTTTATTGACAAAAGGGGGGAGAATTAATATGTAGTTCATACTACAAATACATATGGTTTTCAGATCATGGAGGACTGGTTTCCATGAGAGATGGAGTATTTACTAAGGGGGAGTGATACATATCACCATAGTATTATTGTTGAAGTTGTGACACAATTGAACTTTGACGTGTGTAATAATACTATGACACTGTATAACAATGATCGAGAACTATGTTTTCTCATTGTTATAGCTACGGATCTTCAACATCGGTGATGCTAAACTTACAACCTTTGGGATCATTGGAGTACTTGGAAGTGACGAAGATTTCGAGGAATGTTGAAGATTAGACATGTGGAATAGGATCTACTAAAGTTTCTTTATCTTTTTTGTATTCCATATGTATTGATAGTTTTGTCATTAAAATTGACAAAGGGGGAGATTGTTAGAGCATTGCTCGGTCGAACTCGCATGCGTTGCTATCTCAACCATGTTTGTCAATGTTAGTGATCAAAACTATAAGTTGATTTCTAGTCTATTATAGCTAAATCTCGGATTAGGATAGAAAGTGTAGTGAGCTCAAGGACTTCATGGCGATTCATCATACAAGTAGAAGAACTACTCAAGGAACCGGTGGAACTTCTCGACAAAAAGGTATGTGAAGACTTGAACTTATCTATCACTCAAAAGTCTATCTACTCTATATCCTACTCTTTGAGACAAGAAGTCGTATGATATATATATAGACTTTGATTATACACATTTGGTATTTCGAGCCGAGTATACCTCGCCTATCTATATCTCGATATATGTGTTGGTAAGCTTTTCGTTTCGATCAAGTTTATCTTTACCATGTGACGAAAGTCATGATATGTTTCAATCATCTTGAAAATTGCTTTGACGAGAAATGGTGTAACAACTATATAACGTCCTCTAAGAATGTTTCAATGATTGAAATGAGAGTTTAGATTACATAACCAATGGTGGACATAAGCATTGTTGTGGAAACACATTTATGTATAAGTCATATTCCTTGAACCAAAGTTTGCGAACTTTTTGATCAAGAACCGGAAGAATGGCGTGAGCCAAGTCCGCGAACTGCCGAAGTTCTCAAACCCGAGAATTTCTGCTGGAGTTGACAAACTACTTGCGTGAAGCTAAGTCCGCGAACTCAGATCGCGAACCCAGTCCGAACCGGCGAAGTTCTCATACCCGAGAATTTCTGCTGGAGTTTGTAAACTCTGCCCGGTAACTTAAGTCCGCGAACCTAGTCTGCGAACTTGAAAGGTTATATATCTGAAGATGATTTCTGAACTTAAACTTAAAAAGACTAAGGAATGTTTGCAAACCGTGGCTATAAAAGTTCATGAACCGATTCAAGTGAATCAAATCATCTTTGCTTCAATTGTGTCTTGTTAGTACATAAGATTTCTTGCAATTGAACAACTCTCTAACTAGTTCATTTGAAGTCATTTGAACTAGTTATGGTGAAGAAGAACGTGGTTGATATGAAATGCTCATATGGCTAACCTTTTGGTTAACTATTGTTGAACCAACAAGTGCATACGTTTGGGTAGTTAACAAACCTAGAAGCGTGCATTGTCAAGTGTGTGTAACAAGCTAAGTTTTCGATCTAACGGTTGAGAAATATTAGCTTGAATCTAAATCAGGTTTTCATCTAACGGTGAATATTGAACGCTTTGTTACTAAGCTAACATTGATTGCAAACCCTGATTTGAAAGACTATATAAAGGAGACATCTAGTATTGTGCAAAACTAATCCCCACACCTTACGTGTGATACTAGTTTGCGTGCTAGAGTCGATTCTCCTTTAACCTTTGGTTTTCTTCTTCTAAAACCAGGTTAACGACACTTAAAGACTTCATTGGGATTGTGAAGCCAGACCGATACTACTTTTATCGTAGTTGTGTGATCTGATCTTGCATCTTCTATATACGAGTACAATCAGATTGATTGGCTTGAGATTGATATCTCCGATAGGCAAGATATAAAAAGTAATCACAAACATCTCCATCTCATTGTTAGTGATTCCGCAACATCTTGTTTCGCTACTATACGATTAAGATTGTTGTGAGGTGATTGTTAACTCTAGGCCGTTCTTCGGGAATATAAAACCGGATTATCAATTGGTTCCTATTCACCTTGATTATTATCAAAAGACAGAACAAAACCTTTAGGGTTTATCCGTGGGAGACAGATTGATCCTTTGATAGACTTGTCTGTGAGAGAAAGATTTGTTTATTGTCAAAGCCTGCGATTTTGGGTCGTAGCAACTCTTAGTTGTGGGTGAGATCAGCTAAGGGAATCAAGTACGTAGTATCCTGCTAGGATCAGAGGCGTAGGAGCATAATTGTACCTTGGATCAGTGGGAGATTGATTGGGGTTCAACTACATTCCAGTCCGAAGTTAGCTTGGAGTAGGCTAGTGTCTGTAGCGGCTTAATACAGTGTGTGTTCAATCTGGACTAGGTCCCGGGGTTTTTATGCATTTGCGGTTTCCTTGTTAACAAAATTTCTAGCGTTTGTGTTATTTCAATTTCCGCATTATATTGTTTTATCTTTATAATTGAAATAATACAGGTTGTGCGTTAGATCATCAATTAAAGTAATCCAACCTTTGGTTGTTGATTGTCATTGATTGATCCTTTGATATTGGTCTTTGGTACCATCCAAGTTATTCCTTGTGTTTTATTAAAGACTCGCTGATTTCTATTAGATCGAGTAAATCAAAACAATAGAGAGATATTAACTCCTTGATATACTTTAAGCTAGATTGAGTCTGTCTGTCTAGTTGATTCTCTAGCAAAGTATATTGGAGTTAGTCCATACAAATTTCTAAGCAAAATATTGGATGGTGTTGTTAGACCCCCGCTTTTTCATTAGGAAACCCAATCTCAAACATTTTATCAAACACATTGAGCAATAAATATTTTAAGTTTCATGGTTGAACAAAGATGCTCTGGTCTATGCACTTGTGTTAGCTTTCATTGAAAAACCAAAAATTTATAGACATGTAAAAAACATAAACTCCACATTATGAGTTAGAGACATTTTGTCAAACAGTTATGGAGCAATACATACCAATACATAGAAATTTAAACAAACTGAATGCCTACTAGATCCGTTCTATTAAATAGAAAAAGAACACCAACCACAATATGTTATAAGAATTTGGGTAACAATTACATTACAGTTAAAGATTCGCTCGATATTTTTGCATTTTTTGAGAAACTTCCTCTTTTCTCTTTATCTTGATTCTGAATGTTAAACCTCCCTTCAAAACTGTCAAGGAATGAAAGAGAATAATAACTCCATGATTTGTTCATGAGCAGGAACTGAGTTTTCCCTGATAAACAGATCTAAAGAAAGTGTACTAAAAAAGAACAGTAACAATTCAAATTTCAAAATTTTAAACCAACTGGGGCTAGCTCAGTTGGCTAGGGACGAACTCTTGAGTTGTTAGGTCAGAGGTTCGAATCCCGCCACCCGCGGATCGTGTCAAAAAAAAAACAATTCAAATTTCAAAAGTACAAAATACAAAACATTCGGCGCAAAACATTTGGGTCAAACACGGCTTAATTAGAAGAATGACTCTCGTTTTTGCTCTGCAGACTGTTCCGCCACGTCATTGGTCACTGAAATAAAGATTGGAGAGATTTCCACTTTAATCAGTTAATCATTCACCGAAACTGTATTGACACAAAATAAAGCACTGATTCATCCCAAATAACTTGGACAACGACGCCTGAGAATCAAGAAATCTTGATGTAAACAGAGCAAAAAACTTAGAAATATTGTAAGTTCTGATCAGAATAGGAGTTGGAAGCAGAATTCTTCGGTCCCCTAAATCATCCATGCCAAACTTTTCATATTATTTATTTTTCTTTGTGAGAACTTACACAAGTTTAGTTACCCGGGACTATTTTGTGGGTGAGAGGGGGTATAAATATGTGAAAGTACATCACTCGGGGAAGAGAACAAAAGTTATAAGTATAACATATTGTAGGTGTAAATAATCCACAGATCCATGTGGAGCGATCTTAGATAATGACCCACCATAACGGGAAAGTGTGAAGTACCGAATCATCCCATCCGGGCTCGGCACAAGGAAAGAGGCACCAAGAGAACCCGTGAAGACAATACGTGTAAAGGTGATACTCAGATGTAACGCCAGTCAAGTACTAGGGTAATAAATGCTCTGACAAGGCCGGTGAGAATATAAGAAGAATCTGGTCAAAGCAAGACTCGGGACTAATGATATCGGGTCAGGATGAAGGACGATATCGACCACAGCTCAATAAAAATCAACATCGACTGGAGAACGTCGGGATAAGACCTCACTAAGCTCGGCTCACTATCTCGAAAGGAAATCACTCATCACCCTAGAAGAACAGCGAGAAAGATGTACCTACACTCACACTGTAACTTGGATGTATCATCGTGTGCGACTATAAATAGAGGGCTTTGTAAAGAGTTAAGGACCAAGCAATTCATGACAAAGGAGAGAAAACTAAGAGCATTGTGGTGAGAGTAGAGAGCTTACTAGTGAGATACACCCCTTGTAACTTTGAATCAAGCAATAAGATCATCCCTTTACCCCCATGGACGTAGATAGGACGGGCAAGCTGAAGGATACAAACCGTACCCGAGCCGATGGCAAGCACATCAGGGACAAGAAGGATCCTGAGGAATCATACGGTATGGAACTAGAGCAGAAGAGAGTGACAGATTCACGACAACCAAATAGCGGACAACATCAGTCGGAAGAATCCCGAGAACAGGGTGTAGGAATGACCACTGTCAATGAGGAATTCAATCAATGGGACGAGACGATGATCTTCCCCCGAGAAGATTACACATCAACCCGAGCCAAATGAGACTAGAGGATATGGTATATGGAATGACCGCTTCAGACACAGAGGACGATGAGGAGGCGCAAATGATGCGAGAGGATCATAGGAGAGCCCGTCAACCAGTAGAGTACCAGTATGCTTTGGATCAAGAAGAGAAAGGCTTAGGCGAGTGCGTTTGGACGAGATAACACAAACCGAGACGTCCCCCCTGTCGCACCTCCAACAGCGCCACCAGCCGCACCACCTACCGCAGCAGGAAATCATGTGAATGGCCACTCCAGCCATGAGAGAACCAACCCGACATTGATGGCCATTCTAGCAAATTAAAAAGGCATGAAGAATTAATGAGGGAACTCCAAAGAAGAAACCTAGCACTAGAGCACGAGAACTATCAACTTCGAAACAAGAGGTCTAGGTCGCGAGGATCATTGAGCCAAGGGGCGTCCAGCAAACACACCCAATCAAGGCTCACCAGAACCCAATCACTAGGCTGAGGACGGGAACCCGACCCCAACCGTGTGAGAATGGATATGGTCCTTCCAAGAATTCCTCGACCGATGAAGAAGTACAAAATGGTGGACCCGATGCTGCGACAATGGCTATGCTCGAACAGCTTGAGCATATGGTTAAGAAATTAGCAGGAGATGGGGAGGAAAATAAGTTGGCAGAGGTGATTAATGAAGCGAAGAAAACTCTGTTCACCCAAGAGCTAGAGACAACACCCTTTCCTCCGAAATGTACACTTCCTACATTTCCCTCCAGATTCGACGGCACGGGCGATGCAGGAGAACACATCAAGATTTATAGCATGTCGTTGTTACAATAGAACTATGATGTGGTCATGTGTAAGTTTTTCCCGGAAATCCTGGAAGGCGAAGCAAAGAACGGTTCTATACCTTACGCGACGAGTCCATAGGCAATTACGGAGCCTTAGTGGAAAATTTTCTTGAAACCTATATAACAGTATCGCCCACCAAGGATAAATAAGTTATTCACGCTGGCACGAAGGTTCATGGAGACCTTAAGATCTTTGACGGATAGATGGAGAAAATTGTGCACCGATATCGGGAAGGTGCCCGTCGACCAACAAATCTTCGGGTTCGAAAATTCTCTAGGGAAATCTGATCCCATCTGGATATCCATGTACACTGAGAAGCCGTAGACATTAAAGGAAATGAAATATGAGGGAACAATACATTGCGTTGGAGGAAATACAAGAAGGAACACAAGATAGAGGAGTCCAAGAAGCCAGTACAGCAGCCGGGGCGACTCCTCAAGGGGACTCAAAGCGTTCAGAAAAGAGGCCGATGGTACAAAAACAAGTCTCGGGCAAGAAAGAATGGGTCGAGAAAGGAAAAAGGCCTCTTCATGAGACGAGAACTTACATACCTCTAAACGCGCCACTAGAAGAAATATTTAAGGAAGTATAAAAGAGAAATGACATTAGGTACCCGAAGACTAGAGGAATCCAACTTAACGAGACAAGGAACCACCCCGAGTTTTTCCATTACCATCAGTACCGGGGCCACTCGACCAAAAATTGTCGGGAGGTGAATGATATCGTTCAACATCTAATTAGGGATGGCTACTTGCGACACTATGTTAAACAAACAGCACCGGCACCCACCACACCCGACGCTCCTATACACCAAGTAAGGATCGATCACGAAACTCATTTTACCTGCAATACCATCTCACACTCGGGAGCACAAAGGTTCGACTTAGAAACCGGTATTACATCAAGAATCCACAGGAGGGATCGGGATGGGAAGGAGATATTCAGCGTAGCAAAAACTTTACCTATGGAGGCCTGGATGATGTAGCCGATCACCTTCTCCTCTAAATACGTCCCGATGAATGGACAAGCACATGGAGATCCACTAGTGATCACCTTACTCATAGAAGAATAGGGAGTTGAAAGGATACTGATGGATAACGAGAGTTCAATCGAGGTCCTCTTCTACGAAACGTTCAAAAGAATGGAGATATCCGATGACATTTTAATCCCCTCAACTTATCGGATTTATGGCTTCAAAGGGACAGTGACCGTACCAAAGGGGGAAGTCACTCTCAGAGTCTCCGATTGGGAGGTATACTTGGACACGCTTACCACCTTCTGTGTTGTGGATATAGTATCACCTTATGAGGCGATCCTTGGAAGGCCCTGGATTGCAGGCATCAAAGGGGTGGTATCGGCTTACCACCAAAGGTTAAGATTCCCTTCTTACAGGGGAGTCGTTGAAGTGCTAGGTGATCCTCAGGCCGCACGACAGTGTATGCAGTTAGATATCCAGCAAAACAATGAGAGGCGATCAAGACAGCGCCGAGAAAAGAACAAAGCTAAGGAAATCAAAGCAGGGGAGGAACTGGAGAAAGTAATCTCGCAAGCGGTCACCGCCTATGAAGTAGGCGAGAAAGAGGTCTTATAGAAATCAAAGGAGGTGACACCGATCGCAGAGCCAAATCCCAACTTCTCGTCCTTAGAGTCTACCCGACAGATCAACTTAGGAACCGAGGAAGAACCAAAGCTAGTCAGAATCGGAACCTTGTTATCGGACGAATAAACAGACCAACTGATAACTCTATTACGGTAACACATGTACCTGTTCGCCTGGGAGATGCACGACATGGAGGGAATTGACCCGGGGGTGTGCTCACATAACCTAAGGATAGATCCCAAGTTCAAGACGATCTGACAAAAGATGCGTCGAATCGCACTCGAGCTACAAACAGCGGTAGAGGCCCAGTTGAAGAAATTACAGGTGGATGGAATCATTTGAAAGGCCCAATAGCCGCAATGTATATCTAACATGGTGATAGTCCCTAAAAGGAATGGAGGAGTCAGGATCTGCATCGACTTCAGCGATTTAAATAAGGCTTGCCCAAAAAACAGTTTTCCTCTCCCCAGCATCGCTCACCTAGTAGAATCCATTGTTTGATACAAGGAGATAACTTTGATGGACGGGTACTCGGGATATAATCAGATCCCTCTAGCTCCCGAGGATCAGGAGCATACATCTTTCTTCACACCTAGAGGGAAATATTGTTACACTAAGATGCCGTTCGGGTTGAGAAACCCTGGTGCTACTTATCAAAGGTTGGTGGAGGACATGTTTGAGGATAAAATTCACAACACCATCGAAGTCTACGTGGACGACATGCTAGTAAAGAGCAAGGTGGCATCCAACCACATTGATGACCTTCGGGAAATCTTTCAAACTATGAGAAAATATATATGATCCGAGTGAACCCAGCTAAGTGCACCTTTTGGGTCACATCGAGTAAATTCCTGGGATACATAATCACTGATAAAGGTATAGAAGTTGATCCCGATAAGATTGGAGCTGTCTTGGAAATGCCATCTTCGATAATAATAAAAGACGTGCAGCGGTTAAACGGAAACTTGGCAGCGTTAGGGCGATTCATTTGACGGTCGTCGGGCAAATGTAAAGACTTCTTTGGGACACTAAGAAAAGGAGAAAAATTCAAATGGAGCGAGGTGTGTGAGGAAGCATTCTAAAATATTAAGCACCATCTCGTGAGTTTTCCTGTATTACAAAGGGCCGAGCCCGATGAGGTGCTTACCCTATATCTTGGGGGGACTGGTTATGCATAAGCGCAGTTTTAGTCAGAAACGTTGGAGGGGAAGAAAAACCTGTATACTTCATAAGAAAGACCATGAACCCTGCAGAGAAGAACTACACCAAAATTGAGCAACTGATACTAGATTTAGTATTTGCAACGAAAAAATTACGTACATATTTCCAAACTCACAAGATCCGAGTACTTACAAAATCTTCTATAGAGTCAGTTCTCGACAGCGCAGCAAGGTCGGGACGGATTTCTAAATGGAGTGCTCAAATTAAGCAATTCGATATCTTCTATGAGATGAGGACAGCAGTAAAAGCGCAAGCAGTGGCCGACTTTTTGGCGGATTTTCCTCTAGACGATGAATAGGAAGTTGAAGATATCCGGGTATGGAAGAAGATCGAGAAGAACCATCCGACCTACTGGGAACATGTAGCCCGACACGGCGGGAAGTATTCATAGACGGGTCGTCCAATAAAGATGGATCGGGCCTAGGGCTAGTCTTCACTACACCAAAGGGGAAGAAGATGGTTCACTCATTCAGGCTTGAATTTAAGACGAAAAATAATGTCACTGAATATGAGGTCGTAATACATGCCTTCCGACTAATAGTAGAAATGGGTATCCATGATGTGAGATTAACTGGCGACTCTCAGTTATTCATTAGGCAGATCAGCGGGCAGTACGCTAAACATGACCCAGTATTGCAGAAGTATTGGGAGATCGCCCAATTTTATATCGTCCAGATACCAAACATCAAGTTCCGACACATCTGCAGAAAAGATAATCGACATTCGGACGCACTGGTATACATCGCCTCAATGCTAACAGACTCGAGTGTTGAAGGCATCAGAGTCATGAGAATCTTGATGCCATCTGTACCTGAGACATCGGACACTAAAGCTTATGTAGCTGTAACCACGACCGATAAATATGAAGCTGACGATTGTCGCAAACCCATCCACCAGTATTTGTAGACGGGAGAATTACCTAAGGGACAACCCGAGATCAACAAAATTAAAAGCAAAGCAGCATCATACGAATTACGAGACGACATATTATATAGAAAATCCTACCTGGGGCCTCTATTGAGGTGTTTAAGCAAAGAGGAAGGGAACTCGATCTTGAATGAGCTACATTATGGCGCCGCGGGCAATCACAGCTCGGGCCTAAGTCTGGCATCCCGAGCCAAGATCATGGGATACTTTTGGCCCTACATGAACGACGATGCAAAATATATGGCGTTAATTTGTGACGAGTGCCAAAAGTTTGTCAAGAAGATACACGCATCTGCAGTAACCTTAAACACAGTAATTAGCCCTTGGCTCTTCGCCAAGTGGGGGATCGATATCGTGGGACCATTGCATGTCAGGTCGGGACAAATAAAGTATTTGATCGTAGCAACTGATTATTTCACCAAGTGGGTGGAAGCTGCACCACTAAGGCACATTCGAGACAAGGGTGTATTTCGCTTCATTTGGGAACACATCATCTGTCGTTTCGGCGTGCCGTCAGCAATCGTCTCGGACAATGGGAAACAGCTACAAGTCAAGAACATCGACCTACTATTCAACACCTATAACATTCGAAAGAGTAAGGCAACACCCATTTACCCACAAAGTAATGGGAAGGATGAAATCACAAACAAAACAAACAACCTGAAAAATAAGTTGGATGGGGAGTATGGAGAATGGTGTGAAGAGCTCTATAATGTTCTATGGGCCTAAAGAACTACCCGAAGGGAGGTGAACGGCTTGTCGCCTTTCATGTTAACATATGGAACCGAGGCCATCCTTCCTACTGAAGCAATGATACCCACCATAAGGGCTGAGGCATGGAGGCGGAACATCTCGGCAGATCTAATTCTGACCAAGCTCGATGACTTAGAAGAAACTAGAGAAATGGCTCTCCAAAAAATGGAAAACTACCAAAGGCGACTACATAGTGAATACAACAAACGAGTCCGACCAAGGGAGTTCCAACCAGAACAGTTGGTACTAAAGAAACTACCCAGTTAAGAACGTGACAAGAAATGTGAAAAATTAGCGGCAAGATAGGGCGGACCATACACTATTGTGGAAAAATTGGGATAAGGAGCGTATAAGATATTGAAACCGAATGGCACACCAGAACCTCGGCCATGGAACGCTCAACACTTGAAGTTATATCACCCATGAGAGGTGTACGAGCAGGTATGATACTTTGTCATCCATTTCTTTAAAAATCCATGTGGGGTAGGGAATATGACAATTGCGTCTAATGATCATTCGTACTCGGGGCGACGACAGTGGAGCATAAAACATTGCTCCCATCGCAAGTGGCCCAAATCACTTACCCAGGCTAGTTAATCAATAACTCCCTGGGGGATATCGAGCCAATAGAACTTAGGAATGACCGAATACCTTACGACTACATCAAATTGATAGTGATGAGATACCTCAATCGGGACACGACATTGGGCCCGATGACCCTCCCTGTTGAGTGTGTTCGACAGAAATGGAATTTACACTAATTAATTAAATATTTTGATGCAGGGAATAATGAACCCACCATAAACAAATAACAAAATATGATCGAATAACACAAGTGAAAATGTCAGGAAACGATAAAACAACTGATTGGCGACGCAACACCCCATAAGACAGATGTTTGAAAAAATAAAGGTGTTCAAGCGAATTACATCCCAGAGAAAAGGGCACACTAGTAACGCAGCACTACAAAAGATCCGACTATTCCTTCGGCGGAATCGACCCCGAGCTT
This sequence comes from Papaver somniferum, assembly GCF_003573695.1. Classification (NCBI taxonomy): domain Eukaryota; kingdom Viridiplantae; phylum Streptophyta; class Magnoliopsida; order Ranunculales; family Papaveraceae; genus Papaver; species Papaver somniferum. Next base: position 31,340,252 of record NC_039368.1, read on the forward strand.
GCCTTATTAGCAGCATCGTCGGCCCGCTTCTTCTCGGCAACCGCCTTCACAGCTTCCTTGACCTTTGTAACAAGCTCGGTTTTGAACTTCTCTTTCTCGGCAGCAAGTTGAAGAGTCAGTTGAGTCGACGCTGCTTCAGGAGTAGCCACCTTTCCGAGTAACTGGGTCTCCCTCGCCTTCAATCGAGCAGTCTCTTCCTCCAAAGACTTCACTTTTCCTTGATCAACTACAGATATAAAGAGGCGATTCGTGACGAGGCAAAAACACCATGACATCAAAATAAGCATGAGAACAATACAACATAAGCAAAAAACACCTTCAAGCAAGGGTAAAACTACTTTAACGGTTTCCTAGGATTTAAGTAAACTACACTCAAGGGCCGAAACCTTCGAAGTTAACTCATTATAGCGTTGCTCATTGAACTCATTGGTGGGGCAATATTTCTTATGGTCGCTCCAACTAGCTTTCTACCAATCATGTGCCAACTGCAGACCCAATAACTGAGCTTGAACCTACTCCAACTCTTGGGATACCTGATCAAATCGGCGAAGCTTCTCTCTTAACTCTTGATTAGACCCCTAAGTAGTGTCTTTTTCCTTCAAAATCCGCTTGCGATCAACGCGAAAATCTCTAATTTGAAGTCTCAACTTGCCACACTGACTTTCTAAGTTATCGGCTAACAACGTTTTGTCGGCAGCAATTCCTTGAACCTGATAGAGGCTCGCCCGAAGATTTTCCATCTCATCGGGCACATACTCAAATCTCTGGTAACAAAGTAGTTCATCTCGAATCTGCTCGAGCTCGGCCTCTTGACGATCTATCTTATCATCCTTATTGACAATTCTTTGGCGGAGGTTATCAACATGGTTCAACTCAATGTCTAACTTTCTCTTTAACAGGAAATATTCTGAAGCAGCGTCGACATCTATACTAGACATCCCGGCTAGGAAGATAATACTAAACTCAGGATATTGTCACTACATAATCAATCATAAATACTTACATTATGAACAAATACCTTGGGTCTCGGCCAGCTGCCTCTCAAACCCTCGGGTTCTTTCTTGCTCTCGCTGCAATTGGACACGAAGACCTTCCAGTTGCGCTAACTCCCTTTGCCGCATAGCAGCCTCCAAAAGCTTTCTAATGGCAGCCTGAGGATATTACGTTTCACAACATCAACAATTATCCCATATTACAAGTATGCAACTAAGAAAGATAACTCACCATCTGGTTGAAGGTATCCTTCAAACCGGTAGAATATAGGGACACGTCATTGATCATCTCCTCATCGGATAGGGAGCCAAAGTTGGGAGAAGTAAGATCTCCCAAGGAATTACACACTGGGCCCGAGAAAATTAAGAAGGTATTTTCACCCGAGCTCGGGGCAGGGAGACATGAGGCAGATTTTTCAGTGACCCACCCCCGTGAATAATATTCTTTCCACCTACAGACTCCTCTACCTGCTTCGGCTCCTCTTCCTCGCCCAAGCCACCAATTTCATCTTCCTTGCCTAAAAGATCCGCGTCATCATCATCATCAGACATCACAAAAACAACATCATCATCAATGATAACGCCTTTGCCGGCCGAAGATACAGCAGGTTGTTGGGGAATGTCCTTGCTCGAGGAAGAGCCATCACCCTTAGACTCCTTACCATTTCCAACAGGATTACCATCTACAATGGTAGATGAAATATAAGAAGAATTCTGAGGCGACTTCCTCAGGAAGATAAAGGAAGCCGATCATCGGGATACTCACCACCAGTCGCCAAAGCACTCCCAACATCTCCCTTATCAGCTTTCGATTTCTGCACATGAGTCATCGTCAGATCCATTCAAGGAAAAAAATAGGGGAAAGTACATGTACTGTGGATAGAGCAGTATATTTGTTACCTTCCTTGTCTCCTCCTCGACTCCTGTGCTAGGACCTCTATCCCTCTTTCGAAGGTTGGGAACCTTAGGCTGGTTACTCTGGGACTTGGTCTGCAGCATACGAAAAAGTTAAAACACTATCTTACTGATCACCCGGGCTGACCAACTAAACAAATGAAAAAACCTACTCGATCAACATTAACCACCCAGAATGGATAGGTCTCGGCCTGGGGTGGAAATTTTCCAATTAGCAGAGGACCATGAATAGCAAGAGGGACCCGATCCCAGGAAACATCACTAGTATGACGAGCGTGCTTGTTAGAAGTTGACCCTCCCTCAAGATCCTCGTCCAACAACAGCTTCTTAACACCCTCCGGGAGAGTCTTATAGCTATGAGAACTAGCATCAAAACCAGCAAGGTCACCATTAGTGGAAGTCTCACTTCGATAATTGGCAACAGAGCTGGCAGGGTGTTGATGGTGGATTTTTGTCCAGGGGTAAAATTGTAAAACCTAATTTGTGTGCCGACATCCTGCAAAGGGTAAGGCCATTTGACGAACGATGAGCGCAGAAATCCTTTCGTTTTATTTATTTGAAGCAATTCAATAAATGTACAAAATTCATTCAGAATGGTGCATGTAGCAACAATCCCAAATATTCTGTGAATTTATAGCATTAACAATTAATGCATGAGTTATCTTGTATTTCCTGTGCTATTCTCAGTAGGACTCTCATTATTGGCGCGACATGACGACTGAGTGTTTACTCGCAGCAGAGTAACACGAATCTCCAAGTGTCAATAATGAGGCGTGCACGAAATACCTGTAGGCCCTAGCATTCTCTGACAAATAGAATCTCGTATCAGCATGCCTTTATTAGCCTGATCGAGCATGTTTAATTCCCTAAGGGAAATCTGGACTGTCCATGTCGATCTCAGAAACGATCACGGCCACGCAAGTTTGCCGCATAATTTAACTAGCCTAGACGAACCCTAATAGGAGCAGGCAATCACCGTGATGTTCACCGGCGGGCCCGCCTATGCTCTAGCCGGTCGAACATCACGCTATACCCTTAACGTCTGTCAAACGCCGGCCTCAAATAGAGATGGACGCGTTGCATTGGGAAGTCTCAAACGAGCAAGACCGCTCAAAGCAGTCTTAAAATCATCATGACCGTCCAACTTCACCAGCCTGGTTGGACGGATTAGATCATCCCACGATTGATTAGTAAAGCGCTAATGCGCACATTGGCGGGCCCACTACTCACCTACCCAATCGACTCTCTCACGGCCTAGCCATAGAGCAGAAAAGGCTTGCTCGAAGTGAGGCTGGCGTGATGCTTAAAGTTTCGCGGAAATTCCACTACCGTCTTTAATCGATCACAACCATCCAACTTCGCCGGCATGTTTGGATGGCTTAGATCGTACCTAAGACCATCGGGCAGGTATACATATTCTCACCGTCAGCCCAACATGGGCCCCACACGATCGGTCTCCCAAAAGGAGGAGCATAGCCTTCCAAACCTCTAGGATAAAGTCACGCACGCGTGACCGACCCAAAACCCTAATTAGGGTTTGCGGCATGACATATGTGTCGCAGTTTGATCACGACCATCCATCTTCTACAACTTGGATGGAGGGTGTATATGTAGACTAAGGAGGTCCATAGAGCGTCAATATGGTCACTGTGGGCCCACCTGTGCATGTGACCCGCCGGCCTAGGCATACTAGGGATCGGAAATATCGAAAAGCATGCACAAAGGTGGCATGTCATGCGGCTTCCAAATCCTTTGCGGCAATGGATTTCTGTCGCAAATAAATCATGACCACTCATCTTTGCCGGTCAAATTGAGTGGCCTAGATCGCACCTTCAGGAGACAAAGTGGTACAAACATGCACATCGGCATGCCGTCTACAAGCATGCCCGGTCGGGCCCACCAAAAATGTTGCCCATGCTTGATTTCGGTCAAGCTAAAGAGTGATGCTTGCACACCTCTTTAAAACCCTAAAAATCCATCGGTCGCAAACATGTGCCGCAGATCATCTCGTCCGTCCAACTTTTCCAGCTTGGTCGGACAGCATAGGCTAAGAGTTAAACGGCCAACAAGGCACCTTCGTGATCACCGTCCGTCACTCTACCACAAGTAGTGATCGGTCAAGGGATGGCCCGCCTGTGCGGCCTCCAAACGATCACTCAAAGATGGTTGGGCATGCAGCTATTTTAAGACGCTTAATCCGCGACATACTCCGTTAAGCTTTAAAACAACGATGTTTCATACATATTGATTGTATTCGATGCATTACATGCATAGAGTATACACGATATTTCATGAATATCGATTTCCTAAATAACTCAGTTATTTAACCTAGCATCGTATGCTATTTCCTGTGGGTCCCACGATCCACTCATTCAAGACATCAAGCATGTCACGAACTGGGGGATACTTACTGGGGTATTGGTCTGGCGGTTTACAGCGTGCAGCGTGCAACGCGCCATCACAAGAACATGTCATGAGGCATGGATGGTTAACGATGATGGGAAAAGTGGGCAAAGACGTGTTCGTGTGACAATCACTTGCACGGCCCCACTACTCCATCCCTCCACTTCCTCCACTTCCTACGAGATGAGGTTTGCGCTCAATGACTTGTATAAATAGGTCCTTCACCTATTTCCAACAAAAAACACAGAGAAAAACCAAGTGTTGTCATCGTATCCAGAAAACACCAGAGTTGATTGCTTACAATCTTGCGAGCCAGTTCAATATTCTGATACAAGTCATAAACAGCCAATACCTTCACAATCTCAACATATTCTTCGCTTCCCTCCCTAGGATCAACCCCATCTCCTTCACTTTGTGACCGAATCAAGTCTGGAACGTCCATTTCTTGGTTTAGGCCAGAATTGTATAGATTGATCTCTCGAATCAAAAGCACTCCCGTGCAGTGCATTTGTTTAGGGTTTAGATTCATTTCTCATTCACGCACACCCAAAATTACCAAAACCAGCAAAAATAGTTTTCACCCATAAAAAACTGGCGACCACAATGGGAGATTAATCTCTCAGTTGCAGTCTCAAGATTATTTAAAAAAAAAAAGATGGTTGGTCTCAGGGATGATTCTACCGCGACGGATCCCATCCAGAATCCCTCAAATGTTAATGTTTCTCACTCTCCTTTGAATAATATTGTTTATAATGAATTTTCATATTTCAATACCTCCATTATCTCGGTCGCTTCAACCGATGGAGAAATCCCAACTCTGGCTGAACTAGCATGGAGGCAAGAAATTCTGGCAAGGAATGTGAACCGGATAAAAGGAACGATTGACAACTTGTTCACCTTCTTGGTGAACGTGACGAGAATTTTAGGAGAAGAAATGGTGGAACTCCCGTCGGACAATCCTCCTCAGGTCAATAGTTACACTATGAACCAGAGACTAGTGGACCAGGAAGCAACTTCTCTAGTGGAAAGTTTATGCGAACTTTTACACCTCTCAAAGAATCAACGGGCGGAGACGTTTGTTGCAATCAACCAGATAACCCTGGACGTGCATTTAACTCCTTCGCGTCCAAAAACCTCAAACACATCAGAGACGTCTGTGAATAATGTTACATTTACAGAGGAAGACATGATGGAAGAAGAAGGTCATAACCGGACCCTACACGTTACTGCGCGCATCAAGGACTCAGAATTCAAGAGGGACCTCATCAACACATGAGCATCTTCGAACGTGATTACTCTCAAGACACACAATACGGCTAAGGTCCGCCCAAGCAAGATCGTGCGACAGCCTACCACGATGACAGACTTTGAAGGAAACCAAACCAACACGTACGGGTATGTCAATCTGAATTTATCTGCAGGGCCCGTTCAGTCAAAGGTGAAATTCGAAGTCATAGAGAAGGAGCCGGACTACCATATGATACTGAGGAGACCGTAACTTTACGACAATAGGATTGTTCCTTCGACGTATCAAAAATTTCTGAAGACTATGTTGAATAAAGAAGTCGTTTGAATTCCTGCATCGTTGTCTCCTTATGCACCAATATATGGATTGGAGTTATTTGAACCAAGAGAAGCTCCGCGAGAAGAATCAGACAAAGTTCATTGCATCCCATTCCCCACGTGGGCGCCAACCCAGTAGGAGGACCGACTTGCATCATTGAAGGCTAAGTCCCATGATGCATCTTCACCGACAAGGCGTCCTTCTTCATCTGGCGAAGCAGCGACCCACGTTCATACTAAGAGGTAGCGAGCTTTTGTAGCAAGCCGCGATTAGAAAGGGAAAAATGTATACCGGCGTCGTTGTTATCAATTAGCAGGAGATACTGATGCCCAGTCTCTCCGCCCAGTGGAATGCTACAAAAATGACGAGCCACGGGAAGAAGTGATGGATGCTCCACGATAGCTGCTATACGGCACCAACTCCACGACTTATGAGATCGAAATTGTCAATATCAGGAATGAAGAATCTCCCGGGCCTATATCTATCAGCTCAACCTTGTGCATAGATGAGCGCATAAAGCTCGTGGAACTTCTCAAAGAATACCAGGACATATTCGCCTGGACATATGAATAAATGCTCGGTTTGGATGAAAAATTGGTCAGTCATCATCTACATATCGTATCTAGATCCAAGCCGGTCAAGCAATCTCCGAGGCAGTTCAGGCATGAAGTAGAGGAACAAATCAAGACTGAGATTCAGAAGTTGCTAGCTTCTGGCTTCATCAACCCATTCATCATCCGACCTGGTTGGCTAATATGGTTCTGGTGAAAAAGAAAAACGGACAGATCCGGTGCTTCGTGGATTTCAGGGACTTGAACAAATGTTGTCCCAAGGACGATTTCCCTCTACCTAACATCGACATGTTAGTAGATGCCACCAGCGGACACGGCATGTTCTCCTTCATGGATGGTTATAGCGGGTACAATCATATAAGGATGTATGAGCATGACGCAAGTAAGACAGCCTTTCGAACTCCTCTTGGAAATTTTTACTATACTGTTATGCCTTTTGGTTTAAAAAATGCCGGTGCAACGTACCAACGCGCTATGACGGCAATCTTCCACGACATGATGCATAAGCAAGTTGAAGACTACGAGAATGATATAGTAGTCCAATCGAAAGGTCGGGCAGATCACACAAGAGTCCTACGGCAAGTGTTCGAAAGGTGCCGTGAATATAAATTGAAGATGAATCCTTTGAAATGCGCTTTCGGCGTTTCTTCAGGCAAGCTTCTGGGATTCCAGGTAACTGCTGAGGGGATCAAGGTGGACCCATCCAAGACTCAAGCTATCCTCACGACGCCGCCGCCGCGAAATGTGAAGGAGATCCAAATCTTTATGGGCAAGGTAAACTACATTCGACATTTTATACCTGGTTTGGCCCATCTCGTTGCTTCATTCACTCCCTTGCTGAAGAAAGGAGCAAGCTTCGTATGGACCACACTACAACAGGAAGCGTTTCGGAAGATTCAGCAGTCATGAAGTCTCCCGTTCGAGGAAGACCACTGTGCCTTTACATTGCTTTCAGTGATACCGTCGTTGGGGCTTTACTTGCTCAAGAAGATGACGAGGGAGTCGATTATCCTGTATACTATTTCAGTCGAATATTAAGAGATGCTGAGCTCAGGTATCCCAAAGCAGAAAAAGCATGCCTAACCCTGATTCATTCAATTCAGAAGTTCAGACATTACCTGTTGTCCAACAAGGTGGTACTTATATCTAAATCTGATCCGGCGAAATTTTCACTTTCAAAACCGGTCTTGATGGGAAGGTCGGCCAAGTGGCTTCTCCAAATGTCAGAATTAGACATAACGCGTGCATCACCAAGAGCTATCAAAGGACAATCGGTTACAGATTTACTAGCATCATTCCCTGGAGAAGGCACCGCTGCACTACACGAGGACCTTCCTGGAGAATTTCCAGAGATCTTCGTTGTCGAAGAAGAAGCATGGTTGTTATATTTTGATGGCTCCGCCACTCCTAGCAATGACACTAGAGGAGCAGGCATGGTCTTAGTGTCTCCAACTGACGAAGTTTTCTCACATTCCTTCAATATGGACTTTCAGTGCACCAACAACTCAGCGGAGTATGAATCCTTTCTCATAGGACTGTCAATAGCCAAACAAGCAGGGGTCACACGCCTGGAGATAAGAGGTGACTCTAAATTACTGGTTAATCAAATAAACGGAGTGTATGCATTGAAGGAGGTAACGCTGGCCCCGTACCGTTCAGAGGCGAAAAGATTATTAAACTACTTTGCTGATGCAACCATAACCCATGTTGGTCACAAGAACAACAGACATGCCGATTGTTTAGCCACGTTGGCGTCCAAATTACAATTTGAAGGTTTAAAAGAAACCCTGATGGTGAAGAGGAGGACGGTGGAATCAACGTGGCTTTCACAATGCAAAGACACTGGGACCTGTGGCGAATTCCTATCATTCAAGAACTCAGCAGCTCGCTTCCTCAAGGAAAGATCATTCTCAAGATCCTACGAAACTTCTTCATGCTTCGTGGTATGCTATATCATCGAAACCCGGATGGTTCCCTATCAATATGCCTCGGAGATGAAGAAGCACATCTGCATCTTAGCCGCTTTCATAATGAAGTTTGTGGACAAACGTTGGTGGTAACGCTCTATCGACGTCTTCAATGCCAGGGCTATTACTGGCCAGAAATGGAAACTCAATCTCGGCTACTCCAAAAGTCTTGCTCTAATTGTCAAGCGCCGCCACATTAGTTGGAGGTTTTCAGCATAAGTCATGCTGGGGACTGGCGAAGCGATTCGTATTTCACGAAGGGAGCCTATATCGCAAAAGCTTTGGAAGCGATCTGTTACGGTGCCTGGCTGAGGTAGAGATTCCAATTATGTTGAAGGAAATGCATGATGGGGAACATCAAGGGAAGAAGAAATTGTTTCTCCTGATACACGAGAAATATTATTGGCCGACCATGGAGGATGATGCATCTGCATTTGTTCAAAGATTCCACAAATGTCAAATTCATGGGAACCTTGTTCACGCACCTCCTTTACACTCGATAAGTAGTCCATGGCCATTTTATAGCTGGGGACTTGACATTATTGGAAAGATCAATTCGCTGTCATCAAAGCAGCACGCGTATATCATAACCGCAACAGAATATTTCACCAAATGGGTCGAAGCTATTCCTCTACGAGGGATTACAGGAGAAACTATTGCGGCTTTCATTAAAAAATACATCATTTATCGCTTCGGTGTGCCTAAACATATTATCACTGACAATGGCACCCCCTTCGCCAACAACAGGTACGAGAGTTGCTTGAAAAATATGGAATTAAACATGTCTTCTCCACCATTTACTATCCTCAAGGAAACGGACAAGCTGAGAGCACCAACAAAACATTGATCTGGATTCTCAGTCGAACAGTACATGACAATCCCAGAGAGTGGAACGAACAGCTGCCGATGTCGCTATGGGCGTATCGAACGGCACCTAGAAGCTCCATTGGGGTTTCTCCATATTCACTTGTTTACGGTGCGGAAGCGATCCTCCCAGTAAAAATCAAGATCCCGTCAGCCAGCATTGCAGCAGCAAGTGGGGTCCACTGAAACGACGCTGAAGCATCTAACTTAAGAATTGCTGAGTTAGACATCCTGGATTCCAGAAGAAGCATGGCAGAGGAACGCACTCAGGTGTACAGAAGTAGGATCTCCAGGGCGTATGACAAGACTGTGAAGCCACGTGTTTTTAAAGTAGGGGATTTAGTCTTGAAAACATCCAAACACATTCAGCAGGACATGTCTGCACCAAAATTCTCTCCGAAATGGGAAGGTCCCTACGTGATTACCAAGGCATACAATACCGGCTACTACAAGATCATTAAGGTGGATGGAGGCAAGTTAGAAGCAGTCATTAACGGAAAATGGCTCAAGGCATACCATGCTTGATCATTGTCCTGCTATTATCCCATGACATGACAATACAAGCATTTTTCATTACACATTTGAATTATCAATTTATTCAAAAAATACGTTAATGTAAAACTTTATCCATCTACCAAAAAACCAACGCAATTCATTTCTCAAAAATGTTCAAAAAAATGACATGAACATTAGCAATAAGGTAGCGCAGCTTAGAATAGGCCATCCAGCAGATTATAGTTCCTTGAGAGCATCATCTTCATCCTAGTCTGGTATCTCTCCGTCCTATTCTTCAAGTTTTGAACTGCTTGCTCCACCTTCTCTGATTCCGCAGCCAGGGCCCTCTCCTCCTCCAAGATAGCTGTCGCAGCAGAACTACATTCACGAGGATGCCGGCTCGATCAACCTTGATGATGTCAATACGCTGCCGCAACCAGCCCACGTTGAACTCCATGGATTCACAGGTATATACCATGTTTTCCCACTTTTCAAGGTTCGATTCAGCAACGTTACAGATAGAGATATTCTCCATCTCAGCAATCATGGGAAGAATGCAGTTTACTATGATGACCAAAGAAGATGAATAGTGCCGAACTACATTCCTGGTTGCAATGTGGCTGTACTTTATCCATACCTTTGTGTATAAAGGAACAAACTCCTTCCATACTAAGAATCTACCAACAGTTCGGTAGCGGTAAGATAGGCATTTCATGTGGATATCGAATGAAAGGCCTGCGTCGGGGTATTCATAAGAAGAAATACCCAGATCAGCGTCTTCAAGGTCTGCGGAGGTAGGCGCGTTTGAGTTTGAAGGAAGAGGACTTGTTAAGTAATCATCGTCGATAACCGTCATGCCTGTTCCAGTAGGGTATCTCTGCGAAAATGGGAGATTATTCTCCTGATCCTGAAGAAGCAAGCAACTGTTCAGAAAAGAAAAGGAAAAGGGGAACGAACCGGTATGATCTTCTTAACTCGGAGAACACGAGCAGAGGATTCATCACGAAGCTCAGGTTCACACTGAAATACAAATATCAGAAGTAAAGATAAAGGAGAAAATAGCGTCTTTAAAATCAGGATATGGCTCGGAATCATACCTCAGATGCAAGACGATCCTTCTTAGCAGAAGACCTTGGATGGTATGAAGAAGATGATCTACTGCTGTTTGACATATCAAGAAATGAAGTTTCCGCAAGAAAATCCTATCAGGAAACGGTAAAGGGTGGTTCAAAATCCCTACATTTACATATATGTCTAGGAACCCTAACAGAAGACCAAAGCGGCTGCGGCGAGGTCTACCCGATGGATAAGAATTCAACACCGACCGAGTCGTGCTTTCCTCTAAACCCTAATCTAGATCGGAAAGGCCGCTGGATATCCAAAAGGAATGGTTTGACCATCTTCTGAGCGGTTGAGGCATAGGGCGGTCTTCATCTATGCGGTAAATATATATTTACTTTAGCTTAATCGTTCTAGCATTTGAACTTTCACCATCTCATGCCTACCCCACAATAATGCAACTATTATGTGCTAGGTAGGGGACTTAATGTTGATGGTGGATTTTAGTCCAGGGGTAAAATTTTAAAACCTGATTTGGTGTGCGGACATCCTGCAAAGGGTAAGGCCATTTGACGAACGATGAGCGCATAAATCCTCTCGTTTTATTTATTTGAAGCAATTCAATAAATGTACAAAATTCATTCAGAATGGTGCATGTAGCAACAATCCCTAATATTCTGTGAATTTATAGCATTATCAATTATTGCATGAGTTGTCTTGTATTTCCTATGCTGTTCTCAGCAGGACTCTCATTATTGGCGCGGCATGAAGACTGAGTGTTTACTCTCAGCAGAGTAACACGAATCTCCAAGTGTCAATAATGAGGCGTGCACGAAATACCCGTAGGCCCTACCATTCTATGACAAAGAGAATCTCGTATCAGCATGCCTTTATTAGCCTGATTGAGCATGTTTAATTCCCTAAGGGAAATCTGGACTGTCCATGTCAGTCTCAGAAACGATCACGGTCACGCAAGTTGGCCGCATAATTTAACTAGCCTAGACGAACCCTAATAGGAGAAGGCAATCACCGTGATATTCTCCGGTGGGCCCGCATGTTCCCTAGCCGATCGAACACCACGCTATACCCCTAACGCCTGTCAAACGCTGGCCCCAAAGAGGAATGGCCGCGTTGCATTGGGGAAGGCTCAAACGAGCAAGACCGCTCAAAGCAGTCTTAAAATCATCATGACCGTCCAACTTCACTATCCTGGTTGGACTGATTAGATCATCCCACGATTGATCAGTGAAGCGCTAATGCGCACATTGGCAGGCCCACTCCTCACCTACCCGATCGACTCTCTCACGGCCTAGCCATAGAGCAGAAAAAGCTTGCTCGAAGTGAGGCTGGCGTGATGCTTAAAGGGTCGCGGAAATTCCATTAGCGTCTTAAATCGATCACAACCATCCAACTTCACCGGCATGTTTGGATGGCTTAGATCGCGCCTAAGACCATCGAGCAGGTATACATATGCTCACCGTCATCCCAATGTGGGCCCCACATGGTCGGTCTCCCCAAAGGAGGAGCATAGCCTTCCAAACCGCTTGGCTAAAGTCACGCATGCGTGACCGGCCAAAACCCTAATTAGGGTTTGCGGCATGACATATGTGTCGCAGTTTGATCACGACCATCCATCTTCGCCAGCTTGGATGGAGGGTGTAGATGTAGTCTAAGGAGGTCCAGAGAGCGTCAATATGATCACTTTGGGCCAACCTGTGCATGTGACCGGCCGGCCTAGGCATACAAGGGATCGGCAATCTCGAAACGCATGCCCAAAGGTGGCATGTAACGCGGCTTCCAAATCCATTGCGGCAATGGATTTCTGTTCCAAATCAATCACGACCACTCATTTTTTCCGGTCAAATTGAGTGGCCTAGATCGCACCTTCAGGAGACAAAGTGGTACAGACATGCACATCGGCATGCCGTCTACACGCATGCCCGGTCGGTCCCACCAAAAACGTTGCCCATGCTTGATTTCGGTCAAGCTAAAGAGTGATGCTTGTGCACCTCTTGATTTCGGTCGCAAACATGTGCAGATCATCTCGTCCGTCCAACTTTTCCAGCTTGGTCGGACAGCCTAGGCTAAGATTTAAACGGCCAATAAGACACCTTGGTGATCATCCTCCGTCACTCTATCACAAGTAGTGATCGGTCAAGGGATGGCCCGCCTGTGCGACCTCCAAACGATCAGTCAAAAATGGTTTGGCATGCAGCTATTTTAAGACGCTTCATCCGCGACCTACTCCGTTCAGCTTTAAAACAGCGATGCTTCATACATATTGATTGTATTTGATGCATTACATGCATATAGTATACACGATATTTCATGAATATCGATTTCCTAAATAACTCAGTTATTTAACCTAGCATTGTATGCTACTTCTTGTGGGTCCCACGATCCACTCATTCGAGAGATCAAGCATGTCACAAACTGGAGGATACTTACTGGGGTATTGGTCTGGCGGTTTACAGCGTGCAACGCGCCATCACAAGAACGTGTCAAGAGGCATGAACGGTTAAGGATGATGGGAAAAGTTTGAAAAGACGTGATCGTGTGAAAATCACTTGCACGACCCCATTACTCCATCACTCCACTTCCTTCACTTCGTACGAGATGAGGTTTGCGCTCAAAGACTTGTATAATAGTTCCTTCACCTATTTCCAACAAAAAACACAGAGAAAAACCAAATGTTGTCATCGTATCCAGAAAACACCAGAGATGATTGCTTACATTCTTGCGAGCCAGTTCAATATTCTGATACAAGTCATAAATAGCTAACACCTTCACAATCTCAACACCTTCTTCGTTTCCCTCCCTAAGATCAACCCCATCTCCTTCACTTTGTGACCGAAGCAAGTCTGGAACGGCCATTTCTTGGTTTAGGCCAGAATTGTATAGATTGATCTCTCGAATCAAAAGCACTCCCGTGCGGTGCATTTGTTTAGGGTTTAGATTCATTTCTCATCCACGCACACCTAAAATTACCAAAACCAGCAGAAATATTTTTCACCCATAAACATAAGAGTATAGTATCTTGCCTGAGAAGGATCATAGTTCGACCAAGCAGTAGCAGTGCACTCACCTCGCCCTCGCCTCTCCCATTCATCCATGATGCGAAACGTGTTACCATTCCATTGAGCTAAGGCACGGGACGGGGGAATTTTGGAAAGAACTTCATATATGAAGGGACGGCTAGGATCATATAGAAGAAAGCGCAGCCCGATCTCTAATTGACCTTTGGTGATAATAACCGTGAAGATCATAGTCATCTTTCAGTTGTCTGATGAACTGTTCATCTGTTTGATCCTTGACAACTTTCTTGTCATTCCTACATGAAAATGAAGGAGAATCATCAGAAAAGATGGAGTTAAGGGTGCGATGATCATACTTGGAAGGACTTTCAACAAAAAACAGGGAGTCAAGGGGAACGCCATCCTCATCAGAAAAGGTATACTCACACACCTTTTTTTAGTCATGGAAAGAGTCGAAAAAGCCATGAGAAAACTGGGAAGATAACGAGAAGAGTTGAAAGAGAACAACGGGAATCAACGACCGCAGCAAGGACAACAACAGCAAAGTATGGTAACAAGGTTAAACAAAAATTAGGGTTTTGGAAAGAAAAGTCTGGTAGAAGAGTTAAATGAGAAAGCCGCAGTGAAGAAGAAATGGTGAAGACGAAGAGAGAAAATATGTTGACTACTGAAAAAGAGTGAAGGGAGAACCAAAGGTATAACTGATGAATTTATACCACAAGCAGTTGCGACCGGTGGAAAAGGCGACGTTAGTGGGGAACAACATGACGGAGAACACGACATGGCCAAAGACGTGGGAAGCGAAGCGGTTTCTTCCCCTCGTGTCGATCACATGAGAAGGGGAATAAATTTAGGTGTAAATAATCCACAGATCTAGGTGGAGCGATCTTAGACAATGACCCACCAATAATGGGAAAGTGTGAAGTACCGAATAATCCCATCCGGGCTCGGCGCAAGGAAAGAGGCATCAAGAGAACCCGTGCAGACAATACGTGTAAAGGTGAGACTCAGATGTGACGCCAATAAAGTACTAGGGTAATAAATGCTCTGACAAGGACGTTGAGAAGATAAGAAGAATCTGGTCAAAGAAAGACTCAGAACTAATGATATCGAGTCAGGATGAAGGACGATATCAGCCACAACTCACTAATAATCAACATCGGACAGGAGAACGTCGGAAGAAGACCTCACTAAGCTTGTCTCACCATCTCGTAAGAGACATCACTCATCTCCCGAGAAGAAAAGCAAGGAAGATGTACCTAGACTCACACTGTAACTTGGATGTATCATCATATGCGACTATAAATAGAGGGCTTTGCAAAGAGTTAAGGACCAAGCAATTCAGTGAGAAGGAGAGAAAACTAATAGCATTGTGGTGAGAGTTGTGACTACTCGTTTTCCCGTAGTCTGCGTAATGTATTCAGCTCAGATGATCATATACTAAGTAGTATTGATGCCTCTGTTGAACTGATGATGCTAAGTAATAAATGGTATTCACGATTGCAATAATAACGAAGAACACAAATATAATCTAAAAGCTTTTAAGTTATCATGAGACATGAGAGATTATGTGGTTCGACTTTCGTCTACGTCCACGGGGTAATAAGTGATTGTTTTGTATTGAGTATGGTGGTTACAAAGATGTTAATGGTGGTTACAGAGATTTTAAATGCTTCCCAAAGTAATAGAGAGAACTCAAGTTCAAGGATACTTAAGTTTCAAAATTAAAGAGGTATAAGATTAAGACTAGATCTTCTCTCCTAGATATTGAATTCTCTAAGTGTGTTGGTGAGGCTTGGGTATTTATAGTCCCTTCTGCTCCAGGTATATCTTTGCTGCCTCTCGGTCCATTGTCCGCTGATATATATTTCGTACCAATGGTACCTTCATTCACCGCATGCTTTCTCCAGTCGCACTCTCCCACCTTAGCTGACCCACGTTCCTTCTGGAACTTCCCAACCTTAGTACAGGTTGTACCTTCGTTCACCGCCAGCTTATGCCAATCGGGTTCTGCCACACCTTCTCTCTTCACGTGCTTTGATTATGCGTGTAGATAAGAGATTTATGCATTTAATGCTGATTAGATGCGTCATCTAACTCTGTCCCTTCTCCAGCTACCTCCTTGTAGACTAGGCTTTTACTCTTCTTATCTCAACCGTCGAGGCATCCTTCATTGGGACGGGATAAAGTAGATCTGCGAAGGTATCCTTTGTTACTCAGGCTTCTCTATATATCGAAGGCTACACAATTAAGTTTGTATGCGGCCACTAAGATCATGACATATGCTCCGCAGAATATTGGCATTCACAGTTTGCCCCTTTTCTTTCATATTCTAGTGTTTAGTAGAATTGGAAGAAAACTTCCGTTACGCTGCCATTTTTGCATGTATCGATTGAGTGGTTCCTACATGTCCTTTCATGAAATAACTTCCCCTTGAATTTCGGGACATCCAAATTTTTGGATTCTCCATCCGCCTATAAGATGGGAATAAAGAGAAGGAATTTTCATTAACTCCTCTTCCCTTCCTCGAACTGTCGCTCTCCATCCCTTTCTCAGAGATTTTTTCTCCTGCTGCTAACTGCTCCATTTTTTCTTTTGCTCCTTCGAAGTTCTGCTCAGCGTCTGATTGTGAAAGTAAGTGGTTCTTACTCGTTGTTGTTTCTTTCATACTTCTTTATGCTTAGTTATGCATATCCTCTTTCGATTGCTGGATGTTGTTGTGGTGCTTGCATGTGAGAATTATAGTTCTTTTTTGCCCATTCTCGTTGTATGAGGGCTTGGGTTTCATCCTATTTTGCATTTTTTTGATGATCTTGCCATGATTGTTCTTTGTCTGCAACTCCGATCATGTGATGAATGACCCTTGATTTTGCCCGGTGATGAGTTTAAACTCTTCCTTTTGGTTGGTTTAATATAACCCATGCCCAAAGTATGTTGATTTTTTCCCCTGATCTGTTTTTGTAATGGACTGTGATTTTTCATCCGCCATTGTTGATTGGGATGTTTTTCCTGTTGGTGTTAGGAATTATGAGACCTCCGAAGAAGCCTACGCGTAAGGGCCCTAGGATATCCTCGTTGACTAACCCTCCTCCGCGAATGGATTATCCTGATGCTACGCCATCCCCTCTCTTTGAGGACCCTGAGGTTCCACCAGGGACTGAGGCGGCTACGGTCCATGAGGAGGTTGCGGACCCTGAGGTTGAAGAAGTTTTTGTTGAATATCTTTCACCTCCTCCTCCTCACTATAAGCTTCATAGGCTTCAACTGCGTGACAACGATAACTTTTCTCATCTATCCATTGCTGAGATTACCACGTCTTTTCGTCTTCATAAGTTCGAGATTTCCTTCGTCAATGGCCCTGATGTTCTCACCGAGTCTCTCATCCGGGATTTTCTTATGATGAGAATAACCTCCTGATTAGCGTTGGCCAGTTGTCTGCAGGTATGCTCCTCCCTTTGTTTAGTAGAAAGGATCCCTTCTACTATGACGTTTTTTCTACGAGGGACGACCCGGCAAACAAAACTCAGGTTAGAGGAGTTATGCAATATACTGGTAATTTCTGGCGTGCCCTTCGTGAGAGCTGGTACCGTAGAAAGGGTAAAACAACTCTAGAGTCTTATGATCCCTTTGTTGAGGGGAGATCTAAGCGAGAGGATTATACCCCCTCCAAATTTAATGCTACGTATGCCGATGCTATTCATAAGAGTAACCTTCTTCCTTGGAGTGTTGGTCCTCGTCATATCCATGTTACTGACAAGAAAATCACGGAGGTAATATCCTTCGTCTGTTTGAGGAGATCGATAAGACTGGTTTGATTGTTATTCCTTATTCTGCTAGGCTACCTTTTCCAAAGTCTGATCGCATCCTACTTGACCATGATGATCGCTGGGCTCGTACTCCTCTTCATGTGGTGGGTCCTTGGGCCTATGGCTTTACCACCGCTGATCCTCATGTTCCTCGCACAACTTTTTATTTAACTGAGAAGTATGACGGATACCAGCCTTGGGTTTTCAACCCGCTGCTTCTCATGAGGTAACCTTCGTTTTTCCTTGAAGGTTCTTTGTTTTGATTATATTTGCTTTAACGTCTTTGTTTGGTACTCTGATGGATTTCTTTTGTAGCCTGCCCCTTCTTCGTCTGCTGGAACTGGTCCGGGCTCTGCTGGTAATTCCGTGGCTACCAGGACCAGGAAGAGGAAAGCTTCGGTTGAAACACCAACACCTGCGGAGGTAAGGATCATTATCATACCTTTGTGTTTGTAAGTTCCTTAGTACCTTGCCCCTGATTCTTAGCTGACGCATGTGTTCCTTTGTAGTCTTCCAAGAGGAAGGGTAAACTGAAGACTTTTATTGATCTTGAGGCTTTGGATGAGGATCCTAAGGCTGTTGAAGAGGTACCGGATGATGAAGATATGGAGGATATCGAGGATACCGGCCTCAGTACTCATTTGGATGATATTGAGGAGGATTTTCCCAAAGACATCCCTAGTCCCGTCCGAGCTGCCTCAGTCGAGGGTGGGAATCTCCTTATTGGTACTGGTGCTCAGTTGTTCGAGCCTGTTAGTGTCCAAGCCCCAGCTCCCACTTTGTCTTCAAAGGTTCCTTCGCTTTCTTCTCCTGGCGGAGAATTACCTGTCGTTCTGCTGTTACTGAGGCTGTTATATTAGCTTCTAAGAGTCTTCCTTCGTCTCCTGCTAGCTCGCTTCAATCAAGTAGTTCATTTGCTAAGGTTGTTGCCCCAGTGGTGAGGGTTAGCAGTTCAGACTCTCAGTCGAAGAAGAGGGTTGTAATTTCGCTTCCTAGCTTCTCCTTCAATGCTACGCCAATCTCGTTGGGGAGCAATCAGTATGTGTCTACCGCCATTGTTAGCAAAGTTGTTGGTCCTCCGCCTTTGTCACCGGATTGGACCAGATTGGGTAATCTTCCTTCTGCCGGTGACATGGACCTAGGTGGTACTCAAGCTTTTCGTTCAGTTCCTAGCTCATCCACCATGCCGTCTCTTTGTCGTGGTGAGGGTTCAACATTGGTGCCCCGCGTTCGTTCTCAAGTGATGGAGGGAGTTGCTGCTGAGCCTAGCCACGGTAAGGTGCCTGAGAACCTGAGTATTGGTAGTTCTGACGACGCTATCATCGAAGCCATTCTGCGGGACTCTAAGGTCCTTTTTTTGTTGGGGTTGATCATCATCGTCTGGACAGTTCCCTTGAGGTAGCTTCTCAGTTGGATGTACTATCCGCTCAATATCGTGCAGCTAAGGATTTGTTCTTCGACCCGGACTGGCTTCGCTCAAGTCAGAGCTTTATTGAGATCCATAGGGGTAGTATCCAGGATATGGAGGCTTTCATGGATACCTTTGCCGATTTTATTCCTCGTGTCTCAGCATTCTCAGTAAGTAATTGTTGTTTTATTGCTTTGTTTCTTCTCGTTTGTCCTTTACTCTTCTCTTATACTTGTTTGTGGGCAGCTTTGTAAGCAGATCGATGTTGGTCATACCTTATTAAATGTCTATAGATCTAAGTGTACTCATTTGAGTGATCTTTTGGAACATGCTCGTCAAGAACATGCACTTTCCATTGCACAACAGCCTTCATCGAGTGATGCTGCTTCTGTTGCTAAGATATCTTCGTTGGAGGACGATCTGAAGAAAACTCAGAGATACCTAGAAGCTTGCTTGTTGGCTCTTGAGAGAGCGAATAATGTTTCCAAGGTTGCTGAAGATGGGCGCAAATCTGCTGATTCTGCTTTGGCCGCTGAGTCTTCTAAAGTCATAGGTTCGTTTCTTCTTTACCTTAGCTTTTTATTAGTTCTTGTTTGCTTGCATAGTACTAAGAAAACCTTCGTCTGTCAGCCGATAGCTCTAGTGAACTTAGACGTCTCCGGGATCAAGTAGCCAAGTTAACCTCCGATGTCTGGTATTATCAAAAGAAATCTGATAGGCTGATGAACGTAACCGTCCATAATAATTCCCAACTTTCCCTTGAGTCTGCTCATAATGCGGACTTAGTGAAGCAGATGGCTTTGCTTCGTAAGGAATGTGACGAAGCCCTTAACTGGAAGGAGAGTCTCATTTCAAAGCAAAAGGAGGATATTGCCTTAGTCGAGAAACGTCTCTCAGCCCAAGAAATTATCCGCAAGAAGTATCATGCAGATTTCGAAGATGACTGTGCTTCCTTATCTAAGGTTACGGCACAAAGAAATGTCTTAACTTCTGAGATCTGTTCCCTTAAGAAGAAACTTGTCGATGCCGGCTTCGTGCCTTCTTCCATGTCTCATGCATCTTTAGTAAGAATATTGGAAAAGTTAGTGTTTACCAAGTTTTATCCTCCGAGAATGGTTCGCTTCGGATTGATGTTGATGATCTCCGGGCGGAAAGAGATACCCTCATGGAAGATCTTGACGCAACTGAGGTGGATATTGCTGAGGCTCAACATAGTTTAGAAGAATCTTATAGAATGTCGGAGGTAGCTTAGGATACTTATTTTTTCGTAGCATCCTTTGTGTCTTTAACTGCTTTTTCTTGTTGCTGATACTCTTCGTATCTGCAGGTCTCCAGGAGCAGCTGGTGGGTGAAAACGCCAAGATTAGGCATCTTGAGGGTCAAATATCTTCGTTGGAGATATCTCGCCAGTTTGATGCCGCTGCTGAGTTTAAGGCTGAGTCGCTTCAGCATGCTAATGACCAGGTCAGTGCTCAGATGACGGAGCTTCTTCAGAAATCGGCTTCAAATTTGGAGGCTCAATCTTCTCAGATGAAGGTGCAATTCGAGCGTTCTTCCATTGATTACATCAACAGGGCCTTTGCGGAGTCTGAGCTCCAAGCTGAAGGAGTTGTCTTCCCTCGTCTTCCTTACCCATGATCATGTTATGTTCACTTTGTTTCCAACTAAACTTCTTTGTTGTATTATGCCCCAAGCTGAGGGATCTTTGTTGTCTCCTTTCCTTGAAACAACTCTTTGTCATGTTCTGATCCTTTGTCATCTGCAACTTTTAAGACGCGTTAGTCGTATTTTGGTAACATTGTTATGGTACCTTTATTATTGCATGAATATATGTAGACGTGTTGTGTCTAATTATTTGCACATTCGAGTTATCAGAAGGTGCTAAGGTATGTTTAACCTTTGGTGGAACATTCATCATCCTACCCAAGTATCCTTTGGCCAGAAGGTACCGTGGTGGCGAGGGCTCCAACGTGGGAAATAATTTTCCTGTAACCCTATGTGTTCAGCGCGATGGCTTCTTTACTTCGACAAGGTATCATTATAGGGGATATCTTACTTTTTCTTACTGCCTCATGAATGGAGTTATTACTCCGAGGATCCGAGTATTGACACATGCGCAGTTGTGCCTTGCCTTGCCTCATCGTCAGTTCTGATGGAGGGTGTCTATTCTAACCCAGTTTGTATTTAATCAAAATATACTTTTTCTTAGCAAAAGTTTCTTTCATTGATTAGTTAGGTTTATAATACCTTTGATCATGGATAGAACATGGTGGGGTATTGCCCCTTCCTTTCTTCTCCTGAGTAGTAACCATTCGCTTACGGGTAGTACTTCTTTAAGTACATTGCATTCCAAGGGTGTTGAAATACTTCACCTTTAATATTTCTTAGGTAGTATGATCCTTTCCCGGTAATATCGTGTATGATATAGGGTCCGTCCCATGTCGGATCTAGTTTTCCCTATTCCTTCTTCTTTTGCTTTGGTGGTATTTGACGTAATACGTATTCTTCAACCACAAAGTTTCTAGGGATTACCCGTTTGTTGTATTCGCGAGCTAGCCTTCGTTGGTAGTTTACCATCCTTTGCAAAGCCACTTCTCGCCTTTCTTCAATATCATCAAGCTTTTCTAGCATAAGATCCGTTGTCAGGTTCTTTTCCCATGTTTCTGTTTTTGTTGTTGGCAGTATTATCTCCGTCGGGATGACTGCTTCGGCTCCATAGGTTAGAAGGAACGGAGTTTATCCCGTGGCCTCCCTTCTCGTAGTTCGATAGGCCCGTAGGACGTTGTGTAGCTGCTCACACCATCTTTTCTTATATGCCCCCAGCTTCTTTTTTAAGTTCATTGCTATCGTCTTGTTAGTGGCCTACGCTTGTCCATTGATCTTAGGATATATTGGAATAGACTTGTTTTTCTGAATGTTGAACGTGTTGAATAACATGTCTATGTTCTTTCCTTCCAATTGTTTGCCATTGTCAGAGACTATGGCGGCTGGTAATCCGAACCTGCAAATGATTTGCTCAAACAAGTATTTAAAGATATTTGTGTCCCTAATTCTTGACAAAGCCCTTGCTTCCACCCACTTGGTGAAGTAATCCGTAGCCATGATAAGGTACTTTCTTTTCGATGTTCCCTCTATCGAGGGTCCAACAATATCAACCCCCCATTTGACGAATGGCCATGGGCTGATGACTGAGTTCAGCTCCGCTGCTGGTGCTTTAATTTTCCTGGCAAAGCGTTAACATCTTTCGCAACGACTTTCCACGTTCGTTGCTTCTTCGTCCATGCTTAGCCAATAGCATCCTTGCATCTTGGGTTTGATCTCCAAGGACCTTCTTTCGCTATGATTTCCAGCTTCTCCGCTGTGTATATCATGCAGTATTCTTATACCTTCGTCTTGTAAGAGGCACCGCATCAGAGGTCCAAGAAATGACCTTTTATACAGTATTCCATCTCGTAGTTTGTACATTGCTGCCTTTGATTCGAGTTTTCGAGATTCTTTGACATATGCGGGTAAGGTACCTTTGTCAAGGTACTGGTGAATTGGGATTCTCCAATTATCTTCCGCTTCGTCTTCGTTGCTTCCGTCTGACATGGACTCATCTTTGTCGAACTCGTCGACTTCGTTATCTGGTTCTTCTATACCTTCGTCTTCTTCTTTTTATGTTTCCCTCATGGCCTTAGTTTGGACGACCAAGGTTTCCTCAACTGCTGAGGTTAGCCCTTCTATCGAAGGTTCATATATCCTTCCGATTTGGACGGAGGTGGTGTTTCTGTCCCTCAGCATTGACGATATGAATGTTAAGGCATCTGCGTGTCTGTTGTCTTTCCGACATACATGTCTGAACGTGACCTTGCTGATCTTTGATGCATGATCCTGTGTTAATTTTAGGTACGAAGACAGTATTGGATCCAGAGATTTATATTTGAGCTCGATTTTTCTAATGACCAATTATGAGTCACTAGCTAAACAAACATCTGATAAGCCTAGCTCCTGTGCCAAGCGTAGGCCATGTATGACCGCCTCATACTCCGTGATATTGTTAGTGTATTGTTCAAATTCTAACCTGAATGCATAGATGAGTCGGTCCCCGGTAGGGGTTGTTATTACAATCCCTTTACCTGCACCTTCTCCGTTGGAGGAGCCATCTACGAATATCTCCCACCTTCGTGAATTTTGGGGTTCCAAGAGGTCTTCTGGTTCCGGCTTGTCTTCCTCCAATCCTGGGATGTCATCTATTTCTGCTTCGTCGTTGAGAGGTAGGTTCACTAGGAAGTCTGCTAGGATTTGTGATTTCTCAGCTTTCCTTGTTTCGAAGATTATGTGAAATTGTTTGATCATGGCGTTCCATTTTGACACTCTTCAATTTTCTCCGTGCTGTCGAGGATTTGACTTATCTGAGCTTTTGTGAAAACTCGGATGGTGTGTGCATCGAAATATATACTTAGTTTCTGTGTCGCCACTACTAAGGCAGATATGAGTTGTTCCACCTTTGTATAATTACGCTTCGCTGAACTGAGTGTCTTGCTGATGTAGTGTACGGGCTTTTCTCCTTGCCTTTGGTCTCGTACCAATACTGCGCTCACAACGTAGCTTGTTGCTGCTAGGTATAGGGCGAGTATCTCACCTGGCTCCGGTTTCTGTAGAACGGGTACTGATGCTAAGTACTCTTTGATCTTGTGAAAGGCTTGTTCGCATTCGGCGGTCCATGTAAACCTGTTTCCTTTTCTTAGCATATCGAAAAATGCTTTGCATTTATCCGACGACCTTGCTATGAATCTTCCCATGGAAGATAAAATTCCATTTAGATTTTTTACTCCTCTTAGAGTTTGTGGATATGGCATATCCATTATTGCTCTAACCCTTTCAGGGTATACTTCTATTCCTCGCTTAGTCACCAAGTATCCCAAGAATTTTCCTGAGGTAACTCAGAACGTGCATTTCTCCGGGTTCACCTTCATGTGTAAGTTTCTCATGGCTTCGAATATCTCCTTTAGGTCTGAGAGATGGTTTTTTGCTTCTTTGCTTTTGACGAGCATATCGTCTATGTAGGCCTCCAGTATTTTGCCTATCCATAGCTTAAAGATTTTGTCTACTAATCGTTGGTATGTTGCCCCGCGTTCTTTAAGCCAGAAGGCATCCTTGTATAGCAATACAAGCCTCGTGGGGTAAGGAACGCAGGATGCTCCCGATCTTCTTTTACAAGGGTTATTTGGTTGTACCCTGAGTATCCATCCGAAGGATAGTCTTTGGTGGCCTTCGGTTGCGTTGACCAGTTGGTCGATGTTTAGCAGTGGGTAACTGTCCTTGGGGAACGCTTTATTGAGGTTTCTAAAGTCAATGCAAATGCGCACGCCTCCGTTCTTCTTAGGTACGATGACCATGTTGGATATCCACGTGGTATATTTGACTTCTCGTATGAATCCAGCTGCGAGTAGATTTTGCAGCTCTTTTTCTACCCCTTCGTGGTAGATATCTGCCACTTTACGAATGCGTTGCTTAAACGGTGGTATCTCCGGTTTGAGACGAAGGTGGTGTGAGACCAAATTCGGTTCAATTCCTGGCATGTCTTCCATTGACCATGCAAAGACGTCTGCGTATTCCCTTAGTAACCTTTGTAGTTGCATCTCCTCTTCCTCTTCAAGTAATGTTCCGATGTTGAGCATTTTTGGTTTTGTCTCCGTCCCGATGTTGATTTTGTTCGTTGGTTCCACTGGTGAGCAGGTTTGTTGCTGAGGTCGTTGAGGAGTGCTTTTATGTAATTGTCATTTGACGGAGACGTCTTCCCATGGGATGGCGGAGGTGCTAGTCTCCGGAGCTGAGATGGCTTCGGGTACTAAGGAGGCTCTGTCCTGCACTTCCCTAGTATTTTCCTTAAGTCTTTTTCTTTCGTGTTGTTGGGCAGCTGTTCTTTCTTCATTGAGTATGAATTCCGCTAGATTGCATAGCCTTGCGTCTTGCTGATCGCCTTTGATTTCCATTTCACCCATATGTGTAGGAAAGCGTAGGTATTAGTGATATGTCGAAGTTGTTCCTCGCAATCTATGAACCCATAGCCTGCCCATGATTACATTGTAGGGCGAAGGTGCTTCCACCACGCAGAACCGTGTATTGGTTACTAAGGGTCCTGCATGTACCTGCAAGACAATTTCTCCTTTTGGTCTAGAGACCGCTCCATTAAAACCGTATACTGTGCAAGTAGAAGAAACCATTTGCTCTGCTATCAAACCCATGCATAGGTAGGGCTCGTAAAATAGCACATTTAACGAACTGCCCCCATCCACGAGGACTTTCGTAACATTCCATCCCTGTATTGGAAGAGTGATCACTAGTGGATCGTTGTGCATTTCAACCTCCTGATTGACGTCCTTTGTTGAGAAAGTTAATGGCGTGGCCATCCATTCTTCCCAAGTGCTAGTAGGTGGTCCACTTAGCTTGAACACCTCATGGGATTATAACTTCTTTCTGTTTCGAGCTAACTCGAGGACGTCTTCGAGCATTTCTTCTTGACCTCCGTTGGAGAAGGTGATCATGTTGATGTATTTGTCGTCCTGAGGTAATTCTACCCTTTTCTTTGGGGCCTCCTCAGTTTTCGCTGGCTGTAGCTGTACGTACTCAATGAATTTGCCTTCGTCGATGAATCTTTGGATCACATTTCGTAAGTGGTAGCACGCATCAGTTGTATGCTCGTAGTATTGGTGGTACGCACAGTACTCATTGGCCTCCTTCATTTTTTCTGGCTGCTTTTCCGTAGTATTAGGGTAAGGAAAGCCTGGCTTTCCTCCCTCCTTGCTTAGGATGTGAGAGAAAGTTGTATTTAGCTTCGTGTAGATTTTATCCATAAATTCTTCTCTTTCTTTGCCTCTTTTTCCATCTCCGTATTTGGATCGTTTGTCTTGAGAGTTAGTTCTGCCCCCGGCTTCGTTTTGTCGCTCAGGTATCTCCAGAATTGGCTCCAGAGAGTTGGTTCGCTGCGGAGTTGTTGTCGTCTTTGCTTGTGCCCTGGGGTTATCCTTCTGGATTTCTTCGAGTATGATATAGCGGTATTGGACAACCCTGAGCTATCCTTCGGAATCGAGGGATCTGTTATGAAGCTCCACGAAGATGGTTGAGGTTCTATCAAGTCCATACTTATAGCAGTTAATGCTAATTTCTGGATTGACTTTTCCGATTGCTTGGCACATCTTTTGCCACCTGTCCGGGTATTGCATCAATGTTTCCCGGGGTCCGATAGCTAAAGCAAATAGCCTATCTAACCCTGCCTTTGTTGATTTGTTATAAATGTATGTCTCCAAAAACACCGTAGACAATTGCTCAAAGGAGTCAATTGAGTTTGCTGGTAAGTTGTCATACCAGGCTAGTGCTGATCCTGTCAAGATTGCAGGGAAGTACCTACAAAGTACTACCTCATCTCTTTCCCAATGGGCAAGGACACGAGTGTAATACCGTTGGTGGGCTGCGGGATCAGAGGTATCGTTGTATGCTTGGAACGTAGGTACCGGGCATTTCGGAGGGATAGGTTCCCTTAAAATGCGAAAAGACAATGGGAACGTGGTTGCCTCTTGAAGTTCTTCTTCTAATATTGCGCCTGGGTGGCCAGATTTTAGGCCTTTTATCTTCTTCTGCATTTTCTCCATCTGCTCCATGACCATGTTCACATCGTGAGCGTCTTTGGAGAATGCCTCATCGTAGTATGATTGAGAGGGCTTGTATGTTGAATCCATCTCGTCTGGATAGTGTCGTGTTCTCCTATCTTTCCCCGTTGGGTTAGCCTTTGGTGGGTTGGCATCCACCCTTCGTATTCTTGGGGTAGCTACGTTCTCGGGCCTCTTTAGCGGAGGGTGAGTTTGAGAACCTTCGATCTGTATGTCTAACATATCTTTTAGGTTATGGTTCTCTTGGGCCATTTCGTTCATGGCATCCTCGTTTTCCTTGTTGCGGAGGAGCAAAGCTGCTACTTGTGCTTCCATTCAGAGTTCTCCGCTCCTTCTTCTATAATTGGTGTGTCTGGATCTATCTGGATTGGATCTAAGTTCCCCAACCCTCGTCCCGTGGGAACTAAGGTTCTGGGTAACCCTGATTTGGCCGCAGGTGGCTTTGTAGTAGCAGGATGCTCCGATAACGGCATGCCGTAAAGTGGTTGAGCTCCCGATGTTTTCCCCATCCCTTCAGCAGGAATAGGTGATTTGTTAGCAATTGTTCTTCTTGCTATTTCGCTTTGTCCGTCCTCTGCTTCATTCCTTTGATTAGCTTGAGACGGCTTTTGGGATCTCCCTCTGGTAAGTGCTGGTCGTGAGCTTGTTAGTACATCATTTGGTTTCTGCATGCCTTCGGCTTTTGTTATCCTGCGGTCACAGAAAGTTGAAGAAATCTGCTACTTGGGTGCCTTCGTCAAAAGTAGTAATTAATGCTCTGACACAGAAGACGGCTAAGCAGCTTTTTCAGAAAAATGACTGAAATAATGTCTTTGAAAGACAGGTATTAATTGTTTATCACACCCTTGGAAAAAACAACCTTAAAATGTTGAAAACCAATAAAAAGGGTGTCAGATCTCGCAAAAAACAAG
This sequence comes from Papaver somniferum, assembly GCF_003573695.1. NCBI lineage: Eukaryota > Viridiplantae > Streptophyta > Magnoliopsida > Ranunculales > Papaveraceae > Papaver > Papaver somniferum. Next base: position 31,367,895 of record NC_039368.1, read on the forward strand.
GTTATTAAATGCTTTAGAAGATCTTTCTTCCTTAAAATCTCATTGAGATTCCTCTGTCAGTCAAAGGTTCTCAGATCTAAAATATCCTCTTGTTAAAAAAGGTTGTTTTAGTAAAAAACAAAGATTTTGGCGTTTTGTGAGTACGCTTTTGTGAAATTTTTATAGATCTGTAACAAGGTACGTCTTTAGAGGCTATGAACTCAAAAAACATACACAAATAACGGATGAACAAATCACTAAAGAGTGAGATTCATCGTTTTGGAACACATATCCCTTCGTTTCAGAAGATACATAAGTTAAAGGTAAAATTATGCCTAAACTCAAGCTCGTGAGAAAAACACAATGGGCGTCAAACTATGACTACTCGTTTTCCCGTAGTCTACGTAATGTATACAGCTCAGAGGATCATATACTAAGTAGTATTGATGCCTCTGTTGAACTGATGATGCTAAGTGATAAATGGTATTCACGATCGCAATAATAACGAAGAACACAAATATAATGTAAAAGCTTCTAAGTTATCATGAGACACGAGAGATTACGTGGTTCGACTTTCGTCTACGTCCACGGGGTAATGAGTGATTGTTTTGTATTGAGTATGGTAGTTACAAATATATTAATGGTGGTTACAGAGATCTTAAATGCTTCCCAAAGTAATAGAGAGAACACAAGTTCAAGGATACTTAAGTTCCAAACATTAAAGAGGTATAAGCTTAAGACTAGATCTTCTCTCCTAGATATTGAATGCCCTTAGTTTGTTGGTGAGTCTTGGTATTTATAGTCCCTTTTGCTCCAGGTATATCTTTGCTGCCTCTGGGTCCATCGTTCGCTGATATACCTTTCATACCAATTGTACCTTCGTTCACCGCATGCTTTCTCCAGTCGCACTCTGCCATCTCAGCTGACCCACGTTCCTTAGGGAACTTGCCAACCTTAGTACAGGTTGTACCTTCGTTCACCGCCAGCTTCTGCCGATCAAGTTATGCCATGCCTTCTCTCTTCACGTTCTTAGATTATGCGTGTAGATACGAGATTTTTGCATTTCATCCTGATTAGATGCGTCATCTAACTCTATCCCTTCACCAGCTACCTCCTTGTAGACTAGGCTTTTACTCTTTTTATCTCAACCGTCGAGGCATCCTTCCTTGGGACGGGATAAAGTAGATCTGCGAAGGTATCCTTTGTTACTCAGGCTCCTCTGTATAGCGAAGGATACACAGTTAAGTTTGTATGCGTCCACTAAGATTATGACACATGCTCCGCAGAATATTGGTATTCACATGAGTAGAGAGCTTACTAGTGAGATACACCCCTTGTAACTTTGAATCAAGCAATAAGATCATCCCTTTACCCCCATGGACATAGGTAATCATACCGAACCATGTATATCTTGTTTTCTTGAGCATCTATTGTTTGTTTACTTCAATATGTGTATGTTTATGATTCTTTGGATGTAGAAGTAGGATTTTCCACATCTACACATATGGTAAGGAGCATTCCACTGAATCAGTTTATAAGATTCACTTGATACCAATTAGTCTTTTCTATCCTATTTTCTGAAGGCATATGCATGTGGAGCCTTGATAAAATAGGTAATGATACTCATATGCATGCCCCAAACCCTTATTTGGTTTCACGACTCTGCCCCAAACCCTTAAAAGAGGTAATGATACTTGTCGAATAGCATCATCGGCAACAATTTCATGTTCTTCCACAGTAACATTGAGCAGGTTTCTTCACCCACCCGAGACCTTAACTAAATAGTCCAATCTATCTTCACCTCCCTATCCACTTAACCCGAAAGCATCACGCCGCTGCCATCCGAAGACGCCACTACCTTCCTCTATCCATGCCGAAGCCAAGAAAGTTAGCAACTGGTCATGATCCAGCAGTAAAACCAAGCTCTCCACCATGAGTCTTCATCAACGAGATATTGCTACAATCCGCCGTCAACAAGAAACAAGACTATACAAACAAGATGGATTTCTTATGCAAAAGAAAAGAAAACGATAAGGAGGAAATGATGAAGACAGAATCCGAGAAAGACAAATCCAATGAGATCAGTGTACTTACTCAACTGACAACGCATGGAATATAACGTTTTATGAGTGAAAATGAATGCTACAACTTCACTTAATAACCACTTCCATCTCAAGTTTTAATAATGTCACCAGAGGCTCGCCTCATGCTAAAGCCACTACTGATTCAATCTGGTGCTCACCCTTTTTTCCAAGCTCAACACTACTTCTACACAGTGGGCTAGCCTTACCTAAATAATTATCCGGGGGAGAGAGATGACAAAGGTGATGACAATGTAAGACCCATTCCGCTAAATACCTACAGATCCCTACATAAGTAAGATGAAATTCATGAATAATAAGAAAACCGAGGTAGTGACAGCCGAAATAAAGAAATAAAAGGCGAAAAAGGAAGAATAGTCGACAAAGAAGGCCTATGTCAAGGGGCTTCGGGAAAACTTGATCCGAAAAATCAAGGATAAAGATAAACTCAGAAATTACAAAGAAGATGCACGGGCAGAGCCGAAGTCGCCATCAGATGCAATTCATTAAAAAATGAAATCCCGAAGTGACTTCAAACCAAAACAACCAGGTCAGGAGTTTATATAGGGGCTACAAGAAGACGAAGAAACAAAGCATATGACTGTTTCCCAAGACTGGCAAGCCTTTGACAAACAACCAAGGGGATAATAATGTAACTACCCCAGAAGCAACTAGGAAGAAGAAGTAAGAGTGGGGGATTTGGATGATGTATATCAGAAGCTATCAACAATGAAGTTCATATAGATGAATCCTCATACTACTTGTGAAAACCAGATTGGACTAATCAATAATCCCGTCGAGATAAGAGAACAAGCATCGATATGATTACAACTCCAGAGACCATATGCAAGGAACCAGGATAGAGCCAGCATACAACGGCCGAGCAGATCATGGAAAGTGGACTTTACCGATAATGCTAAAGATTAGAAGTAAGAAATGGACGATAAGAGAAAGCCACATAAGCGACAATATATCATTTTGAGAATATATTGGAGGCTAAGCAAAGAAGAAGTTATACCAGGGGCTTTGGAAAAGTGTAACCCGAAGAAGCGAAAGAACATGAAGAGAACAAAATCGTAGACGAAAGCAACTAGATTCGGTAAAGAGGAGTTGTGCAAAGGGGGATCCTAGAAAATCCAATATGAAGACAAGTACATACTTACTGTTAACGAGCTAACGAAGACGCACCCCGTAAGAGCATTGGTTGTTGTTGTGACTGTCAGCAATATTGGAAATAAAAGAGGCAAGAGTAGGGGCTCCGGCTGATGTATATCCGGATCTGGTAGACACATTTTTGTGTCTAATTTGATCTCAATACTATATATTGTTGGCACTCGATTTTGTACTAATTTTGTTATTTTATGTATTTGTAGGTATTTTTTGGAAATAAATATTTTAAGAAAATTCGGCTCGAAAAGTTGATTTTGGCACCCGGAGGGCACGTGTTATTCGGACTCCCAAGTTTGGATAAGGGGTAACCTAATTACTAAGGGGCACCCCCAGGTCACCCCCAAGGCATCTGCTATTCGCACCCCAGTCCAGGATAAGGGGCACCTTCTTCAACAATTCAAATTCTCAAAATTGGCGGGAAAAATGTTCACACACAGGAGAATTTTCGATCAAAGAAATGAAGTAGTGGTAGGTCGATTCAATGGCTGAATTTTGGTTTAAAGATGTGATTTAGCCTAAGGAAGATAGTTTGGGTGTCTAATTTGATCGGAATTGGCTGGAAATATCGATTTGATTCTCGAGCTCAAAACAGAGCTACACGGAGTGAACACGACCTGTACACGGTGTTGTGTGTGTTTTGGTTGTGCATGGAAGTGTTTTGGAGGAGTTGGATGACTTATGAGGCATGTATAAGCCTTACTAGAGCGTGCAAGATCCAAGTTTACGTGTGAAATTCTAAATCTGGTAAGAAAATATTCAAAAATAATGTTATTCACTGCCGAGTAAAGACGAATTATTTGGAGTTATGGCGAGGGATTTCAGCGTGTCTTTGAGTATAAATATGATCTTTGGGTCTACTAGAATGGTTGTCGAGAGTTTGGGGAGGTTTGGAGGCGAGCAGAGAGGCGCAGGAGGAGTTGCAGAGAAGTTACCTGCTGCTGCTGCTGCCATTAACACGCCTGAAGAACACGAAGAACGGACTCGCAGCAGCAGTCGTTCTTCAACAGTGAAATCGACTGTCGTTTGTGGGTCGTAGTTCTTCAACGACAACAGCACCTCAGCTTTGTCGTTGATTCTGGACGCCTTCTGTGGGTCGCAGAATCCTGTTTTAGAACATTTACTTATCTTTCTCTTCATTGTAAAACACTTTTGAGCATCAATGAAATATTTTGAGAGGTTTTTCACCATGATGAGCTAAACCCAACACTGGGACGACGGAGGAGGCCATGTTTCATCCATGTGGTAGTTTAAATTAATTCTTTATTTACTTTTTGCAACATTTTTAATTGAAATAAGATTTTAAATTAATTACTTGTGATTTCATTTGATGGAGTATGCTTAGTCCTAGGGATTTTTGATATTCCATGCTTAAGAAATACAAGTAATATTTTATAAAATCTATCTTGGCAATAAACTAGAGTTAATATTTGTTTTGTTTTGAACTATAATCGCCTAGAATTAAATTCTGAACCACTTGAAAATGAAAAATGGCCGAATCTTTAGTCCCAGTAACTCTCTACCATTTTGTCAATATTTGTATATATATTTATTTTCTAAAAAATTATCCTTCACAAGTCCGAGAGTTTGAACCTCATTACTACAAACACGAAAAATATTTAATCATTTTGGCGCCGCCGACGCGGATTTGTGCTTAGGTAGAATTTTTTTTTTTTTTTTTTAGGTTTACTATTTTTTTTTAGAATTATTTGTTCCTTTTTACTTTGTCTTTTTGTCTTTGATTTACAGGTTCGAAGTGGAGCACTAAGGACTTGGAGAGGAAAAAGCTTAAAGCGAAAAGCGAAAAGAGAAGAAAAAAGGACAATTTTAGGATTTAATTTTTAATTTTTTTTTAGTGTGTGAGGAAAACTGTAATTTTTTTTTATTTTGGACTTTCTTTTTATTTGGACTTTATTCTGGACTTTGGACATTATTTTTAAAACCCTACGGAAGGGTTATAAATTAAAAAAAAAAAAAAAAAATTAAATACAAACTGTTTGCAGGGAAGGACGACGATTACTATATCGTCTCGGCCCCTCGGGTTCGCACACGGCATAGGAGTCGTGGCCCGAGTCGACGACAACGGTTCATCGCCCGTCTGGTACGGGAGGTAAGTCCAATCGAAACACCCGCGAATCTCCTGCAAGCGGGTTACTGTCTGCCTTAAGGTGATAATTGTTTGAGGACGAACCAGACTGTTTTTATTTTCCTAGTAAAGGGCAAGGCCTGGCCTAAACAAGATAAGGGTTCGGATTTCATCACCGTTCTCTTCTTGCCCGCCTTAGGAAAACGAAACCGAACGCGAACCTAAGCTTTAAAATTTGGAATAGAACGAGACCGATAGGGTAACGAGCTTAATAGGAAACTCGTTCGAAAAATATTGGTTGCTCTTTAAGCACACTCCAAAGTTCATGATGGTTTCTGTGAGTTGAATGCGTGACTGCGCCGCCTTGCGATAGCGGTGAGGCCTTGGGTATCAAAGCTCCACTGAGCTTCCCTCGCCTCAATTCAACTTACTTTGACTCGGATTGATTCCAGAGGGGTTTGCTCAAATTGCAACGAATTCCCTTTCGAAAGATAGAAGCTGGTCTAGAAACAATCTAAGTGGAGCCATCATGCTTTTTGTTTGCTAGAAATCTTTAGGTTTGTTTTGGTGGAGTCGAGTCGGCCTTGTTTGTGATTGTGTAGAATTCCCTTGCAATTAAGAATGTCGAACTGGTATGATAGAAGCCAATACAATGAGTATCGACCTGAATTTGAATATGGACATCATCAGTTTTATGACCATGGTGGGAATAGTAGTTGGGAACGCCAACCTTTTCAGGGTTATGGTTCATACCATATTGAGCCCAATTACTATCCACACACGAATTGGTCTTACGAGCAAGAAAATCAGGAATATTATAGTACTAGTCATGCGTTTTTGGAAAATTACTTAAAAACTAGTCCTGATTATGACATTTCTAAACCTGTTCAATCTCTAGAAGAAACCTACCAACAAATTCGAAGGGAGTATGAACGTGCAGTTAGTTCAAGAGAAGAGAGTACACAACGGTCTAAGATATTCAATGAGACTTGTGAAAGTATAAGTGTTACGCTCAGTGAAATTCAAGCACGTTTAGAGGAAGAAAATGAACAGTTATCTAATGCTGCTCGAAATAATCTAATTTTCCAAATAGTGTTTCCAATTCTACCCTTGATATAAATAGTGAATATTTGCCTAATTTAGAGGACGAGGTTAGAATAAAAGACACTACTTATTTAGATAAGGTTCAATCATTTTCGTACTATGATGATGAGGATAGCAGTGATGAAGAATCTGAAATTTGTAGGCATAGTGATCAGGAGTCTAGTAATCCAATTGAGTTGTATAGTGATTATATTATTTCTAGTTCAAATCCAAATAATTTTTATGATTATTCACCTATTCAAAAGGACGAGGATTTGATTAGGGATACCACCGTTTAGACGACGTAGTATTTCCTGTTTACGAAGCCGATAGTGGTTTAGAGGAACGGGTTCATTTCGAAAATACTGTTTTAGAGTCTAGCGACTTAGAAACAATAGTCTTGGAAGAAAAGATAGACCCGTAGAGATGAGTAAATATGCACTACCTGATAATAACTTAGAAGAATCTCTTGAATATTTTAAGGACTCTGAAGATACGGAAATTCAAGAAATAATTAGAGGTCTATCTAGAGACACTGAAAACTCTAAGTTTGGGGGTGATTATCACTTCCCTAGTGCCTTACCTTTAACTCTCAGAAAGTCCCTACACTTAGGACTTGATATCTGTGCCTCGACCATTTTACAAGATTACCTTCATACTCGTTTTCCCGAGCCTAATGATGTCCATGAAGGAGTTCAGTCGTTAGAAACCCATCCTCTGGTTGATGTGGTTTTCCCAGGCTATGATCCCCAGATTGACTTTGTTTTCCCACCAAATAGTTTTCTTCCAACTGTGGGAACGTTTATATTCCAAATGTGTCGAATATTAAGTTGTGAGACTAGACCTAAATGCTTTAGGAAATTAGAATCGACACATTTGCTTAAGAATGACCACTACTCTCATTGTGGTCAAATTTATAAGTCAAATCTTATTGGCTTAGAGGATCCTCAGTTATTTAGGTTATTATTGTGCGCTTCTAAGATCATATTTGAGTTTTTTCCAGACTCTAGGAACACCCACCCCACACAACACCCCCCCCCCACCCAACCTCCCCTAATAATTTGGATCCAACCTATGAGGAAATGCATCGAGGAAAATATTTATTTAGACCCTTTCATAGAACCTGAACTGAACCACAATTAGATAAATTCTTAATCAGAAAACTAGATAAGGGCATGTTATTCTTGTTCACTTTCTTGGGTTATTGTAGTTTCCTTTGGTCAGCTCTTTTCGTTTGAAGACCCACAGTTATTTCGACTGTTACTTTATGGTTGAGTTGACTAATCCTTTGCTAAGTCTGGCTGAAGACTTTAAACTTAGCACTTCTTGGGAGGTAACCCAATATTCTTGCGACACGGTAATATCCTTCCTTATCTCTTTTGCTTCAAGTGGTAACAGTTTCTCCTTGTTCATGCTTTTAGTTTCATCTTTAGAACATTGAGGACAATGTTAGATTTAAGTTTGGGGGTATGGGAGAAACTTTTTAGTTGCAATAAATAAACTCCAGAGCCTAGAAATTTATGCCTATTAAGGATAGCACTAACCAATCTAAGTGGATGGAAACATTTTTGTTTTAGGAGTTGAGGAACCAATCTGACTAGATGGAAACATCTATAGAGTCTATTCATAAAAGCACAGAGCTCAGGTGTTAGAAATAACATGATAGTTTCGCCATATATTGTCGAGTCCTTTTCACGTTCTATTTTTTTTCTTTTATTTCAAGTGATTTGGTGGGGCACACGATTCAAGTTGTTACCTTTGCTAGGGTGAAATAGAGTGACTGAGTTACCTTTTCAAAAAAAAAAAAAAAAATTAGACCGGACCAGTTAGACCAATCGGAATAAGTATTAACACTTGGATAGCAATATGCGTGTGTTCTCCCTGTTTCCGTCGCCTAAGCAAGCGTGGAATGCAGGACCCGTGGGAACTATCGTGTAATCTGCTGACAAGAAGCATGCGCTTGGATCAAAAAGATCTATTCATGCCGTTAAGTTAAAAAAAAAAAAAAAAATGATTATTGTTATGTGTAGTCAACTGCTGGTTCCCTTGTATTTGCCAGTTTGTTGATCTAGATTTAAGTTATTGACCACTGGTTCCCTTGTATATGCCAGTGTGTTAATATTAGTCAGACCGGTATCTCAGTCATTTAGGTTAGGTTCATCTTGGCAGAGGCCTTCAGACAGATATGGGAAACACCGTTCACTTTTCAACCATCTACATTTTTCTTTTTCCATCTTCTTAATCTTTTCATGTGATTAGTCTGACTCCGAGTATGATGTCCATCGTGAAACTATCTTAGTAGAGCTCTGTCACTTATATGAATTTTAGTATGCTTGAGTGCAAACTCGTGTACAGCAATTGGAATTTCGCATCAGGGTTCTTCCTCTTAGAATCAATAATTGTATGCCAACCAAGGAGGTTCTTTAGTGCTTTCCAAGGTTCTGCGTAGATAGCTAGGATCTGGAGTATTGGTTTTTGTGGGTACACCTCTGATAAACCCACCCGAGATTAACTCGGTCACTTTTCAAGAATAAATTTTGCTCGAGGACTAGCAAATAATAAGTTTGGGGGTATTTGGTAGACACATTTTTGTGTCTAATTTGATCTCAATACTATATATTGTTGGCACTCGATTTTGTACTAATTTTGTTATTTTATGTATTTGTAGGTATTTTTTGGAAATAAATATTTTAAGAAAATTCGGCTCGAAAAGTTGATTTTGGCACCCGGAGGGCACGTGTTATTCGGACTCCCAAGTTTGGATAAGGGGTAACCTAATTACTAAGGGGCACCCCCAGGTCACCCCCAAGGCATCTGCTATTCGCACCCCAGTCCAGGATAAGGGGCACCTTCTTCAACAATTCAAATTCTCAAAATTGGCGGGAAAAATGTTCACACACAGGAGAATTTTCGATCAAAGAAATGAAGTAGTGGTAGGTCGATTCAATGGCTGAATTTTGGTTTAAAGATGTGATTTAGCCTAAGGAAGATAGTTTGGGTGTCTAATTTGATCGGAATTGGCTGGAAATATCGATTTGATTCTCGAGCTCAAAACAGAGCTACACGGAGTGAACACGACCTGTACACGGTGTTGTGTGTGTTTTGGTTGTGCATGGAAGTGTTTTGGAGGAGTTGGATGACTTATGAGGCATGTATAAGCCTTACTAGAGCGTGCAGGATCCAAGTTTACGTGTGAAATTCTAAATCTGGTAAGAAAATATTCAAAAATAATGTTATTCACTGCCGAGTAAAGACGAATTATTTGGAGTTATGGCGAGGGATTTCAGCGTGTCTTTGAGTATAAATATGATCTTTGGGTCTACTAGAATGGTTGTCGAGAGTTTGGGGAGGTTTGGAGGCGAGCAGAGAGGCGCAGGAGGAGTTGCAGAGAAGTTACCTGCTGGCTGCTGCCATTAACACGCCTGAAGAACACGAAGAACGGACTCGCAGCAGCAGTCGTTCTTCAACAGTGAAATCGACTGTCGTCTGTGGGTCGTAGTTCTTCAACGACAACAGCACCTCAGCTTGTCGTTGATTCTGGACGCCTTCTGTGGGTCGCAGAATCCTGTTTTAGAACATTTACTTATCTTTCTCTTCATTGTAAAACACTTTTGAGCATCAATGAAATATTTTGAGAGGTTTTTCACCATGATGAGCTAAACCCAACACTGGGACGACGGAGGAGGCCATGTTTCATCCATGTGGTAGTTTAAATTAATTCTTTATTTACTTTTTGCAACATTTTTAATTGAAATAAGATTTTAAATTAATTACTTGTGATTTCATTTGATGGAGTATGCTTAGTCCTAGGGATTTTTGATATTCCATGCTTAAGAAATACAAGTAATATTTTATAAAATCTATCTTGGCAATAAACTAGAGTTAATATTTGTTTTGTTTTGAACTATAATCGCCTAGAATTAAATTCTGAACCACTTGAAAATGAAAAATGGCCGAATCTTTAGTCCCAGTAACTCTCTACCATTTTGTCAATATTTGTATATATATTTATTTTCTAAAAAATTATCCTTCACAAGTCCGAGAGTTTGAACCTCATTACTACAAACACGAAAAATATTTAATCAGGATCCACTAATCAAAAATGAAGTCAAGAAGACAATGCTCCAAGAGAGAAGATACGAAGTCATGATCAAAGGGGCTCCGAGAAGATCAAGGAAAATCAAAGACTCAAAGAGAATTGAACGTCAACAAAGTAACTCTACATGGACTTGTTGCGTTGCACTCTTTTCCCTTCGTCGAGGTTTTGTCCCACTGGGTTTTATTTGACAAGGTTTTAATGAGGCAACATAAGCGAGTCTGATTGTCCCCCAAGTCTTCTCAAAGGCTTGGCTCCAACCGATATACATCCAAACCCGAACGAAATCATGATCAACAGGAGGCTCCGAGAAGACAAGGAGATATGACGAGTCAACAACCCAAAGGCGCATTCCAAATACAAGCTATGACTGATTGCCAAGCTCGCTATCCTTGACAAAACAGTCATGGGCAAATGTAAACACATGGATTTGACCAATCCCGAAGACATGAGAATAGGGGCTTCAGGTAATGACCAATCGAAGCCACCATTGACTATGACATGGTCACAAAGGTGATGTGCCCTTAGTAAATGGTTGTTGTTGTTGTATAGTAAAGCTCATACTGTAAGGAGGTTGTCCACTTGAGGTCCACACTAAGCCAACTTCTCCTATAAGGCTAACTCCTATGGGATAGATTGAACTTCTAGATTGGCCAAAAAGTGTTGCAAATCATGAAAAAAGTGTGGGAAAAAAGTTAACACTAGCATTGGATAGTTCTCTCTCCTAGCAAGTGATCGCAGTTCAACTATCAGCGAGATTGAAACGCTGAATGGTTCAGCGCTCAAAAAGTGTTTTTACGCTGAACGGTTCAGCGCTGGGAGATAAATTTTATGATCTAACGGCTGAGATTTAAAACGCTGAACCAAACAACGTTCTACAGTAGTCCCAAATGACATGGATGACCAATCTAGCTGCTAGATATCTATCGCATAGGACTTAGGAGGTTTCCCATGCTGACGTGGATGGCCAATCTAGCAGCTAGATTGGCCATCCAGTCAGCTAGGGCAACCTCCTAAATCATATTATATTGCTAATCTAACAGCAAAACGCTGAATAGAACAGTGTTGAACGCTGAATGGTTCAGCATCACATGAATTTATTTTCCAAACAACTAATTATTACCATTTCTCTCTCCTTTTTTTCCTTTCTCTCTCTCTTTCCTCTCTCTCGCTTTTTTCCTCTTCATCACGTTCTCCCTCTTTGCCCCTCTCTCTCTCTCTTTCTTTTTCCTCTCTCTCCATCACATTCTCTCTAAAAATTTAATAAAAAATATAGAGCGTTGGGGTTAGCCTAAAAAGAGGTTGCCGAAGATGAGAGAAGGTAGAGCTAATAGAATATCTTAGAAGAGAGAGAAAGTATTTCTAAAGAGAATTGTACTGTGTATTGGGATTAGTCTCCACACAACCCTATGATAATTTAAGGGTGTTTATAACGACCCTTGTTACATAACTCCCTAAATTAAATCAAGGATAGAGATTGAAATGTGAAATATATACTCGTTAAGGAGTGTGCACGAATTGACACTCCAAAACTCGGGATATGAGTTTTACCCTAAATAGCCAAGAAAAAGATAGATAGCCTAAATTCGTAACCTGTCATATTATGGTCAATCCAAGACCGCATTTTTCTATCATCCAAGGAAACTGTTTGTGTTCTAAATTAAGAGTTTTAACAGCTCCCTATAAATTGACCTGAACTTCTCTCAACAAGCAACAGTCATTTAACCCTCCAAAAAAAAAGAAAAGAAGAGAAGAGAAGGTTCATCAATCAAAACCAAAACATCTATAGCTCTCAGCTCCTCAGCAGTATCAATCTTGAGAAAATGGCAGGAAAAATGATTGCTATTGTGATGTTGGTGGCCGTGGTAATGAGTTTTACCTTGGCTGTTTTAGTTGAGGCAGACGCATATTATGATCATTGTTACAACGAAGTTTGCTTGCCTCAGTGCAAGAGGCAATATAGCGAAAAGTTCGGAAATGCGAATTGTCCACCTGCTTGCGATGAATTCTGCAAAAATCATGAATTGGGTGATACAGATGATATCGACCCTAAGGTATTCCAAAAATACACCGATAGATTTTAGATCTCCATCACATATGATCGGTTCCCATCCATTAATCCTTTAGGTGGACGGAGGAGAGGTATCATTCATCCGTTGGTGACTGACTGACTTACTCATGGTGATCGATCATTCTATTTTATTCTTGGAGGGGATCATCAAAGTTAAATTTATATTATTAATAACAAATTAATATTTTGCTTGTTAAACAAATGTATTCATTCAACCCATACACATTGCATTTCATGTGTGATGTGTGTTGCGTGTTCTTGTAACATCAACATTTGTTAATCAAATGATATATGAGAATTTTAAGTGTAACTCAATTTCTCAGAATTTTACCGTGCCCACAAGGTTACTTTCCTCTCTGTAACCGGAGGCTTCTTCATCCAGTAGCATATCTAACTTCCCCTGGAAATAACTCTAGTGCCGAGGTTTAAACATTTATCTTGGGGAAAGCTAAAGGAGAATCTGACTGTCAATACGGGGGGGTAATAAAAATTCTTAAAATCTTTCTAGCTACTACTATCATAACTGCTGTTTTTCTCTACGGGACTTCAAAATCTAACTTTATGCTGTGTACATCACCGTTGCCATTAGAACTTCTAATATTAAGGCGATCTGGCGATGAACAACATTAAGATCATTGATAAGAAGATGTAATGGTAACCTCTATAATTTCCATGGTCTTGGAAATTGGAATAGGCCACCTTTATTCCTATGTTGCAGGATTATCAATGGATGGAGATGCAGTGTCAACCCCATATGGAGCTTGTAAATAATTTCCATCTCCAGATGGAGGTAAAATCGTTCCATTCCCTGGACATGAGATCGGGTTTCACTGATAAAATTAAAAAGCTATACTGTAGTGGCTTAAGAGGCTGCATTGTAGTTTCCGTAAGATTGAGCAAACCATTAATGGCTGGGATGTTCTTTTTTCCTAATTGACCACCTGTTTCTCATCTTTTGCTTCAATAAAACTAGCCTTCAATCAGATTCAGATGGTTGAAAAAATAAAATAGTTGGCTCTTTCAAAGCACAATTATCAACAAATGCACGGTTCGCTAAAGATAAAAACAGAAATTAACAAATTTGCAACTGTAATTTTCATTAAAATGCAATTTACATGTTTCATATCTGTTTCTTCAAATTTATCCCTCGATCATAACAACTCAATTCAGTCAACTTAGGAATTCCACAAATTTTACCTAGAACACCAGCAGTCAGAATTGTTTGGGATCAACAAATTAATAAAATACAAATTTCTAACATCAGTCGCATTCTTTCTTTTCGCAGCATTGCTAAATACCATGCGTACATAGAATTTTCAGTTTTAAAACCTTTTTCACCACTTTAATTTTCTCCCAGAGGAAATGTCATGATAACTTCATGTATCTTGTTTTCAGAAAGGCATAAATTGCTACCCTCTGAAATTTGATGTAGAATTTATAAATCTCTGTGCAGCATCTTCACTAAGTTCATTGAAGACCTGAAAGTAATTGAGGTTGCACGATGGTCAACCCATGTATGTGTTAAACAAACGGAAAGCCCATGAGAGGGAGCCAAATACGAAAAGGAAATTGTAGGATAATGAGAGCACAACAAGCACACTTACAAGTTTTTTGTAAATGGTCTGGAAAGCCTTGCAGAATTTCTCAGCAGATTCTGGACCAACCTAGCTAAAAAAAAAATGAACAGATCATCTTCACAATCTCATACTATACTTATTTTTACTCAATCCTTTTTTTATTTTTACTAGTTTATCATTCGTGCTATGCACGGGTTTATTTTTCAAACTAATGAAAATCTTAAAAACTAATACAAAATGTAACAAACTTGAAAAAAGATCAGTATAATAGAAAAAATAATTAAATAGCATGGGCTTGTGGTGTAATATCTCAAAGAATACAACACTTACTGTTTAAATTAAAACGCAATTAAAATTCCCATATATCGATAAATAAGTAAATTAAGACCATATGGGTCGTTCAAACTTGAAATTCATAGAAATAAATCAGGATTATGTCTAAACGTAGTCCTTAATTTTATTTTATAGTAGTTTTTTAGTCTGTGAAATTAAATATGTGCAAAATAAGTTTAAGTTAGTTGTGAATAATCATATTATACAGGTGTTGTGGTAAAAAATATGGGATAACAAAGTTAATTTTAGTAAAATTCACATAGAATTTTTACTTTTTCAAAATACTTAAGGGGGTCGGTGATCCCACTGGCTCCACTTTGGATTCGCCACCGGCTCAATCCTTTTCCAAATTCTGGTATCTTGTATTATATCAATAATGTTCTTTAATATATCCTTAATTATTTTTATCAATATCTTCAAAATCGCGACATCTAACTTGGTAATCAACCGCCTGATTTGTAATAAATTCCTTCATAGACTATGTAATGTCATTTTGTTGGTATCAGGTAACATAGATTTCGAATGGTGACCTTCTTTGGTAATTTAATTACCTTATGGATTTCTTCCTCGCTACTAAACAAACCTAAAAATATTTTCACATTTCATCAAACACGGAATAAGTTTGAAATTAAAAAACCATGTTTAATTTGTAAATTCCATATATATGATCAAGTGTATATGATCCCTTGAAATCCCATGAACTATAACATCTTGTGTATTTACAACCTATAAATATACCATGGTCATATCAACTACACAACCGTTGTATTCGTACTCTTGAATGTCTAAGGCGACGTGCTTTTCATTTAGACATAATAGAATATTAGAATTCAAATTAAGTGATTATATACAATTATAAGTTCATATATGCATGTATATCCCCGAATATAATCAGGAACCCTTGAGTATGTACTAAAAAAATGTGTAATACTACTAATTATAGAATGGAGTCCGATAACATTCAATGAACTATCTTATGATCGGGATCATAGATATGAATTGTTGAAATAAATTTATACATGTACTCGAGTATTTTAGGGTGAGTTATTTATTAATTTTTTTCTCGAAGTAATCATTTAAATAGAAGTTAGTTTGCGTGCATCCCGTGAATAATACTTTAAATTAATTAAATGTAATATAAGTAGATCACTAATTAGGGAACCGCTAGACTTTTTTTTTATAAGAAATTGCTACATTTAGGCTGGGTTTGGTAATGTTTCCTTTTTTCCAAAAGCATTTTCAAAACCTATATGTCATTATTTTTTGAAATTAGGTTGCTTTTTTGTTTAATATATATATATATATATATAATAAAAAGTGGTTAAGTAAAATAATTTTTGTAACAAATCATAATAATAGTGACAATTAGTAAATTTAATATGATATATATTTATATTTAATAGTGAAAAAGTTAATTATATTTAAACCCAATAAAATTGAATAAAACTATTCTCAGAGATATGTTTTTTTTTGTCATTTGGTACAACAACAATTGTTGAATCTGATATTTTACCAAACACACTTTGATTGCTTTTTCAATGAGCTTTAACTTTAATTAATCTTTTATCAAACGTCTAACTGCTTTTTTCTCACAGCACAACGACGCACAACACAAAAGTGCTTCTACAAAAGCTGCAGCAATACCAAACTAAGCCTTACTAAGTGGGATTCTGAGGGAAATCCTGACTGAACATCTAACAGGCAGGAAAACATCGCTAGCATTGAGATCTGTGCAGGCAAAGTGGGCCGCACTGCTTGTCTCTGTCGGAATTATCAGTCGTGACTCCCACTCGGTACTTCTATCATTTCCGCTTTAATTAAGATATCACGACATAAAAGGTATTTTAGATAAAAATAAACCGGATGAAACTCTAGTTAAATAGAATTTATAGTGCATCTCCCTCCGCCAGCGGTCATGTAGTTGTATTTCGCAATTAATTTTTACGTATCTCATTTGATGCTCCTATTAGGGGTGAGAAAAACATCCATACGCGCAGATTTTACTCCGCCCAATCCGCATTTTAGTGGATGGACACCCGGCTCGCATCTTAGTGGATTGGACACGGATGAATGTTTAGACCCGGTCATTTTCATGGATTGGATGTGAGTGAAAAATCACCCGAAACTTAGCATCCAGTAGCTGTAGTTAGTGATACTATATTTTTCAAAATGTTTCCAAAATGGGTGCATGAACTCATCAGTATTAGATTTTCGAGAAACAAATTTCAGTTGATCTTCATAGACATATCAAAATCATATTTACACAAGCCTACCTGCAATATTTATAAACCTAGTTAAGTAATTGATAGCTGACACAAAAATTGGCCACTAACTGACTCCCGCATTAGATTATGTTGGGTTCGATAATAAAATTATTACGATTTTAATAATGATTCATAAGGATCATAAGAACTGAAGGTTGAACAATAATTTTTTGTGTTTGAGCGAGTGAGATTACTTTCGGAGATGTGCATAAGCTTTTTCTCTTAGTTTTTGTACCTTTTTTATTTCAAAAAAATGAAAACTCTTAAAAATACGCTATTCACCCGTTTACCCGCAGATAATGTACCCGTTGGGTAATGGATTAGACACTGATACATTTTTAAAACGGGTCAATTGAATAGATTGGGTGCGGGTGGGTGATACTAAATCTGCATCCCCCCATCTGTTGCTCACCCCTACCTCATATGCTGAAGATGCCAGTTTAAGCCCAGACTACAGAATCTCACTCTGGCCATTTAAAAGAATCTATGTTGATGCAAAACTGTAAAGTCCAGATACCAATCTTAAACTGAACCTCGCTCAAGGTTCACTCATGGTGTTATGTTAATATTATCCATTCCCGCATGCGCTTGAGAAACATGTCGAACATGAAACTTGGCAGCGACAGTCCTTGAAAAGAAGGAATGCAAACCCCAAATTTTTTTACACTGGACCTACCCATTGCAGTCTCGTTAGGATGAAGTTTGTGGGTTCTTCCTAAGAAATGGGCGCTTAGTTTTTATTGAAAGCTTGTATGGTCTAAACT
Source organism: Papaver somniferum (assembly GCF_003573695.1). Classification (NCBI taxonomy): domain Eukaryota; kingdom Viridiplantae; phylum Streptophyta; class Magnoliopsida; order Ranunculales; family Papaveraceae; genus Papaver; species Papaver somniferum. Next base: position 31,385,396 of record NC_039368.1, read on the forward strand.
TTAGAAATGCATAAAATTGAAATAGCATAAAATCAAAAATATTGAAATAACATGTAAAAAGCAACTTAAAGTCATTCAGAAGCCATCAAAATCAGCAGATTGTAAAATTCGGCTGTGTGTCTGATTTCAATAGCAGATTTATGAAATAACAAATAAATCTTACAAATAACTAAACATATTAAATCTTACATTTCACAGTCGATATCGGTATGAATACTACTCCTTTAGACACTGCTTAGTAGTCAAACTGATGTCTTCGGCATTTATTATTTTAGCAAGCATATCTGCCTTACATATTGTTAATCTTAGTGTGGTGAAGGGACATTACTTTCTAGTGGTGATAAACTTGTTAGGATGGTCGCAGTTCTACTGTCTACACCGAACGTCACCACCTACAATGTCTGTCACTAATAGGTAACAAAGTAAGACCAAAATAAGCCTTACTAGCACCCGCCACATTCAGATTTCCCTGACTAATATCACTTAAAAATAACACCTAAAAAGTAAAATCAGAGATAAAAATGAAAATCTTATTAGCGAAAATCTTCTTAGCTATGACAATTGAGTTGGTTACGGCGCCGATTTAATGAATAATATCATCTATTTGTAAGCATCCACCAGTAATTACACCAATAAGGGATCATTTCAGTTTGTAAGTATCCACCAGTAATTACGTTAATATATATATATATATATAATATCAGCTCATTTATAGATAAGTGGTAATTTCGCGCTAGCTGAAGTTTACACCCATAGCCACCACCATATGATTTGATTTTTCAAGTTAAGCTCCAAAGGGATAAACTGCAAGATGAATATTTACATATATCAATAAAATTAATAATCAATTGAAGCTGTTAATTAGTACTTTACCATTAAAACTCGAATTCCTGAAGATTGGCTCACCAAGCCAGCACCATGCCAAATTGCCGAGATAGCCATGAAAGATCTAACAACAAAAAATACCACAGCAACATTATTTGATAAATTCTGCATCAACACAAACAAATATTTAATCGGCCAAAAAAAAAGAAAAACACACACACACAAATATTTCATGCAATCAGGTTCATAATAAATTGCCTCCACAAACTCGGAGTTCACCATTGAAAAGACAAACAAAGGGCGAAGACTTTCAAGCTTGTTTGCAGCTTGAATAAAAAAACAAACTTGCAATTATAAGTAAGAAACAATAAAGGTCACATAACAAAACATTAACAGAGATTTCATACCTGAGAGAAAGAAGAAAGGTTGATTAGAAATGTAGTACAAAAAAAATAAATATCAAATGCTCAGATATTAAGGTTGTGTAGGTACGGAGAAGTAGTTGCTGTTTTCTAGGATATAGAGCGTTGAGCACATGATACTAATAGCTTCTCTAACTTTGATTCATCAGATCTGCACAACAAATAACTATTCCAATGATTTCTATTATATCTGCAAAACTCATGACAACCATGGATCAAGCCCAGAAAAATGTATTGTAACTTGTAAGACCCACAAAATAAAAAGCTATTTGAACGACTAATATTTTCTTATCACATAAGAAAACCAAAAACCCTAAGAACTTTTCCTCTGAATGAAGTTTTGAAACAACATAAAAGATTACTGATCTATTCTCGATGGAAAGTAGCAGTGTGGATTTTGTGCACGTCTTGTGATTGATCTGCAATATTACACAGCCACGGATAAAAAAAAAACGTAGATTATACAAAACAAAATATCAAACTCATCACCTCATCTTTAGACAACATCATTGAATGCTGATTTATCGCCACTAAAGCAAAGAGAAACACAACCAACATCTGCAAACAAAAAAACCAAGCACCACCATAAAGATCCGAAAAAGTTCATTATTATTATTATTGTGAATAAAAAAACAAAAACAAAAAAACCCTAAGGGAAAAAACTCACCACTAAAACAACCTGACCCAACCTTGATCGAGCACTTTATTTTTATACATATATATATATATAGCATGAGCACAAATTTCCAAAAAAACAAAACCCTGAAATGCGTGAAAGAATATTTAATTTAAGGAATGAAATCGTGATGACCATCAAAATCTTTAAAATTTGGACATCAATTTAATTGTTTGAAACATTTTTGTATACAATATCTCGGGCATATCAAGACATAACAAAATTAAAAATCCACTTTATTTAATAATTTTTTTTATTTTATATCTATTATGTATTAATTATGGTATAAAAAAATAAGAAAAGTAATTTGGAAATGATGTTTACTAATACGAAAATAGTACTCGATTTTTTTATGATTATTTTTTTATGGGCCCGTTTTTTTGTTTGCTCGATTTTGTATGCTAATCAATATTTGCTCTTGTTTTATCGGTTTCAAATTCTAACAATTGGGCAATTTATTTTTATGCAAACAGGATCAACAATAAATCTACTTGCAAGAAAGACACATCATCGATCGAAAGGTTAGTACCCATGATCAATTAATCATTTTTTTTTAAAGTTTCTCATCATCGGAAATGTGATCATCGAGAATAACTTATTTGTTACAATTTGATTTAATTGATTGAACGAAGTTGTAATTAGGAAAAGAAAAAATGGAAGAATTGTAACAGGACATTGGACATGTTTTTAATATTTTTTAGTTTATTTATTTATGATCGGTGATGTGATTGATTATGTGATTACTTTTGTGATTGACGCATGACTAGTTTAGTTTTTGAACATGATTTAATTATTTTTGGTAATATTTTATTGTTTGAGATAATTTTTTATTGGCAATAAAAAAAATATTTCCACAAAAAAAAAAAAATTATTTCCAAAAATTAAAATACGGGCTGGAATCTTTTTACGTTTTTTCTATTGGTAGACGTGGAATAAATTTCTTTTTTTCAAAAATTGGTGGGGCCAGAATCAACCAAAAACTCCGATTAATGAGAGCGTTCGAAAAAACTTCATTTTTGTATAGATAATTTGCAACGGAAATGCTACTCTAAGTCCGATCCAACACCCTACTCAGCGCCCAGATGACGTGGCGAGACAACCTGGCAGAAAAAATAGAAAACACGCCAGTCCTCGATTTTAACCATGTTTGACCCAAAATTTTGGCGGACACCAAATATTTTGGGCGGGAAACCCAAATGTTTATGAAATTTGAATTGTTATTTTTCTTTTAAAGTCCACTTTCTTGCGATTCTTTTATCAATTGTGAGGGAAAATTCATTTCCTACTCAGAACTAAATAGGATATTAAAACATACTCTCCATTGATAACTAACTAATGGTGCTCCTAAACGAATTAAATGGAGAATCTTTGTAGGCAAAAGGAAAGGTGAGTTAAAATTTTCGTTAATATATGATTAATTTGATGTAAGTTTTTCTATTTAATTGTTAGGGTTTATGTAATTCAATTCAAAAATCGTTCCAATCAAGTATAAACTGTGTCTTGTTCACTAACTGTTTGAACAAATGTCTAACATATGTAATGTAGTTTTTGATATGAATACGTCTATAGCGTTCTTAAGATAAATGTTTCGTTGTGATAGGAGAACTTCGATGACAAGTCTGATTTCATCGCTACCAAAGGAGATGGAGGTGGACCAAAAGATCCCCCAACTTGGTATGAAATTTAAAAGTACAACTTATGCATATGAGTTTTATAAAAAAAATTGCACAACGAACTGGATTTCCTATTATGAAAAGCTCAGTTAAGAAGAACATTCTAGGAGAGATAAGAAGCTACACATTTACTTGTGCTAGAGCGGGTAAATGTGATAACACCGGTGAGAAACCATTAGACCCACAAGTTACTACTAAATGTCAATTCCCAGCTAGGATAATGATACGACTAGATACTTTAGTTGGGTATGTGATTAGCAAGGTTGACTTGGTTTATAATCATCCACTAAACCCTGATGATTCTAGATTTTTTCGTTGTAATCGGTATATTAGCGCCCATGTAATGAATCAGATTGATCTATTTGATAGAGCAGGTGTTAGGGTGAACAAAGTCTATAATATATGCAGAAATGAACATGGTGGTCCTGAGAATATGACTTGTACACCAAAAGATTGCATAAATATGGTTGATAAACTAAGGCGTATAAGGCTTGAGGAAGGAGATGCTGCTGCAATTCTTAAATATTTTGCAAACATGAGTATGCAAAATTCGGGTTTCTATTATAAGGTGGATTTAGATAATGATGGTTACTTGGATAAGGTGTTTTGGGCAGATGGTAGGTATAGAGAAGCATATAAGGAATTCGGCGAGGTTATTTCATTTGACACTACATACTTGGTGAACAAGTATAATATGCCTTTTGCTCCGTTTGTCGGGGTAAATCATCATGGACAGTCAATATTATTTGGGTGTGGGTTGGTTTCACATGAAGATAAAGATTCGTTTGCGTGGTAATTTTCTCAGTGGCTTTATTGTATGTTCGGAATTGCACCTCCAGCAATAATTACTGACCAAGATCAGGCCATGAAAAACGCAATAGAAATTGTTTTTCCAGACAACATAATAGATGGTGTCTATGGCATGTGATGAAAAAGTTGCCGGAGAAGTTTAAAATCTATAAAGATTATAAGTGCATTAAGTATTCAATGGAGAAGGTAGTATATGATACGCAATATCCGTCAGACTTCGAAGTTAAATGGAAGGAAATGCTAGAGAAGTATAACTTGTCCAATAATAAGCGGTTAAACGATTTGTATGAAGATAGGCACAGGAGGATACCTTGCTATTTTAAAGACACTTTTTGGGATGGAATGTCCTCTACACAAAGGTATGAAAGTATGAATTCGTTTTTCGATGGATACCTCCGTCCAAAAACAACTTTAAAACAACTTGTAGAGCAATATGAGTAGGGATTAAGGGACAAGGTAGAAAAAGAAGCTATAGCTGATGTAGAGTCCGCTTCCAAAATGATAACTACTGCCACCGAGTTTGATATGGATAAATAGATTCAAGAACTTTATACTTTATCAAAATATAAAGAGTTCCAAATAGAATTAGTCAAGAAAATTTACTGTGAAATAATCCATGAAGAAGAGGATCCAGCAGGAACATTCAAGTATGTGGTTCATGAAAGTGTGTGGTTTAAAAAGTGGGACAAACACAAAGTTAAGAAATTGGTTAATTTTGATGTGATTTTTCATTTAAAAGACAGTGAAGTTTCTAGTAGTTGCCAGAACTTTAGTTTTGGAGGAATTCTCTTCAGACATGCTATTAGTATATTAACCCGTCAAGAAATAGATTTACTACCAGAAAAATATATTGTTAGAAGATGGAGAAGAGATGTGAAAAGATTTCACACATCTGTGAAGGTTAATGTCAATTTCTGGGAGAATATTGTTGAACGCGAACATTATAATAGTTTGACTATTTTATTCAGTGAGGTCGCATACATGGCAGTAGAAAATGATGCTGAGTTCGATAGTATTAAGCATTAGTTAGTCGCGAAGATGGATATGTTAAAGAAACAAAAACAAAGTGCTGAGAATGAACCAAAAAGCCTTTCCACCAATGAGAGTAAAGAAGGGGAAGAAACAGATGTGATTAGAAATAGCGGGGGAGAAAAATATTTGCATGAAGAATCCATGGATGCAGTTGGAGTGGGTGTACTTGATCCACAACATAATAAACAGAAAGGCAGACCACGAAGCACGGGGATTATATCTGATTCCACATTCAAATTATGCAGGACCGCCGATGGTAACATATTAGATAAATAAAAATTTCTTATTTTCAGTTAAATCACTTGGTAATAAACTGGAAACTTTAATAATTTGCAGAAAGAAAAAAAGAAAAAATATAACTGAACTTTTGAGTTTTGTTGCGATAAATTAAAAGTTGCATCTGAGGATTTAAGAAGATGCAATTAAAGACTCTAAAGTCTATATCGATAGAAAGTAGAGTTAATGGTCTTAATTTACCACAAGTAGAGTTACTAAACGATATCCAAAAATTCAAAATCAGGAACAATTAGGAATGTAGTTGAATCTTGAAGCGATGCAAAGAAGCACTACCAAAAAGAGGGAAAGTTATTATCGTGGATATCGTCCTAGACATGTCAGATTCGACTCATAGGATCGTACTGGATCTGGACATGATGCTTAACACCGGTGAAAAGCATAGAACTGAAAAACATAACTTTACCATTTTTTAGGAACTGGTGGAACTTCTCGACAAAAAGGTATGTGAAGACTTGAACTTATCTATCACTCAAAAGTCTATCTACTCTATCTCCTACTCTTTGAGACAAGAAGTCGTATGATATATATATATATATATATATATATATGTATAGACTTTGATTATACACATTTGGTATTTCGAGCCGAGTATACCTCGCTTATCTATATATCGATATATGTTTTGGTAAGCTTTTTGCTTCGATCAAGTTTATCTTTACCATGTGACGAAAGTCATGATATGTTTCAATCATCTTGAAAATTGCTTTGACGAGAAATGGTGTAACAACTGTATAACGTCCTCTGAAAATGTTTCAATGATTGAAATGAGAGTTTAGATTACATAACCAATGGTGGACATAAGCATTGTTGTGGAAACACATTTATGTATAAGTCCTATTCCTTGAACCAAAGTTTGCGAACTTTGTTGATCAAGAGAACCGGAAGAATGGCTTGAACCAAGTCCGCAAACTGCCGAAGTTCTCAAACCCGAGAATTTCTGCTGGAGTTTACAAACTACTTGCGTGAAGCTAAGTCCGCGAACTCAGTACGCGAACCCAGTCCGTGAACCGGCGAAGTTCTCATACCCGAGAATTTCTTCTGGAGTTTGTAAACTCTGCCCGGTAACTTAAGTCCGCGAACCTTGTCTGCGAACTTGAGAAGGTTATATCTCTGAAGATGATTTCTGAACTTAAACTTAAAAATACTAAGGAATGCAGTTTGAAAACCTTGAGTATCAAATTTTATAAACCGATTCAAGTGAATCAAATCATCTTTGCTTCAATTGTGTCTTGTGTTGTACATAAGATTTTCTTACAATTGAACAACTCTCTAACTAGTTCATTTGAACTAGTTATGGTGAAGAAGAACGTGGTTGATATGAAATGCTCATATGGATAACCTTTTGGTTAACTATTGTTGAACCAACAAGTCCATGCGTTTGGGTACGGTTAACAAACCTAGAAGCGTGCATTGTCAAATGTGTGTAACAAGCTAAGTTTTGGATCTAACGGTTGAGAAATATTAGCTTGAATCTAAATCAGGTTTTCATATAAGGGTGAATATTGAATGCTTTGTTACTAAGCTAACATTGATTGCAAACCCTGATTTGAAAGACTATATAAAGGATACATCTAATATTGTGCAAAACTAATTCCCACACCTTAAGTGTGATACTAGTTTGCGTGCTAGAGTCGATTCTCCTTTAACCTTTGGTTTTCTTCTTCTAAAACCAGGTTAACGACTTAAATACTTCATTGGTATTGTGAAGCCAGACCGATACTACTTTTATCGTAGTTGTGTGATCTGATCTTGCATCTTCTATCGTACGAGTACAATCAGATTGATTAGCTTGAGATTGATATCTCCGATAGGCAAGATATAAAAGGTAATCACAAACATCTTCGTCTCATTATTTGTGATTCCGCAACATCTTGTTTCGCTACTATACGATTAAGATTTTTGTGAGGTGATTGATAACTCTAGGCTGTTCTTCGGGAATATAAGACCGGATTATCAATTGGTTCCTGTTCACCTTGATTATTATCAAAAGACGGAACAAAACCTTTAGGGTTTATCTGTGGGAGACAGATTGATCCTTTGATAGACTTGTGTGTGAGAGAAAGATTTGTATATTGTCAAAGCCTGCGATTTTGGGTCGTAGCAACTCTTAGTTGTGGGTGAGATCAGCTAAGGGAATCATGTGCGTAGTATCCTACTGGGATCAGAGGCGTATGAGCATAATTGTACCTTGGATCAGTGGGAGATTGATTGGGGTTCAACTACAGTCCAGTCCGAAGTTAGCTTGGAGTAGGCTAGTCTCTGTAGCGGCTTAATACAGTGTGCGTCTTAATACAGTGTGTGTTCAATCTGGACTAGGTCCCGGGGTTTTTCTGCATTTTGGGTTTCCTCGTTAAAAAAATTTCTAGTGTCTGTGTTATTTCAATTTCCGCATTATATTATTTTATCTTTATAATTGAATTAATACAAGTTGTGCGTTAGATCATCAATTAGAGGAATCCAACCTTTGATTGTTGATTGTCATTGATTGATCCTTGGATATTGGTTTTTGGTACCATCCAAGTTATTCCTTGTGTTTGATTAAAGACTCGCCAATTTCTACTAGCTCGAGTAAATCAAAACAAGAGAGAGATATTAACTCCTTGATATACTTTAATCTAGATTGATTCTGACTGTCTAGTTGATTCTCTATCAAAGTATATTGGAGTTAGTCCATACAGATTGCTAAGCAAAATATTGGGTGTTGTTGTTAGACCCCGCTTTTTCAATTGGTATCAGAGCAGGCAAACACGTTTAAGACCTTACAAGTCTGTGTTTATAACGATCCAACTTTATAAACAGAGATGCTATCTCTATTAACGTACCACCAGTCTTCGATGGATATAATTACTTATGGTGGAAAATTTCTATGTGATATTTTCTTCAAGCGCGTGATTTTCAATCATGGGTATATGTTGTTAATGGCTATGATGCTCCCGTTGTGGCAATTGAAGATATAAACGTTCCCAAGAATATTGGTGAATATAATCCTGCCGAGATACTTGCTGCAAAGCAAAATTCCGACGGTTTGAATGCCATCATACATGCCATTATCCCAAATATTCATCACCCTGTGTCAAATTGCACTAGGTCTAAAGATGCTTGGGATATCTTAGAAACCGTATTTGAAGGTAACTCCAGTGAAAAGGAAGCTAGGCTTCAAAACCTTAATTCCGATTGGGAGAACCTTTGTATGGCAGATGAAGATACATTTTATGAGTTTAATCACAAAGTGTTTGAAAATTTTAATGCATCTTTTGCATTGGGTTAGACTATTCCTGAAAAGGATATTGTGATGAAAATTCTTTGATCGCTGCCATCTAGATACGAGTCTAAGAAGCATGTCATCGTTGAGGGAAATAACCTTGATAATCTTTCCAGAAATACATTGTTTGTAAAGCTAAATATCTTTGATCATGAGCATACATCCAAAATGGGAAAGGATGTTTCCTTTAAAGCATATAAGAACACTAAGTTACTTGATAAAAGTAAAAGTGTTTATGTCTCTGAGGATGATCAGTCTGAGGGTGATTTTTCGGATGAAGATCTTGACAAATCAGTCTCCTTGACCACAAGACGTTTTAGGGATCTTCTATTGAAGAGAAGTAAATGGTTTTCAAGATACAAACCTAGGTCGTCATATAAACCTCACAATCGCGTCCCTCCTAAAAACAGGGATGCTGACGAGGCTGATGACGAGGACATGCCACAGTGCTTTAAGTGTAAAGGTTTTGGTCATTTTGCAAACGAGTTCCCAAATCGTAGAAAATACATTGGGAACAAAGGTCTTGCTGTAACACTTAATGAGATGTCTGAGATCTATGATTCTGATGAAGATAGGAAATCAAGTGTTGGTCTTCTATGTGAAAACATTGATTTTGATAATTGTAGCAGTACATATATCAACCTTGATGGTTTCGGTGAAGAAGAGAATCCAATCAAGCTGGAATAATCAATTGACCCATCCTTTAGAAACTTTGTTTGTAATGTTTCAGGATCTACTATGTGTCTGGCTTCTTCACACCACAGATGCCTGAATACTATCCAAGTTTAGCGTGCTCGTTTTGTTCTCAGAAGGGTCATGAACTATCAAGATGTTACAATTAAAAACATCAAGTGAGGCATGCCAACAAACTTCAACGAAGAGAAAATCGATTGGCAAGGAAGCTTAAACTTGCTCAGAAGACTGCTGAGGTATGTAGGATTTTATCTTCGTCTAAGAAGTTGGTTTCCAAAGACACATAATACCATCAGAGAAGAAGGTATGGTCAAATCGCTTTGATAGACAGAAGTCCGAGGATTCCTCTCTAGAGGAAAATGGTGGACAGATTGTTGTTCACCACAACACAAATTGATTGTGTTGTTTGGTAAATCTTGTCTCATGTGCCTGATCAAAAGAGACAAGGTTGTGTACCAATCAGGCTTTAAGAAAAGTTTTTCTTCTTCTTCTCTTAGTTGTTTGTCTATCAAAATAAAAGAAAGAGTTATTATCGACAATTCTACTCTTATAGGGTTTACAGTTGGGCGTCCACGAACCTGTTTAAAGGTTGCGAACCCTATATTCCCTTTTCCTCTCTGATATCCTTTATATCTTAAGACTACTTGATGAGATTGTGAATTCCACTCACAAAAACCAGTTGTTTATAATTGTTCTCTAAGTATCATGTCTTTGGATGGAAAAGATGTAAATATGATTGTTAATCCATCAATCAAGGAAAAAGAGAAATCTACAGTAACTCCTTCCTTGAAAAGAAAGAAGAGGAATACAAGAAAGCCAAGGGATGTCCCTTCTAACTCTCAGAAGTTTTCCGATGTTCTTGATGAGTTGAAGGAAGTAAGAAAAGAGATTAGTGAAATAAAGGCTTGCGTTTTAAGATCTTTGGAAATTCAGAAGGCCCTGGTTCGACATCATCAGCCAAGACGGTTCGTTGGTATTGACTCCTTCCTCCACGAACCTTATATTCCAATGGCTGTTGACGACAAGGAGTTCGGGAATGATAAGGAATTTCTCAAAGACATTGTTGCCTAGTATATCTTCTTTTTGGCTTAGTTGTAAGAATAAATAGTGCTTTGAATAGCAATGATTGTGACTACACATAGCTATTATTTTTCATCTTCTTGTTTTTTTTAGGTTTATTGGTTTAATTTCTAAAAATATTTGGAGGATGATATATTGCAGTATTAATCTTTATGATTTGATATATTGCAATTTTTATGGGATATTGGTGTTTACGTCCGTAAACTATGTTTGTCCCATACTCTGTCAAAAGTAAAGTCGTTTGTGATCGGTATTCACGTACTGGTAAAAGAATGAATATACTTTTGAAAAATACAAAAGTTAAGCCTATATTGTCAAACATTTGATGGAAGATAGGTTAAAATCTTTTGTTTTCAAAGATTATGTCTATTAATTTTCGTTATGCAAATAGTGATTGAAGATATAATGAACCCTTGTGTATTCCGCAGTATTGATCATCCCTGATCCATATTTTATGTATTACTGTGAGGATCCGTAATGTATCTTATGTTGAGCACTATACAACCAAGTTGATCTTTTATCTTAGTTGGTGTTCCGTGAAATATGTTATGTCGAGCATATTGAACTAAATTAATCATCTTGTTTGGTTATTTAGTTATTGCTTTGTAAGTTTTCTTATGTCGAGAAAAACAAATGACAATTAAATTGATTACTTTTGTGATTAGTTTGGTTATGTATTCCAATTAGATTAATTATGGGTTCCCTTGTAATTAATATAGTTGAGTACTTTCGTGTCTCCATAAGTTCTCTTATGTTGAGCATAATCAATTGAATTGATCACCTCTTGTGTTTAATTTGATTGTGTATTCCGATTAAATTAATCATGGGTTTTCTTGTGATTAATTTGATTGAGTTCTTTGGATATAGAAAATCGTTCTCATGGTTTTGGTTCCAATAAAATCCTTCTTTTGAAATTAAGGTCGCTCTTGTTGTTCTTTCGGGAATGACATCAAATGGGGGAGAGTTCTTTTTAACTTGTACTTAATGGTCATATCTTGAGGGGTGTGCGGCTGTGGAATTTTAGAGGGGTTATCTTGTATCTTTAAACTCCTTGATGAATGCATTTGGCTTCGGCTTTATGATTGCATCTAAATTAGTTGGTATGTATTTTTTTCTTTTGTCATGAAATGTCTCTCTCGGAATTTTCATTATGATCCCGTTCTTGTACCTTTGCCAATTTTATTGACAAAAGGAGGGAGAATTAATATGTAGTTCATACTACAAATACATATGGTTTTCAGATCATGGAGGACTGGTTTCCATGAGAGATGGAGTATTTACTAAGGGGGAGTGATACATATCACCATAGTATTATTGTTGAAGTTGTGACACAATTGAACTTTGACGCTGTGTAATAATACTATGACACTGTATAACAATGATCGAGAACTATGTTTTCTCATTGTTATAGCTACGGATCTTCAACATCGGTGATGCTAAACTTACAACCTTTGGGATCATTGGAGTACTTGGAAGTGACGAAGATTTCGAGGAATGTTGAAGATTAGACATGTGTAATAGGATCTACTAAAGTTTCTTTATCTTTTTTGTATTCCATATGTATTGATAGTTTTGTCATTAAAATTGACAAAGGGGGAGATTGTTAGAGCATTGCTTGGTCGAACTCGCATGCGTTGCTATCTCAACCATGTTTGTCAATGTTAGTGATCAAAACTATAAGTATAGATTTCTAGTCTATTATAGCTAAATATCGGATTAGGATAGAAAGTGTAGTGAGCTCAAGGACTTCATGGCGATTCATCATCCAAGTAGAAGAACTACTCAAGGAACCGGTGGAACTTCTTGACAAAAAGGTATGTGAAGACTTGAACTTATCTATCACTCAAAAGTCTATCTACTCTATATCCTACTCGTTGAGACAAGAAGTCGTATGATATATATATAGACTTTGATTATACACATTTGGTATTTCGAGCCGAGTATACCTCGCCTATCTATATCTCGATATATGTGTTGGTAAGCTTTTCGTTTCGATCAAGTTTATCTTTACCATGTGACGAAAGTCATGATATGTTTCAATCATATTGAAAATTGCTTTGACGAGAAATGGTGTAACAACTATATAACGTCCTCTAAGAATGTTTCAATGATTGAAATGAGAGTTTAGATTACATAACCAATGGTGGACATAAGCATTGTTGTGGAAACACATTTATGTATAATTCATATTCCTTGAACCAAAGTTTGCGAACTTTTTTGATCAAGATTACCGGAAGAATGGCGTGAGACAAGTCCGCGAACTGCCGAAGTTCTCAAACCCGAGAATTTCAGCTGGAGTTGACAAACTACTTGCGTGAAGCTAAGTCCGCGAACTCAGATCGCGAACCCAGTCCGCGAACCGGCGAAGTTCTCATACCCGAGAATTTCTGCTGGAGTTTGTAAACTCTGCCCGGTAACTTAAGTCCGCGAACCTAGTATGCGAACTTGAAAAGGTTATATATCTGAAGATGATTTCTGAACTTAAACGTAAAAAGACTAAGGAATGTTGTTTGCAAACCGTGGCTATAAAAGTTCATGAACCGATTCAAGTGAATCAAATCATCTTTGCTTCAATTGTGTCTTGTATAGTACATAAGATTTTCTTGCAATTGAACAACTCTCTAACTAGTTCATTTGAAGTCATTTGAACTAGTTATGGTGAAGAAGAACGTGGTTGATATGAAATGCTCATATGGCTAACTTTTTGGTTAACTATTGTTGAACCAACAAGTGCATACGTTTGGGTACAGTTAACAAAACTAGAAGCGTGCATTGTCAAGTGTGTGTAACAATCTAAGTTTTCGATCTAACGGTTGAGAAATATTATCTTGAATCTAAATCAGGTTTTCATCTAACGGTGAATATTGAACGCTTTGTTACTAAGCTAACATTGATTGCAAACCCTGATTTGAAAGACTATATAAAGGAGACATCTAGTATTGTGCAAAACTAATCCCCACACCTTACGTGTGATACTAGTTTGCGTGCTAGCGTCGATTCTCCTTTAACCTTTGGTTTTCTTCTTCTAAATCCAGGTTAACGACTTAAAGACTTCATTGGGATTGTGAAGCCAGACTGATACTACTTTTATCGTAGTTGTGTGATCTGATCTTGCATCTTCTATCATACGAGTACAATCAGATTGATTGGCTTGAGATTGATACCTCCGATAGGCAAGATATAAAAAGTAATCAAAAACATCTTCATCTCATTGTTAGTGATTCCGCAACATCTTGTTTCGCTACTATACGATTAAGATTGTTGTGAGGTGATTGTTAACTCTAGGCCGTTCTTAGGGAATATAAAACCGGATTTTCAATTGGTTCCTGTTCACCTTGATTATTATCAAAAGACAGAACAAAACCTTTAGGGTTTATCTGTGGGAGACAGATTGATCCTTTGATAGACTTGTCTGTGAGAGAAAGATTTGTTTATTGTCAAAGCCTGCGATTTTGGGTCGTAGTAACTCTTAGTTGTGGGTGAGATCAGCTAAGGGAATCAAGTACGTAGTATCCTGCTAGGATCAGAGGCGTAGGAGCATAATTGTACCTTGGATCAGTGGGAGATTGATTGGGTTCAACTACATTCCAGTCCGAAGTTAGCTTGGAGTAGGCTAGTGTCTGTAGCGGATTAATACAGTGTGTGTTCAATCTGGACTAGGTCCCGGGGTTTTTATGCATTTGCGGTTTCCTCGTTAACAAAATTTCTGGCGTTTGTGTTATTTCAATTTCCGCATTATATTGTTTTATCTTTATAATTGAAATAATACAGGTTGTGTGTTAGATCATCAATTAAAGTAATCCAACCTTTGGTTGTTGATTGTCATTGATTGATCCTTTGATATTGGTCTTTGGTACCATCCAAGTTATTCCTTGTGTTTTATTAAAGACTCGTTGATTTCTATTAGATCGAGTAAATCAAAACAATAGAGAGATATTAACTCCTTGATATACTTTAAGCTAGGTTGAGTCCGTCTGTCTAGTTGATTCTCTAGCAAAGTATATTGGAGTTAGTCCATACAAATTGCTAAGCAAAATATTGGATGGTGTTGTTAGACCCCCTCTTTTTCATTAGGAAACCCAATCTCAAACATTTTATCAAACACATTGAGCAATAAATATTTTAAGTTTCATGGTTGAACAAAGATGCTCTGGTCTATGCACTTGTGTTAGCTTTCATTGAAAAACCAAAAATTTATAGACATGTAAAAAACATAAACTCAACATTATGAGTTAGAGACATTTTGTCAAACAGTTATGGAGCAATACATACCCTTAGTGCAGGGATAGATGAGCAATACATAGAAATCTAAACAAACTGAATGCCTACTAGATCCGTTCTATTAAATAGAAAAAGAACACCAACCACAATATGTTATAAGAATTTGGGTAACAATTACATTACAGTTAAAGATTCGCTCGATATTTTTGCATTTTTTGAGAAACTTCCTCTTTTCTCTTTATCTTGATTCTGAATGTTAAACCTCCCTTCAAAACTGTCAAGGAATGAAAGAGAATAATAACTCCATGATTTGTTCATGAGAAGGAACTGAGTTTGCCCTGATAAAAATATCTAAAGAAAGTGTACTAAAAAAGAACAGTAACAATTCAAATTTCAAAATTTTAAACCAACTGGGGCTAGCTCAGTTGGCTAGGGACGAACTCTTGAGTTGTTAGGTCAGAGGTTCGAATCCCGCCACCCGCGGATCGTGTCAAAAAAAAACAATTGAAATTTCAAAAGTACAAAATACAAAACATTCGGCGCAAAACATTTGGTTTCCTCCAAAAATTTGGGTCAAACACGGCTTAATTAGAAGAATGACGCGTTTTTAGCTTTTTCTGCCAGACTGTTCCGCCACGTCATTTGGTCACTGAAAATAAAGATTGGAGAGATTTCCACTTTAATCAGTTAATCATTCACCGAAACTCGTATTGACACAAAATAAAGCACTGATTCATCCCAAATAACTTGGACAACGAACGCCTGAGAATCAAGAAATCTTGATGTAAACAGAGCAAAAAACTTAGAAATATTGTAAGTTCTGATCAGAATAGGAGTTGGAAGCAGAATTCTTCGGTCCACCTAAATCATCCATGCCAAACTTTTCATATTATTTATTTTTCTTTGTGAGAACTTATCACAAGTTTAGTTACCGGGACTATTTTGTGGGTTGAGAGGGGGTATAAATATGTGAAAGTACATCAACTCGGGGAAGAGAAACAAAAGTTATAAGTATAACATATTGTAGGTGTAAATAATCCACAGATCCATGTGGAGCGATCTTAGATAATGACCCACCGATAACGGGAAAGTGTGAAGTACCGAATCATCCCATCCGGGCTCGGCACAAGGAAAGAGGCACCAAGAGAACCCGTGAAGACAATACGTGTAAAGGTGATACTCAGATGTAACGCCAGTCAAGTACTAGGGTAATAAATGCTCTGACAAGGCCGGTGAGAATATAAGAAGAATCTGGTCAAAGCAAGACTCGGGACTAATGATATCGGGTCAGGATGAAGGACGATATCGACCACAGCTCAATAAAAATCAACATCAGACTGGAGAACGTCGGGATAAGACCTCACTAAGCTCGGCTCACTATCTCTAAAGGGACATCACTCATCACCCGAGAAGAACAGCGAGAAAGATGTACCTACACTCACACTGTAACTTGGATGTATCATCGTGTGCGACTATAAATAGAGGGCTTTGTAAAGAGTTAAGGACCAAGCAATTCAGTGACAAAGGAGAGAAAACTAAGAGCATTGTGGTGAGAGTAGAGAGCTTACTAGTGAGATACACCCCTTGTAACTTTGAATCAAGCAATAAGATCATCCCTTTACCCCCATGGACGTAGATAGGGACGGGCAAGCTGAAGGATACAAACCGTACCCGAGCCGATGGCAAGCACATCAGGGACAAGAAGGATCCTGAGGAATCAGACGGTATCAGGAACTAGAGCGCAAGAAGGAGTGACAGATTCACGACAACCAAATAGCGGACAACATCAGTCGGAAGAATCCCGAGAACAGGGTGTAGGAATGACCACTGTCAATGAGGAATTCAATATGGGACGAGACGATGATCTTCCCCCGAGAAGATTACACATCAACCCGAGCCAAATGAGACTAGAGGATATGGTATATGGAATGACCGCTTCAGACACAGAGGACGATGAGGAGGCGCAAATGATGCGAGAGGATCATAGGAGAGCCCGTCAACACGTAGAGTACCAGTATGCTTTGGATCAAGAAGAAGAAAGGCTTAGGCGAGTGCGTTTGGACGAGATAACACAAACCGAGACGTCCCCCCTGTCGCACCTCCAACAGCGCCACCAGCCGCACCACCTACCGCAGCAGGAAATCATGTGAATGGCCACTCCAGCCATGAGAGAACCAACCCGACATTGATGGCCATTCTAGCAAATTATAAAAGGCATGAAGAATTAATGAGGGAACTCCAAAGAAGAAACCTAGCACTAGAGCACGAGAACTATCAACTTCGAAACAAGAGGTCTAGGTCGCGAGGATCATTGAGCCAAGGGGCGTCCAGCAAACACACCCAATCAAGGCTCACCAGAACCCAATCACTAGGCTGAGGACGGGAACCCGACCCCAACCGTGTGAGGAATGGATATGGTCCTTCCAAGAATTCCTCGACCGATGAAGAAGTACAAAATGGTGGACCCGATGCTGCGACAATGGCTATGCTCGAACAGCTTGAGCATATGGTTAAGAAATTAGCAGGAGATGGGGAGGAAAATAAGTTGGCAGAGGTGATTAATGAAGCGAAGAAAACTCTGTTCACCCAAGAGCTAGAGACAACACCCTTTCCTCCGAAATGTACACTTCCTACATTTCCCTCCAGATTCGACGGCACGGGCGATGCAGGAGAACACATCAAGATTTATAGCATGTCGTTGTTACAATAGAAGAACTATGATGTGGTCATGTGTAAGTTTTTCCCGGAAATCCTGGAAGGCGAAGCAAAGAAACGGTTCTATACCTTACGCGACGAGTCCATAGGCAATTACGGAGCCTTAGTGGAAAATTTTCTTGAAACCTATATGCACAACAGTATCGCCCGACCAAGGATAAATAAGTTATTCACGCTGGCACGAAGGTTCATGGAGACCTTAAGATCTTTGACGGATAGATGGAGAAAATTGTGCACCGATATCGGGAAGGTGCCCGTCGACCAACAAATCTTCGGGTTCGAAAATTCTCTAGGGAAATCTGATCCCATCTGGATATCCATGTACACTGAGAAGCCGTAGACATTAAAGGAAATGATAAATATGAGGGAACAATACATTGCGTTGGAGGAAATACAAGAAGGAACACAAGATAGAGGAGTCCAAGAAGCCAGTACATCAGCCGGGGCGACTCCTCAAGGGGACTCAAAGCGTTCAGAAAAGAGGCCGATGGTACAAAAACAAGTCTCGGGCAAGAAAGAATGGGTCGAGAAAGGAAAAAGGCCTCTTCATGAGACGAGAACTTACATACCTCTAAACGCGCCACTAGAAGAAATATTTAAGGAAGTATAAAAGAGAAATGACATTAGGTACCCGAAGACTAGAGGAATCCAACTTAACGAGACAAGGAACCACCCCGAGTTTTTCCATTACCATCAGTACCGGGGCCACTCGACCAAAAATTGTCGGGAGGTGAATGATATCGTTCAACATCTAATTAGGGATGGCTACTTGCGACACTATGTTAAACAAACAGCACCGGCACCCACCACACCCGACGCTCCTATACACCAAGTAAGGATCGATCACGAAACTCATTTTACCTGCAATACCATCTCACACTCGGGAGCACAAAGGTTCGACTTAGAAACCGGTATTACATCAAGAATCCACAGGAGGGATCGGGATGGGAAGGAGATATTCAGCGTAGCAAAAACTTTACCTATGGAGGCCTGGATGATGTAGCCGATCACCTTCTCCTCTAAATACGTCCCGATGAATGGACAAGCACATGGAGATCCACTAGTGATCACCTTACTCATAGAAGAATAGGGAGTTGAAAGGATACTGATGGATAACGAGAGTTCAATTGAGGTCCTCTTCTACGACACGTTCAAAAGAATGGAGATATCCGATGACATTTTAATCCCCTCAACTTATCGGATTTATGGCTTCAAAGGGACAGTGACCGTACCAAAGGGGGAAGTCACTCTCAGAGTCTCCGATTGGGAGGGATACTTGGACATGCTTACCACCTTCTGTGTTGTGGATATAGTATCACCTTATGAGGCGATCCTTGGAAGGCCCTGGATTGCAGGCATAAAAGGGGTGGTATAGGCTTACCACCAAAGGTTAAGATTCCCTTCTTACAGGGGAGTCGTTGAAGTGCTAGGTGATCCTCAGGCCGCACGACAGTGTATGCAGTTAGATATCCAGCAAAACAATGAGAGGCGATCAAGACAGCGCCGAGAAAAGAACAAAGCTAAGGAAATAAAAGCAGGGGAGGAACTGGAGAAAGTAATCTCGCAAGCGGTCACCGCCTATGAAGTAGGCGAGAAAGAGATCTCATAGCAATCAAAGGAGGCGACACCGATCGCAGAGCCAAACCCCAACTTCTCGTCCTTAGAGTCTACCCGACAGATCAACTTAGGAACCGAGGAAGAACCAAAGCTAGTCAGAATCGGAACCTTGTTATCGGACGAATAAACAGACCAGCTGATAACTCTATTACGGGAACACATGTACGTGTTCTCCTGGGAGATGCACGACATGGAAGGAATTGACCCGGGGGTGTGCTCACATAACCTAAGGATAGATCCCAAGCTCAAGACAATCTGACAAAAGATGCGTCGAATCGCACTCGAGCTACAAATAGCGGTAGAGGCCCAGTTGAAGAAATTACAGGTGGCTGGAATCATTTGAAAGGCCCAATATCCGCAATGGATATATAACATGGTGATAGTCCCTAAAAGGAATGGAGGAGTCAGGATCTGCATCGACTTCAGCGATTTAAATAAGGCTTGCCCAAAACACAGTTTTCCTCTCCCCAGCATCGATCACCTAGTAGAATCCATTGTTTAATACAATGAGATAACTTTGATGGACGGGTACTCGGGATATAATCAGATCCCTCTAGCTCCCGAGGATCAGGAGCATACATCTTTCTTCACACCTAGAGGGATATATTGTTACACTAAGATGCCGTTCGGGTTGAGAAACCCTGGTGCTACTTATCAAAGGTTGGTGGAGGACATGTTTGAGGATAAAATTCACAACACCATCGAAGTCTACGTGGACGACATGCTAGTAAAGAGCAAGGTGGCATCCAACCACATTGATGACCTTCGGGAAATCTTTCAAACTATGAGAAAATATATATGATGCGAGTGAACCCAGCTAAGTGCACCTTTTGGGTCACATCGAGTAAATTCCTGGGATACATAATCACTGATAAAGGTATAGAAGTCGATCCCGATAAGATTGGAGCTGTCTTGGAAATGCCATCTTCGGTAACAATAAAAGACGTGCAGCGGTTAAACGGAAACTTGGCAGCGTTAGGGCGATTCATTTGACGGTCGTCGGGCAAATGTAAAGACTTCTTTGGGACACTAAGAAAAGGAGAAAAATCCAAATGGAGCGAGGAGTGTGAGGAAGCATTCCAAAATATTAAGCGTCATCTCGTGAGTTTTCCTGTATTACAAAGGGCCGAACCCGATGAGGTGCTTACCCTATATCTTGGGGGGACTGGTTATGCATAAGCGCAGTTTTAGTCAGAAACGTTGGAGGGGAAGAAAAACCTGTATACTTCATAAGAAAGACCATGAGCCCTGCAGAGAAGAACTACACCAAAATTGAGCAACCGATACTAGCTTTAGTATTTGCAACGAAAAAATTACGTACGTATTTCCAAACTCACAAGATCCGAGTACTTACAAAATCTTCTATAGAGTCAGTTCTCGACAGCGCAGCAAGGTCGGGACGGATTTCTAAATGGAGTGCTCAAATTAAGCAATTCGATATCTTCTATGAGATGAGGACAGCAGTAAAAGCACAAGCAGTGGCCGACTTTTTGGCGGATTTTCCTCTAGACGATGAAGAGGAAGTTGAAGATATCCGGGTATGGAAGAAGATCGAGAAGAACCATCCGACCTACTGGGAACATGTAGCCCGACACGGTGGGAAGTATTCGTAGACGGGTCGTCCAATAAAGACGGATCGGGCCTAGGGCTAGTCTTCACTACACCAAAGGGGAAGAAGATGGTTCACTCATTCAGGCTTGAATTTAAGACGAAAAATAATGTTACTGAATATGAGGTCGTAATACATGCCTTCCGACTAATAGTAGAAATGGGTATCCATGATGTGAGATTAACTAGCGACTCTCAGTTATTCATTAGGCAGATCAGCGGGCAGTACGCTAAACATGACCCAGTATTGCAGAAGTATTGGGAGCTCGCCCAATTTTATATCGGCCAGATACCAAACATCAAGTTCCGACACATCTACAGAAAAGATAATCGACATTCGGACGCACTGGTATACATCGCCTCAATGCTAACAGACTCGAGTGTTGAAGGCATCAGAGTCATGAGAATCTTGATTCCATCTGTACCTGAGACATCAGACACTAAAGCTTATGTAGCTGTAACCACGACCGATAAATATGAAGCTGAAGATTGTCGCAAACCCATCCACCAGTATTTGTAGACGGGAGAATTACCTAAGGGACAACCCGAGATCAACAAAATTAAAAGCAAAGCAGCAGGATACGAATTACGAGACGACATCTTATATAGAAAATCCTACCTGGGGCCGCTATTTAGGTGTTTAAGCAAAGAGGAAGGGAACTCGATCTTGAATGAGCTACATTATGGCGCCTCGGGCAATCACAGCTCGGGCCTAAGTCTGGCATCCCGAGCCAAGATCATGGGATACTTTTGGCCCTACATGAACGATGATGCAAAATATATAGCGTTAATTTGTGACGAGTGACAAAAGTTTGGCAAGAAGATACACGCATCTGCAGTAACCTTAAACACAGTAATTAGCCCTTGGCCCTTCGCCAAGTGGGGGATCGATATCGTGGGACCATTGCATGTCGAGTCGGGACAAATAAAGTATTTGATCGTAGCAACTGATTATTTCACCAAGTGGGTGGAAGCTACACCACTAAGGCACATTCGAGACAAGGGTGTATTTCGCTTCATTTGGGAACACATCATCTGTCGTTTCGGCGTGCCGTCAGCAATCGTCTCGGATAATGGGAAACAGCTACAAGTCAAGAACATCGACCTACTATTCAACACCTATAACATTCGAAAGAGTAAGGCAACACACATTTACCCACAAAGTAATGGGCAGGATGAAATCACAAACAAAACAATAGCATACAACCTGAAAAATAAGTTGGATGGAGAGTATGGAGAATGGTGTGAAGAGCTCTATAATGTTCTATGGGCCTACATAACTACCCGAAGGGAGGTGAACGGATTGTCGCCTTTCATGTTAACATATGGAACCGAGACCATCCTTCATACTGAAGCAATGATACCCACCACAAGGACTGAGGCATGGAGGCGGAACATCTCGGCAGATCTAATTCTGGCCAAGCTCGATGACTTAGAAGAAACTAGAGAAATGGCTCTCCAAAAAATGGAAAACTACCAAAGGCGACTACAGCGTGAATACAACAAACGAGTCCGACCAAGGGAGTTCCAACCAGAACAGTTGGTACTAAAGAAACTACCCAATTAAGAACGTGACAACAAATGTGGAAAATTAGCGGCAAGATAGGGCGGACCATACACTATTGTGGAAAAATTGGGAGAAGGAGCGTATAAGATATTGAAACCGAATGACACACCAGAACCTCGGCCATGGAACGCTCAACACTTGAAGTTATATCACCCATGAGAGGTGTACGAGCAGGTATGATACTTTGTCATCCATTTCTTTAAAAATCCATGTGGGGTAGGGAATATGACAATTGCGTCTAATGGTCATTCGTACTCGGGGCGACGACAGTGGAGCATAAAACATTGCTCCCATCGCAAGTGGCCCAAATCACTTACCCAGGCTAGTTAATCAATAACTCCCTGGGGGATATCGAGCCAATAGAAATGACCGAGTACCTTACGACTACATCAAATTGATAGTGATGAGATACCTCAATCGGGACACGGCATTGGGCCCGATGACCCTCCCTGTTGAGTGTGTTCGACAGAAATGGAATTTACACTAATTAATTAAATATTTTGATGCAGGGAATAATGAACCCACCATAAATAAATAACAAAATACGATCGAATAACACAAGTGAAAATATCAGGAAACGATAAAACAACCGATTGGCGACGCAACACCCCATAAGACAGATGTTTGAAAAAATAAAGGTGTTCAAGCGAATTACATCCCAGAGAAAAGGGCACACTAGTGACGCAGCACTACAAAAGATCCGACTATTCCTTCGGCGGAATCGACCCCGAGCTTGCCTTCTTAGCAGAAACGTCGGCCCGCTTCTTCTCGACAACCACCTTCACAGCTTCCTTGACCTTTGTAACAAGCTCGGTTTTGAACTTCTCTTTCTCGGCAGCAAGTTGAAGAGTCAGTTGATTCGACGCCGCTTCAGGAGTAGCCACCTTTCCGAGTAACTGGGTCTCCCTCGCCTTCAATCGAGCAGTCTCTTCCACCAAAGACTTCACTTTTCCTTGATCAACTACAGATATAAAGAGGCGATTCGTGACGAGGAAAAAACACCATGACATCGAAATAAGCATGAGAACAGTACAACATAAGCAAAAAACACCTTCAAGCAAGGGTAAAACTACTTTAACGGTTTCCTAGGATTTAACTAAACTACACTCAAGGGTCGAAACCTTCTAAGTTAACTCATTATAGCGTTGCTCATTGAACTCATTGGTGGGGAAATATTTCTTATGGTCGCTCCAACTAGCTTTCTACCAATCATGTGCCAACTGCAGACCCAATAACTGAGCTTGAACCTACTCCAACTCTTGGGATACCTGATCAAATCGGCGAAGCTTCTCTCTTAACTCTTGATTAGACCCCTCAGTAGTGTCTTTTTCCTTCAAAATCCGCTTGCGATCAACGCGAAAATCTCTAATTTGAAGTCTCAACTTGCCACACTGACTTTCTAAGTTATCGGCTAACAACGTTTTGTCGGCAGCAATTCCTTGAACCTGATAGAGGCTCGCCCGAAGATTTTCCATCTCATCGGGCACATACTCAAATCTCTGGTAACAAAGTAGTTCATCTCTAATCTGCTCGATCTCGGCCTCTTGACGATCTATCTTATCATCCTTATTGACAATTCTTTGGCGGAGGTTATCAACATGGTTCAACTCAATGTCTAACTTTCTCTTTAACATGCAATATTCTGAAGCAGCGTCGACATCTATACTAGACATCCCGGCTAGGAAGATAATACTAAACTCAGGATATTGTCACTACATAATCAATCATAAATACTTACATTATGAACAAATACCTTGGGTCTCAGCCAGCTGCCTCTCCAACCCTCGGGTTCGTTCTTGCTCTCGCTGCAATTGGACACGAAGACCTTCCAGTTGCGCTAACTCCCTTTGCCGCATAGCAGCCTCCAAAAGCTTTCTATTGGCAGCCTGAGGATATTACGTTTCACAACATCAACAATTATCCCATATTACAAGTATGCAACTAAGAAAGATAACTCACCATCTGGTTGAAGGTATCCTTCAAACCGGCAGAATATAGGGACACTGCATTGATCATCTCCTCATCGGATAGGGAGCCAAAGTTGGTAGAAGTAAGATCTCCCAAGGAATTACACACTGGGCCCGAGAAAGCTAAGAAGGTATTTTCACCCGAGCTCGGGGCAGGGAGACATGAGGCAGATTTTTCAGTGACCTACCCCCGTGAATAACATTCTTTCCACCTACAGACTCCTCTACCTGCTTCGGCTCCTCTTCCTCGCCCAAGCCACCAATTTCATCTTCCTTGCCTAAAAGATCCGCGTCATCATCATCATCAGACATCACAAAAACAACATCATCAGCAATGATAACGCCTTTGCCGGCCGAAGATACAGCAGGTTGTTGGGGAATGTCCTTGCTCGAGGAAGAGCCATCACCCTTAGCCTCCTTACCATTTCCAACAGGATTACCATCTACAATGGTAGATTAAATATAAGAAGATTTCTGAGGCGACTTCCTCAGGAAATAAGATAAAGGAAGACGATCATCGGGATCCTCACCAAAAAGCACTCCCAACATCTCCCTTATCAGCTTTCGATTTCTGCACATGAGTCATCATCAGATCCATTCAAGGAAACACATAGGGGCAAGTACATGTACTGTGGATAGAACAGTATATTTGTTACCTTCCTTGTCTCCTCCTCGACTCCTGTGCTAGGACCTCTATCCCTCTTTCGAAGGTTGGGAACCTTAGGCTGGTTACTCTGGGACTTGGTCTGCAGCACACGAAAAAGTTAAAACACTATCTTACTGATCACTCGGGCTGACCAACTAAACAAATGAAAAAACCTACTCGATCAACATTAACCACCCAGAATGGATAGGGCTCGGCCGGGGGTGGAAATTTGCCAATTAATAGAGGACCGTGAATAGCGAGAGGGACCCGATCCCAGGAAACATCACTAGTATGACGAGCGTGCTTGTTAGAAGTCGACCCTCCCTCAAGATCCTCGTCCAACAACAACTTCTTAACACCCTCCGGGAGAGTCTTATAGCTATGAGGACTAGCATCAAAACCAGCAAGGTCACCATTAGTGGAAGTCTCACTTCGATAATTGGCAACAGAGCTGGCAGGGTGTTGATGGTGGATTTTTGTCCAGGGGTAAAATTGTAAAACCTAATTTGTGTGCCGACATCCTGCAAAGGGTAAGGACATTTGACGAACGATGAACGCAAAAATCCTTTCGTTTTATTTATTTGAAGCAATTCAATAAATGTACAAAATTCATTCAGAATGGTGCATGTAGCAACAATCCCAAATATTCTGTGAATTTAAAGCATTATCAATTAATGCATGAGTTATCTTGTATTTCCTGTGCTATTCTCAGTAGGACTCTCATTATTGGCGCGACATGACGACTGAGTGTTTACTCGCAGCAGAGTAACACGAATCTCCAAGTGTCAATAATGAGGCGTGCACGAAATACCTGTAGGCCCTAGCATTCTCTGACAAATAGAATCTCGTATCAGCATGCCTTTATTAGCCTGATCGAGCATGTTTAATTCCCTAAGGGAAATCTGGACTGTCCATGTCGATCTAAGAAACGATCATGGCCACGCAAGTTTGCCGCATAATTTAACTAGCCTAGACGAACCCTAATAGGAGCAGGCAATCACCGTGATGTTCACCGGCGGGCCCGCCTATGCTCTAGCCGGTCGAACACCACGCTATAACCTTAACGTCTGTCAAACGCCAGCCTCAAAGAGGGATGGACGCGTTGCATTGGGGAAGGCTCAAACGAGCAAGACCGCTCAAAGCAGTCTTAAAATCATCATGACCGTCCAACTTCACCAGCCTGGTTGGACGGATTAGATCATCCCACGATTGATTAGTAAAGCGCTAATGCGCACATTGGAGGGCCCACTACTCACCTACCCGATCGACTCTCTCACGGCCTAGCCATAGAGCAGAAAAGGCTTGCTCGAAGTGAGGCTGGCGTGATGCTTAAAGTTTCGCGGAAATTCGACTACCGTCTTAAATCGATCACAACCATCCAACTTCGCCGGCATGTTTGGATGGCTTAGATCGTGCCTAAGACCATCGGGCAGGTATACATATGCTCACCGTCAGCCCAACATGGGCCCCACACGGTCGGTCTCCCCAAAGGAGGAGCATAGCCTGCCAAACCTCTAGGATAAAGTCACGCACGCGTGACCGACCCAAAACCCTAATTAGGGTTTGCGGCATGACATATGTGTCGCAGTTTGATCACGACCATCCATCTTCTCCAACTTGGATGGAGGGTGTATATGAAGACTAAGGAGGTCCATAGAGCGTCAATATGGTCACTGTGGGCCCACCTGTGCATGTGACCCGCCGGCCTAGGCATTCTAGGGATCAGAAATCTCGAAAAGCATGCCCAAAGGTGGCATGTCACGCGGCTTCCAAATCCTTTGCGGCAATGGATTTCTGTCGAAAATCAATCATGACCACTCATATTTGCCGGTCAAATTGAGTGGGCTAGATCGCACCTTCAGGAGACAAAGTGGTACGGACATGCACATCGGCATGCCGTCCACACGCATGCCCGGTCGGGCCCACCAAAAACGTTGCCCATGCTTGATTTCGGTCAATCTAAAGAGTGATGCTTGCACACCTCTTTAAAACCCTAAAAATCCATCGGTCGCAAACATGTGCCGCAGATCATCTCGTCCGTCCAACTTTTCCAGCTTGGTCGGACAGCATAGGCTAAGAGTTAAACGGCCAATAAGGCACCTTCGTGATCACCGTCCGTCACTCTACCACAAGTAGTGATCGGTCAAGGGATGGCCCGCCTGTGCGGCCCCCAAACGATCACTCAAAGATGGTTGGGCATGCAGCTATTTTAAGACGCTTAATCCGCGACATACTCCGTTAAGCTTTAAAACAACGATGTTTCATACATATTGATTGTATTCGATGCATTACATGCATAGAGTATACACGATATTTCATGAATATCGATTTCCTAAATAACTCAGTTATTTAACCTAGAACCGTATGCTATTTCCTGTGGGTCCCACGATCCACTCATTCGAGACATAAAGCATGTCACGAACTGGGGGATACTTACTGGGTTATTGGTCTGGCGGTTTACAGCGTGCAGCGTGCAACGCGCCATCACAAGAACATGTCAGGAGGCATGGATGGTTAACGATGATGGGAAAAGTGGGCAAAGACGTGTTCGTGTGACAATCACTTGCCCGGCCCCACTATCCCTCCACTTCCTACGAGATGAGGTTTGCGCTCAATGACTTGTATAAATATGTCCTTCACCTATTTCCAACAAAAAACACAGAGAAAAACCAAGTGTTGTCATCGTATCCAGAAAACACCAGAGCTGATTGCTTACAATATTGCGAGCCAGTTCAATATTCTGATACAAGTCATAAACAGCCAATACCTTCACAATCTCAACATCTTCTTCTCTTCCCTCCCTAGGATCAACCCCATCTCCTTCACTTTGTGACCGAAGCAAGTCTGGAACGTCCATTTCTTGGTTTAGGCCAGAATTGTATAGATTGATCTCTCGAATCAAAAGCACTCCCGTGCAGTGCATTTGTTTAGGGTTTAGATTCATTTCTCATTCACGCACACCCAAAATTACCAAAACCAGCAGAAATAGTTTTCACCCATAAAAAACTGGCGACCACAGTGGGAGATTAATCTCTCAGTTGTAGTCTCAAGATTATTTAAAAAAAAAAAAAAGATGGTTGGTCTCAGGGATGATTTTACCGCGACGGATCCCAGCCAGAATCCCTCAAATGTTAATGTTTCTCACTCTCCTTTGAATAATATTGTTTATAACGAATTTTCATATTTCAATACCCCCATTATCTCGGTCGCTTCAACCGATGGAGAAATCCCAACTCTGGCTGAACTAGCATGGAGGCAAGAAATTCTGGCAAGGAATGTGAACCGGATAAAAGGAACGATTGACAACTTGTTCACCTCTTGGTGAACGTGACGAGAATTTTAGGAGAAGAAATGGTGGAACTCCCGTCGGACAATCCTCCTCAGGTCAATAGTTACACTATGAACCAGAGACTAGTGGACCAGGAAGCAACTTCTCTAGTGGAAAGTTTATGCGAACTTTTACACCTCTCAAAGAATCAACGGGCGGAGACGTTTGTTGCAATCAACCAGATAACCCTGGACGTGCATTTAACTCCTTCGCGTCCAAAAACCTCAAACACATCAGAGACGTCTGTGAATAATGTTACATTAGATCCAAGCCGGTCAAGCAATATCCGAGGAAGTTCAGGCATGAAGTAGAGGAACAAATCAAGACTGAGTTTCAGAAGTTGCTAGCTTCTGGCTTCATCAACCCATTCATCATCCGACCTGGTTGGCTAATGTGGTTCTGGTGAAAAAGAAAAACGGACAGATCCGGTGCTGCGTGGATTTCAGGGACTTGAACAAATGTTGTCTCAAGGACGATTTCCCTCTACCTAACATCGACATGTTAGTAGATGCCACCAGTGGACACGGCATGTTCTCCTTCATGGATGGTTATAGCGGATACAATCATATAAGGATGTATGAGCATGACGCAAGTAAGACAGCCTTTCGAACTCCTCTTGGAAATTTTTACTATACTGTTATGCCTTTTGGTTTAAAAAATTCCGGTGCAACGTAACAACGCGCTATGACGGAAATCTTCCACGACATGATGCATAAGCAAGTTGAAGACTACGAGAATGATATAGTAGTCCAATCGAAAGCTCGGGCAGATCACACAGGAGTCCTACGGCAAGTGTTCGAAAGGTGCCGTGAATATAAATTGAAGATGAATCCTTTGAAATGCGCTTTCGGCGTTTCTTCAGGCAAGCTTCTGGGATTCCAGGTAACTTCTGAGGGGATCAAAGTGGACCCATCCAAGACTCAAGCTATCCTCACGATGCCGCCGCCGCGAAATGTGAAGGAGATCCAAATCTTTATGGGCAAGGTAAAATACATTCGACATTTTATACCTGGTTTGGCCCATCTCGTTGCTTCATTCACTCCCTTGCTGAAGAAAGGAGCAAGCTTCGTATGGACCGCACTACAACAGGAAGCGTTTCGGAAGATTCAGCAGTCATGAAGTCTCCCGTTCGAGGAAGACCACTGTGCCTTTACATTGCTTTCAGTGATACCGTCGTCGGGGCTTTACTCGCTCAAGAAGATGACGAGGGAGTCGAACATCCTGTATACTATTTCAGTCGAATATTAAGAGATGCTGAGCTTAGGTATCCCAAAGCAGAAAAAGCATGCCTAACCCTGATTCATTCCATTCAGAAGTTCAGACAGTACCTGTTGTCCAACAAGGTGGTACTTATATCTAAATCTGATCCTGCGAAATTTTCACTTTCAAAAACGGTCTTGATGGGAAGGTCGTCCAAGTGGCTTCTCCAAATGTCAGAATTAGACACAACGCGTGCATCACCAAGAGATATCAAAGGACAATCGGTTGCAGATTTACTAGCAGCATTCCCTGGAGAAGGCACCGCTGCACTACACGAGGACCTTCCTGGAGAATTTCCAGAGATCTACGTTGTCGAAGAAGAAGCGTGGTTGTTATATTTTGATGGCTCCGCCACTCCTAGAAATGACACTAGAGGATCAGGCATGGTATTAGTGTCTCTAACTGACGAAGTTTTCTCACATTCCTTCAAGATGGACTTTCAGTGCACCAACAACTCAGCGGAGTATGAAGCCTTTCTCATAGGACTGTCAATAGCCAAACAAGCAGGGGTCACACGCCTGGAGATAAGAGGTGACTCTAAATTACTGGTTAATCAAATAAACGGAGTGTATGCATTGAAGGAGGTAACGCTGGCCCCGTACCGTTCAGAGGCGAAAAGATTATTAAACTACTTTGCTGATGCAACCATAACCCATGTTGGTCACAAGAACAACAGACATGCCGATTGTTTAGCCACGTTGGCGTCCAAATTACAATTTGAAGGTTTAAAAGAAAACCTGATGGTGAAGAGGAGGACGGTGGAATCAACGTGGCTTTCACAATGCAAAGACACTGGGACCTGTGATTGGCGAATTCCTATCATTCAAGAACTCAGCAGCTCGCTTCCTCAAGGAAAGATCATTCTCAAGATCCTACGAAACTTCTTCATGCTTCGTGGTATGCTATATCATCGAAACCCGGATGGTTCCCTATCAATATGTCTCGGAGATGAAGAAGCACATCTGCATCTTAGACGCTTTCATAATGAAGTTTGTGGACAAACGTTGGTGGTAACGCTATATCGACGTCTTCAATGCCTGGGCTATTACTGGCCAGAAATGGAAACTCAATCTCGGCTACTCCAAAAGTCTTGCTCTAATTGTCAAGCGCCGCCATGTTAGTTGGAGGTTTTCAGCATAAGTCATGCTGGGGACTGGCGAAGCGATTCGTCTTTCACGAAGGGAGCCTATATCGCAAAAGCTTTGGAAGCGATCTGTTACGGTGCCTGGCTGAGGTAGAGATTCCAATTATGTTGAAGGAAATGCATGATGGGGAACATCAAGGGAAGAAGAAATTGTTTCTCCAGATACACGAGAAATATTATTGGCCGACCATGGAGGATGATGCAGCTGCATTTGTTCAAAGATTCCACAAATGTCAAATTCATGGGTACCTTGTTCACGCACCTCCTTTACACTCGATAAGCAGTCCATGGCCATTTTATAGCTGGGGACTTGACATTATTGGAAAGATCAATCCGCTGTCATCAAAGCAGCACGCGTATATCATAACCGCAACAGAATATTTCACCAAATGGGTCGAAGCTATTCCTCTACGAGGGATTACAGGAGAAACTATTGCGGCTTTCATTAAAGAATACATCATTTGTCGCTTCGGTGTTCCTAAACATATTATCACTGACAATGGCACCCCCTTCGCCAACAACAGGTACGAGAGTTGCTTGAAAAATATGGAATTAAACATGTCTTCTCCACCATTTACTATCCTCAAGGAAACGGACAGGCTGAGAGCACCAACAAAACATTGATCTGGATTCTCAGTCGAACAGTACATGACAATTCCAGAGAGTGGAACGAACAGCTGCCGATGTCGCTATGGGCGTATCGAACGGCACCTAGAAGCTCCATTGGGGTTTCTCCATATTCACTTGTTTACGGTGCGGAAGCGATCCTCCCAGTAAAAATCAAGATCTCGTCAGCCAGCATTGAAGCAGCAAGTGGGGTCCACTGGAACGACGCTGAAGCATCAAACTTAAGAATTGCTGAGTTAGACATCCTGGATTCCAGAAGAAGCATGGCAGAGGAACGCACTCAGGTGTACAGAAGTAGGATCTCCAGGGCGTATGACAAGACTGTGAAGTCACGTGTTTTTAAAGTAGGGGATTTAGTCTTGAAAACAGCCAAACACATTCAGCAGGACATGTCTGCACCAAAATTCTCTCTGAAATGGGAAGGTCCTTACGTGATTACCAAGGCATACAATACCGGCTACTACAAGATCATTAAGGTGGATTGAGGCAAGTTAGAAGCAGTCATTAACGGAAAATGGCTCAAGGCATACCATGCTTGATCATTGTCCCGCTATTATCCCATGACATGACAATACAAGCATTTTTCATTACACATTTGAATTATCAATTTATTCAAAAAATACGTTAATGTAAAACTTTATCCATCTACCAAAAAACCAACGCAATTCATTTCTCAAAAATGTTCAAAAAAAAATGACATGAACATTAGCAATAAGGTAGCGCAGCTTAGAATAGGCCATCCAGCAGATTATAGTTCCTTGAGAGCATCATCTTTAGCCTAGTCTGGTATATCTCCGTCCTATTCTTCAAGTTTTGAACTGCTTGCTCCACCTTCTCTGATTCCGCAGCCAGGGCCCTCTCCTCCTCCAAGATAGCTGTCGCAGCAGAACTACATTCACGAGGATGCCGGCTCGATCAACCTTGATGATGTCAATACGCTGCCGCAACCAGCCCATGTTGAACTCCATGGATTCACAGGTATATACCATGTTCTCCCACTTTTCAAGGTTCGATTCAGCAACGTTACGGATAGAGATATTCTCCATCTCAGCAATCATGGGAAGAATGCAGTTTACTATGATGACCAAAGAAGATGAATAATGCCGAACTACATTCCTGGTTGCAATGTGGTTGTACTTTCTCCATACCTTTGTGTATAAAGGCACAAACTCCTTCCATACTAAGAATCTACCAACAGTTCGGTAGCGGTAAGATAGAAATTTCATGTGGATATCAAATGAAAGGCCTGCGTCGGGGTATTCATAAGAAGAAATACCCAGATCAGCGTCTTCAAGGTCTGCGGAGGTAGGCGCGTTTGAGTTTGAAGGAAGAGGACTTGTTAAGTCATCATCGTCGATAACCGTCATGCATGTTCCAGTAGGGTATCTCTGCGAAAAGGGGAGATTATTCTCCTGATCCTGAAGAAGCAAGCAACTGTTCAGAAAAGAAAAGGAAAAGGGGAACGAACCGTTATGATCTTCTTAACTCGGAGAACACGAGCAGAGGATTCATCACGAAGCTCAGGTTCACACTGAAATACAAATAGCAGAAGTAAAGATAAAGGAGAAAATAGCGTCTTTAAAATCAGGATATGGCTCGGAATCATACATCAGATGCAAGACGATCCTTCTTAGCAGAAGACCTTGGATGGTATGAAGAAGATGATCTACTGCTGTTTTACATATCAAGAAATGAAGTTTCCGCAAGAAAATCCTATCAGGAAACGGTAAAGAGTGGTTCAAAATCCCTACATGTACATATATGTCTAGGAAACCCTAACAGAAGACCAAAGCGGCTGCGGCGAGGTCTACCCGATGGATAATAATTCAACACCGACCGAGTCGTGCTTTCCTATACACCCTAATCAAGATCGGAATGGCCGCTGGATATCCAAAAGGAATGGTTTGACCATCTCCTGAGCGGTTGAGGCATAGGGCGGTCTTCATCTATGCGGTAAATATATATTTACTTTAGCTTAATCGTTCTAGCTTTTGAACTGTCACCATCTCATGCCTACCCCACAATAATGCAACTATTATGTGTTAGGCAGGGGACTTAATGTTGATGGTGGATTTTAGTCTAGGGGTAAAATTTTAAAACCTGATTTGGTGTGCGGACATCCTGCAAAGGGTAAGGCCATTTGACGAACGATGAGCGCAGAAATCCTCTCGTTTTATTTATTTGAAGCAATTCAATAAATGTACAAAATTCATTCAGAATGGTGCATGTAGCAACAATCCCTAATATTCTGTGAATTTATAGCATTATCAATTATTGCATGAGTTGTCTTGTATTTCCTATGTTGTTCTCAGCAGGACTCTCATTATTGGCGCGGCATGACGACTGAGTGTTTACTCTCAGCAGAGTAACGCGAATCTCCAAGTGTCAATAATGAGGCGTGCACGAAATACCCGTAGGCCCTACCATTCTCTGACAAAGAGAATCTCGTATCAGCATGCCTTAATTAGCCTGATTGAGCATGTTTAATTCCCTAAGGGAAATCTGGACTATCCATGTCAGTCTCAGAAACGATCACGGTCACGCAAGTTGGCCGCATAATTTAACTAGCCTAGACGAACCCTAATAGGAGAAGGCAATCACCGTGATGTTATCCGGCGGGCCCGCATGTTCCCTAGCCGATCGAACACCACGCTATACCCCTAACGCCTGTCAAACGCTGGCCCCAAAGAAGAATGGACGCGTTGCATTGGGGAAGGCTCAAACGAGCAAGACCGCTCAAAGCAGTCTTAAAATCATCATGACCGTCCAACTTCACCATCCTGGTTGGACGGATTAGATCATCCCACGATTGATCAGTGAAGCGCTAATGCGCACATTGGCAGGCCCACTCCTCACCTACCCGATCGACTCTCTCACGGCCTATCCATAGAGCAGAAAACGCTTGCTCGAAGTGAGGCTGGCGGGATGCTTAAAGGGTCGCGTAAATTCCATTAGCGTCTTAAATCGATCACAACCATCCAACTTCACCGGCATGTTTGGATGGATTAGATCGCGCCTAAGACCATCGAGCAGGTATACATATGCTCACCGTCATCCCAATGTGGTCCCCACATGGTCGGTCTCCCCAAAGGAGGAGCATAGCCTGCCAAACCGCTTGGCTAAAGTCACGCATGCGTGACCGGCCAAAACCCTAATTAGGGTTTGCGGCATGACATATGTGTCGCAGTTTGATCACGACCATCCATCTTCGCCAGCTTGGATGGAGGGTGTAGATGTAGACTAAGGAGGTCCAGAGAGCGCCAATATGATCACTTTGGGCCAACCTGTGCATGTGACCTGCCGGCCTTGGCATACTAGGGATCGGCAATCTCGAAACGCATGTCCAAAGGTGGCATGTCACGCGGCTTCCAAATCCTTTGCGGCAATGGATTTCTGTTCCAAATCAATCACGACCACTCATTTTTTCCGGTCAAATTGAGTGGCCTAGATCGCACCTTCAGGAGACAAAGTGGTACAGACATGCACATCGGCATGCCGTCTACGCGCATGCCCGGTCGGTCCCACCAAAAACGTTGCCCATGCTTGATTTCGGTCAAGCTAAAGAGTGATGCTTGTGCACCTCTTTAAAACCCTAAAAATCCATCGGTCGCAAACATGTGCCGCAGATCATCTCGTCCGTCCAACTTTTCCAGCTTGGTCGGACAGCCTAGGCTAAGATTTAAACGGCCAATAAGACACCTTGGTGATCACCGTCCATCACTCTACCGCAAGTAGTGATCGGTCAAGGGATGGCCCGCCTGTGCAGCCTCCAAACGATCAGTCAAAAATGGTTTGGCATGCAGCTATTTTAAGACGCTTAATCCGCGACCTACTCCGTTCAGCTTTAAAACAGCGATGCTTCATACTATTGATTGAATTCGATGCATTACATGCATATAGTATACACGATATTTCATGAATATCGATTTCCTAAATAACTTAGTTATTTAACCTAGCACTGTATGCTACTTCTTGTGGGTCCCACGATCCACTCATTCGAGACATCAAGCATGTCACAAACTGGAGGATACTTACTGGGGTATTGGTCTGGCGGTTTACAGCGTGCAACGCACCATCACAAGAACGTTTCAATAGGCATGGACGGTTAAGGATGATGGGAAAAGTGGGCAAAGACGTGATCGTGTGAAAATCACTTGCACAACCCCATTACTCCATAACTCCACTTCCTTCACTTCCTACGAGATGAGGTTTGCGCTCAAAGACTTGTATAATAGTTCCTTCAACTATTTCCAACAAAAAACACAGAGAAAAACCAAGTGTTGTCATCGTATCCAGAAAACACCAGAGCTGATTGTTTACATTCTTGCGAGCCAGTTCAATATTCTGATACAAGTCATAAATAGCTAACACCTTCACAATCTCAACACCTTCTTCGTTTCCCTCCCTAAGATCAACCCCATCTCCTTCACTTTGTGACCGAAGCAAGTCTGGAACGGCCATTTATTGGTTTAGGCCAGAATTGTATAGATTGATCTCTCGAATCAAAAGCACTCCCGTGCGGTGCATTTGTTTAGGGTTTAGATTCATTTCTCATCCACGCACACCTAAAATTACCAAAACCAGCAGAAATAGTTTTCACCCATAAACACAAGGGTATAGTATCTTTCCTGAGAAGGATCATAGGTCGACCAAGCAGTAGCAGTGCACTCACCTCGCCCTCGCCTCTCCCATTCAGCCATGATGCGAAACGTGTTACCATTCCATTGAGCTAAGGCACGGGACGGGCGAATTTTGGAAAGAACTTCATATATGAAGGGACGGCTAGGATCATATAGAAGAAAGCGCAACCCGAGCTCTAATTGACCTTTTGGTGATAATAACCGTGAAGATCATAGTCATATTTCAGTTGTCTGATGAACTGTTCATCTGTTTGATCCTTGACAACTTTCTTGTCTTTCCTACACGAAAATGAAGGAGAATCATCAGAAAAGATGGAGTTAAGGGTGCGATGATCATACTTGGAAGGACTTTCAACAAAAAACAGGGATTCAAGGGGAACGCCATCCTCATCAGAAAAGGTATACTCACACACCTTTTTTTAGTCATGGAAGGAGTCGAAAAAGCCATGAGAAAACTGGGATGATAACAAGAAGAGTTGAAAGAGAACAACGGGAATCAACGACCGCAGCAAGGACAACAACAGCAAAGAATGGTAACAAGGTTAAACAAAAATTAGGGTTTTGGAAAGAAAAGTCTGGTAGAAGAGTTAACTGAGAAAGCCGCAGTGAAGAAGAAATGGTGAAGACGAAGAGATAAAATATGTTGACTACTGAAAAAAGAGTGAAGGGAGAACCAAGGATCTAACTGATGATTTTATACCACAAGCAGTTGCGACCGGTGGAAAAGGCGACGTTAGTGGGGAACAACATGATGGAGAACACGACATGTCCAGAGACGTGGGAAGCGAAGCGGTTTCTTCCCCTAGTGTCGATCACATGAGAAGGGGAATAAATTTAGGTGTAAATAATCCAAAGATCTAGGTGTAGCGATCTTAGACAATGACCCACCAATAATGGGAAAGTGTGAAGTATCGAATCATCCCATCCGGGCTCGGCGCAAGGAAAGAGGCATCAAGAGAACCCGTGCACACAATACGTGTAAAGGTGAGACTCAGATGTGACGCCAATAAATTACTAGGGTAATAAATGCTCTGACAAAGACGTTGAGAAGATAAGAATAATCTGGTCAAAGAAAGACTCAGAACTAATGATATCGAGTCAGGATGAAGGACGATATCATCCACAACTCACTAACAATCAACATAGGACAGGAGAACGTCGGAAGAAGACCTCACTAAGCTCGTCTCACCATCTCGGAGGAGACATCACTCATCGCCCGAGAAGAAAAGCAAGGAAGATGTACCTAGACTCACACTGTAACTTGGATGTATCATCATATGCGACTATAAATAGAAGGCTTTGCAAAGAGTTAAGGACCAAGCAATTCAGTGAGAAGGAGATAAAACTAATAGCATTGTGGTGAGAGTTGTGACTACTCGTTTTCCCGTAGTCTACGTAATGTATTCATCTCAGAGGATCATATACTAAGTAGTATTGATGCCTCTGTTGAACTGATGATGCTAAGTAATAAATGGTATTCACGATTGCAATAATAACAAAGAACACAAATATAATGTAAAAGCTTTTAAGTTATCATGAGACATGAGAGATTACGTGGTTCGACTTTCGTCTACGTCCACGGGGTAATGAGTGATTGTTTTGTATTGAGTATGGTGGTTACAAAGATGTTAATGGTGGTTACAGAGATCTTAAATGCTTCCCAAAGTAATAGAGAGAACTCAAGTTCAAGGATACTTAAGTTCCAAACATTAAAGAGGTATAAGATTAAGACTAGATCTTCTCTCTTAGATATTGAATTCTCTAAGTGTGTTGGTGAGGCTTGGGTATTTATAGTCCCTTCTGCTCCAGGTATATCTTTGCTGCCTCTGGGTCCATCGTTCGCTGATATATCTTTCGTACCAATGGTACCTTCGTTCACCGTATGCTTTCTCCAGTCGCACTCTTCCACCTTAGCTGACCCACGTTCCTTCTGGAACTTCCCAACCTTAGTACAGGTTGTACCTTCGTTCACCGCCAGCTTCTGCCAATCGGGTTCTGCCACGCCTTCTCTCTTCACGTGCTTTGATTATGCGTGTAGATAAGAGATTTATGCATTTAATGCTGATTAGATGCGTCATCTAATTTTGTCCCTTTTCCAGCTGCCTCCTTGTAGACTAGGCTTTTACTCTTTTTATTTCAACCGTGGAGGCATCCTTCATTGGGACGGGATAAAGTAGATCTTCGAAGGTATCCTTTGTTACTCAGGCTTCTCTATATAGCGAAGGCTACACAGTTAAGTTTGTATGCGTCCACTAAGATCATGACATATGCTCCGCAGAATATTGGAATTCACAGTTTGCCCCTTTTCTTTCATATTCTAGTGCTTAGTAGAATTGGAAGAAAACTTCCGTTACGCTGCCATTTTTGCACGTATCGATTGAGTGGTTCCTACATGTCCTTTCATGAAATAACTTCCCCTTGAATTTCGGGACATCCAAATTTTTGGATTCTCCAGCCGCCTATAAGATGGGAATAAAGAGAAGGAATTTTCATTAACTCCTATTCCCTTCCTCGAACTGTCGCTCTCCATCCCTTTCTCATAGATTTTTTCTCCTGCTGCTAACTGCTCCATTTTTTCTTTTGCTCCTTCGAAGTTCTGCTCAGCGCCTGATTGTGCAAGTAAGTGGTTCTTACTCGTTGTTGTTTCTTTCATACTTCTTTATGCTTAGTTATGCATATCCTCTTTCGATTGCTGGATGTTGTTGTGGTGCTTGCATGTGAGAATTATAATTCTTTTTTGCCCATTCTCGTTGTATGAGGGCTTGGGTTTCATCCTATTTTGCATTTTTTTGATGATCTTGCCATGATTGTTCTTTGTCTGCAACTCCGATCATGTGATGAATGACCCTTGATTTTGCCCCGTGATGAGTTTAAACTCTTCCTTTTGGTTGGTTTAACATAGCCCATGCCCAAAGTATGTTGATTTTTCCCCCTGATCTGTTTTTGTAATGGACTGTGATTTTTCATCCGCCATTGTTGATTGGGATGTTTTTCCTGTTGGTGTTAGGAATTATGAGACCTCCGAAGAAGCCTACGTGTAAGGGCCCTAGGATATCCTCGTTGACTAACCCTTCTCCGCGAATGGATTATCCTGATGCTACGCATCCCCTCTCTTTGAGGACCCATAGGTTCCACCAGGGACTGAGGCGGCTACGGTCCATGAGGAGGTTGCGGACCCTGAGGTTGAAGAATTTGTTGTTGAATATCTTCCACCTCCTCCTCCTCACTATGATCTTCATAGGCTTCAACTGCGTGACAACG
The DNA here is from genome assembly GCF_003573695.1 of Papaver somniferum. Lineage (NCBI taxonomy): Eukaryota > Viridiplantae > Streptophyta > Magnoliopsida > Ranunculales > Papaveraceae > Papaver > Papaver somniferum. The sequence continues at coordinate 31,424,767 of NC_039368.1, forward strand.
ATAGCTTTTCTCATCTATCCATTGCTGAGATTACCACGTCTTTTCGTCTTCATAAGTTCGAGATTTCCTTCGTCAATTGCCCTGATGTTCTCACCGAGTCTCTCATCCGGGATTTTTCTTATGATGAGAATAACCTCCTGATTAGCGTTGGCCAGTTGTCTGCAGGTATGCTCCTCCCTTTGTTTAGTAGAAAGGATCCCTTCTACTATGACGTTTTTTCTACGAGGGACGACCCGGCAAACAAGACTCAAGTTAGAGGATTTATGCAATATACTGGTAATTTCTGGCGTGCCCTTCATGAGAGCTGGTACCGTAGCAAGGGTAAAACAACTCTGGAGTCTTATGATCCCTTTGCTGAGGGGAGATCTAAGCGAGAGGATTATACCCCCTCCAAATTTAATGCTACGTATGTCGATGCTATTCAGAAGAGTAACCTTCTTCCTTGGAGTGTTGGTCCTCGTCGTATCCATGTTACTGCCAAGCAAATCACGGAGGTAATAGCCTTCGTCTGTTTGAGGAGATCGATAAGACTGGTTTGATTGTTATTCCTTATTCTGCTAGGCTACCTTTGCCAAAGTCTGATCGCATCCTCCTTGACCATGATGATCGCTGGGCTCGTACTCCTCTTCATGTGGTGGGTCCTTGGGCCTATGGCTTTACCACCGCTGATCCTCATATTCCTCGCACAACTTTTTATTTACCTGAGAAGTATGATGGATACCAGCCTTGGGTTTTCAACCCCGCTGCTTCTCATGAGGTAACCTTCGTTTTTCCTTGAAGGTTCTTTGTTTTGATTATATTTGCTTTAATGTCTTTGTTTGGTACTCTGATGGATTTCTTTTGTAGCCTGCCCCTTCTTCGTCTGCTGGAACTGGTCCGGGCTCTGCTGGTAATTCCGTGGCTACCATGACCAGGAAGAGGAAAGTTTCGGTTGAAACACCAACACCTGCGGAGGTAAGGATCATTATCATACCTTTGTGTTTGTAAGTTCCTTAGTACCTTGCCCCTGATTCTTAGCTGACGTATGTGTTCCTTTGTAGTCTTCCAAGAGGAAGGGTAAACTGAAGACTTTTATTGATCTTGAGGCTTTGGATGAGGATCCTAAGGTTGTTGGAGAGGTACCGGATGATGAAGATATGGAGGATATCGAGGATACCGGACTCAGTCCTCATTTGGAGGATATTGAGGAGGATTTTTCCAAAGACATCCCTAGTCCCGTCCGAGCTGCCTCGGTTGAGGGTGGGAATCTCCTTATTGGTACTGGTGCTCAGTTGGTCGAGCCTGTTAGTGTCCAATCCCCATCTCCCACTTTGTCTTCAAAGGTGCCTTCGCTTTCTTCTCCTGGCGGAGTATTACCTGTCGTTCTGCTATTACTGAGGCTGTTATATTAGCTTCTAAGAGTCTTCCTTCGTCTCCTGCTAGCTCGCTTCAATCAATTAGTTCATTTTCTAAGGTTGTTGCCCCAGTGGTGAGGGTTAGCAGTTCAGACTCTCAGCCGAAGAAGAGGGTTGTAATTTCGCTTCCTAGCTTCTCCTTCAATGCTACGCCAATCTCGTTGGGGAGCAATCAGTATGTGTCTACCGCCATTGTTAGCAAAGTTGTTGGTCCTACGCCTTTGTCACCGGATTGGACCAGATTGGGTAATCTTCCTTCTGCCGGTGACATGGACCTAGGTGGTACTCAAGCTTTTCGTTCAGTTCCTAGCTCATCCACCATGCCGTCTCTTTGTCGTGGTGAGGGTTCAACATTGGTGCCCCGCGTTCGTTCTCAAGTGATGGAGGGAGTTGCTGCTGAGCCTAGCCACGGTAAGGTGCCTGAGAACCTGAGTATTGGTAGTTCTGACGACGCTATCATCGAAGCCATTCTGCGGGACTCTAAGGTCCTTTTTCTGTTGGGGTTGATCATCATCGTCTGGACAGTTCCCTTGAGGTAGCTTCTCAGTTGGATGTACTATCCGCTCAATATCGTGCAGCTAAGGATTTGTTCTTCGACCCGGACTGGCTTTGCTCAAGTCAGAGCTTTGGTGAGATCCGTAGGGGTAGTATCCAGTAGATGGAGGCTTTCATGGATACCTTCGCCGATTTTATTCCTCGTGTCTCAGCATTCTCAGTAAGTAATTGTTGTTTTATTACTTTGTTTCTTCTCGTTTGTCCTTTACTCTGCTCTTATACTTCTTTGTGGGCAGCTTTGTAAGCAGATCGATGTTGGTCATACCTTATTAAAGGTATATAGATCTAAGTGTACTCATTTGAGTGATCTGTTGGAACGTGCTCGTCAAGAACATGCACTTGCCATTGCACAACATCCTTCATCGAGTGATGTTACTTTTGTTGCTAAGATATCTTCGTTGGAGGACGATCTGAAGAAAACTCAGAGATCCCTAGAAGCTTGCTTGTTGGCTCTTGAGAGAGCGAATAATGTTGCCAAGGTTGCTGAAGATGGGCGCAAATCTGCTGATTCTGCTTTGGCCGCTGAGTCTTCTAAAGTCATAGGTTCGTTCCTTCTTTACCTTAGCTTTTTATTCGTTCTTGTTTGGTTGCATAGTACTAAGAAAACCTTCGTCTGTCAGCCGGTAGCTCTAGTGAACTTAGACGTCTCCGGGATCAAGTAGCCAAGTTAACCTCCGATGTCTGGTATTATCAAAAGAAATCTGATAGGCTGATTAACGTAACCTTCCATAATAATTCCCAACTTTCCCTTGAGTCTGCTCATAATGCGGACTTAGTGAAGCAGATGGCTTTGCTTCGTAAGGAATGTGACGAAGCCCTTAACTGGAAGGAGAGTCTCATTTCAAAGAAAAAGGAGGATATTGCCTTAGTCGAGAAACGTATCTCAGCCCAAGAAATTATCCGCAAGAAGTATCATGCAGATTTTGAAGATGATTGTGCTTCCTTAGCTAAGGTTACGGCACAAAGAAATGTCTTAACTTCTGAGATCTGTTCCCTTAAGAAGAAACTTGTCGATGCCATCTTCGTTCCTTCTTCCATGTCTCATGCATCTTTAGTAAGAAGGTTGGAAGAGTTAGTGTTTACAAAGTTTTATCCTCCGAGAATGGTTCGCTCCGGATTGATGTTGATGATCTCCGGGCGGAAAGAGATACCCTCATGGAAGATCTTGACGCAGCTGAGGTGGATATTGCTGAGGCTCAACATAGTTTAGAAGAATCTTATAGCATGTCGGAGGTAGCTTAGGATACTTATTTTTTCGTAGCATCCTTTGTTTCTTTAACTGCTTTTTTTTGTTGCTGATACTCTTCGTATCTGCAGGTCTCCAGGAGCAGCTGGTGGGTTAAAACGCCAAGATTAGCCATCTTGAGGGTCAAATATCTTCGTTGGAGATATCTCGCCAGTTTGATGCCGCTGCTGAGTTTAAGGCTGAGGCGCTTTAGCATGCTAATGACCAGGTCAGTGCTCAGATGACGGAGCTTCGTCAGAAATCGGCTTCGGATTTGGAGGCTCAATCTTCTCAGATGAAGGTGCAATTCGAACGTTCTTCCATTGATTACATCAACAGGGCCTTTGCGGAGTCTGAGCTCCAGGCTGAAGGAGTTGTCTTCCCTCGTCTTCCTTACCCATGATCATGTTATGTTCACTTTGTTTCCAACTAAACTTCTTTGTTGTATTATGCCCCCAGCTGAGGGATCTTTGTTGTCTCCTTTCCTTGAAACAACTATTTGTCATGTTCTGATCCTTTGTCATCTGCAACTTTTAAGACGCGTTAGTCGTATTTTGGTAACATTGTTATGGTACCTTTATTATTGCATGAATATATGTAGACGTGTTGTGTCTAATTATTTTCACATTCGAGTTATCAGAAGGTGCTAAGGTATGTTTAACCTTTGGTGGAACATTCATCATCCTACCCAAGTATCCTTTGGCCAGAAGGTACCGTGGTGGCGAGGGCTCCTACGTGGGAAATAATTTTCCTGTAACCCTATGTGTTCAGCGCGATGGCTTCTTTACTTCGACAAGGTATCATTATAGGGGATATCTTATTTTTTCTTACTGCCTCATGAATGGAGTTATTACTCCAAGGATCCGAGTATTGACACATGCGCAGTTGTGCCTTGCCTCATCGTCAGTACTGATGGAGGGTGTCTATTCTAACCCAGTTTGTATTTAATCAAAATATATTTTTTCTTATCAAAAGTTTCTTTCATTGATTAGTTAGGTTTATAATACTTTTGATAATGGATAGAACATGGTGGGATATTGCCCCTTCCTTTCTTCTCCTGAGTAGTAACCATTCGCTTACGGGTAGTAATTCTTTAAGTACATTGCATTCCAAGGGTGTTGAAATACTTCACCTTTAATATTTCTTAGGTAGTATGATCCTTTTCCGGTAATATCCTGTATGATATAGGGTTCGTCCCATGTCGGATCTAGTTTTCCCTATTCCTTCTTCTTTTGCTTTGGTGGTATTTGACGTAGTACGTATTCTTCAACCACAAAGTTTCTAGGGGTTACCCGTTTGTTGTATTCGCGAGCTAGCCTTCGTTGGTAGTTTACCATCCTTTGCAAAGCCACTTCTCTCCTTTCTTCAATATCATCAAGCTTTTCTAGCATAAGATCCGTTGTCAGGTTCTTTTCCCATGTCTCTGTTTTTGTTGTTGGCAGTATTATCTCCGTCGGGATGACTGCTTCGGCTCCATAGGTTACAAGGAACGGAGTTTCTCCCGTGGCCTCCCTTCTCGTAGTTCGGTAGGCCCATAGGACGTTGTGTAGCTTCTCACACCATCTTTTCTTATATGCCCCCAGCTTCTTTTTTAAGTTCATTGCTATCGTCTTGTTAGTGGTCTCCGCTTGTCCATTGATCTTAGGATATATTGGAATAGACTTGTTTTTCTGAATGTTGAACGTGTTGAATAACATGTCTATGTTCTTTCCTTCCAATTGTTTGCCATTGTCAGAGACTATGGCGGCTGGTAATCCGAACCTGCAAATGATTTGCTCAAACAAGTATTTAAAGACATTTGTGTCCCTAATTCTTGACAAATCCCTTGTTTCCACCCACTTGGTGAAGTAATCTGTAGCCATGATAAGGTACTTTCTTTTCGATGTTCCCTCTATCGAGGGTCCAACAATATCAACCCCCCATTTGACGAATGGCCATGGGCTGATGACTGAGTTCAGCTCCGCTGCTGGTGCTTTAATTTTCCTGGCAAAGCGTTAACATCTTTCGCAACGCCTTTCCACGTTCGTTGCATCTTCGTCCATGCTTAGGCAATAACATCCTTGCATCTTGGCTTTGATCTCCAAGGACCTTCTTCCGCTATGATTGCCAGCTTCTCCGCTGTGTATATCATGCAGTATTCTTATACCTTCGTCTTGTAAGAGGCACCGCATCAGAGTTCCAAGAAATGACCTTTTATACAGTATTCCGTCTCGTAGTTTGTACATTGCTGCCTTTGATTCGAGTTTTCGAGCTTCTTTGACATATGCGGGTAAGGTACCTTTGTCAAGGTACTGGTGAATTGGGATTCTCCAATTATCTTCCGCTTCGTCTTCGTTGCTTCCGTCTGACATGGACTCATCTTTGTCGAACTCGTCGACTTCGTTATCTGGTTCTTCTATACCTTCGTCTTCTTTTTCTTTTTATGTTTCCCTCATGGCCTTAGTTTGGACGACCAAGGTTTCCTCAACTGCTGAGGTTATTGCATCAATGTTTCCCGGGGTCCGATAGCTAAAGCAAATAGCCTATCTAACCCTGCCTTTGTTGATTTGTTATAAATGTATGTCTCCAAAAACACTGTAGACAATTGCTCAAAGGAGTCAATTGAGTTTGCTGGTAAGTTGTCATACCAGGCTAGTGCTGATCCTGTCAAGATTGCAGGGAAGTACCTACAAAGTACTACCTCATCTCTTTCCCAATGGGCAAGGACACGAGTGTAATACCGTTGGTGGGCTGCGGGATCAGAGGTACCGTTGTATGCTTGGAACATAGGTACCGGGCATTTCGGAGGGATAGGTTCCCTTAAAATGCGAAAAGACAATGGGAACGTGGTTGCCTCTTTAAGTTCTTCTTCTAATCTTGCGCCTGCATGGCCAGATTTTAGGCCTTTTATCTCCTTCCGCATTTTCTCCATCTGCTCCATGACCATGTTCACATTGTGAGCGTCCTTGGAGAATGCCTCATCGTAGTATGATTGAGAGGGCTTGTATGTTGAATCCATCTCGTCTGGATAGTGTCGTGTTCTCCTATCTTTCCCCGTTGGGTTAGCCTTTGGTGGGTTGGGATCCACCCTTCGTCTTCCTGGGGTAGCTACGTTCTCAGGCCTCTTTAGCGGAGGGTGAGTTTGAGAACCTTCGATCTGTATGTCTAACATATATTTTAGGTTATGGTTCTCTTGGGCCATTTCGTTCATGGCATCCTCGTTTTCCTTGTTGCGGAGGAGCAAAGCTGCTACTTGTGCTGCCATTCAGAGTTCTCCGCTCCTTCTTCTATAATTGGTGTGTCTGGATCTATCTGGATTGGATCTAAGTTCCCCAACCCTCGTCCCATGGGAACTAAGGTTCTGGGTAACCCTGATTTGGCCGCAGGTGGCTTTGTAGTGGCAGGATGCTCCGGTAACGGCATGCCGTAAAGTGGTTGAGCTCCCGATGTTTTCCCCATCCCTTCAGCAGGAATAGGTGATTTGTTAGCAATTGTTCTTCTTGCTATTTCGCTTTGTCCGTCCTCTGCTTCATTCCTTTGATTCGCTTGAGACGGCTTTTGGGATCTCCCTCTGGAAAGTGCTGGTCGTGAGCTTGTTAGTACATCATTTGGTTTCTGCATGCCTTCGGCTTTTGTTATCCTGCGGTCACAGAAAGTTGAAGAAATCTGCTACTTGGGTGCCTTCGTCAAAAGTAGTAATTAATGCTCTGACACAGAAGACGGCTAAGCAGCTTTTTCAGAAAAATGACTGAAATAATGTCTTTGAAAGACAGGTATTAAATGTTTATCACACCCTTGGAAAAAACAACCTTAAAACGTTGAAAACCAATAAAAAGGGTGTCAGATCTCGCAAAAAACAAGGTTATTAAATGCTTTAGAAGATCTTTCTTCCTTAAAATCTCACTGAGATTCCTCTGTCAGTCAAAGGTTCTCAGATCTAAAATATGCTCTTGTTAAAAAAGGTTGTTTTAGTAAAAAACAAAGATTTTGGCGTTTTGTGAGTACGCTTTTGTGAAATTTTTATAGATCTGTAACAAGGTACGTCTTTAGAGGCTATGAACTCAAAAACATACACAAATAACGGATGAAAAAATCACTAAAGAGTGAGATTCATCGTTTTGGAACACATATCCCTTCGTTTCAGAAGATACATAAGTTAAAGGTAAAATTATGCCTAAACTCAAGCTCGTGAGAAAAACACAATGGGCACCAAACTATGACTACTCGTTTTCCCGTAGTCTACGTAATGTATACAGCTCAGAGGATCATATACTAAGTAGTATTGATGCCTCTGTTGAAATGATGATGCTAAGTGATAAATGGTATTCACGATCGCAATTAATAACGAAGAACACAAATATAATGTAAAAGCTAAAGAAGTTATCATGAGACACAAGAGATTACGTGGTTCGACTTTCGTCTACGTCCACGGGGTAATGAGTGATTGTTTTGTATTGAGTATGGTAGTTACAAATATCTTAATGGTGGTTACAGAGATCTTAAATACTTCCCAAAGTAATAGAGAGAACACAAGTTCAAGGATACTTAAGTTCCAAACATTAAAGAGGTATAAGATTAAGACTAGATCTTCTCTCCTAGATATTGAATGCCCTTAGTTTGTTGGTGAGTCTTGGTATTTATAGTCCCTTTTGCTCCAGGTATATCTTTACTGCCTCTGGGTCCATCGTTCGCTGATATACCTTTCGTACCAATTGTACCTTCGTTCACCGCATGCTTTCTCCAGTCGCACTCTGCCATCTCAGCTGACCCACGTTCCTTAGGGAACTTGCCAACCTTAGTACAGGTTGTACCTTCGTTCACCGCCAGCTTCTGCCGATCGAGTTCTGCCACGCCTTCTCTCTTCACGTTCTTAGATTATGCGTGAAGATAAGAGATTTTTTCATTTCATGCTGATTAGATGTGTCATCTAACTCTATCCCTTCGCCAGCTACCTCCTTGTAGACTAGTCTTTTACTCTTTTTATCTCAACCGTCGAGGCATCCTTCCTTGGGACGGGATAAAGTAGATCTGCAAAGGTATCCTTTGTTACTCAGGCTCCTCTATATAGCGAAGGCTACACAGTTAAGTTTGTATGCGTCCACTAAGATTATGACACATGCTTCGCAGAATATTGGTATTCACATGAGTAGAGAGCTTACTACTGAGATACACCCCTTGTAACTTTGAATCAAGCAATAAGATCATCCCTTTACCCCCATGGACATAGGTAATCATACCGAACCACGTATATCTTGTGTTCTTGAGCATCTATTGTTTGTTTACTTCAATATGTGTATGTTTATGATTCTTTGGATGTAGAAGTAGGATTTTCCACATCTACACATATGGTAAGGAGCATTCCACTGAATCAGTTTACAAGATTCACTTGATACCAATTAGTATTTTCTATCCTATTTTCTGAAGGCATATGCATGTGGAGCCTTGCTAAAATAGGTAATGATACTCATCTGCATGCCCCAAACCCTTATTTGGTTTCACGACTCTGCCCCAAACCCTTAAAAGAGGTAATGATACTTGTCGAATAGCATCATCGGAAACAATTTCATGTTCTTCCACAGTAACATTGAGCAGGTTTCTTCACCAACCCGAGACCTTAACTAAATAGTCCAATCTATCTTCACCTTCGTATCCACTTAACCCGAAAGCATCACGCCGCTGCCATCTGAAGACGCCACTACCTTCCTCTATCCATGTCGAAGCCAAGAAAGTTAGCAACTTGTCATGATCCAGCAGTAAAACCAAGCTCTCCACCATGAGTCTTCATCAACGAGATATTGCTACAATCCGCCGTCAACAAGAAACAAGACTATACAAACAAGATGGATTTCTTATGCAAAAGAAAAGAAAACGAGAAGGAGGAAATGATGAAGACAGAATCCGAGAAAGACAAATCCAATGAGATCAGCGTACTTACTCAACTGACAACGCATGGAGTATAACGTTTTATGAGTGAAAATGAATGCTACAACTTCACTTAATAACCACTTCCATCTCAAGTTTTAATAATGTCACCAGAGCGCCTCATGCTAAAGCCACTACTGATTCAATCTGGTGCTCACCCTTTTTTCCAAGCTCAACACTACTTCTACACAGTGGGCTAGCCTTACCTAAATACTTATCCGGGGGAGAGAGATGAAAAAGGTGATGACAATGTAAGACCCATTCCGCTAAATACCTACAGATCCCTACATAAGTAAGATGAAATTCATGAATAATAAGAAAACCGAGGTAGTGACAGCCGAAATAAAGAAATAAAAGGCGAAAAAGGAAGAATAGTCGACAAAGAAGGCCTATGTCAAGGGGCTTCGGGAAAACTTGATTCGAAAAAGCAAGGATAAAGATAAACTCAGAAATTACAAAGAAGATGCACGGGCAGAGCCGAAGTCGCCATCATATGCAATTCATTACAAAATAAAATCCCGAAGTGACTTCAAACCAAAACAACCAGGTCAAGAGTTTATATAGGGGCTACAAGAAGACGAAGAAACAAAGCATATGACTGTTTCCCAAGACTGGCAAGCCTTTGACAAACAACCAAGGGGCTAATAATGTAACTACCCCAGAAGCAACTAGGAAGAAGAAGTAAGAGTGGGGGCTTTGGATGATGTATATCAGAAGCTATCAACAATGAAGTTCATATAGATGAATCCTCATACTACTTGTGAAAACCAGATTGGACTAATCAATAATCCCGTCGAGATAAGAGAACAAGCATCGATATGATTACAACTCCAGAGACCATATGCAAGGAACCAGGATAGAGCCAGCATACAAAGGCCGAGCAGATCATGGAAAGTGGACTTTACCGATAATGCTAAAGATTACAAGTAAGAAATGGACGATAAGAGAAAGCCACATAAGCGACAATATATCATTTTGAGAAGATATTGGGGGCTAAGCAAAGAAGAAGTTATACCAGGGGCTTTGGAAAAGTGTAACCCGAAGAAGCAAAAGAACACGAAGAGAAAAAAATCGTAGACGAAAGCAACTAGATTCGGTAAAGAGGAGTTGTGCAAAGGGGGATCCTAGAAAATCCAATATGAAGACAAGTACATACTGATTGTTAACGAGCTAACGAAGACGCACCCCGTAAGAGCATTGGTTGTTGTTGTGACTGTCAGCAATATTGGAAATAAAAGAGGCAAGAGTAGGGGCTCCGGCTGATGTATATCCGGATCCACTAATCAACAATGAAGTCAAGAAGACAATGCTCCAAGAGAAGAAGATACGAAGTCATGATCAAAGGGGCTCCGAGAAGATCAAGGAAAATCAAAGACTCAAAGAGAATTGAACTTCAACAAAGTAACTCTACATGGACTTGTTGCGTTGCACTCTTTTCCCTTCGTCGAGGTTTTGTCCCACTGGGTTTTATTTGACAAGGTTTTAATGAGGCAACATAAGCGAGTATGATTGTCCCCCAAGTCTTCTCAAAGGCTTGGCTCCGACCGATATACATCCAAACCCGAACGAAATCATGATCAACAGGAGGCTCCGAGAAGACAAGGAGATATGACGAGTCAACAACCCAAAGGCGCATTCCAAATACAAACTATGACTGATTGCCAAGCTCGCTATCCTTGACAAAACAGTCATGGGCAAATGTAAGCACATGGATTTGACCAATCCCGAAGACATGAGAATAGGGGCTTCGGGTAATGACCAATCGAAGCCACCATTGACTATGACATGGTCACAAAGGTGATGTGCCCTTAGTAAATGGTTGTTGTTGTTGTATAGTAAAGCTCATACTGTAAGGAGGTTGTCCACTTGAGGTCCACACTAAGCCAACTTCTCCTATAAGGCTAACTCCTATGGGATAGATTGAACTTCTAGATTGGCCAAAAAGTGTTGCAAATCATGAAAAAAGTGTGGGAAAAAAGTTAACACTAGCATTGGATAGTTCTCTCTCCTAGCAAGTGATCGCAGTTCAACTATCAGCGAGATTGAAACTCTGAATGGTTCAGCGCTCAAAAAGTGTTTTTACGCTGAACGGTTCAGCGCTGGGAGATAAATTTTATGATCTAACGGCTGAGATTTAAAACGCTGAACCAAACAGCGTTCTACAGTAGTCCCAGATGACATGGATGACCAATCTAGCTGCTAGATATCTATCCCATAGGACTTAGGAGGTTTCCCATGCTGACGTGGATGGCCAATCTAGCAGCTAGATTGGCCATCCAGTCAGCTAGGGCAACCTCCTAAATCATATTATATTGCTAATCTAACAGCAAAACGCTGAATAGAACAGTGTTGAACGCTGAATGGTTCAGCATCACATGAATTTATTTTCCAAACAACTAATTATTACCATTTCTCTCTCCTTCTTTTTCCTTTCTCTCTCTCTTTTTCCTCTCTCTCGCTTTTTTTCCTCTCTTCATCACGTTCTCCCTCTTTTGCCCCTCTCTCTCTCTTTCTTTTTCCTCTCTCTCCATCACATTCTCTCTAAAAATTTAATAAAAAATATAGAGCGTTGGGGTTAGCCTAAAAAGAGGTTGTCGAAGATGAGAGAAGGTAGAGCTAATAGAATATCTTAGAAGAGAGAAAAAGTATTTCTAAAGAGAATTGTACTGTGTATTGGGATTAGTCTCCACACAACCCTATGATAATTTAAGGGTGTTTATAACGACCCTCGTTACATAACTCCCTAAATTAAATCAAGGATAGAGATTGAAATGTGAAATATATACTCGTTAAGGAGTGTGCACGAATTGGCACTCCAAAACTCGGGATATGAGTTTTACCCTAAATAGCCAAGAAAAAATAGATAGCCTAAATTCGTAACCTGTCATATTATGGTCAATCCAAGACCGCATTTTTCTATCATCCAAGGAAACTGTTTGTGTTCTAAATTAAGAGTTTTAACAGCTCCCTATAAATTGACCTGAACTTCTCTCAACAAGCAACAGTCATTTAACCCTCCAAAAAAAAAGAAAAGAAGAGAAGAGAAGGTTCATCAATCAAAACCAAAACATCTATAGCTCTCAGCTCCTCAGCAGTATCAATCTTGAGAAAATGGCAGGAAAAATGATTGCTATTGTGATGTTGGTGGCCGTGGTAATGAGTTTTACCTTGGCTGTTTTAGTTGAGGCAGACGCATATTATGATCATTGTTACAACGAAGTTTGCTTGCCTCAGTGCAAGAGGCAATATAGCGAAAAGTTCGGAAATGCGAATTGTCCACCTGCTTGCGATGAATTCTGCAAAAATCATGAATTGGGTGATACAGATGATATCGACCCTAAGGTATTCCAAAAATACACCGATAGATTTTAGATCTCCATCACATATGATCGGTTCCCATCCATTAATCCTTTAGGTGGACGGAGGAGAGGTATCATTCATCCGTTGGTGACTGACTGACTTACTCATGGTGATCGATCATTCTATTTTATTCTTGGAGGGGATCATCAAAGTTAAATTTATATTATTAATAACAAATTAATATTTTGCTTGTTAAACAAATGTATTCATTCAACCCATACACATTGCATTTCATGTGTGATGTGTGTTGCGTGTTCTTGTAACATCAACATTTGTTAATCAAATGATATATGAGAATTTTAAGTGTAACTCAATTTCTCAGAATTTTACCGTGCCCACAAGGTTACTTTCCTCTCTGTAACCGGAGGCTTCTTCATCCAGTAGCATATCTAACTTCCCCTGGAAATAACTCTAGTGCCGAGGTTTAAACATTTATCTTGGGGAAAGCTAAAGGAGAATCTGACTGTCAATACGGGGGGGTAATAAAAATTCTTAAAATCTTTCTAGCTACTACTATCATAACTGCTGTTTTTCTCTACGGGACTTCAAAATCTAACTTTATGCTGTGTACATCACCGTTGCCATTAGAACTTCTAATATTAAGGCGATCTGGCGATGAACAACATTAAGATCATTGATAAGAAGATGTAATGGTAACCTCTATAATTTCCATGGTCTTGGAAATTGGAATAGGCCACCTTTATTCCTATGTTGCAGGATTATCAATGGATGGAGATGCAGTGTCAACCCCATATGGAGCTTGTAAATAATTTCCATCTCCAGATGGAGGTAAAATCGTTCCATTCCCTGGACATGAGATCGGGTTTCACTGATAAAATTAAAAAGCTATACTGTAGTGGCTTAAGAGGCTGCATTGTAGTTTCCGTAAGATTGAGCAAACCATTAATGGCTGGGATGTTCTTTTTTCCTAATTGACCACCTGTTTCTCATCTTTTGCTTCAATAAAACTAGCCTTCAATCAGATTCAGATGGTTGAAAAAATAAAATAGTTGGCTCTTTCAAAGCACAATTATCAACAAATGCACGGTTCGCTAAAGATAAAAACAGAAATTAACAAATTTGCAACTGTAATTTTCATTAAAATGCAATTTACATGTTTCATATCTGTTTCTTCAAATTTATCCCTCGATCATAACAACTCAATTCAGTCAACTTAGGAATTCCACAAATTTTACCTAGAACACCAGCAGTCAGAATTGTTTGGGATCAACAAATTAATAAAATACAAATTTCTAACATCAGTCGCATTCTTTCTTTTCGCAGCATTGCTAAATACCATGCGTACATAGAATTTTCAGTTTTAAAACCTTTTTCACCACTTTAATTTTCTCCCAGAGGAAATGTCATGATAACTTCATGTATCTTGTTTTCAGAAAGGCATAAATTGCTACCCTCTGAAATTTGATGTAGAATTTATAAATCTCTGTGCAGCATCTTCACTAAGTTCATTGAAGACCTGAAAGTAATTGAGGTTGCACGATGGTCAACCCATGTATGTGTTAAACAAACGGAAAGCCCATGAGAGGGAGCCAAATACGAAAAGGAAATTGTAGGATAATGAGAGCACAACAAGCACACTTACAAGTTTTTTGTAAATGGTTTGGAAAGCCTTGCAGAATTTCTCAGCAGATTCTGGACCAACCTAGCAAAAAAAAATGAAGAGATCATCTTCACAATCTCATACTATACTTATTTTTACTCAATCCTTTTTTTATTTTTATTTGCAATATGTACTTCACCTAGACCAATAAATTATGATTAATATAAGCTTGGAGAGATTTCCACTTTAAGCAGCAAAAAAACGGGAGAAGAACTATTTGAATGGTGAATGTTAGTTCATTCACTGAAACTCGAATTGACACAAAATAAAGCACCGATTCGCCCCAAATAACTTGGACAACAAACGCCTAAGAATCAAGAAATCTTGATGTAAACAGAGCAAAAAACTTAGAAATATTGTAACTTCTGATCAGAATAGGGGTTGGAAGCAGAATTCTGCGGTCCACCTAAATCATCCATGCCAAACTTTTCGTCTTATTTCCTTTTTCTTTGTGAGAACTTATCACAAGTTTAGTTACCGGAACTATTTTGTGGGTTGAGAGGGGGTATAAATATGTGAAGGTACTTCACCCCGGGGAAGATCAACAAAAGTTATGGGTATAACATATGGTAAGGAACATTCCACTGAATCAGTTTACAAGATTCACTTGATACCAGTCAGTCTTTTCTATCCTATTTTCTGAGGGCATATGCATGTGGAGACTTGCTAAAATAGCCTACTGATGCTCATAAAAGTTTTGAAAGATAGTTAATTTCAAAATAAGAAACACACTACCTTCTTCTCTGCTGCCAATTTTAATCTCTCCCAAAACGCATCTGTTAGAAGAAGAAAACCACAGAATCAGCATAAACTTATTTTTACAATAGGATTAGGTGCTATAGTGGCTCTATACCTCGCATCCCCATAAATGTAATCATACACAACAATACACCTTTAAATTATTTTCATAACGAAGTCTGCAATTGTATAAAATAAAGCCTTTACATCATCAGTATCTCCAAAATCAGAAAAATTAGATAGCTCGCTAATGTTCATTTAGGGTATTTGACACTACTGTACAAGTGAAAAAACTAAGATAAATGTTAGTATAGATTTCAGAATGTGGTCATAACGTATCTCTTTGATGTGTTGGAAAACCAACTCTTTGGCAGTTCCGTTACAACTTGACTTGGATCATTCCCAACAAGAGGATCATATGAGGCTAAACTGTAGCTGTGTGTGTACAGATTAAACTCTAGAGATAAATGACTACGAAAAATGCAGTTTGCTTTCTGTGATAGGATGAGATCGTACACACCTTGATGGTTAATCCCTAAAACCTCAGTTTCTCTAGTATTCTCTTCATCCAAATCCCAATTATTCCGCCATTCAGTCAGCTGCGGCCATAAGAGTAAACAATAACACATATAACTCCATAAGTTGAGTTTAACAGTAAAAATCTGAAACAATAATATGTATTAGCAATTCTACCTCATCCTGTGTTGTCCGTGAAGTTGATTCCTTTGAATCTGAGTCTGGCTGCAATTATAGTGTGTTTTTAGAAATCACATATACCAATAGATAAGTATATAATCATACAACAGTCACTTACTGTTAATGTTCAACGGCTTCACGATATCAAATTAAACTAAAGAAGCTCACCAATAATACCAAAGAACAGTGTATTCTATGCTCTAGTCTCTACTTACTTACTTTTGGCATAAGTATAAACAAAAAAAATCTTTTAGCATTCAAAGGTTTTGGACTTGTGCATATCTAAAGGGTAAAATCATCCATAGTTTGGTTATGTGATCTAGGTTCTATCCTTGGGTAACAAGATGACTTAGGATCTGCCTATGGATAAATAAAAAACAAAAAGGAAAAGATTGAAACTTGAGTACAGAATGTAGTTACAAGAACAAGGTTCTCCATTTCATTAAAATCCACATTTCCCATAACCAGAAACTGATTAGATTAGAGGTTTAGAACTTTCAAGATCGCAATTTTAAACTACAAACATAAAAAGCCTACTCGTGATCAATTATGATCGAACAAATGTGTACAAGAGTAAACTACAAAGCTTACCTCTGTAATGTGGTTTTTCTTATAACTTCGACAATCCAACATTACAAAAATAAAATCAAATCAAATAAAAAACAGTGTTATGTAAAACTGATAAGAGAGTTAGCTGGAGCAATGTCTTCACAGCTTTGCCCATCATTCTTTAGGGATCTGAATTTTACCCTTTTTGTGTTTCAAACTTACTAATTTGGAAACAATTAGGTTAATGTTTCAACCAAACCTAGAAAGGGGAATTTTTTTTTTCTCTACATTGATTCCTATCACTTAAAAAGTAGAAATCTTTTATATTTCCTTGATTGAAATATGTAACTAATCTGGCTATGAACAAAAAACTGAAAGTTACAAAGAACATCGTTTTCATTCCTAAGTTTGTTACACCAAAGAAAACTCAGAACAGATTCAGAAATAAAACCTAATTAGATACACCTTTTTACCTACTCAAATTTTGATTTTTTTTTTCTTTCCTCTATATATTATTGGAAACCTATGAATATCGATGAACTATATAATTAGTGAGGACTACAACCTAGATTGGAATTTGAAAATCCAAAACACAAAGTTATTACAAAGAGAAGTATTTAAATTAGGTTAAAAGACATGAAAATAAAGACATATAGATATATACTTACATGGTAATCACGAGAACGGACAACAGGGAACAGATCTAGAAGGCGCTTAAACTCATTCTGATCCATGGTTTCTTTTTCGTTCTTCTTTTTGCTGTCTGGTACTTCAGACCTTCCGTAGTTTATTAATGAGGTTAAGGTTAATATTGGAAATAATGCTCCGATTGGTTTTATACCTGGAATAGAGTTATTTTTGGTTGTTGGTGGGTTTGGACGTATGGAATTCATGGATTCAGGGGATTCGGTGGAATTATGATTTTCTTGGTTGCACGTTTTCATCTGGATTTATAATTCCACCAAATTCCCATTTTTAATAACACCTCATCCTAAGATTTGAGAAATTTAGGAGGAAATCCATTTTTTTTGTTAACTTTAAAAGTCGTATTTTTTCCATCTAAACAGTCTCCAAATGGTATACGGGATAAAAAAAGTTCTATCAAAACCTAAAAAAAAAATCTCTGCTCCGTCATCCTGACGTCAGCATTTTTCCTCTCATTTGTTCCTGAATGTTTTCCACTGTCTCTTCTCAAACTTACCTGATCTCTACCTTCCTTCACTCAATCCTCCTTTGTTTGCTCACTGTTTGTGATTACTGCATTTGCAATCCTATCTACAATACTTGGAAACATATAATCTCAAGATTAAATTCAAGAAACACTCTATTTAGTAATATTAAGATTTTTCATCCAACTGATTTTACACAAGGAAAAACTGGTATCAAGAAAGTTCATTACAACTCTATCAACACCCAGTTGAACACCCTAAACAAAGCTTCTAACCATTACATCTTTTATGCTTCTGTAAACCAAAAATTTCACTCTAAGCAATATACCATTACCATAAGCAATACCACTACTTTCCTGTTCACTAAACACTTGGACACTAACAACCAAAACAAACTTCAATCTTTTCAAGATCACAAAAACCAGAAACCCATAACAAAAACCTATCAAAACACCAAATCCAACATCCTTTCCTATTCATATCACCTGCACCAACAAAAGAAAGCAAAAACTATCCGCCTAGAGAAAAACAACTACCTTAAAGCCAACACCACCTGTAAGAGTCTTAGGAGGAACGAGAAAAAGTACTGGAATTACCTTTGTGCAAAAAACTTGTTGACCATCTTCAAAATCTTCTAAAACATTGAAGATTTGGCTAATCCAAGTACTTGTGAAGAGACGACTAATAGTCATCTTCATCAGAATCCCAATCCCAATCCCCCCCTTCTCGGAACCACTCATCAGCACTTTCAGAAGGTGCATGAGATGTGTCGACAGACGATGGAGTACTCTCAACATCATCAGCATCACTTCCATCCTGATCCTCATCGGTTTCATCCTCTAGGGTCTCCTCACTATCACTGCTACTCTCCCCCTCATGCATTGTCCTTGCATAAATCTTGGGATTTAACAGTTCAAACTCAAATCTCCCCTTCAATTTCCTGTCATTATATTGCTCCATCCTTGCTTTATCTGCTGCAGCATCAAAGTCCATATCACTGGTGTTCACCTCCTCAAGATCATACTCCATCCCTTCTTCTGAATCCTCAGAATCCTCATCTGTTGCACTCTCATATCCTTTACATCCTGAATGTTTCTATATCCATTCCTCTCCCTTCCTCTGATCATATGCCAAAAACTTTAGCTTCCATGCAGCAAACTTGCGATCATATTTTTTCCTTTTCCTCTCTTCGTCTCTGCTCTTCTTCTTCCAGCTGAAGAATTATCTCATGATAGCGATGATCAATCTCTGCTTGAATGTGATCTCTCAATTGCTGAAGTTCACTGGTACTCAAAGTCGGAACAAGATCTCTGGATTGTTCAAAGGGGATTGAAAGTGGAGGATCATTCTGATTATTGGCAACACCATTGTTGGAAGCAACTTCATTACCTTGATTTGCCATATTCTAGTTTAACAAAACTCTCCCTAATCCTTTCCTCTTCTGATAAAAAAACTAAACTTTTAAGTTATGTATTTTCTAATCTCTCCCATAAAACCCCTTTTATAGAACCTATAATGCCTAATATTACCATTTAAGGCGTTTGGTTAAGCATCATGTCGCTTTGTTTACCACGCCCTTTCAAGACCACGCGTATGGTTTAATCACTGCATACCATAATTACCCTACTCAGCTCTATTTTCAACACCTAATTTTCCTCTTAGCCACTACTTCTTTTGGAATTGTTATTAAGGGAATATCTGGTAGGTCATCTAACATTGATATGCAGTTTTGGGGTCTAATTAAGATTTTATATTTTATGCATATTAGAAGAATGCAGTATCAGTTGAGAGACACCATTGCGGTCTGGGGCATGTCTGCCAAATGGTTTACTAGCTTCACTACTAAAATTATGCCTACAATGTACCTACAACAACCATTTCAAAACCTTGAACGACAACAAAATCTTTCCCTCCATTCCCATCTTTATTTCCCAGTCTTTACCCTTTCTACCATTATTACCTTTGGCAGTTTGTACCATCATACCTACGCCAGTTTTAAAAAAGACAAACCCATTAATGATTCACCAACTCCAAACTACGTCAAGTTTACATACCATTCTTATCCACCCCAGGCTTACATACAAAGTATTATGGGATTTGTCCTTACTTGGGCCTCTTATCATCATACTCACGTGAACACCCCAAATCTAAAGCTGTTCAAAAAGCATGGATACGAAAATGACATCTCTTATGATGAACCCTCTCCCCGACACAGTCTTTGCAGTATCGCTACAACTACCTTACACCAACTTTCTCCTGGAATCTATCCAAATTATAGTCAACAACTTTCTCATTTCACTTGGTCCAATATGCAACAAGGTCTTGACTTAATTCTTGAAAGATTAGGTAGATGTCTTATAAACCAAACAGCTGAAGATCTTTGTCCTAAACTTTGTGTCAACAATCTCCCCAGAGATTCCTATGGTCATTGCCCCATGCATATAGGTTTTAATTATGAGGATATTTGTATTCCTAGACCTTATAATTTTATGGCTATGTGGATTGAGGATCCTACTTGCAGAGACATTATTGCTAAATCCTGGTATGTCAATGTGATAGGCTCTCCTGCCTACAAGCTTAAAGCTAAATTGTTAAGTACTAAAAAAGGTCTAAGAGATTGGAATAAATCTTATTTTGGTAATATTCAAACTAATATATCTACCATTAGGAAAGATTTATCTGATATCCAACTCTCTAACCCTACTGATACCAGTAACTTCTAGACTCAAAGCTAGACTTGAGTACCTTTATAACTTAGAAGAGTTATATTGGAAAGATAAATCTAGGGAGGTTTGGCTCATGGAAGGTGACAGAATTCACCCTATTTCCATAGAGTTACTCTCTTTAGGAGAATTAGAAATGCAATTATATGGATTAAGAATTCCTTGAATACTATTCTAATTGATAGAGGTAGTATTGCAACTTCTTTCATAGACTATTTCAAAAACCTTTACTCCCCATCCTCAGCGGTTTTAGGATGAAATTCTTACTGATCTATGTTAGAGCATTGCTCGGTCGAACTCTCATGCATTGCTATCTCAAGCATGTTTGTCAATATTAGTGATCAAAACTATAAGTCTTGATTTCTAGTTTATTATAGCTAAGTCTCGGACTAGGATAAAAAGTGTAGTTGAGCTCAATAACTTCATGGTGATTCATCATACAAGTATAAGAACTACTCAAGGAACCGGTGGAACTTCTCGACAAAAAGGTATGTGAAGACTTGAACTTATCTGTCACTCAAAAGTCTATCTACTCTATCTCCTAGTCCTTGAGACAAGAAGTCGTATGCTATATATATATACTTTGATTATACACATTTGGTATTTCGAGCCGAGTATACCTCGCCTATCTATATCTCGAAATATGTGTTGGTACGCTTCGATCAAATTTATCTTTACCTAGTGACGAAAGTCATGATATGTTTCAATCATCTTGAAAATTTCTTTGACGAGAAATGGTGTAAAAACTGTATAACATCCTCTAAGAATGTTTCAATGATTTAAATGAGAGTTTAGATTACATAACCAATGGTGGACATAAGCATTGTTGTGGAAACACATTTATGTATAAGTCATATTCCTTGAACCAAAGTTTGCGAACTTTGTTGATTAAGAGAACCGGAAGAATGGCATGAGCCAAGTCCGGGAACTCAGTCCACAAATTGCCGAAGTTCTCAAACCCGAGAATTTTTGCTGGAGTTGACAAACTATTTGCGTGAAGCTAAGTCCGCGAACCGGCGAAGTTCTCATATCCGAGAATTTCTGCTAGAGTTTGTAAACTCTGCCCGGTGACTTAAGTCCGTGAACCCAGTCTGCGAACTTGAGATGGTTATATATCTGAAGATGATTTCTGAACTTAAACTTAAAAAGAATACGGAATGCATTTTGCAAACCGTGGTTGTGAAAGTTCATGAATCGATTCAAGCAAATCGAATCATTTTTGCTTCAATTGTGTCTTGTGTAGTACATAAGATTTCCTTGCAATTGAACAACTCTCTAACTAGTTCATCTTGAAGTCATTTGAACTAGTTATGGTAAAGAAGAAATGGTTGATATGAAATGATCATATGGCTAACCATTTGGTTAACTATTGTTGAACCAACAAGTGCATATGTTTGGGTACGGTTAACAAACCTAGAAACGTGAATTGTCAAGTGTGTGTAACAAGATAAGTTTTCGATCTAACAGTTGAGAAATATTAGCTTGAATCTAAATCAAGTTTTAATCTAACGGTGGATATTGATTTCTTTGTTACCAAGGCAACTTAATTGCAAACCCTGATTTGAAAGACTATATAAAGGAGACATCTAGTATTGTGCAAAACTAATCCCCACACCTTACGTGTGATACTAATTTGAGTGCTAGAGTCGTTTATCCTTTAACCTTTGGTTTTCTTCTTCTAAAACCAGGTTAACGACTTAAAGACTTCATTGGGATTGTGAAGCCAGACCAATACTACTTTTATCGTAGTTGTGTGATCTGATCTTGCATCTTCTATCGTACGACTACAATCAGATTGATTGGCTTGAGATTGATATCTCCGATAGGAAAGATATAAAAAGTAATCACAAACATCTTCGTCTCATTGTTTGTGATTCCGCAACATCTTGTTTCGCTACCATACGATTAATATTGTTGTGAGGTGATTGATAACTTTAGGTTGTTATTCGGGAATATAAGACCGGGTTATCAATTGGTTCCTGGTCACCTTGATTATTATCAAAAGACGGAACAAAACCTTTAGAGTTTATCTGTGGGAGACAGATTGATCCTTTGATAAACTTGTCTGTGTGAGGCATATTTTTTTATTGTCAAAGCCTGCGATTTTGGGTCGTAGCAACTCTTAGTTGTGGGTGAGATCATCTAAGGGAATCAAGTGCGCAGTATCCTGCTGGGATCAGAGGCGTAGGGAGTACAAATGTACCTTGGATCGGTGGGAGACTGATTGGGGTTCAACTACAGTCCAGTCCGAAGTTAGCTTGGAGTAGGCTAGTGTCTGTAGCGGCTTAATACAATGTGTGTTCAATCTGGACTAGGTCCCGGGGTTTTTCTGCATTTAGGGTTCCCTCGTTAACAAAATTTATGGTGTCTGTGTTATTTCAATTTCCGCATTATATTGTTTTATCTTTATAATTGAAATAATACATATTGTGCGGTAGATCATCAATTAGAGTAACCCGACCTTTGGTTGTTGATTGTCATTGATTGATCCTTGGATATTGGTCTCTGGTACCATCCAAGTTATTCCTTGTGTTTGATTAAAGACTCGCTGATTTCTATTAGCTTGAGTAAATCAAAACAAGAGAGAGATATTAAATCCTTGAGATACTTTTACTTAGATTGAGTATGACTGTCTAGTTGATTCTCTAGAAAGTATTTCGGAGTTCCATACAGATTGCTAAGATAAATATTGGGTGGTGCTGTTAGACCCCCGCTTTTTCAATTGGTATCAGAGCAGGCAAACACGCTCAAGACCTTACAAGTCTGTGTTTGTAGAAATCTGAGTGTGAGGACAAAATCTCTTACGCATACCAAGATGCCTCCTAAATCTTTCAACCATGTCAGTTGTCTCGGGAATACCTCAAAGGATTTCTCCTTAGTTGATTCTTCCGAATCCCGAGGTAGGAAGATTGTCTCATCTTGTGTTGATCACTCTTCCTCCAATGAGACATTGGACACAATAGCAAAAGCTGAAATGGAGCTCATCAGAATCGCAAAAAATTCTAATGAGTTTGTTGATCTTCAGAATCATGATCAGCTCATCGATGAATTTGGAAAGTCTATTGATCGAGAACGTGTACTATATTACATCATTGAGTCCTTTTCTAAACATATTGAGAAACTTCTTCAAGAAAATAATCTACAGCGTGAAAAGATTTGTGATCTTGAAAAGATTGTGAAAGAAGGCTCAATTAGAGAAAAACGTTTGATCAAGACGCATTCATATGATCTTGACAGTTTTCGTGTTGAAAAAGAAAAGCTAGAAGCATCACTTTTACTAGCCCATGAACAATGTATGACCTTGGAAAAGGAAAACTCTGTCTTAAGGAAAAATTCTTCTGTCCCAACTGTTCCTCTTGACATACAGTACATGAAGAAATATTCTCCATGAGAAGATTGTGTCGAGAAAAGTTTATACAATTTACAATCTTTTCACAGGGCTGTAAAGCTAAAACAGATGTCGTCTATTGCGTCTTCTCCACGAACCTGTACTTTCTGTGGTAAAGGAAATCACTATGCTATCCGTTGTTTTGCCAGGAAGAAACAAATTTTTAAACTTCGTAATTTGCTTCTTTCCATTGTCAATGGAGTAAATAGTCAGTCGACTACTGCAGTGAACCTCATGCTCACAAGAAACCAGGCATCTTATAAAAATGATCCCTTTCCTAGAAATCATTACAGGACTTTGGTGCATTCTAGTGATATAAATTCTTGTGTTGCTAATGAAAGCATGTTATGTGCTTATAAGAACAACTCTAGTAAATCTAAGTCTAGAGTATGGAGAGCCATATCGGAAAATCCTCTAGAACCGGTCTCTAGAGGTCCTAGACTCAGTAATCAGAAATCCTCGTTTGTTGAACCTTCGGGAAGGGTTGTGAGAAATTTTCCTATATTTGGAAACTGCCAAGGAAAAAAAAGAAATATTGAGGTCAGATATCCTGGTGGAAATCATAACTACTCTCTCAAAACCTATGGTGAGACTATGTCTCCCTCTGCTACTTAGTAGCAGAAAATTATGTTCTTGTATCTAACTTGAGAGATACAAGGATGATGTTTGAGAGATGCTCAAGTGATTAGCTGATTTTCATCAGTTTGTATGGTTGATATCTTATGATGTGAGATTTTAGTATTTCTTTCTTTCATCAATGTGACCTTTCTTTTTAGGGCTGGAGAAATTTTGAATGCAACACAGTATGAAGTTATCCTGGTTGGGTCCAGTTTTTGGCGTATATCTTAGTCCACGAATATCCATATCTCCTCAAGGAACTCTAGGGTTTCTATCTACGGTGTACACTTGAAAAGATATATATATATCTCATATATGCGTTCATTAATCTTCAGAAAGGAACTCGATGGAAACTGTTCCCAAGGAAGAAGTTAACCCTACTGTAGAGGATACTCTCAAAGGAAGTGATCCTGCTCAAGAGTTTATTCTGAAGAAGATGCTTGAAAGGAAAGAGTATAACTCTTGGATTGGAGAATCTGTCAAGGATTTAATTCTCGTTCAAAATGAAGTAAAGAACGAACTTGCTAACCTTCAACTGCAGATAAACCAGCTTATAGATGGACATGCAAAAATCCTTGGTACTCAGGACATCTTGATCAGGAATCAGAAGAAAGTTATTCTTGACTGCGCTAAGGCTCGACACTTTGTTCGCATTGTTGATCAAAAACTAACATTCTGACTCATGAACATGGTGTCTCTACGGTCCACAAAATCAAGGATATCAGTGACTCCTATTTCGATGGACCGTTCCATAGGTATGAAATCATCAAGGAAAACTGAGTTTTATTAGTTTCCTAGTAAATCTTCTTTTTGGTTTAGTTGGAAAAATAACTAGTGCTTTGAATAGCAATGATTGTGACAACACATAGCTATTATTTCATCTTCTTGTTCTATTTTAGGTTTATTGGTTTAAAATTCTAAAAATATTTGGAGGATGATGTTTTGAAGTATTTAATCTTTATGATTTGTTATGGGATTGGTGTTTACGTCCCTGAACTATGTTTGTCCCATAATTTGTCAAAAGTAAAGTAGCTCGTGATCGGTATTCACGTACTGGTAAAAGAATGAATGGACTTTTGACAAATACAAAAGTTAATCCTATATTGTCAAATATTTAATGGAAGATAGGTTAAAATCTTTTGTTTTCAAGGATTATGTCTATTAATATCGTTATGCAAATAGTAATGGGAAGATAAAATGAATCCTTGTGTATTCCGCAGTATTGATCATCCCTGATCCATATTTTATGTATTACTGTGAGGCTCCGTAATGTATCTTATGTTGAGCACTATAAGACCAAGTTGATTTTTTAGCTTAGTTGGTGTTCCGTGAGGTATGTTATGTCGAGCATATTGAACTAAATTAATCATCTTTTTTGGTTATTTAGTTATTGCTCCGTAAGTTTTCTTATGTCAAGCAAAATGACAATTAAATTGATTAGTTTTATAATAAGTTTGGTTGTGTATTCCAATTAGATTAATTATGGGTTCTCTTGTAATTAATCTAGTTGATATTTTCGTGTCTCCATAAGTTCTCTTATGTTGAGCACAATCAATTGAATTGGTCACTTTTTGTGTTTAATTTCGTTGCGTATTCCGATTAAATTAATCATGGGTTTACTTGTAATTAATTTGATTGAGTTTTTGGATATAAGAAATCATTCTTATGGTTTTTGGTGTCCAATAAAAATCCTTCTTTTCTTTCGAAATTAAGGTCGTTCTTGTTGCTCTTTCGTGAATGACATCAATGGGGAGGAGTTCTTTTGAACTTGTGCTTAATGGTCATATCTTGAGGGGTGCGCGGCTGTGGAATTTTAGAGGGGTTATCTTGTATCTTTAAACTCCTTGATGAATGCATTTAGATTCGGCTTTATGATTGCATCTAAATTAGTTGGTATGTATTTTTTACTTTTGTCATGAAATGTCTCTTTCGGAAATTTCATTATGATCTCGTTCTTGTACCTTTGCTAATTTTATTGACAAAAGGGGGAGAATTAATATGTAGTTCACACTATAAATACATATGGTTCTCGGATCATTGTGTAAGGGGGAGTGGTTTCCATGTGAGATGGAGTATTGACTAAGGGGGAGTGATACATATCACCATAGTATTATTGTTGAAGTTGTGATACAAGTGAACTTTGATGTTGTGTAATAATACTATGACACTGTATAACAATGATCGAGAACTATGTTTTCTCATTGTTATAGATACGGATCTTCAACAACGGTGATGCTAAACTTACAACCTTTGGGATCATTGGAGTACTTGGAACTGACGAAGATTTCGAGGAATGTTGAAGATTAGACATGTGGAATAGGAGCTACTAAAGTTTCTTTATCTTTTTTGTATTCCATATGTATTGATAGTTTTGTCACTAAAATTGATAAAGAGGGAGATTGTTAGAGCATTGCTCGGTTGAACTCGCATGCGTTTCTATCTCAAGCATGTTTGTCAATATTAGTGATCAAAACTATAAGTCTTGATTTCTAGTCTATTATAGCTAAGTCTTGGACTAGGATAGAAAGTGTAGTTGTGCTCAAGGACTTCATGGAGATTCATTATACAAGTAGAAGTACTACTCAAGGAACCGGTGGAACTTCTCGACAAAAAGGTATGTGAAGACTTGAACTTATCAGTCACTCAAAAGTCTATCTACTCTATCTCCTACTCTTTGAGACAAGAAGTCGTATGATATATATATATATATATATGTATAGACTTTGATTATACACATTCGGTATTTCGAGCCGAGTATACCTCGCCTATCTATATCTCAAAATATGTGTTGGTAAGCTTTTCGCTTCGATCAAGTTTATCTTTACCTAGTGACGAAAATCATGATATGTTTCAATCATCTTGAAAATTGCTTTGACGAGAAATGGTGTAACAACTATAACGTCCTCTAAGAATGTTTCAATGATTTAAATGAGAGTTTAGATTACATAACTAATGGTGGACATAAGCATTGTTGTGGAAACAAATTTATGTATATGTCTTATTCCTTGAACCAAAGTTTGCGAACTTTGTTGATCAAGAGAACCGGAAGAATGGCGTGAGCCAAGTCCGCGAACTGCCGAAGTTCTCAAACCCGAGAATTTCTGCTGGAGTTGAAAAACTATTTGCGTGAAGCTAAGTCTGCGAACTCAGTCCGCGAACAGGCAAAGTTCTCATACCCAAGAATTTCTGCTGGAGTTTGTAAACTCTTCCCGGTAACTTAAGTCTGCGAACCCAGTCTGCGAACTTGAGAAGGTTATATATCTGAAGATGATTTCTGAACTTCAACTTAAAAAGAATAAGGAATGCAGTTTGCAAATCGTGGCTATAAAAGTTCATGAACGGATTCAAGTTAATCGAATCATCTTTGCTTCAATTGTGTCTTGTGTAGTACATAAGATTTCCTTGCAATTGAACAACTCTCTAACTAGTTCATCTTGAAGTCATTTGAACTAGTTATGGTAAAGAAGAACATGGTTGATATGAAATGCTCATATGGCTAACCATTTGGTTAGCTATTGTTGAACCAACAAGTGCATACGTTTGGGTACGGTTAACGAACCTAGAA
This sequence comes from Papaver somniferum, assembly GCF_003573695.1. NCBI lineage: Eukaryota > Viridiplantae > Streptophyta > Magnoliopsida > Ranunculales > Papaveraceae > Papaver > Papaver somniferum. The sequence goes on from NC_039368.1 coordinate 31,452,269, forward strand.
ACGTGCATTGTCAAGTGTATGTAACAAGATAAGTTTTCGATCTAACGGTTGGTAAATATTAGCTTGAATCTAAATAATATTTTCATCTAACGGTGGATATTGATTGCTTTGTTACCAAGGTAACTTAATTGCAAACCCTGATTTGAAAGACTATATAAAGGAGACATCTAGTATTGTGCAAAACTAATCCCCACACCTTATGTGTGATACTAGTTTACGTGCTTGATTCGTTTATCCTTTAACCTTTGGTTTTCTTCTTCTAAAACCAGGTTAACGACTTAAAGACTTCATTGGGATTGTGAAGCAAGATCGATACTACTTTTATCGTAGTTGTGTGATCTGATCTTGCATCTTCTATCGTACGAGTACAATCAGATTGATTGGCTTGAGATTGATATCTCCGATATGAAAGATATAAAAAGTAATCACAAACATCTTCGTCTCATTGTTTGTGATTCCGAAATATCTTGTTTCGCTACCATAAGATTAAAATTGTTGTGAGGTGATTGATAACTCTAGGTTGTTTTTCGGGAATATATGATCGGATTATTAATTGGTTCATGTTCACCTTGATTACTATCAAAAGACGGAACAAAACCTTTAGGGTTTATCTGTGGGAGACAGATTGATCCTTTGATAAACTTGTCTGTGTGAGACATATTTGTTTATTGTCAAAGCCTGCGATTTTGGGTCGTAGCAACTCTTAGTTGTGGGTGAGATCATCTAAGGGAATCAAGTGCGTAGTATCCTGCTAGGATCATAGGCGTAGGTAGTACAAATGTACCTTGGATCGGTGGGAGACTGATTGGGGTTCAACTACAGTCCAGTCCGAAGTTAGCTTGGAGTAGGCTAGTGTCTGTAGCGGCTTAATACAGTGTGTGTTCAATCTGGACTAGGCCCCGGGGTTTTTCTGCATTTGGGGTTCCCTCGTTAACAAAATTTCTGGTGTCTATATTATTTCAATTTCCGCATTATATTGTTTTATCTTTATAATTGAAATAATACATGTTGTGCGGTAGATCATCAATTAGAGTAATCCGACCTTTGGTTGTTGATTGTCATTGATTGATCCTTGGATATTGGTCTTTGGTACCATCCAAATTATTCCTTGTGTTTGATTAAAGACTCGCTGATTTCTATTACCTTGAGTAAATCAAAACAAGAGAGAGATATTAAATCCTTGAGAAACTTTTACTTATATTGAGTATGACTGTCTAGTTGATTCTCTAGAAAGTATTTCGGAGTTAGTCCATACATATTGCTAAGATAAATATTGGGTGGTGTTGTTAGACCCCCTCTTTTTCAATCTCCCTATTAATTTCTCTGCTGAGGATAATGCTCTCTTAAATATGCCTCTTTCTCCGGAGGAAATTAAGAATGTCGTCTTCCAAATTGGGGGAAAGAAGGCACCTGGACCTGATGGTTTCACAGGTCTTTTTTATCAAAAACACTGGGATATTATGGCAGATGTTGTCATTGATATGACACAAACCTGCTTCAGAACTGGGCATATTTCTAAGGTCTTTAACCATACTAATATTGCTCTTATCCCCAAAGTTCCTCTTGCTGAACTTGTCTCTCAGTACAGGTCAATAGGTCTCTGTAACTTTATTTAAAAAATTATTTCTAAAACCTTAGCTAATAGACTCAAATCCTTTTTGAACAATATAATATCCCAAAATCAAAGTGCCTTTATTCCTAAGAGGAGTATTTTTGATAATATTCTTCTAGCTAATGAGGCCATATATGTTGTCAATCACAATGACAAAGTTGAGGGCATAGCCGCTATCAAACTTGATATTTATAAGGCTTATGAAAAGCTTGAATGGGATTTTCTAGAAAAGGTCTTAGTAAAAATGGGTCTCTCTAACCACTGGGTTAAACTCATAAACCATTGTGTTTCTACTGTCTCCTACTCTGTTCTTCTTAATGGTAGCCCAACGGGGTTCTTCCAACCTGAAAGAGGGCTGAGACAGGGAGATCCTCTCTGTCTCCTTATCTTTACATCATTTGCTCTGAATCTTTGTCTTCTTACATTGATAGTCTTCAAAAGAAAGGTATTTTAGAGGGTATCAAAGTCTGCAAAGATGTTCCTGAAATGACACATCTTCTGTTTGCTGATGGTTCCCTCCTTTTTTAAAAAGCTACTCTTCAAAATTTTCAAGTCATCAAAGACTATCTCCAAAAGTACTGCCTAGCCTCTGGGCAAGAAATAAATTTTGAAAAATCTGGTATTTTATTTAGTAGGAAGATTCCTGAGCATAGAAAATCTCTCTTGGCTAATAATTTACAAATCCAGAGAAGGGATTTAGGAGAAAAATATCTTGGTACTCTTACTGTGTTTCAAGCTTCTAAAATCCAGACACATGGGTATTCTCCAAGCTGTTGATGCCATAATTTCTGTCTGGCTTCATAAGCTCTTGTCCCAAGCTGCTAGAACCACTCTAATTAAACATATTGGCCAAGCCATTCCTCTATTTCAAATGAGAGCTTTTCGTATCCCTAAGCATCTTTGTAAACAAATGGACTCTCACCTTTTCAAATTTTAGTGGGGTGAAACTTTAGATCCAAAAGATAGGAAGTTGCACCTGCTTGGTTGGGATATTTTATGCTCCCCTAAAGTTGAAGGTGGTTCTGGCTTTAGAAAGGATGAATTAAATAATTTGGCTATGCTAGCTAGGAATGCTTGGAGAATCCTGGAAAATCCTAATTACTTACTAGCCACTGTTCTTAAGGATAGATACTTTCCTAGAACCGATTTCTTGAATTCCAAGTGTACTGGTAAGTGTTCTTGGACTTGGAAGTGTCTTCATGCCATAAAAGAACTAATCAAGCCTTTCATTTCCTAGATAGTTGGGGATGGTCAATTTATTGACCCATGGTGTGACAAATGGATACCCTCCTTGGGTTCTGCCATACCCAACCCTCTAGTCCTCCCTGATCCAAGTATAAATGTTTTATTTTATTGACTCATAAACCAGAAGTTGGGATGTGTCTAGACTTAAAACCCACTTTGATAATGATTTTGTTCAGAAGGTTGTCACCATTCTCTTAAGCCAGCTTTGCACTCCTGATAGATGGGCTTGGGATCTTTCAAAGAATGGAAAATTTTCTTCTAAATTTGCTTACATAGGGCTCAGAGGTCTTAGGCCCTCCCCTTGTAAAAATATTTGGAAGCGTATCTGGAAAATCAGAGTTCCTTACAGAATTAAAGTTTTTATTTGGAGAGCAGCTAGAAACTCTTTGCCTTCCAGAATTGTCCTTCACACTAGAATGCCCATGCATAGTGTGGATTGTCCTAGGTGTACTGATCCTCATGAAACTATTATGCATGCATTGGTCCTATGTCCCTTTGCCAGTAGATTCTGGTTTATCTCTGATTTCAACATTAACACCCAATTTTTCCAAAACAAATATTTCATTGATTGGCTTTTTTTTTGGTCAACTAACTCTCAGTTTAAACTCTCTGATGAAGCTCAACGTCTTTTTGTTGTTATCTTATGGTCTCTTTGGACTAGCAGAAATAATTTCATCTTCCAAAATATTGCTGAAAATTATACCACTGTCCTAGCTAGAGCCAGAGATATGCTTCTCACTAAGAAATCTTGCTTGATTGCTTCTACTACTACTTATTCCAGTATTTGTGATAAATGGATGCCCCCTATTTTGGTTGGATTAAATGTAATACTGATGGTTCCTTTGATGACACTTCTGGAGCAAATGGTGCAGGGTATGTGATGCGAGATTTCTCAAGAAAAGAAACCTTTTATGCGTCCTTAGTTTTTGAAGTACATTATGCTGAAGAAGCTGAAGCAAGAACCATCTGGGCAGTACTAAAGAAAGCCTTGGAGCAACAGTTAACTCACGTCATCATTGAAAGTGATGCGAAATCCCTCATCGACCAATTTTCAGCTGGGAATTTCGAAGGGAATACGCGTACGGATACTATTTTTAAGGATATTCTTCTATTTTATTCTAAGTTAGTTGCTTGTATCTTTAGTTTTCAACCCCGTTATTGTAACTCTGTAGCTCATGAACTTGCAATGTGGGCCAAGAAAAACAATTCTACTATGTACTAGTCTGTCCCTCCTGTTTGGCTTCTACCAACAGTTGAGGAGGACCGTTAGCCTTTTTGAAGGCCTTTGCTTATTAAAAAAAAATGGTATATGGGATTTAAAACAAGGAAATGCTAAGAATTATGAGAAATTTCATTTAACTACCAAGCACACGAGGAATTTGCATGATTCCTAGTATTTGTAATCCCGTGGAATCATATCCCTCGAAACTGTGAATTCTACAACCAAACATACCATGTATGTTTCCACTAGAACACCTCTGATAGAAACCTTGTGGGAATCCTATGTGTAAAGATCCATTTGGGATTTATATAAAACTTTTTAAGCAAAAGGTGTTTGGTAAGTTTTTTCCAAAATGCTTTATCCAAAAGCATTTTTATTTTAGACCAACTCTTAAAAGCTATCTAATGCCAGTAGTAGTTTTTAACAGCAGTAAAAGAAGAAGTCGTGGACCCAATAAGTTACAAAATAATTGATTCTATATTTTAAACTTGTTATTATATTGAAATGACATAATTTGTCTTTCAATATTTATTTATGTATAATTATTTGAGTGTTATTGTTACGTAGCGTCCTGTTCTCAGACCTTACACTTGTAGGGGATCATCTTATAATGTTCTGACATTCAAGTTAAAGGTTCAGTATATCAACAAGCCTTTGACAGTTTTCTTAAATTTTGTGGTATTGATTCGTTAAAGTGTTGAATCTTATTATTGCGCCGCATCATATGCATGCTTTGGTAGTTCAGTACTTTGCAGGTGTGACTAAGAAAATGCCATCTTTTTTCAATATGTCAAGGCGAGATTTAGCTTTATGACTGTGTAATCAAACTCCACATGCACATGATTATCTTCTTGTTATTCTAGTTGATGGGATTGGACTAAAAATTAGGCCACATCAGTTTTTCGTTGTGCTTGGTCATAGGCTTGGTATTCCCTTGTTTGCTGAAAGTAGTTTCAATCTTTGCTGCAACAAGGATATGGATGTGTACGGTGAGCATGAACTTCATTGTGCTAGTGAGGTTGGTCCTAAGTTCCGAAGTAATCTTGTTAAAGATACTAATAGTTGTTATCATGCTAGTGTACCTTCTAGAGTTGAGGCAGCTTTGAGGTTTGTTTCTCATGATGGTGGTGATGCTAGGCTGGTTGATATCTTGGTCTACAACATGGAGGAGGGTCGCAATACTTTTTTTGAGGTGAATGGGGTTTCCCCTTTTGCTGGGGGTGGTGTGGAAGTACTTACACCGAGTCTCGCCTTGGCTAAATCTAATGTACGCAAGAGGATTAAGTATCTTGATGTATGTTGTACAATGGATATAGTTTTGGTGCGTTAGCCTATACTACCTTGAGTGAACTTGGAATTTAAATTGTTGAGTTTTTGAAAAGGTTGAAGAACTACATAGCTAGCATGATGTAAATATTAATGTTGGTAATTTTCTTTTCATTATAATAGCTTTACCTATTTAAAAAGATGTTGGAGCCCAAATTTTTGCTAGACTACCATCTAGTTTCATGTTAAAAAAAAAATATTTTCTTTCGTATAAATATTATAAGTGTACTAAATATTTCTAATGCGGTTTCAAGAAATTGTACTAAATATTTAGACAAGTGTACTGCACTTGGGTATGGTCTAGGTGTTCTATCTTTCTCTACTTTAGGGGAACTTGGAGAAGACACTTTATGTTTTTTCAAACATCTGAAGAATTGTCTTGTTAATAATGACGCTAGTAGTGGTTTTGGTAGTTTTATTTTTCATAGATTAGGCATTGCTGTTCAGAGAGGAGTTGGAGCCATCTTGTTGCTAGGCTACCAAAAAATAGCTTTGTATGATTTTCAAAAATAAATAAATTATAATATATAACACAATAATAATATTTAGGCAAGTGTCCAGTCCATGGGCACGGTGTTGGCATTTTGGTTTTTTCGACTTTCGGAGAACTTGGTGATGACAGTGTGGCCCTTTTGAAACGATTGAAGAACTGTTTAACTAGCCACGATGCCAACGGAAAAGCGGGTGGTTCTATTTTTCATAAATTAAGACTCGCAATTCAAAAGGGTGTTGGAGTGCAGCTTGTCGCTAGATTCTCATTCAATTTCTTGTAAAACGCCTTTCTATTAATAAAAAAATATAAATATTAATAATAATAATAATAATAAATTTTTTTATAATAATAATAATACAGTAAAACTTCGATAAATGATAACTTTGGGACTGCTAAATTATATCAATTTAGTGAAATACTAATGTAACGATAAATTAATAAGTTATTAATATATCGAAACATACCAAATGTTGAAAAACAAAATTAGCTAATGCTCAACAAGAGCCTAGTTAACGAAAAATAAAAACACTAACTCAACAAGAATCAGAGTGAACAAAAAAAACATATGCTCAACAAGAGCCAATAAGCACTCACTCAACAAGAGTCAGATTGAAGAAGATATACTCAACAAGAGCCAAACACAAGAAACAAATATAAGGAAAAGTACTACATTAATCAGCAAAAGATTCAGCATCAGAAGAAGAAGCAATAACATCAGTAATTGTCTCAGAAGAATGAATCACGTTGGACAATAGTCTGAAGAAAGTAGGATAACAAAGATCCTTTGTAATAAGATCTGCTTCCACATGTTTGGTCCTAGCATGGAAGATAGGATTAGAAGCAATAAAGATAACACTTTGATTATCACATTTTATTTACAGTGAATAAGATAGAAAAATATGTAATTCATATATGATATAATTAAGTAAGCCATTATAACTTTGCAGCAGCTGAAGTAAGACATTTGTATTCAGCTTCAGCAGAACTTCTAGAAACAGTTGGTTATTTCTTTGATGACTGATAGACGCATTTATGTGTCTAATATAGCCCAATTGTATATTGTGTTAGTACCCATTTTTGTACTTATTATGGTTTTTTATGTCCCTGTAGGTATTTCTGGAGAAATAAGCTTTTGCGGCGAAATTGGCTAAAAAAATGGTTTTTGCGCTCGTGGGAGAAAATCACTATACGGACCCTCAATTTTGGATAAGGGGTAACCTAATTACTAAGGGGTGACCCATTTCCAGGCAGCTGCTAAAGGGACACCGGATCTGGATAGGGGGACACCCTTCTTCACGTTTAAAACAGAATTTTGGCGGGAAAGGACTTTGCAGCGGAACTGATATTAGGGTTCGATTTTATGGACGAATTAGAAGTAGATTCAATTGCTGGATTTGTTACGAATGGGCTATAATTAACTAAACAGGCCTGGTGAGGTTGCTGGACGGTATCAAATTTGGCTAGGAGCCGAGTTTGGAAGTAAACAGGACGTTGAGTTATTATCGGCTTTTCTGGAGAAAATAATCAAGGAAGTTACGTGTGAAAGTGCAGTCAATATTCTCCTAATATTCATACACATCAATATGGAAAGTTAAGAGTAACTCAGCGCGTAAGGAAGAGGAAAAATAGCAGATATTCGTGACCTGTAGTTGAAGAGAAGACCGAGACTTGAGGGAAAGGAAAAAGGGAGATAAACTCAGATTTAAGCGAGTTATTTGGAGCTGTGAAGTATATAAGAGGTGGAGAGAGGTGAGAGAAGATTGTCGAGAGTTTGGGGAGGTTTGGAGGCGAGCAGAGAGGCGCAGGAGGAGTTGCAGAGAAGTTACCTGCTGCTGCTGCTGCCATTAACACGCCTGAAGAACACGAAGAACGGACTCTCAGCAGCAGTCGTTTATCAACAGCAACATCGACTGTCGAGTGTGGGTCGTAGTTCTTCAACGACAACAGCAACTCAGCTCTGTCGTTGATTCTGGACGTCTTCTGTGGGTCGCATAGTTCTGTTTTACATCAATTTCTTGTATTTCTCTTCATTGTAAAACAATTTTGAGCATCAATGAAATATTTTGAGAGCATTTTTACTATGATGAGTTAAACCCCAACACTGGGGCGACGGAGGAGGCCGAGCTTCATAAATGGGTAATTTTATTAATTCTTTTTAAGACTTTTGCATTAAAAATTAATTGAAATATGATTTGATTAAATTGGGTGTTATTTGATTAGATGGGTCATGCTTAGCTTAGGTGATTTGATGTTCCATGCTTAACATTTACAACCAATGTTTTGAGAATCGACTTTGGCAAAATAAGAGTCTATATATGTTTTGAGCTATTATTGTTGAGAATAAATCATTAAGCCTTATGTTATGAAGATTGGCCGAATCATTAGTCCCAGTACCTCTCTACCAATTTGTCAATATTTGTATATATATTTTTAAATCTAAAAATCCATTACCTTCACAAGTTCGAGTTTGAACGATACCCCTTATCATCATTACTACAACCACCAAAAAATCTTTTATCAAAATGGCGCTGCCGACGCGGACCTGTGTTTAGTTAGCATTTTTTTTAGATTTTTATTATTTTTATTATTTTTGTTCTTCTTTACGTTTTTGTTTTTTTTTTTGTTTCCTTGCATATTTTTGAAGATTGAAGCTAAAGACAATTTTGCCAAAGCTTGTGGTGATTTACTTAAAGTTTGGGAGCGAAAAGCATAGCTAAAGGAGCGAAAGAAGAAGAATTTTATTTATTTATTTTGATAAAAAGAGAGAAAAAAAAAGAGAGACATTTTTTTTGTAATTTTTTTTTTTTTTTTATTAGACTTTCTTTTCTTTTCTTTTGTATTTTTTTTTATGGACTTTGGACATTAATTTTGGGACATTTTTATTTTTATTTTTAAACCCTACGGAAGGGTACCCTTAAATATAAACTGTTTGCAGGGAAGGACGACGATTACAATATCGTCTCGGACCCTCGGGTTCGCACACGGCATAGGAGTCGTGGCCCGAGTCGACGACAACGGTTCATCCCCCGTCTGGTACGGGAGGTAAGTCCAATCGAAACACCCGCGAATCTCCTGCAAGCGGATTACTGTCTGCCTTAAGGTGATAATTGTTTGAGGACGAACCGGACTGTCTTTATTTTCCTAGTAAAGGGCAAGGCCTTGCCTAAACAAGATAAGGGTTCGGATTTCATCACCGTTCCCTTCTTGCCCGCCTTAGGAAAACGAAACCTAACGCGAACCCAAGCTTAAAATTTGGAATAGAACGAGACCGATAGGGTAACGAGCTTAATAGGAAACTCGTTCGAAAAATATTGGTTGCTCTTTAAGCACACTCCAAAGTTCATGATGGTTTCTGTGAGTTGAATGCGTGACTGCGCCGCCTTGTGATAGCGGTGAGGCCTTGGGTATCAAAGCTCCACTGAGCTTCCCTCGCCTCAATTCAACTTACTTTGACTCGGAGTGATTCAGAGGGGTTTGCTCAAATTGCAACGAATTCCCTTTCGAAAGATAGAAGCTGGTCTAGAAACAATCTAAGTGGAGCCATCATGCTTTTTGTTTGCTAGAAATCTTTAGGTTTGCTTTGGTGGAGTCGAGTCGGCCTTGTTTGTGATTGTATAAATCCCTCTGTAGTTTATATTTCTTCGGTGATGAATCCTTTTGAGGAGACGCCACCTGCGATGACGTTGCGAGAATATATGTCTAGAAATTCTCGTTATCAAGAGACGTCTTCGGAAATGACTCTTGGTGAATATATGCGTGGGCAGCGATATATGGATACTCCAACTTTTATTGAGGAATCACCTCTAACGATCTATGAGAAATATTATAAACATAGACCATGTAGTTTGGAACAAAGATTGAGAATTCTTGAATTTCAAAAATTGTATCATGATGATGAGGATAGTGATGATGAAGAATCTGAAATATGTGGGAATAGTGATCAGGAATTTGTTACCCCAGTTGAGCCTTATAATGATTATATTATTTCTGGTTCAGATCCTAATAATTTTAAAAATTATTCACCTATTCAAAAGGACGAGGATTTGACTAGAGATACCCCCGTTTCAGACGATGTAGTATGTCCTGTTTACGAAACCGATGATGGTTTAGAGGAACCAGTTTATCTTGAGATCGAGTCAAACGATTTAGAAACAATAGTCTTAGATGAACTCGTAGAGATTAGCGAGGATGAACCTGACTTAGAAAAATCAATTCCGACCTAGAAATTAGGGTGGTTATGACCAGTCTATCTAGAGACGTCGAAAACTCTAAGTTTGGGGGTGAGTATCATTCTCCATGTGCTTTAACTCTTAGTAAGGTCCCTCACTTGGGACTTGACATCAATGCCTCAACCATCTTACAAGATTATCTTCATAATCGTTTTCCAGAACCTAATGATATCCAACAAGAGTCTCAACTGTTAGAAACCCATCCTCTGGTTGATGTGGTTAACCCAGGCAATAATACCAAGATTGATTTTGTTTTCCCACCAAATAGTTTTCTTCCATATGTGGGAACATATAGATTTCAAATGTGTCGAATATTAAGTTGTGAGACTAAACCTAAATGCTTTAGGAAATTAGAATCGACACATTTGCTTAAGAATGACCACTACTCTCACTGTGGTCAATTATATAAGTCAAACCTGATTGACTTAAAGGATCCTCAGTTATTTAGGTTATTATTATTTTGTGATTCTAAGTTCTTATTTGAGTTTTTCCAGACTCTAGGACCTAATAATTTGGATCCAACCTATGAGGAAATGCATCCGAGGAAAATATTTTATTTAGACCCTTTCATAGAACCTGAACCTGAACCGCAATTAGATATAAATATCTTAATCAGGAAACTAGATAAGGGCATGTTATTCTTGTTCACTTTCTTGGGTTATTGTAGTTTCCTCTGGTCAGCTCTTTTTCGTTTTGAAGACCCACAATTATTTCGACTGTTACTTTATGGTTCGAGTTGACTAATCCTTTCCTAAGTCTGGCTGAAGACTTTAAACTTAGCACTTCTTGGGAGGTAACCCAATATTCTTGCAACACGGTAATATCTTTCCTTATCTCTTTTGCTTCAAATGGTAACAGTTTCTCCTTGTTCATGCTTTTAATTTCATCTTAGAACATTGAGGACAATGTTAGATTTAAGTTTGGGGGTATGGGAGAAACTTTTTAGTTGCAGTATGAATAAATAAACTCCAGAGCTTAGAAATTTATGCCTATTTAGGATTGCACTAACTAATCTAAGTGGATGGAAGCATTTTGGTTGTAGGAGTTTGAGGAACCAATCTGATTAGATGGAAACATCTAAAGAGTCTATTCATAAAAGCACAGAGCTCAGGTGTTAGAAATAACATGATAGTTTCACCATATCTCGTTGAGTCCTTTTCACTTCTATTTTTATTTTATTTTGTTTTTAAACTATGTTTCTCTAAGTGATAGGTGGGGCCCACGATTCAAGTTGTTACCAATGCTAGGGTGAATTAGAGTGATTGAGATACCATGAAAAAAAAAAAAAAAAAAAGTTGAAAAAGAAAAAGAGATGAAAAAAAAAAAAGAAAAAAAAAAAAAAAAAAAAAGAAAGAAAGAAATTGAGACCAGACCATTTGACCAAAAGGAATAAATTCAATAAAGTCGACCACTGGTACCCTTGTATATGCCAGTTGTGTTGACCTAGAGTTAGGTTATCGACCACTGGTACCCTTGTATATGCCAGTGTATTGATATTAATCAGACTAGTATCTCAATCCATTAGGATAGGTTCATTTTGGCGGAGGCCTTCAGACAGATATGGGAAACGCCGTTCACTTAGTAAACATCAAAACCATCTATGTTTTTCTATATCCATCTCTTAATCTTTCCATGTGATTATTTTGACTCCGAATATGATGTCCATAGTGCAACTATCTGAGTAGAGCTCTGTCACTTTATATCAATTTTAGTATGCTTGAGTGCAAACTCGTGTACAACAATTGGAATTTCGCATCAGGGTACTTCTTCCTGTAGTCAATAAGTATGCCAACCAAGGAGATTCTTTAGTGCCTTCCAAGGTTCTGCGTAGATAGCTAAGGTCTGGAGTACAGGTTTTGTGGGTGTATCTCTGGTAAGCCCTCCCGAGACTATAACTCGGCCACTAGGGCCACCTAGGGGTTTAAAGGCTTATTGCATACGCTAAATGCAATCGACGATGCCTGCGACAGTGAGTTAGGATTTTATTTTGTAGTTTTGATTTGCTCGGGACTAGCAAATAATAAGTTTGGGGGTATTTGATAGACGCATTTATGTGTCTAATATAACCCAATTGTATATTGTGTTAGTACCCATTTTTGTACTTATTATGGTTTTTTATGTCCCTGTAGGTATTTCTGGAGAAATAAGCTTTTGCGGCGAAATTGGCTAAAAAAATGGTTTTTGCGCTCGTGGGAGAAAATCACTATACGGACCCTCAATTTTGGATAAGGGGTAACCTAATTACTAAGGGGTGATCCATTTCCAGGCAGCTTCTAAAGGGACACCGGAGCTGGATAGGGGGACACCCTTCTTCACGTTTAAAACAGAATTTTGGCGGGAAAGGACTTTGCAGCGGAACTGATATTAGGGTTCGATTTTATGGACGAATTAGAAGTATATTCAATTGCTGGATTTGTTACGAATGGGCTATAATTAACTAAACAGGCCTGGTGAGGTTGCTGGACGGTATCAAATTTGGCTAGGAGCCGAGTTTGGAAGTAAACAGGACGTTGAGTTATTATCGGCTTTTCTGGAGAAAATAATCAAGGAAGTTACGTGTGAAAGTGCAGTCAATATTCTCCTAATATTCATACACATCAATATGGAAAGTTAAGAGTAACTCAGCGCGTAAGGAAGAGGAAAAATAGCAGATATTCGTGACCTGTAGTTGAAGAGAAGACCGAGACTTGAGGGAAAGGAAAAAGGGAGATAAACTCAGATTTAAGCGAGTTATTTGGAGCTGTGAAGTATATAAGAGGTGGAGAGAGGTGAGAGAAGATTGTCGAGAGTTTGGGGAGGTTTGGAGGCGAGCAGAGAGGCGCAGGAGGAGTTGCAGAGAAGTTACCTGCTGCTGCTGCTGCCATTAACACGCCTGAAGAACACGAAGAACGGACTCTCAGCAGCAGCCGTTTATCAACAGCAACATCGACTGTCGAGTGTGGGTCGTAGTTCTTCAACGACAACAGCAACTCAGCTCTGTCGTTGATTCTGGACGTCTTCTGTGGGTCGCATAGTTCTGTTTTACATCAATTTCTTGTATTTCTCTTCATTGTAAAACACTTTTGAGCATCAATGAAATATTTTGAGAGCATTTTTACTATGATGAGTTAAACCCCAACACTGGGGCGACGGAGGAGGCCGAGCTTCATAAATGGGTAATTTTATTAATTCTTTTTAAGACTTTTGCATTAAAAATTAATTGAAATATGATTTGATTAAATTGGGTGTTATTTGATTAGATGGGTCATGCTTAGCTTAGGTGATTTGATGTTCCATGCTTAACATTTACAACCAATGTTTTGAGAATCGACTTTGGCAAAATAAGAGTCCATATATGTTTTGAGCTATTATTGTTGAGAATAAATCATTAAGCCTTATGTTATGAAGATTGGCCGAATCATTAGTCCCAGTACCTCTCTACCAATTTGTCAATATTTGTATATATATATTTTTAAATCTAAAAATCCATTACCTTCACAAGTTCGAGTTTGAACGATACCCCTTATCATCATTACTACAACCACCAAAAAATCTTTTATCAATGACCAAGAAATAATATAATCACCCATAAAGACTACATATCCAGAAGTGAATCTTCTTGTGCAAGGGCAATCAGCCCAATCTGAATCAGTATATGCCAATAAAGAATGAATATCACATTTCTTTAAAGATATACCAGTACCCAATGTCCCTTTTAAGTACCTTAGAATCCTCTTGACAAGTAACATATGTTGATCAGTTGGTGCATGCATAAATTGAGAAACATAATTCACACCATAACATATGTCAGGTCTGGTATGAGTAAGATACTGAGGACGGCCAACTATTGTTCTGTATTTTAAATGATCAGACAACAAATTTCTATCATGAGTTGAACATCTTTTACATTTTTCCACTGGTGTCACAAGGCTTACATTCAAGCATCTTTTCCTTGCTTAATAATTCTACAGCGTACTTATGTTGTGTCAAGATAAAATTATCTGTAGACCTAGAGACCTCAGTACCCATAAAATAATAAAGATCCCCTAAATCCTTCACAAAAAATTCCTTACTCAACGCCAAAGTCAGGTTATCAATAAGAAGAGTAGAGATTTTAGTTAACAAAATATCATCTACATGCAATAACAACACCAGCATATCTTACTCAGTCGTATAAGTAAACATAGAGTGATTATTTATAGAATTTCGAAAACCATATCGAAGTAAAAAAAAAAAGCACTAAGTCTGTGAAACCAAGCCTTTTTTGTCTGTTTCAGACCATATAATGACTTCTTAATATGACATACATGATCAGGAAATTCTGGATATGTAAATCCTAGAGGTTGCTTCATAAAGACATCTTCAGATAAGTATTCGTGCAAAATGCATTATACACATCTAGTTGTTTTACTACCCAACCATTAGTGATAGCTAAAGTAAGAACCATTCTAACAGTTGTGATTTAACAGCTGAAGAAAAAGTCTCTCCAAAACTCAAATCTATCTTTTTGATTATAATCTTGCGCAACTAATCTTGACTTAACTCTATCTACACTCCCATCAGCCTTAAGTTTTACTTTGTAGATCCACTTACAACCAAGAATATTGATATGTGGTTCTGGTTTTATATAAGTCTATGTCTCATTCATCCTAGGAGCCTTAATTTTATCTTTCATTGATCCAACCCGTTTCACACTTTTACATGCCTCCTTGAATGATGTTGACTCAAAAGTGGTATCCAATAAAACAAGTATAAGCATTGGGAACAAGAGGTTTGACTGAATGATTTAAGACGAAGTCAAGGAATTGTTTTTGTTTTGAAATACCCCTCATAGACCTAGTGATAACATGATTAGGAGAAGCATAAGGGATGAGAGCAGAATCTGAAGATTCTAAATCATAATTTGTTGGAACATTTACATCAGTAGAAGAGACAGATGAAGATGATAAAGATGCATAATATAAAGAAGTCTCATCAAAGATTACACGCCTAGAGATATGAAGTTTCCTAGAGACGGTATTAAAACATTTGTATCCCTTATGCATAGAGTCATATCCAATAAAGACACATTTTAACGATTTAGGGGACAACTTATTAGTTCTGTAATGTCCAAGACAAGGAAAAAAATTAAGCCAAAAACTCTCAAGGAATAATAGTCAGGTTGTGCTTGAAAAAGAACTTCATAAGGAGATTTCATGGATAAAATAGGTGCAGGAGTTTTATTAATAAAAAAAATTGTAGCAAGAAAAGCATCACACCAAAAAGATTTTGGACAAGAAGAATGAAAAAGAAGAGTATTACCCATTTCAATGACATGCCTATGTTTTCTTTCTGTTAACCCATTTTGAAATGGTGTATTTGGACAAGAGAATCTAAGTTGAATACTATTAGAGTCAAGAAATTGTTTGAAAACACCTTTAGCAAGCTCACATGCATTATCAGTCTGGAAATAAAAAAATTTAGTAGAGAACAAGTTTTAAGTAAGTGTTTTGAAATGAGTAAAACAATGTAGAGCATCAGTTTTCAGTTTCATATGATAAATCTAGTAAAACCTACTGGCATCATCGGTAAACACTATGTAATATCTATATCCAGCATAAGAAAATATTGGAGATGGACCTCAAACATCATAATGAATAATAGTTAAAGGAATTGATTCATCATGAGATTTTGAGAGATGAAATTGAAGCTTCTTACTTTTGACAATCTGACATAGATGACATAGAGAATCAGAAGTTTCAGAATTAATAGTAATTGACTTGTTTGAACTCAAATGATGTATAATTTTCTTAGATGAATGTCCTAATATATTTTTCCAAATAGATGGAGAAGCAATGATAGTAGAAAATGATGTAAATGAAGTATTTGACTGAAAAGGAAAATTTTGAATTGGATTAATCATTCTACCCTGAGCCAAAATAGCATGTGAACTTGAATCCCTAATCTCATAGCTCCATGGATCAAATGCAAAATAACAACAATTATCTCTAGTAAATTGACCAACTGATAATAAGTTCTGAGCAATTTCAGGAACTAGCAGAATGTTGTCTAACTTAAAACCAATAGTAGATGTGTGTAATGTAGAGCTACCAGTTTGAGATATGGAAATTTTCTTACCATATATTACCAACCACAACCTTGTCTGAACCATTGTAAGTAGAAGTATGATGAAGTATAACTTTATCTCCAGTCATTTGGCGAGAAGACCCTGAATCAAAAATCCAAGTTGTAGAAGAAGAGCCAGAAGAATCATCATAAATATCAGAAAAATTAATATGAATTTTACCACTAAAAGCTTGTTCTACACTCTGAACACTTATAATATTAGAAGATTCATTAGTCACTGGTGGGTGATACCTAAAAATGCATCTACTAGACACTCCATTGTTAAGAAGTCAACAAACGGTTTTCTTGTAGCACCGTCTGAAGTATCTCCAGTAGAACTAGTAGAGCCATCATTACTCTTGAAAGTACCATTATTCTTGTAAAAGTTACCACCATCCTTGGAATTCTTGGATATATTCTTACCATTTTTACTTCTATTAGAAGTACTTCTTCCAAAGAATGTTGTAGGATTAGAAGTATCAAAACTAGCTCCAGTAGTCTCATGTTCTTGATCATTTAGCCATTGCTCATGAGTTAATAAGCGAGCCTTCAATTCACCAAAAGAATATGAAATTTCACGATTTTGAGCTGCTACCACAAAAGTTTCATAATCCCTACCAAGTCCATTTAGGGAATGTATCATAAAATTTACATCACAAACTCTATCATTTAATGTTGCCAGAGAATCAACAATTGATTTTAGACTGTGTAAGTAAGTACAAATCGACTGAGTTCTTCTTCTTAATCCATGCAATTGATTGCGTAGCATATTTCTTCTTGCTATAAATTGGGATCTAAAACTAGATTCAAGATATTGCCATATTTTTCTAGCAGAAGACATTCCAAGAACATCTCCTGAGATTGTTGGTGTAAATGCTGCCTTTAAACAACTCACTACAAATCTATCTGCTTTTTTCCAATACATCCATCTCGGATTAACACTTAAAAGACCATTAATCGAAACTTCAAATGGAGGTTCAATAATTTCACCATTAACATAGCCATAAAGATTAGTGGGGATCAATACAGACTCAAATTGATCACGCCAAAGCAAGAAATTTGTATGATGTAGTTTTAATGTGATGAAATTACCTATATTGTTAGAAGGTAAAGGAAAATAACCAGAATCTCCATTACTAGAAGTATCACCAACGGAAGAAGTACCACCCTCTTGATTTAAAATATTTGAAGAATTGAGAGTATTATTCATCATACCTCCAGTATTCGACATTGGTTTTGGTCCAAATTTGAGATTTGATGTTGCAAGAATTGATAAAGAAGTACAAGATCTCAGGAAACCAGAAGATGAAGATTTGTAGATAGAATAAAAATAGAAAAAAGAAGATTAGAAAGTTATTGAATACGTATTTGATCTGAAAATTTGTGATTGAATCACAACTCTGAGTGAAAAATTTTAAAAATTGTTGCAGAGAAGTATTCACGGACCGACCTCAATGATACCATGTGAAAGATATAAAATTGTAATATTATTACAAAAGCAATATAGTTTTCGGTGCTAGACACGGAAAACAAAATTGAACTCGCAGCGCACGATCAAAATTGAACTCGCAGCTTCCGGACTATCGGATTTTAAAGATGTGACATCAACAAACCGAAGAATTAACTACGGTAACGCTACCGATTTTTTTGAACGACACATATGTCTTCCACTTTTTCTAATACCCCGAGATGTTGAAAGTCGTTCCCTTGTATGGTCCTGCTATGAGGGAGTCCCTCAACCTTGTTGTAAGTAATCCTGCCCCGGCTAATTATTTATTTTATTTCTTCCCGATTTGTAGCCTGACCCGATGTGTTCCTAGGCCGAGAACCAAAGGCTTCTCGAGGCTTCCATCCGTTAAAAGGAGCTGGAGAAAATGGCCCGTCTTTGGACCCAGATTCAAGGAGAGCAAGAGCGATCTCGAGAAATCGAGAGGCAGTTGAATGATGCTAAGGGTACGTCGCTTAATCCTTCTGTTTTTGATTGATGATGTAGTGCCAATATCCTGAATCTAATGTTATCTTTTAGCCGAGATATCTAGCTTAGAACGAGATTCTGCTTCCGAATTGCGTTGTTTATCTAGAAAACTAAGGGATGAAGAAGGTCATGTGGCTACACTCCAACAAAATATTTATAACAAGGATGGTAAAATTGACCGCCAGGCCTCCGAGATTAAAGAACTTCGATCCGAGCTCACTCGCTATCAAAGATTCGAATATGTGCCTGAAGAGATAGATAACTTCCGCTCCGAGTTATCCCGCTTGCAAAGAGTTGATGCTGACAGATTCCTGCTGGTTGAGAATTTATAGGGTCAGTGTAACTCGCTACGACTTCAAAACAGGGATCTTCACTCCGATCGCAAACGTTTCTCCCGATTGAAAGATGAGTCCGAGATTTCTGCCCAGCATATAAGGAATAAACTTCTCGGGTATGATCAAATGAGTCAAGACTTAAAATGGACTCAGATTCAGTTGTCGGGTCTTCAAATAGCTCATCAGTGTCAACAGGCTTCATCCAGTGAGCATAAGAAGCATTGCCCCTCGAATGAGTTTAATGAACAGAAATATGATGAGTTGGTTCTCAAGATAAGTGAGATGAGGTTTCTCTTTTGAAATCCAAAGAAACCTTAAAATTAGTTTTACCCACGCTCACAGGTCCTTAAGCATGCTTTATTCTTATTTTCTTGTCGCTCTATCTTATTGTTTTCTCGGGTTGTAATCACTTTATGTTTTTGTTTTCTGTAGCCGAACAAGGGAAAGTCCAAGATTTGGAGGAGCAGATCCAAATGAAGCCGAATGGAGTTATTTAATTTGAACACCAAGCTTAATGATGCTGATGCTGAATTGACTCGCCAACTGGATGAGGAGAAAAAGAAGCATGAGAATGAGCTCACTGAGAAAGTCAAGGAAGGCGTGAATGAGTTCATAAGCATGAGGAAATCTAAACTCGCCGGGAAGAGTGCCGTATCGGGATCGACCAATCTTGAAGAATAGTTTCTGCCTTTTGCAGTGTTGCGCCACTACTGTGCCCCTTCTCTCAGGCTGTAATTTACGTTTTGCTTGAACACCTTTGAGTTTTGGATTATATGTTATTTTGGGGTGTTGCGTCACCGATAAGTACCTCCCTCCTTGAGACTTATAGCTTTCAACAATGTTTCACATTTATCTTTTATGAATAGTCGTTCATAACATTTGCACTTCACTATCCTGCATTTATGGTTTGAAGTATATGTTAGTATAAATTCCATGTCTGTCAAACACACTCAACAGGGAGGGTCATCGGGCCCAATTCCATGTCCCAATTGAGGTATCTCATCATTGCGATTTTCATCCAACTGGAGTGTATTAGGTTTTTTCTAAATCCCACGTCCCGATCATCCTAGGCTTTCCAGCAATCGGTCATCTTGGATCAAGTGAGACTGGTCACTTGAGATGGGAGCGACTTGTAGATGTTTCTAGGTCGCTCGGTTACTAGGAACTCATGTCCTGGTAACCTTTGCTTACTGGTTTCCAACCATCAGAACCCTTAGATTACCTCAGCACTTGCACACTGCCATCGCCCCGAGTTCAAATAGTCCGTCGAGTGTAAGTCGCCTCGTCACTTGAACATTTTCATAGCCCCCAGTTCGAAAAGACCATTCGAGTGTAAGTCACCTCGGCACTTTCACATTGCCATAGCCCCGAGTAAAAATGACCATTAGTCGCTTATGGAATTTTTCTTTATCTATCTCATGGATGATACAGGGATTTAAATGACGAGGTATCATACCTGAGCTTTCACCTCTCATGGGTGGTATAGCTTCAAATGTTGTGTGTCCCATGGTCGCTTTTCCGGAGTTTCGTCGGGTTTCAGTATCTTATACGCACCTTCTCCAACTTTCGATACAATAGTGTATGGCCCACCCCACTTGGCTGCCAATTTCCCGGTTTTTTTATCTCGTTCATATTTAGGTAATTCTTTCAACACTAATTGCCCCGGGTGAAATTCTCTCGAACGAACTTTCTTGTTGTATTCACGTTGTAGTCGCCTTTGGTAGTTCTCCATTTTTTGTAGAGCCATTTCTCTTGTTTCTTCCAAGTAATCAAGTTTAGTTAGGATCAAATCCGATGATATATTTCGTCTCCATTCTTCAGTTCTTGTAGTGGGTATCATTGCCTCAGTTGGGAGAATTGCTTCGGTTTCATATGTGAGCATAAAGGGTGAGAGACCCGTCGCTTCCCTTCGGGTTGTTCGATAGGCCCATAGGACGTTGTGTAGTTCCTCACACTACTCGCCATACTCCCAATCCAGCTTCTTTTTCAAGTTGTCGGCTATTGTCTTGTTGGTGATCTTTGCTTGCCAATTATTCTGTGGGTAAATGGGTGTAGCTTTACTTTTTCTGATCTGGTAGGTGTTGAATAACATGTCAATATTTTTTCCTTGTAATTGTTACCCATTATCCGACACGATAGCGGCCGGAATTCTGAAGCGACAAATAATATGCTCGAAGATGAACCGAAATACATCCATATCCCGAATATGCCTTAATGTTGCAGCTTCAACCCATTTGGTGAAGTAGTCTGTTGCTACTACCAAATACTTTCTTTGTCCCAACCCGACATGTAGCATCCCAACAATGTCAATACCCCATTTAGCGAAGGGCCACAGACTCACTACCGAGTTCAAGGATACAGATGGTGCATGTATTTTCTTTCCGAACTTTTGACATTCATCACATATCTTAGCCATGTGCTTCGCATCTTCATTCATGTACGTCCAGAAATATCCTATTATTTTTTTTGCTCTCGCCAACAGACTTCGTCCTGAGCTATGATTACCCGCGCCGCCATATGTAACTCGTTCAAGATCAAATATCCTTCCTCTTTTCTCAAGCACCTTAACAGTGGACCCAAATATATAGGGCTGTCAATATACTTCCGAAATCCGAAATCCGTTTCCGAAAATTCGACATCCTATAGGATTTTATCTGATTTCTCGGATTTTGGATTTCGGAACCGGATATGTTATCGGATATGTCCACTTAACCTTATCAGAACCGGATGAGGCTCATTCCATTAGGATAATATCCGACATCTGATAGCCTAGTTGTGTACTTGTAATTTCTGACCCCTAGGAATTATCTATTGAGAATAACCTCATTATTCCCAATATCGATCTAGACTCATTACTCTTTAATCTTCTCTTAACATTTTTTTATTCTCAAGTTTCAACACATAAAGTATCAAAGTACTGGTTAAATTAGAGAAAGATCAAGAGAGATCGATAGATCGAGAGACAGGGTCAGAGATTAGAGAATATAGAACGATAGATGGTCAGAAGTAAGTAATGATTAATATTTCCAAATAATGTTTTGGTTTTTTTATCTCGATTACTGAGGTTGCATGTTTAATGTTTGATGTTTAATGTTTTTCCATGTTTAATGTTCTATAGAGAGGAACAAAGAAATTAGGGATTCGATTTTTGATTTTGATTATAGTGTTTGAATACAAAAATTAGGGTTTCGATTTTCTAAGAAGATGTTGATCGTTGTTCCTCACCCCCTGGAAATCAAATTAGTGAGACCCATGTTCTCAAGTTTCAAGATGATTTTCCTAATTTCGGTTTTGGGTTTGCTGGAATTGAAATGGGTAGTACTGATTGTATTCAAGAGGAATTAAAAGTGGAAGAACAAGAAACAGAGGAAGAGAAGGAGAAGGAACATAATAGTGAAGAAGTACAAAAACTATAGGAAGAATTAATGGCGTATGAATCATATATGAAATTCTATCAAATTCCTTATCTTAACGGTGGTAGTAGTTTTGACAACCCAATATTGTTTCAAGTATTGTTCAAGAGAGTTTAGTGGATGATGTTTCTGGTTCTTTACAATTATGGAGTTTCTAATGATGATGTTAATTTTAACTAATTAGCTTCAATTTTTCATCGATGTTTTTTATGTAAATGTTGTTTATTTCGCCAGAAACCGGATTTTATCGGAAAAAATCCGTATCCGATAAGTTAGCCTAACGGAATCAGATTAGGATTTTTGGATTACGTCGGATGTTATCGGATGTCGGATTTTCGATAATACTTAACCTTAACGGATTGGTCAAAATCCGCCGGATTTTTACCCGTTGAAACCCCTACAAATATGATCTTTTTTACAATATGCCTTCCCTAAGCTCATAAAATGTTGCTTTACTTTTAATTTTTTTAGCTTGGGGTCATCTTTTTGGTAATATTCCCGACTCTAGATATTGGTGAATTGGCTTCGCTAATCTCCCGCTTCATACCTATCGGCTGTAGCAGTAACAATTTGTACTTTTATACCCTCCTTCGGGTATTGATGGAGCTAACACTCTCCCAATTCGAATAGCTTCTATGGTCGGATCTGTTAGCATAGACGCGATATATGCCAGGGCATCCGCGTGACGATTGTCTCTTCTACAGATGTGTCGAAACTTGATGTTGGGAATTTGATCGATGTAGAATTTTTCCAATTTCCAGTATTTCTGAAGTATCGGGTTAACAATATTTCTCCACTAATTTTCCTAACTAACAGCTGCGAGTCACTGGTAAGTCTTACTTCTTCAAGCCCCAACTCTATAATTAGTCACAGAGCATGTATCACTGCTTCATATTCGGTGGCATTGTTAGTTGCTTCGAACTCGAGTCTAAAAGAATGAATTATCTTTCTTCCTTTCGGTGTTGTGAAGACCAACCCCAATCTTGAGCTATCTTTATTTGATGATCCGTCAGTAAACACCTCCCATCGTGTCGGGATGCATGTCTCGAGAAGGTCGGAGGGGTCGTCCCTATCTTCTTCCATACCGGGAATACCCTCTACTTCTTCTTCCTCACCTAGAGGGAAATCACCGCTACCGTCTGTGCTTTGATCGCTGTCCTTATTTTAAAAGACATCAAACTGTTTGATTTGAGCACTCCATTGGGATATCCAAACCGATATTGCAGAGCTGTCTAGTACCGATTCGATAGAAGATTTTGTTAGCACCCTAATTTTGTGAGCCTGAAAGTATGTCCACAGTTTATGTGTTTCAAATACTAACACGAGTATCAATTGCTCTATTTAGTATAATTCTTCTCTGCGGGCTCACGGTCTTACTAATGAAGTATACCGATTTTTCTTCCATTCCCACATTCTTGACTGATGCAGTTTTTACAAGTGGTAAGAAAGGATTCGATACTCAGACTCTTTTTAAAGATTTGGTTTTTGATTTTTAAAAGAAAAATACTAAGATGAACTAATTTAATTTTGATTTTTTGGTTACCAAGGAGAGAAGATTCTAGGGTTTTGGATTCCACTACTTCCAATATTTGTAAACTCAATAACAATTTCTTTGACAAGTACTCATACTTTACTCAAAACAATTTCGAACCCAATCTCATGCTTTGGAAGATGTAACGTTACAAGCTCTTTTTATGACTCTCGTCGCTATTCTAAGGCCTAATTTTCCTTCGCTTATAAAAGATCGATAGCTAAACTACCCAAAACAATTAATATGAAGCATGTAAAGAAGATAATTTTTTTAATAATTTTAAAGCACAAAAATGGAGTAATTGTCAAAGAAAATAATTACTAAAATTTACGCATCGAAACTAACTTCTTCCAAAACCCTAGAAAAGAAATTTAGCTACTCATTGTATTAAAAATAATGAAATTCTGCTTACAACGATTTTTAGTCGCTAAAGGTATTCAGCCACAAAAGTGTTGAAATAGTTCAATTGCGGAAGAGCTACTGCAGCTAAAACAATGTACGATATTGTTCTTCTGTGGTTGAATATAAGACTGCTTCTGCAACTATTTTTGACGGGCTATGTTCTTTGTGTTCTTGAGTTTTGCAGTAGCAAGTAACTTTCTGAAACTCACAAAAATTTCGATCCTAAGCCTCTATTTTTTCCCAGACTCTCTGTATCCCTGTCTACAGCTCCCAACACCTCTTTATATACGCAATAACATCATAAATCCAGAAAATCTCTTGCTTTTCCTCCTCCGAAAGCATAAATTTCAACTGCCAAAATCCCTGTGTGATAGAAACAAATCCTACATATTATATTCTCACCTTCCACTCCATGAAACTTCCAGAGTTAAATCCAAAAATATCCCATAAACTAACTCCTCTCTGTTTCATGGAAAAATTCTTATTATACCGAGATTTGCTCATTCTTTTAGCTCCAATACACGTCATTATTCCTTGTTGATTAGGTAACAATGTAACCAGATTGTAGAACCCTTTAAACTCTCACAAACTCGAAGCAACAGAGACTCGTGGATATTTCTTCCCCTGTTTTTCTTCAATGAGGTGATTCAGCCCTATTCTTTCGAATCCGGAAGATATACCAATCATGTTTAGATATAACATGCCCGTACAAGTCCAAAACCGAGATTGAGTCTCACCAAAAGTCCTCCAGTTCTCTAGCAAAACTTTACGTGGAAAGAACATACCTAAGAGTAATATTATAAATTCATGACTTCAGCCAATTACAACTGAATCTCAGCCCATTACCAGCCCTGTTTAGTTCATTAGAGCAAATCCAATTAATTTGATCGATCGAGTATGCCTCTAACAGCTCCAAATATTGAACCCTAACTTTCCCGGTGACTGCAACAAATTTTTTTGATTATCCAGCCAATTTCAGACGAATCAAACACCATTACCATCTCTTCTAAGCTCAAGGAAGTAGACCCACAAAATTTCAGCGATTGAATCTCAGTAGAACAGCTTCAATTCTACAACCCTAATCCCATTTTTCCAGCCAAATTTCAGTTTCAAAAGGTTGAAGATGAGGTCACTCCTTATCCAGTTCCGGTATCCCTTTAGCAATTTGGGGTACATTTACCAATTCCTGGGGTACGAATAGCAATTTGTAGTGTACAAAGATAAATTTTGCGCTGTGAATAGTGAAAACTCCTGGGTGCCTTTATCAACTCCTCCGGGTGCCGTCAGTGCTTTCTCTCGTGAGTTCAAATGCCAAAAATACACCACTTCTTCGAATTCTTCCACCAACAGCAGCCGTCTCTTACCTCTCAAATCCACTTTTTCTCTTCAATTTCTCTTCATCACTAAAGCTTCCATGCTTTTTGGACATAACTTGCATCACTAAGACATTGACATAATCGGTTGAATGCCATTGTGATTATGTATGAGTATAAGGTGAGGATTTCATCCTAGGAAACAATGTTCTACATGTGTTTTAAGGAAATAAGTTCATAAAATTGTTTATGAATCGAAAAGGAAATCGCCACGCGTTACTAGGAACATCCAATATGTGTGATTTAGTATAACCACTCACGACTTGTTTGTGTTCTTGGTACAACTATTCACAAAGGCCTGACTTATGTATTGGGATGACTTTTATTAGTGAAAGCGATCTTAGGTAATCACCTGAGATGGTATGATCGAGTTTGTGATTTGTGTATGACCGACTCTGGTTAAAGGGGAACCGATCCTAGTAAGAGGTGCAAGACATCACAAAGGGGAATCGATCCTATGAACATGTGCAACACGTTTTTAGGCAAAGGGGAACCGATCCTATGGATATGTGCAACACATAAAAGTTAGATACCATAAACATGTGGGGAACCGATCCTATGGACATGTGCATCAAGGGGGAACCGATCCTCTGAACATGTGCAGTCGGCTACAAAAAGTCCCAATCAAATCCGAGTACGTTTTGTGTTTTGAACACAAAAAATTATCCAAAAATATCTTTTCAAATTTTCCATTATTCTAGAAATATTAGAGATACCGAAAATATATTTGGTTAATGTGTAAGGATGTCGACACACTTTGAACTCGTGCAATAATGTTTATATTTTATTGTTCAAAGTTATTCCTTAATAGCTAAGGGAAGAGAATCCCAGGTTCGAAACATAAATAAGTTAAGAATCTTTTAATTAAGGTATTTAACTTCATTTTGTAGGGAAATAAGAATTGGTAATGTGCATTTACTAATTAGAGATTTTCCGAGAGATTTCGATCATCATTTTTGGACAGAGCATTTCCAGGAATTATGGAAACCGAATTTGTGCTTTAATGAATATCTTGAGAATATTTTCGGTTTTGGAAATTCCTTGGTGTCCAAACTTCCTTGTCTATAAATACTTGAAGTTTGCCTTTCAACCAAACTAATCCTTCGTACAGCAAGAACTATCTCAGTTGTACTGGTACTCGTGTAGCCGCCTATTCGGAGAAGAGGGTATCCTAATTAGGCGAAATCTCTTACGGACTCTCAGTTTAAAGTCTTCTTTGGGATTGAGAATCTCTATTAGCACCGTTGGTGGGAAACTAGATAATTGCAATTTATCTTTTATTTTCGATTGATTTGATTGACTAACGGTTGTTGAATCTTTGATTGCACCTAGTTTGTTTATTATTGAGAACCTTCTCTTCTGATATAAGGCTCACTCAAACTAGATCAAGGATTTAACGTTTCTACGGATCTAAGTCTTTCTAGATCCTTAAGATAGATTCGTTGATTTGCCATTGTTAACAGACTCCGCTCTGTGCGACAAATCAATAAGGAATCAAGTTTGTTTTTGCAGGTTGTTACTTTGAAGATTAAATCGAAGATTTAAGACTTTGAAGATTTGAAGAAGGAGTTGTTGTGAATCATTAGAAGATATACTAGATCTAGTCCTAAAGAGAACGCCTGTTATGCTAGAATATTGGGTAACAAATATCTATTGAGAACTTCGGTTCTGCTAGATATTATCAAAAAAAGAATACTGCTGAAGCTGAGTAACTAGGATTTTAGTTTACTTAGTATAGTCTACACGAAGTTACAGGTTACTTTTTGTAGCGTCTTAATTCATTGAGTATTCAAATCTGGACTAGGTCCCGGGGTTTTTCTACAAGATTGTAGTTTTCCTGGTTAACAAAATTCTGGTGTGTGCTTTACTTTATTTCCGCATTATAATTGTTTTTATATTATAATTAAAGCAATTACACTTGTATGTTAACTAGGCACTTGATATTTATCTTATAAGGTTTTACTATTATCAAGTGAACACTTTGTTGTTGTATTGTCTCGATTTCATATACATAGACGATCACACAAAGTGTATTGGATTTCTCCACTTTTCTGATATAATTATTTACGTGTTACGCCAGTTCGGACTAAGCCTATTTCAAGTGGACATTGTGTTGAAATATTCCTTGAGTGATTGTTGATCCAAGAGGTTTATACATAGTGGGTCTTGTATAGGTTGTGATCAAAATAAAAGATTGTGGTGTATTTTGGTAACCTCGTGTTTTCAATTGGTATCAGAGCAAGAACACACGAAAAGATCTGACAATCTGTGTTTGGTGTGATCCAACCTATAAAGTTTTGAATCAAATGATAATTGATCTGGTTAACGTACCTCTAGGGTTTGATGACGCAAACTATCTATGGTGGAAAATGGCTATACAGTCTTTTCTTCAAGCTCATGACTTTAACACCTGGGTTTTAGTTATTGATGGGTATGTACACCCAAAAGTATTGGTCAACAACCCAATCACTGATTTTAGACTAAAGGAATTGAAAGAATTCAATAATGAAGAAAATTTCTTTCGAAGCAAAATTCTTACGGATTAAACGCCATTATACATGTTGTAACTTGAGACCTCCATCATCATGTAACCAAGTGTAAAACATCAAAGGAGGCCTGGGATATTCTTAATATCGTATTTGAAGGGAATGCCTCTAAAAAAGAAGCTAGGCTTCAAACCCTATCTTCTAGATGGGAAAATCTTCGTATGGATGAAGACGATACCTTTGATGAGTTTGATCAAGAAATTTATGAAATAGTGAATGCCTCTTATGCTTTAGGAAAAACTATTTCAGATAAAGATATTATGTGTAAAATTCTAAGGTCTTTACCACCATGATACGAATCTAAAAAGCATGCCATCATGGAAGCTAATGATCGTTCCACACTATCTAAAAGCGCTCTAGTTGGTAAATTAAAGATCTTTGACCTTGAATACCAATTCAAGAATGAAGAAGGTATTACCCTGAAAGTTGTAACTAAGACTTGTTCTTCGGATACAAAAACTAAGAATTGCAGTGTTGATACGACTGCACGACAATTTAGAAAGTTATTAAGACAAAAGAAAATGAGTTATTCTCCTTCTCAAAAGTCACAAAAAATGTGTAGAAGAACAAAATAAATGTGATAGCTCTAATTGTTCCAAGGATCAAGAGAACAAAGCTTTTCATGTAACTGTTGAATGCACACCTGAAAAGGATACTGAAGTAACTTCAGAAACAAAGGCACTTGAATGTGATAGACTTTGTAACGAGAATGAAAGTCTTAAAAAGGAACTTGATATTCTATATAAGGATATAGAACGTGTAAGAAATGGTCAAACTTATCTTGAAGTCTTGGAAGAATATAGAAAACAAATTGAAAAAGGTGATGATCGAGCATCCCCAGAGCCAAAGACACTCAACTGTGATCTTCGTGAAGAGAATGAAAAATTGAAACGGGAACTTGATGAATTGGAGAACGATATAGAGATTATTATTTCTGGTAATTATCTTGAATACATGAAATGTTTTAGAGAGCAAATCGAAGAAAGTCATGATCGATAAAGGAAACTATATACAGAGTTGGAGAACCTAAAGAACACTGAGGTAAGTAATTCTACCGAATCTGAAATTTCATTAGATTATAAAGTTCAACGTGATAAATTTAAGGTTGATCTAGATAATGCTCTCGAAAAAATAAAAATGTTGGAGAAAGAGAATATGAGTCTAAAAACGGACTTGTAAAAGTTCGATAGTATCACAAAACAACTTGAATCAATGTTGAAGTCAAATAGAGTTCCCCGTGACACGCGAGGATTGGGCTACAAAGGTAAACAAACTTTGAATACTAAACAGGAAATAAAGTCTGTAAAGCCTAAAGACTCTGCTGAAGAAATTGCTTCAAAATTTTCCACAAAAGATTGCTCTTCCATAAAAGAAAAATCTGTAACACCTTCATCTTCAGCAAAAGACGGAAAACATAAAATCCGTCAAACTCCAATGAAACAGAATCCACAACAAGGTAACACTAAACCCCATGTTTCGTATGTTACTAAGCACTGCTCTTATTGTGGAAATAAAGGACACTTGGAAAGAGGATGCAGATTCCGTAAAAGGAATGAGAAAGCCATAGATGCACGTGTTTCCGCAAAATTGGCTGAACTCAATAATGCTTCTCGTGCTAAATCAGGACATCATTGTCCTAAAAATGAGCAAAAGAATTATTGTAATGATAGTTTAAAGTTTGCTTATCAGGGTTCTACAAAGTTTTCTCATAATCGCTCAAACAATAAAAGGAGAGATAACTTTGTAAAGACCAGATCTGATGTTCCAAATTGGAGAAAGGATAACTCTTAGAGTTTTCAACATAGTTACCCTAATGTTTCCTCAAGAGATTCATCTTGGATTTCAGGAAGAAATAATAGGAAGAACAAAGCTGCTCCTGTAAAACCCATTTCTAAATGGATTCCAAAGTCTTCTCTAAAGACAACCAGGAAAGTATAAAAGGATAGTCACAACGATGACACTCGAATGATAAGTTTCAATACTCATGACATTCAGAATATTGTGCTAAACGTTCTTGATCAAATGAATGTAGCTCCATGTTGTCATCGTTATATGAGATAATTAGGTCTCACAGCGGTTACCTTTTTATGATTTTGTGACTTTTGATTTAACGAGTTTCATATCTAACCTTTTAGTTGCTTAATCAAATAATCATAAAAGCATGATGACAATTAATCCCATATGTGAGTCACGATTATACTATTATCAATTTATTTTTCATAAGTTGTGTATATAGTATACATATGAGTTTTTGGTATTAGCTTATTACTATTGGCACATAATAGTTAAAACCACCTCAACCTTTCTCTGGTAAAGGTTGCTTTTGCTGTTCTTATGTCTTTGCCAAAGGATGACAAAACATTGAAGAGAAGAGTATGCTGAGCTTGAGGTAACGAATTTGTTAGTTAATCGTTTTCCTGTTTAAGAAAAGCTTGATTTTATTTGCATATATTTATTGCATTTGCTTAACAAAATTTCGGTACAATTGATATTTTCTTCCATGATGTGTGTGATTCAATTGGTTCCGGTTAAGAAAAACTATTGTTATCTTGCTTTATTGTGTGGTATCAATTGTTTAGGCTTACAAAATTTCGGTGCAATTATGGTGCTTTTAATGTCTATGTTGTTTCAATTGCTTCCGGTTGAGGTGAATAATTATGCAAGTTGATTTATGTTGATTTGTATGAATTATTTATGGCTTAACGAAATAAAAGGTGTACGGGATGAGTTGTTTAGTCCAATTCGATCCCGGATAAGAGAAACTAAGTTAATTCTGATCTTAGTTAGACTTATCGAAGTGAGGTTTCGGTTACTCAAGTCTAATCGAATGCCTTAACAATAAATCCTAGTTAACTAACCTAGTACTTGTCTTGTTTAAAATTTAAAGGTCTAAATTATATGGATAATTAGAACCTGATGAGAAAAATAGAGTTATCTTTATTTTTGTCTTATCGAATGAAGCGATTGTTTTTGTACAATCTGTTTAGCAAAGGGACTAAGGTGCTTAGTTGATTTTTGGTTTGCTAAACTAATATGGAAAAATTAATTCAGACAATTGTTTCCTTGGTAACATATCAAAATATTTGATATTGGTTATCAGAACATGATGTGTGGAACCCTCGTGCCTAACTCTACAGGTTTGCAAGTCTATTTTTGGGATTTGTAAGATTCTTTTCGTGTTGTCCTTTATTTTTTATTTGTTTATTTGTCATTTTGTGACAAAAAGGGGGAGAAATATATGGAGTAAACAACTGATACTGGCATTGATTTTATATTAATTGGTATCACTAAGGAAAAGAACATTGGTTCTTGAACGTATCTAAACGAAAGAGTGAAAGCACAGACTAAGGGGGAGTAACATATCATATTACATGGTATAAAAAAGACGTGTGGATTGAAAATCTACCTATATTACCTTTAGGGGGAGTAGTATAGCTTTGTTATTATAATGTCAACAACGGCATTTATGGTTTGAATATCTCCAAGTTTTTGTGCTGTTGAAATGTGAATTTAGCATATGAAGATTAGTATGAGTTATTTTTTGTAATTCTTTTATCTCTATATGTAATAGAGTTTTGTCACTAAATTGACAAAGGGGGAGATTGTTAGAGCACTGCTCGGTTGAACCCACCAAGCATTGGTATGTCAAGATTGGTTGTCATATTTAGTTCCAAAACTCGAGTCGCTATTATGTAAACTACAATCAACTTCCATAGGTTAGACTACAAATTATAAAAGTTTTGTGCTCCAGTTACTCACAAAGATCTGAAGATAGATTGAAGACAACAAAGACATTATCCTTCATCTTGAGGTTAGTAACTATGACTTGACTTGTTCCATATGTATCTTATGTCTTTCAAGTCGTGTATATTGAAAACAAAACTGCAAAGCATGATTACACTCTAGTTAGACATAGTATTAAGGAATACAATACGAGGTTTATTGCTTAAAATTAAAATTTGTATATAAGACATCGACATAATCGGTTGAATGCTACTGTGATTATGTACGAGTATAAGGTGAGGATTTCATCCTAGGAAACAATGTTCTACATGTGTTTTAAGGAAGTAAGTTCATAAAATTGTTTATGAATCGAAAAGGAAATCGCCAGGCGTTATTGGGATTGTTATTCATTGCATATCTTGTGAACATCCAATATGTGTGATTTAGTATAGCCTCTCACGACTTGTTTGTGTTCTTGGTAAAACTATTCACAAAGGCCTGACTTATGTATTGGTATGACTTTTATTAGTGAAACCGATCTTAAGTAATCACCTGAGATGGTATGATCGAGTTTGTGATTTGTGTATGACCAACTCTGGGTAAAGGGGAACCGATCCTAGTAAGAGGTGCAACACATCACAAATGGGAATCGATCCTTGTATGAGGTGTAGCAAAGGGGAACCGATCCTATGAACATGTGAAACACGTTTTTAGGCAAAGGGGAACCGATCCTATGGACATGTGCAACACATACAAGTTAGATACCATAAATATGTGGGGAACCGATCCTATGGACATGTGTAACAAGGGGGAACCGATCCTCTGAACATCTGCAGTCGGCCACAAAAAGTCCCAATCAAATCCGAACACGTTTTGTGTTTTTAACAAAAAAATTTATCCAAAAATATCTTTTCGAATTTTCTATTATTCTAGAAATATTAGAGATACCGAAAATATATTTGGTTAATGTGTAAGGATGTCGACACACTTTGAACTCGTGCAATAATGTTTATATTTTATTGTTCAAAGTTATTCCTTAATAGCTAAGGGAAGAGAATCACAGGATCGAAACATAAATAAGTTAAGAATCTTTTAATTAAGGTATTTAACTTCATTTTGTAGGGAAATAAGAATTGGTAATGTGCATTTACTAATTAGAGATTTTCCGAGAGATTTCGATCATTATTTTTGGACAGAGCATTTCCAGGAATTATGGAAACCGAATTTGTGCTTTAATGAATATCTTGAGAATATTTTCGGTTTTGGAAATTCCTTGGTGTCCAAACTTCCTTGTCTACAAATACTTGAAGTTTTGCTTTCTAGCAAACTAATCCTTCGTACAGCAAGAACTATCTCAGTTGTGCTGGTACTGGTGTAGACTCCTATTCGGAGAGGATAGTATCCTAATTAGGTGAAATCTCTTACGGCCGCTCAGTTTAAAGTCTTCTTTGGGATTGAGACGCTCTATTAGTACCGTTGGTAGGAAACTAGATAATTGCAGTTTATCTTTTGTTTTCGATTCATTTGATTGACTAAAGATTGTTGAATCTTCAATTGCACCTAGTTTGTTTATTCTTGAGAACATTCTCTTCTGATATAAGGCTCACTCAAATTAGATCAAGGATTTAACGTTTCTACGGATCTAAGTCTTTCTAGATCTGTATGATAGATTCATTGATTTGTCATTGTTAACAGACTCCGCTCTGTGCGACAAATCAATAAGGAATCAAGTTTGTTTTTGCAGGTTGTTACTTTGAAGATTAAATCGAAGATTGAAGACTTTGAATATTTGTATAATAATTTGTTGTGAATCATTAAGAAGATATACTAGATCTAGTCCTAAAGAGTACGTTTGTTTTGCTAGGATATTAGGTATCAAATATCTATTGAGAACTTCGGTTCTGCTAGATATTATCAAAACAAGAATACCGCTGAAGCTGAGTAAGTAGGATTTTAGTTTACTTAGTATAGTCTAGACGAAGTTGCAGTTTTACTTTTTGTTGCGTCTTAATTCATTGAGTATTCAAATCTGGACCAGGTCCAGGGGTTATTCTACAAGATTGTAATTTTCCTGGTTAACAAAATTATGGTGTGTGCTTTACTTTATTTCCGTATTATGATTGTTTTTGTATTATAATTAAAGTAATTACACTTGTATGTTAACGAGGCACTTGATATTTATCTTATAAGGTTTTACTATTATCAAGTGAACATTTTGTCGTTGTATTGTCTCGATTTCATATCCATAGATGATCACACAAAGTGTATTGGATTTCATATCCACTTGTATGATATAATTATTCACGTGTTAGGCCAGTTCGGACTAACCCTATTTCAAGTGGACACTGTGTTGAAATATTCCTTGAGTGATTGTTGCTCCAAGACGTTTATACACAGTGGGTCTTGTATAGGTTGTGATCAAAATAAAAGATTGTGGTATATTTGGGTACCCTCGTCTTTTCAGCGTACTCAACCTGTCTCCTTCACCAATACCACATGCACACATATGCACACACTTGGCTTCCGGTACATGGATTTATACACTAATGTGCGAACACACTATATATGCTTATATCCATAGATGGTAATCTCAACTCTACATTTCGACCATTGAAACATTCTTCTATAATGTTATAAAATCGTTATTCACGATTATCGTTATCAAAGCTATTTTCAAGATTGAAACATCATCATAACTTCGTCACGGTTAAAGATGAAAATGGTTAAAGCAAAAGCTTACCAACACATATTTCGAGAAAAAGATAGGCGAGTAAACTCGGCTCGAAATAGAAAATGTGTATGTATGAAAACTACCATACTTAAACGACTTTGTCTCAAAAGTATTAGATAGAATAGAATTTTGAGTGATAGATAAGTTCAAGTCTCCACATACCTTTTAGTCGGATGAAGTTTCACCGGTTCCTCTAGTAGTTCTTCGTCTTCGTAAGATGATCGCCATGGAGTCTAGAGCTTCAACTACACTTGACTATCCTAGACCGAGACTTAGTCATAAGTAAACCAGAAATCAAGACATATAGTTTTGATAACTAATATTGACAAACATGCTTGAGATAGCAACGCATGCGAGTTCGACCGATCAATGCTCCAACAATCCCCCCCTTTGTAAATTTTAGCGGCAAAACTATCAATACATATGGATTACAAAAAAAGATAAAAACTTTGTAGCTTCTCGTCCACATGCTTGATCTCCTTGGTGCTTCAACATTACTCGAAATCTTCGT
Source organism: Papaver somniferum (assembly GCF_003573695.1). NCBI lineage: Eukaryota > Viridiplantae > Streptophyta > Magnoliopsida > Ranunculales > Papaveraceae > Papaver > Papaver somniferum. Next base: position 31,487,020 of record NC_039368.1, read on the forward strand.
CACTTCCTAGTACTCCAATGATTCCAAAGGTTGTAAGTTTAGCATCATCGTTGTTGAAGTTCCGTAGACATAATAATGAGAAAACAAATGCTCTCGATCATTGTTATACAGTGTCATAGTATTATTACACAGCATCAAAGTTCTCATATCACAACTTCGACAACAATATTATGGTGATATGTATCACTCCTCCTTAGTCAATACTTCGTCTCAACACGAGAACCACTCCCCCTTACATAATGATCTGTAAAACACATAAACCATATGTATTTGTAGTGTGAACTACATATTAATTCTCCCCCTTTTTGTCAATAAAATTGGCAAAGGTACGAAAACGGGATCCAAATGAAATTCTCATGGAGACACTTCAAGACCAAAGAAAAGTACATATCAAATTTGTTTTGATGCAATCATAAAGCCGAAGCTAAATGCATTCATCAGGAGTTTATAAAGATACAAGATAACTCCTCAAATATTCCACAGCTGCACTCCCCCACAAAGATATGGAAATTAAGCGCAAGTTCAAAAAAAACTCTCCCGCATTTGATGTCATTCCCGAAAGAACAACAAGAGCGACCTTACTTTTACAAGAAAAGAAGGATTTCTTTGGACACCAAAAACCAAAAAAAAATGATTTTGTTATCCAAAAATTCTCAATCAAATTAACCACAAGAGAACCCATGATTAATCTAATCGGAATACACAACCAAAATAATCACAAACGAATCTATGATTAGTTTAGTTGTAAATGCTCACACAAGAAGACTTATGGAGCCACACAATATATACATAAAATATGGATCAGGGAAGATCAATACTGCGGAATATACGAGGATTCATTCTATTTTCCATCACTATTTGCATAACGATATACAATAGACATAATCCTTGTTAACAAAAGATTTTAACCTATCTTCCATCAAAGAATTGGCATAATAGGCTTAACTTTTGTTTGTCAAAAGTCCATTCATCCTTTTATCAATACATGCATATCGACATATAAACGAGATAACTTTTGACATCGTATGGGACAATAATAGTTCACGGACGCAAACACACATATCCCATAACATATTGCAATATATAAAACCATAAAGATTAATACTGCAATCACCATCTTCCAAAATAATTTTTTATAATTTAAACAAATAAACCTAAAAACATGAAGATGAAAACATTGGACATAGCTATGTGTACTCACAATAATGGCTATTCCAAATTCTAGTTATTCTTCTAGACAAAAACAAGAATAAAATTCTCATAAAAAGATTTACTAGACATTAAGACCTTTGAAGAGTTCTTTATCGTCCCCGAACTTCTTGTCGTCAACAGCCATTGGTACATATGGTTTATGAAGATAGGAGTTAATATCAATAAACCTTCTTGGCTGATGATGTCGAACCAGAGCCTTCTGAATTTCCAATGATCTTAAAACACAAGCCTTTATTTCGCGAATCTCTTTTCTTGCCAGCTTCAACTCTTCAAGAACATCCGAAAACTTCTGAGAGTTCGAAGGAACAGCTCTTGGCTTCCTCACATTCCTTCTTTTTCTTTTTAAAGTTGGAGACAATAGAGACTTCTCTTTTTCCTTAGTGATTGATGGCTTAACAATCATATTGATATATTTCCCATCAGAAGACAAGGTACTTGGAGTATCCATCAAAGCACGGTTTTATGAGAGGAGTTCACAATCAAACCTCAACAAGCAGTCTTAAGATATAAAGAATATCAGAAAAGGAAAAAGGAATGTAGGGTTTTGAAACCTTTAAACAGGTTCGCACACGTCCAACTCACAACCCTATAAAGAGTAGAATTGTCGACAATAACCCTCTTTTAATGACAGACAGGGAATTCCTAAAAACTAAGAAAAGAAAACAAACTTTTCCTAAAACCTGAGAGGTATAAAATCTTGTCTCTTTTGATCAGTCACATGAGACAAAATTTACAAAACAACACAATCAAGTTGTGTTGTGGTGAACAACAATTTGTCCACCATGTTCCTCGAGGGAGGAATCCACAGACCTATGTCTATCAAAACGATTTGACCATACTTTCTTCTCTAATGGTCTTGTTTTTTGCTTGGAAACTAATTACTTCGAGGAAGATAAGATCTTACATACCTCAGCTATTTTCTCCGCTAGTTTAAGCTTGGTAGCTAGACGATCTGCTCTTCGTTGAAGCTTGTTGACATATCTCATCTTGTGTTTGTATTTGAAACACTTTGAAAACTCATGTCCCTTGAGAGAACAATAGGAGCATGTCAATGCAAAAGATGATTCAGGCGCCTTTGAAATGCAAGCTGCTAGGCAAAGGTAGATCCTGAAACATTAAACAAAGGGTTTCCAAAAGAAGGGTCAATTGATTCTTCCATCTTGATTGGGCTCTCTTCTAAAAGATTATCAAGATTGATGTATCTATTGCTACAATTATCAAAATCAATATTTTCACATAGAAGAGCAACACTTGATTTTTTGTCTTCATCAGAATCATAATTTTCAGACATCTCATCAAGTGTCGCAGCAAGACCTTTGTTCCCAGTGTATTTTCTACGGTTTGGGCACTCGTTAGAAAAATGACCAAAACCTTTACACTTAAAGCACTGAGGCATATCCTCGTCATCAGTTTCATCTGTTTCCCTGTTTTTAGGAGGAATACGATTATGAGGTTTGACTAATGTTTTTTCCTTATCTCTGGAGAACCGCTTACTTCCCTTCAAAAGAAGATCTCTAATTTGTCTTGTAATCATCGAGACCGATTTGTCAAGATATTCATCTGATGAATCTGTCTCAGAATGATCTTCTCCAGAGATATACACATTTTTACTTTTATCAAGTAATTTTGTGTCTTTTAGTGCTTTGAACGCAACATCCTTAGATTTGGATGAATGCTCGTGATCATAGATCTTATGCTTCCCAATCAGCGTATTTCTGGAGAGATTATCCAGATTATTTCCCTCAACGATGGCATGATTCTTAGAGTCGTATCTAGATGGCAGCGATCTGAGAATTTTCATCATAATGTCCTTTTCAGGAATAGTCTTACCCAATGCAAAAGATGCATTAACAATTTCAGACACTTTGTGATTAAACTCACCAAATGAATTTTCATCTTCCATACGAAGGTTTTCTCAATCGGAATTAAGGTTTTGAAGCCTAGCTTCATTTTCACTGGTATTACCTTCGAATACGGTTTCTAAGATATCCCACGCATCTTTAGACCTAGTTCAGTTTGACACATGGTGCTGAAGATTTGGGGTAATGGCATGTATGATGGCATTCAAACCGTCGGAGTTTTGCTTTGCAGCAAGTATCTCAACAGCATCGTATTCGCCTATATTTTTTGGAACATTAACGTTACCTACTGCAACAACGGGAGCATCATAGCCATTAACAACATATACCCATGATTGAAAATCACGCGCTTGAAGAAAAGCTCGCATAGCAATTTTCTACCATAAGTAATTAGAGCCATCGAAGACTGGTGGTACGTTAATAGAGATAACACCTCTTTCCATAGAGTCAGATCGCTACAAACACAGACTTTTGAGGTCTTGAACGTGTTTTCCTGCTCTGATATCAATTGAAAAAGAGGGGGTATAACAACCTCACCCAATATTTCGATTAACAATCTGTATGGACTAACTCCAATATACTTTCTATAGAATCAACTAGACAGTCAGACTCAATCTAGAGAAAAGTATATCGAGGAGTTAATATCTCAACCTCTTGATTTGATCTTTACTCAAGCAAATAGAAATCTGCGAGTCTTTATCAAATACAAGGATAAAAACTTGGATGGTACCAAAGACTAATATCCAAGGATCAATCAATTTCCAATCAACAACCAAAGGTTGGATTTCACAATTGATCGATAAAACGCACAACCTGTGATATTTCAATTATATAACAAAATATAATGCGGAATAGAAATAACATAGACACCAGAAATTTTGTTCACGAGGAAACCGCAAATGCAGAAAAACCCCTGGACCTAGTCCAGATTGAACACCACATTGTGTTAAGCCGCTACAGACACTAGCCTACTACAAACTAACTTCTGTCTGGACTGTAGTTGAACCCTAATCAATCTCACACTGATTCAAGGTACAGTTGCTCTCCTTACGTCTCTGATCCCAGCAGGATACTACGCATTTGATTCCCTTAGCTGATCTCACCCACAACTAAGAGTTGCTACGACCCAAAGTCGAAGACTTGATAGACAAATCTGTCTTACACAAAAAAGTCTGTAAAATTGAATAAATCTGTCTCCCATAGAAATACCCAAGAGTTTTTGTTCCGTATTTTGATAAATCAAGGTGAACATGAACTAATTGATAAATTGGTCTTATATTCCCGAAGAACAACCTAGTATTATCAATCACCTCACAATAATCTAAATCGTATGGTAGCGAAACTAGATATTGTGGAATAACAAACGATGAGACGAAGATGTTTGTGATTTCTTTTTATCTTTCCCTATAGGAGATATAATCTCAAGACAATTAATCAATTGAACTCGTACGATAGAAAATGGAAAGATCGGATCGCTCAACTACAAGAAAAGTAGTTTCGTCTTGCTTTACAATCCCAATGAAGTCTTTCATTCGTTAACCTACAGGGTCTCGAGAAGAACCTAAGGTTAAAGGAGAATAGACTCTAGAAAACCAACTAGTATCACAGAGGAGGTGTGGGGATTAGTTTTTCCAGATGCTAGATGTCTCCTTTATATAGTTTTCAAATCAAGGTTTGCAATCTAACTTACCTTGGTAACAAAGCATTCAATATTCACTGTTACATGAAAAACCTAATTCAACCAAGCTAATATCTTTCAACTGTTAGATCGAAACTTAGCTTGTCACACACACAAATGAAATGCATTCATTTAGGTTTGAGTAACCGTAACTAAACGTGTACACTTAGTTGGTTCACAAATAGTTAACCAATGGTTAGCCATATGAGCACTTTCATATTAAACGTATTCATCTTTCTCATAACTAGTTCAAATGACTCATAAGAACTAGTTGAAGAGTTGTTCAATTGCTTAGGTTTTTATTCATAGACACAATTGAAACAAAATCAGTTTGATACACTTGAATCAATTCATGAACAATACAGCCACGGTTTGCAAATATTGCATTCCTTATAATTTATTGTTTTAAGTTCATGAACTACCTATTTGAGATATCACCAGCTTGAGTACGCGTACGGGTATGCATACCTTAGCTACCGGATTTGAGTTTACAAACTCAGCAAAAAATTTCGGTTCGAAAACTTCCGTGGGTACGCATACCTAAGGTGAATGGTTTACTAGTTTGCAAACTTACAAACTCCAGCAGAAATTTTCGGTATGAAAACTCCCATGGGAACGCGTACGGGTACGCGTACTCAACCTGTCTCCTTCACCAATACCACCAGCACACATATGCACGCACTTGGCTTCCGGTACATGGATTTATACACTAATGTGTGAACACACTATATATGCTTATATCCATAGATGGTAATCTCAACTCTACATTTCAATCATTGAAACATTCTTCTATAATGTTATAACAATCGTTATTCACGACTATCGTTATCAAAGCTATTTTCAAGATTGAAACGTCATCATGACTTTCGTCACGGTTAAAGATGAAAATGGTTAAAGCGAAAGCTTACCAACACATATTTCGAGAAAAATATAGGCGAGTAAACTCGGATCGAAATAGCAAATGTGTATGTATGTAAACTATCATACTTAAAGGACTTTGTCTCAAGAGTATGAGATAGAATAGACTTTTGAGTGATAGATAAGTTCAAGTCTCCACATACCTTTTAGTCGGATGAAGTTCCACCGGTTCCTCGAGTAGTTCTTCGTCTTCGTAAGATGATCGCCATGGAGTCTGGAGCTTCAACTACACTTGACTATCCTAGACCGAGACTTAGTCATAAGTAAACTAGAAACCAAAATATATAGTTTTGATCACTAATATTGACAAACATGTTTGAGATAGCAACGCATGCCAGTTCGACCGAGCAATGCTCTAACACTAGGATTGCGCCACCTTGACTTGCCAACTAATTTTTATTACAACCACGTTGTCTAACTGATTGTGATTGGTAATGTCCTTTATAGTACGATTAAACACAAGAATAATTATTTGTTTCTTCAAGCATCAGAAATGATCATAAATTAAGGAATAGATAAAGGAGTACAATCGAACTTATCTCCGCTCTAAATTAACTATGGTTTCATGCAACTTGATGTAAAGGAAACAACCTCTACGCACCGTAGAACTTGTTCGTTATACACTCAGTACTGTTGGTACTTTTTCTTTTGATCCCCGATATATTATCACTACTTAGTTATTAATTATTACACATCTTGGAACCTGGCATATTGGCGACTAAAAACCAGTATTTGTATGTTAATACATGATTAGGGTTGTTTAATTAGTTCTTCTGCAATTTATACTTGTAGATGCCGATAATGAATCTTTAACATAAACCCATTAATTTCTATAACAAAATTTTGATCTTTTATAGTAATTTAAATTAGACAATGAATACATTTTGAATCTGATAGTTTGATGGTAATATGTGTTTTTGTTGCTCTAGAGCTTTTTTTTTTTTTTTTTTTTTTTGTAACTTGGAAGTTATTCTACTAACTACTGCCTAGTTTTTCGGCGGACATCATTATCGCTTACAAGAGGGTTGGAGAGGTAGCTTCAGGAATGAAAGTTTGGATTTACATAAATTCGAAAACAGAAGTTTCGTATTGGGATTGGGAAGAGACAGAGTTGGATCGGCGAGGGAGAATAAATAACAAAGATTAGTGCTACTCAAATCGGCACTTAATTGTGGTTAACTCTACGGTTTGTTGATGTCATATACTTAAAATCCGACAGTCATGAAGCTACGAGTTTAAATTTTGATCACGCGTTGCGCGTTCAATTTTTTTTCCGTTAGACACAGATATAGAGGAGAGTTATTGATACCAATACCGTCTGAAAGCTATAGTCAAGTCAACATAGCTTGACCTGACATGACTAGTACATATATCCTAATAGTTCAGAAACAATAACATCTAACCTTCAGAAAAAGAAGATTTAAATAAAAATGTGATTGAATGAGCAAATATGACTAGGGCTCCCATTGTGCAATTCTGTGAAATCAGACTTAAATTTGTCTTATTTATCAAGTTTATTGAAATATGACTCCACATGATGAGAGTACTGGGTTTCAACTGGACCAAAACGTAGGTGTACCTATCATCACATGCTTAATTATTATTTTGATGAATAGAACTCACAGGAAGATATGAAAAAGATCCTTCACGAAGGTTTTAAGAATTTTGATATACGAAACGAAAACCAACCATCACAATGCAATCTCCAACTTTGGAAGAAGCTATGTACCATCTTGCTGCGCTTCCTCTTAATTTCAGTACAATACACTTTTGAATACTCTTCCTAGGTGCGATACATTCTACGGTACCTCCAACCTAATCTCATAGTTTATGATACTTGTACGGTTTACAAGCTTTATCTAATTGAAAAGCTGTTGGAAATTTAGGGAAAAGTAATACTATAAATGCGAACAAAACAGATCGAGGCGTGAAGAAACTCGCTGTCCTTAAGAATAGATTTCGCCTCTACAGTGCAAACGGTTAATGGCGTGTATTCCCCAGGATTCAACGATCTCAATCCTATAAGAATGCACTCTCAAGTACAGGATTCTAATGAACAATATGAGATAGGTTTACAGCAAACGGAAGCAGTACTTTGTATTCAGAGAGAATGAGATTGAGAGAGAGATTATGATTTTCTATGTAGGTAGGTTCATTGCTCTACCCTATATATAGATACTGAAAGGACACCTGACTAAGAGTCGCAATGCTTTAGACAGGTTTGTTTCAAGAGATGCCATCCAGTAGATCATCTCTTCATTGGATGCAATCAACCAACACAACATATCACCAAAACGGTATGTCCCTTACTGTTCTCTCATATGTTGGAATAATAACTGCATTCGGTTAGTTACTTCTAACCAACTACAATGTATTTTGAAATACATCAAAGTATTACCGACAATCCCCCACATTTCAAAATACTGTAAACCTTTTTCCGGTAAAGATTATAACAAAGTATATTTAAGTTGGTGCCTTTTGAGCTATGAACCAACTCTAGGATTATAAACCATAACTTTAACAAAGGAACTTGGTGAAATCGAAATTTCTATGAACCAACTTTCTTTTGTATAATGTAGATGATTTATAACCACACTTAAGTTTAAATATCATTATTGTTCTGCGGTTTGGCACTTTTCGGTCCTGCGCCCTCCTGGTTTCATAAGTTTATGTAGAAACATGCTTTAGTTTCTACTGGAATCGACCTTATTCCAAACTTATATAGGTGAACTTCCATTAAAAGTGTACTGTAGTTATACACACCAACAAATGGTATGGAATTCATTAAGAGTATATGAAATAACTCATCCTTACTTACTGCATATATACATGCACTATCTCGCCATAGGAACAGACTTCTCAAACATTTGATAGTGCTGTAGATCAACTAGTAACTTGTTTTGTCTCTATGAACCTATTTGATGATGTTTTCATTCAAATAGGTGAGACTACAGTCATTATTGATCTAAGGTTTAGGCATTAGCCCCATTCCCTTCGACGATTCTACCACTATCCTCCTATTTAGTGGTTTTGTCATAGGATCGGCCAAATTCAACTCTGACTTCACATAGTCTATGGTTACTATTCCGGACTCTAGTAACTGCTTAACAACTTGGTGTCGTATACGAATGTGTCTACTCTTCCCATTATACATTTTATTCTTTGCTATTGCTATTGCTGCCTGACAATCATATAACATATGAACTGATGGAGGCGGTTTAATACCAACGGGAAGATCTGCCAAGAGATTTCTAAGCCACTCAGCCTCAGAACATGCCTTCTCTAAGGCGATTAATTCTGATTCCATTGTTGACCGAGCAATACAAGTTTGCTTAGACGATTTCCAAGATACTGCACCTCCGCCGAGAGTGAATACATAACCACTGGTATATTTGATTTCATCTGAATCAGAAACCCAATTTGCATCACTATAACCTTCTAAAATAGGAGGAGTGCCGCTGAATTTGATTCCGTAATCCATTGTACCTTTTAAGTATTTGGCAATTCTTTCAATGGCAGTCAAATGGACCTTGTTAGGACTTTGAGTATATCTACTAAGTCTGCCTACGGCATAAGCAATGTCAAGCCTTGTTGAATTCATCAAATACATGATGCTTCCAATAATTTGGGCAAATTCAGTTTGCGAGACACTGTTTCCTTTATTCTTTTTAAGATGAATACTTGCATCATATGGTGTCGACACCGGATTACAATCAAAGTACCCAAACCTTTTTAGAAATTTTTCTACATAGTGCTCTTGCGATAATATGAGACCGTCGCTAGATTTATTTATTTTCAAACCCAAAATAACACTAGCTTCTCCCATATCCTTCATATCAAATTTAGAGGATAAAAAATTCTTAGTCTCATCAACAACAGCAAGGCTAGTTCCCATGATAAGCATATCGTCCATATAGAGACATATAATAACGTAAGCACTAGAATCAACAGATTTATAGTATACGCATTTATCTGCCTCATTGATTTGATATCCGTTAGATACTAACACGCTATCAAACTTTTCGTGCCATTGTTTCGGTGCCTGTTTCAAGCCGTACAATGACCTAACTAGCCTGCAGACTTTGGTTTCACTACCAAGCACCACACAACCTTCTGGTTGATTCATATAAATTTTCTCTGCTAATTCACCATTTAAAAATGCTGTTTTAACATCCATTTGATGGATAATAAGGTTATGAGCAGCAGCTGTGGCAATTAAAACTCTTATAGAGGAAATTCTAGTTACTGGTGCATAAGTGTCGAAGTAGTCAACATTTTTCTTTTGGGTATAACCCTTTGCGACTAATCTCGCTTTATGCTTATCAATGGATCCATCTAGTTTCAATTTCCTTTTGAAAATCCATTTGCATCCAATATTTTTAGCACCTGGAGGCAAGTCAACCAACTCCCAAGTGTGATTTGCCAAGATGGAGTCCAATTCACTTTGAATTGCTTCCTTCCAGAATGGGGAATCACATGACGTTACAGCCTCCTGAAATGTCTGTGGATCATCATCAATAACAAAAGTATAAAAATCATCTCCAAAACTGGTAGACTTTCTTGCTCTCTTACCTTTTCTTACTTTAATTTCAGAATTTTGTAGAGGCACAATACTTTGCTGAGATGTAGTTGAAATAGGACTTTCAACTTCTACTTTCATAGGAAATGTATTCTCAAAGAATTCTGCATTCTTGGTTTCAAGTATGGTGTTGGCTTCAACCAAATTACTTTCATTTTTTAGTACCAAGAATCTGTATGAGGCACTATTTTTCGCATAACCAATGAACATGCAATCTACTGTTCTAGGTCCTAATTTCCTCTTTTTAGGTTCAGGTAAAAGAACCTTTGCAAGATACCCCACATTTTGAAATATTTAAGGTTAGGTTAATAATACTTCCATAATTCATAAGGTGTCTTACCAGTTTTCTTATAGGGTATCCTATTCTGTATATGACATGCAGATAAGATAGCTTCACCCCATAAGTTTGGACTTGCATCAGAATTAACAAGCATAGCATTCATCATTTCCTTGAGAGTCCTATTTTTTCTCTCGGCAACACCATTGGATTCTGGTGAGCGTGGTGGTGTAGTCTCATGAATGATTCCTTGTCTCTCACAAAAATCATTAAACGGATTACACTCGTATTCACCACCCCGGTCAGAACGAAGTGTTTTAATCTTCTTTTCCAAATGATTTTCAACTTCAGCCTTATATTTTTGAAACATTTCATCTGCTTCATCTTTATTCCTCAATAGATATACTCTAGCATACCTAGAGAAATCATCAATGAATGTGATATAGTAATTCTTACCACCTCTAGACATGGTTTGTTTAAGATCCCCCAAATCCTTATGAATTAGACTAAGTAATTCAGATTCCCTTCTTACAACAGGTTTACATGTTCTCTTTGTTGATTTTGTTTCAACACAAACACCACATTTATCATTGTTAAATGTGCCAATATTAGGTAACAACCCACATGCTTTCATTTTCTTGATGTAAGAATAATTTAGGTGACCTAATCTGCCATGCCATAATTCGATAGAATCGACCATGTAAACAACATGGGGAGAATTTTTATTCATAAGAACATTCATTACATTAAGCAGATATAATCCTTGACTGTTATATCTTTTTCCTACAAAAGCTCCAGCTTTTGTAAGCACAAACCCATCATAATCAAAGGAGGTTTGAATCCCAGCACTTCCTAACAAGGATACTGAAATTAAGTTACATTTGATTTTAGGAACATGAAGTACATTATTCAATTCAAGCGTCTTTCCAGACGTCAGTTTGAGAAGAACTTTTCCTTTCCCTATTACAGGAGAAGGTCTTGAATCACCCATGTAAACATGCTCTTCCCCTTCCTTGACTGATATGTAACTTGAGAATGAGTTTTTGTCGCCGCAAATATGTCTGGTAGTGCCGCAATCAACCACCCATTCCTTGGCAGTAACCATGTTTATTTGTGAAACGACGGCGAAAATAATTTCTCCTTCAACTAAATTGACTTTCGGAGAGTTATTATCATTTTTTTTCGGTTTCTTGCAGGTGTCAGCATAGTGCCCAGATATTCCGCAATTGAAACATTTACCCTTCTTCTTCTTAATTTGGGATGACGACCTTTTAATTTCTTGTCAGGATCGTCTTTCTTCTTCTTGGCTTTATCCTCTGACTTTTCCGAGGATCCTTCGACCAAGTTTGCTTTAGAACTAAAATCCTTAGCGGTTTCAGTCTTATCTCGAAGCCTGTTTTTCTCTTTTTCTCTTCTATGCGGATGTGTATAATAACATCCTCAAATTTCATTATTTTCCTTTTGTGTTTCATGAAATTCTTATAATCTCTCCATGAGTCAGGGAGTTTTTCTATTAAACATCCAACCACAAAAGCTTCGGGTAATGCGATGCCTTCATTTTTCAGATCACTTAGTAGTACATGAAATTCATGTATTTGCAAGGTGACATCCTTGTCATCTGACATCTGAAAATGAGTGAAGTTACCTATTGCATATTTCTGAGTTCCAGCATCTTCAATGATGTATTTCTGGTTCAGATTTTCCCATATTTCATGTGCATTTTGATAGGAACAATACACATCAAACAAGTCATTAGACAAAGTACTGAGTATAATATAACGACATACCTTGTTTGCTTTTGTCCATACATCAAAAGCTTCTTCATAATTCTCAGAACCTTCACTTGGTTTTGGTTGCGTCAAGTATTGCGCCAAATTCCTTACATCCAATGAATTGAAGATCCTTTCTTTCCACCGCTTAAAAAATTACCCGGTAAAGGCTTCAATATTCGAAACATCGGGAAGGGAACGAGAACTGAATTTTACAGCAGCCATCATCTATTCTTAAGATTGTTGGAAATTTAGGGCAAAGGATGCTATAAATGCGAACAAAACAGATCGAGGCGTGAAGAAACTCACTGTCCTTAAGAATAGATTTCGCCCCTACAGTGCAAACGGTTAATGGCGTGTATTCCCCAGGATTCAACGATCTCAATCCTATAAGAATGCACTCTCAAGTACAAGATTCTAATGAACAATATGAGATAGGCTTACAACAAACAGAAGCAGTACTTTGTATTCAGAGAGAATGAGATTGAGAGAGATTATGATTTTCTATGTGTTGAAAAACGATTAATAAAAAATAATTTTATAAAGTTTTAATAAAAATTATAATTTATTGTTTTATTTTGTGAATGAAACTTATTAGTCCCACATTGTGGAGTTTCCAATTTTTAGTAGTTTTAAGAAACTATATAAACCTTTTAGTCCCACATCGGGAAGTTTTTCTTCTTAAGTTGTATTTGTCAATTATATAAACAAATTCACTACTTTTGTAAAATCAATGGGAAAGATGTTGCTCTATATTTAGAGGGACCCCTAAGGGAAAAAACATTTTATATTGTTTTCTCAAGTGTTCGAGATTTTCCTTTATGGTTTTTTCGGAGTTGCCAAGCTCAAGTTGTGCATCTACTACATATGCTAGTAGTAGGTGTAGTAGGGTGTTTTATCCTGGAGATATCCGTCCTGTGAGGGATATAGCATCACTATTGAGTGTAGCCGGGCGCTAATGTCTTAAGGGCAACGTGTTGAACACGTAACTCACTCTGTTTTTCTAAAGTTTTGCCTTGTTCATGTTGCGGAGATATGGGGAGCTCGTCCATTTCATCAAATCGATCACTTCCATTATACAGGAGCTAAGTATCAATAACTTTTGCTTATTTGATTTTTCCTTGTTTTTGATTATTGCATTAAGACATTATAATTTGTAATAATAGAAAATGGTTGGTTGGTTTGTGAATCATGGATGTTAATTATGGAGTGAAAAACAAAAACGAATTTTTGGTCAGATGTAGAGTTTCGAGTTTATCTCTTAACCTAGAGGGAATTTCTATGAACCTTTTTGACACAACGTAGTAGACATCCTGATAGTTACCCACGTAAAATTTCAGAATTTTTGGAGTTGTAAAAGTATTTTTTTTGATATTTTACAAAACAGAGAAACGTTCCTGAAAAATTCTGACGGACAAAATTTTGTTGTTAACTAAAGTAGTTTTTATGGAGTAACCATGTGTTTTTTGATATGGTGGTTCAAAAGAAGCTTATAAATATAGATATTATCTTCAAAACTCATATTTTATCTGAACTAAGGTTTGTAAGATGTGGTGTATTAGGTGATTGGGAAATTACCGTGTCTGTGGTCAGAGTATAAACGAAGTTTGTGACATGAAATTGAAAAGGAACATGGCTACCAGGCGCATGTGGATGAACACAAGTCTTCCAAAGCTGACAAAGGCGAGAACATCAAACACAATTCTAAGCATGGTCTTCGTAAGAAATGTATGTTTCGTAAAACTGAATCCGGCATTACTTTAATTAAGGGTGATTGTTATGTTTGTAAAATTCCTGGCCATACGGCAGTAAAGTGTAGACAACAGAAAACCTTAATAAGTAGAAAGTTAATGCTATTTTAGTTGAAACAAATTAGAACGAGTTCATTGACATGATGTCGGAAGTTATTTTAATAACCAATGTGAGAGACTGGTGGGTGGACTCTGGTGCCACTAAGTATGTTTGTTGAAACAGATACCTGTTCACCTCTTATCAGAGGATAAGGGATGTCGAGAAACTCTATATGAGTAACTCATCTGCGACAGAGGTTGCATAAAAGGGAAAGGTCGATCATAAGCTCATATCTGTAATATTCTCACACTGAATGAAGTTTTCATGTTCCGAGCATATGAAAGAATCTTGTATCTTGTTCTCTTGAAGATTTTAAAAGATTGAAGATCTTAATTAAATGTGGAAAACTTGTTATAACTAAGGGCATTGATTTTTTAGGCAACAGTATAGGACTTAGGGTCTATATAAGTTTAAAGGAAAATCTGATGAAGTGAACATAGTTGATTCTTATGCTTTCTTTTGTGTGTCTTTGAATGTTTTGCATGGTAGACTTGGAACCGTAAAATTATAAGTCAATTCATAAACTGCCTAGCATAGGCTACGTACCCAAATTTAGTTTGGATCTTGAACACAAAAGTGAAATGAATATGCTATAAAATCTTTTAGCACAAATGTTCAGAGTGATTCTAAGCCCTTAGAATTAATTCAGTTAGGCCTAGTTGACATGAGTTCAACCCAAAACCACTATAGTAAAAGATGGTTTATAACTTTCATGGATGATTGTATGAGGTACTATCTTGTATACTTTCTTAGGGATAAGGCTGATGCCTTAGAAGCCTTAAGATGTATAAAATTGAAGTTCAAAACCAATTAGAAGCCTTGAACATAACAATTGTATCCTTAAGAAGATGATAATTGCATGTTGATTAGTTCAGGATTACATGCGGGCTTGTGGGGGGAGGCAGTCCTCTTAACTAGTATATCCTGAATATAATACCCTTAAGGATCAGACGAAACTCCATATGATTTATGGAAAGGTAGATGACCTTCTTATGAATGCGTCAAAGTGTGGGAGTGTTTGACTGTGATTGTCATTCCTCTTCCTAAAAGAACTAGATAAAAACCAAAAATGTTGATTGTGTCTTCATATAGGGTATGCTGAGTATACTTCTACATATAGATTTTTGGTTGTGTGTTCTGATTTTTCATACTTTGTGTCATTTTTCTGACTTTGTTGTGAATACTTTACATAATATAGGGATGCTGATTTCTTTGAACATGTTTATTCTTAAACCTATACCTCATTAGAGATGTGTTGTTGATCCCCTAGATTTATTTTCAAATAGTCAGAACTTATCTTAAAGGAAGATGAAGTTAAGGTTGAGCCTAAGACAAGTAAAACAAATAGACTTGAGACTTATTATGAAACCGACTTCATAACATGCATAGATTAGTCTAAGCCCTGGACTTGTAAAGAAGCCTTGATATCTACTGAAACCCCATTTTGGTAAGAAGCTTCATTTAGTGAAATGGACTCAGTCCAACGGAACCTGACTTGGGAGGTTTCTAGTTTACCTCCAGAGAGTAAGACCATGAGATGCAAATGAGTCTTTAAGAGGAAACATTAGGTATATGGAACTGTGGAAAAATATTAGGCTAAGTTGGTAGCTAAAGGATATAAACTAAAAGAAGGTGTGTATTTCCTTGATTCTTATTCACATGTGACGAGATTTACTTCCGTTGAGATGCTAATTATTATTGCTGTCATAAACAAATTAGAGATACATCAGATGGATGTTAAGACAGCTTTTCTAAAATTGTGAATTAGATAAAGAAATTTACATGGACCAAACTGAGGACTTTGTAGTGAAAGTTTATGATGACAAAGCTTGTAAGTTGAACAAAATTTTGTATGGTTTATAAAATAAGCACGTAAACAGTGACATGGAAAATTTGATCATGTGATAATGTGTAGTGGATTTAAGTTAATGAATCTGATAAGTATATTTACAAGTAACTTGTTAAGGATGCCTGTGTGATTGTATGCTTGTATGTTGATGATATGCTTATACTTGATACAAACATAGATGTGATTAATTCCACTAAAAACATGCGCTGAATGAGAACGTTGACTTGAAAGACTTAGGCCCTGTTGATGTAATCTTAGGGATGAGGATTAGAAAATAATCTAACATACGTAGTCTTAGTCATTCTCATTATGTTGAATTTGTGCTTAAAAGATACAATCAGTGTGATTGTAAGCCTGCTTGTACTCCGTACGATTATTCTTGTAGACTCAAGAAAAAAAGGGTAATGGAATATCTTAACTTGAATACTCAAGAGTTATAGGATGTCTGATGAATTTAATGAACTGTAAGAGTCCAGACATTGCCTATATTGTAAGTAAGTTAAGTATATATAATTGTAGTCCAGAGCAATAGTATTCAGATGCACTGAGTAGAGTATTATGGTACCTAAAATACTCTATTACCTTTTATTTGATTTATGAAAGGTATATTGATGTCCTTGAGGGACTTTGTGATGTAAACTGTATAGTTGACTCAGAGGAGTCTAAGTCTACGAGTGGATATATTTCACTCTAGCATGAGGGTTTGTTTTTGGAAGATTTACAAACAAACATATATTTCTCAATTCATTATGGAA
The DNA here is from genome assembly GCF_003573695.1 of Papaver somniferum. NCBI lineage: Eukaryota > Viridiplantae > Streptophyta > Magnoliopsida > Ranunculales > Papaveraceae > Papaver > Papaver somniferum. The sequence goes on from NC_039368.1 coordinate 31,503,767, forward strand.
TCTGAGAGTATTGAGTTAGATAAAGCACGAGAGGGGGCCGAGTGCCTAAGATGCTTCTTAGAATACATTCCTCTCTGGCATAGGCCTGTGCCAGCTATATCTATACATTGTGTTAGCCAAGCTATAATAGCTAAATCTGAAAATAACTAATCTCAATTGGCGTTATTTCCATTGATTGGATAAATTCCAAGAAGAATATCGCGCAACCTTTGACGAAAGGTTTATCCCAAGAGATAGTTAGAAATGCATCGGGGGGAAGGGGCTTAAGCTCATAAATTAAACTTTCCATGAAAGATACTCAACATTGCTGAATGGAGATCCCAAGATCAAGGTTTCGAATGAGACAACTAATTTGTGGTGCGTAAAGGTAAACACTATCAGAGAATTTTATTCTCTGTCCCTTCCCTATGGTGTAGACGTGATAGTGTGACTGCATGTGAAGGATGACTTTTAAGAAGTCTTAATGAGTTCTATAGTTTCAATTTAAGATTGAAGTGGGGTGTAGCAGTAACACTCTTTATGGAAACTCACCTATCTGAATGAGGAAGTGGGACGCTTCCTATGAGAATATGAGCTTTGATTCTGTAGAGCATTCTGAGAAACATGATACGTCCAGGGCCAAATTGGACAAAACGACACGAGCTTGGCAGCAACCTTGGAGATATCACCCGTGGTTGTTATCGCGAATTACATCAAATGCTAGCAGTTCAAGATATAGTTCACTGTCTCTATCAAGTAATTCCGGTAATATCTCACTAATCAAAGATTCAAGACCTCATGGACACCTCTGCCTAAAATGATATTTCCTGCGCTTTTTATGTGATTCTCGTTTTGATGGTTTTGGTATTACTGGAACTTAGGACCTAAAGGTCACTAAGGTTTCACTAGTTCATGCTTCTTCACTTTGGTGAAAGATACCTATAGTCTCACCATGTGAGAACTAAAGATGAAAGCTCTCAATACTATTATGATTTGTGCAATCCATAGAATGACCCTGGGGTCAACACACTTTTGTGTGAGGGAGAGGACGTAGAAATGACTAGTATGATTTCAACACTTGCACGATCAGTCTGTTTAGATCGTGAGATTGGGATGTTGATTTACCCAGATCTATATGTGTTTTCATGTTTTATTGAGTTTTCATTCATGTGGGGGATTGTTGAAAAACGATTAATAAAAAATAATTTTCTAAAGTTTTAATAAAAATTATAATTTATTGTTTTCTTTTGTGAATGAAACTTATTAGTCCCACATTGTGGAGTTTCCAATTTTTAGTAGTTTTAAGAAACTATATAAACCTTTTAGTCCCACATCGGGAAGTTTTTCTTCTTAAGTTGTATTTGTCAATTATATAAACAAATTCACTACTTTTGTAAAATCAATGGGAAAGATGTTGCTCTATATTTAGAGGGACCCCTAAGGGAAAAAACATTTTATATTGTTTTCTCAAGTGTTCGAGATTTTCCTTTATGGTTTTTTCGGAGTTGCCAAGCTCAAGTTGTGCATCTACTACATATGCTAGTAGTAGGTGTAGTAGGGTGTTTTATCCTGGAGATATCCGTCCTGTGAGGGATATAGCATCACTCTTGAGTGTAGCCGGACGCTAATGTCTTAAGGGCAACGTGTTGAACACGTAACTCACTCTATTTTTCCAAAGTTTTGCCTTGTTCATGTTGCGGAGATATGGGGAGCTCGTCCATTTCATCAAATCGATCACTTCCATTATACAGGAGCTAAGTATCAATAACTTTTGCTTATTTGATTTTTCCTTGTTTTTGATTATTGCACCCAACACTATGTAGGTAGGTCAATTGCTCTACCCTATATATAGATACTGAAAGGACACCTGACTAAGAGTCGCAATGCTTTAGACAGGTTTGTTTCAAGAGATGCCATCCAGTAAATCATCTCTTCATTGGATGCAATCAACCAACACAACATATCACCAAAACGGTATGTGCCTTACTGTTCTCTCATATGTTGGAACAATAACTGTATTCGGTTAGTTATTTCTAACCGGCTACAATGTATTTTGAAATACATCACAGTATTACCAACAAAAGCAACCTTAACATCGATCGAGGAGCATATATTCTTCTTTATCACGTTTTTTTAATAAATTTGTTACATAGGTTTTGGTTTCACTCAACTATACTATCTAGTCATAAAATTTGATTGCTTACGTTTGAGTAATATCTAAGCATGTTTTTCTGAACATATTTTTCTGCGTGGAACGATTTTTCTATTCACGCTGAAGAAATGATCGAGCTAGCCTGTCACCGACGCAAAGGCGGAGCTACCCTGGCTGGAAGAACATATTCTCTTCTTATGCCAAAAGTTATTCCAGTCAACAAACAAGAGTTCCTATTTTATTTGCAAAGACAAAAAACTTGCCTGCGGATTCAGTGGCCAACGCCGCTGAAAGACTACAAATTTCCAATTTCTCTACTTTGGTTATGCTATGACTATGAGACTTTTTCCTTTATCAGCAGATTATCTCAAAGCAAGGGTGCGTTTATCGCTACGAATGTCGACAATGTATAATAAACTTGCTAGTATAGTTTCAATGTCTATCGAAAAAGAATAGTTAAATGACTAATTTCAAGTGTGAAATGAAAATCATGATGTAAGCTTTATATTTATATACAAAGGCATCAGAGCTGCCTTTCCTTACAGGCATCATACACACACCTCTACACGCGATCAACTATTTTCGTAGGATCACAGCTGTTGCAGAGGCTCCGAAACTAGGAATCAGTCACAAACCAAAAGTAGTTGTGCATGGGTCTGGCCCCACAGACGCACTGTGTCGGTTAGGCATATAATACCGCAGACATAACGCAAGCATCTTACAAAACCTCCTTTAATTGGGGGACATAAAAATTAAATGGGAGCCTGTATTAGAGGACAAAAAAGGTCACCCCACCCTAATTTGGGTCATCTCTTATAAAAAAAAGATCTGAATGGCTGAAATGCCACTAAATAATTAGTGATAATCTTAATTAATTAATGATAATTTTATTTAATTAGAGATTTCTTTTCCGGATTTTTTGTCTGCAATTTTTTGACTGATTTTTTTTTGCCCAGATCTGTATGAAAAGTCGTCATGGTATAAAAAAAGTTCAGTGACGATCCTAAACAGTCGTTAATGTTTCGACTGTTTCAGTGACGACTCTAAACTGTCGAAGATTCATTAATGCGGAAATGTACGACAGTTTTGAGTCGTCATAAACATAATCAATTCCCTGACGACCCTTTGGAAGAGTCGTTATTGTTTTGATTACGTGTATGACGACTATAAACAGTCGTTAATGTTTTAGAAGTGTCGTTACAGACAATCGTTAGTCTCTTAGAAGAGTTGTTATCTTCGTCGTTATGGCGGAAATGTACGACAGTTTAGAGTCGTCATGGTATTGGAATTTTCTCAGTGACGACTCTAAACTATCGTTAATGTCTATGAAGGATCATTAATTAGAGTCATTGTTTGAAAGAAAAAAAATATTAACCAAGAGTAAAACAACATATTCACGATTGGATTAATACCCCTCAAAATTTTGAGGTACAAATAAAATATCATAGCCCCCTTGTCGGTTTCTCAATTGTGTTGGACGTCTTAATGACGGTGTCAATTTGATCGTGAAAAACAGGTGAACGAGATTATGAGAACATTAACAGTGGTCAATTTGACATTAACAACATCTTGCAGTTCTAAATGACGGTGTATCCGATGTCTCCCTAGCTAGCACGTATATTATACAGAAGTAAATTAAAAGCATTTGGTGTAGATACGTATCGAATCTACCATCTTAGTTCAAAAATCCCCACACCAAGACTTTGCAATTTGCACAAGCATTAGACTTTAATTATTCAAACTAGTTAAAAAAATGTATATACCTTGACAATGTACTATCATAGTTTGACAGTGGCGGGTGGTGGCATAGTAGTAAATTAAATCATTGACGCTGTCACTCTCTCGCCAGATGATTAGTTTTACTCTCATTTTTCAACATTAGCATGTAAGCACGACTTGGTACAACTTCCTAATTATAGTTTGTTTTTTCTTTATTCGGTAAACCCTTATTGGTGCTCTAGAATATGCTGTTTGAACTTTGAATACTGTTTACTTTTTAATTGGTATGTAAACTTTTTTTTCGTGTTAGTTTTGTCATGTCCCCCACCACTTGTATTTGTTTGCAAGATCACTCGGGATGTTTTAGACCAGCTCTCTCATTTTAAGTTGGAAAATGCACTTTACTTGTTAAAATATATGAATCCCATGTTAAAATGAATTAAAAGTCAACTTCGCTTAGTTTTACGCCGGTTTTGGGTTAATTTGTCCCTTTGTCTCATATGCTTATCTCATCTCAAAGCAAACTACTCATTGCTTATATCGGAAGAATCAAAAGAGATGTACTCTTATTTATCAACTTTCTTTCTACGTTGATCTGGGGCTTTCCTTATCGAACCGTACGGTTAATTATTCTGCATAGTACTTGAAGAAAATTAATAGTCACTCTCAAGTTGGTCACAAACCATTATCAGCTTATAATAATATATACTGTATATATATATATATATATCTGAAGGAAGAGATATATATAATAGAGAGAGAGGGGAGGAGGAAGAGGAAGAGATCTAGCGAGAGATATGAAGTTTGGGAAAGAGTTATGGTCGCATATGGTGCCAGAATGGCAAGCAGCTTACATGGACTATACATCTCTCAAAGCCATACTTGAAGATTTCAAACTTTTTAAACTCAGGAACCCACAGCAACATCAGGAGGATCATCATAACGGTGGAGTTGCTGAAGTGTATAGAACATTCAGTGGTCTGTTAATTGCTCGTAGCATCCCCAGCGTCACCAACTCCTCTAAAGTCACCTCTTCTGCATCTAACTTATCTTCTGCTGCTACTACAACAACTACAACGAACCGCCATCACCATCATCATGGGATATTTCACCATGAAGAGCCAGCCATTTTAGTGCACCGTGTGGCGCACCGGCAAACTGATCACGACTTAGAACATGGGGGAACCAATGAGGTTCATCATGAAAATTTTGAGACCAAGTTGTTAAAGCCAGATGAATTAGGAGGAGAATTTGAATTAGCATTCTTCAGAAGACTTGATGAGGAATTCAACAAAGTTAATAACTTTTATAGAGACAAAGTTGATCAAGTTATGAATGAAGCTGCTGTCTTGACTAAACAAATGGATGCTTTGGTTGCTTTTAGGGTTAAAGTCGAGCATCCTGAATCAGATCAAGGAAAGTTTGAGCAGCTCTGCAGGGAAATTGCTAAATCTGCTTCCGCCTTCTCTTTCCTTTCACCAGCCTCCAGTAAAACTGGTACGAAATCCTATACCTTGTTACATTACTTCTTCGTGCCTTTGTATAATGTGCCTATGTACTCGCTGCTCACCAGTTAATATAGAGCTCCGGCCTTTCAAAATCTAAAGACTTAAAGGCCTAGTCCATAAACAAACCAGTTAATTAACTGTAATTCCCTTGAAATTTGGTAAGATTGTTTAGTACTTATGGTAATCCATTTAAAATAATTGTGACTGGTAATTATTTGATAAGAACTTTGGTAATTATGTCCCGACCTCAGTTTTCTGGAGGTTAAAACCTACGGTCTAGCTTATATGAAAAACGTTTTTCATTTGTTTATTACAAACATTTAGAATTGGCGCATATGGATGCAATTGAAGAAAGCAATGAACAAAGCGTTAGCAACCGTGGAAACCAATCAGAAGAAAGTGAGCTAAGCGAAAACGGAGACTGTGTGGATGGTGATCAGTCTAAAAAACAAGAAACGGGTGTAAATGGAGAACCTGACGCGTCTATAAACGAAATCCTGAACAGTGTTACGATCAAAAAAATCGAAACCCCGGTTTCAACTATCAAAGCAATAATCAGTAAGAACAGAAATAATAATGAAGGATTGCGTTTCAACAGACGAAATCTAAAGATAGTTGAAGAACAACTTAAGTCTGCATTTGTTAATTTCTATCACAAACTTCAACTTCTGAAAAACTATAGTTATCTGAACCTCTTAGCATTTTCGAAGACCATGAAGAGATATGACAAGGTATGTTTTTTCCCCAAATCCTTCAAGCAAACAAGAGAAATTCTCGATAAGTCTGGATATCTGAAATTGAATAATATGATTCTGTTACAGATAACTTCACGGCATGCATCGAAAATATACTTGAACATGGTGGATAACTCCTACATCGGCAGCTCTGACGACGTAAGCTTTCTCTCGTATATATCCATAAAAATTTCTTTAACACTAGCACTAGAATTATATTAGACTTCTCGAGGGACTCTGTTTGTTGAACACAAATCACAGGTTTCTAGGCTCATGGACAGAGTAGAGTCTTCATTCATCAAACACTTCTCTAAGTCAAACCGCGGTAAGGGCATGCACATCTTGAGATCCAAAAAGAAGAAAGAAAGACACTCCACAACATTTTCCTCAGGTAATTATGGTTTAAATCAAATTAGCCATTTGCTTTACGAATAAAGTGTTCAACTTATATGCTAATAAAAAGGCACAGAGGTCGCTTATAGTTGCTGTGTGAATTTCTAATCCTAATTTCGTTTTATAACTTTTATTTCAGGTTTCTTTTTCGGTTGTACAATATCACTTCTAATATGCCTTATTTTGGTCATAAATGTCGGCAAAATCTTTAAGAAGCAGAGCTTTGCTCAGTACATGGATACCATGTTTCCTCTCTATAGGTAAATCGTAGGTAGCTGACATCGTCAAAGTGGACATCTAGTTATATTAAAGAATGTTTGCATTTAACAACTCATTTTGTTTGAATTCTATCTGCAGTTTATTCGGATTTCTAGTGCTACATATGCTCTTGTATTCAGCGAATATATACTTTTGGAAGCGTTACCGGGTCAATTATCCATTTATATTTGAATTCAAGCAAGGAACGGAGTTGGGATACAGGGAAGTCTTTCTACTAAGTACAATTCTTGCAACAGTTTCACTTGCCAGTGTACTTGCCAACCTAAACCTGGAAATTGATCACACAGCAACCAAGTACGAACCGCTTAAGGAGCTACTTCCTCTAGCATTAGTTTCTGTAAGATATTATATTACCTGACCATCACTTTATACATTGATTTGAATCCATTTGTTTATCGATACCTTATTCATTACCTAGTTTTAACTTCTTGATTGATCATTGCAGGCTGTATTACTGATAACATTTTGTCCATTCGACATTGTATTTCTCTCTAGTCGTATCTTTCTGTTAAGAACCACGCTCCATTGTCTTAGTGCTCCTCTCTACAAGGTAAAGAAGGAAGGAAATTTCTATTAATTTGTAAAACATCAGCATTAGAGAAAATGACCATTAATAATTAAGTTTAATTAATGGTTTACTCTTCTTTTTTTCCCCCACCGATCCAATAGGTCAGTCTATCAGATTTTATGTTAGCAGATCAGATGAGTAGCCAGGTTCGCTATCTCTCACACAACTTTTTCTGGCATGTGTGCGTACATTTCTGTCTCTTAGTTAAAACAACTAGTTAACCAGGATTGTCTATTGTTTCAGGGTCAAGCTCTTAGAAACGTTGCGTTCTACATCTGTTACTATGCTTCGGGTGACTACAAAACGAGGGAAACCAGCTGCAAAACTAACAACGTATACAATTCATTCTATATCATGTTAGGTGCTTTTCCGTTTTGGTTACGTGCATTACAGGTTTGTACCTTTTTTCACTTTCAGTGAAACAAATTAGAAAGCTACTTTAACTGGACTTATATATTATTGTTGCTATCCTTGTCCCCTCGATTGGTTCGAGTTTTGATTTGAGGGTTCACATGAGTTTATGAAAGAAATGCATTACTGAGACCACATACATACATACCCTTATGACAACTCGGATTTTTTGGTGTAGTGTTTTCGACGATACTTTGAAGAGAAAGACCAGACACAAGGATATAACGGGTTCAAATACTTAAGTATTGTTCTGGCCATTCTTATGACAACAGCTTACAGTAAGCACAATACGACAGCATTATGGGTACTGGCTTGGATCTGCTCAACTGTTGCAACTATTGTGGCAATATATTGGGATCTTGTCTTGGACTGGGGACTACTACGGAAAAACTCGAAAAACCCTTGGTTGAGAGACAAACTTCTAGTATCATACAAGAGTGTCTACTTTGCAGCCATGGTAATATAGATTTTCTGGTGATAAAAACTTCAACATAATGAATGTTTATGGTTAATTCGTATTTGAGATAAATATAAGTTCCTTTATTTGGTTGCAGGTATCAGATGTGTTGTTGAGATTTGCCTGGCTACAGACAGTGTTGAACATACAATTACCTTTCTTACATAAGGAAGCTATGGTTACTGTTGTTGCATGCTTAGAGATCATTCGTCGCGGTGTATGGAATTTCTTCAGGTATTATTTTGGTGTTTCCATAAGCTATGCCACTTACTATGTTGCCGATGATAACTATGTTTTCGTTTTGCTAGCTTTTATGTTCTGCATTGCAGTTTATACTGCGAATAGGTTCAAATTTTTAACTATGTTTACTGATTCTAATTTTACTAATGATATGGTTTTTAATGATTATTAGGATAGAGAATGAACACGTAAACAATGTCGGCAAGTTTCGTGCATTCACAAAAGTGCCTCTTCCTTTCAACTATGATGAGGATGACGATGATAAAGATGACTAGCCAATTCCAAAAAAGAAGAGCTTCAATGCCATGATCAAGGAACATTAGTATTAACCTCTGATAGCAATGTAGAATTTCAAGAATGGCCAGTTGGGCTAACTACCGAGACCGATCAACAACAATATACAGTTTGTTTGTATGTTTTCTAGATATACAAAAGATGATTTAATATTTTTTATTTAGTGTCCATCAAAAAATTAAGAAAAAATCTGTGAGTCCAAAGGATGTATATTTAGGAGTATCTGATGATGTTTCCTCACCATCTGTGCTTAAAGAAAAATAGTTACTATCCACATGTCCGCCGGCATCCACCAACATACCTGTCCTCCAGCCAAATCTAATGCATTATTGGTAGAGTTGCATTTATTGTTATTTTTTCAATTAGTAGAGTTGCATGTACTATTATTTTTCACTTGGGTTTATCCTATGAAGTTAATGAATGATGGTTTGGGGTGTGCTTTATTAATCTGAAGATTTGAGAGTATGAATGAGAATCAATTTCTGCTGTTGTGAAGTATTTCAGCGTGTGCTGGTGCTAGAACATACCCTTGAACGGAATGAAATTGCCGACAGAAGATATAAGCACAGCATGTTAGGTAATTACTATTGCTATTCAAGCTCCAATGCCTAAAGAATTTATTGATTCTTTTTTACTGCTTCGTATTTTATCAATATGCTCCCAGCTAAGATTTTAAACGCCTTTCAATATCTCGTTTCAAAAAGGAAAAAAAAAAAAAGTGTTTGTAATGATATAGGTGTTACACACATAGAAAGGTTTATGTTTCAACTTGTAGTGTTGCTTCATGCTTCTATAGCAATTCCATCCCGAAGGGCAATTTGCTCGGATCTGCTCCACGCCCCGCAGTATGAGACTTGCTGTAAGTTGCTACAAGTAGTAGAAACTAATAGAGCATGCTCGGTAGTGGTTATGTATTACGTTGTCTTTTTTATTAATTTTTTTTTTTGATGAAATTGGGAAATTGCTCCATGCCTCGATAGTAAATGGCCCGGAAAAAAAAGTTACAGGAAAATACCCCACCATCCATATCTAGGCACCAAGTGCACCACCAATTTTTTCATTCGGCAATCTGTATGGACAAGACCTAGCTAATACAATTGCAAGTAGACCAACTTAATGATCACACTATTTATATAAAGTTTATATCTTTATTTCTTCATGATCAGAAAGTCTAGACAATAGAGTCTGTGAACTTGATTGTTTAGAAGAGTACTCTTGGATGATCTAAAAAATTAATATCCAAGATCAATCTAGTCGTATCCAAATAATTAAATCAGAATTCTGCCAAGTATGAAAGTTTTTATGTATATTTCAAGATACCAATTCTACAAGAACAAGTCTCGTAATTGATCACCATTAATATGGACTTATCTACTAGAATGATTTCGTATTACTTGTGTTATTCCTATTATAAAGCTAAACAATATAATGCAGAAAAGGAAAAAATATAAGAATTCTGTTAACGAGTAAAACTGCACCTGCAGAAAATCTATGGGACCTCGTTCAGATTTAGACACCAAAGTACTAAGTCGTTACAGACACTAGCCTAATATCAAACTTCGTACTTGAATGTAGTTGAGACTGAATTCACCCTCCAAAAAATTTAACTGCAATCATGCTCCTTACATCTCTTGAACCTCGCAAGGCTCTACATTATTGATTCCCTTAGCTGACGTCCTTTACAGCCTAAGAGATGCTTCAGACAAAGTGAAGACTTCTAATACCAATCTGTCTCTAACAGATAAGCCTATTTGATTCCCTTTTATATCCATTAGATCAAGGCTTGATAAAAAAAATTGCAATAGACAAATCTCGCAAACCTCACAATTCCGGACACTTACACTCTGTTAGATGAGAATCCTGGATTCTTAACTACCTCTCAAGAACAACCTTAAAAGTAAACACTTAAGAATAGTTTTTCAGATATTTATCTTGAGGAATCACAAAGTCTGAGACAAAGAGAACTTTGTGATTTCTATCTATCTCGTTCCTGGAAGAGATTACTTAAACCTCGATAAAAAAATGAACAAGATCAAGATACACGAACTATCAAGGTAAAGATAGTAGGACTACGCTTCACGAAACCCTAAGTGAAGTCTTTCAGTCGTAGACCTAATTATGTTTATCGAGGAAACCTAGGTCAACATAGGAAGACTCAAGTAAACAACAAGGACAAAAAAGTGTCAGGGATTGAATTTCTCAGTTTATTGAGTCTCTCTATCTAAAGATTTTCAAGACTATAGTTGCTCAAAATTCAAGCTAAGATAACTTGAGGTTCAAGCAAGCACTTTCTCTGTTTAGATGAAACTCTTGTAAGGAGTCCATGTAAGCATCTCAGAAATATGTCTTAAAATCACGTAGAAGAATATACATTATGGTCCGGGTACCGGAACAGTGTATAATGATAGTTCTCAGAATATATTCCTTTTGAACTTATAAGCAATATCGTTGGGCTGTCAAAGGATAAATATTCGTCGAATATTTAAAAATCTGTATCCGATAGGTTAAGCGCTATCGAATATCTGATAATATCCTATAGGATATAAAAATTCGATATCGATTTCGATATACTGACCTATCGGATATTTATCCGATAGTATCCGGAGATAAAAAGTTAAAAACAACAGCTGATCCCAAATACCCTAGTCATGATGAGAATGAACGAATTTTAACAAAATTCGACAAAATTGAACAACGTGTTTTTCTCAAATCATATGAAATCATGAATAAGGAATGAAATTTTAACAAATTTAAAGAATGGGGCGGGGGGTGGGGGTTGATTGGATTAAATCATACCCAGTTAATCTGATGAAGAATAATGAGATTAGTAGCTGAGAATTGATAGGAAGACGAATCCTTTTGTCACGAAAGTATACAACATGTGCGAGTATGGAAAGAGAAATAAGATCACGATAAACAAAAAACGTAATCTGATTGATGCCAACATTGAGAGAAATAGTTGTTATGATATGATAACCTTTATATAATATATGTACCATAACTAAAGTTCCATGAGCTTTCACATTGTTTCTTTCTCAACTTCTACTGCATTCGTCATTGAAATCATACGAGGGGGGAGTCTTAATTTACCCTTTATCCCAATTGATCAAGTCATTCGCCATTGGAAATTACAAGTAAGTCCATGTTTCTATCGGATATCATATATTAACAAATGGATGGAGCCTAATGCGATTTTGATATGTTAAGGAAGAAATATCCGATCTGATATTCAATAAAATGGATAAAATCCTATAGGATCTTGAATACTCGGAAAAATATCGTGTTCATTTAAATACTTAATATTTGAATCATGATGCGCAACACAAGTGTTCTAGTGATCAATGATGTATTAGAGGTGCTTATGAGAGTTGTAGCAATGCTAAACATATATAAGCATCTGCAAATTTGTACTGGGTAGATATGCGAAACGGTACGCGTACCTATGACCAGTTCATGAATTCAGAAACCAATAATACGCGCACTGCCGCTTGGTTATTCACGAACTATGATCAAAACATTATATGTACTAAGTATGTGTATTGTTCCCCATTCGCGTACCTATGACCAGTTCATGAATTCAGAACCTTAAGGTAGGCGTACTTGGTTTGCGTATTTACCTATTCCGGAACCTCATACATCAATGGTATGCGTACTAGGTACGTGTACCTTCTCAGAGTTCAGATTACAAAAAGTTCTTGAAACTTTTTTTTGATGTTTTGAAACATTCCAAAATGTCATGGAGTTATTTCTAAAAGATCCATATGACACAAACATAATTCTTGAACAATAAATTGTTTCGAACTAAGATTGTTAAAGAACTATGAATATCCATTGCTTGAATCACAATTCGAGATGTTGAACAAGAAAAGCTTGACTCGAAATTTCTTCTTTGCAATGATAAATCTATATTATAAGTCATACGACATAGTCTCATATAGATAAAATGGTAATTTATGTTAGTAAATATAATGGTTCAGTCTTCACATACCACATGTTGATGAAGTTCTCCAGATGTCTTCGTTTGGTCTTCAGTCTTCATCTTTGAGGGTTATTCAGTGATTTCTGATACTCAATTATAAACTTCTAAACCTAGTCTGAGACTTGACTTTAGAAAACTAGAAATCAAGATATAGTTTTGTACAACTAATATTGACAACAAGCTTGAGATAGAAAAACTTGCGAGTTCGACCGAGCAGTGCTCCAACAATATATATCTTAATGAATATTTTTAACACTTACAATACCCCCTACGTGAAATTAAAATGATGAGGGTAACGAGTACACCACAATCCTTTCGTATTAACCTAATATAGACACCCCTTGTGTAATTTAATATAAGAAATAACTACTAAAAGATTACTTCAACAAGATGTAACTTGTATACAACTTAAGTTCGAGAACGAACCAATATATAGGATCGTACCAGGTTTGATCAATGTACTGGTGTACTTATATTAATTATAAATTAAGATAAACAATATAATGTGAAAGTAAGTAAATCACATTGACACATGATATTTTACTAACGAGGAAAACTTCAAGGCAGAAAAACCCGGGACCAAGGCCAGTTTTGAATAGTCTTAAATTAGGCCCTTATATAAATTGACTACCGCAACTTCGTATAGAGGACCGAGTAAACTATTCCTAGTTACCTAATTCCTTTAGTATCCATCTGCCTACAATGAATCTGGTTTCGCACGTAAATCCAAAGGTAGGGTCTACTACCTCAAGTTGCTTCACCCGTTGTGAAGATCACTTCTGCTCAATTTATTTGGATCGTAACCCCAAAAAAGTAAAGGACTAACATGTTCCAATAACCACCTCGTTGTGTATCTCCCAAATCCGGAAATGGTCATAGAGAAAGTTGAGTATAAAGGATCTTCCATTCCTTTTGTCAAAGATAAAACCAAGATAAAGATTATAGAAATAATCTATCTTTGTGGAAAATATCTATTCAAATAAATCTACGTGGAGAAATAAGTAGATATATTGTTCGATCTTTCAAAAAGCTAATGTCTATCGAAATAAACTGCTTTTTTGGATCCCAGATAATAAAGTATGCATGAAGTATCATAAAGATCATAAACCAAAAATAAAAAGTTTTCTATATGCAATCTTGAGAGTAACCTTTGGTAAATAACTTAATTACTACGGATAATCAGCACACCCAGAATAGAGACTGTTAACGTTGATTGATTAAACGTTTTATCAACATATATCGAATCACTAAATCTGTAATAGTCAATCCTCAAGCAAACTTAAGTGGCCTTATATCAGAAAAGAAGAACGATTGAGTAATCAAGTTTGATTTATCAAGGATAAATATACCGTTACTCAATAAAATCAATAATCGAAAACTAAAATAACAATAGGATTTAGTTTCCTACCAACAGTACTACTAAAAGATTCTTGATCCCGAAGAAGACATCAAACGAAGACAACGCGAGAGATTTAACCTAATTAGATTATTCTCCTCTATCAACGAGTTGTCTTCCCACAAAAACAGTTCGATGGTGTGTTAAGAGATGAGTTTGTAAGAATACAGGCTTCACTATTTATAGTTTTATGACCAAAGCTTGTTTGGAAAAAAAAGGAATTACCAAATACGAAAATCCTTAAGATATATATTTAATGTAAATTTTCAATTTTGACAAATTCCAACTGTAATCCAACCAATAAACCAAAACACTCTTAGTTGACAACTAATATTATCTAATATACAGTCATATAAGTAACTAATATAGAAAATAGAGATATGTGAACTTTTGTGATATGGTAAGTACATAAATTCGATATCTAAAAGATATCGAATATTTAGGCTTCAGGATCTTGCCTCGAGTATCAAAGGAATATACTTGAACATTAATATATAAGAGTTCAACACATGTTCAAACCACTATGTCAACATTGTGCGAACATTTCAAGTTCAATACGTGTACATCTCGATGTTTATAAAAACTCGAAGATCATCAAACATATAAAAATATAAACTTAGATTAAACTTCAAACATGATCGACCAGGGATTGGTCCTGAAGTCTTTTTTGAATAGAGAAAAGATATTGTCAAGTGTACTTCTTTATATATTTTTTACAATATTCCTTCATTCATAATCCAAAGGGTTGAATTCATTGCGGAAGATCAATATGCTAAACAATAACAAGTTATCAATTAGTGTTATGTCGATTCACGTAGTCGATAGATAAACTATACTTCATCATTCATATATACAAGTTGTATGAACCACTAGTATATGTTTCCTTGATACTTTTGATCACATAGTCGATAGATAAACAAGATTTACTTTGTATGATATGTTTTCAATAAATACTGACTTGAAATAACAAAGATACAAATGGAACACGTCAAGCCTGTTGCTACTACCTCGAATTGAAGGATGATGTGGTCGTTGATGCCGATACGTTTTCAGGTTCTTCATGAGTAACAAGAGGGAGTCTCTATTTTTATGTTCCTAGTCTAACTTAATAAAGTTGACTATAGTAATCAAACCAAGCATCTTCAAGTTTTGGAAATAAAATATGACAACCAAATTTGACATACCAACGCATGGTTAGTTTAACCAAGCAACGCGCTAACAGAATTGTTAACATTTACGAAAACCCTTTATATACAAATTAATTCATTATAGCCTCCATTTTTGAACACCAGTAGATAATTTATCAGTTAAGTGCCATGTCACCACTCAGAAATGTCATATTACCCATTGTTTGTGGGTGAAAACTGTTTCTGCTGGTTTTGGTAATTTCGTGTGTGTGGATGAGAAACGAGTCTAAACCCTAAACAATGTACTGCACGAGAGTACTTTTGATTCGAGAGATCAATCTGTAAAAATATGGCCTAAACCAATAAATTGTTGTTCCAGAATTGCTTCGGTCACAAAGTGAAGGAGAAGGGTTGGTCTTAGGGAGGGAAGCGAAGAAATATTTGAGACCAGAATCGTTGATTCTGGAAGTATGGGTGTTTTATGACTTGTATCATAAAATAGAACTGGCTAGCTGAATGAGAAGATATCAGGTGATTTCTGTATGTTGTATTGTTCTCCTGACCAAAACTTGTTCTTTGGTGGAAATAGGTGAGACCTATTTATACAAGTCGCAACAAAATGTACCCTGGTCTCATAGGAATTGAAAACGATTGAGTGGTGAAAGAGTAATGTGTAACGTTGGGATTTATGTTTCCATAATGAGGGAGGTGGATCCGCTCACGCCATTACTCTTTGCCATTACTAACCTCCCCACTTTATGACGCTTTCTTGTAACGGGTGTATTGCACGCCGCACGCTGTAAATCGCCAGACCAATACCCTGATGAGTATCCCCCAATTTGTGACATGTTTGATGTCTCGAGTGTTTTCTAATAAAAACATGTAGCACTATGCTACGTGTGGCGAGCCAAAATCAAGAGACTTGCCGCAGGAAAATAGCATGTGTTGTTGTTAGGCTCGTCTTGACTGGTCGTCTGAAACTTGCCACCAGTATGCCAGTTTGATGGCGAACTCGGATGGCTGAGATTGCATCTCATGAGGAAGGGTAGTCGTTGATTACGGATACCTTCTGTTGGCGCTTGATGATGGCATAGTGGCACTTTGAGCGCACGCGAGTGGCATTGAGGCATGGATGGCATATCTCGTGCATGCCAGTGGCACGGTTGTGAAAGTGGCGCCTGGCGTACCCAGGGCCACTGGATTTTGGCGGCTGGTCGCCTAAAAGTTGTCACAAGACTGTTAGCTCGATGGCCAATTTGGATGGATGAGATCGCATCTCATGAAGGGTAGTCGTTGATTATGGCTACCTTCCGTTGGCGCCTGATGATGGCATAGTGGCTCTTTGAGTGCGCGCCAGTGGAATTGTGGCATGGCTGACATGTCACATGCATGTCAGTGACACGGTTGTGCAAGTGGCGCCTGGCGTAGCCATGACCAATGGATTTTGGCGGTTGGTCGCCTAAAAGTTGCCACAAGCCTGTTTAGCTCGGTGGCCAATTTGGATGGATGAGATCGCATCTCATGAGGAAGGGTAGCCGTTGATTATGGCTACCTTCCATTGGCGCCTGACAACTTCGTCTAAATTAGGGTTTGGTATGCCGAAACCCTAATTAGCACATATGGCATGCCGCATGCGGTAGGTGGCATGTTGTGGGCCCAAGGTGTCATAGTTTTGTGCCACGATTAGAAGTTAGGGTTTTATCTATTGTCGTTAGAGCATGGTCGCGCCTAGGGTTCAGGCTAGTCAAATAAAGTCCGTTATGAAACTGGTCACGCATGGAGAGTGGGATGGCAAGTTTCGGCATGCCGTCGCGATAGGTGGCGCGCTTGGCATGTTTGGCATGCGCGTTTGGCATGTGCGCCTGGTACGCGCGCTTGGCATGTTTGGCATGTCGTTTGGCATGTGTGCCTGACATGTTTGGCATGTGGGCCTGGCATGCGCGTCTGGCCTGTTAGGCATGTCGTTTGGCATGTTCGTTTGGCATGCGCGTCTGGCTTGTTTGGCATGTGCGCCTGGCATGCGCGTCTGGCTTGTTTGGCATGCCGTTTGGCATGTGCGCCTGACATGCGCGTCTGGCTTTTTTGGCATGCTGTTTGGCATGTGCGCCTGAAATGCGCATTTTGGCATGTTTAGAATGCCATTAGCATGTGAGCATGGTTTTGGGAAACCAATTCGGTATGACGACCTCTTGACACAATTTCCAACCCTTTTAAGGCCGTGGAAGGTTTAGAGCAACCTGATTGGTCGATGGAAGTAGGGCCGGAAAATATGGGCCCAACCACGACTTATGGGAGTGTGGCAGGTTTAAGGCGACCCGACTGGTCGACAAAGGAGTAGGGCCGGTTTAGGTAAAATGGGGGCGTGGCCACACTAGTGGGAAACGAGGTTCTTTCAACCCATAACCCCGACCCTCGTCAACAGTCAATTGACCTTGAGCAGGTCAAAACAGTCGGGGATGTAAAAAAAAACACGGAGAACAGATTTAGCAGCCAAAACGGGTCGTACTTCCAACCTTTATTCTCAACCCACACTATGACCGATGAGCTTATCTATTTCTGTGGGACCCACTTTCTATGGGACCCACTTTCTATGAGATGTATCTCTCTCCTTATCATCGTTCTAACCTAACTATACTTCAGACTCACTATCTCTCTCCTAGCGCCTCTCTTATCTATCTTCTTCCTCGACCTCTAAACCGATACAGAAAAATACCCAGAAGAAATCTCTTACAGGGGGTTAGTCGTGAGAGAGTTTGAGAGATTTTAATGTATTTAGGTTTTCTCCTGTTAGTCATGAGGGAGTTTGAGGGAGTCTCTCCAAATCCCCGTTAGTCGTGGAGGAGTTTAGAGGAGTCTCCTAAACTCCCTAGAAAACACATGTTAGTCGTTGGGGAGTTTAAAAAAAGCTCTTGAACTCCCTATTAGTCAAAAAACCCTACAATACTAGGGAGTTGGTTGCTTTGGGGAGTTCGAAGGAGTTTCTAGTGTATTTTGGTCTCACAACAAATCTCTCAAAAGAGTAGAGATTTGGGAGGAGTTTGAGAATGTATAGCTTGAAAAGGGTCTCAGTGATTTTCTAATTTTGTTGTACTGTTACAGTAATCGAGCTAAGCGAGTATTTTCCTCTGCACTAATTACTAAGCGATATAGTTTAATATCTCTTAAGACAGCTGACGGGATCAACATTTTGATTCAAGGCCCTATCTCGTTCTCAGGAAAATGGGTTTTCTCCAGAGGTTGTTACTACTACTACTGTGTCTTTATTCTTCTTAGTTATGCCTTTTTGATTTGTCTTGTCTCATGTTGAAATGGAGTAATTTTAGTTTGTGCATATAAATTGTTCTGTAAATGACTAAATGCGTAAGCTTCGTAAACAAAAAAATCCATATGAGTTATGCTTTTTACGTCACAAGTGATGTTATGGATTACAACCTGCATTATTTTAGTCCTTTTTCGGTTATTAGTTTATTACGAACAAATGCATTGGCAAGTCAATTTTGGTCCTTGTTGAGGAATATAATATCTAACTATGGGTCATTGAAAGTTTGCATTGAGAACAGTATGTGCACATTGAGTATCAAATTACGATACCTGTTCTGGTATTAGAGGAATTTAGTATTATATATTGATGGATACCTACACTATGAGCAGGTTTGCAGTCGTTTCATTGTGGGGTTTCCATTTGGCTGGGAGGATGTTGCTGATCAATGCTTGGACCAACATCTGCTGGTGATGGTGCTCCAGCTAGTATGTCTTCCTTTCCCGAGTCAAAAGAAGTGCCGACTTCTCTTTCCAACAAGAAGACGTTCACTAACATGAAAAGTGAAGAACCGGAAGATCTTAGTTGCAGTTATGATACTGGTATGGATGAAGTTGTAAAAGATGCTCCAGTATCTACAAATTCTGATGTGAAAAATGTTGATCCAAATGAGGCCACTGTTGCTGTTCCAGTGTGCATCCTGAGAGTACAAAGTTGGCTAAAGCCAAAGGTGGAGTTAAAAAAGGTAAAGTAGGTCGGAAGAAGAAGAGAACAAATTCATGTTCTATTTCTGGGTCTGCTGGCTGTGGAGTTGTACAAGTCCATCTCAAAGAGGATATAGGTCATGTTTCTGAAGGAAAACTGGAAAGATCTGTGTCAGAAACGCCCATTGCATCCAGTCATAGTGTGCAAGAAAGATCTGGAAGTTGCAATTCTAGCACAACCAGGACCACGGCTATCTCACTCTCCTTCGCTGCAGTTTCCTGCCATTCCAGTCCTTGAATTTCTCCTTCTTGCTGTGACACCGACACACACAATCAGCTCCAGCCCCCATATCTCAGCACACAGCACTGTTGCATTCTATTGTTCTCTGTTAAGCTTCATTCCATCACCGCCAACATCGAACTCATTTCAGTCCCTTGTTTCGCACCACCACCACCATCACCAGTACCATTTAGTTCAAGCAACAACATCTCAATTCTTTCCCTGCTGTAACTATAACCACCTGCAAGTCAGGTTCAATACCAGACTCGTCTCTGCTTTAATCAGTTAGCATCCATTCCCTTCCGGAAACACTCATACCCATTTCATACAACTGTAGCTCAATTCCATTCTAGACCTTGTTCACCATTGCCATGATCAGCTGCACATTCACCATCTCATTCTCTATAGTTGATTCCGCCTTACCTGACTGTCACCACCAATACCCACAGCCATCTCTGGAAGCAATATCAAACTGCAGCACCATCTACACTGACTCTCACAATACTCCTGCTCTTGACTGCAATCCCAGTTCAACATCAAGCTTAATACCGCCACCAACTGATCAAACATTCAACACACATTCCATTTCCAGCTCATCCTACCAGTTCAGACTTGCAATCTCCCATGGCCTCACTGCAACTTCACTTCCATACCCGCTTCAGTTCGTCGCCATACTGCATCTCCATTATCTCAGGTCATCACCAAACTCATCAATCGAACCCATTTGTTATCTCAGTACATTCCCTCTTCAGACACAACCACAGACTCAAGCTTTCAATAGCTGTGCTGTGAACAGAACAACCTACTTCCCTGCAATGCACAGACTCAACACATCTGCAATCTCCATAACCAGCTGCTGCAAAAACACCAACTTCTCTTCCCTGCAACCTCAGACAACTCCCATCTCAGTCCATTCCTTTCTTAGCCAACTGCAAACGCACAACTGCAAGGCACAGGTTCAGCTCGTTACAATCCACCAACTTCAGACCAATACCACAGGTTTAGCTCCATAATTTCTGCAGCATTCCTTCCCTCGACATCATCATTTCAAATTCTTCTTAACGGCACCAACACTGCCTGAATTCAACCAACAGTACCTTCAGCTTATTATTTTCTTTGTTGCTTCGTGTATCTTCTTTTCCCTGCAAATGAAATTAGAGCACTGGGAAAACCCATCTATGTTTTATGCACCCATTCCAACCTAGTAATGAAATAGAAGTAGAGAAAATGACGGCAGCTGCTTGTGAAGATGATCATAAAAATCCGGCACTGAAATTGAGCTCAGCTCCCTTTTATTGTTTCTTAAAAGAGAATGAGTTAGGAGTGAACTCTCTCAAACTCCCCCAAACTCCCTCAAATAAACTCTCTCAAACTCCCTGCACTCCCCCAAACTCCCTGAACTCAAAAACACCAACCTCTCTCAAACTCCCTACACTCTCTCAAACTCTCTTAAAATTCCTGAGATTTAAAATACACTCAACTCCCCCAAAATCACTTGAGGACTAACACCTCTTAAATTATTGCTCTTAAACCCAACCCCTTTCTCCCGGTCTTCTTCATCTCCTCGACAAAATCGAGTTCTCCAGTAAACCTTATTCTAAACAGGTAACCATGTACTTAAGCAAAGAGGAAGAGAAGCATTCTTCTTACCATTTTCTTATTTTCATTTTTGTGGTTTAGGTTATTACTTACCGATCTTCTTTTATTTTTTTTCAGAGGGTTTCTTTTTATCCAACTTCTGTTCAGATATGAAATAAAATTAGGGTTCTGATTTCGTGGTTTTAATTTGTTAGGGTTTCTGTAATTTGTGTTTGTAGAAAATTTCATCGATTTTTCTTTTAATTCTTCCAATTTCTTTGGGTTGGGTATCTTTCTGAATCCTACAAGTTTGATAAACTGATTTTTGAAAATTATTACAATTATTTTGATTGCCTTAGACTGTATGACCTAATTTGGTAAATACTGAGATTTCTTCTACAATTCTTTCTCTGCATACTAATTTTTCTTTATACAATTTCTTTTCTAAGATCTGACTTAGGTTCGTAACATTCTTGCTCTTTACAGAAACCAAGCAATATGTTTCTAAGATGGGTAAACTCGCTCAATTTTTATTTGATGATTTTTTGATTATTGCATTTAGATTCTATTTATTATTATTTTTTTGATTGTATGGCTTTTGATTTCAGGGTTTGTTGTTGAGGTTGTTCTCCTTCTATACAGCAAAGAGGGTAAAATTCTTTCACCCAATTTCTTATTGATTTTTCTTTTCATCATTCTTTTGGTATAACCGCATGTTTAGGGTTTTTGATTTTAGGGCTTTATGATTATAGGGTTCACCGCTATGGTATTTCTCCCTTTCTACAGCAAAAAGGGTAAAACTCTTTTACTCAATACATTTTCCTTCCATCATTTTTTCGGTTCAACTGCGTGTTTACTGGTTTTTTATTTCAGGGTAGCTGTTAAGGTCTTTCTCCATACAAAAAGGGGTAAAATTCTTGCAATCAACCTATTCTAATTTTTTCATCATGACTATCATGTTAATTTGATAAAAAGTCAGTTGAAAACAGTTTGGTCCTACAAATATAAGGTGCAAATTTGATTCTCACCAATTGCTTATCTTGCTAACTGATTTATGTAGGCAACAAGATGATGAATTGGATGATTTCAGTGAAAATGTGCAAAGAACTTGAGGTGTGGAGCTCACTTTACACAAAGAAACTACTTAACAGGTAGCAATTCTGATTGGCATTCTTTAATTAAGGTTGAAATGCTTTCTTGGTTATAATTTCATTTGTTCGTTAAGTATATTAGCGTCTTTTATGGAATTATTGAAAATTTATGGTGCTATATGTGTTGATGTAGGATTAAGGACATGTACAAGCATGTGAATGATGGTTCTTGACTGAAGGCTCCTCTTATTTCTAATGGTAATTATGAGATAATTATGAAGGTGATAGTCTGATGAGGCTTGTAGTCTGATTCTTTTGTCAATTTAATATAGTCTATATGGTTTATATTCATTCAATCTATATGTATAAGCATGGTTACAAGTGAACTAAAATTTTGTTCTGCCTCTGTTTCAGGAGAAAATCTGTTCTGTGTTGCTGCTGACCAACTTTTTCACTTTCCTGCCACCTTCACATTTGTCATCCGAACATTTTTCGGTACATCCCTTGACTAACCTATCTAGTCATTGCTATATAGTATAATATCTGAGCATGATTCTCATAAATTAGTTTCCAACCTTGCAGTATTGGATGGTATTGGGAAGGGTTTTGACCCTCGATTTGGCAATTTTACAGAAATTTCCAAAATGTGAGTTTTCCTTATCTAACAACATTTTTTTCCATTAGGTTGATGAAAACTTCTGATACTGTCTGTCGTCTATGCATCCTTCGTATATCTCTTACTTGTGATATGATGTGTTTGCCAGCTATGCACTGGAGTTGCTAAGATTTCGGGAGGCTGGTGCTGAAGTTGCCATAAAGGCAAGCCCCTAAAACATCTTGATTGTGTTATTGTATATTGAGTCATTATGATGCGACTCTGATTCATATCAAATTATTCAAAATATATATGTCAGGACTTCAAGAAGAGATGGGAACGAAAGAACCAAACTGTTGATAACTTATTTGGGAAGGGTGACAGTTCAAAATCTTGCTCAGGTTATTCAATGTCTGGTAAGGGTTTAACATCTCTTTTTCATTTATTCTTTATGTTTTTGGGTTTGTAATAATCAATTTCATTTTGTTCTGGTGGTCGCGAAATTTGTATTTTCCACTCAATTGAGTGTGAGAATATATGTGATGAGTTGGATATGTTCAGTTATTTGGTTGAATTTTATTTACTCTTCCCTTTGATTGTTACATTTCTAACTGATTGATGTAATTTGTTTAATCCATTCATAAGCTCTACCAAGTTATTTATATTTTTATTTTCATTTATCTGACTGCACTACTGGTATCAAATGACTAGTAAGCAACGGTTTTTTCTGGCTATTATTAAGACTTCACCAAACCAGCATTTAATCTTTTCTAAACAAGTTCAACTGTACCAACAACTTGTGCAACCCTGCATTTGTCCCAATGTTTAAACACGACAATTATTCTATTTTAATAAATCTCAGAGAGGCCTTCATTGAAATTGCTTTCTGAGCACCTACGTTATTGTTTATCGCAGATTTGAAGGAGCTCGATTTTACTGCAAACTTGCTTTCGGAATGGAAAGTAAGCTTTATTTTTGTTTGTCATAATCATCTTTAATTGCTTGGTTGAGATATGTTCAATCTTATTCTTATCAAACTGCATCTCCATGACTCAACTATTAGATGTTTTTTCCTATCTAGCCAGCATCCTCCAACTATGTTCTGTATTGATGCCTTGTGATTTTTGATGTGAAGGACATTAAGCATCCAGAGAATCCATTCACAGGTACAAGCAAAGGTGGTATTCCTATATTTATGTTGATTGCATGTTTGGCAAAAATTGAAATCCTTAATGGGATTGAGGTAGTTTTTTGAACAATTTTTTCCTTATTAACGTTTTGTTTGCAAGGGTTACCTTAACTGTTAAAATGCTATCATTTATCTTTCAGGTGAGGATTCTTGAGGGAAAAGAATCTGAAATCAGGTATCTTCCTTCATCAACTAATCTGTTCACTCAGCTTCTAAGTTCTATTTTCTACAAATGAAGTATTAATTAAGTTTGACCAGTCGATGAGATGATTGTATAAGTTATTCCGTTCATGTAAAAGCTAAGAATGTAAAATCTAAGAATATGAGATGTGGTCGCATGTATTAGAAAATTATTTTGTTCATGTAAAACCTAAGAATGTAAAAGCTACTATGTTCATGTCATATGTTTGTGTTTGCTACTGCCTTACCAATTTACACTCACATAGGTGTTGTACAAGTTGTGTGATGTAGTTTCATGTCATATTGTAACCATTCAATCGTGTTCCTTGTTTCAGGGAGCTCAAACTGACAAAGGTCCTTATTTGAAATTATCAACTTGAATTGTGTAAGTTCATTGTCTGAAGCAACAGATACTGCACATCAAGTGCTTGATATAAATCCTTAAAGAAAACAAAATGGGGTAACTGTTCTCTATAGCGTTCTCTATATATTTCAGAATTATTAACTGCATTGTGTGAACCGGATGGTTTCAATGGCATCTTCTTGTCTTGGTTATTGGTTCCAAAACTAACTTGAATGGCGATACTAGTTTAGTAGCTTTGTTATGGCTAATTTAGTTGTTTAGTAGCTTTGTTATGGACAATTTAGTTATCATTTTGAAGTCTCAAATTATGTCCCAGCTTTATAGGTTTAGGTCATGGAGCCCTTTGGATTGTCTGTCACTAATACTCTGCGAAAGAAATGGTTATATACATCATCTAGTATGAGATACTGTGATAAATGGTGTAATTTATGAAATCCAATTGTAGTCTATATTCAGTGCTTGATCTTTTCGAAGTGATTAAGAAAGAATGTGATGAGATATGAGCATTATTCCTCAGGTATACATTCTATCTAGAGAACCATAGTTGATGGTTTGGTTAGAGGAGGCTCTAATTGATGATCTTTAATCCCTGTGGTATGCAAATTATTAATGACCAGCAGTGTAGATATCCTGGAATATGATACTGAACTGTAAGTGGGGTATTTTTAATCTTTGGTGCTTGTTGTTCCGTGTTGGACTTGTAGTCTTTTGACCCTTCCAAACATCTAGAACCAGAATTTATTTTTTCTGTAACTTTCCAAATTAAGTGCCTAACGAAACCATTATTTTGTAACTTTCTTTGCTGCGGGTATTCCATTACGAAGTGTTGGTTTAGTTCATTTTACCGCTGGTGTATCAAGTTTCGGGGGTTAGTTCAACACCAGTAAGTTTATCATTTTGCTGGTTTGCACTTTTCTTTAAGACACTTTGAACTTACTAGGGCTAGTTGCTCTTATCTTTAAGAAACCTTGAACTTATTAGGATTTGTATCAGTATGAATTTAGAATTTGAATCCTTTTTTTGTATGATTCTGAATCCAAGTGTAAACTGAATGTATTTATAAGTTGTGTGATGAAAACAATGGATGATTAATGGAAAGGTCATTATAAATTTACTGAGTACGGGTTTCATTTCAGTTTCATTGAATTTGTTTTAGTTTTCATTTGAATTCCCATTTGAGTTTCATTTGGGTTTGATTTGAGATTTAGTCCGATTCGATCAGGCCAGTCAGCCAATCTAAGTCTACTTTTTTTTATATTAAGATTTATATCTACGACCGACTGTGGTCAGTCAGAACTTATGGACCGTCAATACCGGTCGTTGGTATAAGATACTACGCGACCCGCGCAGCCACGTCATAGATAAAAAAGACGCTCAAACAGCGACCCTTTCCTCGACTGCCAAAGCAAGTCTTTAACTCGTATCTATGACTTGCTTTGATAGTCGCGAAACGGCAATTTTCCACAAGTGCCAGGTGGCCTGTGGCATGGCCACGCTTTTGCTCCTTCTATGTGGCTCCGTTACTCTTTGTTTTCTAATTTTGGGCAGGACTCTCTACACCTATTAATCCGCGGCGGATCAATTGTTTAGTTGCTTAAGAGTAGTTTTAACCAAATGGGGTTTAATATACTGTGCAGGGCGCAAAACCATAATTTATGCAAATTAGTGAGGTTCATGAGTTTTTTGTGAGTTGTCACAATTATTGATTGGATTGGATCTTGTGTGCTGCCACAAAATTCCTGTTTTTACAGAGTGCAGTGTGCTTTCTGTCTGAGCATTTCGTGCAATGGCCTTAACTTTGGTACTTGGAGATCAGAGCTACTCTGCTGCGAGTGAACATAAATCCGTCATGCCATACCGATATTAAGGATTCTGTCGGGGAATATAGCACAAGAAAAGTACTCAGTGAGTCTTGTGTAGGCGAAGTGTCGATATTTACAGAGTGTTTGGGATTTGTTGCTACATCCCCCAGTCTGGTTAAATTTCATGTAGATATATTGAACGGCTCAATAAGTATGCCAGTGGAGAGGTTGACACTCATGGCTCTGTTTCCTTACAGAGTGACGTCATATCTGATGTAAGGTTTTACAATTTTAACCCTAAGCTAAAAACCACCATCAACATTAAGTCCCCTGCTTAACTCGGAACAATGGCATTGTTGCGGGGTAAGCATGAGATGGTGACAGACAAGGATAAAATCGAAACGGCAAGTCATGAAGATGTCGTCAGGAAGATTTGGTTAACCTTTGTCAGGAGGCATGAAGAATCTGTGACCCTTGCATTGGCGGCTTTGCATAAATCCGGCTTGTCCATAGGGTGTCGGCATCAGCGTTGCATCTTTGGATACTGATCGGCAGAGGTGGCACTGCAACTTAGTCTGCGGAACGGGCGTTGGCTGGCTACGGAAAGGTGGATGATACTGCTTTGGCTGGCTGTGGAGTGGATAAGATGGTGCTGCTTGGGCTAGCTAGGTCAATGGTGCTGGAAGGGTGGATGGCGCTACTTTGGGCTAGCTTTGGAGCGGGAAGACGACGTTGCTTTGGAAAGATGAATGGCGCTGGTTTGTCCGCGGACTGATGTTGCTGGCTTGGGACGCAGACTGTTGGCGTCGTCTTGGCCGCGGATTGATGGTTGTCTTGGGACGCAAACTGTTGGCGCCGGCTAGGTCGTGGACTGTTGGCGCTGTCTAGGTCGCGGACTATTGGTGCTGGCTATGGAGCGGACTGTTGGCGCTGGCTAGGTCGCGGACTGTTGGCGCTGGCTAGGTCGCATACTTTTGGCGTTGTCTAGGTCGCGGATTGTTGGTGCTGTCTAGGGAGCGAACTGTTGGCGCTGTGGGGCGTTCCTAGCGCGGTCCCGGTTGCCCTTTCCGTGGGTAGCTTAAAACAGGAAACCTTTTCCCATTTGAGTTTCAAAAGTGTTGTGCCTATAAAAGGCGCTACCCATCTTATCCATCTTGTTCCATTAGTCTCGTGTACACGTCTTGGTGTCGGCGGCAAAGCAGTAGCAACAGAGCAGGCGAGCGCATTCCAGGTATGTATTCCAGCGTTCCTTCTTTAGCTTGTTCTTATGTGTTGGTGTAAACTCTAGCTATAGGAATTACTTCCACAAAAATATTTTGACATGAACGACTCCTCTTCTCCGGCAGTATTATATTAGGGTTACCCATAATGCGAATAGCAACGAAACCAATTAACATGCTAGGTCATTGTTTGTGCGCGGCCAACTATATTCGCCCCTTTCCATGAAAACTAGTTTTTAGGGTTTCCTTTGTCCATGGGCATGGTTTCCGTATCAAGGCGTGGTTTGGCCGAGAGCATGGCTCCCGTGGGTATCATGATACGCGAGATGGTTGCTATATCCGTGATAAACTTCGGCACCTTGCCCTAATTTTCAGCACACACATCCCGTCGAGCAAGCATTAGTCCCCATTCTTTTTCCGTGGGTATCATGACACGCAGCTAGTAGAAAGAAAACTTCTTCATAGAAGATTTGTTACTGCTCCTTGATTATTGCGTCCAATTTTGATAAAATATTCATGCATGCTTTTCTTCAAAGCAGTAATTCTTCTTTATTTTTCTCTGTTGTAGCTACTTTGAGAGTGAAAGCAGTATAAGAAAATTTTGTTAGGATGTCACCTGAGAATAGTCATGCCGCTATGTCGAAAAACGTTAGCAACTCCAATCCCAACACGAATGACGAATTCTTTACAAAGTCTGTCACAGTTAAGAGAAACCATCCCAAATATGTGGCTATCCTTCTGAACGGTTCATAA
The DNA here is from genome assembly GCF_003573695.1 of Papaver somniferum. NCBI lineage: Eukaryota > Viridiplantae > Streptophyta > Magnoliopsida > Ranunculales > Papaveraceae > Papaver > Papaver somniferum. The sequence goes on from NC_039368.1 coordinate 31,532,018, forward strand.
AATGAAGGAGACGCCCAACCAGTTCAGCCAGTTGCGCGTGATACGATTTTGTCTTCAGAAAAATGAATATCATGCGTACCTTATTGACTTCTGGGCTTGTCAGAGTCCATTGCGTTCTTTTGATGAATGAATGCGGTTCATGATAAGTCAAGACTGCGTAAGAGACAGTCTGACCAGGGCGTAAATCATCAATGCGGTCATGGCTTCTGCAACACTTCAAATCAGGAAGGACATTGTGGGTTTGGTCACTTTTATCTCCAGATGGTGTCCGGATACTCATACGGCCATATGCAGGTGGGGTGAAATGACTATTTCTTTAGAGAGTGTAGCCGTCCTGCTGAATCAATAACAGGTAACCTTGACATTACTTTATCTGATGAGGAAGAGGAAATGCGCGCCACTCTTGTCGCCAAGTCGGCAGGGTTTGTTCGGAAAGATTACGAAACGAAGTGCTTCTACAGTTGGTGGGTGTCTGAATGGTTCTCGAAAGACTCGAAGCCGGATCAGATGAACGGTACGCTCCATGTCGCTGCATTTTTGGCTATGTGGTTATCCAGAGATATTCTTGATGATGGTTTTGGCAAGAAGGAGATAAGACAGGAGCTCATCAAACTGGATATCAAATTGGCGAAAGGTGTTGTCCTCCCCATCGGCGACTTGTTTCTTGGATCTTTGTACACCCATCTGGATCACTTGATTGCGGACATGTATGCTTCTAATGGTCATATGAAAGTATACTCGTATGTCCACATCACTTTTTTAAACGTGGTTGTGGGAGCATTTCAAAAATTATGCTTCTAAGCCGCTAACTTCATTTCCTGACTCCTATGGTGGCTCCAGGATACTCCGCTGGTTGAACAAGCGTCCAAAATCTGGATCGAAGCTCATCGACTTCCTCGACAATGTGTATGCAGTTAAATTTCGTCCTTGGGCTCCGGTCCATGCGTCCATAGTTCAGCCGAACACTTTTGCTGATGCCCCAAATATGACTTTGCTTTCTGCTGGAGAGAATATGAGCGTTGGAGAAATCATATTCATGCGAAGCTGTATACCTGGACACGTGCCATATTTCTTCAGGGGATCTTATGACGCGGTTCCTTATAATATTGACAGGGCTGCTCGGCATATGGGTTTTGACCAATGAGTCTCATTTCTTCGTCAGTAGGCGAATCCGAAAGAATTGTTGTCAGCTGCTCATGACGCCAGTGTTCTTGCGCCGGGTAAAAGCCTCCCTTTCCTGCTCTCAGAACGAAATCCATCGACGACCTCCAAATACAATGTGTTCTGGCAGGATGAGTTTCTCGTCCTCCATGGATTTGTGAATGACGTGGTGAAAGATCCCTGTGGCAAGCCTTCCCCTGCGATTTTGGAGAAACATCCATTGTTGCGGGAGCTTCCTACGGCTAAGAGGAAATCTCCCATCCCGGATGTGGACAGTCACCAGGAAAAGGAGCGAAGGTCGAAAAACCGTGTCGGAGGCTTTCAGTCGGGTACGACAGCTCTGGTGACCTTTAATTCTTCCAACATACAGGTACATACCACCTTCTTACTGACTTAGCTGAGTTGCACAGATCTTTTGTTCCGTTGCTGAACGTCTTTCTTTGTTCTTATAACTTAAGGTCTTGACAGCACGAATGCCTTTGCCAGACTTGCACGTAGTCAAAAACCGACGACTAAGTTTTTTGAAGGTGAAGAAGAATTCGAAGAAGAGGAAAATTCGGGATCCAGTAATGATGATGGAAGTACTTCTAAAAGTAGCGCCGAGTCTTCCTCTAGTGAGTCCGCGAATGAGTCGGTAAGTTTCCACATGTTTCTCCCTTTTTTTTTGAACAAATACCTAAACCGTGACATTACAAGAAGAAGCCGTTCCTGAGAATGTCCTTGAGATGAAGACTCATCACAGTGAAGATGTAGCCTTATCCCCAACCTTGGAAGCCGCGCCTGCTGGTGGTTTGGAAATGGAGGTTGATCATCATGAAGATGTTGTTACGACCCAAATGGTGGAAAGTACTTCGGCGACTGTTGGCGCAATGGTAGTCAAGAATCCTCTGTCGGTCGTAGATTCAGTTGTGGGCGCTGTTTTCGCTCCTCCATACTTGGTTTCCTACCCAGATCATGTGCTGATCGGAGGCTTCAATGTTCCATCCAAGTATACGACATGATACACTAAGATATGGGAAAGGTACAGACATATCGCCACAACCGAAAAGATCACTATCCAGTTCACACTAGTCAAGCGCGTGGAAGAAGCCTTATCTTCGATTGACGACATGTGCAATGTGACTGGCCACACCGTTTCCGAGGATGTAATCTCGAGATGGAAGTTTCATAGGGACATGTGCGTAAATGTTGAGTTCAACGCTCTCTGGTTTATTGAGGGTTTTTCCGAGATCCAAAAGTTGCAGGCTGATGCGACTGAAGGCCTCTCAGCGGATGTAATCAATCAACAAGAAGCGGAATTGAAAGGTTGTCCAGAAAGTTGAAGGTGAAACGGGTGGCTCTCCAAAGCGCGAAGGGGGCTCTCTCTCTCCTAGAAGAGCAAGCCGTTTCTAAATGATTTTCCTTGAATATCTCATGTCTTCTGAACTTCCTTTGCTTAGTTTTTTTTTTGAAAGGAAAATGAAACGCCTAGCTTATGGTTTGATTTTCTGGATTTTTGGAGTGACAGATAATTGTTACCTATGAGGGTTTTGGATTATTCTTTGGAATAAATTATTTTAGAATAATGTCGTTTTGGTTATGACTATAAGTATCACAAATATTCTAGGGGATTCACGGAACCATGAATGTTGCATGACGGTGAAAAGTATAAGATGAAATTCGGGAATAACATGGTTATCGGTTTCCATTATCAGTGCGGAAACTCAAAGTAATAGGTTACGTACTTTGCTTAACAAGACTTACTCGCTTTTAGGTTCTCCCAACAAAATGGATCCTCAGGGACGCCTTCCTGATCGTAAGAAGTCCCCAATCATTCCTAGTCGTGTGATAACTGATAACTGAGTCGTTGATTCCCGAGCGGATTGTTTGCTTCTACCATCTTAAATCGGGTTGAAGAATGGAATTGGAAATTGGAAATTGATATTGCAGCCGAGAGATTAATCTCTCACTGTGGTCGCCAATTGTTTGTGGGTGAAAACTATTTCTGTTGGTTTTGGTAATTTCGTGTGTGTGGATGAGAAACGAGTCTAAACCCTAAACAATGTACTGCACGGGAGTACTTTTGATTCGAGAGATCAATTTGTACAAATCTGGCCTAAACCAAGAAATGGTCGTTCCAGACTTGGTTCGGTCACAAAGTGAAGGAGAAGGGTTGGTCTTAGGGAGGGGAGCGAATAAAGTGTTGATACCAGAATCGTTGATTCTGGAAGTATGGGTGTTTTATGACTTGTATCAGAAAATAGAACTGGCTAGCTGAATGAGAAGCTATCAAGTGATTTATGGATGTTGTATTTTTCTCCTAACCAAAACTTGTTCTTTGGTGGAAATAGGTGAGACCTGTTTATACAAGTCGCAACAAAACGTACCCTGATCTCATAGGAAATGGAAACAATTGAGTGGTGGAAGAGTAATGCGTAACATTGGGATTTATGTTTTCATAATGAGGGAGGTAGATCTGCTCACGCCATTACTCTTTGCCATTACTAACCGCCCCGCTTTATGACACTTTCTTGAAACGGGTGTATTGCACACCGCACGTTGTAAACCGCCAGACCAATACCTCGATGAGTATATCCCAGTTTATGATATGTTTGATGTCTCGAGTGTTTTCTGTGGAAAACATGTAGCACTTTGCTACGTGTGGCGAGCCAAAATCAAGAGACTTGCCGCAGGAAAATAGCATGTGATGTTGTTAGGCTCGTCTTGAATGGTCGTCTGAAACTTTCCACCAGTATGCCAGTTTGGTGGCGAACTCGGATGGCTGAGATTGCATCTCATGAGGAAGGGTAGTCGTTGATTACGGCTACCTTCTGTTGGCTCTTAGTGATGGCATAGCGGCGCTTTGAGCACGCGCCAGTGGCATTGCGGCATGGCTAGCATGTCTCGTGCATGCCATCGGCACGGTTGTGCAAGTGGCGCCTGACATAGCCATGACCACTGGATTTTGGCGGCTGGTCGCCTAAAAGTTGCCACAAGCCTGTTAGCTTGGTGTCCAATTTGGATGGATGAGGTCGCATCTCGTGAGTAAGGGTAGCCGATGATTATGGCTACCTTCCGTTGGCGCCTGATGATGGCATAGTGACGCTTTGAGCGCGCGCCAGTGGTATTGCGGCATGGCTGGCATGTCTCGTGCATTCCAGTGGCCCGATTGTGCAAGTGTCACCTGGCATAGCCATGGACACTGGATTTTGGCGGTTGGTCGTCTAAAATTTCCACAAGCCTGTTAGCTCGGTGGCCAATTTGGATGGATGAGATCGCATCTAATGAGGAAGGGTAGCCATTGATTATGGCTACCTTCCGTTGCCGCCTGGCAACTTCGTTTAAATTAGGGTTTGGTATGCTGAAACCCTAATTAGCACATATGGAATGCCGCATGCGGTAGGTGGCATGTTGTGGGCCCAAGGTGGCATAATTTTGTGCAACGATTAGAAGTTAGGGTTTTATCCATTTCCATTAGAGCATGGCCGCTCCTAGGGTTCAGGATAGTCAAATTGAAGTCCATTATGAAGCTGGTCACGCACGGAGAGTGCGCTGGAAAGTTTCGGCATGCCGTCACGGTAGGTGGCGCGCTTGGCATGTTTGGCATGCGTGTTTGGCATGTGCGGCTGGTATGCGTGCTTTGCATGTTTGGCATGTCGTTTGGCATGTGTGCCTGGCATGCGCGCTTGGCATGTCGTTTGGCATGTGGGCCTGGCATGCGCGCTTGGCATGTTTGGCATGCCGTTTGGCATATGGGCCTGGCATGCGCGTCTGGCCTGTTAGGCATGTCGTTTGGCATGCGCATCTGGCTTGTTTGGCATGCTGTTTGGCATGTGCGCCTGGCATGTGCGTCTGGCTTGTTTGGCATGTCGTTTGGCGTGTGCGCCTGGAATGCGCGTTTTGGCATGTTTGGCATGCCGTTAGCATATGAGCATGGTTTTGGGAAGCCAATTCGGTATGGAGACCTCTTGACACAATTTCCAACCCTTTTAAGGTTGTGGGAGGTTTAGAGCGACCTGATTGGTCGATGGAAGTAGGGCCGACAAGTATGGGCCCAACCACGATTTATGGGAGTGTGGCAGGTTTAAGGCGACCTGACTGGTCGACAAAGGAGTAGGGTCGGTTTAGGTAAAATGGGGGCGTGGCCAAGTGGAGTCAGCTGGCCTGTGGCATGGACACGCTTTTTCTCCTTATCTGCGGCTCCATTACTCTTTGTTTTCTGATTTTGGACAGGACTCTCTGCACCTTTTAATCCGCAGCGAATCAATTGCTTAGTTGCTTAAGCATAATTTCGACCAAATAGGGTCTAATATATTGCGCAGGGCGCAAAACCTTAATTTATGCAAATTAGTTAGGTTCATGAGTTTTTTCTGAGTTGTCACAATTATTGATTGGATTGGATCTTGTGTACTTCCACAAAATTCCTGTTTTTACAGAGTGCAGTGTGCTTTCTGTCTGAACATTTCGTGCAATGGCCTTAACTTTGGTACTTGGAGATCAGAGCTACTCTACTGCGAGTGAACATAAATCCATCATGCCATACCGATATTAAGGATTCTGCCGGGGAACATAGCACAGGAAAATTACTCAGTGAGTCTTATGTAGGCGAAATGTCGATATTTACAGAGTGTTTGGGATGGTTGCTATATCCGCCAGTCTGGTTAAATTTCATGTAAATATATTGAACGGCTTAATAAGTATGTCAGTGGAGAGGTTGACACTCATGGCTCTGTTTCCTTACAGAGTGACGTCACATCAGATGTAAGGTTTTACAATTTTAACCCTAAGCTAAAAACCACCGTCAACACCCTTTTAGACGATTTTCATTGACCCCCATTGATATTGTAATTATAGAGATCCCTTCATATACAAACTAAATAAATTGTAACTTTTCATTTTTCTTCCAAACTGTTAATTTTCCTGTTAAGTTAGACATGTGCATCCAAGTGTAGCCACAGATAGTCGAATATTGTTACTCATGAATGTTATCAGGTTGGAGATGTACCGAGATCATCTTTACGACGTTCTTAAAGCGTGCTTCGTTAACAAAAAAAAAATTGAGCTACGCAGGGAATAGCCGTTGACTATGAATCTGATGTGTTTGTTATGATGGGTTCATTTTTATGTACGAGAATTGTGATGTATATAGATTCAAAGAACTAATCTTGTGGAGCAGAGACAAGTCCATTTTTGTGCACACTCTTCTGAAGAGTGTATATTTGACATGTTAATTTAATTAGTTGAATGGATGGCCCATTACCATCTATGTATAGAATCTCGACCCCAGTTACATAACTCCCAGAATTATATCAGTGGTGGAGATAAAAATATCGCGTATGCACTTGTTAGAAAGTGGACACACAATCAAAGTCTTTGAAGATAATGTTTTATTTATCGGTATTAGAGCGTTTTGGTCAAGACGAATGTATTTCAGTTATCTATGACTTAAAATGGATGCACATGTGTGAATTAACATGGGAATTAACGGTTTTGAAAAAAATTAGGGTTGTGATGTAATTTCCACACGAGGGTCTTTGTATTATAAATAAATAATAGGGTATTCACAAAACCCAAAAGGATAAGACAACTTTTATGAGTGATAAAAATATTAAAGAAATTAGGGGCTACAATGAAATAATTGTATATGAGGTTCTTTATATTTCATATAATTGTCGTGGAGTTACCAAAATGGCACTTACAACAGCGTATACGTTAAGGGTATCCTCGCCAAAAAAAATGGCTCAATGAATAATGTTAACACTTATGGGTTGTATTGTGCGGTTTATCTATAGGATGTCAGTTCAGATTTGCAAAAAAAAAAAAAAAAAAATCAAGACAAAGCTCATAAGAGGATTTATTAATAAAGGCAACAAAAAGGAACGAGGGGGACTAGGCCAGAACCTCAAAAGAACAGAAGGGAAAAGATAAAGAAAATATGTTACAAGATATCGAAAACGAAATAAAGACAAACTTGATATATCAACTCTCAGCTGATCGGATAAAATCAGGGGGCTCGTCCCATCAATGAGATCGCATGGTTGCTCCCCACGTTGCTAATAAATCTGCCACCGCATTACCCTCTCTATAAATGTGAGAGTACCTAAACTGAATAGTCTATAAGAATTTCAAAGAAATTGTGGGGTGAATGGAGATGGGGTGTATACTTAGATTTATGAACTGGAAAACGAATTTATAAGGTTGTGTGTGATATGAGTTAATTTCATGGAGTTAATCTATCTTTCCATGTAAATGACGTGTTTTCCCTCATTTGATTTTTTTTTAAAGGCTATTTAGACTTTGGGTCCCGACTTTATGACCGGTTTTGAGTTTAGGTCCTAGCAAAATTTTAATTAGAGTTAAGGTCTCATGACTTAAGTTGACCGTCTTGACCGTTAAAAAAATAATTTTATTTTTAATTAAGTTATATTTGTTAACACCGTCAGTTAGTGTTGACACACGAGTTGCAGGTGAAATTTGAAAACACATCTAATACTTTGAGAAATAAAACCAAACACCTGATACCCATCAACTGAAACAACATTTAAGATCAACATCAAGTGTAAAACGAGCAGGTAATTCTACTACCGATGCTTCTACAAGCATATACACATCGCACAATACCCACTACTGTTAGAGCATTGCTCGACTGAACTCGCATGCGTTGCTATCTCAAGCATGTTTGTCAATGTTAGTGATCAAAACTATAAGTCTTGATTTCTAGTCTACTATAGCTAAGTCTCGGACTAGGATAGAAAGTGTAGTTGAGCTCAAGGACTTCATGGCAATTCATCATACAAGAAGAAGAACTACTCAAGGAACCGGTGGAACTTCTTGACAAAAAGGTATGTGAAGACTTGAAATTATCTGTCACACAAAAGTCTATCTACTATATCTCCTACTTCTTGAGACAAAAAGTCGTATGCTATATATAGACTTAGATTATACACATTTGGTATTTCAAGCCGGGTATACCTCGCCTATCTATATCTCGAAATATGTGTTAGTAAGCGTTTCTCTTCTACCATGTTTATCTTTACCTAGTGACGTAAGTCATGATATGTTTCAATCACTTTGAAAATTGCTTTGACGAGAAATAGTGTAACAACTATATAACATCCTCTAAGAATGTTTCAATGGTTGGAATGAGAGTTTAGATTACATAACCAATAATGGACATAAGTATTGTTGTGGAAACACATATGTGCATAAGTCCTATACCTTGAACCAAAGTTTGCGAACTTTGTTGATCAAGAGAAACCGGAAGAATGGCTTGTTGCCAAGACCGCGAACTCAGTCCGCGAACCGAACTTCTCATCCCGAGAAATTATGCTGGAGTTGACAAACTTGTTGCATGAGTACCAGTCCGCGAATCGGCTGAAAGTCTTTGCCGAGATTTTCTGCTGGAGTTTGTAAACTCTGCCCAGTTGCTTAAGTCCGCGAACCTAGTGTGCGAACTTAAGAAGGTTATATATCTGAAGATGATTTCTGAACTTAAACTTATAAAGATTAAGGAATGCAATTTGCAAACCGTGGCTATAAAGTTCATGAACCGATTCGAGTGAATCAAATCATCTTTGCTTCAATTGTGTCTTGTGTAGTACATAAGATTTCCTTGCAATTGAACAACTCTCTAACTAGTTCATTTGAGTCATTTGAACTAGTTATGGTGAATAAGAATATGGTTGGTATGAAATGCTCATACTGCTAACCTTTTGGTTAACTATTGTTGAACCAACAATGTACACGTTTGGGTACGGTTAACAAACCTAGAAGTATGCAGTTCATTTGCGTATAACAAGCTAAGTTCTCGATCCAACGGTTGAGAAATATTAGCTTGAATCTAAATCAGGTTTTCATCTAACGGTGGATATTGTTTGCTTTGTGACCAAGGCGAAACCCTGATTTGAAAGACTATATAAGGGGACATCTAGCAACTCTGCAAAACTAATCCTCACACCTCACGCGTGATACTAGTTGGCGTGCTAGAGTCGTTTCTCCTTTAACCTTTGGTTTTCTTCTTCGAAAACCAGGTTAACGACTTAAAGACTTCATTGGGATTGTGAAGCCATACCGATACTAATTTTATCGTAGTTGTGTGATCTGATCTTGCACCTTCTATCATACGAGTGCAATCAGATTGATTGGCTTGAGATTAATATCTCCGATAGGCAAGATATAAAAAGTAATCACATACATTTTTGTCTCATTGTTTGTGATTCCACAACATCTTGTTCCGCTACCATACGATTAAGATTGTTGTGAGGTGATTGATTTATCTAGGATGTTCTTCGGGAATATAAGACCGGATTATCAATTGGTTCCTGTTCACCTTGATTATTATCAAAAGACGGAACAAAAACTTTAGGGTTTTTCTGTGGGAGACAGATTGATCCTTTGATTGACTTGTCTGTGTGAGACAGGTTTGTTTATTATTAAAGCCTGTGATTTTGGGTCATAGCAACTCTTAGTTGTAGGTGAGATCAGCTAAGGGAATCAAGTGTGCAGTATCCTACTGGGATCATAGGAGTAGGTAGTACAACTGTACCTTGGATCAGTGGGATACTGATTGGGGTTCAACTATAGTCCAGTCCGAAGTTAGCTTGGAGTAGGCTAGTGTCTGTAGCGGCTTAATACAGTGTGTGTTCAGTCTGAACTAGTGATGTGTTTTTGAATGTTGTTGTAGTAATAAGATTCGTCCAAGACTTGTGAAAGCAGATTTTAGACTTAATTTTAAATAAAAAAATATAGGAAACTTAAGTAAAAGTGATTTGAAAAATATGGAGAAGACAGGGGCTATGGATTCCACTATACCAATATCAAAGTGATTCATATTTTCTAATTATAATTATGCAAATCCTTTATTCAAACTGATTCTTAATATTGCAAAAGTTGATTTTTTAGAAATAACAATTGTAAATCGAAAGTATGGGACATCAAAACCCTAGGCTAGCATGCTCCATCAATTAAAATAACAATTGTTTAACGAAAACCATTTTATCTATTTATTTATCAAGGCAAATAATCATATAATAATTGCATAAATTAAATAAAATAGAGATTACCACATTTCATTGGCGAAATAGCTTCCTCCGTCGCCCCAGAGGATGGGTTTAGCTCATTATTGTGTAAACTTGCTCAAAATATTGATTCATGCTCAAAATTTGTTTACAAAGATGAAATGGAGGGAAAATAATGAAAATCGGGTGTTTGCAACGTTTATAATTGTTGCAAAACACTGTTACAAAGAACAATAAAAAAGAACTGATGTTGTTGTATCTCTGCGACCCTCGTCTGATATCGTTGTCACTGTAGCATATAAGACTGCTCTATGTGCGTCTTATGTTCTTCGTGTTCTTGGTATATCAGCAGAAACAGAGTTCTGAAAACTCTTGATTCACGCCTCCTGAGCTCTCCTCTCGACCCCAAAATCTCGACTCCCCTCCAAAATTGTTTTTTTTGAATTTGAGAAGATGTCCTCCCCCTAATCCTGTACGGGTTTCCCTTTAGCACTTGCCTTATGGGGTGCAAATAGTGATTTTTGGGCGTAAATAGTAATTTTTCTGGGGTTTCTCCGGCACATTTTTGGGGTGCTTCCGGTGCATTTCTGGGGTGCCTTTAGTACTTTATCCCGGGGTCTAAAACACCACTTTTCGAGCCAATTTTTCCGCAAGAGCTTATTTCTCTATAAATACCTACAAAGACATAAAATAACAAAATAAATACAAAATGGAGCACTAACAATACATACAATTGAGACATATTAGACACATAAATGCGTCTATCAACACCCCCAAACTTATTATTTTCTAGTCCTCGAGCAAATCAAAACTACAAAATAAAAATGACTACACTTAGCACGTGCAGCAAGCCGTTAAACCGCTAGGTGGCCCTAGCGGCGGAGTGTTTTCTCCGGAGGGTTTACCAGAGGTGTACCCACAAAACATTTACTTCAAACCCTAGATATCTACGCAGAACCTTGGAAGGCACTAAAGAATCTCCTTGGTTGGCATACTCTCATTGACTACAGGAGGAAGTACCCTGATGCGAAATTCCAATTGATGTACACGAGATTGCACTCAGCATACTAAAATTCATATATAAGTAACAAAGCTCTACTCAGATAGTTTCTGTACATCATAAGCGGAGTCAACCAATCACATGGAAAGATTAAGAAGATGGATAAAGAGATGGTTAAAAGTGAACGGTGTTTCCCATATCTGTCTGAAGGCCTCTGCTAGGGTGAACCTATCCTAATGGACTGAGATACCGGTCTGACTAATATCAACACATCTGGCATATACAAGGGAACTAGTGGTCGATAAACCTAACTAAAGGTCAACACAACTGGCATATACAAGGGCATCAGTGGTCGACTTTATTGAATTTATTCCGGTTGGTCTAATGGTCTGGTCCCAATTTTTTTATTCATTTTTTTTTGTGTATCTCAATCACTCTATTCCACCCTAGAAAAGGTAACAACTTGAATCGTGTGCCCCACCAAATCACTTAAAAAAAATAAAAATAGAAGGATTAGGATTCAACGAGATATGGAGAAACTACCATGTTTTTTTTTAATTCTAATACCTGAGCTCTGTGCTTTTATGAATAGACTCTTTAGATGTTTCCATCTAATCAGATTGGTTCCTCAACTCCTATAACCAAGATGTTCCCATCCACTTAGATTGGTTAGTGCCAACCTTAATAAGAATAAATTTCTAGGCTCTGGAGTTTATTTATTGCAACTAAAAGTTAATAAAAAGTTTCTTCCCCACCCCAAACTTAAATCTAACATTGTCCTCAATGTTTCTAATGAAAGAGCAATACCAAACAGTAAAGTAACATGAGGAATTAGTAAAGAGAGAAATCAAAAACTAATATACAACATACAATCGCCTCGATGGTCAATCAAGGGTAAACAGGGTCCTCCAGAGGGACCTCCTCAATATCATCTGTAGGAAAGGGCTTTAAAAAAGGGTTTCAATCTCTGACCGTTAACCTTCGAAGAACTACTACCATCCGGTGTCTCGATCTCAACAGCTCTATGAGGAAAGACAGTGCGAACAATAAAAGGACCCGTCCACCGAGAACGTAACTTCCCAGGGAAAAGATGCAAGCGGGTATCATACAGAAAAACTTTTTGACCTGGAGAAAATGACTTTCTTAAGATATTTCTATCATACACAAGTTTAATTTTTTTCTTATACTCCTTAGCACTATCGTATGCATCTCTACGAATCTCTTCCAACTCATTGAGTTGCAGTTTCCTATGGGCTCCTTCCTTGTCGAGTGAAAAATTTAGCTGCTTAACAGCCCAATAAGCTCTATGTTCTAACTCAACAGGTAAGTGACATGCCTTGCCATTAACAATCCGATAAGGCGACATTCCAATGGGGGTCTTAAACGCAGTACGGTAAGCCTATAAGGCATCAGTAAGCCTAGACGACCAGTCTTTCCGATTAGGATTAACTGTTTTCTCTAATATACGTTTTATCTCCCTATTGGAAACTTCTACCTGACCACTAATCTATGGATGATACGGGGTAGATACCTTATGTGTAATACCATATTTTTCATCAAAAGCCTAAAAGGTCCATTACAAAAGTGCGACCCTCCATCACTAATTATAGCTCGCGGTGTACCAGAACGTGTAAGTATATTATTTTTCAAGAACTCAATCACAACCCTATGGTCATTGGTTTTACACGCAGCCGCATCAATCCACTTAGAGACATAGTCTACAGCGACAAGGATGTATAAGTTACCAAAATAATTAGGAAACGGACCCATAAAGTCAATACCCCACACGTCAAAGACCTCCACAACTAAAATAGGGTTCAAGGGCATCATGTTCCTACGGGAAATGGTTCCTAATTTCTGGCAACGTTCACAAGTCACACAATAACTGTGGGAGTCTTTAAAAAACGAAGGCCAATAGAATCCACACTGCAATATCTTAGCAGCAGTTTTCTTAGCACTAAAGTGACCCCCACAAGCATGATCATGACAAAAGGAAATAATACTAGACTGGTCACTCTCAGGTATACATCTCCTAATAATCTGGTATGGAAAATACTTAAAAAAATAAGGATCATCCCAAAAGAAGTGCTTAACCTCGGAAAAAAATCTAGAACTATCTTGTTTACCCCAATGTTGGGGTATTCGACCAGTAACAAGATAGTTCACTATATTCGCATACCAAGGTAATTGGGTAACAAAGAACAATTGTTCATCAGGAAAGCTATCCCTTATAGGAAGGGAATCATCAGTGGAACTAACAACTAGCCTAGACAAGTGGTCTGCTACAACATTTTCGGCACCCTTTTTGTCTCTAATGTCCGGAGAAAACTCTTACAACAAAAGGATCCACCTAATCAATCTAGGTTTTGTATCCTTCTTAGACAAAAGATATTTCAAAGCAGCATGATCAGTATATATGATGATCTTAGAACCTAAGAGATAGGGTCTAAACTTGTCTAAGGCAAACACAATGGCTAACAGTTCCTTCTCGGTAGTGGTATAGTTCAACTGGGTATCATTCAGAGTTTGCTAGCATAGTAAATCATATTAAAAAATTTGTTTTCTCGCTTACCTAGCACAACACCAATAGCATAATCTGAAGCATCACACATGATCTCAAAGGGTAGGTTCCAGTTGGGTGCCTGGACTATGGGGGCGGTAGTGAGTAAATTCTTAAGCTTCTCAAAAGCCTCTAAACAAGCATCATCAAATACAAACTTAACATCTTTTGCAAGCAAATTGAAAAGAGGTCTAGAAATTAGGCTAAAATCCTTAATGAATCGACAATAGAAACCTGCATGCCCTAAGAATGACCTAATATCTCTTACGGGTTTTGGGACCTATAAAGTCTTAATAAGGTCAACTTTGGCTTTATCTACCTCTATACCCTTAGAAGATATGATATGCCCTAAAACAATTCCTGAACGAACCATGAAGTGACATTTCTCCCAATTAAGCACTAAATTTTTTTTCATTACACCTAGTCAACACTAGTGACAAATGATGCAAGCACTCATCGAAAGACGAACCAAACAATGAAAAATCATCCATAAAGACCTCTAAGAACCGTTCTACCATGTCAGAAAATATGCTCATCATGCAACGCTGAAAAGTCGCAGGGGCATTACGAATCCCGAAAGGCATGCGTCTATACGGAAAGGTACCAAAGGGACAGGTAAAAGTGGATTTCTCCTGGTCTTCTGGGGCAATAACGATCTGATTATATCCAGAGTAGCCATCTAAAAAGCAGTAGTGACTATGTCCAGCTAATCTCTCTAGCATCTGGTCGATGAAGGGAAGGGGAAAGTGGTCCTTCCTAGTGACCTTGTTCAATTTCCTATAGTCAATACAAACACGCCAACCCGTGGTCACTCGGGTCGGGATTAACTCATTGTTATCATTCTGGACTACAGTAATACCGGATTTCTTGGGTACAACCTGAACGGGGATGACCCACTTACTGTCTGAAATGGGATAGATAATGCCTGTATCTAACAACTTAAGGACCTCGTTTCGAACTACCTCTTTCATATTAGGGTTTAGTCGACGTTTCATCTCCCTAGAAGTTTTCGTATCAGTCTCTAAATACATCTGATGCATACAAACAGTGGGACTTATACCCTTAATGTCAGCTATGGTCCATCCTAAAGCTTCCTTGTTGTTTTGAAGGACGGTTACTAGCCTACTTTCCTGGTCACTATCAAGACAAAAGAAATAATCACAGGTAAAGTCTCAGACGGGCCTAAAAACACATATTTCAGGGAATCTGGCAATGGTTTTAGGTCCAACTTAGGAGGCTCTTCTAACGAAGGAACTAGGGTAGACTTAGAAACTGGTAGTGGTTCGAACTTATGTTTCCATCCATTACTAGTATCTAACAAAGGGGTTGAATCTAACAAAGCATCCACCTCATTAATCACATTATCATCATCAAAATCAATCCCAAAGTGAGCTAGGCATTTCTCTAATGGATCCTCTAACAAAGTGTTTGGTAATGACTCCTCGACTAATGTTCCTATCATGTTCACCTCTTCTATGTTCGAGTCATCTAGTTCAGAGGGTAGCTTAATAATATTAAAAATGTTCAGCTCAATAGTCATATTACCAAAAGACAATTTCACAATACCATTTCGACAGTAGATGATCGCATTGGATGTAGCTAAAAACGGGTGACCTAAAATTACCGGTATCTGGTTCTCTGGGTCGGGGACAGGTTGGGTATCTAGGATAACAAAATCCAATGGATCAAAAACTTTTCAACCTCTATGAGAACATCCTCGATCACACCACGAGGAATTTTAACGGACCTATCAGCTAACTGAAGTGTCATCTAGGTAGGTTTCATCTCACCAAGTCCTAGCTTAAGGTACACATGATATGGTAGTAAGTTCACACTAGCTCCTAAGTCAAGCAACGCTTTCTCAAAACGGTATTTACCTATTGTGCAAGAAATGGTAGGGGACCCTGGGTCTTTATACTTAGGAGTAGTGGTATTCTGAATAATAGAACTCACCTGACTAGCTAGAAAGGCTTTCTTCTAGACATTAAGCTTTCGCTTTCGCGTACACATATCCTTGAGAAACTTGGCATAAGAGGGAATCTGCTTAACTGCATCTAGTAGTGGAAGGTTGATAGTTACCTTCTTAAAAACCTCCAATATATCATTAAAATTGGACTCCCTCTTAGTTGGAACAAGAAGCTGTGGGAATGGGGCTCTAGGGACAAAGTCGGGCTCAATATGACCCTCATTGGTCTCTTTAGAGACTCTATCATTCTCCTCAGTTTCTGGTTCAGAAGGGTGAACTACAGCATGTTCACTATCAGGCATGGAAACCTTGTTGTCTATCACTCTACCATTCCTAAGGGTTTTAATAGCATTCACATGATCAGATGGTCTTTCACCTATTTCATTAATTCCTCTAGAGTTGGGTTGAGTCTGACTAGGAAACTTACCTATTTATCTTAAATACTCATTTATCTAACTAACCTGGGTTCAACTCGGAAATAGCCTGAGAGTTAGCCTGACCTATTCTCTTATTTTCTTCTAAACCTTGAGCAACAGATTGCTGAAACTGCACAGTGTTACGAGTTAACAAAGCAAGAGACTCTTCTAAACTCATAATATTCTTATCCGAAGGGTTCTGAAACTGTGCCGGAGCTGAAGGATTCTTAGTATAGCCAAAACCTGGGGGAACCTGAGCGTTACTAGACTAACCTTGATTCTGGCCCTTGGACCAAGAATGGTTTGGATGGTTTCTCCAGCCAGGGTTATAGGTTTCTGAATATGGGTCAAACTTCTGTCGGTTATCAAACCTAGTGTTGTTATAAAGAGCATTGGCTTGCTCTTCAACAGCATGGCCTTCCCAAAAAGGCTCATTTCTTCCACTACCACTAGAATGACCTAACTCTAAGGTTTCTAACCTTTTGGCTATAGCTGCTATTTTGGCATCTGACTCATAAGATCCTTTTACCCTATTAACATTTCCTCTACTTAGAAGAATTGTTTTCTGTGGTTCCCTACTATTTTCCCATTGTTGGGTCTTATCCACGATTTCATTCAAAAATGTCATCGCTTCATCAACAGTTTTATTCTCAAACCCACCTGTGCATAAGGACTCAACCATGGTTGTTGTTGAATAATCTAAACCGTCGTAGAGGATCTGAACTAACCTAACCTTCTCCAAACCATGATGAGGGCATTGAGATATCAAGTCATTGAACCTTTCTAAGTACCTATATAAAGATTCTCCTTCTTGTTGGGAAAAAATACATATTTGTGTCCTAATAGACGATGTTTTATTCCTTGGAAAAAACTTATGTATAAAGGCAGAAGTAAGTTGGTCATAGGTTTCAATTGACTCAGAGTCCAAACTATACAGTCAAGATTTGGCTTTATCTTTTAAGGAAATGGGGAATAACCTAAGTTTCAACGCATCATCACTTAGGTTTTTAATTTTCAGAGTACTACAAACTTCGTCAAATTCCCTAACATGAAAATAGGGGTTCTCATTCTCCTTCCCTAAAAACATTGGGAGCATCGGTAAAGTCCCAGGTTTCAGTTCATAATTTGCCTCGGTTTCAGCTAACTTGATACAAGACAGATGAGAGGTCCTAGTTGGGTTTAGCAAAGCTTTCAAAGTTGTCATTTCTGGCACTACCAAAGGACTAGGAATAATAGGGGTACTATCCTCACAAAGAGAAAGATTCTCAAAACTGAAGTTTCCAAAAACGGGGCTCTCAAAAGAAGAGTCTTCGAGCTCCCCGCCTTCACAAGAAGAACTACTAGGTTTGTCACTAATCAAACGACCTAGAGTTTTTCTTTTCCAAGCCCGTTTAAAAACTTCGGGCATACACTAGAAAAACAAAATCAAAAAGAAAAGTCCTAAAAAGGAAGGGATATTCTATGCAAACACAAACAAGGCTGACTCCACCACAGCAAACCTACTGATTTCTAGCAAACAAAAAGCATGATGGCTCCACTTAGATTGTTTCTAGACCATCTTCTAATCCTTCGAACGAGAATTCGTTACAATTTAATCAAACCCCTCTGGAATCAATCCGAGTTAAAGTAAGTTGAATAGAGGCAAGGGAAGCTCGGTGGAGTTTTGATACCCAAGGCCTCACCGGTATTACAAGGCGGCGCAGTCACGCATTCAACTTACAGAAACCGTCAAGAACTTCGAAGTATGCTTAAAAGAGTAACCAATATTTTTCGAATAACTTTCCTGTTAAGCTCGTTACCCTATCGGTCTCGTTCTAGTCAAAATTTTAGCCTTAGGTTCGCGTTTGGTGTCATTTTCCTAAGGCGGGCAAGAAGAGAACGGTGATGAAATTCGAACCCTTATCTTGTATGTCCAGTCCTTGCCCTTTACTAGGAAATTAAAGCAGCCGTTTTCAAGTCCTCAACATATATGCATACGAAGGAAGACAGTAACTCGCTGACAGGGGATTCGCGAGTGTTTCGACAAACTTACCTCCCGTACCATACGGGGGATGAACCTTTGTAGTCGACTTGGTCCATGACTCCTATGTCATGTACGAACCCGAGGGGCCGAGGTGATATCGTAATCACCGTCCTTCTTTGCAAACAGTTTATATTTAAACTACCCTTCCGTAGGGTTTAAAAAATAATGTCCCAAAATTTAAAGTCCAAAGTCCAAAAATATAAAGTGCAAAAGAAAAAGAGAGTCTAAAAAATAAAAATCTACAAAAATAAAAATGTCTCTCTTTTTTTTTTCTCTCTCTTTTTTCTAAAAAAATAAAAAAATCTTCTTCTTTCGCTCCTTTCGCTTTGCCTTTTACTCGAAGTCTTTAAGTGTTCACCAAAAGCTTTGGCAAAATTTTCTTTCGCTCCAAATTCCGAATTCTGTAAGAAAAAGACAAAAACCCAAAAACGTAAAGAAGAACAAATAAAAATAAAAATCTAAAAACTCTAGCCTAAACACAAGTCCGCGTCGGCGGCGCCAAAAACTGATGTGTTTTTCAATGTTGTTGTAGTAATAAGATTCGTTCAAGACTTGTGAAAGCAGATTTTAGACTTAATTTTAGATAAAAAAATATAGGAAACTTAAATAAAAGTGATATGAAAAATATGGAGAAGACTGGGGCTATGGATTCCACTAATTACCAATATCAAAGTGATTTATATTTTCTAATTATAATTATGCAAATCCTTCATTCAAAATGATTCTTAATATTGCAAAAGTTGATTTTTTAGAAATAACAATTGTAAATCGAAAGTATGGGACATCAAAACCCTAGGCTAGCATGCTCCATCAATTGAAATAACAATTGTTTAACGAAAACCATTTTATCTATTTATTTATCAAGGCAAATAATCATATAATAATTGCATAAATTAAATAAAATAGAGATTACCACATTTCATTGGCGAAATAACTTCCTCCGTCGCCCCAGAGGATGGATTTAGCTCATTATTGTGTAAACTTTCTCAAAATATTGATTCATGCTCAAAATTTGTTTACAAAGATGAAATGGACGGAAAATAATGAAAATCGGGTGTTTGCAACGTTTATAATTGTTGCAAAACACTGTTACAAAGAACGATAAAAAAGAACTGATGTTGTTGTATCTCTGCGACCCTCGTCTGATATCGTTGTCACTGTAGCATATAAGACTGCTCTATGTGCGTCTTATGTTCTTCGTGTTCTTGGTGCATCAGCAGAAACAGAGTTCTGAAAACTCTTGATTCACTCCTCCTGAGCTCTCCTCTCGACCCCAAACTCTCGACTCCCCCCTATGTGATCCTAGGAACCTATTTATACATCTTTGCGACATTGAATCTCCCAAAATATCTTTATTTAATCCCATTATTTCTTTTATTCTCGAAAATATATTGTTTCCAAAAATCGTTTTCCTACGCGTCTGCAGCTGTATTTCTTTCCTTCTATACCTTGTTCACGCTCCAGAATATCGATCAACTCTTCCCAGCACGTGCAGTACATGTTTAAATTCCTCACAACTCGTGCAAGCTCATGTTTTTCCTCCAACTCCCTGTTTGGATTAAACCAAGTTATCCATCCAAATTTGATCGAATCAAACACCCATACTAGCTCTGTTAGGACATATCACAACTATCCACGATTGAATCACACAAAAACTCCTCCAAACATTCGATCGAAATTCTGCCAGTGAAGTGAAATGTCTTCCTGCCAAAATTGTTTTTTTTTTTAATTTGAGAAGAAGATGTCCTCCCCCTAATCATGTACGGGTTTCCCTTTAGCACTTGCCTTATGGGGTGTAAATAGTGATTTTTGGGCGTAAATAGTAATTTTTCTGGGGTTTCTCCGGCACATTTTTGGGGTGCTTCCGGTGCATTTCTTGGGTGCCTTTAGTACTTTATCCTGGGGTGTAAAACACCACTTTTCGAGCCAATTTTGCCGCAAGAGCTTATTTCTCTATAAATACCTACAAAGACATAAAATAACAAAATAAATACAAAATCGAGCACTAACAATACATACAATTGAGATATATTAGACACATAAATGCGTCTATCAACTAGGTCTCAGGGTTTTTCTGCATTTGCGGTTTCCTCGTTAACAAAAATTCTGGTGTTTGTATTATTTCTATTTCCGCATTATATTGTTTATCTTTATAATTGAAATAATACATGTTGTGCGTTGTAGATCATCAATTAGAATATCCAACCTTTGGTTGTTGATTTATATTGATTGATCCTTGGATATTGGTCTTTGGTACCATCCAAGTTATTCCTTGTGTTTGATTAAAGACTCGCTGATTTCTATTAGCTCGAGTAAATCAAAACAAGAGAGAGATATTAACTCCTTGAGATACTTTTACCTAGATTGAGTCTGACTGTCTAGTTGATTCTCTAGAAAGTATTTCGGAGTTAGTCCATATAGATTGCTAAGCGAAATATTGGGTGGTGTTCTTAGACCCTCGCCTTTTCAATTGGTATCAGAGCAGGCAAACACGTTCAAGACCTTACAAGTCTGTGTTTACAGCGATCTGACTCTATGGACAGTAGTGGTATCTCAATAAATGCACCACCAGATCCAGGGATTTCAGAATTCTCTTCCTGACTGATTTAATAAAATATGTAGAAGAAATTATATCTAAACCTCCATCGGGTTTAAAATCCCTTGAAGTGTTTTCAGGGCTTGAAAAGAAGCTCGGGAGCTTATTTCTTGATGTTGAGTTATACCTCCAGAAAGAGCAAGAATCTCTTGACAGGCTAAATCAAGTTATGATGAAAAATATTCATGTTGAGATTGATATTTATTTACTAATCAGTGAGAGCAATGCTCCTCCTCTGCGTAATCCAATTAGTTGTGATAAACTAAACGAATTATAAGAGGAGTTTAAATCTCAGTCATCTGAGTGTATCACCTCAAAGCATGAATTGATTCGTTGCTCAATTCCTGATACTTCCTATCAAGATAGTAGTATTGTATTCTTTTATGAAGAATCTAAGATGTCTCTTTTTATCAAAAGAGTTTCCCTTCGCAGTACTAAAAAATATCTGCAGAAACTGTTTTTTATAAGTTGGAAAACAAGAAATCAGAAACACAAATCTTTTTGGGTTCTCTTGAAGTTCTTTGATAGACTTATAGAAACAGTTCCTTGGGTGTTTCTCGACACTACAAGATTTAAGAGTTGTTGGAAAGAAACTCTTTCTTGGTTCCATGGTTAGCAAGACATTGTTCACCTCAACACAACTTGTTTGTATTGAAAGTGCATCCTCACCAAGAAATTCCCTGCTATGTATACGGTGAGGGAAGCACAACAACTGGGGCGCATAGATTATATTCGGTAAGGATGTAGAATTCAATTGGACTTTTCTAAAAAGGTATGTCTATAAACTTGAGCAATTTCTATGTTTTTATTACTTGCTTGAGTACTTATAATGATCCATGTACCTTGATTATCGTTCATTTCTACCTAACTTGATATGTGTTTAAGGTTCTTAAATATTTAGGTTTGAAAACATTGGTTCGGGATGTTTGGACTTCATGGTACACATTACAAGTATGCATAACATCATTTAAAACCAAAATCCAGGGGTTTAAGTTCGCAAACCTCGTCTGCATACTGCTCCAGGTTACGAAAATTCGTTTGCAAACCCGTATGCATACTTGACGTCGATATTCGGTAAACTTGTTTTGGACGTATATTCTTCGTCCGAACTCGGAATGACCTCATTCTTTTTGCACTCTCTTCCTATTTGAATTATATTAAAAATGGAGATGAGAAACCTTGAATTTGAATGATTTAAGATTGGTATTTGTCCTCACTCTTGTTTTTGAGTATTTTGCTCCGTTTCGTTGCACTTGTTCCACTTCTCTTGAAGTTGGACACTTGGATTCTTGGAGTACTACTCATATAAGATAATTTGTAGCTTTTACAAGAATGTTGTTGGAGAATAACAAAGAAGGAAGTTCAAGAATGGGCAGTAGTACGCATTACTATGGGATTCTTGAATGTTCACAATCATTTTATGTGAACTATGGTGCATGGTCGTTAATGACGTTGTATGTTCTTATTTGAAAATATTTTTACACGCCTTTGTTAGCTATTCTTGGTATAAATCCAGGCGAAAAAGATTGATTCTACTCTCAAAGGACAAATCATCTTATATGTGCATTACGAGTAGGAAACTTCTTGTGAGAATTTATTCTTCTTTTGAGAAGGATTACTAGAGTTTGGAATAGCCATTATTGTGATTACACATAGCTATGTCCAACGTTTTCATCTTCATGATTTTAGATTTATTTTTTTAAATTCTAAAACTGTTTGGAAGATGATTTTTGCAGTATTTAATCTTTTTGATTTTATATATTACAATTTGTTATGACAAATGTGTGTTTACGTCTGTAAACTTGATTGTCCCATACCTTGTCAAAAGTAAAGTCGTTTGTGATCGGTATTCATGTATTGATTAAAGAATGAATGAACTTTTGACAAATACAGATGTTAAGCCTATATGGTCAATTCTTTGATGGAAGATAGGTTAAAATCTTTTGTTTTCAAGGGTTATGTCTATTAATATCGTTATGCAAATAGTGATGGAAAATAGAATGAATCCTTGTGTATTCCGCAATATTGATCATCCCTGATCCATATTTTATGTATTATTGTGAGGCTCCGTAATGTATCTTATGTTGAGCACTATACAACCAAGTTGATTTTTTAGCTTAGTTGGTGTTCCGTGAGATATGTTATGTCGAGCATATTGAACTAAATTAATCATCTTGTTTGGTTATTTAGTTATTGCTCCGTAAGATTTCTTATGTCGAGCAAAACAAATGACAATTAAATTAATTACTTTTGTGATTAGTTTGGTTGTGTATTTCGATTAGATTAATTATGGGTTCTCTTGTAATTAATCTAGTTGAGTATTTTCGTGTCTCCATAAGTTCTCTTATGTTTAGCGTACAATCAATTGAATTGATCACCTCTTGTGTTTAATTTGATTGCGTATTCCGATTAAATTAAATATGGGTTTACTTGTGATTAATTTGATTGAGTTTTTGGATATAGAAAATCATTCTTATGATTTTTGGTGTCCAATAAAAATCCTTCTTTTTTTTTGAAATTAAGGTCGCTCTTGGTGTTCTTTCGGGAATGATATAAAATGGGGGAGAGTTCTTTTGAACTTGTGCTTAATGGTCATATCTTGAGGGGTGTGCGGATGTAGAATTTGAAAGTGGTTATCTTATATATTTAAACTCCTTGATGAATGTTATTAGATTAGGCTATATGATTGCATCTAAATTAGATGGTATGTATTTTTTCTTTTAGTCATGAAATGTCTCTTACGGAAATTTCATTATGATCCCGTTCTTGTACCTTTGCCAATTTTATTGACAAAAAGGGGGAGAATTAATATGTGGTTCACACTACAAATACATATGGTTTTCGGATCATTGTGTAAGGGGGAGTGGTTTCCATGTGAAATGGAGTATTGACTAAGGGGTAGTGATACATATCACCATAGTATTATTGTTGAAGTTGTGATACAATTGGACTTTGACACTGTGTAATAATACTATGACACTGTATAACAATGATCGAGACCGATGCTTTATCATTGTTATAGCTACGGATCTTCAACAACGGTGATGCTAAACTTACAACCTTTGGGATCATTGGAGTACTTGGAAGTGACGAAGATTTCGAGGAATGCTGAATATTAGACATGTGGAATAGGAGCTATTAAAGTTTATTTATCTTTTTTGTATTCCATATGTATTGATAGTTTTGTCACTAAAATTGACAAAGAGGGAGATTGTTAGAGCATTGCTCGGTTGAACTCGCATGCGTTGCTATCTCAAGCATGTTTGTCATGTTAGTGATCAAAACTATAAGTCTTGATTTCTAGTCTGCTATAGCTAAGTCTCGGACTAGGATAGAAAGTGTAGTTGAGATCAAGGACTTCATGACGATTCATCATACAAGAAGAAGAACTACTCAAGGAACCGGTGGAACTTCTTGACAAAAAGGTATGTGAAGACTTGAACTTATCTGTCACTCAAAAGTCTATCTACTCTATCTTCTACTTCTTGAGACAAAAAGTCATATGCTATATATAGACTTAGATAATACACATTTGGTATTTCGAGCCGAGCATACCTCGCCTATCTATATCTCGAAATATGTGTTGGTAAGCGTTTCGCTTCGACCATGTTTATATTTACCTAGTGACGTAAGTCATGATATGTTTCAATCACTTTGAAAATTACTTTGACGAGAAATGGTGTAACAACTATATAACGTCCTCTAATAATGTTTCAATGGTTGGTATGAGAGTTTAGATTACATAACCAATGATGGATATAAGTATTGTTATGGAAACACATATGTGCATAAGTCCTATCCCTTGAACCAAAGTTTGTGAACTTTGTTAATCAAAAGAAACCGGAAGAATGGCTTGTTGCCAAGACCGCGAACTCAGTCCGCGAACTGTTGAACTTCTCATCCCGAGAAATTCTGCTAGAGTTGACAAACTTGTTGCGTGAGTACCAGTCCGCGAACCCAGTCCTCGAACCGGCGGAAAGTCTTTGCCGAGATTTTCTGCTGGATTTTGTAAACTCTGCCCGGTTGCATAAGTCCGCGAACCTAGTGTGCGATCTTAAGAAGGTTATATATCTGAAGATGATTTCTGAACTTAAACTTATAAAGACTAAGGAATGCAATTTCCAAACCGTGGCTATAAAGTTCATGAACCAATTTGAGTGAATCAAATCATCTTTGCTTCAATTGTGTCTTGTGTAGTACATAAGATTTCCTTGCAATTGAAAAACTCTCTAACTAGTTTATTTGAGTCATTTGAACTAGCTATGGTGAAGAAGAATATGGTTGGTATGAAATGCTCATATGGCTAACCTTTTGGTTAACTATTGTTGAACCAACAATGTACACGTTTGGGTACGGTTAACAAACCTAGAAGCGTGCAGTTCATTTGCGTATAACAAGCTAAGTTTTCGATCTAACGGTTGAGAAATATTAACTTGAATCTAAATCAGGTTTTCATCTAACGGTGGATATTGTTTGCTTTGTGACCAAGGAGAAACCCTGATTTGAAAGACTATATAAGGGGACATCTAGCAACTATGCAAAACTAATCCACACACCTCACGTGTGATACTAGTTTGCGTGCTAGAGTCGTTTCTCCTTTAACCTTTGGTTTTCTTTTTCTAAAACCAAGTTAACGACTTAAAGATTTCATTGGGATTGTGAAGCCAGACCGATACTACTTTTATCGTAGTTGTGTGATCTGATCTTGCATATTCTATCGTACGAGTACAATCAAATTGATTGGCTTGAGATTAATATCTCCGATAGGAAAGATATAAAAAGTAGTCACAAACATCTTCGTCTCATTGTTTGTGATTCCGAAACATCTTGTTTCACTACCATACGATTAAGATTGTTGTGAGGTGATTGATTTATCTAGGCTGTTATTTTGGAATATAAGACCGGATTATCAATTGGTTCATGTTCACCTTGATTATTATCAAAAGACGGAACAAAAGATTTAGGGTTTTTCTGTGGGAGATAGATTGATCCTTTGATTGACTTGTCTGTGTGAGACAGATTTGTTTATTGTTAAAGCCTGCGATTTTTGGTCGTAGCAACTCTTAATTGTGGATGAGATCAGCTAAGGGAATCAAGTGCGCAGTATCCTGATGGGATCAGAGGCGTAGGGAGTACAATTGTACCTGGATCGGTGGGAGACTGATTGGGGTTCAACTACAGTGCAGTCCGAAGTTAGCTTGGAGTAGGCTAGTGTCTGTAGCGGCTTAATACAGTGTGTCTTCAATCTGGACTAGGTCCCGGGGTTTTTATGCATTTGCAGTTTCCTCGTTAACAAAATTTCTGGTGTCTGTGTTATTTTTATTTCCGCATTATATTGTTTATCTTTATAATTGAAATAATACAGGTTGTGCGTTGTAGATCATCAATTAGAATATCCAACCTTTGGTTGTTGATTTACATTGATTGATCCTTGGATATTGGTCATTGGTACCATCCAAGTTATTCCTTGTGTTTGATTAAAGACTCGTTGATTTCTATTAGCTCGAGTAAATCAAAACAAGAGAGAGATATTAACTCCTAGAGATACTTTTACCTAGATTGATTCTGACTGTCTAGTTGATTCTCTAGAAAGTATTTCGGAGTTAGTCCATACAGATTAATATTGGGTGGTGTTGTTAGACCCCCGCTTTTTCAACTACTAATACAAGTATACAAACTCCAACCACAGAAAATGATAGCAATTTTATTCAGAAACTACAAGGGACGAAGATGAAGGTACATCTCAATCGCGTAATACCGTTTACGTCTTGACCCAACTGCATTAGTATCCATATTTTAATATCATCCAATCTATTAAGCCAATTTTGAACAACATCTTCGATAATAATCGCGACATCAATTTCTTCATCACCATCATCATCGGATTGCCCAATCACATAACCCCTAATTTTTTTCACTAGTGTTTGTACCGTGTATAAAGCACACGAAACTCCCATTAATCAATCCCGTAAAGAAGACTCTGGAAGTTTCCATAAGTCTTGTTTCCCAAGTTGCTTGTATATCAAGTTTACATCAGAGTTAGGGTTACATAACACTATAAATACATGTATCCTAAACCCTAAGAGTATATGGAATTTTAGGTTAGCTAATCCGGAGAAAACTCTTGTATCCTATAATCAATATAATATTTCTCTGTTCCTCTGTGGATGTAGGAAACACTTGCCGAACCACGTTAAATTCGTCTCTTTGTTCATCTTTAATTCGTTTCTTAACCCTAATCGCATCATCATCATCAAATCATCGTGTTTAGTGTCTAAAAGTAATTTTGCACCAACATCTTTTGGCGCCGACTAAGGGGATTCGTGTAAAACGATCGTGTTTTTCCATTGAGGTAGGTGCGTCAAAAATCTTAAAATCAAGCACGAGTTCCATGCAAAATCAGCAACAAAAAAAGAAAAAAAAAGTTAGGGTTCAGAAAAACTGTTGCGAAAATGAAGAAACTGTTATAAAACATATGAATAAAGCGTTGCAAGAGTCCTTGATCCATTCACAACGACGTCTATTATAGCACGAACTCTTCATGAAAACTTTATTTCGTGCATAACTTCTTCGTTTTAAGTCTGAATTGAGTGATTTTTGGCTCGCTAGAATCGTCTTTCGATTCCCTACAACATGGTAACAAAAATTCCAGTATTCGAGAAGCTTTTATATGCACTTGAGCAGCAACATGATCGAGTTCGAGGTTCGTGGATAGTGACATGATCGAGTTTGAGATGAGGATTGCTTAGACCCTTCAATATTTAGCCTTGCATCACATCGCAAACACCTAAATCCTCACCTTGCACGTGAGCACATAAATCTTGCTCTCATTGCAAGCATAAAATATCGCCTTGCACGCGAGTATAAAGACTTGCACCTTGGCAATCATAAAGTCTCGTCTCGACCACGAGTCGAAAGCCCGATGTTGGTCCACACAAAGTCCCTTCTTGGCACGAGCCCAATGCCCGATATTGGTCCAAAGACTCGTACTCAACACAAGCAATACAACCATCATGCCCGAGCAGCGAGTGCTACATCCTTGTTACGTTGCAAGAAAAAAGCCTTGCCCCAGTCGCAAGCACGCACACTACATACCTCTCAAAACTCGACTAGCACTCGAGCATCACAAGTCCACTATGTGGAAAAAAGTCTCGCCTAGCACGTGAGCAAATTTGTTGCAGGTAATTACAGTTGGGGGCGTCTTCGTAATTTCTCTACAAACGCCTGGGGGCGAGTTTCATCATCAACGATCGATGCAAAAGGAAAAACAAATTTCTTAACCACCAACAAGTTGGAGGTTAAGAGGGGGCGATGTTTGTACCGTGTACAAAGCACACGGAACGCCCATTAATCAAGCCCGCTAATCATGCCCGTAAAGAAGACTCCAGAAGTTTTTCCAGAAGTCTTGTTGCCCAAGTTGCTTGTATATCAAGTTTACATCAGAATTAGGGTTACATAACACTATAAATACATGTATCCTAAACCCTAAGAGTATATGGAATTTTAGGTTTGCTAATCCGGAGAAAACTCTTGTATCCTACAATCAATATAATATTTCTCTGTTCCTCCGTGGATGTAGGCAACACTTGCCGAACCACGTTAAATTCGTCTATTTGTTCATCTTTAATTCGTTTCTTAACCCTAATCGCATCATCATCATCATCATCATCATCAAATCATCGTGTTTAGTGCCTAAAAGTAATTTTGGGTACAAACAAGTAATAACACCTAATTCCTTCAAAGGGGTCTCAAAATCCTCATCCAAGTATCTAACTCCATCATTAGATACCCAATTGGATCGAACACTTATATTCCCACTTTGTATGGTTATTCAACTTTCCATCTCCACCGTCTAAGGTTTCTTCTGTAATGCGGTAAAAGTTCTAATCTTTGATGATTTAGGATCTTTAAGAAAATGAGAAGGACGATGATATTGGAAATTGTTCTGCGCATTATTGTGATGATTTATCCCTTGTTGTTTTGTTTTTCTACTTAGATAACACTCATACCTGGATCGATGCTCGTCTGAAACATCAAAAGCAGTAACTTTTAATAGAGTAAAAAGGGACAGAGTTAGTAAATAAAACGAATCCAAGATTTTAGTTGGTCATTTCCATATATAACAAACATTTATAACTGTCAACACGGTCAACTCAAGTCCTGAGACCCAAACTCTAATTAAAAAATTTCCAGAACCCAAACTCAAAGCCGGTCACAAAGTCGGAACCCAAAGTCTGAATATCCCAACAAAAAAAATCATGAAATTTTAGGTCCATTCATAGAAAAGCGTGGACTAAAATATGTATTTAACTTCGCTGCATGGAAAATATTTACTTGCATCCCCATGATACCGATTTCATGGGATATATTTTCCAGGGAATTGTTTCCTTTCTCCCGAATCAGACACAACATTAGTTTAAACTAACTCAAGAAGTACTCATCATTTCTTATTAAAAACTTATTACATTCAAATGATTAAACACTATAGAAAAAATCAAGGGTTATTTTGTTTTTGGTACTCAGGTTTTGTCCAATTTTTGAGTTTGGTCTAACATTTGTCCAGCTTGGTGTTTGGTACATGGAAATCACGTTGACCCGGGTTGACCATCTTATATGTTGACTTCTGTTAACAATTTATTTAAAAGATTTACATAAAATGGAATTATTAAATAAATTTACTATTACACCCTTATTCATTCATCAACCCTAATTCTTTCAAAAGAAAGAAATCCCAATTCTTCTTCTCCTAACTCTTCACCGCCGCACCACCATCACTTTCTTTCTCTCTAACCAGAGAAACACTGTCACGATCGCTTTCTCACTTTCTTCGTTTATTTTTCCTTGCCAAGCCCTTTTTTATTCTATCTACAAGAAATCAACGTGGTTTGAATTGATGTTGTTAGATAAGCTGGGAAGAAATAATAAGTTTGGATTGAGTCTGCTGGTGAAGAATTTGAAGCCAAAAAGAAGAAGATTGAGTTAAATGAAGTCAGGGATTGAGTTGAAGAAGAAATGAAACAGCTAGATGGGAGTCTGTTGAGATTGCAAAGAATGAGTTTTATTTGGATTTGATTTTGAACCGAGAAAGAAGATGTTGTTGTTAAGAATGGAAATTAGGGTTTGACAATGGCTAAGTTCAATGAAGAATTAGGGCTTGTGGTTGTTCAATTCAGGGTTTCAATTGAAGAATTTACAGAGAACTAGTAAAGAAGAAGATGGGTATTGGATGCTGCTGTTATATGGAAGAGAATTAGGATGAAGTTCATTGTGCAGTAGTGCAGTACAAGCCAATTAAGATGGGTATTCCATTTTAAGACAGAATTGAGTCAGTCTGATATGTTTGATCCTCGTTTACAGGCTAAAATTTTGAATTTTGTGGATGTTTCTTATGGTGGTGAAAATGGGTTCAATTAGGCGATTGAACTATCTTCAGAAATTCTTGCCAATGTGAAGTTTTTCCAAGAGAAGCGGTTGATTGGGAAGTACTTTGAGGACATGTATTGCTTCGTTTTTAGCTTCATCACCTCAATCATTATCAATAAAGTTTGCTCATGTTGATTGTGATAGTGGGAGATGTAGATTAAAGAATGATCAGAGTCCTTGAAGAATCAGGAGAAGTGGGTTTGTTTTGGAATCCAAATTGACAGCACAGACAAGAAGTATGAAGCGAATCGATTGATTTTTTTGGGAAAAGTCATTAACGGAATGGTTGTTGTGATTGATTCTTGGGCAACGAATGCGATTGATATTTTTTGGTCTAGCCATTATCCTACTGCTCATAATCGTTAGGTAAGACTTTATTTCTCAGATTGATTTAAACGGGGATTTTGGGGTTTTAATTTGAGCATCAATTTACTGAAGTGTAAAGTGTTGCTGCGGATTTGGGTTGTTTTTCAAAGTACAATGGGTTTTGGTGGAGGTGACGGACGGTGACAGAAATCAAGAGACGGACATTTCCAAACATAATATTTTTCGTCAATATTTGTAAAGTGGAAGGATATTACAGTAAACTTGTATATTAATTAAATTTTATATAATATTTTTAATAATTACTAAACAGAAGTCAAAAGTTAACCGAGTCAATGCGGGTCAACGTCTTTTCCAAATACCAAACACCAAGCTGGACAAATGTTAGACCAAACTCAAAAATTGGACAACTTGAGTACCAAAAACAAAATAACCCAAAAATCAAACTAATTAGCATAAATTGAATGTGGAACCCCTATAAGATCGATTCAAACAAACTATATATCCACCGAAAACCCACCAAGTATTACCATAAGAAAAATTCCTGCGACCATTTTCATGTCTATGAAACTCCCTCTCTTTGTTCTAGAAACCGAGCTGGAACTCTCTTTAATATCGGCATCATCAGTACTGTTACCCGTGCTTTGTTTAGGGTCATTAAAATTTGAAGAAACAACCGTGTCTGGATTAGGCGTTGAATCATCAGCATCATCGTCATCTCCAGACGCACTTTTTGTAGGAGAGGGTGATGGTTCCGAAGCTGATGGTGTTTTCATACTTGGCGGTAATCCAGATCCGTGTAATACATTAATCTTGAAATGTTGTCCATGTTTACATTGTTCACCATCGTAATCACTAGAAAAGAAATATGTCATGCCTTCTTTCGTTAATGGGATCGCTACAGTAACGGGTAATGGTGCAGTCGAAGAAGGATCTGCAGATGACCATTCTGTTGTATCATCTACTTCAGCATCGTCGGAATTGCAACGTTTGTATGTTGTTACATTGTAGGTTTGTACAACTGAATGATTACTGTCAGTGTTGAATACTGCATTCACAATGAAACAAAAAATTGTTTATATTAGGAAATAATATATGAGAGTCTATATTTAGGAGATATGCACATTAAGTTGTGAGAGTTATACTAGGAAAGTGTTTATGTTTAGAGTTTGATCTTAGTTAGGAAAGTGCCTTGAGTGGTCGTCAAGTTTGTGAACAATATAAATAGGTCGTTGAGTCATGAAAGTTACCAGACCGAATTATTATCAATGTAGTCTATTGCTTCCGTGCGTTTATGCTCTCCTCTCTCTTGCTCGATCCTTAACATGGTATCAGAGCAAGGTGAGAGGGAGAGAGGAGAGCGAGAGAAAGTTAGAGAGTTTTCGGTTTAGGGTTAAAAAAAAAAAAAAGTTTGCTGTTGTAAGCAAGCACGAGAAAGAAACCTAGGTTGCGGGGGTGACTGAAGTCTTACGCTTTCAAACAAGAAGGCGAGAGAAAGTTTTGCTGCCGTTGCTACTACAATCTTGAGATCAAGAAGAATAAGGAAGAAGAGAACTGTTTAAAAAAAAAAAAAAGTTGTGAAGTCGTTAGCTGTGAAGAAGACGTATGGTTTCCATCGTAGTCCAGCTATTCTTGTTTGGAGATTTTGTTCGTGGAAAAGAAGGGATGTTTTGAAGCCGTGAAAAAAAAAAAGTATTTCGTTCTATAATAATTACATGAAGAAATTTTTGCTGTTGATTGTTTGTGTGAAGCAAACAAGGGTAGTCTGTGGTTTGAGAATGGTGGAGATGATCTGGATGTGATGGTATTGGAAGATTGCTGGAGATCAAGTGTAGAGAGACGGTAAACTGTGATATGAAGGGTCTGTTAATAGAGTTAGCTGTGAGAATGAGCTGCTGGAGTTTGATTGCTCTTGAAAAAAAAAAAAAAAAAGTTGATGGAAGACAACTAGGGGATGAGCTTGGCCTGTTCACAATGGTGCTACTGTTGGTGGATTGCCGAAGTGAAGGAGAAGTTCGGAGTTAAATTGTTTTTTGTGATTGTTGCCATTGTATGATGGCAGTCCAAAGACGTGTGACGTGTTTTGGTGGGTTGACTTATGGTCACTGTTGGAGAAGCTGGAACACGATTTAAAAAAAAAAAAAAGGCATTGATTTGTTACAGAAGTGTTACTAAAGATTTGTCACAGTTGGACAGAAGTGTTACTAAAGGGTGTTACAGTGAGCGATTGTGACAGAAGCGTGACAGAGGGTTGTTACAGAAGAGTTACAGAAGAACTGTTACAGATTAACAGTTAAGTGTTACTGAAGAATTGTTACAGAAGCGTAACAGAAGAAAGCTGGTGACAGTAGTGTGTGTAATAACAGTTGGAAGAAGTGAAGTGTGGTTGAAGAGTTTGTGGCAGAAACTTAGAGATCCTACAAAGTGTGGCAGACTTTGTAAAGACGACAAGATTGTGAGAGAATCTTGAAGAACAAAGAAGTGTGAAGGTTTCGCAAAAATAGCGTGACTGGAATAAGAGAAGAAGAAACAACATTCATGTTGTGAAGAAAGAAAAAGGAAAAAAAGAGAGAAGAAAACAATCACCAAGAAGTGATGAGAAAAAGAACAACAATAATAGGTTGAAATCCTATGAGTTGTCGAGAGAGTACAAAAAGTATTCTATTGAAGAAACCAAGAAACCAAGAGTACAAGAAGTATTCTACGAAGGGAACCGAAATGTTCTAAAACTACGAAGATGGGACCGCAATGTCCTTAAACTACGAAGAGAGGACCGAAACGTCCTTAAACTAAGAAGATGGAACCGAAATGTTCTAAAACTACGAAGATGGGACCGCAATGTCCTTAAACTTGCATTGGGACCGAAATGTCCTTAAACTACGAAGAGGACCGAAATGTCCTTAAACTACGAAGATGGGACCGAAATGTCCTTAAACTACGAAGAGGACCGAAATGTCCTTAAACTACGAAGATGGGACCGAAATGTCCTTAAACTTCCAAAGAGGACCGAAATGTCCCTAAACTATGAAGAGGACCGAAATGTCCTTAAACTATGAACGGGACCGAAACGTCCTTAAACTACGGTCTGAAGATTTTTTTTCGCAAAAGCGTTGAAAAAAGAAGAAGAAAGAAGAAAACCGAAGTTAAATTTCTTTGGTCCAAGATGGGCATTCGTGATCTACATGCTCCATCTTGAGGGAGGGTATTAGGAAATAATATATGAGAGTCTATATTTAGGAGATATGCACATTAAGTTGTGAGAGTTATATTAGGAAAGTGTTTATGTTTAGAGTTTGATCTTAGTTAGGAAAGTGCCTTGAGTGGTCGTCAAGTTTGTGAACAATATAAATAGGTCGTTGAGTCATGAAAGTTACCAGACCGAATTATTATCAATGTAGTCTATTGCTTCCGTGCGTTTATGCTCTCCTCTCTCTTGCTCGATCCTTAACAGTTTAGTCTAATGTAATCAAGTAAATATCAGAATACCAATAGAAGTAAGACATTTCCATGACCGTCTCTGATTCTCTATGACCATCAGAGAAAGAATTGTAATGCCAGCCTTTAGTTTTCAATAATTAGCTCCTGCATGATTACTCCAATAATTCTCTCTTAATATCGTCATGTTAGTGCCTAGCTAGTGGTCAACATAAAAATTGTTCCCCATTGATTTTCCATCATCTTAGGCCCTACAATGAAAATATCTATTCGCATGTCACCCCTTCTTTATTTCTTCTGGTGAAATGTCTGTCAATTCACATTTCCCTGCTTAGATGGTATTGGTATGTTAGTTGAAAGATGAAATGCTTAGAATGTGACCATATTTCTACCCGAGTTGAAAGAAGAAAAGTGTACTAGTCAAAGAATACAGAGATCACCATTCCTTTTATCTGCTAAAGTATGATTCAGCCAACTCTCAAAATATATGTAGGGTTTATTTTCAGCATCATTACCACGGAAGTGGGTCAACTGCCACCTTTGAGACAGGATATCATTTCTTAAAGAGTTCGTATAACATTTTGCTTTACTTTCTCGCATATGAAAATCACGTGTTTACTCGAGCTTCAACTTATATCTGGCATATAGTAGCTTCCATTTTCCAACTACTTGTCGGTTAAAGGGAACCCTACAATCCAGTGGCCACTATTCTGGCTATAGTGCTTAATCATTGACTTGTGATTAAAAATTCGGAGTTATCACTTACCTCCCTTTCCTTGTTCACCTCACCTAGGAAGTGTTAAAAACCACTTTTATACTTGGACTTTGAGTCTATGCATTTTTCTTTAAAAAAATTAAGAACACAAATATTTTTTTTAAGGAATTTCGTAAGAACAATCATTCAAATAATTCTCTCATTGAGGACCAAGAAAAAGAGATTCAGGCAGAATCTCAAATTTCCTTAAACGAGTAATCAGAACTTCTTTATCTCTAACTTGAAACTTGCCAATTAACAACAATCATGACCAAAAAAACAGATACAAAATAGAAAGGGAAATATTAAGACAAACTCCATAAATAGAAACAAGGGATATCATAAAAAGGCATGCAATCAAAGAACATAATGCATGTATAGAAATAGAAGGGGTGATGATGGAACTTACTGAGGAAATCTCCCAAGCTAAATTCTTTACCAGATACCCATTTTTGATAATTGGCATCAGGTTTCATAAGATTATCATACCAACCCAACTTTCCTCCAACAGTATGGTTAGTAGCAGCTTCAACTACTAGCACAGATCTAGAAATAAGATCAGAGAAATAAAAGACGGAGATAACTGAGAATATCAGGGGAGTATTGTTTCTCTGTTTCATCGTTTTTTTTCTTTTTCTTTCTGTTGGTGTGTTGGGAATCGGAGAATAGTTGTTTTTTGGAGATTGGGTTTTTGTGTGAAGGAAAGAATAAAGGTACTGAGTACTAATGATATGAGTTGAGTAGTTATATTTGTACATAGATATCGTTGCCAGAGCAGTACTGCCAGCTTATTCACTAAATGACTAATTTAGATTCAGAGTATAATTTACAAAAATGGTATTCTCTCCTTGTTTTCTTTATGTTCTGTAAAATACTCACATGGATGATGTAACAACTGCGTAACAATTTGGATGACTCACGATGCTTTTCGGCTTAGTGTTATCGGAAATGCTAGACGCCCCCACTTTTCCCCCATACAAAAACCCCGGTAGGTGCCATCATTGTCCACCATTAGATTAGTAACCTGGCTCACTCGGGGAACCTTTTTTAAGTGCTGTGAGTGTGGGGGAAAACCGGGGGGAGGGATTGGAGGGGCGTCAAGCATTTTCGGTTATCGGTGGTCACGATTCAGGGCTCGAAATGGTATCTTGAATTATAATTCAAAGTTAAATTAAGATAGCCCCGAACAATTTTGCGCGGAGCAGTTAGACTTCAAAATTTAAAGAAAATATAAAAGTTGTGATTTAAAGCTCCGAATGGTTGGCACAAAAATTTGAATCATTAGATTTTAATTTGTAACATAAATCTGATGGTTGAATTTAAACCGTCAAATGGTTTGGCACATACGGTAAATTTTTCGGTGCCAAACCATTTGACACCGCAGTGCTGATTCTATATTATAATATGTAATATGAAAGAGTGAGTTTTTGCCATGTCAATAATTATAATCCAATTCCACATTTATCAACAGCATCATGAAAGCTAGCATCAATATTTGCTTTAACAAAAGGAAATGGAGGTGCACATCATCTAAGATTTTATTGACTCTAACAATTCCAAAAAGCCTATTAGCAAAAAAACAAGCATGGCATTTCTCCGAATCTTAACTAAATTGCTTGATCTGATTAACTAAAGTAGCTACTTGTATAAGAGTTTTCTCAAAAATCATCGTACATCTACTCTTCTAGATGTACAACATACCTACCGTTGCGAATTGTACTAATTTTTTTCTTTGTAATCTACGTCTTGGCATAATAGGAAATCATTCACGTAGTAAAACATAATTATCATTATTGTGGATATTGTTAAAGAAACCAGGTTAAATAAGGGTCCAATTTTTTTTTAACATGGTTACAATCTAAAAATAAATATTACATTCTCTCATCATAATTCCTGTAAAATGGGAAGATAACATCACTACACACAAATCGAATAATGTTTACTCTAACAGGGAGACATTCCTAAATGCATTTCCAAAGAAAAATAAGAATTACATGAGCTAGATTAATCTTCCAAAACATATTCCAATGTATCATATTATTAGGCACAACATCCAAATCAATCCTATTATTCAACATAGTTATGTATGCGTATTTTACATTAAAAAAATTCGCCATCAGTTTGAATCTATCTAATTTTTTCAGTTTGCTGAATTGAGATTCTAATCTGTTATATTTGAACCATCGTTTGATCATCAAATATGGATTTAAAATATCAATTTTTTAAAAATTGATATCTTTGTCTTTAAGATGGCTTATAGTTTTCGTATTCATAGAACTCATTTAGGAATCAACAAACGCGTTTAGTTTGGGAATCCATTTATGTTTTCACATACCTATACTAATATCATCAGGGGAAGCTATTTCCCAATAGTATTTATCTTTAACTTGTATAGAAATATCATCTTTGAGCCCTATCCAAATCCAACAACTATGAGTTGGGAGCTCATACCTAAACGGGTCAAGCTTTAGGAAGTAATTATGCTTAAAGACAGTTTTCCATAATGCATATAGCTGATGCAACATCCTCCAAGCTAAATTGATCCATAATAGTTTCATTAAAAATGTCAAACCTAACCTTTAGTGCCACGTTCCTAGTTCTTTCATAAACACATTTGGATAGAATGAGTTTTGATAGTGAGTTTTTTTTTTTTTGCATGAATAACATAGTCATATGATGGGAGGCAATAGAACCTATGATAGTTTCTGTAAGAACAGTTTTACCAGCACGATTCAAATACTTGGTCTTCCATATTCCAAGTTTGTTTCTACACTTCCCTAGAATGCAGTGGCGGAACTGGAAATGTAGAACATCCCTGGCTTGGCAACTTTATACCCCTGGCTTAAGCTTATAATTAGTTCACTGAATTTGAGTCCATCAAAATTAGTCAGTCAAAAAAAGTTTTTTTGTGGCCTTTGGGGTGGCTTCGGCCAGGGGAAGCCTGGCTGTACCTCCGCCCCTGCTAGAATGGGTTCAAAGGATTACATGTTTCTTCCTTTATATAAGAGCGGAACACCTAGTTATTTGTCTTGAATTCTTATCTTCTTAATTCCCAAAAATGATGACAATATCATTTTTGATTCCATTGTCATTCTTTGGGCTAAGAGCTATGCCCAATTTATCAAAATTAATTGAGTAACCTGATATGGAACCAAACCTACCAATAGTTCTTGAAGAGCTCTAGATTCAATTTTTTTAGCCTTAATAAAAATTAGGCAAGTCATCTATAAAAAATCGATGACTTATGGAAGGACAATCGCTAGTCACTTTTATGTCATGTATCAAGCCTTTGCTTTTTCAACGGATAACAAGCTTTTGAAAAAAACCATACACAAAATAACCCAATAGGGACTTAAGGGGTCTCCATGCTTGAGACTCGATGTAGGGTAGAAAATATCACTGGGAGAACCATTGAGCATAATAGAGTAGGTACTGTCGAGATACATTGTTCCACAAGCCTGTCAAATCCTTTTGAAGTCTAGTTTTTTGCGAGAGTAAATTACAAAAGTCTCTTCGACTCTATCGAAAGCCTTAGAAATATTTAATTTTATTTCCATTAAACATTGTTTGGGTTAATGTACTTTCATACTGTCAACTAAATCATGGGAATGGTAATTTGTTATCCGCCTTGACTGCAAAAAAGTGGCTTGGTTGGGAATAAAATTACTTTTAAGAATCATTCGGAAAAGGAAATAAAACTATTGTGAGCTTAATTTTGGTACCAAAAAAGAGAAAAGAAAAAAAAAACCTAAATTATCGAGTAAAATGCGTTAGAGTGCCATTATACTTTTTTGGTTTAGTTTTTTTTCCTGGCTGATTGGAATATACCTAATGAGACAAAACCTGGGTTATTTTGAAGTAAACCAAGCCACCCCTTAACCATGTATTTTCTAAATGGCTAAATTACTCTTGTTTAATTAACACTAAAATTCTGATTTGATTAATTAATTAAGTTTAAATTGATTGAATAGATTAAAACTTATGAATTTAAGTTATGAAATTTTGTTTTTTGATTGAATTTTTGTGGGATGATTTTTGATAAAAAAAATATGAGAATATCTCTTGCAATGAAAATGAAAGCACACAACCGAAAAACTTCTAAAAAGGAGATTGCAAATCTGTTGTATGAAATAATACTCAAATCAACTGAAAGTATGAAAAGTCGGCAAGGTCGACTAGTGAAGATCATGTCGACCAATAACGGCCGGCAAGGTCGACGAATGAAGAAAATGCCGACTTAAAATAGTCGGCAAGGTATACGAATGAAGACAATGCCTTCTTTATTATTTTTGACACATAGAAGACTGTTATAAATGCGTCAGTATTCGACATGGTATTGATTTCTTACCTTGCCGGCTATCTGTAGTCGGCAATTATTAACTTTCTTATCTTTCCGGCTAGCATTTAGTCGGCACTGTAGTAATCTTACAACCTTGCCGATTTTAGTTATCCCCAAAAAGAAAACTGAATTCTGATAGATGCAATTCACTTTATTCATGCAATTTTGGTTACTACATTGATTGAAACATAAAATCTAACTCCTTGTCGACGAAAAAATGAATGCACTTAGCATGTGCATTAAGCCTTTGAACCCCTAGGCGACCCTAGTGGACGAGTTATAGTCTCGTGAGGGTTTATATAGAGATCTACTCACAAAACCTACACTAAAACCATGAATCTTCGTTGGAGGAATCCTAGTCATCTCCGGCCTGCATGAAGTCCGGGGCATACTGCGGGATTTTGGATACCATGAATTGATAGCTTGCATCGAATGAGAATGCTTCCCCCTTTTCCTCCAAGTAGTGCGCTTTCACGGCTTCATGCTACAAAAATAAAACACAAACTTACTTTGTTATTGGTATTTAGTAGGAAGATCAAACAACATGGATTACGTAAAATAAACCACAAACATACTTACAAATTGTTCAATGGACAAGTTGAAGTGAGTAGCGTTAAAAATATGAGGTTGGAGAGCTAAAAAGACAAGTATCGCATTTTCGATGACTAGGTGCCTATCATGGACTTGTTGAACACTTCTTCCATTAGGATTCCCAAACTCTTGCCTAAATTTGTTGTGTACCCTAGCCCAAAAGGTTACGGCATCCACCCTTACAGAGGACTGATATCTAACTCGAGTTTCCGCGTATCACGCTTTGGTGATTTCCGAATCTTCATTTGAATCAAATGATGTCATTCTTGTGTGTAGAGGTATTGGGAGAGTTAGATGGAGTGTATGATGATATGAGCTTTGGAGAGTACATGCAAATAGGTGTGTGTTGTTTTGTAGAGAGAACTAGTGTATTTATAGGACGATGCCCAAATTTGGCCATTATGGTGGTCAATCAATGAAGTTGTACTTGCAAAAAATTTAATTTTGAATTCACCGGCTGGGTTTTTGTTTCACCAATATGCCGACTAAGTTTAGCCGGCAGGGTCATAATTCTCTTACTCTGCCGACCTTATTATGATTTTAGGCATCAGGAGTTCATTTTCCTCTGTATAACCGTCGGAATGGTATTTGGTCATTAGTGTGCCGGCTTTCTTATAGCCGGCAGGGTCATAATTTTGTTACCTGCCGACCTTATTATGATTTTAGGCATCAGGAGTTCATTTTCCTCTGTATTACCGTCGGAACGGTATGTGGTCATTAGTGTGTCGGCTTTCTTACAGCCGGTAGGTTCATAATTTTCTTACCCTGCCGACCTTATTATGATTTTAGGCATCAGGAGAAGGTATTTTCTGCAACACAGAGTCGGCAGGGTCGATAACATACTACCTTGCCGGATGTAAAACATCCGGCTTGGTATTAATTTTCTTACCTTTCCGACTATGGTAACTACACCATTTCTTCTGTCAGGGCCGACAGTCTGACAGTTCACAACCTTGTCGGCCCTGGTTTAATCGGCAATGTAACTTAACAAAAGCATGCCGGCGGAACTATTGAAACTTTACATAGCTAAACAAACCATTCATTCAACAACTAGAAATCCAACATTTTTTGTCCAAAATACGAAAACATGTCCCATAAACCTTAAAAAAACACTTGTCCAACCATTAACCTTAACATTTGTCTACCACAACATAAAGAAATAAACTAGGAATGCATTAATTCACCACCACGACCACGACCATGGCCTCGTTTAGGAGCACCACCACTACTACTACATTCACTACCACTGGAACGAGCCCTATTTTTGTCAGCATTCATCTTGGTTTGTGCTTCTCTCCTGGCTTGTGCTTCCCTCTTTACTTCAGCATCAGCTTTCTTGAACAATTCGGTGGCATCTTCATTGTCAACATTGCTAGCAAAATCAATGTGCTTGCTTTGCTATACAATTGACAAAGGCTCTCCTCTTTCTCTCGTGCAACACATCACCCTCTCAAGGCTCTTCAAATGCTCCTTCTATTTTTAATTAAACAACAAATAATTAATGGAATGATTCGATAATCTAATGTTAAAACAGTAAGAGCAACTCAAAAATACTTACAAAGAACTTAAGACTTGTTGCTGGGTCTTTCGCTGCCAACTTCCTCTTACGAGCCAATTCTTCAGCAGTCTGTTCCCTGATCACAGTAGAACGAGCCCAACCCAAGTACCACGGCATGTATCTCTCATGAGATTCATGACCTTCTCTCATCTCGTCCAAAAGACTCGTATCGACTTTACATTGAAGTCTTCCGTTCCAATGATCTTTAACTGGCGCTGGAGCGTAAGCGACGTTAATACTTTTTTGGGACGTGGTGCAGTCATCCCGTACCACTTTAAAGAACGGCTCAGCATCGAAATGAGGTTCTTCTTGGACGTAACCCAATTATCGCATTACCCGAGGTGGATCGTACATTGAATATCCATGGGTGAACAACAAGGGACCGTAGTATAATGCAACATCATCTCTCCTTCGGATTAAACCTTGATTTCTAGCATCTCGATAGGGATCAAATGTTACCTCATCTGCAGTCAATTTGTCAATTCGTATTTTGATAAGCTGATGCGGCATTTCCTTATCTTGAACACCCTTAAAACTATATCTTTGTCCTCTTGGCTTATCAATCGCAACATTCTCATTCACTTTGACGTAGGAGTTGACTTTCAATAAAGTAGGGAAGTGCTCATATATCCAAACCTATGCAAACACAAAGTTTAGTAAGAATCTTACATTACAAGCATTTTGCAAATATAAATGATTTACACAATAAAATTACTTGGAAGAGACATATATTTCCGTTAACTTGCAAAGTGAGTTCCCTTGAAGCTTTTGTCAACTCATTGTTCAAGAAGGCGACCACCGAAGTACCCCAAGAATACTCATGCATTTGATCTAAGGGATGCAATAGTTGAATAAACATGGCGTCGACCAAGCTTCCGGAACTTTCCGGGAAGAGACATTTTCCCAGGATGTATAGCAAATAACCTGCTGTGGTAGCATTGATTCGCACCAAGTCTACCCTTCCTTCCTTATCATAGATTTCCTTGGTCCTAGATAATGTATCCTTCAACTTATTCAGATTAAACTTCTTGCTTAGATGACCATATTTCACCACAAGCATAGACTCCGTCTAAATCTGATTGCATCCAAACAAAATTTTGGTCAATTTGTAGATTTCCGCCCAAGAAATACTATTATCGAAGCCCTCACTTAGTGTTTTTCCCTCAAACTCGAGACCTAGAATTTGATGAGCATCATTAGGAGTTATCGCCATCTCACCGAATGAGAATAACATAGTACCAGTCTCTCCGTAGAACCTCTCACAGAATGCAGATACGGTAACTCTATCATACCCAATATTCGAACTCTCCACCGCAAGACACAACTCGGAGTTCTTGACAATCACTTGCACCTCGTCAACTTCCTTGTAAAGTGACCAATTTTTCATCACTGAACATGAAGTTTGGCGCCTCAATAGACGGATGGCATGCCTGTGATCCTAAATACCAAAACACAAAATGAAAAGAAATACAAACATTTGAAGCAAATTTAAGATAGATACACTTGAATAAAAAACAAATACGGATTGAGATTACTTACGACAGTATTTTGGATTTCACATGCCCATGAGTCTTTGTAACCAAAAATAACATGTCCACCATCTTCTGGGGTTCCCTTTAGATGTTCACCTGGTTTCAGTTTAACCTTCAAGTGAGAGGGAGGAATGTGGGAATCAGATGGTTTAGTGATAACCCTCTTCGGTCTTTCGGAGGTTGCAGTTGCATCTTGGGTTTGTTCTCCACCTTCTTCTTCTTCTTGTTCCTCTTCCTGTTCCTCTTCAAAAATTTCATCTTCTCTATCCTTATCTTTATCTCCATTACCATCATCATCATCATCATTACCTCCTCCAACATTTGGCATGTCTTGATCACCATTATCATCATCATTTTTACCTCCTCCAGCAGCCGGAGTTCTTTCAACATCATCATCATCATTATCTCTTCTACCAGATGGAATTGATTGGTCTTCATCTGGAGTTTCATCTGAATCATTTGGTTCCGGTGGTGGTTGAGAATCATTCATTAGACGGATCTTGAGCGTTCCCGGCACAACGAATGCCCCTCGATGTGTTGCAGTCAAGAGTTTCTCACCAACATGAGGAGGTCTTGAAGGAGGAGTACAGCTTTCTTCTTTTCCCTTTACAACCTGAACAAGAACAATTAAGAAAAAGTTCAATTGTCGGCAGGGTCGACAAACATAACCAACCCGGCGGAACTAGGTCGGAAGGGTCAATATCTAAACTTCATGCGGGCTAAAATATAGTCGGCAGTGTGTTA
This sequence comes from Papaver somniferum, assembly GCF_003573695.1. Classification (NCBI taxonomy): domain Eukaryota; kingdom Viridiplantae; phylum Streptophyta; class Magnoliopsida; order Ranunculales; family Papaveraceae; genus Papaver; species Papaver somniferum. Next base: position 31,575,436 of record NC_039368.1, read on the forward strand.
TTCAAATAACCTGCCGTCTTATAATAACTATGAACACAGGATTTTCAACATCAATAGTCGGCAGGGTCGAAAATCAAAACAATATCAGCTAACATAAAGCTGGCAGGGTGGTATTCAAACACCATTCCGACTTTTAATATTTAAGGCATCAGGAGATACTAAAAAATTGAAAAACCGCCGGCATGGTATTTGAATTATAACCGATGAAAAAAAATGCCGTCGGCAGCTCTTGGGTTGAATAACTTGCCGACCCTGTAAAAGCAGTTACAGATACTAAACAGCCGACAAGATCTTCAACCTAAGAGCTTGCCGACTAACTCTAAACATGAAAAGTCGGCAAGGTCGTGGAACAAACACCTTGCCATCTAAATAACTGAAAAATTCAAACATTCTATTTTTCTGACCTAATTTGACATGCAAACATGAAATTGAAGTACTGGAGTGAGTTTAAGTAGGCCCTTACTTTCTTAATCGCATCATTTCTCCTTTTTCAGCGGCTATGATTTCTTCTTCTTCAACCGTTTTTTTCTTCTCTTTTTGTTGAACTAATTTTGCAAATCCATGATTGTATTCATTGGGTTTTCTATTAGCGTCTTTCATACGACTAGCCCTAGGTCGCGGCGGATCCATTTTTGAAGATCAATCGGAACTTTTGAATTGACGATTACGACGAATTAATCGACGTGTTTCGATACAGGGATGGAGGAGAGCCGTTAAGGTAGAGGTGGAAGAGAAGAAGAAGATGAAATGAAAAAATGAAAACTGATTTAGGGTAATAAAATTATAAAGGGTAAGGATAGTATTGTAACTTCACACATTAGGACTCCCCCTTAGTCCTTAAAAAGAATCCACTTAAAATTGGGTATACCCAATCAAGCCAGTTTTTTTTTATGTTTTTGATTTTTTTTTTATTTCGACAGGCTACACCTACACCATGATATCAATCCAAATGACTTTCGTGTTTGTTAGGTTAAAACTGACAGTTATGCTGATTGCATATGTTGGGGATCACATTAATATGGGAATTAGGAATAAGATTATTAGCAGTAATAATTAATATGGTCAGGTCAGGTGGGACGGTTTGTTGGCTTGATTAATTCTTGAAAGCTGGATTTTATTTTTGAATATTATGTGTACGTTAAGAGAATAATAGATATAAGTAGTAGTTGATTAGTATCTAAAGTATACTAATTAATATCCTATCTTCTTCAGTGTCAACTGTCAACATGATAAAGAAATATTAATGTCGGTAGTTTACAGGTTTGAACATGTGAAATTGCAGCTATCTCATAGCTTCCCTTCGGATTGCTTGTATGTCACCATTACTCAACAGCCGAGAACTAAACCATGAGAATTAAACCCTGTATGATATGATATAGCCAAATACATGAACGAGACGAACATTGTCTCGTCAGAAACGGGTGAACGAAAATGAAGAGCATCATATCATACGTATGGTCAGGGTCCACTCTTCCATACCGTAGTTATCAACTAATATTATCCACCCCTCTAATTTGGGTCTGTTCCAGTTATTTGTGGCCTATCAAATTCCTCTTTCACAAAAGCTACAGGTATCAGATTTGACAAAACGACTAGTTTAGCCCCAAAAATTATCCCTCTATTAATCCATGTTGATATTAATCCTTATCATTTTTGGTAAAAAAAATAAAAAAATAAAAACTAAATCAGAAAAACCTTCCAAATTTCATAAACCCTATCAAAAAAAAAATGATCTTCTTCTCCGACGATCTCCGATTCAACCAAGAAAAGGTAAATCTCCATCAACCCAATCTATGATTCGCATTTCTTCATTGATTTACATGCTTGAAACTTCGATTTTGGAAAATCAAAATCTCTAATTTTCTCAGAATCGGTTTATGTTGACATATCATATCAACCGGTTCTGGTTTTTGTTCTTCGGCATGAAGAGCATGCAGAGGAATCGGTTTATATGATAACTAGCATCGACCGATTCTGAGTTGAAATCAGAATATGAAAAGACATCACCATAATCTTTTTATAAGTGTATTCTCATAAACCGGTTCTGGGTATAACTTTTTTTTTTGATCCCTGTGCTTTTACAATCGGTTTTTATTTACGTGGTAATACAACGATTGTGAAGTTGTCTCTTCAGATTCCATTTTACAATCGGTTTTTAATATGTACCACATAAATCAGTTCTTAATGTTTGAAATTCTTGTATGTTTTTGTGGTTGGAATCGGATTACATGTGTTGCTTTGTAAATCGATTCTGTGGTTTGATTTTTTGTTGTAAATATGGACTTCAGTCATCCGAGCTTCTTTAACCACCTAAAGGAGAAAAAGAATGGTGCAAGAAAACCGGAGATTGTGGAAAGGAGCATGTACAAGTTCGCCTTTGGAAGGGAGACCAAGTCAGAGAAGGCGTTGAAACTTTTGGACCAGATTTCAATGAAAGAGTTGATTGAGGCCATCCGATTTTCCAGAATGGGGAGGAATGAAACTGCATCACAGATGGAGGCGGACACTGAGGATGATATCCTGTGGGAAGAAATGTCCGTTGTTGTTGCAGCGGGTGCTGCTGAAGATGTTGCTGCCGATGTCGGTGATGTTGCTGCTCCTGATGCTCCATGATGCTCATGATGTCTTTTAGATATTATATGTTTAAGTTTTAATTTTTTAAGACTTTGGATGTTTTAAGTTTTTAACACTTTTTTTGGATGGTTTAATGTTTATTTCTTTGATGATCATGGTTTGAACTTAAATACACTTAAAGTTTTTTAATTATAATTATGTGTATAATGGGTTTATCGTAAAACAAGTTTATGCATGCTCAAAATTCTTTTTTGCAAACACAGGCCAACAACCGGGCTATACGACTTTTGACATAAACCGATTGTCTAGGTTCCATCATGGAATCGGTTTATGTGGGGGTTAGTATAATCCAATTCTCCATGTCTTAGAAATGCTTTTTTCTGTATCTTCTTCTAGCGTGAATCGGATTACATGCGAAAATATATAAACCCATTATAGTCGATGGAAAGTTATTTTTTTTTTTTTGTTGATTTTCAGACACAATCGGTTTATGTTTCCATATACAAAGACCGATTCTTTTGGCCATGAAAACATAATCGGTTTATATGGACATTAGAGAAGACCGGTTGTTCCAAATTATTTCACTTTTTTCGAAAAAAATAGTCGTTGGGGTCTTTCTATATATATAGACCTCATCTTTGGACCAATTTTTCCCCAAAATTGCTCATTATGTTCCCTATCACTCCTTGAATGATCATCACATGAGAGTCTGGTGCCACGGGTCTTGGACTGTGAAACTTGATGAAGGACTCAGTGTAAAGACCTGGTGGAAACCAATCGACCGTGGAAGTTATGAATCCCGCATAAGAATTGTTGTTTGCATGTTGTATGCTCTAGAAGCTGTAGAAACCTTATACGATGCCGAAATTCGGTGCTTGACCCCAACTTTTGAAGCTAAGAGACTGAGTTATCACATGAGGATAGAATCACTCAATTTGGAGTTGTAGAGGTCAGCCAACAAAGCTAGCACATTTGTAATTTGTAATCCAGTACAAATTTTTCAGATTTCGTAGACCTGACGGTAAAGACCATATCTTTCAGCTCGTATGTCCGATTGATGCACCCTTTTGGTATGTTGTAGAATAGACATATAAGAACATCTTTCGTTCAGGAGGAATTTTCCCATTCCTCGCCCATTGGTACGTTTTTGTAAACCCATGGCCTGAAGTGTGTTGTATCTCAGTTATAGAGGTGATGAGAACATCTTGTAGAAGACTTTGAATTGTGCCTGCCAGTCATGCAAGCTTTGGGAAGACTTTAATGTGAACATGTTATCATGTCTACACATCTTGATATGAATCATTAGTTCTTGGAAAAGTCCGCTTCATGTGTAACACTTCAGAAAATGGCTAGTTGATGAAGCCCTGTCATGAGGATGTTGCTCCTGGGACCGTTGTTGATGCTGAGATCACGATTGAAATTTCTTCAGAAATTCTTGTTGATGCTGAGACCATGAATGGAGTTCCTCCACGTATCCTTATTGATGCCGATACTATGGTTGGAGTTACTCCAGAGACCGAAAAAGGCTGGAACCATGATTATCGATATAGCCTTTGCTCCTTCATCCAGTGAGCCTTTTACATTCACGAACTAGTTGGTGAGTTGAGCATTCCTAAGATGAAGATGTACTAGGATTTCAACCCAAATTCTCCTGAATATGACTTTACTGTGAAGTGGCTTCGTCAGGGAATCGATGTTGTTGTGGCAGATAACATCGACAGTCTCCATTCTGGATGTGAGGAGAAAAGTTCCTTGGTCGTGCAAGGCTTGTGATGTAGAGAGGTTCCGTTGATGAAGTTTCATGGAATCAGATCAGATTGCAAATTCTAATAAGATCAAGTCCCTTGTGTATGTTGAAGGAGTTTGTGCCATCCATGGATAAATGATGTTGCATCTGCTCCAGAAGTCTTATCATGGGATAGTGAAAGCTTATCGATTGATCGTGTTGGTGTTGAATCAGCCCGTCATCGTCGAGATATTTGTGCTGAAGCCATAGGCGCCAATAAAAGGGTGTACTCTTTGATTGGGAGTACAATTTGAAGACTTCTTAGATGCTTGAGTGTTGAAGCGTCGTATCCGTTAAGTTTTGAATTTCTTAGGCTTGATCATCTCATCCCCATGTATCTTATGTTGATTCAGTATTTCTTTCGTTGTTGTAGTGGAATTCAACACTTGTGCGGACATCAGAGCTTTCTGATTTTGTGGCACACAAGGACACTCCTGCAAGGCTATGGAGAAACGGTCAAAGTGTTCTTTGCCATGCTTGGACATCATCTCAGTAATAAATGTCACATTGCTCGATTCGGAGAGGTGTCAGATTCAACCACTTAGTAAAAAACTAATACGGTGAATCTACCATTCATAACGTCTTGCAATAGCATAATCGTTAGCAGGGTTCAGTCACCATGCTTGGATAGCATGTGAGGAAATAAATGACATAGACATGGGAGGAACGAGACTTTCCTGAGTGCAGGACCTTTTGATGAATGTCTATGCATATTTTGCAGGTTCTTGTTTCAAACTCATCAAAGTTCAAAATTCCTCCAAGTGCTTTGATGATGGAACGTCCGCCAAATCTTCTGGATCAAAACTTTCTTTGTTGGAGAGATGTGAAAATTTGACAGTACCCATCTTTTTAGTGTGGATCCACGCTCTTCTGAAGAACATGTCATATCCTGGATCTTCCTGATTATGTGAAACTTGGTTTCTGTCCAGGTTAAACTTATGTTCACTTTGAGAGTGATGTAGCCATAAGTATTTCCGAGCGTTCCTTCAAGGTCTCTGATTGAGATGGGATCACTAGTATCTTCTTGTCGAGTGATGCCTGCGGCTCTGAGGGTTTCAGTGGAATCATGTTGATGGGGGTGTCAGCATCGATCATCATTCTTCTGAATTCATTTCCTCTGAGATGGACTGTGGTAAGCAGTCTCCAGTCATGCATCTTCTTGTCCGTGGATGAAGGTCCAAGGAGTATTTCCGGGATGGACAGACGTTTGATACAATGTAATTCGGTGCTGTGAACATGTCTTTCCTTTGTGCCTTAGACAGATAGAGCAATTTCACAGATATGCTTGATCAACGATTGAACTGCTCCTTTGACTGGTTGTTCAGAGAGTGTGAAGGTTCTGATTGGGAGATGATTCTTGCGTACTCCTTCAGTCCTCAGTTGAAGCTATTGTGGATCAACCTTCTCTTTGAAGATGTGCTTCAAAATATTGCAGTTACTCGTTGGATGATTGATGAATCTATGAAGGTGACAGTACCTGGGATTCTCCATTTTTTCTTCAGTTTGCTCTCTCTCTCTGATGAACAAAAATTTGATTGCATCATTTTGAACCCAAACTTCCAGTAACTCGATTACTTCTTCAGTGGGAAGAGGGAAGTTTGAGTCCTCGTTTGACCATTTCCCCGTTCGTTGATGCCGGGTCGAGGTTTGTGCAAGATTGGTTATCTTTTCTTTGTGATTTCCGAGGAGATTGGGATGTTAGAGAAGCGTTCTTATGTGGCTGCACTTCGACTTTTCTCTTGCTCCCTTCAGCAACATTCATGGAAGGTTGGATATTGTATTGTTTTTAAGCGCCTGACACTGCCTCGAGTTTCTCGCGGTCCCTCGACTTTTGTAGATCTTGTTCTTTCCAGTAAGGCCGGAGCAGTAGCTATTGATCGCTTGGATGCTTCATGAAGCTCTGAGAAAGTCTGGAACCAGATATTTTTCAGCAAGGATCTGTAGACTGGGATCATCCCGTTGATGCACGATTCCACCAATTTTTTTCAGTGACATTAGGGTCATGACAATCCAAAGCTTGAACTTTGAATCTCTTCACATAGTCGTTCGGATATTCAATTCTCTTCTGATCCATTCTTCCATGTGTATTCTCGGACTGTCAGCGATTTCGAGTACTCCTTCATACGGACAACATGGTTGTGTTCGTGCTCACCTAGTGCTTCCAGGAATCGAGAGACATGTTCTCGAGCATTCCCCGTTTCGTTGTACAGTGTGAACGTTGGAGAGGTGTAGCCCTTCGGGAAATGAATTCTTTGCGTAACAGCAGAATATGGAGGTTGATGACGATGAACAGATGATGATTTGTCTTTTCCTCGATCCTCCGTGAATCGTTCCAGGTCTTCACGGGTGATGAAGCCTGCAAGTTAATTTGTTGGTGAGTTATCTACAGCCTTGTGGATTTCATCATCATCTACTACATGGATCAGAGCGACTTCAGGATCAGCAGCCGAAGATGTTTCTTTGTCTTTTCGCTTCTCCCGAGTTTTCTCTGACATCTTGTCAGTGAGAGTTTTGAGATAATTGCGCAGCTCCTTCTGTGTGTTAGCCATGTCAATTTGATTTTTGGAAATAGTTTCTTGTACCTTCATTAGATCACCTATGGTAGGTGGATTTTCTCCGATTTCCTCGGGAGACTGGCTGAAGAGAGGATGATTTTCGATGCTGGTTTGAGGAGGTGTGATATCACCAGCACCGTTGTTGGAAGCAGGAGTAGTTTCTGGAATACCATCATTGTTGCTAGTACTAGCGTTGTTTGTGTTAGGATTTGTAACTGATCCTGACCTAAGATCAACCATTTTTTAAAAGTTTGAGATTGCAATCAAGAGATTAATCTCCCACCGTGGTCGCCAGTCTGTGGATGGGGAAAAAACGATTCGCTGGTTTTTCAAGGAATTGAAGAGACGAGCGTGTTGTCGAGACTCCTCAACCGAGCAAACTGTTCAACCTCACACAGATACACTATAAAGGGAGTCCTTATATTCGAGAGATCAATCTGTAGGACTCCGGCCTAAACCAAGTCAATTCGGTCGCAAGTAGGGAGATGGGTTGATCTGTAGGAGGAAAGCTGAGAATCGTGTGGGATCAATGATGATCAGGGATTGTGGATGTGTTGAAGATTTCTACAAAATTGATGAACTGTTGAGTTCGAATAAGTTCTAGTCGATTGATGAAATTTCTGAGAGTGATTGCTCGAAAAATTGTTGTTTCAATCATGGATCCAGAGACTTATTTATATTGTCATAATAAACACCTTGATCCCTGTAAGAGTGACGGTTTCTTGAGTGAAAGAGTGGGAAAGTGGAAAATCGTGGTGAAACCAGTTCCAGGTCGTGCAGAGACTTGGTTAACCGTACACCCACTAGTTTGTTAACTTCTTCAACCGTTTTCACGACTTACTTATATTTCTCATCGTGGATGAATCCACGTGCCGTAGGCAGCCATACCAAAACCCTAATTGATATCCCCCATGTGACGTGATTGATGTCTCACGAATCGTAGAGTCTGCATGAGAGACGTATATTTAATCAGTCAGTTGTTGACTGTTTAGACAATAAGTCTAGGTTTTGTTGAATTGAGCATGAGTAACGAATGCTCAGTGATTCATGGATCGAACATGTCTGTCGAGACGTAGCTCTTTGAATGATGTTGGCGTTGCGCGTACTAGCAAAGATTGTAAATTCGACGATGAATTACTGATAGTTGGAAAAGTATTCAAGCAACTGAGCAAGTATTGCTCAATTCGACGAATTATTGATAAATTGATAGTTTGATCAATATTCGAACAATTGAGCAAAAGTATTGCTCAATTCGACGAATTACTGATAAATTACTGAATATTGATAGTTGGATCAATATTCGAGCAACTGAGCAAGTATTTCTCAATTCGACGAATTATTTATTGGTGACGTGACCCAATAAAATATTAATTAAAATATTGGTAGATTATGGAATATCATATGATTAATCCAAATGATGATTGCTGAATCAACATAAATTCATTAGTGTTTGAATCTTGCTCGGAATGATGATTTGTGGAACGTTTATTCGAAACCCTAATTTTTAATCAATTGTTCGTCAATTGATGAATCACTGAAAATAAATCATGAGTGATATAGGGACCGACCACATGGGATGATGAACGTCCATGTGACGCCCAAGTGCTCGAGTGAGCATGCACAAGGTCTTTAGTTGGCCAGTTGGTGAAAGAATGATGATTAAATGCCGGTTTCATCATTTACTGAAATAGTGCTTGATTGAGCATTAGGTGATAAAACCTAATTATTGAAAAGTAAGGGACCGACTAAGAGGGCATGAGACCGGCCCTTGGTGGTCGTGGGATCTGATGGTCGTTTGAGCAACTCCAGGTTGGTGGAAAAGAGTTTGGACCCAGTATGAGCGCTTGCGCAAATTATGTCAAAATTATGAAAACGTGTGGGACCGGCTCGTTGCAAGCCTCAGAGCTACCCTTGGTCGGTCAAGGAACCATGCTCGTGTCAGCATAATGCCCATATCTCAGTCATAAGGGTTTCGGTATTTTCTGGTGTGCGTTTGAGCAATATGTTGAATTTTCAGAAGAGTTTGATCTTTGACTGAAATTCTTGATTTTTGCTCGAATGAGCATGTGTGCTCATTTGACCAATATTTTGTAAATATTAAAATAAGGATATTTTAACATTTAATATTTTCTTGGGAAGCTAGCCGGTCATGTGACCATGTCGGCTTTTGGCTTTTCATGATTTGAGCAATATTTGAGAAAATATGAGGAAATCATGATTTTGCTCAAACTGAGGAGTTTCATGAGATGAGGAAAATAATAATTGTGAAGGACTAGGGATTGTAAGATGTGTGACTAGCCATGGCCGGCCGGACAGGTAGCCCGGCCTCACGACACCTTTCCTGGTTTTATGTTATTATTATTCATGAAACCGTGAAACTATGGAGAAACCATGAGTTTTGTTGAAACAGAGGAGTTTCATGAGATTAGGGAAATAATAATTATGAAAAGACAATGGATTGCAAGGTGTGGGACCGGCCACGACTAGGGCATGACCGGCCGGCTAGGTTGCCCGGTCCCGCAACACCTTTCCCTATTTTATATTATTATTTCTCATGAAATCGTGAAAATATGGATAAACCGTGAGTTTTGCTCAAACAAGGAAAGTTGCTAGAATGAAGGAGTTTTCATGAGTTCATGAAAATAAAAAATTAAGGAAAAATAATGGAGGAGGCATGGGACCAGCCACGGCTAAGGCACGGCCGGCCAGCTTGTGGGCCCGTCCCATGAGCGCCTCTTTATTATTTTAATGTTATTATTTTCCCTCTCATGTTTTTTGCAGGATTCCTCGTTTGTCCATATTTTAGAATGCTCGTTCGTGCATTCGGGTGCTCGGTCGTGCATCATTGTCGAGTGCACTTGCACCATTTTATGGGGATTACTCAGTGATGGTCCAGCTGCCCGATTGTTGAGTATTTATTACTAATTTATGAAATTCAGTGGATAATGATTCATGAAACTGAGTAATAAAAGTGAGTAGTTTTTTTTATTATCAATCCATAGGATCAGCCGTGGATTCAACCATCAAATAGGAATAATAAAACGAGTATTACCATTCCATGGGATCGTGGATTCGACCATAGAATCAGAGTAATGAAAGTAGTTATTACCATTCCATGAGGTCAGCCGTGGATTCGATCATGAAATCGGAGTGATGAGATTATCTATTACCATTCCATGAGATCAGCCGTGGATATGAAATCGGAGTAATGAGAGATTATCTTCTAGGAATTCAGTGGTGAATGTCACGGTAGAATTAATCTATCACAGAAGGGATATTATCCAGTTAAAGCGTCATACCCATTATGAAAGTTTCATAGTCAGGAAACAACGAGTGTTGCCGAAGTCCTGAAGGCGTTATTGCTCTCAATCTTACGGAGAACCGCATGGATCTATACACGGTCTCTCTACATAGTCAGTGAACAGTGAGTGTCATCGATGTCCTGAAGGCGTTGTTGCTCTCAATCTTACGGAGAACCACCCAATCGTTCTTCTATGTAAAGGTGGGTCTCTCTATGTAGTCAGGGAACAACGAGTCACTGACGTCCTGAAGGCGTTGTTGCTCTCAATCTTACGGAGAACCGCCCAATTACGTTATTTTAGATAGAGGTCATGATGAAATTTGAGGCATCGAACGCTCAGCTAGTGGAGGCCTTTCGAGAAACATATTCATCATGGCTCGTAAAATATGAATCGTCACATGCCTGAAATCCGCGTCAGAAACATGCAGTATCATGATTTTATGATTTTGACCTTTGTTGAAAATCCACCATTTACAAAGCTAGAGTCTATTCTCCTTAAACCTTAGGTTTCTTCTTGAGACCCTGTAGGTTAACGACTTGAAGACTTCATTGGGATTGTGAAGCCAGACCGATACTACTTTCTTGTAGTTGTGTGATCTGATCTTGCTGATTTTATCGTGTTGAGTACAATCGTAACGGTTGTCCTGAGATTGTTATCTCTGATAGGCAATACATAAAAGTAGTCACAAACATCTTTGTCTCATCGTTTGTGATTCCACAATATCTTCTTTCGCCATGTCCATTAAGATGATTGTGAGGTGATTGATAATACTAGACTGTTCTTCGGGAATATAAGTCCGGGTTATCAATTGGTTCCTGTTCACCTTGATTTATCAAAAGACGGAACAAAACTTGTAGGTATTTATGTGGGAGACAGATTTATCTATTATCGTAGACTTTTCTGTGTGATACAAATTTGTTTATTAAAGTCTTCGACTTTGGGTCGTAGCAACTCTTAGTTGTGGGTGAGATCAGCTAAGGGATTCAAGTGCGTAATATCCTGCTGGGATCAGAGACGTAAGGAGCGCAACTGTACCTTGGATCAGTGTGAGATTGATTGGGGTTCAACTACAGTCCAGGACGAAGTTAGTTTGTAGTAGGCTAGTGTCTGTAGCGGCTTAATACAGTGTGTGTTCTATCTGGACTAGGTCCCGGGATTTTTCTGCATTTGCGGTTTTTTCGTTAACAAAATTCTGGTGTCTGTGTTATTTATTTTCCGCATTATATTTTGTTACATAATTGAAATATCACAGGTTGTGCGTTAAGATCAACCAATTAGAATATCCAACCTTTGGTTGTTGATTTACATTGATTGACACTTGGATATCGGTCTTTGGTACCATCCAAGTTATCTCTCTTATATTTAATCAGACTCGCAGATTTCTATTTGCTTGAGTAAGAATTAAATCGAGAAATCGAGATATTATAACTCTTTGATATACTTTATTAAGATTGAGTCTAGTTGATTCTCTTGAAAGTATATTGGAGTTAGTCCATACAGATTGTTAATCGAAATATTGGGTGTAGTTGTTGTACCCCCGTTTTTTCAATTGGTATCAGAGCAGGCAAACACGTTAAAGACCTTACAAGTCTGTGTTTGTAGCGATCTGACTCTATGGACAATGAGAATATCTCCGATAAAGCAACATCAGTTCAAAGTCACCCTTGTGAGTTCCAAAGTCCTGGATCTCTTAAAAAAGACCTTATCTCTGGTCCGTTGTCTGAATCTTCATTTAACTGGGAGAAATCTCTTGATGATCAGTTGGATGAGTTTTCGGATGACAGTGATTCATAAGAATGACAAAGTCTTGATGAGGAAGTCTCTCAGTATATCAAGTTGTTTGACCGTGACTTGAAAGAAAAAAAGTCAACAACTTACTTGAGTAAATACATGGCTCCTCTTTGTCAAGAAAACAGAAAATTGAGAAAACTCTTTAAGGGATATGATTGTGGATATAAACTCTTACAATATATTGTTAAAGATCATGAAGAAGATGTACGCTCGAAAAGATCTGAATGTGATAATCTTCTACGAAATCTCTTTGTGTTGAAAGAAAAACTTGCAGAATCTGAAGCAAGATATGACTCTCAACAAAAATGTTTTAATGACAAAGAACTCAGTCTTCTCGCCAAAGAAAAATCCTTGGAAACTGACCTTGCTGCTGCTCTTGATAAAGTGAAATCATTGGAAGAGAGTTTGAGTAGATTCAATTCTAGCTCTACAAAATTATCCTCTATGATTGGAGCATGTAAAGAACATTGTGATACACGTGGTCTGGGCTATAAAGGAATAGACGCTCCAAAAACTAGTAAGATCAATTTTGTTAAAGCTAATGATAATTCTTCATGCGAGAAAACTTTTGTAGCTTGTAATGATTCTGAAAACAAGGATTTTGCTCCTTCTAAATCTACTCACACGAGAACGGTAAAGAACAATTCTTTTAACTGCTATTATTGCGGAAATAAAGGACATTCTAAACGAAGATGTCGTTTTCGTTTAAGGAATGAAAAAATTCACAACATTCTTGCATGGATGTCAAAAGAAGTTATTAAACCCGTTTCTCATATTGTTGGAGTAAAAGGCATTGTCGACAATCAATAAAAATTCTGTGATAAGACTTTTCTTAATTGTGTTTTTGAAACAAAAAATATCGACAATGGCAGAAGGAGAACTGACTTCTTAAATAAATCTGAAAAGAGAAAAAGGCATAGGAGAAAGAAAGAAAAGTTGGGTTCATTTTCTGTCTCTAAAGAAGACTGTGGATTCAAGTCTTCTGTTCCAGATTTCGTTCATATCAATAATCGAGTCTCAGAGCTTAAGATCAGCATAAACAGACTCAAACGGAGCATCAAAAAGACAAGGAAAGCGGCTGGCTCAGGTACTTCTTGTTCCTCTCTTGATAAAACTCCTTCGAGTAAGTTAAGTGATTTTTCTATAAATCCTCTTGAAGGAGAGAAAAATAAGTCAAATTGATGAGCAAATTGCTCATCTGAATACAACATGACTGCTCAATGTAGCATTCTTCTTGTAGTCTAAGAAGGATGCTCATAGTCTCAAGAAGTGTGACTTGAGAGTGCTATCAAGGTTGTATTTTTTCCTTTCCTTCTTCTTTTTGTTGTTTTGTTGTTGATGATCTTAAAAAACTGTTGAGCCTCACTCCAATTCTTCCTTCTTGAAGATAATTCTGATCATTCTCTTCAGAGAAAAAATTCTTGTTTATCGTCCTTCCTCCAAGTATTTGCTTCTCAGCAATTATTCCCTTGGAATTAAGTAGTTCATCCTTTGTTCAAGCTCGACTTCTCCATTCCCCTTGGTCACCTAAGAGTTGTGACCACGAGTGCACGTACACCTGACCCACACGGACATATACAAGTTTCCTAAGGTTTTTATGGAACTTATTTTTGTATATATGTGTCATCAATTGATACATTGTTCCATAAGGTCAAAAGATTCTATTGAATTTTTTTGTGTGTTTGCACGATGGATGGAAGCAACAAAGATGATGAAGTCAAGAAGGGCAAGACTATCGAGTTTTACAAAAATCATGTTTTCATAACATGCTATCATGCTATTGATCATGAAAACAAACTACCAGTTCATATTTCATCACAAATGGTAGGAAATCTTCTTCGAGATTTTGAGGTCGTACGCGAACAACTCGGAATTGCAACAAGGAATCTTGATTTTATGAAAAACGAACTGAAGAAAGCAACTGATGAGCTCGTCCATATTCAATCTCTAGTTGCTGACCGAGTTTAGTGTTTTTCAAATCATGTTCTCTAAGAGATATTTTGCCTAGTAAATCTTCGGATAAGAATTTTCTTTTCTTGTTTTGTTTAGAAGAATAACTAGAGTTTGGAATAGCCATTATTGTGATTACACATAGTTATGTCCAACATTTTCATCTTCATGTTTTTAGGTTTATTTGTTTGAATTCTAAAATTGTTTGGAAGATGATTTTTGCAGTATTAATCTTTATGGTTTTATATATTGCAATTTGTTATGGGATATATGTGTTTGCGTCCGCGACTGTGATTGTCCCATACCTTGTCAAAAGTTAAGTCTTTCATATGTCGATATGCATGTACTGATAAAAGAATGAATGAACTTTTGACAAATATAAAAGTTAAGCCTATTATTTCATTTTTTGATGAAAGATATGTTAAAATCTTTTGTTGACAAGGATTATGTCTATTGTATATCATTGTGCGAATAGTGATGGAAAATAGAATGAATCCTTGTATATTCCGCAATATTGATCTTCCCTGATCCATAATTTTATGTATATACTGTGAGGCTCCGTAAGTTCTATTATTCGAGCATAATCAATTAAATTCATCACTTTTTGTGGTTAATTTGATTGTATAATTCCGATTAGATTAATTATGGGTTCTCTTATGATTAATCTAATTGAGTACTTTTGGATTCAAATTCATATTCGTATGTGATTTGTTATATCCAAAGAAATCCTTCTTTTCTTTTGAAATTATGGTCGCTCTTGTTTTTCTTTCGGGAATGACATATCATGGGGGAGAGTTCTTAATTAAACTCGTGCTTAATTGCCAAATCTTTGTGGGGAGTGCGGCTGTGGAATATTATAGGAGCTATCTTGTATCTTTATAAACTCCTTGATAAAAGCATTTAGCTTCGGATTTATGATTGCATCTAAACAAGTTGATATGTGTTTTTTTTTTGTCATGAAATGTCTCTTTTGGAAATTTCATTAGGATCCCGTTTTCGTACCTTTGCAAATTTTATCGACAAAAAGTGGGAGAATTAATATGTAGTTCACACTACAAATACATATGGTTTTCGGATCATTATGTAAGGGGGAGTGGTTTCCATGTGAGATGGAGTATTGACTAAGGGGGAGTGATACATATCACTATAGTATTATTGTCGAAGTATGATACAATTGAACTTTGATGCTGCATAATGATACTATGACACTGTATAACAATGATTAAGAAAACTTGTTCTCTCATTGTTATAGCTACAGATTTTCAATAACGATGATGCTGAACTTACAACCTTTCGGATCATTGGAGTACTTGGAAGTGACGGAAATTTTGAGTAATGTTGAAGATTAGGCATGTGGAATAGGAGCTACAAAAGTTTATTCATTTATTTTTGTATTCCATATGTATTGATAGTTTTGTCACTAAAATTGACAAAGCGGAAGATTGTTAGAGCACTGCTCGGTCGAACTAGCATGCGTTGCTATCTCAAGCATGTTTGTCAATGTTAGTGATCAAAACTATAGTTCTTGATTTCTAGTCTACTATAGCTAAGTCTCGGAGTAGGATAGATAGTGTAGTTGAGCTCAAGAACTCCATGGCGATCATCATACAAGACAAAGAACTACTCAAGGAACTGGTGAAACTTCATCGACTAAAAGGTATGTGGATACTTGAACTTATCTGTAAATACCCTCAAGCTCGTCAACGCTATTAGACCGGCCAAGTTCGTTTTAGCTGATAATAACCCGATTAGTTTAACACGGGCGATAATTAATAGGAATTAATATAACAATGATATAGTTAAGAAATTAGTATCACTGAATAGGTCTCGAAAAGTTATGCACAATGAACTACTCGCACGCGTTATTCGGGCACTGGGTGAAGAAGATTTATCTATTTGTTTTCGGAGGGTAAAATATTAATTTTGGGTATTACCCTTGTGGCTGCATCGTGTCGAAGCGAGTGGGTTTGTCAGCAAACTGGGTCGGCCTTATCATCACCTCGAGAGGATTCATTCTTATTTCTTTCTTCATTCTTATTCCCTCTTCCTCTTTCTTCTTTTTCTTCTTCTGCTTCTGTTCGTCGCTCCGGCAATTTTGTGAGTTGTTTCTGAGGTTGAATTCGAAAAGAAACTTAGGGGAAACATTAGGAATTGACGCTTAGTGGTGATGTTGATGTTAATAGAGCTCGGGAGAAGAAAGAGTGGACGTTGTTGTAAGATGAGAATTAGGGTTTATAGGATTGATTGACGTTCTGAAGATTTAGAGGATGAATTATGGAGGTGTTGTTGATGAAGAGTCATGGGTAGATGTTTAATTGAAGTATTGAAATTGATTCTGTGACGAATCATTGAGGATATTAGAACTAGGGTTTTGAGAGATGAAGTCGAGTGAGGATTTATGTGGTTCTGAGGATGATGTTAAGTAATTGGTGAGTATTTTGAGTTAAGAGCAAGTAAGAAGAATTAACAACTGATTTTCATTTCACAGTGAATAATCAAAGAATTAGGGTTGTAAGATGAACTCAGAGAAGATGTGGATTAATCTTTAGAAGTTAAATTAGAAGATGGGTTTTCTTGGGTTGAGGATTTGAATTGATGTTGTGAACTAGAATTAGAGAAAGAAAGGAATTGGGAATTGGTTTTAGGGTTTCAGAGAATCAACGTTGGTGATGAGGATTATTAGGTTGATGATTAGTCTTGATACAAGATGCTGAATCGAATTAAATTGTTTGAGTACGTCTAATATGAGGTGAGAATTATATGTTCGAGATATAGAAGTTGATGTCCTGTGTTGGAATGGATGTGTGGTTTAAACTATGAAATGATTGTGAAGCTAAGAACTGAATGGTCATGATGAGTGTGTTGATGAACTGTTACAGGTGTGCAGATTGTTGGTACTAGTGGTTATCTTAATACTAGATAAACATGCATTGTAGCTGTATTTGCTTGTGAAGAAGAACATGTTGATGTTGATGGTGTTATTGTGTATGTAAATGTGTTTTGAATTAAATTTGTGGATGAGATGTATGGAGAGTAAGTTATGAACAACCTGAAGTGATAACAATGTTTTTGTTGGAATTCAAGTTGATTGTACCAAGTTTTCAGAGTTGGTATTGCTCAAGAAGAAGTGACTAGGGATTACGGTTGAACGAGTATGAATCGAAAAAAGTAACGAAGCTGCAGATGCAAGTGTTGGAATTGTTTGGCGGTGAACTGAGTTAGAATTACAGATGGTTGTTAGATGTAGCTGTAGAGTTTGGTGTTGGCAGTGATGTTTGATAGAATTAATAGTTTTGGAACTGAGTTCAGTTGAAGTAGTTCATAACTTAGCTGCAACTGTTGCTTTGTGGTTGTAGAAAGAGTATGGCTTAGTACTGCAATTGCAGGTAAAGCTTAAATTACAATTGTACTTTGAATTCTAGAATTATGTTGAAGTGAATATTTATGTATTGATCATATTGGATAGAATTGAGTTAGTGAAACTAAACATTAGAGAGTTTCCTTGTTGAACTGGTGTTAGAATTCTTTTTGTATCAAGGGCTGATTATACGGATTGCCCTGAATTCCTTTACAAGTCAGATTCTGACTAGTTTAATCTTGTGTGACTCAGTTAATCTGACTGAGTCGAGTTAACCCTATTAGACTGAGTTGAATGGTTTGACTCAGTTGACCATTTGACCAGGAGCGGACTTTTGACTTTAGAGTTGACCTGACCTTGACCTTGACTTTAGACGTTGACTGTCAGTTAATTCAGTGGACTGTTAGTGACCGTTAGTTGACTCCGATGGACTGGACTTTAGTTTATGGGCTTGTTTAGTGGACTTGGGCTTATATCCAGTTTTCCTAATGAAGATGAATTAGACCATAGTAGTCTGAATTAGCCATTGGCTTCTTCTACAAAGTTGTAGATACTCATTTGACCTAGCTAGTTGATTATAGAGTCTACCTAATTGGATTAGTAAACCTTAGCTATGTTAAAGAATGGAGAATGAAAAGGTGTAAAGTAAAAGATGGGCTTCGAACCATTAGATAGACTTGTATGATTCTTATGTGAGTCTTTTGGCTAGATTCTTAGACTTCTTGTGTGATTAACAGTTAGTTTATATTAACAACGATCGATTCAAAGGATGAACCAGTGGATCGTGTATCTCAAGGTAGGCGTGGCTTGTCATCAAAAGAGGTGGGAATACATTTGACTCTTTGGTAACCATTATTCTTTTCCTTTACAAAAGTTTATGTTTAACAAACTCATGTATTTCTGTTTGTGCGTTCTATACATTGTTTAACTTGTTTTACGATAATTTTGTTGATTCTATTAATCTTTCCATGGTTTGGAAAGGACCTGTAATATGTTTTGGTCAATATGAATTGTTATGGGAAATAAGAATTTCCACGTGTGGTATATAGGATACACTCCTTCACATTTATACCTAGAGCTTTTATGATATATTGATCGACAGTTTGCGAGTTCGGAATTGTCGATATCAATACTTACGATTAGGTGTGGATTTGCGAGTTCGGAATTGCATAACCATAGTATACATTGTTTGAAGAATGAGTTTGTCCATATACATATGTGTTTATTTCAGTGACTTGGTCACTGTTTAATGTTTTGGAAAAACATGTATTGTTTTCCAACTCTTGCTTATGATTACTTGAAAGTTAAATGTTATTTCTACGGGGCACCCCTTTTAAGGATGATGTGCTCACCCATTCTCACTTTCAGTTTCAGATACAGATCAGAGTTGCGCAGCGGAAGCTTCAAGGTTCGAGTTCGTTAGTTGTTTAACTTCTGTTATGTTTATTATGTTGCGTATTTTATTTGTAAACCAAACGACTATTGTATATGCATCATTTGAGAGAAGATCTTGTATATATATATAATTATGAGCGGGTCTAGTTTTGGGTTAAGTTTTTATAGCATATTTCTTAATTGAATGCTTAAGTTTTTGATTTAGATTCGTAGTGTCTCTTTATTTAGTTAATTTCTTGGATTAGTCATCTGCTAGCTTGGGCGCTACATTATCTATCACTCAAAAGTCTATCTACTCTATCTCCTATCTTGAGACAAAAGTCATTTTGTTATATAGACTTTGATTATACACATTTGCTATTTCGAGCCGAGTTTATTTCGCTTATCTATTTCTCGAGATATGCGTTGGTAAGCTTTCTCTTTGGCCAAGTTCATATTTACCTAGTGACGAAAGTCATGTTATGTTTCCATCACTTTGAAAGTCTTGTAATTTGTTTATCCATATGATGTAAGAGTTTTTCACTAAAATTGACAAAGGGGGAGACTGTTAGAGCATTGCTCGGTTGAACCCACCAAGCGTTGGTATGTCAAGTTTGGTTGTCATATTTTAGTGAACCAAAAATCATTTAAAGAGTCGCTTGATTATTTACTAAAGTCAACTTCGTATAGGTTAGTTAGAAAGTTACTAGGATATGAGACTTACAAGTATTACATGAAGACTTAAAGAATGTGAAGAAGTAAAGAGTTACAACGACGACATCATCCTTCCTCTTGAGGTTAGTAATATTTGACTTGAACTGTTTCGTTCCTAAGGTATCTTTCAAGTCGTGCATATTGAAAACATAACTGCGAAGTTGTGAATGACTATACTCCAGACATAATATTAAGGAATTACAATACGAAGTATAACGTCTATCTTTTGAACTTCGTATATAAGACATCCACATAATCGTATGAATGTTATTGTGATTATATATGGGTATGGGTGAAGGTTTCGTCGTAGGAAACAATGTTTTACATTCGTTTAAAGGAAGTACAATTCATAAACTTGTTTTATGAATCGAAAGGGAAATCGCTAGGCTTATTGGTATTGTTACTCATTGAAATATGTGTGTTTAGTATCGCCGCTCATAACTTGTTTATGTATCTTAGTAAAACTATTCACAATGCCTGACTTTTGCCTTGGTATGACCTTTATTAGTGAAACCGATCCTAAGTAATCACCTGAGATGGTATGATCGATATTTGTAATTGGTGTGACCATTCCTAGTCATTGGGTAACCGATCCTAGAACTTGGTTGGAACTAATCACAAGATGTGTAATCGATCTTTGTAGTAGGTTAACAAGTTTTAGTAATTGGTGTAACCGATCCTATAACTTGTGCAACCGATCACAAGTAAGTACCATAAATAAGTAGTAACCGATCCTGGTACTTAGTGAACAATGTTTTGGAAACTAATGTGACTGATCCTAGTAGCCACTTGGAGGTAGAACCGAAACATGTTTTGGTAGAACCGTTAAACCCATGAATGGTGATTGAATGTTTTTGATCAATCACGTAGTTCTTGGAAATCAGATGAACCAATTCTGAACTCGTTTGGAAGTGTGGAAAATCGGTTTCAAGATGGTAAATATGACAAAGGATTTACCAAGTAAAGATGTCGACATACTTTGAACATGTGCAGTAACTCTTATCTTTTATTGTTCAAAGATACTCCTTAATAACTAAAGGAGAATCCCGGATCGAAATAAATTGAGAATCTTTTAATTAAGATTTTTAATTTTATATGCTTTTAATTCCAGCAATTAAAATATATATCTTTAGAAAATAAAAATGGTAATGTGCATTTACTAATTGGAGATATTCTACTGAGATTTTGGTCAATATTTGGACAGAGCATTTCCAGGAATTATGAAAACCGAATTTGGAAATATATTGCATATCTTGAGAATATTTTTGGTTTTGGAAATTCCTTGGTGTCCAAACTTCATTGGTCTATAAACATTGAAGTTTGCATTTCGAGCAAACTAATCCTCAGAGCCAGTAAAACTACCTAGTTGTGTTGTTACTGGTGGTGTCTGCCTATTCGGAGAGGAATGTACCCTAATTAGGCGAAATCTCTTACGACTGCTCGTTTTAAAGACTTCTTTGGGACTGAGAAGCTCTATGAGTACCGTTGGTGGGAAACTAGATAATTGTAGTTTATTATTAGTTTTCAATTGATTTGATTGACTAACGGTGGTTGAACTTTGATTGCACCTAGTTTGTTTATACTTGAGAATCTTCTCTTCTGATATAAGATTCACTCAAACTAGATCGAAGTTTCGACGGGGATCTTTAGACTATTTGTAGATCTAAAGACGTCTTGAGATAATCCATTGTTAACAGACTCTGTTCTGTGTGATTGATCACAAGAGATTCAAGTTGGTTGTGTACAGGCGTTTATTGAAGATCTAAGAAGATTTGAAGACAAAGAAGATTGCTTGTTTGAGTTCATAATCTTTGGTGTGCACAAAACTTGATCGGCTAGGGATCCAACTGTAATCGGTTTATCTTCGTGATAACCTTGATTGATTAGTTGAGTAGATTGGCATCAATATATTGTCTTTGTGACTAAGAGTATTGATTGCAAAATCTAGACCCAACTACTTTGGTAGTTTTATTTTTAGATAGATCTAAGAACCTGACAAAGGAGTTTATTGGGATAAATGGAAGAGCCTTTTGTCAAACTCATATCACTTGTTTGAAAAGAGTTGTTACCGAACATATTTGTTGTTCCTTTACTGTTTGGAATATGAACCAAAGGAATTGTTCCAAGTGTGTGACTTATTGCAAGTTGGAGGCGCAGGGATACTGATGAGTGCCAAATATTGTATAATTTTATCCCTTTTTGTTGGCATTTAACTCATCTTTTGCGCAGTAATTCTACATTTTATCCCATATTCTGTATTTTCATTGTTTTCAAGAATAAATATTTTTCTTACTTAATTTTGCATTTTTAGGTAATAAATAAAGTTTGGATGAATTGCGGAGCGAAAAGAGAAGAAAAGTAGTGAAAAGACGGGAGGAATTACGCAAGGAAGCCGCGAAGAATGTCGTGCACAAGACCAAAAGGCTAGAAGTGGGCTTGAAGAGGAAGAATTGTTCTTAAAGAAGATATGGGCTTGGCATACCCAAGGCCCAAAACCCTTACCCAAACCCATTTTCTATATCCAAGCCCGTCTCGGATTTCAGCCGTCAGATCGAAGCATTTCAGCATCCTACGGTCGCTCCATCATCGCACATCAAACTCCGAAGCCCCCGCTTTACATCACAACGCCCATCTCCATCTTGGGTCGTCCGTTTTGCTACATCCCTTCATCTGACGGTCGCTACACGCTTACCTCCGTATCGCCGTTGGATCCACCTACCATCTTCCCATCCATCGCTCCTTGTCGCAGATCATCAAACCTCGCTGAACCCGCCTAACACCCAAGTATCGAACACCCTATACCCAGCCAAACGCACCTTTCTTCTTTCTTCTCCATCTCTTCTTCCTTCAGAACCCGTACCACCACCATGTCCGTCTCCATCACCACCATCTTCTCCCCAAATCACTCCACCATCTACGCCACCAAACCAACCTAAACCTAAGCCCATCATCACCATCACGTGCTATCTCTTTATCAACCACTAATTTCTCCAATTTCTCATCTCTCTTCTCACTGAAACCCTAGGTGAGAAATTGGGGATATAAGTGATGTTAAAGCAATAATTGGAGCATGAGATGAACGAGAAGAAGTAATTGGAGAGTGGGTCGACGAGATGGAGTGAGTATCTCAACACATTAGGTAAATCAATTTTACCTAATTTTCTGTTTTTGGGGAAAAGGGGTTGGAACCCTAATTCTGATAGGGGGAGTATATATTTGTAATGTTTTGTGTGAGAGAAGGGAGGGGATGATCTCTGGACTAGCCAGGAGAGAATTAGAACAAATTTTATGCAATTTCAATTCCAGTTCTCTTTATCACAGTTGATAGTTGAATGTTATGTGTGTTGTGTTTGAACTATTTTGTTTGATGAATGATGTTGTTATACTTATGTTGAGCATGAGCTAAGTAGCACTAAGCTAAGGCTCAGTTGAAGCCTTGTGCACTGTCAATTGACAAGTTGCTAGGATAATTATCCTGATGTGTGTTTTGATTGAGCAATGAGAAGAGACTAATGCTCTTAGTGCCTGTGATTGATTGTACTGTCAAAAGACAGTCAATGCTAGGGGCAACCTAGTGAGCAAATTAGTCTTCCTCCCATTCTAGATGTATGCATAGGATTTTTAACTCAACCTAGAAACATGTTGTTTGATTAGGACACAAGGTGGACCCTAAGCCTTGGCCTAACCACAAATCCCTTTGCAGTCACTTAATTTCAGTTCTATTTTGTTCCCTGCTAAATTTACTGTTTTTCTTGCCTGTTTTCCTTGCAATTTGTAGCTGTTGTGCACTGAAGTCAGTGCACAATCTCACCCCTGCCCTTGGCTTACAGCCTTGGTTCCTTGCTGTTGTTATTTTATATCATCTGCCATCTAATCCTTGCTGTGCTGCCATCTTGTGTTAACTGTTTTAGTTCTTTGTATCTGCCTTCATCCATCACTGGTCACTGCCATAGTGCTTTGCACTCATTGATAGCTTAGGAAAACTTCTTGTATGCTCCCACTCCCTGTGGACAAACCCCTACTCATCCCTATACTATAAAACTTGGCCTTGTATACTTGCAAGTTTTGTGTGTTTTCCATTGGCACACCAAGTTTTTGGCGCCGCTGCCGGGGAGTTTGCTGCCATATTTTTGAAGTTTTCATTGCTGTTCTGTGGCCTTGTTCTGTAACTGCATACTCTGCTGAAAATTGCATCTTACCTTGTTGTGCTTGAAGCTGTCTCCTGATATCATTGCACTCTTGTTCACTTGCAGGTGCCACTGAGTTGCTGCTGCTGTTGCTGCTGCTAAGCCAAAGCCTGCTGCTGCCAAGCCTGCTGCCAAGCCAAAGCAACTGGGTTGCTACCTGCTGCTGCTGGGCTCTGCCTTCTACTGGTGGGCTTGTACTTCTCTGAACTGGGCTTCACCAACTTCAACTGAACTGGGCTTGCCAAGTGCTGCTGGGCTCTGCCTTCTTTTGTTGCTGGGCTCGTGGTCTTCTGTGAGCTGGGCTTCGTCGCTGCTGCTGCTGGGCTCTGTTCCACCTGTTGTTGCTGGGCTTGAGCGTGAGCTGCTAAGGACGATCCTAAAGCCCAACTGGGCTGTGCAACTAAAGGGAACAAAAGCCTAACTGGGCTTCCCTCCTTAACCAAGTAAGCCTAAACCATGAGTTAACCCACTTGGGCCTCATTTAAATTCAAATTCGGGCTTGTAATAATTAATTTAATTATTTATTTGGGATTGTAATAATTTTTATTTATTTTCTTTTTCTTTTTTTTTTATATATTTGGGACTGTAATTATTTTTTTTGTTTTTTTTTATTTTTCTTTTATTTTTCTTTTTTTTCTTTTATGGGCTTGTCTTAATTATTATTATTGTTTTTATTTTCTTTTATGAGTTGTGCTAATTTATGCTAGATTTAGTTCAAAAAAAAAAAAAAAAATTCCAAAGCCCAATTTTAAACCAAAAACCAAAATCCCTTGTTAGTCCAACACCCATTCAAAACCAAATCTTCATAACCCTTGTGGGCCAAATTGTTTCCGATTGCTCTGTCTGACCAACATGTTAGTTAAGGTACCTACTAGGACATGATTGTGACCTACAGAGACCAGACAAACCGACTTGTTAGAATTAACCCAGACGAACCTATCGAAATTCTAAGTTCTGAGGGAGACAGTCCAGATCAACCAGAAACAATAGGAGAACCCCGTACCCTCAAGGATTATATGTACCCAACTAGAGCCAGTCAACCTTCTTGTATTGTGCTGCCCGAGGCTAATGGCCATTATGAGCTGAAATCAAGCACAATACAGATGCTTCCTATTTTTAGAGGTGTTGAGAATGAAAACCCGTACCACCACGTGAGAGAATTCGAGGAAATTTGTGGAACTCTGCGTTTCACTCAAATGTCCGACGAAACCCTGAAGTTAAGGCTTTTTCCTTTCTCCCTGAAAGATAAGGCAAAGGCCTGGATCTATGCTTTACAGCCTCAATCCATCATGACATGGGATGACCTCATAAAGGAGTTTTTCAAAAAGTTTTTCCCGAATCACAAGACTGCGACAATTCGTCAAAGTCTGAATAGCTTTGTGCAATTAGAAGGTGAGACCTTAGCTAGATACTTGGAGAGATTCAATGAGTTATTGCTCCAATGTCCCCATCATGGTTTTGAAAAATGGAGACTTGTGCAAATTTTGTATGAAGGTCTAGATGTGTCCACTGGTGGACCCGGGAAAGCGTATAAAATTGAAGCGTAATAAAAACGGGCCTACAGTAATACCGCAAGTGCACGGTCGTCGGTTGTAGCTCGTGCAAGTACGGGTCGATCCACAGAGACTGGGTGTGTTTGGAGTTTCTAGCTATTTTGGGTTTCTAAATTGCTGTTGTTGGGCTTTGAATACCCTTTGAGTAAATTGGGTCTAATGGGTTTGTTTTTAACAATGAAATGAACTGAGCTTGGGCTCAGTTGGTCTTGAAATGCACTAGGCTTTGGGCCTTTGATTGAGTTCAGGCTTTTGGATTAAGCCCACAGTTGACTGAATTGGGCTTTGAGCCTTAACCTAAACTGTGGCTGGGCCTTAATGAACTGGGCTTCAGTTTGTACAAACAATGGACAGTGGGCTTCAACTTTTGGTTCAAACCTGGGCTTGGTCTTGAACTGAGAACTGAGCTTGGGCTTTTGGATTGCTGTGAGCCAAGCTCGGTTGCAGCAGCAGCAGTGGCTTCAGCAGCAGCAGAAGGGTTGCAGCAGCAGCTGCACAAGCAGTGGAAGGGAGGCAGCAACAGCAGGGTTGCACGGCAAGGAGAAAACAACAAGGGGAAGAAAACAGTGGGGCAATAATACAGAGGCAGTTAGCCTAAGTCAAAGACAATGGAGGAAATTTACAATGGAAGCAACACAGGGCAACACAGGGCAAAAGCAACACAGGGCAAAAGGATTATGAGAAGGTGACAGAACACAGCAACTACAAGCAGAGAACAATGCAAGTGAACCAAGGCCTAAGCCAAGGGCAGGGGATATGGTGAAGCTAACAGTGATGACAATGCAAGGCCAAGGCAGTGGCTCTAGGCATACAAATGGAATGGAAAGAGAATTAGCTTGCTATGAGCACTAATTTCTCCCGTTGCTCAATCAAAACAATGCATCCTAAGCATACAAATGGAATGGAAAGAGAATTAGCTTGCTATGAGCACTAATTTCTCCCATTTCTCAATCAAAACAATGCATCCTAAGGCTCTAACCTAGCATTCCACTATCTAACAGTGAATTAAACCTAACAGTGAACTAAACATAACATTAAACATTTACAGTGAACTAACATGGCACTAACATGACATTAAAATTAAACATAATTAACACATTGCATGAGATCAAATATCCTAAACATCAGACAAAACAAACAAGATAGATAGCAACAGAACAATACATGAACATTTAAACATTAACAGCACACATTAACAGGAATTGATTTGAAACTGAAATTGAACATTAACAGAACTAAGTTCTGGACACTGGCTATTCCAGCATGAAAATTACACACACCACAGTCCCCTTTTTATACCCAATTTACATTTTAGGGTTCTTACACCCAATTCCCAAATTACAGACAAAATTAGGGTCTGTGAAAAGTTAACCCTTACCCTGAAATTGTCTCCTCTGTCGAACCCATCTCCCCTTTGCTTCTGTCTCTTCGAGCAACCCCTTCTTTTGGTCTCCTCTGTCGACTGTGGTGAAACCCTAGTTTTATCTCTCTCTTGATTACAGCACCTAGTGTGTGGGGGTGCTAAGAACGAGAAAGAGATGCAACTAGGGAATGGGTTTATGGTGTCTGTGGTGAGGGTGGCGCAGGCGGCGGTGGCAAAGACTGGTAGTGATGGTGGTGGCAGGGAGAGGTGGTTGCAGAGCTCTCTGCACACGGTCGGGGGACAAGGAAGAAAAAGAAATAGAAGAAGAGAAATGTAATGCGTAGTTCTCGATGGTTTTTAGGGTATGGGATGTTCTGGTGTGAGGCGGGTGCATCAAGAGATGATGTTTCGCGAGCTGGGCCGTGGGATGTGTAGTTAATGGATGATCTAACGGCGAGATGGGGATAAATCTTGAGCGACCGTTAGATTACGAGATACAACGAAACTGACGGCTCCGGATGGAGTTAGGTGTTGTAGTGTTTGGCAGGAGCTTCAGACTTCGATGAACGATGATGGAGCGACCGTTAGATGATGAGATGAATCTGATCTAACGGCTGAGAATGGAGGCGGGTATGGATATAGAAAATGGGTTTGGGTAAGGATTTTGGGCCTTGGGTATGCCAAGCCCATATCTTCTTTAAGAACAATTCTTCCTTCTTGAGCCCATTTCTACCCTTTTGGTCTTGTGCACAACATTCTTCGCGGCTTCCTTGTGTAATTCCTCCCGGCTTTTCACTACTTTTCTGCTCTTTTCCGCTCTGCTATTCATCTAAACTTTATTTATTACCTAAAAATGCAAAATTAAGTAAGAAAAATATTTATTCTTGAAAACAATGAAAATACAGAATATGGGATAAAATGTAGAATTACTGCACAAAAGATGAGTTAAATGCCAACAAAAAGGGATAAATATATACATTATTTGGCACTCATCATCCACCCGAACAACGGTTGAGTCGATGTGTAATGGTTTATTCGTAGACAAAACTGCTGATGCGTCTTGGGACTTCTTGATTGAAGTAGCTGAAAAGACGCAACAGTGGGAATCCATCCGTGAAACCAGAAAGACTACATCCGAAGCAAAGGCTTTTAGGATTGAAGCGGATTTTGAGGGAAGAGCAAACATGGCATCAATAATTAGGAGATTAGAAGAGTTAGAACTACATAAAAATTCAAAACCTTCCACCACTACTCTCCGAGAACATGTCGCTTCGTCTGTTTGTGCCGCTTGTAACGATCCCAACCATCAATTCCAAAATTGTCCCGATTTGCTTGCAGTCCAGGAATCTAGGCTTGAACAGGCACATGCCATGTTTCAAAAACCAGAGCATAACCCTTATTCACAGACCTACAATCCAGGATGGAGAAACCACCCTAACTTTTCATGGTCCAAAGGCCCCACTCAGGGAGGACCATCTCAACCCAAATCAGAGCTATCAAAACAATCAGGGATATCAGAACAATCAAAGTTATCAACACCCGAGAAACCCTCAACAACAATCAAACTCTCAACAACAATCACATCCTCAACACAATACCGACAAGAGATTATCCACCCTAGAGGAAATGTTCCAGAGTTTGATGCAAAGTCAGAAAAATCTAGATCAAAAGATGGATCAAATGTGTGAGAGAGAAAAGGATAAACTTCCTAGCCAACCCCAACAAAATCCAAAGAGGATATTTCAAGCAGGCACAACATCCTGCACTGAAACCTCACCCGATCAAATCCATGCCATTACCACCTTCCGAAGTGGTAAAGTCATCGAGAACAACGTGGGCGAACCTAATGAATCTGATACAAATTCCACGCTGTCTCCACAACCCCAGAAAACCAAAGAACCTGAGCAAGTTGGAAAATCTGACAATTCTACTGCTGTGAATGTCCCTTTGCCAACTCATTCTCCTGTTGCCCTATTTCCTCAAAGATTGATCTATCAACAGAAAAGTACCCATTACAATGAGATGTTAGATCTGTTCAAGAGAGTCAACATCAACATTCCTTTTCTTGAAGCAATCAAGCAAATCCCTGCTTATGCCAAATTCCTCAAAGACTTGTGTACTCAAAAGCGCAAGCTCAATGTGCAAAAACGTGCTTTCTTAGCTGAGCAGGTGAGTTCCATCATTCTGAACAAAACTCCACCCAAGTTTAGGGATCCAGGATGTCCAACAATTTCTTGCACTATAGGAGAACACACGGTCAATAAAGCGTTATTAGACCTAGGTGCAAGTGTTAACCTACTGCCATATTCTGTTTATGAGCAGTTAGGTCTTGGGGAGTTGAAACCAACATCTATCACTCTACAACTGGCAGACCGATCTGTCAAGATTCCTCGTGGAGTGGTCGAAGACGTTTTGATCAAGGTTGACAAATTCTATTTTCCCGTAGACTTCATTGTCTTAGACACTCAACCTGTACAAAACCCAGACTGTCACATTCCTGTCATCTTAGGACGTCCTTTCTTGGCTACGTCCAACGCGATCATAATTGTCGGAATGGAGTGTTAAAACTGTCTTTTGGTAACATGACGGTAGAATTGAATGTGTTCGATATTAGTCAACAACCTGTGAATCTTGATGATGATGATGTGCATGAAGTTAATATGATTGAAGGATTAATGCAAGATTCGTTGACTAACATTCTATCCGTCGACCCCTTTCAAGCATGTATGGAGAACTTTAACCCTGATTCCTATGATGATGCATACTGTAGTGACGTCCTATCTCTGCTCGAATCTGTACCTCAAATGGACGTCACTGAAAGGAAATATGAAGTGGAACCACCCTACTCTCTGATTCCAAGCTTATTCCATCCATTGTTGAGCCACCCAAGCTTGAATTGAAAACATTGCCTAGTACGTTGAAGTACGCATTCCTAGGTTCTTCTGATACTTTACCTGTCATTATTTCATCATGTTTAGACACGGAACAGGAAAGTAAGCTTTTAGAAGTACTTAAGGAACACAAAGAGGCCTTAGGATGGACCATCTCAGATCTCAAAGGAATTAGTCCCACCATTTGCATGCACCACATTAACCTTGAAGAGAATGCCAAACCATCGAGGGAAATGCAAAGGAGACTTAATCCTAACATGAGAGATGTAGTCAAAGGAGAGATCCTGAAACTACTTGATGCGGGTATCATATACCCAATTCCCGATAGCAAATGGGTTAGTCCCATTCAAGTTGTGCCTAAGAAGTCAGGCATTACTGTAGTTCAGAACGACAAGAATGAATTAGTCCCTACTCGTACAACCACAGGATGGCGAGTATGCATCGACTACAGGAAGTTGAACACAGTAACAAGGAAGGATCACTTCCCGCTCCCTTTCATTGACCAAATGCTAGAACGTGTGTCTGGACACAGTCACTACTGTTTTCTAGATGGCTTTTCCGGTTATAACCAAATTCACATTGCTCCGGAAGATCAGGAAAAAACTACATTCACGTGTCCATTTGGGACGTTTGCTTATAGACGTATGCCCTTCGGGTTGTGTAATGCACCTGCTACTTTTCAGCGTTGCATGATGAGCATTTTTTCTGACATGATAGATAGTTTTCTCGAGATCTTTATGGATGATTTCTCTGTTTTTGGTTCCTCGTTTGACGAATGTTTGAAGCATCTTGCCCTCGTGATATCCAGATGTAAAGAAAAGAACCTTGTTCTAAATTGGGAAAAATGCCATTTTATGGTGAATTCAGGAATAGTTCTAGGACACATCATCTCAGAAAAAGGAATTGAAGTGGATAAAGCTAAAGTTGACCTCATTCAACATCTACCACAACCTTGCTCTGTGAAGGAGATCAGATCATTTCTAGGTCATGCTGGTTTTTACCGGCGATTCATCAAAGATTTCAGCAAAATCTCCAGACCTCTGTGCAGTCTTCTCTCCAAAGATGTTGCCTTCAATTTCGATGCTGCTTGTGTGAAGGCATGGGAGGAATTAAAAACCCTTCTCACCACCGCTCCTATAGTCCGACCACCCGATTGGAAGCTTCCGTTCGAACTTATGTGTGATGCCTCTGATTATGCTGTTGGTGCTGTTTTAGGACAGCGAGTTGATAGACTACCATATGTGATATACTATGCTAGCAAAACCCTTAATGATGCCCAACTCAATTATTCAACTACCGAGAAGGAATTGCTTGCCGTCGTTTTCGCATTAGACAAGTTTAGATCTTATCTGATAGGGTCTAAGATCATCATATACACAGACCATGCGGCTTTGAAGTATCTTCTTTCCAAGAAGGATGCTAAAGCTCGCCTTATTCGATGGATACTCTTATTACAGGAATTCGATCTCGAAATCCGTGATAAGAAAGGTTGTGAGAATGTGGTTGCTGATCATTTGTCTAGATTAACTTTAGAGTCTATTGATGAATTGAGCTGATTAGAGAATCATTCCCAGATGAACAGCTGATGTCTATCTCAGACCTTCCTTGGTTTGCTGATATTGTTAACTACCTCGCTACAGGTAGGATGCCCTCACGTTGGTCGAGACAAGACCGCTCTAAATTCCTGGCTGAAGTCAAACATTTCCTTTGGGATGACCCATATTTGTTTAAGTACTGCCCAGACCAAATCATTAGGAGATGTGTCCCCAACACTGAACAGAAAGATGTGATATCTTTCTGTCATGACCAAGCATGTGGAGGCCATTTCAGTGCCAAGAAAACCGCTGCAAAGATCTTGCAGTGTGGATTCTATTGGCCATCATTGTTCAAGGATTGCCATGATTATTGTGTTGCTTGTGAACGCTGTCAAAAGCTAGGAAGCATTTCGAGGAGAAACATGATGCCATTGAACCCCATTTTGATTGTGGAGATTTTTGATGTTTGGGGGATAGACTTCATGGGTCCATTTCCCATGTCTGACAGTTGTACATCCTAGTCGCAGTTGATTACGTTTCTAAGTGGGTAGAAGCCATAGCAACCAGAACAAATGACCACAAGGTGGTACTTTCATTTCTAAAGGAAACATATTTGCACGTTTTGGTACCCCTAGAGCTATCATCAGTGACGGCGGTTCACATTTTCGTAACAAGTACTTTGAGTCTTTAGTACGCAAGTATGGCATAACTCACAAGGTTGCTACTCCGTACCACCCTCAGACTAGTGGACAAGTGGAAGTGTCTAATAGGGAAATTAAGCACATTCTGGAGAAGACGGTCAACCCGTCCAGGAAAGATTGGTCATTGAGATTGAATGATGCTTTGTGGGCCTATAGAACAGCTTATAAGACACCAATTGGCATGTCCCCCTATCGTCTAGTGTATGGAAAGCCGTGCCATCTACCTGTGGAATTAGAACATCGTGCCTACTGGGCAATCAAAGAGCTGAACTTCTCTGGACGAAGCTGGAATTCAAAGGAAACTTCAACTCAACGAGTTGGAAGAATTGAGAAATGAGGCTTATGACAGTGCCAAGCTGTACAAGCAAAGATGAAGATTTTCATGATAAGCGTATTCTGCGCAAATCCTTCACTCCTGGTCAGAAAGTCTTGCTGTATGACTCCCGATTACATCTTTTTCCAGGAAAACTGCGTTCCAGATGGAAGGGTCCGTACCTAGTACGCACAGTTTTTCCTCATGGAGCTGTAGAGCTGGAGGATGTCTCCAACAAGAACGTTTTCAAAGTCAACGGGCAGAGATTAAAGCCATTCCTTGAGCCATTTCCACCCGACATTGAAACAACCAACCTGGAGGACCCAGTCTATGTGGACTAAACTGGTCCACTCTTTCCCTAAATAACCAAAAAGTTTTCCAAATCTTTCCCTAAAAACCAAAATTTTCGTTTTCCCATCAAAACCAAATGTTCCCAACAAAACCAAATTTTTCCAAAAAGTCCAATCCCATTAAAAACCAAATTTTCTTGTAGATAATGTGTTAGTTAAATTTCCTTTTGTATATTTTGTGCTCATCCATTGTGACTCCTAATATGATGGATTTTTGCCTTGAATAACGGAGCTTTCGCCGTACAATCGGGTATTCTCTCTCCTTTTACTCTACTCAGCATGTTCCTCTTCATATATTGTTTTATAATTCTTTCCATATTTTGAAACATTGAGGACAATGTTTAGTTTAGGTTTGGGGGTATAGAGTAGATACCATGATAATTGCCATAATTGAAAACGAACTCCTTCTTTTTGAAAAAATTGAAAAATTCCAAAAAAAAAAATTAAAAATCAAAAAAAAAAAAAAAAAAAAATGAAAAATCATAAAAATGGAGCTCATTTACCTTGAAATGTTGACTCTTGTGCAAATATGTATTATTAGGAGTCTTAGTCTAGATATTTAGGCACCCTGATTCTAGCACAATTCACATAGTGATAAGAAATTTGCACGCGCACGATCTACCAATACATGTATGGCCTCGATCTTCAAGGTGTTTGATAGGAAGTTACGATTGCCAATCACTTTAGAATACTGAACGAAACTTGACTAGCTTGTTCTTTGGTTGGTTGGGATAGAAGGTGGAGGTTACATTAAGAAAGACAACCATCGAATTTAACTGGGTGCATCAAAAAGGGCTACCTCTTGCAAAGTGTCATGTAATCTTTTGTTTCCTTTTGTATGTATCAAAAGTGTTTCCTTCAAAAAAAAAAAAAAAAAAAAAAAAAAAAAAAAAGTCAAGTATTTATCAATTCCATCATCTCTTGTTCCAAAAATAAAAAGAGAGTAGTCAATGTAAATAAGAGTCATGTAAAGAGTCATCTTTTGTGTTTTATTGTAATAAGCAAGGAGGGTGTATGCCACTGATGTACAACGCGAGTAATTGTGAAATACCTCCAACTCATTCACAATTCTCGTAAAGTCCGGACAGCTAGCTAGATTTCGACCTTGGTTCTTAGCCTGAGAAACTATCTCTTGGTGATTAGTAGTCATAACTTCAAATCTTTCTTTACACATGTGTAGATACACTTTACACTCTTATCACATGTCTTTTTTTGTTATCAGTGCTAGGATTGTGCCTTGATAGCTAGATTGACATCTCCATTTTGCTGTGAGTTTAACTAACTTGCACATGTCACATTTGATGGAATCTGAGCTTATATTTTGACCTAGAACTTTGTAGGTACGTTCTAAGCAAACCTTCACGAGACTTCAACTCGTCCACTAGGGACACTTAGTGGTTTAAAAGGCTTAGTGCATACGCTAAATGCATTCGAGAGACCAGCGACAGTGGTATAGGTAGGATTTCCTTAGTTTTGTTTTACTTGAGGACAAGTAAAATTCAGGTTTGGGGGTATTTGATGAGTGCCAAATATTGTATAATTTTATCCCTTTTTGTTGGCATTTAACTCATC
Organism: Papaver somniferum; assembly: GCF_003573695.1. Lineage (NCBI taxonomy): Eukaryota > Viridiplantae > Streptophyta > Magnoliopsida > Ranunculales > Papaveraceae > Papaver > Papaver somniferum. Next base: position 31,609,305 of record NC_039368.1, read on the forward strand.
TTTTGCGCAGTAATTCTACATTTTATCCCATATTCTGTATTTTCATTGTTTTCAAGAATAAATATTTTTCTTACTTAATTTTGCATTTTTAGGTAATAAATAAAGTTTGGATGAATTGCGGAGCGAAAAGAGAAGAAAAGTAGTGAAAAGACGGGAGGAATTACGCAAGGAAGCCGCGAAGAATGTCGTGCACAAGACCAAAAGGCTAGAAGTGGGCTTGAAGAGGAAGAATTGTTCTTAAAGAAGATATGGGATTGGCATACCCAAGGCCCAAAACCCTTACCCAAACCCATTTTCTATATCCAAGCCCGTCTCGGATTTCAGCCGTCAGATCGAAGCATTTCAGCATCCTACGGTCGCTCCATCATCGCACATCAAACTCCGAAGCCCCCGCTTTACATCACAACGCCCATCTCCATCTTGGGTCGTCCGTTTTGCTACATCCCTTCATCCGATGGTCGCTACACGCTTACCTCCGTATCGCCGTTGGATCCACCTACCATCTTCCCATCCATCGCTCTTTGTCGCAGATCATCAAACCTCGCTGAACCCGCCTAACACCCAAGTATCGAACACCCTATACCCAGCCAAACGCACCTTTCTTCTTTCTTCTCCATCTCTTCTTCCTTCAGAACCCGTACCACCACCATGTCCGTCTCCATCACCACCATCTTCTCCCCAAATCACTCCACCATCTACGCCACCAAACCAACCCTAAACCTAAGCCCATCATCACCATCACGTGTTATCTCTTTATCAACCACTAATTTCTCCAATTTCTCATCTCTCTTCTCACTGAAACCCTAGGTGAGAAATTGGGGATATAAGTGATGTTAAAGGTACAATTGGAGCATGAGATGAACGAGAAGAAGTAATTGGAGAGTGGGTCGACGAGATGGAGTGAGTATCTCAACACATTAGGTAAATCAATTTTACCTAATTTTCTGTTTTTGGGGAAAAGGGGTTGGAACCCTAATTCTGATAGGGGGAGTATATATTTGTAATGTTTTGTGTGAGAGAAGGGAGGGGATGATCTCTGGACTAGCCAGGAGAGAATTAGAACAAATTTTATGCAATTTCAATTCCAGTTCTCTTTATCACAGTTGATAGTTGAATGCTATGTGTGTTGTGTTTGAACTATTTTGTTTGATGAATGATGTTGTTATACTTATGTTGAGCATGAGCTAAGTAGCACTAAGCTAAGGCTCAGTTGAAGCCTTGTGCACTGTCAATTGACAAGTTGCTAGGATAGTTATCCTGATGTGTGTTTTGATTGAGCAATGAGAAGAGACTAATGCTCTTAGTGCCTGTGATTGATTGTACTGTCAAAAGACAGTCAATGCTAGGGGCAACCTAGTGAGCAAATTAGTCTTCCTCCCATTCTAGATGTATGCATAGGATTTTTAACTCAACCTAGAAACATGTTGTTTGATTAGGACACAAGGTGGATCCTAAGCCTTGGCTTAACCACAAATCCCTTTGCAGTCACTTAATTTCAGTTCTATTTTGTTCCCTGCTAAATTTACTGTTTTTCTTGCCTGTTTTCCTTGCAATTTGTAGCTGTTGTGCACTGAAGTCAGTGCACAATCTCACCCCTGCCCTTGGCTTACAGCCTTGGTTCCTTGCTGTTGTTATTTTATATCATCTGCCATCTAATCCTTGTTGTGCTGCCATCTTGTGTTAACTGTTTTAGTTCTTTGTATCTGCCTTCATCCATCACTGCTCACTGCCATAGTGCTTTGCACTCATTGATAGCTTAGGAAAACTTCTTGTATGCTCCCACTCCCTGTGGACAAACCCCTACTCATCCCTATACTATAAAACTTGGCCTTGTATACTTGCAAGTTTTGTGTGTTTTCCATTGGCACACCAGATACAGACAGAACTAGGTGAACTATAAGTTTAGTTGTTTGGTCTCAACTATACGAAGTTGGTTTAGATTTTGTATAGCGGCTTAATCCTGAGAGTATTCAATTCTGGACAAGGTCCCCGGGTTTTTCAGCATTTGCGGTTTCCTCGTTAACAAAATCTTGCTGTGTCTTTTACTTTTCTATTTCCGCAATTATAATTGTTTTTATTATAATTAGAAGTAAAATACACAAACGTTAATTCCTAATTACTTGATAGCAATCCTATTGTGTTTGGTTAAGTCCGAACCTATTATCAAGTAATCATACTTCGTTGTTGTATTGTCTCGATATCGTATTCATAGATGATCACACAAAGTGTGAACGGATTAGTTGTATTGTTTCGACTCAGTCCATAGACAATCACTTTCGGAGAAAGGACTTATAGGTGGAAAAGTTTGAGATTGAGGTATATTTGGGTACCCTCGTCTTTTCATATTTCTTTGGACGCAATTTTTTAATGTCCAAACTATCATCGATTAAACTAATCACAAGAGAACCTTTATGATTAATTTGACCGGAAATCACTCAAAATAAGAACACTTATGGAGTCATACAGTAGTTTCACATAAAAGTGGATCATGGAAAGATCAATACTGCGGAATTTTTCAAAAGTTCATTCTATTTTTATCAATATTTGCATAAAGACATAATAGACTCAACTTTTGAGCATTTATGAGATACTAGCACAATTCACGAACGTAAAGGCATACATCTCATAAGCAATTGCAATATATGAAATCAAAAAGAATAAATACTGCAAAAATCATCTTCCGAATAACTTAGAATTTAAATAAATAAATCTAAAAACATTGCAAGATGAAAATCATTGGAAATAAGTACGTGTAACCACAATAATTGATATTTCAAACCCTAGTTATCCTTCTTAAACATAAGAATAAATTCTCATAAGAATTTTCTTAGACATTAAGATTCTTGAAAAATAATTTATCGTCCCTGAACTCCTTGTCGTCAACAGATATTGGAACATAAGGTTCATGAAGAAAGGAGTCAATTCCAACAAACCTTCTTGTTTGTTGCGGAACTAGAGCCTTCTGAATTTCAAGAAACCTTAGAACACTAGCCTTTATTTGTTGCATCTCCAACCTTGTTTCTTTTAAATCTTCAAGAACAACAGATTTTTTTTGAAGATTTGAGGTGTTAGCCCTTGGTTTATTCATATTCTTACTTTTTCTCTTTAAAGTTGTAGAAGAATGAGATTTGTTTTTTCCCTTCATGACTGATGGCTTAATGAAAAAGCAGGGGTCTAACAACACCACCCAATATTTCTCTTAGCAATCTGTATGGACAAACTCGAATATACTTTTAAGATAATCAACAAGACTCAATCAATTAAAAGTACATCAACGAGTTTATATCTCTCTCTCTTGATTTTATTTCCTCCAACAGAAACTGCGAGTACTAATCAAAGACAAGGAATAACTTGGATGGTACCAAAGACCAATATCCAAGGATCAATCAATGACAATCAACAACCAAATGTTGGATTACTCTAATTGATGATCTAACGCACAACCTGTATTATTTCAATTATAAAGATAAAACAATATAATGCGGAAACTGAAATAACACAGGCACCAGAAATTTTGTTAACGAGGAAACCGCAAATGCAGAAAAACCTCGGGACCTAGTCCAGATTGAACACACACTGTATTAAGCCGCTACAGATACTAGCCTACTCCAAGCTAACTTCGGACTGGACTTTAGTTGAACCCCAATCAGTCTCCCACTGATCCAAGGTACAGTTGTACTCCCTACGCCTCAGATCCCAGCAGGATACTGCACACTTGATTCCCTTAGTTTATCTCACCCACAACTAAGAGTTTCTACGACCCAAAATCGCAGGCTTTGATAATAAACAAATCTGTCTCACACAGACAAGTATATCAAAGGATCAATCTGTCTCCCACAGAAAAACCCCAAAGTTTTTGTTCCGTCTTTTGGTAATAATCAAGGTGAACAGGAACCAATTGATAATTCGGTCTTATATTCTCGAAGAACACCCTAGAAAAATCAATCACCTCACAACAATCTTAATCGTATGGTAGCGAAACAAGATGTTGCGGAATCACAAACAATGAGACGAAGATGTTTGTGACTACTTTTTATATCTTTCCTATCGGAGATATTAATCTCAAGCCAATCAATCTGATTGTACTCGTACGATAGAAGATGCAAGATCAATTCACACAACTACGATAAAAGTAGTATCGGTCTGGCTTCACAATCCCAATGAAGTCTTTAAGTCGTTAACCTGGTTTTAGACGAAGAAAATCAAAGGTTAAAAGATAATCGACTCTAGCACGCAAACTAGTATCACACGTGAAGTGTGGGGATTAGTTTTGCACAATACTAGATGTCTCCTTTATATAGTCTTTCAAATCAGGGTTTCGCCTTGGTCACAAAGCAAACAATATCCACCGTTAGATGAAAACCTGATTTAGATTCAAGCTAATATTTCTCAACCGTTAGATCGAAAACTTAGCTTGTTATACACAAAAAATGCACGCTTCTAGGTTTGTTAACCGTACCCAAACGTGTACATTGTTGGTTCAACAATAGTTAACCAAAAGGTTAGCCATATGAGCATTTCATACCAACCATATTCTTCTTCACCATAAAATGTTCAAATGAACTAGTTAGAGAGTTGTTCAATTGCAAGGAAATCTTATGTACTACACAAGACACAATTGAAGCAAAGATGATTTGATTCACTGAATCGGTTCATGAACTTTATAGCCACGGTTTGCAAATTGCATTCCTTAGTCTTTATAAGTTTAAGTTCAGAAATCATCTTCAGATATATAACCTTCTTAAGTTCGCACACTAGGTTCGCGGACTTAAGCAACCGGGCAGAGTTTACAAACTCCAGCAGAAAATCTCGGCAAAGACTTTCCGCCGGTTCGCGGACTGGTACTCACGCAACAAGTTTGTCAACTCCAGCAGAATTTCTCGGGATGAGAAGTTCGGCAGTTCGCGGAGTTCGGGACTTGGCAACAAGCCATTCTTCCGGTTTCTCTTGATCAACAAAGTTCGCAAACTTTGGTTCAAGGGATAGGACTTATGCACATATGTGTTTCCACAACAATACTTATGTCCATCATTGGTTATGTAATCTAAACTCTCATTCCAACCATTGAAACATTCTTAGAGGACGTTATAGTTGTTACACCATTTCTCGTCAAAGCAATTTTCAAAGTGATTGAAACATATCATGACTTTCGTCACTAGGTAAAGATAAACATGGTCGAAGCGAAACGCTTACCAACACATATTTCGAGATATAGATAGGCGAGGTATACTCGGCTCGAAATACCAAATGTGTATAATCTAAGTCTATATATAGCATACGACTTTTTGTCTCAAGAAGTAGGAGATAGAGTAGATAGACTTTTGAGTGACAGATAAGTTCAAGTCTTCACATACCTTTTTGTCGAGAAGTTCCACCGGTTCCTTGAGTAGTTCTTCTTCTTGTATGATGAATCCATGAAGTCCTTGAGCTCAACTACACTTTCTATCCTAGTCCGAGACTTAGCTATAGTAGACTAGAAATCAAGACTTATAGTTTTGATCACTAACATTGAAAACATGCTTGAGATAGCAACGCATGCGAGTTCGACCGAGCAATGCTCTAACAATCTCCCCCTTTGTCAATTTTAGTGACAAAACTATCAATACATATGGAATACAAAAAAGATAAAGAAACTTTAGTAGCTCCTATTCCACATGTCTAATCTTCAACATTCCTCGAAATCTTCGTCACTTCCAAGTACTCCAATGATCCCAAAGGTTGTAAGTTTAGCATCACCGTTGTTGAAGATCCGTAGCTATAACAATGAGAAAGCATCGGTCTCGATCATTGTTATACAGTGTCATAGTATTATTACACAGTGTCAAAGTCCAATTGTATCACAACTTCAACAATAATACTATGGTGATATGTATCACTCCCCCTTAGTCAATACTCCATCTCACATGGAAACCACTCCCCCTTACACAATGATCCGAAAACCATATGTATTTGTAGTGTGAACTACATATTAATTCTCCCCTTTTTGTCAATAAAATTGGCAAAGGTACAAGAACGGGATCATAATGAAATTTCCGTAAGAGACATTTCATGACTAAAAGAAAATACATACCATCTAATTTAGATGCAATCATATAGCCGAAGCTAATAGCATTCATCAAGGAGTTTAAAGATACAAGATAACCCCTTTAAAATTCCACAGCCGCACACCCCTCAAGATATGACCATTAAGCACAAGTTCAAAAGAACTCCCCCATTGATGTCATTCCCAAGGGAACAACAAGAGCGACCTTAATTTCAAAAGAAAAGAAGGATTTTGATTGGACACCAAAAACCATGAGAATGATTTTCTATATCCAAAAACTCAATCAAATTAATCACAAGTAAACCCATGATTAATTTAATCGGAATACGCAATCAAATTAAACACAAAAGTGATCAACTTAATTGATTATGCTCGACATAAGAGAACTTACGGAGCATACGACTAACATAATCATCATTAGGAAATGAATAGGATAGTCGTTCATATACTCAACATAAGAGGAATCTTACGGAGTATGAAAGTACTCAACTAGATTAATTACAAGAGAAACCGTAATTAATCTAATTCAAATACACAACCAAACTAATTACAAAAGTAATCAATTTAATTATCATTTTTTTTGATCGACATAAAAAGACTTATGGAGCAATAACTAAATAACCAAACAAGATGATTAATTTAGTTCAAGAATGCTCAACATAAAGTACCTTATGGAACAACCAACAAAGCTAATAAAAAATTAATCAACTTGGTTGTACCGTGCTCAACATAAGACACATTACGGAGCCTCACAGTATTACATAAAATATGGATCAGTGAAGATCAATATTGTGGAATACACAAGGATTCATTCTATCTTCCGTCACTATTTGCATAACGATATTTAATATACATAATCCTTGAACACAAAAGATTTTAACCTATCTTCCATCAAAGAATTGACAATATAGGCTTAACTTTTATATATGTCAAAAGTCGATTCATCCTTAAATCAATACATGAATACCGATCATGAACGACTTTACTTTTGACAAAATATGGGACAACATAGTTCACGGACGTAAACACCAATATCCCATAACAAATTGCAATATAACAAATCATAAAGACTAAATACTGCAAACCATCATCCTCCAAATATTTTTAGAATTTAAACCAATAAACCTAAAAAAGAACAAGAAGATGAAAAATAATAGCTATGTGTAGTCACAATCATTGTTATTCAAGCACTAGTTATTCTTCCAACTAAATTCAAAAAGAAGACTTACTAGACATCTAAAACAAGAAACATGATTAAAACACTCTAAACTCTGTGAGCAACTAGAGATTGAACTTGGACGAGCTCATCAGTTGCCTTCTTCAGTTTGTTTTTCAGAAAATCAAGATTCCTTGTTGCAATTCCGAGTTGTTCACGTACTACTTCAAAGTCTCGAATAAGGTTTCCTACCAGTTGTGATGACATCTGAACTGGTACTTTATTTTCATGATCAACAGCATGAAAGCATGTTATAGATATCAAGAATATTGTCCTTCTCAACTTCATCAACCTTGTTGCTTCCATCCATTGTGTACAAAAAGAGTCAAGTAGAATCTTTTGACCTTATAGAACACAGTATTTATAAAGTTTTCCAAGAAACCCTAGGAACAATGATGTTCATGTGGGTTCGGTATGTGTACTTGGTCAATCACACATGTGAGACCCGGGGAAAGGAGAAGCACAATTATTCAAAGAATTGCCGAGAGACAGACACTCTGAGAAGGGATGAAGGAACACGAGGACCAATTTTTTTTTTTTATTAAAAAAACAAAAAAACTTAACAGCGAATTTAATACAACCCTGACAACTTTCCCAAGATGAGTCATCTTGAGAACAAGGAGCATCCACCTTTTATATAAAAGAGGGATGCGGCTTCAAACAGTCATGGTGTATTAAGATGAGCATCTTGCTCATCAATATTCACTTCTTCTTTTCCTTATCAAGGGTATTTAGAGAGATATTACTCGTCATAGCTGAAGAAGTTTTATCAAGAAAAGGGTTAGGAGTACCTGAGTCAACTGTTTTCCATGTTTTCTTGATGCTCCGTTTGAGTCTGTTTACACTGATTTTTAGATCTGAGACTCGATTGTTGATATGTAAGAAATCTGGAGCGGAAGTTTTGGATTTGCAGCTTTCTTCAGGGAGAGATGAGGAACTCAACTTTTCTTTCTTTATCCTATGCCTTTTTTCTCTCTACAAGGTCAGTCACCCTTTCGCCATTCTTCCTTCTTCCATTGTAGGCATTTTTTTTTTTGAACACACAACTAAGAAAGGAATTAACATAATACATTCCTTGAGTATTTAAAGTGCCTCTTCCAACAATGTGTTAAACCGGTTTAATGACTTCTTTAGACATCCAAGTAAGAATGTTATGAAGCTTTTCATTCCTCAACCGATAACGACATCTTTGCTCAGAATGTCCTTTATTCCCGCAGTAATAGCAGTTAAAGGAATTATTTTTAACTGTTCTCTTGTGAGCAGAATTAGAAGGAGCAGAATCCTTGTTTTTGGGACCATTGCAAGCTGTTAAAGGTTTTTCACATGGAGAATTATCACTAGCTTTAACAAAGTTGATCTTACTAGTTTTTTTAGCGTTTATTCCTTTACAGCCCAGACCACGTGTATTACGGTGCTCTTTACATGCTCCAAGCATATAAGATAATTTTGTAGAGCTAGAATTGAATCTACTCAGGATTTTTTCCAGTGATTTTACTTTATTAAGAGCAGACGCAAGCTCAATCTCCAAGGATTTGTCGCAAAAACGTTTTTGTTGAGAGTCATATCTTGCTTCAGTTTCTGCAAGTCTTTCTTCCAACACGAAGAGATTTCGAAAAAGATTATCACATTCAGATTTTTTTGTGCGTACATATTCTTCACGATCTTTAACGATAGATTGTAAGAGTTTATATCCACCATCGTATCCTTTAAAGAGTTTTCCCAACTTTCTGTTTTCTTGACAAAGAGGACCCATGTATTTACTCAAGCAGGTTGTTGACTTCTTTTCTTTCAAGGCACGATCAAACAGATCGATATATTGAGATACTTCCACATCAATACTTTGTCCTTCTTCTGAATCACTATCATCTGAAAGATCATCCAACTGTTCCTCAAGAGATTCTTTCCTGTCGAAAGTAGTTTCAGTCAATAGACAAGTTCTTGAGTTTTTCTCAGAAGTTTCAAACCTCTGAGACTCACGTGAGTGGCTCTGAACTGGTAATGCGTTATCAGAGATGTACTTGTCGTCCATAGAGTCATATCTCTACAAACACAGACTTTTGAGGTCTTGAACGTGTTTGCCTACTCTGATACCAATTGAAAAGGCGGGGGTCTAACAACACCACCCAATATTTCGCTTAGCAATCTGTATGGACAAACTCGAATATACTTTTAAGATAATCAACAAGATTCAATCAATTAAAAGTACATCAACGAGTTTATATATCTCTCTCTTGATTTGATTTCCTCAAACAGAAACAGCGAGTACTAATCAAATACAAGGAATAACTTGGATGGTACCAAAGACCAATATCCAAGGATCAATCAATGACAATCAACAACCAAAGGTTGGATTACTCTAGTTGATGATCTAACGCACAACCTGTATTATTTCAATTATAAAGATAAAACAATATAATGCGGAAACTGAAATAACACAGACACCAGAAATTTTGTTAACGAGGAAACCGCAAATGCAGAAAAAACTCGGGACCTAGTCCAGATTGAACACACATTGTATTAAGCCGCTACAGACACTAGCCTACTCCAAGATAAATTCGGACTGGACTGTAGTTGAACCCCAATCAGTCGCCCACTGATCCAAGGTACAGTTGTACTCCCTACGCCTCAGGTCCCAGCAGGATACTGCACACTTGATTCCCTTAGCTGATCTCACCCACAACTAAAAGTTGCTACGACCCAAAATTGCAGGCTTTGACAATTCCTGAAGAAAAGCCTAGATAAATCAATCTCCTCACAACAATCTTAATCGTATGGTAGAGAAACAAGATGTTGCGGAATCACAAACAATGAGACGAAGATGTTTGTGACCACTTTTATATCTTTCCTATCGGAGATATTAATCTCAAGCCAATTAATCTGATCGTACCCGTACGATAAAAGATGATAAGATCACACAACTACGATAAAATTAGTATCGGTCTGGCTTCACAATCCCAATGAAGTCTTTAAGTCGTTAACCTGGTTTTAGAAGAAGAAAACCAAAGGTTAAAGGAGAATCGACTCTAGCACGCAAACTAGTATCACACGTGAAGTGTGGGGATTAGTTTTGCACAATACTAGATGTCTCCTTTATATAGTCTTTCAAATCAGGGTTTCGCCTAGGTCACAAAGCAAACAATATCCACCGTTAGATGAAAACCTGATTTAGATTCAAGCTAATATTTCTCAACCGTTAGATCGAAAACTTAGCTTGTTATACACAAATGAAATGCACGCTTCTAGGTTTGTTAACCGTACCCAAACGTGTACATTTGTTGGTTCAACAATAGTTAACCAAAAGGTTAGCCATATGAGCATTTCATACCAACCATATTCTTCTTCACCATAACTAGTTCAAATGACTTCAAATGAACTAGTTAGAGAGTTGTTCAATTGCAAGGAAATCTTATGTACTACACAAGACAAAATTGAATCAAAGATGATTTGATTCACTTGAATCGGCTCATGAACTTTTATATCCATGGTTTGCAAACTGCACTCCTTAGTTTTTATAAGTTTAAGTTCAGAAATCATCTTCAGATATATAACTTTCTTAAGTTCGCACACTAGGTTCGCGGACTTAAGCAACCGGGCATAGTTTACAAACTCTAGCAGAAAATCTCGGCAAAGACTTTCCGCCGGTTCTCGGACTGGTACTCACGCAACAAGTTTTTCAACTCTAGCAGAATTTTTAGGGATGAGAAGTTCGGCAGTTCGCGGAGTGAGTTCGCAGACGTGGCAACAAGCCATTCGTCCGGTTTCTCTTGATCAACAAAGTTCGCAAACTTTGGTTCAAGGGATAGGACTTATGCACATATATGTTTCCACAACAATACTTATGTCCATCATTGGTTATGTAATCTTAACTCTCATTCCAACCATTGAAACATTCTTAGAGGACGTTATATAGTTGTTACACCATTTCTCGTCAAAGCAATTTTCAAAGTGATTGAAACATATCATGACTTTCGTCACTAGGTAAAGATAAACATGGTCGAAGCGAAACGACTACCAACACATATTTCTAGATATAGATAGGAGAGGTATACTCGGCTCGAAATACCAAATGTGTATAATGTAAGTCTATATATAGCATACGACGTTTTGTTTCAAAAAGTAGGAGATAGAGTAGATAGACTTTTTGAGTGACATATAAGTTCAAGTCTTCACATACCTTTTTGTCGAGAAGTTCCATCGGTTCCTTGAGTAGTTCTTCTTCTTGTATGATGAATCGCCATGAAGTCCTTGATCTCAAGTACACTTTCTATCCTAGTCCGAGACTTAGATATAGTAGACTAGAAATCAAGACTTATAGTTTTGATCACTAACATTGACAAACATGCTTGAGATAGAAACGCATGAGAGTTCGACCAAGCAATGCTCTAACACTTAACAATCATATTAACATCTTTTTTATCAGAAGAGATGGTGCTTGGAGTCTCCATTAAAATATGGGATCATGAAAGAAACATACAAAACAACATCTCCACAAGCAAACTTTTGATGAAAAGAGTTTCAGGGAAGGAAAAAGAATGTAGGGTTACATAACCTATATACATAGAAGTAGGGTTCATGTACGATCAATACAAACATCTCTAAGAAGAGTAGAAATGTCGATTTTAACCCCCTTTTTTATTAATCAAATAGGGTGAAATATTTTCAATACCATTACTTGAGGATATGAAAAGAACAAACATTCAGTAATAAAAATTAGAAAACAAAATAGAATAGTTTCTGACCCTGGAACCCGACTGTACACAATTCTTGTCTCTTTTTGATATTAGGGCACATGAGACAAGATGCACCTTTAATAAAATTAGACTGTGTTGGGGTGAACAATAATATGTTCACCACAAGGTTCCTGCATGGAACTTTCAACACCCATTTTTATAGGTTGTTTAGACCTAGTTCTTTTCTGTAGAGATCTAACTTTTTCTTTAGAAATAAACTTCATAGGAGATGAGTTAAATTTACATACCTCATATGGATTTGACTTTAGAACAAGTTTTAGCTTGTTTGCTAATCGATTTGCTTTCCGTTGCAGTTTGTTGACATGTCTTACTTTATGTTTGTACTTGAAACAATTAGAGAGCTCATGACCCTTAATAGTACAATAAGAACATGTCAATGTTGAAGATGGTTCAGGCACCGTAGACGAACATGTTGCTAAACAAAGTGAAGTACTTGAAACATGTGAGATAGAGTTTTCATTAGATAAGGTAAAATCCGTTTCATCCTCCAATGTCGTTGAGGAAGTTTCTCCGGAGAAAATATCAAGATTGATGTGGATATTGCTACAATTATCAAAATTAATATTTTCGCCAAAGAGTGCTACACTTGATTTTTCATCTTCAGTCGAATCATAGTGATCAGACATGTCATCAGAGTTGCAGCAAGACCTTTGTTCCCAGTGTATTTTTTAATATTTGGACAATCATTAGCAAAATGACCAAAACCTTTAGACTTGAAGCGTTGTGGCATATCCTCGTCATCATAAGTGTCGACAGTATCCCTGTTTTTAAGAGAAACAAGATCATTAGGCTTAACTGATGATCTAGGTTTATTTCTGGTGAATAGTTTACTTCCCTTCAAAAGAAGATCTCTAAACTGTGTTGTGATCAGAGAGATTGAGTTGTCAAGATATTCATCTGATGATTTAGTCTCAATGGGATCATTCACAGAGTTGCCAACACTTTTACTTTTATCAAGTAGTTTAGTGTTCTTTTGTGCTTTGAACGCAATATACTTTACGGTTTTGGATATATGCTCATGATAAAAAATCTTTAAATTTCTAACAAGAGTATTTCTAGAAAGTGTTTCAAGATTATTTCCCACAACGATGGTATGTTTCTTAGAATCGTATCTAGCTGGCAGTGATCTGAGAATTATCATCGTAATGTCATTTGTAGGAATAGTGTTACCCAACCAAAAGATGCATTAACAATTTCAGACACTTTGTGATTAAACTCGTCAAATGAATCTTCATCATCCATACGAAGGTTTTCCCAATCAGAATTTAGGTTTTGAAGCCTAGCTTATTTCTCAGAGGTATTCCCTTCAAATACGGTTTCTAAGATATCCCAAGCATGTGTTAGACCGAGTGCACGTAGTCACATGGTGCTGAAGATCTGGGGTAATGGCATTGATGATAGCATTTAATCCATCCGAATTTTTCTCTGCAACAAGAATCTCAAGATCATCATACTCACCAATATCCTTTGCAACAGTTACACCGGCTACTGTAACTGTTAGAGCACTGCTCGGTCGAACTCTCAAGCGTTGATATCTCAAGCTTGTTTGTCAAGTTTAGTTGATCAAAACTATAAGTTTTGATTTCTAGCCTACTTATAGCTATGTCTCGAATTAGGATAGAATGTGTAGTTAAGCTTTAGACTTCACGGCGTTCATTGATTGAAGACGAAAATCTACTGAGGAGAGCTTCGAGGAACTTCATCAACAAAAGGTATGTGGAGACTAAAACTTATCTATTACTCAGATATATATTCTATTCTACCTCATAATGAGACTAAGTCGTATATCTATATAGACTTTTATATTATACACATTTGATATTTCGATTTGAGTTTAACTCGCTTATATATTTCTCGAAATATGTGTTGGAAGCTTTTTGGTTTAGCTACGTTCATCATTATTCCTGACGAGCTTAGTTGGAAATAATTATTTGTTGAAAACTAAATAATAAGTCAAAAAATTATCATGTGGAAATTGCCTTGAAACATCTTACATGATTTGTGTGAGATAATCATTTGATGTTGACTTGGAAAGTTTTGTATTGATCATTCGATCACTTGAAAATTATAATAATAAACTAATGGTTTGTGTGACACATCCAATTACCGTCTTCTAAGGATATTTCAATGATTGAAATGGGAGTTTAGAACAAATACCTTTATATGGATACAACACAGTATGTGTACCTAGTATGCAAACTGTTTTGGTATGATTCAGTTCCGGGAACCTTGTTTGCATAGCTAGTATGCGAATGGTTTTAACTGTTAAAGTCCGAGAACCTTGTTTGCAAACGGCTAGACAAGACCAAAGTCCGGAAGCTATAGTTTTCGTATGGATAACTTCAGTTAACTGTTATTGAGCCAATTCAATATACACGTTTAGGTACGGTTACCCATATCTAAATGAAGGTATATTTCATTTGTGTGTAACAAGCTAAGACCATTTGACGGTTAAGATATATTGCTTTGGTTTTAAGAAAACTTAGCTTGAATCTTAATCAGGTTTTCATCTAACGGTGAATATTGAATGCTTTGTTACTAAGTTATCTTAGCTTTGATTGTAAGCAAACCTGATTTGAAAGACTATATAAGGGAGAACTCTAGCAACTGGAAAACCTAATCTCGACACTTTTCTGTGTCCTAGTTGCGACTAGAGTCAATTCTCCTTTAACCTAGGTTTTTCCAAAACCATTATAGGTTAACAACTTGAAGACTTCATTTTAGAGTCGTCTCATTCTTTGTGGTTCCACAATAACTTCTTATACTACCATATAATTAAGTTATTGTGAGGTGATTGATATTTCTAGGCTGCTCTTCGGACTATATACCGAACTATCAATTGGTTCCTGTTCACCTTGATTTATCAGAAGACGGAACAAAACTTCATAGGTACTTCTGGGGGAGACATATTTATCTATCAGAATAGACTTATATGTGGGAGACAAATATTTTTATAAGTCTTCGACTTTGGGTCGTAGCAACTTTTAGTTGTGGGTGAGATCAGCTAAAGGAATCAAGTGTGCAGAATCCAGCGTGGTTCTAGAAGCGTAGGGAACGCAATTATACCTTTGTTGATGGGGAAAAACGATTTGTTGGTTTTTCAGGAATTAGAGAGACGACCGTGCGGATGGAGACTCCTCAACCGAGCAAACTACCTAATCTCAAACAGATGCACTGCACGGGAATGCTTTGGTTTTGAGAGATCAATCTGTAAGACTCCGGCCTAAACCAAGAAATAGTCGTTCGATAGTCAATTTTAGTCACAAAGAGGGAAGAGGGTTGATATGTAGGAGGTAAGTTGAGAAGTGTGTGAGACAATGATGATCAAGGATTATGGATGTGTTGTGGGTTTCTGCAAATGAAGAATAAGTTTGAATTATGCTCAATTGAGAGAGATTGTTGCTCATATGATGATTCTTGGTTAGACGGATGTTGTCTATTCGACCAATGTCGTCCTAAATCGTGAATTCAGAAACTTATTTATATTGCTAGAATGTAGACACATTGATCTCCAGTAAATGTGACGGTTGCTCGCGTGAAAGAGTGGGAAAGTGGGAAATTGTGGTTTAACCAGTTCCGGGTCGTGCAGAGACTTGGTTGATTGTCCACCCACTAATTTGCTAACTCCCTCAACTGCTTTCACGACTTAATCAAATTTCTCATCGTGGATGAATACACGTGTCGTAGGCCGCCAGACCAAAACCCTAATTAATATCCCCCATGTGACATGACTGATGTCTCATAATTTATGGAGTCTGCAGGGAATACGTGTATTTAATTAGTTAGTTGTTGACTTGAATATACGATAAGTCTAAATATTATTCAATCGAGCATGATTGTCGAATGCTCTGTGATTCATGGGTTGCACATGTCTGTTGGGACGTATAGTCTCGAATAAATGTTGATAATTGAACCAACATGATGAATATTGATAGTCTGAGAAAATATTGGTCGTATGATTAATTGTTTAATATTGATAGTTGAATCAATATTAATACTCTGAGCAATATTGCTCGTCTGGATAAAATTACTGAATATTAATAGTTGGATCAATATTCCTCGTTTGAGCAAATATTGCTTGTTTGATGAATTACTGAATATTGAATATTGATAGAGTTTGAGCACTGCTCGGTCGAACTCGTAAGGTTGTTATCTCAAGCTTGTTTGTCAAGTTTAGTTGCCAAAACTATAAGTCTTGATTTCTAGTCTACTTATAGCTAAGTCTCGGACTAGGATAGAAAGTGCAGTTGAGCTCTAGACTCCACGACGTTCATCATACAAAGACGAAGACTACTCAAGGAACTGGTGGAACTTCATTGACTAAAAGGTATGTGGAGACTTGAACTTATCTATCACTCAAAAGTCTATCTACTCAATCTCCTATCTTGAGACAAAAGCCGTATTGCTATATAGATTTCGATTATACACATTTTCTCGAATTGAGTTTATATCGCTTATCTATTTCTTAAAATATGTATTGGCAAGATTTCGCTTTGGCCAAGTTCATATTTATAAGTGACGAAAGTCATGTTGATTGTTTCAATCTTTTGAAAATCGCTTTGATGAAAAATAGTGTGTGAATAACCTCTATAACATCTTCTAAGAATTAATGTTTCAATGATTGAAATGAGAGTTTGTAATATATAACCATCTTTGGATATAAGCATATAGTGTGTTTGCACATTAGTGTATAAGTCCAAAACCTGGAACCAAATGTATGCATACTTGTGTATGTACTAAATGGTTGATGGAGACTGGGTAAGTATGCGTACCCGTACACATACTGGCGAAAGTTCACGACCGTGAATTTCTGCTGAGTTTGT
Source organism: Papaver somniferum (assembly GCF_003573695.1). Taxonomy (NCBI): domain Eukaryota; kingdom Viridiplantae; phylum Streptophyta; class Magnoliopsida; order Ranunculales; family Papaveraceae; genus Papaver; species Papaver somniferum. The sequence continues at coordinate 31,626,138 of NC_039368.1, forward strand.
AAATCAAAACCAACTCAATCCGGTTACCTGAGTATGCGTCCCCGTATGCATACTAGCAGAAAGTTCATGTCCGTGAATTTCTGATGAGTTTGAAAACCAAAACAAACTCAAATCCGGTTAATTAAGTATGCATACTTAAGTGTGTTACTTTATAAAATTGGTTTGGTCATGAACTAAGATATTTATATAATAAGGAATGCAATTTGCAAATCGTTGGTATAATGTTCATGAATCGATTCGAGTGAATCAAAACCAATTTTGCTTCGATTGTGTCTTGTATACTTCTATAAGATCTAAGCAATTGAACAACTCTAGAACTAGTTAATTTGATCCATTTGAACTAGTTATGAATATGGTTGATATGAAAGTGCTCATATGGCTAACCATTTGGTTAACTACTGTTGAACCAACTAGGTGTACACGTTTAGGTACGGTTACACAAACCTAAATGAATGTGCATTTCATTTGTGTATAACAAGCTAAGATTCGATCTAACGGTTGAAAGATATTATCTTGAATCTAATTAGGTCTTCATCTAACGGTGAATACTGAATGCTTTGTTACCAAGGTAGCATTGATTGGAAATCCTGATTTGAAGACTATATAAAGGAGAACTCTAGCAACTAGGAAACCTAATCCTCACACCTCCTGTATGATACTAGTTGTATAAGATAGAGTCGATTATCCTTTAACCTTAGGTTTCTATCGAGACCCTGTAGGTTAACGACTTGAAGTCTTCATTAGGATTGTGAAGCCAGACCCAACTATTTTCTTTGTAGTTGCACGATCTGATCTTGTTGTTTCTATCGTATTGAGTACAATTGTAAAATTGGCTCGAGATTAATTTATCTGATAGGCAAGATAGAAAAGTAGTCACAAACATCTTCGTCTCATCATTTGTGATTCCGTAGTATCTTGTTTCGCTAGTCGATTAAGATTATTGTGAGGCGATTGATAATTATAGGCTGTTCTTCGGGAATATAAGTCCGGGTTATTGATTGGTTCCTGTTCACCTTGATTTCTCAAAAGACGGAACAAAACTCGTAGGTATTTTCATGGGAGACAGATTTATCTATTCCTGTAGACTTTTCTATGTGATACAGATTTGTTTATTAAAGTCTTTGACTTTGGGTCGTAGCAATTCTTAGTTGTGGGTTAGATCAGCTAAAGGAATCAAGTGCATAGTATCCTGCTAGGATCAGATACATAGGGAGCGCAACTGTACCTTGGATCAGTGTGAGATTGATTAGGGTTCAACTACAGTCCAGACCGAAGTTAATTTGTAGTAGGCTAGTGTCTGTAGCGGCTTAACACAGTGTGTGTTCAATTTGGACTAGGTCCCGGGGTTTTTCTGCATTTGCAGTTTCATCGTTAACAAAACTTATGGTGTATGTGTTATTTCTTTTCCGCATTATGATTTGTTATGTAATTGAAATATCACAGGTTGTGCCTTGAATCGATCAATTGGTAAATCCAACCTTTGGTTGTTGATTGAAATTGATTGATACTTGAACATTGGTCTTGGGTACCGTTCAAGTTAATTTCTCTTGTATTCAATTAGACTCGCAGATTTCTATTTGCTTGAGTAAGTATTGAATCGAGAAATTGAGATATAACTTCTTGATATACTTTTTATTAAGTTTGAGTCTGAATGTCTAGTTGATTTTCTCAAAAGTATACTGGAGTTAGTCCATACATGTTGCTAAGCGAATTATTGGGTGAGGTTGATAGATCCCCACTTTTCAATTGGTATCAGAGCAGGCAAACACGTTTAAAGACCTTATAAGTCTGTGTTTGTAGCGATCTGACTATATGAACGATAATAATATCTCTGTCAAATGCGTCACCAGAAACAAAAAATTTGTCTCGACAATGTCTATCAAAGAGAAAGATTCGTCAATGTCAAATATAGAAGAACCCAGTGTTCTTACGAGACAGACAGACACTGACATGTGTTATTCCGATTATCCTTCAAAAGAGTCTATCTCCGTTGATGAAAGGGAAACAACTGAAGAGAGTGAACCGATTCTAAATCTTGTTAGAATCCAAGCTAATAGATTTATAATCGGTTGAAAAACAATGTCAATGTTCTTCTCGGTATAGTAAGAGACTATGATTCCAAAAGTGCTGAAGTTCAGTCTTCATGCATCTTCCTTGAGGCAAGCCTCAAAAAGGATGCTTTGGAAATTGAACATCGCTTGAGTAAACTCTCGATTCAAGGATGTTCCAAAAATTCCTTTATACCATCTACTTCTATTGCAACTGAGGTTCCAGATCAAGAAGTAAAATCGGAATCCCTTCCTATCGAAAAAGATGTGCCTATAGCCTCCTCTAACCAAGGATGTTCGACATCACATGGAAGGAAGAACTCTTCAAACGATGATGTTAAGTCTGTACTATCTAATCACCCTCGTGATCAGAAAGTATGTCTCTTTTGTGATTCAAAAGGACATGTTAAGTAAAAGAGGAACTCTAGGTTGAATAAAAATTCTTGTGTTCGACTTCAACACACCTTAAACTTAATCCTCATAGGTGTAACTGACATTCGTATGTCTAAACCAATTGGTTTCGTACTCGCCCTGTGTATTTTACCAGGAAAGTCATTTCAATGAGTTCCCCAAATGCTCAGAAGCATAACATACGACTCAACAAAAATCGTCTAAGAAGAGATCCGGAATTCACTTCTGTCAAGAAGGGAGATATGGCTACTTTTGATGTGAACAAGGTTCCAGAAGAAGGGAGTAAAAATGATGATATGAGAAATAACCTAAAGGTGATAATCGAAAGTTATAAAGAAATTGTCAACATGTTGTCAACTTCCTCTAGTCAAAATTCTTCTGGTAATATGTGAAGGACCAGAGAATCTGGACTTCCAAGGAACTGGGTTTCGGCCCGCTTGACAACCTCCGACTCCCTAATACGCCACTCAAGAAACCGGAATTTCAAATTTTTGGAACCAACTCGCATTTAACCTGCAAAATATTCCAAGAACAACAAACTTGAGATCCTGCTAAGCAAAAATCTTATTGGTCTCAAGGTTGGAATTCTATGAGCATGTGTCCCATACCATGATACTCATAAAATCCACGAGGGATCCAATTTCCAAAAAAATAAAAATATAAGAGTCGGCCAATTGCGTAAAATAAAATTTAGCCAGTTGCCAACTCAATAACTTATACGGCCAGTTGCCAAAATTAACACGGGCCAGTTGCCCAAAATAACAGACGACCAGTTGCCAAAATTAACACGGGTCAATTGCCCAAAATAACAGACGGCCAGTTGCCAAATTAACACGGGCCAATTGCCCAAAAATAACAGATGGACAATTTCCAAATTAACACGGGCCAATTGCCCAAAATAACAGACGACCAGTTGCCAAATTAACACGGGCCAATTGCCCAAAAATAACAGACGACCAGTTGCCAAAATAACACGAGCCAATTGCCCAAAAATGGGAGATGGCCAATTGCCAACTCTAATAATTTACGCGGCCAGTTGCCAAAAATGAGAGATGGTAACAATCATCTCTCGCTAGGCAGTATGAACAACCAATGGATTGATCGCAACTATCTCTTACTACCAAGGTTACAATCATCTCCAAATGGATGGTATGAACTGCAAAGCAGCAACCAACCCCTTTCAGAGGATATGAACAACCTTTCAGAGTTGTGCTGAGCCGCGTAGCGGATGCCTACGTACCCTCTCCGTTGCTCGAAGGGATCAAGCACGACCGTAGTTCGTCATTTATTTTAGATAGTATGAGCTACCCATAATGGTAGTAACTATCTCTTATCAACTATCAAGTAAACTGATTAAGGAATATGTGTAAGCAGACATACATGGGAAGCATAATCCAAAATGTGGACATTATCCCTTCCATCACCTCACAGTCACATTAAGTACATAAACATACAAAACCCTATTAAGAGTAAATACCAATCATTCCAGATCTATATCCATATTTTCTAACATTGTCCAATTTAGTACGCATACTACAAAGAATGGTTATGAAAAGGCACTGATTACATTTGAATTAAAATCATAATTAAACCTTTGAACGAATTACCACTCACTAATATGCACCCACAATTTCTGTTACTTATAGAATACATCTAGAACTAACTCAGACTCCAACAGTCTGAAAATACGGACAATGATCTCGACACAGAACTGTCAGGAATGATTTAAGTTTATGTTATATAACCTATCGTATAGCCTGCACTAAAATATCCAGAACTCTCGTACGAATCCACCAAAAATAAACAAATGACACCATCCCAGAATTCAAGACTAAATCGAACCATAAGAGGGTTAAGAAAATGCAACCTAACAAGTTTGATGGAAAAATTGGCATTAAAATATTTTTAACAAACATTTCAGGGGCACTCAACCAATCATTCATTTAATCTACTTTTGGCGTAACAAATCTACTTTGAACCAAGAAAATTTCCACCAACAAAGAAATTATCATCACCAAATATATATATATATACTGAATGAGTACCCTCCTACTATATAGTAATCAGCGTAGGTCAAGCAACATTCATAAGTTCCAATATAATATGTAAAGCAAGGATTCGTATCCTTCTTATCAGCACTAGCATGAGACACAGTAGCACAACAAACTCCATAAAGCATCATACTTCTCTTCATTTCTAATGAAGTAAAGAGCAACGATAGCAACACCAAAATTCAAAATGGCTATGTCAAATTACCTGGTAATAACAAACAGAGCTACTTAGACAAGCTGTTGGTCAAGGAACAACCAGAAACATTCTAGCTTGTCAACAAGGCTACTCCATAGAATCACATAAATGAAACATTTAAAGTAGAATCATTTCCTCAAGTTAACCATGGAAAGAAAATGGAATTCATTCCATACTAAAGCACACCATGAATTAATAAATGTGCTCATACAAATGAATATAGATATAAGATAAACATCATGCTCCATCCATTCAACTACGGATACTAAAATCTTTAAATTTTACACCCAAGCATTAAGCAAAATCACTACTTTATAGCTAGTTATGATAAAGAAATGAATTTCCTTTCGTTTAAGAACGTCCTTAACGTAATACTTCAAATTAACTAATCCAGCAACACGTATAAGAGTCATCTCATACAAAGTAAGCATGAGGAGGCATATGAGATTAGACTAATACAACATTTTTGTTAAAATCATCCAGTAACTTTTATCCATTTTCTAAAGTAATCAAAAATTAGCACTAAGTGTGGTGCGCTAGTATTTCATTTTAGTATAGGCTCCTAACATGCCCATGGAAGTGTTTAACACGAATCAGTCATTGCTAACAGATTTGCGAGGGGAAAACCCAAAACTGATATGAACCCTAGTTTCCATCAATTTCAATTCAAGAAACATTTTATATCGAAATGCCTAATCAAGCATTTCTAGTGCCATATACAGACTGGAAAATTAATGAGAATCATTTGAATCAATTAATTGAAGATCACTTGCCTCGAATCAAATTCTCATGTTGAATAACAGAAATTCCTCTTCCCATCTCTAATCCAACAAAGATGCATGAACGCCTTCTGCAACTAGATGTGATTGAACCCCTACAAATATTACTAACTTTCCATGATCTCCGTCATTCATTTCTGGACTTTCAGGGGATGAGGGAAAACCACCCGAGAGAAAAGAAAGGGAAATAATAAAAAAAGGGAAGAAGAAGATAAAACTAGAGCTGTCAAACGGGCCAAGCTAGGGTCAACCCGTCCCTAGCTTGCCAACCCGTACTAGGGTTAGGGTCAACCCTAGCCCTAGTACTATTCACGAACAAGCTCAAAACCCCAACCCTAGCGCTAAACGGGTCAATCCTGACGGGTTGGCGGGTTGGCTTGTTAATGTTATCAATTTAAAAATTAAATTTAAAATTTAGGATTGTTTAGGATTATTCATTTAGTAAAGGTCGAACCTAGGTCAATTTGGTGTTTAACTAGAAGCCCCACCACTGAGTTGTAAAGTGGACGTTTTTATTCCCACTTAATCAACGATATAGCCGGTTACGGCGCTTTAGTTTTCTTAGGCAGAGAACCCTAACATCAACTAAGCATTTTACTTTTTTTTATCATTTTATAAGTTTAAATTAATGTGAGTAAGACTAACTCATTGTTTAAATTATGCTAGTCCTTTTATCAATTTAGGACATCCCGAATAAATATGTGATTGCTGAATCTAAGTTGTAATTTAATTTATTGATTGATTATTTAAAATCTAAAAATTGTTATATTTGTTTGGGTAGATCCAAAATTAGCTTTATTTATTGATTTAAAATTAACTAATTCTAATATATGTTTGCAAATCATGGATTTTAAAGAGTTGGTGGGATTGAGGGATATATTTATTAATTTTGACGGGTTGACGGGTAACCCGCGGATTGGCCCTAGCCCGGCTTGTTTTCTAGCAGGGTTGTATATGACAACCCTAACTCGGCCCGTTTAGACAACAAGCCAAACCGGGCCGGGTTGAAACAAGCCGGGTTATAAATTGACAGCTCTAGATAAAACCTCAGTACCGAGTTCCTCCCTGTCCTTCTAGTTTTATTTTCAGAAATTGACACATGTTCCCTTGAAGCTACACGTGTGAATCATGCATCATGGTTATGAAAGCACCACCCAGCGTTCAGATTAATACAAACTCACCATTAAGAAACTATCACTTATTATTAGGACACCAAAAATGTTAAAGGCACAAGAAATTCCTTATTTAGGTAACCTAAAAGTGTTTATAACAATTGAGTGTTTGACTTCTATGGATTCTAAATTCAGAATTCAACTGACGGGTCTGTTAAACCCGAGAAAAAGAAACGGAGTGTGACATAAGAATTCAAATTTTGTCTCATATTATGATGACAGTAAGTTTTATGATAATTTTTCACATCAAAAAGATTTTTTTCCTATATTCGAAAGGAAAAAAAAAAAAAACCGTAAACATAGTTCACTTAGTGAGCTTAGAGCTCATACTTGTGTCAATTAATCATAAGGATTGAAAACTTACTCATAAAAATCTTGTTGAGTAAGATGTGTTAATAATCAAGTATACTATTGGTAAAATTGCTTTTTGTTTAGTTGAGCTATTTTCTTATCGTCCATAGCTAAACTATTGTCTGCAAACAACTTTGCTTAAGTATTGGTTGTGTCTGATGTTGTTTTTCTTTTGTTTTTGTTGCAACTATGTTGCCTGCTACTTGTGTGCTCTAAATTGTTTGTCTATGGAGATATAAAATTTATTGAACCAAAAATCTTGTGATAATTTTCACTTAGCAGAAATTCTGTCTTGTTGTAAAAAATACGACTGGTTGCATACCTTTGTTGTTGGGTCAAGTTGTGTTCGTACGAGTACCCATGTTACTGTTACGAATCAATTTTTATAAACCCTAAAAGTTACCTTCCTTAAGAAACCATTTAAATATCAAAACCCTTGAGTCACGTACGCATACTCTAGGTTATTTTGTGGTTTGTCAAGAATGTCTTCTTCTAAATCTAGCGGTTTTGCAAGAGGTTTTCTTGACAAAGGTATTGGTTTCGAGTCCAAGGGAAGGAAGAAAAGAACCCTAAAAGAATGTGATAATCCTAATGCCTCATGTTACTATGCCTATACACATAAGGATGTTGAGAATGAGGATACAATTTCTGCTGAAGTGGTTCATGATTTTCTTAAATATTTTGAGGAAGCAAAACTGCAGCTCGTTGGTACTTTGAAGAGTCTTGATGTGTTAAGAACTGAGTTGAAAAAGGTTACTTCTGACCTTGGTCTCATAAAGACACATGTTAAAGATCTTCTCAATGAGGATATCTTCTCTGAAGAAGTAGTAAATGTTGTTAATCACAAGCTCAAAGACCTCGAGGCTCGTGAGGATTCCGAAACGTTTATTTGATTTCAGTTCGTGTTCGGTTTTGATGGTTTAGAAGTCTGTCCTTGTTCTTTAGCTTGTTGATTTTATTTTGTTTGGGAAATCTTCTTATGAGAATTTTATTCTTGTGTTTTTAGGAAGAATAACTAGAGTTTGGAATAGCCATTACTGTTATTTTATTTTATTTTTGCTCAATCACATTTTTTATTAAATTGAATAGCCAAAGTTATACAACAAGAAACTGAAAATTAATAGCAAAATTACAAAAGGCAGAATTAAAGGAAAAATTAAGCCAAGACAACTATGGATTAAGATAAACTAGCCTAGATTGCAAGTTGAAAAAATTGATTATTTGAGAATCATAGTCATGACTCATGAGCCCATCTTTTACCTCGCATTCTGATACCTCCTTCATGAACTACTTGAATAATGCTACTTTTAAAGCTGTGAGTATTGACCCTGCCATTCTCAAAAAGAATTGAATTCTTTAGAAACAATAATTCTTTCATTATTGCACAAGCTGTTGTGATCCAAACCTCCTTTACCAGTGGACTATGATGTATTGTTGGTTGACATACATCTGCAAATGTTGATGGCCTGGGAAAGACAAAAACAGAACATAGCCAATCCCAGATTTGAGTTCTAAATTCAGATCTCCACAAGGTATGCTCCATGTTGTCTTGTTCTGCTACACACACACAACATCTAGAAGGCATTTCATAGCCCTCATTTCTCATTGTTTCATCATCCACATATACTCCTTGAAGAAGTTTCCAGATATTACAAGCAATGGAAGGATGTAAGAAATATTTCCATATGAAAGGAGGCCATACCAGTTGTTATTGCTTGAATCTTATTTTTTCCACTGCCAGTGTTGTAGTAATTCCATTTGTACTTCCATTCCATATTATGTTGTCAGCTCCACCATTTTGCAGGCATTTTGCTCATAACAAAAACAAATTGTAAGTCATTCGGAATTTCCCATTGATTTTCTTTAATCAGATCTTTCACTTTCATCTACATATTGTTTTTAACTAGGTCAGAGTATCCAATTTCATTAATCATGGGATACGTTTCATACCATGAATCAAACCAAACTGAAATCCCAACACCATCACCAACATTCCACTTAATATCATCTTTCAGAGATGACCAAGCCCATTTAATACCAGAGTAAACAAAAGATGGTTTTCAGTTTTCAAACCACTGACCTTGTTTATTCTTGAATTTTGCTGCAAAGAAAAGAGCCCATTCATCTTGAGAATTCACCATTTTCCACATTATTTTCATAAGAAAAGCCTTGTTAATGATTTCCAGTCTTCTAATACCAAGACCTCCTTCATTGTATGGTGTACAAACCCTCTTCCATGATAATGTTTTGAATTTTCTAACTTCACTATTGCCAGACCATAAGAAATTCCTTATAAGTTTTTCACAAATTTTCATGACTGAAGCAGGCTATCTATAAACAGTCATATTGTATAATGGAATACTACGTAACACTGATTTGACAAGAACTAACCTTTCAGCAAAAGATAATAATCTGCCCTTCTATTTTGCTAGTCTGTGTTGAATCATTTCTACCACTGGCCAGACCATTGCTGAAGTTAATCTTCCAGGAGCTAAAATCACCCCTAAGTACTTATCAGGAAATTTAGATAACTCCATATTGACCATCTCACATATTTGTTGTTTCCTAGCATGAGAAACTCCATCTATGAAACACTTACTTTTATCCTTATTGATTAGTTGACCTGAACTAGCTTGATATTCATCAAGTAATGTGAATAAACTGTTTAAAGATTTCTTGGATCCATTGCAAATATAAAAACATCATCTGCAAAGAAGAGATGGGTTGAATGAATACCACTTTTAATCACCATAGGAAGTATTTTACCTTGATTCACTGACTAAGAAATGTTTCTGCTGGGAACATCTTCCATCAACATAAAAAGAAGAGGTGATAATGGATCACCCTGCTTTAAGCCTCTTTCCATTGAAAAAAATCCACAAGGTCCACCATTGACCATAACTGACATTTTTGTTGATTCAAATAGTGTAAGTAACCAATCACACCATGAGGAAGAAAAACCATATTTTTTCAGAACTTGAAAAAGAAACTTCCAGCTTATAGAATCATAAGCTTGAGATATATCAAGTTTGAAGGCTACATTACCTCCTCTTATTTTCTTTTTCATTTCATTCACGATCTCAGAGGCAAGCAAAATTTTCTCATGAATAATCCTACCCTTGATGTAAGTTGCTTGTTGAGGAGATATCAATTTAGTCATGAGACCATTCATTTTTACTGTAATGATTTTAGTGAAGATTTTGAAAAGTACATTACTTAAACCAAATGGTCTAAACTGGTTTTCCTTTTTTGCTCCTTGACATTTAGGAAGAAGAACTAGGAAATTAGAGTTCGGTCCTCTTGGTATGAATCTTCTTTTCCAACAAAATTGAATTGCTGCCACTAAATCATAACAAATAATATCCCAACAAGTTCTGTAGAAAATACCTGAAAAACTATCAGGACCAGGAGAACTCTCTGGATCCATTTGAAAAATGATATTCTTGATTTCTTCATGACTTGGTAATGCATCCAATAATTTCTCTGAAATATTAACTTCTTGAAATTCAAATTTTTGCTTAAAATGATGTACTAAAGAATCAACAATGAGAGATTGGTCAGATATGATATTACCATTGTTATCTTCAAGCTCACTAATTAAATTTGTTGCTTGCCTTATCTCCATCTTGGTATGAAAGAATTGAGTGTTTGCTGCTCCTTCTTGAATCCATTTTTCTCTTGATTTTTGCCTTAGCATTACATTAGCTTGCACTTCTCTACTGGCATGTTCATTTTGAGCTGTTACTAAGTTTTTGAATGCATCTTCATCAAATGGATGGTCATCTGAATATTGCATTGCTACATTAACCTTTTCTCCTGCTTCTTTTTTTCTTAACTTGAACATCGCCAAAAACCTTTCAGTTCCATTCATTCAACTCCTTTTTTAAATTTTTTTAATTTCTGCATAAAAATGTAAGCTGGATCACCTTGAATATACTTAGACCAACAATCTTTGACAACTGATAAAAATTATGGATGATAGATCCACATCATTATTGTGATTACACGTAACTATGTCCAATGATTTTCATCTTCAATGTTTTTAGATTTACTTATTTAAATTATAAAGTTTGTTTGGAAGATGATTTTTGCAGTATTAATCTTTATGGTTTTATATATTGCAACTTGTTATGGATATGTGTGTTTGCGTCCGTGAACTATGATTGTCCCATACATGGTCAAAGGTTAAGTCTGTTGTATGTCGATACGCAAATATTGATAAAAGATTGAATGAACTTTTGACAAACAAAAGTTAAGCCTTTTATGTCTTATGCAAATATTGATGGAAGAAATGTTGAACTTTTGTTTACAAAGATTAAGTCTATTGTATGTCATTGTGCAAATAGTGATGAATGATAGAATGAATCTTTGTTTATTCCGCAGTAATGATCTTCGCTGATCCATATTTTTATGTATATATTGTGTGGATCCGTAAGTTTCCTTATGTTGAGCATTTCCGATTGAATTAATCATGGGTTCTCTTGTGGTTAATTTAATTGAGTATTTTGGATACAAATTCATATTCTTATGAGATTTATTATCCAAAGAAATCCTTCTTTTCTTGTGAAAGTAAGGTCGTTATTATTGTTCTTTCAAGAATGGCATTTTATGGGGGAGAGTTCTTGATTGAACTTGTACTTAATTTCCAAATCTTTGTGGGGAGTGCGGTTGTGGAATATTATAGGGGTTATCTTGTATCTTTATAAACTCCTTGATGAATGCATTTAGTTTCAGCTATATGATTGTATCTAAAAAGTTGATATGTGCTCTTTTGGTCATGAAATGTCTCTATGGAAATTTCATTAGGATCCCACTAGTTTTCTTACCTTTGCCAATTTTATTGACAAAATGGGGGAAAATTAATGTGCAGTTCACACTACAAATACATATGGTTTTCGGATCACTATGTAAGGGGGAGTGGTTTCCACGTGAGATGGAGTATTGATTAAGGGGGAGTGATACATATCACCATAGTATTGTTGTCGAAGTTGTGATACAATTGAACTTTGATGTTGTGTAATGATACTATGAAACTGTGTAACAATGATTGAGAGCTTTTGTTTTCTCATTGTTATGGCTACAGATCTTCAACAACGATGATGCTGCATTGAATATCTCTGGAATCATTGGAGTACTTGGAAATGACAAAGATTTTGAGTAAAGTTGAAGAACCAAGGAGATCATGCATGCGGAAGAGAAGCTGCAAAGTTTATTTATTTTGTATTCCATACGTATTGATAATTTTGTCACCAAAATTGACAAGGGGGGGGATTGTTAGAGCACTGCTCGGTCGAACTCGCAAGTGTTGCTATCTCAATCCTGTTTTCCAAGTTTAGTTGCCAAAACTGTAAGTCTTGATTTATAGTCTACTTATAGCTAAGTCTCGGACTAGGATAAAAAGTGCATTTGAGCTCTAGACTCCACGATGTTCATCATACAGAGACGAAGAACTACTCAAGGAATTGGTGGAACTTCATCGACTAAAAGGTATGTGGAGACTTGAACTCATCTATCACTCAAAAGTCTATCTACTTTATCTCCTATCTTGAGACAAAAGTCGTATTGCTATATAGACTTCGATTATACACATTTGCTATTTCGAGCCGAGTTTATCTCGCTTATCTATTTCTCGAAATATGTGTTGGTAAGCTTTCGCTTTGGCCGAGTTCATCTTTACAAGTAACGAAAGTCATGTTGATTGTTTCAATCTTTTGAAAATCGCTTTGATGAAAAATAGTGTGTGAATAACCACTATATAACATCCTTTAAGAATGTTTCAATGATTGAAATGAGAGTTTAGAATATGTAACCGACTTTGTATATCATACATTGTGTTCGCACATTAGTGTATAAGTCCAAAACCGGGAACCAAATGTATGCATACTTGTGTTGATGGAGACTGGGTAAGTATGCGTACCCGTACGCATACTGGCGGAAGTTCATGACCGTGAATTTCCGCTGAGTTTGAAATCAAAACCAACTCAATCTGGTTACCTAAGTATGCGTACCCGTACGCATACTAGCGGAAAGTTCATGTCCGTGAATTTCTGCTGAGTTTGAAAACCAAAACAAACTCAAATCCGGTTACTTAAGTACGCATACCCGTACGCATACTTAATGTGTTACTTTCTAAAATTGGTTTGTTCATGAACTAAGACATTTATATAATAAGGAATGAAATTTGCAAACCGTGGGTATAATGTTCATGAATCGATTCGAGTGAATCAAAACCAATTTTGCTTCGATTGTGTCTTGTATACTTCTATAAGATCTAAGCAATTGAACAACTCTCGAAATAGTTCATAATATGAAATCATACCACCTATTGAGAACAACGTTTGTATAGGTTGGTACAAAATAAAAGAATAACACACAAAATAAAGAAAAAGGTTGTCTTAAAAGTGTTACTCCACATCTCGTTGTGTCCTTACCAATAAACACAATATATGCAAAACAACATTGCCTTGTATCTGGTTAGATTTCTTTCAAGAGGAAGTTGGATAGTAACTTATAATTATTATCAGTTTTACGCCATTCATTAGCATATTCACTAAGGCTGTTATTCGCTAAATTTTACCCTTTACACCAGATGAGTTTGGATGTGAACGTGCTCCCATATCAGAACCTGAAGTTCCTAGCCACATTGTTCTGCTTTATAGAAGGAAATTTTCGCAATTAGGGTGTATAACATATAAAATCATTTGATGTCTCAAATTATTTAATACCTAGCTAGCTAGTCCAAAAAATTGCTGAAAAAGAAAAAATGTTATACGGGCTAACCAATTATGGCTAACCACTTCATATAGTTTCTTTAACTCCGCCAATGAAGACCAACTCCAATATGCTTTATATGTGTTTATCTCAAATTAAAACTAATAACTGCAATAAATCACAAAAACTCAGTGAAAAATGACTAAAAAATGAAAGAAACAAATCCCAAGCTTAAAGTCTGCCAATTATACGACTGCCACCCCAAATGGTCTTGACTGATTTTCTCGCTTACATTAATCCGTAGACAAACCTGGCCTCACCCAAAATCATACTATCACCATCCAGGCTGGAAGTAAAATTTGCAACTGTAAGCATAATCCTAGACCTCCTAGTTAATATTATACTACATCAAAGCTCCTAACAAACAAAAACCGAGGAAACTATAAGACAAAAAATAACTGACAAAAGCGTGCATGTAAGACTACCAGATATATACATGAAAGTATTTTTTTTTTCCTTTCTCTTAATTTTTCAGGTGCAATTACAATACCAATTGACATGCAAATATAACGAATCTACGTGTGGAAGTAAATAGCAGAGGAGCTGTAAATTTAACTTGTGCCAACCAAAGTAAGAGCATGCAAACCCATCAATGTGAAATAAGCACATGCCAAGCAAAACCCAAAATCACATCAAATAAACGATAGAAGGAAGGCGGAATCGAAGAACCAACGAAATTTTGAAAAACATGTCTCAACTGCAATGCAAAAACATTGAACATCATACCTAATTATAATAAACTTCATATATCTAGTAATTATGTAACGTCTTACCCACCCTAGTGTTTTCTTCGCTAATTCTGGGGTTTCAAGAAACAAATCTGCATGCAAAAAACAATGAAACGGAAAAACGGGAAGAATAAAGGGTATTTGTATACACATGCATGCCTTAACAATCAGACAAATGTTCAATACTTAGCGAAAGAAAAATATTCTAGTTATTCCTACAGTTAGCTACTACGAATCTTAGGTACACTAAAAACCACTCATAAAGTACTCGCATGCCATATCTTTAAGAAGATTCATGTAAAGCCATATCTTTCCAGGGAAAAAATGAATCTATATAAATATCAATGTTGTGTATTGTATACATAATCCAATACATTTGCAAGAAATTTAAACAAAATCTTATTAAAAAACTGAAAAATATTTTACCTATGGTGATCCTTAGCTTCCTAAGACTTGCATAAGAAGAATCTCCAGTTGCAAGGTTGTCAACGCTTTTATTTGGAAGTTGGATCAACATCGAAAATTCTTGTTGCAAGGTTCTTTGGAGGCCGTCATTATCTCGGCTTGTATATTTTATAACCAACTTCCAGGTAACTTATGCAGTCCTAAGTTCCTGTTAATCTCTAGGTCTTACAATATATAGTCATAATCAACTGATTTATAGAATCTGTAAAAAAACTGCAATCTAGTTTTATCTGTTAAGCAAGCAAAAATAAGATTCACCAAAAACACTAATGTTTATTTATACAATTGGAGTCAATTAAGAAACATAATTCGAGCTCTCATATCCAATCTAAAGACACTAAAATGAACGCCTAGAGAAGGCACAATAGAATATTTAATTCAATGAACCTAAAAAAAACAGTTAATATAACCATGCTAGTTGTTTGAGAAGAGGAGTCAAACTTTACACCGATAATTAAAACTGACATCTAATGTTTATATATTTTGTTAAATGAGATTTACGCAACCAAAGCTAATCGAATATTGAGTTGCGTGTCACTACTACCACTGGAAATAATTTTCTTTTTGGCTTGTTTGGTTACTAAAACTCACTAATTGCAGAAAAACTGAATTGGCACAATTGAGGAAATGAATGACATACCTTCCTCATAGCTCGAGACTTAAACCAAATCCTAGTCGGCATAGAAGCATCACACACAAAACATACAATAAAACTCAGTTTAACTCCCTCGTCCTGACCAATAATGACCTAAACAATCAATAATGTATCATTATCAGAAACTCCCTCGTCCTGACCCATAAGAAGAACATATTATCGCAAAAACGCAAAAAAGGTAAGTGCAAATCTGAAACTTCCGCTCTTAGACCTCTACTTATGTAAAACTGACGGAATCCAGGTTACTATTTAAAATTACAATGTAAAACTGCACACTAACCAACAATACTTGCAAAAGACATACAACATTTGTTCAAAAATAGTCATACAAAACGATGTAAATTGGTACATCTGATGCATTATCCAATAGAAAAACTAATTTTGCAAGAGGAAACGATACCTGATTAAGTTTTACAGTAGTAGGGTCAATTACATTATGATGGAGTCCGTTGAAGGAATAAAAACACAAAGAAATCAATTTTGAGGGCACAATAAGCTTGGTGGTGAATGCATACATGCAAGCATGTCAGCGGTTGTGATTCACTGTAATGAATATACACTAACAATTTTTTTTTAAACAAAATCAGAGAAAGAAACAACAATCAAATTGAGAATGAATATATAATAGGAGAAGAATTGGGTTCACTCATCATTCGTTTAAATTTTAATACTTAATTGTTTCCTTGCATCAATCCGATTAGTCCTATTCCTATGCACATGCCAAAAATTGATATTTGGCATATGCACCCATCATGGGTATGCCAAACTGCCAAACTCATATGCCTATATGTCAGGAATAACATATAGGCATACACGATGGAGTTTCTAGCGAGCGATAGAGTTTCCATCGCTCGATGGTCATAATAACGCTCGCTGGTTTGCTCGCCGGTCTGATCATCACTTATCAGATCTTCATCCGACGACTACTATTTTTTACCCTCTATAAATACCTAATTTCAATCTCATTTTAACTCACACATAATTTCTAAATCTCTCTAGAATTTCTCAACCTCTCAATATTCTTCTTCAAATCTAAAACAATGACACCTTATCTACAATTCTTTATTTCTTGTAATATGGACTCACAATCTCAAAGTCCAGGCATAGGCAAAGGTAAAAAAATCAAAGACCGTGGTACAAAATACAGAATGATAAAGGATGAATGCATTTGTCATAATTATTATTTTTTTACCCAAGATTGTATCGACGGTGCACAATAACATGGTAACACCATGTGGGAAAATATATTTCGTAAATATGAAGAGAAACCATGAACATCAATGGTCGTGATGCAAAAGGATTGACAAAACACTTCATTGTAATCAACATGGAAGTAGCCGCTTATGTTGCATTGATAATGCAAGCCAAGAGAGCAGGCAAGGAGAGTCTTCAGGTGGACGTTGATTTTGAAAGACAAATTCGTACAGATTGGCAGCGAACACATGGTAAACAGTTCGCTTACGAAAGTTGTTATCATATTTTGAAGGGGTTGAACAAATATAATCCAGATTTCTTATCAACTAATCAAAACCGATTTATAATAACATTCTGCTCTTCACTGGATCTCGCCATTGATGATTATGAAATTTAAAGTGAGAATAAAGATAGAAAAATTGGTGAAATATAGGTTGAAGTAGGTGTGAGTAACTTGGAGAAATACGAGGGCGTATATATAGGAACTAATGGGGGGGGGGGGGGGAATAGTCGTTGCAAAATATCTAGTAGGCGATAATCATAATATTGCCAACGATACTATTTACATCGCTCGATGTAATGTACAACGCCAGCGATATTCATAATATTGCCTGCATTATTCGCAATAACGCTCGCTAGAAAGTCAATCGCTCCGTGATTTTTCCATAGTGGTGCAATTAGTTTGCCATGCCACCTGGTATGCCAAACACCATTTTTATTTGGCATGTGCATAGAAATAAGCCTTACAAACAACCTTAAAAAGCTGCACATCTTAGATTATGATTCAATCAATTCACAATCCCTATTCTATTTTGACCACTAACATGCGACATGAATTTAGAATTAGTCAGCATTTTAATCCATGATTTGCATTTTTCTTTTACGATTTTGCCCTTATTTTGGGCCTTTAACCCATCTTGGTGTATAGAACCGACTTGGCGAAAACGAAACCATAGTTGGCTTAAAATGATAAAACGTTTCATGTATTGGAGTCACACGTTTCTTTAGGTAGGATAGATAAATCCAACGTATGATAGCGCATCCACGTAACATGAACCTATATTTTGACGGCCTAGAAAAAGCAAGACAACAATAATCTTACGGCATAGTAACATCGAGAAGTCTCCCATCGCATCTTTTAGCGCAAGACAGGTGAAATGATATTTTTGACCTTGGTGATTAAAAGCCCTCAAAAGAACCAGAAACTTCTACCACCTCATTAAGCGGCTCAAAACAGTTCTCACTTCTCTGTGAAAAGAGGGTCCAAAACAAAAACCCTAAAACCCTAAACAAAATTCATCAAAATCTCTCTCATTAGTTCTTCTGAAATCATCTTCTATTGTTAATGGCGACTTCTATTCTTCTTAGATCAGCTCGATCTGCTCTTAAATCTACTGATTTGGCTTCCAGATGTGTAAGTTTTTTTTTGTTTACCTTTAGCTCTCTGATTTGTTCTATTTTTTCTTTTTTGTTCAAAATGATTTTTGATTCTTTTCATGATTATCTTCTTTTTTTTGGGTAGGTTTGTTAGGATTTTTTTTTTTGTTAGATGTAGAAAAGAAATCATCAGTTTTTGTTTGATTCAGGTTTTTTTTTGGTCTTTTGTTTCATTGATTTGGTATCTGTATGATGATTTGTAGCTGTGTGATACTGTTTATGATTGTTTTGAGATGCTAATTTTCAGTGAAAAATGGAGATTTTGGTGGTTCTGGGTCTGATTTAGGGTTCTTTTGGGTGCTGTTGATTTTGTAGTTATTTATAATTTAGGTGCTAATTTTCACTGGGGATTTTGTTTATTTGTTGGGTTGTTCTGGTGTGTTTGCAACCGATAGAGAAGACTAAACCATATTTGGGTTGTTCAGTAGATTTGGTTCCCTCGGTCTTGTTTTTGGATTGTTCAGTAGATTTGGTCTCTGCCTCAGTGCAATTCTATTGTATGAGTCTAAAAGGAAGTGGTGTTCTGTTGTCTATCTAGAGTCTCTAGGACTCTGCTGTAGCAGTTCTTTACAATAACCGAGTTGATAGTAGATAATGGAAGTGGTGTATGTACTAGTCTGTCAGTTTGGTTTCTCCAGTTTTTATTTTATTTCCCCGGAGATTTGTTCATTATTTTCCTGTACCAAACCATAACCTATAAGCCAACTTTGTTTTTATCGGATGCCTTTTCTTTTTTCCTTTTCAAGTTAACTATTCTTTTTGCAAGCATTGGTGAATTCTCCTTTTCTGATTATGTGTTGAATAATTGAGCTGGCCCTGTGGTGTATGTGTATGCTGTTTTTCAAGACTAGTTTAGGTATAGATTTTTTTTGATGGCAACTTGAGATGCACTTGGTGAGATGCACTTGGAAGTGCAGTGCATTAAGTTGGCTCTCAGTCATACACTGGTTATCTACTCGGCCAGTCAATTTTTTGTTTTTGTTATTTTAGATAGATAGATGATGCTGGTGATGTAGTGTAAGGAATAAGGGTTTAGTTAAGTTCTTTACATCTCCCATAACCAGCTATAGTCAAATGGTTTACCCAGTCTTAAACTCCATATTCAGATAATACTGTGTACCAGTATTGCCCCTGTTATGGCTGGGAACTATTCTTCCTTTTATGCTTTTATTTTGATGATTTAGCTAAATGAATGGTTTTGGGTGATTTTTATAGACATTAACCAGACTTAGTCATGTGCTCTCTTCATTATTGATACTATAGTTTGCACAGTTACAAGTCTGGGATATCACGTAGTGTTCGTCGTTGCAGGTGTGTTTTGGCCTGTTAATGCTCACATCTGCTCCATTCGGACCGCACATTTCAAATTTTGATAGATTTTAACTAGGTAGTCATGTGCTTTGTAATTGATTGTTCATTTGTCATTCAGTTCAGGTCAGCCTGTTTCGTGGTTATGGTATGTTGGCATTAATTATAAAATTCTTTCCTGAACATGAATTTCATGTATCTCTGGCAGAGTATATTCAGCTGATCATATGTTTATCAGAGATTGATGGTGTTTTGTTTCTGATTTTTTTTGTTTCATTTTCTGTTATTTCAATTCAGTGTTGGTTGGTGTTCTCTAGTACCTTGTTTTTTCATGTGGAATTATGTGGATGCTAATTTTCCTTCACTACACAGATGCCTGCAACTGGTGCAACAGCATGGACTGCTGCTTCACCATTGAGTGAGAGATTGGGGAATGTAGCTAGATTATTCAGGTTTGTGTGGTTCTTTTTTATTTTACTTTTTAAGGTGATGAATTGGTTTCCTGTTATGAACTGCTTTGGCTAGTACTAATTGTTATGTTTCTTGTGCAGCTCTAAAGCTCCTGGTGATGATGTTATTGGTATTGATCTTGGAACCACCAACTCATGTGTGGCAGTGATGGAGGGGAAGGTGAGTTTAAGATCTTTTGCAAGTTGGTTCGATCCTGCGTTTTTATTCTTTATCTCCCTGGCGTGTATATATTCTGTTTGACTAATGGTTGCTGGTGTTTTTACAGACTGCTAAAGTGATTGAAAACTCTGAGGGAGCACGGACCACACCTTCCGTTGTTGCCTTCAGCAATAAGGGAGAATTGCTTGTGGGGGTTCCAGCCAAGCGGCAGGCAGTGACCAACCCAACCAACACCGTCTTTGGTACGAAGCGTTTGATTGGTAGACTTTATGATGACCCCCAGACACAGAAAGAGATGAAAATGGTGCCCTACAAGATTGTTAAGGCTCCAAACGGTGATGCGTGGGTTGAGGCTAATGGCAAGACGTACTCTCCCAGTCAAATTGGTGCTTTTGTACTTACTAAGATGAAGGAGACCGCTGAGGCCTATCTTAACAAGGGTGTCTCCAAAGCTGTGATTACAGTTCCTGCTTACTTCAATGATGCACAGAGACAAGCTACAAAGGATGCAGGGCGAATTGCTGGTTTAGATGTCCTGAGAATCATCAATGAGCCAACTGCAGCTGCTCTTTCTTATGGGATGAACAATAAGGAGGGACTCATAGCAGTCTTTGATCTTGGTGGTGGAACCTTCGATGTTTCTATCCTTGAGATTTCCAACGGTGTTTTTGAGGTAAACATATGACTGTTTCTGCTATGTGCTTATGCTTATTTTTCTTAGCGTATTGTTAACTAACTGGCTCTGTTCTTGTTACATAGGTAAAAGCTACCAATGGTGATACATTCTTGGGTGGAGAGGATTTTGACAACACCCTGTTGGAGTTCTTGGTCAGTGAGTTCAAGAGGACCGACTCAATTGATTTGTCAAAGGATAGATTGGCTCTCCAGAGGCTTAGAGAGGCAGCTGAAAAAGCTAAGATTGAACTGTCATC
The DNA here is from genome assembly GCF_003573695.1 of Papaver somniferum. Classification (NCBI taxonomy): domain Eukaryota; kingdom Viridiplantae; phylum Streptophyta; class Magnoliopsida; order Ranunculales; family Papaveraceae; genus Papaver; species Papaver somniferum. Next base: position 31,647,266 of record NC_039368.1, read on the forward strand.
TACCTCCCAGACTGAAATCAACTTGCCTTTCATCACAGCTGATGCTTCAGGAGCTAAGCACTTGAACATCACAATGACTAGGTCCAAGCTGGAGTCCCTGGTGAATCATTTGATTGAAAGAACCAAGAACCCATGCAGGAGCTGTTTGAAAGATGCTGGTGTGTCAGTCAAAGACATTGATGAGGTTCTTCTTGTCGGAGGAATGACAAGGGTTCCTAAAGTTCAAGAAGTAGTATCTGAGATCTTTGGCAAGAGTCCAAGTAAAGGTGTGAATCCTGACGAAGCTGTTGCTATGGGTGCTGCTATCCAGGGCGGTATCTTACGTGGTGATGTGAAGGAACTTCTATTGTTGGATGTCACTCCCCTGTCTCTTGGTATTGAAACTCTTGGTGGCATCTTTACTAGGTTGATCAACAGAAACACAACCATTCCAACTAAGAAGAGCCAGGTTAGTACACAGTTCCATTCCTCACACTTTTGACAATAGTATTTATTTTCTTATCTTCTGCTGCTTTTCTTATTGGAGCAATTTCATATGTTATTGCCTTTTGCTCTGTATTGCATGCTTTGTTTTTTGATTTTGTCCTTCACTCTGTATTGTAGTTTGATTTTTGTTGAAATGTTGGCTGCCCACCTCCACCTTCTGTTATTTTCAACTATCCATAGCCTTCTTTAGCCTTGATACTTTGTTTCCTTGTATTGTCTGCTGTTATATTTATATCTGGTTATATTGGATTCAGGTGTTCTCTACAGCAGCTGACAATCAGACTCAGGTTGGTGTACGTGTGTTGCAAGGTGAACGTGAGATGGCTTCTGACAACAAGTTACTAGGAGACTTTGAACTTACGGGTATCCCCCCTGCACCCAGAGGGTTGCCCCAGATTGAAGTCACTTTTGACATTGATGCCAATGGTATTGTAACTGTATCTGCCAAGGACAAACAATCTGGTAAGGAGCAGCAGATTACCATCAAATCATCTGGAGGTCTTTCTGAGAGTGAAATTCGGAAGATGGTTGATGAGGCAGAATTACATGCTCAAAAGGATCAGGAGAGGAAGGCCTTGATAGACATGAAGAACAGTGCAGATACCAGTCTCTACAGCATGGACAAGAGCTTGAGCGAATACAGGGACAAGATCCCTGCAGAGGTTGTAAAGGAGATCGAGGATGCCATATCTGACCTCAGACAGGCATCTGCAGGAGATAATGTGGACGAGATCAAGGCCAAGCTTGATATTGCTAACAAGGCGATCTCTAAGATTGGTCAAAACATGGCTGGTGGTTCGGGCGGTGACTCTTCTTCTTCATCAGACGGTGGTGCCAAAGGTGGTGAGCAACCTCCAGAAGCTGAATACGAAGAGGTGAAGAAATAGAGCTGCAATGTTGTATTCGACTGGTGGATGAAATTGGTACGTGATGTGATGCTTACGTTTTCAAGAGTGAGTGAATCATAATAATTCTGAGTTTCTTGGATACTACTTAAAATTGTTGACCTTGTTTTTTATTCAAGCTCTCTTCTATGTGAGGTTAGGTTCCATTTAAACACTGCGCAGAGAGGTCTTAGGGTTTTCTTCTTCTTACTTTTGATGTTGCGGATGCTATTAAAACTTCCAAAGGGCGTAAATATGTTTAAATTGGCAACTTCTAAAGGGAATGAATGTGATATAGTTTATTTTGGCCAACCCTTTCTGACCTAAATTGCTCGTGTGTTACTCTTGAAATATTTTAAACTGACAGAAGAAATCCTGGCAGAACTTCTTGGCTGGTAATTGTAGACCAGACAATGTAATTGTCAGGATTTTTTAGTGGTTGTGGTGAATCCAGACAATGTAATCTCTGGTTTTGATGAAATGGTTTGCTATGCTTAATGACGCCATTGTTGTGCTTTCTCTGCGATTTAGGGATGTTATGTGCTTGTAATGGATTTAGTGGCTGCAACTTAATGTTTGCATTTAGATAGGTTTTACAGTTTATTGCTTAAAGTTCTCTCTCTGTGATGGCTCTCTTCAGCTTCAACTTATCTGGGTAATAAAGTTAGTTTGTTTTTTTGCGTAGAATTTTATCTGGTCTGTGCCTTATGTGGGTTGCTTGGTCCCGATTGTGTAAATTGGCTTAATTTGGCTATTTTATCTGGTCTGTGCCTTATGTGGGTTGCTGGGTCCCGATTGTGTAAATTGGCTTAATTTGGCTTTCTCTATGTTTAATCGCATTCCTTATATTTAGTTTTGAGTATAATAATTTGCTGATCTTTTCAAGAGTATTGGAAGGAAACATGTTCCTTTGTCATATGGCCACTCCAAAATGCGTTTTAGCAGATGACTGAAGTAGTATTGATGTTGCTTAATTTTGTGTGTGAATATCAAGATAAATCTACTTTTGTACATGGAGAGTTTTTGCTGTTCTCTATACATATGAAGTTTCTCAAACGAGGTTAGACCAATCCATTACCCATACTTGTTAAGTTCTTACTTAGCTTTTATCCAATGAATCCTGGGTTTGCTATCGACTGTCCTCTCTATCCTGTGATATGTTTCCCTATTTCTCTTGGCGTTTATGCAATGTGCAGTCCTTCACATTACTTTCGTAAGTTCTAATCTGATGTTTGCTTGGTCATGTTGGCGATCGATGAAAATACTCCCTCCGTCCCACTCCTAAGTGACCTATTTGATTTTGGATTTTGTCCCAATGATAAGTGACCTATATCATTAAACAATGAGATATTCCGGAATTATCCTTTTAGTTAATTATAAAGAATATACGAAATATGCATAATTTGATAGGCATGTTTATATTCGTTACGTAGGTGTTTTAAAATGCTTTTCAATGGTATGAAGTTTGCGAACATCCGTGGAGTATTTTGAGAGGTAAACCATTTCTAAATTTCGATAGTTATTATTCATAAGGGTATAATTGTAAAAAATGCTTAAAAGTAATATTTTACTTGTTTGCCTTAAAAATTGTGCAAATTTCAAATAGGTCACTTAGGAGTGGGACGGAGGGAGTGCTATTTATTGGTGTTCTTAATTGGAAATCACGCGATTTTTTTTTTCTTTCTTTGAGTTGTGACTTGATCCATATGTTGCATGCAGGGGAGGAGCCAGGATTCCAAAAATGGGTGGGCAATTTACTAATCCACACATATTTAAGGGGGTGCAAAAGGATTAGAATGACCAAAAATGGCTAAAAATGGGATAAATTAGGTATAATTGGGCTTAGGAGCTCACATTTGATGGGGTGCAATTACCCACCCACCTCTCCATGTGGCTCCGCCCCTGGTTGCATGGCTGTTTTTATTTGGGTTTGCTGCTTGGTAATCAACGGGGTATTGTTAGACTAGTGTTGGGCCATTTATATGCTACTGAATCTCCAATGGTGGCTCGAGTTTTTTCATTTTACACTGTTAGTTCACGGATGGTGAAGAAATGGTAAGAATTTAAGTGGCAGTCTTTATTTTGTTCCCAACCTGTATAGGCTTTCCACTAACAATTATTGCTTTGGTATTGAGAATCCATGATTGCAGAGGGAATTGAAAATAGTACGAGTGTTACTCTCTTTATGTCTGCATTGATCTTTCACTGCGTGTCTTTAGTGTAGTTTACCTGAGACAGATATTATAGGTTATATCCGTACAGTTCTATACGTTTCTTGCTTACCTGTCTGTTAAGTCTAACCGTCTATCTTTGACAGCCTATCCTGTAAACGATCTCAGCCTTCTATATAAGGCCCGAGTCTCTTTGTGTTCGTGTGTGTAAGATTGATCATTCTTATCCATTCATTTCTTTATGGTATTAGATCCGATGTGGGCCTGATCACCTTTTTCTTGCTTCTGCCATTAAACCTGCAAAACAAAGCTTCTGAAAATTTCAATTACTTCTCTTGATTCAACATGGAATCAAGTATTACTAAGATACCTCTAAATACAATCTCTAGTATAGTACCATCAAAACTTCAAGATCACAATTTTCTTACCTGGAAAGCTCTTGTACAATGTTCTTGTTTACATTGACGGATCTAAACGATGTCCAAATAAGTTTGTGTATGCTCAAAGAATGCTGCTCTTGAAGAAACTATCAACCCTGCGTGGATCAAGTGGAATGAAGAAGATCAAACTCTCATCTTATGGATTCAATCGACTATTTCAGAAAGTGTAATTTCCTATGTTGCTGGTCCTACAACATCATATGATCTTTGGCAACCTATTGAACAAAGATTTGCTGCAATTTCTTCTACAAACATCATTCAACTCAGAACAAAGCTTTCATCTATCAAGCAAGGTGACGATACTATGATCAATTATCTAAATGAAATCAAGAAAATTTCTGATTCTTTATTAGCTGTTGGATCACCAATTTGTGAATCTGAAGTGACAGTTAGTGTTCTTAATGGTCTTGGATCTTGTTTTGATTCTTTCTCTACATCAATTCGAGTTAGAAATCCACCGGTCTCTTTAGGGGAATTACATAATCTTTTGCTCAGTGAAGATATTGTCTTATCTGAAAGGTCTAAAAATGTCATCAACTCGGAAGAAGCAAAAGCTTTTGCAGCTTTTCGAGCAAACAGATCTTACTCCCATTCCAACTCAAGACCTAACTACTCATCAAGACCACAATTCAGACCTCACTACTCATATCCTTCTACATCTTCAGCATCTCACTTTCCTATGAGAAACTATGCCACAAATCCTTTTACTCAACTACCTAATCCATCTCCATTACCAACTACTTCTGGTTCTTCTACATCTAGTGTGAGACCTCATAGACCTACTTGTCAAATCTGCTTCAAGTATGGTCATTCTGCTATTGAATGTAATCAGCGCATGAACTTTGCTTATCAAGGCTGGCCAATTCCACCAAATATTCATGCTATGATGGCTTGAGATGATGTTCTAGGAGACAATCCATGGTATTGTGACTCAGGTGCCACTGCTCATATATTACTTCAGATGCATCAGATTTACAAGATTTTCATTCTTATACTGGAAGTAAACAAATCACCACTGCTAATGGTGAAGGCATGCCAATCTCTGAAATAGGTAATTCTACCAAGTTTCTACACTCTAATTATGTTCAACTATCTACTATATTTCCTGTTCCATCAACATCTCATAAATTACTGTCAGTTCACAAGTTTACAAAAGATAATAACTACAGTATAACATTTGAGGGTGATAACTTCTTTGTGAAGGATCTCAAATCTGGGAGGAATATTTTCCAAGGGCAGAGTAGTAATGGATTATATCCTATTCACCTAGCATCCACAACAAATTCATCTTTAACTTTAGTGGACTGACCTCATCCATTTATAACCTTATCTGCAGTTCAAGTTTCACCATATCTCCTTCACCAGAGGCTTGGACATCCATCTTTTCAGTCAATGTAGAGAATTAGTGATCTATTTCCCATTAGTTCTATGTCTATCTCTAAGTCTTTTGTTTGTAAAGACTGTCAGTTAGGAAGAGTTCATAAGCTCCCCTTTTCCATTTCTAGTTCAGAATCCACACAACCATTGCAATTATTGCACATGGATATTTGGGGACCTTGTCCTACTACTTCTTGTAATGAATTTACTTACTATTGTAACATCATAAATGATTACAACAAGTATTGTTGGGTATTTCCTTTAATAAGAAAGTCCGATTTCATAACTATCTTCAATAACTTTAAATTACAAGTTGAGAACCATTTTGATTTGAAGATCAAAGTTATTAGGACTGATGGAGGAGGAGAATTCATCAACAATGAACTTAGCAAATATCTAGCTCTTCATGGTGTTGAACACCAATATTTTTATGCATATACTCCTGAGCAGAATGAAGTTGCTGAAAGTAAACACAAGCATTTACTTGGTATCTGTAGAACTTTGCTTATTCAATCAAATTTGCAAGATTGTTACTGGGTAGATGCCCTACAAACAGCTAAGTACTTAATCAACAGACTACCAACTGCCTCAATATCTTTCAAATCTCCTTATGAGAAGCTTTATAGGAAAACTCCAAACTATTCTTATTTGAGATATTTTAGGTGTGCATGCTATCCATGGCGTAAGCCTTATACACACTCCAAATTGGAGCCTAGAAGTAAACTATGTATTTCCATTGGATACTCTTCATCTCAGAAAGGTTATAGATGTCTTGAACCTTGTTCTGGCAGAATGTTCATCTGAGCAGAATGAGGTTACTGAAAGTAAACACAAGCATTTACTTGGTATCTGTAGAAATTTTCTTATTCAATTAAATTTGCAAGATTGTTACTGGGTAGATGCCCTACAAACAACTAACTACTTAATCAACAGACTACCAACTGCCTCAATATCTTTCAAATCTCCTTATGAGAAGCTTTATAGGACAACTCCAAACTATTCTTCTTTGAGAGCTTTTGGGTGTGCATGCTATCCATGGCGTAAGCCTTATACACACTCCAAATTGGAGCCTAGAAGTAAACTATGTATTTCCATTGGATACTCTTCATCTCAGAAAGGTTATAGATGTCTTGAACCTTGTTCTGGCAGAATGTTCATCTGAGCAGAATGAGGTTACTGAAAGTAAACACAAGCATTTACTTGGTATCTGTACAACTTTGCTTATTCAATCAAATTTGCAAGATTGTTACTGGGTAGATGCCCTACAAAAAACTAACTACTTAATCAACAGACTACCAACTGCCTCAATATCTTTCAAATCTCCTTATGATAAGCTTTATAGGACAACTCCAAACTATTCTTATTTGAGAGATTTTGGGTGTGCATGCTATCCATGGCTTAAGCCTTATACACACTCCAAATTGGAGCCTAGAAGTAAACTATGTATTTTCATTGGATACTCTTCATCTCAGAAAGGTTATAGATGTCTTGAACCTTGTTCTGGCAGAGTGTTCATCTCAATACATGTCACCTTCAATGAAGCATATTTTCCTGCTCTCACTCAACAAATCTCAAATGTATCAAATATTACTTCTCAAAGCTCTCAGCTGCATTCACAGGATTTCACAAATAGCTCAAATAATACTTCTGCAACTTCAACAGTTACTGCTCCAAGTAATATTTCTGCTCCATAGATTGTCTCACCTGCAAGTACTTCTCCTGTTGTATCTGCACAAGTTACTAGCTCAGTTCAAGAACACTCTTCCATTACGGATGTTCCTCCTACTACTTCTACAACAATCAATGCACCAACAACTATCTCAGTTCCAGAGAATCTCTCCACTATTGATACTTCCTCTTCATCAACTACACCATCATTGTCTAGAGATCCTTTCAATTAATACTCATTCAATGACTACAAGGGTCAAAAGAGGTATTTTTAAACCAAAACCACCTAAGGCTTTATTTTCATCTAAATATCCAATACCTACTTGTTTCCTTGCTCCATCAGAAGATTTTGTTCCAAAAATTGTTGCTCAGGCAAAAAGACATCCTAAATGGCTCAAATCTCTAGTCACTAAATGTACAACTCTTCAAAATGCTGGCACTTAGACTCTTGAACCTCCTCATCCTTCACAGAACTTAGTTGGCTGCAAATGGGTGTTCAAAATTAAACATAATCCTGATACTACTGTTGATAGATTAAAGTCCAGACTTGTTGCAAAAGGCTATAACCAACAAGAGGGTATAGACTATAAAGAAACCTTTAGTCCAGTTGCTAAACCAACCACAATTAGACTTGCTTTCTCTCTTGTTGTTCATAACAACTGGCCTGTTAAACAACTTGACATTAACAATGATTTTCTTCATGGGGATCTCAAAGAAGTTTTTTATATGACTCATCCTCCAGGTTTTGAAGATCCTGACAAACCAGATTATGTCTGCAGACTTCATAAGTCCATTTATGGTCTTAAACAGTCTCCAAGAGCATGGTATGAAAATATCATGGAGTGCCTTATTTCTCTTGGTTTTGAGGCTTCACAAGCTGATACTTCTCTTCACTTTCAAGCATGGCTCAGTTATAATCATAATTCTTATCTATGTTGATGATATCCTCATCACTGGCTCCTCAGCTGCTGCTTGCAATCAGGTTATATCTCCACTTTCTGCATCTTTTCCAGTTCAGGACTTGGGGAATATTCACTACTTCTTTGGATTAGAAATTAAAAGAAGTGAAACTGCAATGCATCTATCTCAGACTAAGTATATTCTTGATCTCTTAAAAAGAACAAATATGCTAGATGCCAAGCCTTGTTCTTCTCCAGCCATTGCTGACACTAAGATGGGCAAACATGATGGTGAGCCCTTAACTGATGCCTCAGATTACATATCTCTTGTTGGTTCTCTTCAATATGTGACTTGGACTAGGCCAGAAATTTGTTATGCTGCGAATAAAATCTGTCAACATATGAGCCTACCTACTACAATGTACCTTGTAGCCGCAAAGATAATTATGAGATACCTCAAAGGCACTCGGGATTTTGGGATTGTGCTTAAACAAGGTTTGACAACTTTTTCATCATACTCAGACTCTGACTGGGCAGGTAATCCTGATGATAGACGATCTACCAGTGGCTTCTGTGTGTTTTTTGGTGGTTCTCCCATTTCTTGGTCTTCTAAGAAGCAACCTACCGTTGCTCGAAGTAGAATATCGTTCTTTATATCATACAGCTGCTGAAGTTCTCTGGGTATGTCAGCTACTCAAATACTTTAATGTCTTTCTCTTTTCCTCACCCACTCTTGGTTGTGACAACAAAAGCTCCATTTTTGTAGCTTCGAATCCAACTCTGCATAGTCGTATGAAGCATGTTGCCATTAATTTTCACTTCATATGAGAGTTAGTTCAGTCCAAAGATCCTCGTCTTCACTATGTCTCGACTACTCAGTTGGTGGATGATGTTTTTACTAAAGGACTCTCTGCAGAGAAATTTTGATTTCTACGTCACAAGCTTCGCATTCTTCCACTGCCACAACTTGAGGGGGGATAGTACGAGTGTGTTACTCTCTTTATGTATGTATTAATCTTTCACTGTGTGCCTTTAGTGTAGTTTACCTGAGACATGTATTACAGGTTATATCCGTACAGTTTTGTACGCTTCTTGCTTACCTGTCAGTCAAGGATAACTGTATATCATTGACAGTCTGTCCTGTAAACGATCTCAGCCTTATATATAAGGCCCGAGTCTCTCTGTGTTTGTGTGTGTAAGATTGATCATTCTTATCCATTCATTTCTCTAGAAAAAACGACACTTGATTGCAGTAACAAATATTACTTCCCAAATATTGTGTAAGTAAGAGCATAGCAAGCTTGGGAAGTAATATTTGTCAATGCTTGTTCATTCCTGTTCTCAATCTAGTGTTTCTTATTAGTTAACTTTCTAGCTTCATTCCTGTTCATTCCTGTAGTAGTGTGTCAATACTTGCCACATATCACTGGATCAGGATTTCATATGAAACATGGTTGTTGATGTATGCAGTATTATTGAATATGTGAAGTACGGGGAGATAGCTAGGAAGTATGCAGTAGTTTCTTTTCAACAGACTACATTATAAGTTAGAACTAGGTTTTATGCTAGATGCATGAAGTGAGCTTTTGTCAAGTCTAATTAGCTGCCAATATTGTTTGTGGGTATCCAGTTAAGTGATAAATAAAATACGATGATAGGTGCCTTAGTGCGGTTTTTCTTTCCGTTGGACTTAAAGTTCTTTATGGGTTTGGTTTACTCCTGTACTTATCACTAATGAGGTGCTTCGTTTCATTGTTGTCGATGTGGATCTGAATTATACCCCATTTTAATCCAGGATAATCCAAAAGATAGAGTGGTTAATTTCATTGGCCTCTATGTAGTTTTTCTTGCTTCTGCCAGAAGTTCAGCTTTCCTCTAGTTTAATATAGGTGGATTGCAAAGCAGGCATGTTCATTCTATAAGCATTTGGGTTGGGAACTGGTGAAGTCAAGCAGCTTTACCAGTGCTACTATTATTTTGCAGATTTTAGTTTTTGGGTTTTGATGAATGTTGATACATGAAAAATATTACCCCCTTAGCCGAGTTACCGTGCCCTCAAAGGGGAGGCAAGCCTAACATAAGATATGGGTACTAAAGCCCAAGTCCACCAAGAAAGTGTATATTAGATGGAAAGGACAAATGAGGAATTAATAGGAAAGAAAGAGGTTTTATTAGGGAAGGAATGATATTAGTAGTAATTAAAGAAGTTTAGGACACATGGCATGATGTCATAAAAGGAAGGGAATTTTGGAAAGTCTATATAAAGAAGGACAAGGCACAATGGAAAGAGAACCCTCTCTTACTATTCTTGGTAAAGTAAGGTCATTTGGCTAGCTAGGATTTGATGAGTGCTAAAAAGTGCATATTTCTATATATTTTTCTTGGCATTTAACTCATCTTTTGTGCATTAATTCTACATTTTAGCCCATATTCTGTATTTTCATTGTTTTCAAGAATAAATATTTTTCTTACTTAATTTTGCATTTTTAGGTAATAAATAAAGTTTGGATGAATAGCAGAGCGGAAAAGAGCAGAAAAGTAGTGAAAAGCCGGGAGGAATTACACAAGGAAGCCGCGAAGAATGTTGTGCACAAGACCAAAAGGCTAGAAGTGGGCTTGAAGAAGAAGAATTGTCCTTAAAGAAGATATGGGCTTGGCATACCCAAGGCCCAAAACCCTTACTCAAACACATTTCCACTATCCAAGCCCGTCTCGGATTTCAGCCGTCAGATCGAAGCATTTCAGCATCCTACGGTCGCTCCATCATCGCACATCAAACTCCGAAGCCCCCGCTTTACATCGCAACGCCCATCTCCATCTTGGGTCGTACGTTTTGCTACATCCCTTCATCCGACGGTCTCTCCACGCTTACCTCCGTATAGCCGTTGGATCCACCTACCATCTTCCCATCCATCGCTCCTTGTCGCAGATCATCAAAGTTCGCTACACCCGCTCAACACCCTAGCATCCAAAACCATCGACTTCACCCAAACAAGTTCTTCTTCCCCAAATCTTTTTTCCCCAAAATCTTTCTTCTTCCCCCGACAGTTGCAGTCGAGCTCTGCTCCTGCCTCTCTTCCATGTCCACTGCCACCCTCTGCCTCACTACCATCTCCATACCCCGACACCACCTCAAACCCATCTCCCTAGCCTAGTTATTTTCCCCATCTCACAACCACTGAAACCCTAGGTTTTGGGGTGAGTAAAATAACTCGAACTAGGGAACAATTAGAGCAGCAGAGGCGTCAATTGAAGCATGAGAGAGGAGCAGGAAGGTCAGAAGAAGCATGGGTCGAGTCTATTTGCATCAGAGGTGAGTTAATTTTAGTTATTCGAAACCCTAATCCTGCTGATTTGGGGATTTTCAAATTAGGGTTTGTAGAAATTTAGGGTTTTGTTGTAAGCTATAAAAGGGAAGTGATGTAGGATGTTAAAGGTTGTTCTTGGTTAGCCGAGATACCCCCTAATTGGGTTAATTTAATTCTCAATGTTAATTTAATTTCACTGTTAATTTTTAGGGTTCTTCTTTTGCAATTTTCATTCACTGTTTAGTAGTTTAAATGATCATGTTTAGTTCCATTGTAGTGTTAATTATGTTCTGAGTCACTGCTGAGGCTCAGATGAAACCTTAGTTCTATTGAATGATGAATTGCTAGGAAGGCCTGTTTTGCTTGAGTAATGGGAAGAAGTTGGTGCTCTGATATGCCTGTGATTGATTGTTCTGTCAAAAGACAGTCAATGCTAGGGGAAAATCAGTGAGCAAGCTGATTCTCTTCCCATTCTAGTTGGATGCTTAAGTTTTTAAATCTAGAATTGCATTGTTTAGCTAGGACACAAGGTGGATTCTAAGCCTTAGCTTAGCCACAGCTGCAAACTCCTCCCTGCCCTTGGCTAACAGCCTTGGTTTATTTGGCTTTGTTTCCTGTTAACTGCCACTGTTACCTTTGCTTCACTGTCACATTTACTTCACTGCCTTGGTCTTTCTCTTTGCTTCATTTCCATTGTCTCATTATTTCACTACCATCTTCATTGCTTTGTAAATATCACAGTTTCACTGCCACTATTTGCTCTTTCTTCTCTTTTGTTTCTCCTGTTCTTGTTACTGCATTCACTGCCTAGTGCTCTGCTGCCTTGTTCTCCCCCAGCTGCTACTACTTGCCACTGCTTCTGCTGCTGCTGAAGCCACCACTGCTGCTGCTGCTGCTTCTTCTCCAGCCCAGCCTTGTCTGCTGCTGCTCCAAACAGTTAGCTTAGAACCAAAGGCTAAAAGCCTAGGTTAAGGCCTAAAGCCTAGTTCATAGCTCAGAAGCCTAGCTAATCTAAAGGCCCAGCCAACTGAGCCCAAGGCTCAGTTCATTCCAAAAACCTAAGGCCCAGTTCACTGTTACCAAGCCCAGTTCACATCAAAAGACAAAAAGCCCACTGAGCCCAAAACCATTTCATTGTTACAAAAACCCACTAAGCCCAAAGCACAATTAGAAGCCCAATAGCAATTTAGAGCCCAAATAGCTAGAAACTCCAACACACATCCCAATCTCTGTGGATCGACCCGTACTTGCACGAGCTACAACTGACGACCGTGCACTTGCGGTATTACTGTAGGCCCGTTTTCATTTCACTTCAATTTTATACGCTTTCCCGGGTCCACCAGGATGGGTAGAACCTCAAACCTAAATTCACCCCTCAACATTTGGCGACCACACCCGGAGACTCGTGCCTAGATAACCATGACACACCCAGGAGGCGCTAACTCAAGCGCGACAGAGAGTCCACCGAACATCCATCCACTTAACCCAGAGGGAGAAAGAGTAGGGATATTATCAGAGCCCATCACACAAGCAAAGAAGGCAGACGACACACGCGAAAAAGGATTAGCAATAGGAAATCGAGGAAACACCACTCGCCCAACCTTACCTCAAAGAGATGCAAGAGGAATTGGAAAACCACATACGAAGAGAGCAAGAATTGAGAAAACTCATGAAGGTAGAGAACAAATCCCTTAGAGAACTTGCATATGGACAAACTTCACGTTATGAACCTTCCACGGACCATGATGTCAATAGTCATAGGAATTATTATGGACATTTTCAAAGTCCCGAGCCGCAATACATGAACCCTAACGACTATTCATACGTGCATCATTCATCGCAACGTGAAAATGAACATTCTGCTAGAGCCTCACTCACACATCACTTATGGATCAAATAGAAGCTCGAATCACAGCTTTAGAAATGCAATCACATGAGGAATCTGTCACATCTAATTTTCTTAGGCAACCTGAAATCTATGCATGTCCCGCATGTGGTAGTTTAGACCACCCTGTTGAGAATTGCCATATTTTGCATAATTTTAGGCAATCTAGAGAAAATCCAAGGTATGAAATGCCCATAAATTGTGAGAATGGTAGTCATTGGGACCATAATCAATCCTTTGAGGGTTGCGATCAATATTTTGTAAACCCTAATGACCATGCACACATGTACCATTCACCACAATTTGAACATGAAGAATTTGGTACTCCCATGAATTTAGACTCCACCACAGAATCTTTAAGACTCTGCAAGCAAGACTATGATAGATCTACATCACGAATTCATGCATATATAGATCAGATTTTGCTTCACCTACAAAAGGAGGAAATTCATGAGGAAATGTATGTTGTCCCTAATGAAGTGTCTAGTCCCATTCATGTAAATAATGTTGAATATGAACCTAATTTAGAGGAACATGAATCGACTAATGACACCACCACTGTTAATGAGGACCAATATGCATGCTACCATGATGATGATTATGATGATTATGATGATATGTTAGAAGAACATGAAAATATTGTGGAACCTGTTGGTTCAAAAACATATGGCTTCTCGCCCTCGACCTTCATGCATGTTGTTCTTTGTAATACTCATTGTAATTCATATGATTTTGATATTGACATGGGATTCGTACAATTATTCTGTGAAGATGAGCATGACATAGGAATAGTTGAATCTTCTGTAGACACTAATATGCATGAAAATATATTTGATGTGTCTGATTCTCTACCTAGGTCACATTGTGATATTTCTCCTGATTTGCCGATGCATGAGAATAAATTTGTTGATGATGTTGATGACTCTGATTGTGATCTTGCCAATTTGTTTGATGATTGTGAGCATGTTATGACACTTGTAGAAGACTTAGGAGATGTTGATGTGATTAGTAATGATGTGCCTATCGTCCTACATAAGTCACAATCTGATGGCCTTCCACCCAACCTAGATTTGGTTTGTACCCATATTGTCAAACCGACTTTTCTGAGAGTCCCTAATCTAGGTTTGGAACTGTGTGCTTCCCAAGTCCTCTTGGACTATTTTGCTTCTAAGTATAATACATTTGAGGAACCACAGTTGGAATTAGCATGTTTCCCGTCCCTAGCACAGTTCACTTTGAGTTAGACCTTGTGCATGATGAACCCCCGAAACTGCGCGATTTTGTTTTCAAAATTATATCTTCTGTAAAATCCAGGTTTGGGGGTAGCTCATTTTGTTTCACAGCTTCACTTGCATGCCTATCATATTATTATTGTGTGAAGCTGTTGAAACCTCTACACTTTGTCTTTTGGGTTGATCCTCAACTCTTTAGATTGTTAGTGTATGGTGAATTTTTGTATATAATCCAGTAGATAAAATTTCTTAAAAACCTTTTGTTCCTTTTGTATATATTTTGCTAATCCAATATGATCTCGGCTGACATATGTTGGATTCTTGCCTTGAATAACGGAGTTCTAATATTGCTTTCGCCGAAATCGGGTATTCTCTTTCCTATTTCTCTACTCAACATGATCCTCTTCGTATGTTGTATTATAATTTTGTTCATATTTTGAAACATTGAGGACAATGTTTAGTTTAGGTTTGGGGGTGAAAAGTAGATACTTTGATAATATGCCATAATTGAAAACAAGAACTCCTTCTTTTTGAAAAAAAAAAAAAAAAAAAAATTAAAAAAAAAATTAAAAATTGAAAAAAAAAAAAAAAAAACATAAAAATGGAGCTCATTTACCTTGAAATGTTGACTCTTGTGCAAATATGTAATTATTAGGAGTCTTAGTCTAGATATTTAGGCACCCTGATTCTAGCACAATTCACATAGTGATAAGAAATTTGCACGCGCACGATCTACCAATACATGTATAGCCTCGATCTTCAAGGTGTTTGATAGGAAGTCACGATTGCCAATCACTTTAGAATACTGAACGAAACTTGACTAGCTTGTTCTTTGGTTGGTTGGGATAGAAGGTGGAGGTTACATTAAGAAAACAACCATCGAATTTAACTGGGTGCATCAAAAAGGGCTACCTCTTGCAAAGTGTCATGTAATTTTTTGTTTCCTTTTGATATGTATCAAAAGTGTTTCCTTATCAATTGAAAAAAAAAAAAAAAAAAAGATGTATATATTCAGAAAAAAAAATATCAGAAAAATACAAAAAAATCAAGTATTTATCAATTCCATTCTCTCTTGTTCCAAAAATAAAAGAGAGTAGTCAATGTAAATAAGAGTCATGTAAATAGTCATCTTTTGTGTTTCATTGTAATAAGCAAGGAAGGGTGTATGCCATTGATGTACAACGCGAGTAATTGTGAAACACCTCCAACTCATTCACAATTCTCGTAAAGTCCGGACAGCTAGCTAGATTTCGACCTTGGTTCTTAGCCTGAGAAACTATCTCTTGGTGATTAGTAGTCATAACATCCGATCTTTCTTTACACATGTGTAGATACACTTTACACTCTTATCACATGTCCTTATTTGTTATCAGTGCTAGGATTGTGCCTTCGATAGCTAGATTGACATCTCCATTTTGCTGTGAGCTTAACTGACTTGCACATGTCACATTTGATGGAATCTGAGCTTATATTTTGACCTAGAACTTTGTAGGTACGTTCTAAGCAAACCTTCACGAGACTTCAACTCGTCCACTAGGGACACTTAGTGGTTTAAAAGGCTTAGTGCATACGCTAAATGCATTCGAGAGACCAGCGACAGTGGTATAGGTAGGATTTCCTTAGTTTTGTTTTACTTGAGGACAAGTAAAATTCAGGTTTGGGGGTATTTGATGAGTGCTAAAAAGTGCATATTTCTATATATTTTTCTTGGCATTTAACTCATCTTTTGTGCATTAATTCTACATTTTATCCCATATCTGTATTTTCATTGTTTTCAAGAATAAATATTTTTCTTACTCAATTTTGCATTTTTAGGTAATAAATAAAGTTTGGATGAATAGCAGAGCGGAAAAGAGCAGAAAAGTAGTGAAAAGCCGGGAGGAATTACACAAGGAAGCCGCGAAGAATGTTGTGCACAAGACCAAAAGGCTAGAAGTGGGCTTGAAGAAGAAGAATTGTCCTTAAAGAAGATATGGGCTTGGCATACCCAAGGCCCAAAACCCTTACTCAAACACATTTCCACTATCCAAGCCCGTCTCGGATTTCAGCCGTCAGATCGAAGCATTTCAGCATCCTACGGTCGCTCCATCATCGCACATCAAACTCCGAAGCCCCCGCTTTACATCGCAACGCCCATCTCCATCTTGGGTCGTACGTTTTGCTACATCCCTTCATCCGACGGTCTCTCCACGCTTACCTCCGTATAGCCGTTGGATCCACCTACCATCTTCCCATCCATCGCTCCTTGTCGCAGATCATCAAAGTTCGCTACACCCGCTCAACACCCTAGCATCCAAAACCATCGACTTCACCCAAACAAGTTCTTCTTCCCCAAATCTTTTTTCCCCAAAATCTTTCTTCTTCCCCCGACAGTTGCAGTCGAGCTCTGCTCCTGCCTCTCTTCCATGTCCACTGCCACCCTCTGCCTCACTACCATCTCCATACCCCGACACCACCTCAAACCCATCTCCCTAGCCTAGTTATTTTCCCCATCTCACAACCACTGAAACCCTAGGTTTTGGGGTGAGTAAAATAACTCGAACTAGGGAACAATTAGAGCAGCAGAGGCGTCAATTGAAGCATGAGAGAGGAGCAGGAAGGTCAGAAGAAGCATGGGTCGAGTCTATTTGCATCAGAGGGTGAGTTAATTTTAGTTATTCTCGAAACCCTAATCCTGCTGATTTGGGGATTTTCAAATTAGGGTTTGTAGAAATTTAGGGTTTTGTTGTAAGCTATAAAAGGGAAGTGATGTAGGATGTTAAAGGTTGTTCTTGGTTAGCCGAGATACCCCCTAATTGGGTTAATTTAATTCTCAATGTTAATTTAATTTCACTGTTAATTTTTAGGGTTCTTCTTTTGCAATTTTCATTCACTGTTTAGTAGTTTAAATGATCATGTTTAGTTCCATTGTAGTGTTAATTATGTTCTGAGTCACTGCTGAGGCTCAGATGAAACCTTAGTTCTATTGAATGATGAATTGCTAGGAAGGCCTGTTTTGCTTGAGTAATGGGAAGAAGTTGGTGCTCTGATATGCCTGTGATTGATTGTTCTGTCAAAAGACAGTCAATGCTAGGGGCAAATCAGTGAGCAAGCTGATTCTCTTCCCATTCTAGTTGGATGCTTAAGTTTTTAAATCTAGAATTGCATTGTTTAGCTAGGACACAAGGTGGATTCTAAGCCTTAGCTTAGCCACAGCTGCAAACTCCTCCCTGCCCTTGGCTAACAGCCTTGGTTTATTTGGCTTTGTTTCCTGTTAACTGCCACTGTTACCTTTGCTTCACTGTCACATTTACTTCACTGCCTTGGTCTTTCTCTTTGCTTCATTTCCATTGTCTCATTATTTCACTACCATCTTCATTGCTTTGTAAATATCACAGTTTCACTGCCACTATTTGCTCTTTCTTCTCTTTTGTTTCTCCTGTTCTTGTTACTGCATTCACTGCCTAGTGCTCTGCTGCCTTGTTCTCCCCCAGCTGCTACTACTTGCCACTGCTTCTGCTGCTGCTGAAGCCACCACTGCTGCTGCTGCTGCTTCTTCTCCAGCCCAGCCTTGTCTGCTGCTGCTCCAAACAGTTAGCTTAGAACCAAAGGCTAAAAGCCCAGGTTAAGGCCTAAAGCCTAGTTCATAGCTCAGAAGCCTAGCTAATCTAAAGGCCCAGCCAACTGAGCCCAAGGCTCAGTTCATTCCAAAAACCTAAGGCCCGTTCACTGTTACCAAGCCCAGTTCACATCAAAAGACAAAAACCCACTGAGCCCAAAACCATTTCATTGTTACAAAAACCCACTAAGCCCAAAGCACAATTAGAAGCCCAATAGCAATTTAGAGCCCAAATAGCTAGAAACTCCAAACACTCCCAATCTCTGTGGATCGACCCGTACTTGCACGAGCTACAACTGACGACCGTGCACTTGCGGTATTACTGTAGGCCCGTTTTCATTTCACTTCAATTTTATACGCTTTCCCGGGTCCACCAGGATGGGTAGAACCTCAAACCTAAATTCACCCCTCAACATTTGGCGACCACACCCGGAGACTCGTGCCTAGATAACCATGACACACCCAGGAGGCGCTAACTCAAGCGCGACAGAGAGTCCACCGAACATCCATCCACTTAACCCAGAGGGAGAAAGAGTAGGGATATTATCAGAGCCCATCACACAAGCAAAGAAGGCAGACGACACACGCGAAAAAGGATTAGCAATAGGAAATCGAGGAAACACCACTCGCCCAACCTTACCTCAAAGAGATGCAAGAGGAATTGGAAAACCACATACGAAGAGAGCAAGAATTGAGAAAACTCATGAAGGTAGAGAACAAATCCCTTAGAGAACTTGCATATGGACAAACTTCACGTTATGAACCTTCCACGGACCATGATGTCAATAGTCATAGGAATTATTATGGACATTTTCAAAGTCCCGAGCCGCAATACATGAACCCTAACGACTATTCATACGTGCATCATTCATCGCAACGTGAAAATGAACATTCTGCTAGAGCCTCACTCACACAATCATCACTTATGGATCAAATAGAAGCTCGAATCACAGCTTTAGAAATGCAATCACATGAGGAATCTGTCACATCTAATTTTCTTAGGCAACCTGAAATCTATGCATGTCCCGCATGTGGTAGTTTAGACCACCCTGTTGAGAATTGTCATATTTTGCATAATTTTAGGCAATCTAGAGAAAATCCAAGGTATGAAATGCCCATAAATTGTGAGAATGGTAGTCATTGGGACCATAATCAATCCTTTGAGGGTTGCGATCAATATTTTGTAAACCCTAATGACCATGCACACATGTACCATTCACCACAATTTGAACATGAAGAATTTGGTACTCCCATGAATTTAGACTCCACCACAGAATCTTTAAGACTCTGCAAGCAAGACTATGATAGATCTACATCACGAATTCATGCATATATAGATCAGATTTTGCTTCACCTACAAAAGGAGGAAATTCATGAGGAAATGTATGTTGTCCCTAATGAAGTGTCTAGTCCCATTCATGTAAATAATGTTGAATATGAACCTAATTTAGAGGAACATGAATCGACTAATGACACCACCACTGTTAATGAGGACCAATATGCATGCTACCATGATGATGTATGATGATTATGATGATATGTTAGAAGAACATGAAAATATTGTGGAACCTGTTGGTTCAAAAACATATGGCTTCTCGCCCTCGACCTTCATGCATGTTGTTCTTTCTAATACTCATTGTAATTCATATGATTTTGATATTGACATGGGATTCGTACAATTATTCTGTGAAGATGAGCATGACATAGGAATAGTTGAATCTTCTGTAGACACTAATATGCATGAAAATATATTTGATGTGTCTGATTCTCTACCTAGGTCACATTGTGATATTTCTCCTGATTTGCCGATGCATGAGAATAAATTTGTTGATGATGTTGATGACTCTGATTGTGATCTTGCCAATTTGTTTGATGATTGTGAGCATGTTATGACACTTGTAGAAGACTTAGGAGATGTTGATGTGATTAGTAATGATGTGCCTATCGTCCTACATAAGTCACAATCTGATGGCCTTCCACCCAACCTAGATTTGGTTTGTACCCATATTGTCAAACCGACTTTTCTGAGAGTCCCTAATCTAGGTTTGGAACTGTGTGCTTCCCAAGTCCTCTTGGACTATTTTGCTTCTAAGTATAATACATTTGAGGAACCACAGTTGGAATTAGCATGTTTCCCGTCCCTAGCACAGTTCACTTTGAGTTAGACCTTGTGCATGATGAACCCCCGAAACTGCGCGATTTTGTTTTCAAAATTATATCTTCTGTAAAATCCAGGTTTGGGGGTAGCTCATTTTGTTTCACAGCTTCACTTGCATGCCTATATTATTATTGTGTGAAGCTGTTGAAACCTCTACACTTTGTCTTTTGGGTTGATCCTCAACTCTTTAGATTGTTAGTGTATGGTGAATTTTTGTATATAATCCAGTAGATAAAATTTCTTAAAAACCTTTTTGTTCCTTTTGTATATATTTTGCTAATCCAATATGATCTCGGCTGACATATGTTGGATTCTTGCCTTGAATAACGGAGTTCTAATATTGCTTTCGCCGAAATCGGGTATTCTCTTTCCTTTTTCTCTACTCAACATGATCCTCTTCATATGTTGTATTATAATTTTGTTCATATTTTGAAACATTGAGGACAATGTTTAGTTTAGGTTTGGGGGTGAAAAGTAGATACTTTGATAATATGCCATAATTGAAAACAAGAACTCCTTCTTTTTGAAAAAATTAAAAAAAAAAAAAAATTAAAAAAAAAATTAAAAATTGAAAAAAAAAAAAAAAAAAACATAAAATGGAACTCATTTACCTTGAAATGTTGACTCTTGTGCAAATATTAATTAGGAGTCTTAGTCTAGATATTTAGGCACCCTGATTCTAGCACAATTCACATAGTGATAAGAAATTTGCACGCGCACGATCTACCAATACATGTATAGCCTAGATCTTCAAGGTGTTGATAGGAAGTCACGATTGCCAATCACTTTAGAATACTGAACGAAACTTGACTAGCTTGTTCTTTGGTTGGTTGGGATAGAAGGTGGAGGTTACATTAAGAAAAACAACCATCGAATTTAACTGGGTGCATCAAAAAGGGCTACCTCTTGCAAAGTGTCATGTAATTTTTTGTTTCCTTTTGTATATGTATCAAAAGTGTTTCCTTATCAATTGAAAAAAAAAAAAAAAAAAACGATGTATATATTCAGAAAAAAAAATATCAGAAAAATACAAAAAAATCAAGTATTTATCAATTCCATTCTCTCTTGTTCCAAAAATAAAAGAGAGTAGTCAATGTAAATAAGAGTCATGTAAATAGTCATCTTTGTGTTTCATTGTAATAAGCAAGGAAGGGTGTATGCCATTGATGTACAACGCGAGTAATTGTGAAACACCTCCAACTCATTCACAATTCTCGTAAGTCCGGACAGCTAGCTAGATTTCGACCTTGGTTCTTAGCCTGAGAAACTCTCTTGGTGATTAGTAGTCATAACATCCGATCTTTCTTTACACATGTGTAGATACCTTTACACTCTTATCACATGTCCTTATTTGTTATCAGTGCTAGGATTGTGCCTTCGATAGCTAGATTGACATCTCCATTTTGCTGTGAGCTTAACTGACTTGCACATGTCACATTTGATGGAATCTGAGCTTATATTTTGACCTAGAACTTTGTAGGTACGTTCTAAGCAAACCTTCACGAGACTTCAACTCGTCCACTAGGGACACTTAGTGGTTTAAAAGGCTTAGTGCATACGCTAAATGCATTCGAGAGACCAGCGACAGTGGTATAGGTAGGATTTCCTTAGTTTTGTTTTACTTGAGGACAAGTAAAATTCAGGTTTGGGGGTATTTGATGAGTGCTAAAAAGTGCATATTTCTATATATTTTTCTTGGCATTTAACTCATCTTTTGTGCATTAATTCTACATTTTATCCCATACTCTGTATTTTCATTGTTTTCAAGAATAAATATTTTTCTTACTCAATTTTGCATTTTTAGGTAATAAATAAAGTTTGGATGAATAGCAGAGCGGAAAAGAGCAGAAAAGTAGTGAAAAGCCGGGAGGAATTACACAAGGAAGCCGCGAAGAATGTTGTGCACAAGACCAAAAGGCTAGAAGTGGGCTTGAAGAAGAAGAATTGTCCTTAAAGAAGATATGGGCTTGGCATACCCAAGGCCCAAAACCCTTACTCAAACACATTTCCACTATCCAAGCCCGTCTCGGATTTCAGCCGTCAGATCGAAGCATTTCAGCATCCTACGGTCGCTCCATCATCGCACATCAAACTCCGAAGCCCCCGCTTTACATCGCAACGCCCATCTCCATCTTGGGTCGTACGTTTTGCTACATCCCTTCATCCGACGGTCTCTCCACGCTTACCTCCGTATAGCCGTTGGATCCACCTACCATCTTCCCATCCATCGCTCCTTGTCGCAGATCATCAAAGTTCGCTACACCCGCTCAACACCCTAGCATCCAAAACCATCGACTTCACCCAAACAAGTTCTTCCCCAAATCTTTTTCCCCAAATCTTTCTTCTTCCCCCGACAGTTGCAGTCGAGCTCTGCTCCTGCCTCTCTTCCATGTCCACTGCCACCCTCTGCCTCACTACCATCTCCATACCCCGACACCACCTCAAACCCATCTCCCTAGCCTAGTTATTTTCCCCATCTCACAACCACTGAAACCCTAGGTTTTGGGGTGAGTAAAATAACTCGAACTAGGGAACAATTAGAGCAGCAGAGGCGTCAATTGAAGCATGAGAGAGGAGCAGGAAGGTCAGAAGAAGCATGGGTCGAGTCTATTTGCATCAGAGGGTGAGTTAATTTTAGTTATTCTCGAAACCCTAATCCTGCTGATTTGGGGATTTTCAAATTAGGGTTTGTAGAAATTTAGGGTTTTGTTGTAAGCTATAAAAGGGAAGTGATGTAGGATGTTAAAGGTTGTTCTTGGTTAGCCGAGATACCCCCTAATTGGGTTAATTTAATTCTCAATGTTAATTTAATTTCACTGTTAATTTTTAGGGTTCTTCTTTTGCAATTTTCATTCACTGTTTAGTAGTTTAAATGATCATGTTTAGTTCCATTGTAGTGTTAATTATGTTCTGAGTCACTGCTGAGGCTCAGATGAAACCTTAGTTCTATTGAATGATGAATTGCTAGGAAGGCCTGTTTTGCTTGAGTAATGGGAAGAAGTTGGTGCTCTGATATGCCTGTGATTGATTGTTCTGTCAAAAGACAGTCAATGCTAGGGGCAAATCAGTGAGCAAGCTGATTCTCTTCCCATTCTAGTTGGATGCTTAAGTTTTTAAATCTAGAATTGCATTGTTTAGCTAGGACACAAGGTGGATTCTAAGCCTTAGCTTAGCCACAGCTGCAAACTCCTCCCTGCCCTTGGCTAACAGCCTTGGTTTATTTGGCTTTGTTTCTTGTTAACTGCCACTGTTACCTTTGCTTCACTGTCACATTTACTTCACTGCCTTGGTCTTTCTCTTTGCTTCATTTCCATTGTCTCATTATTTCACTACCATCTTCATTGCTTTGTAAATATCACAGTTTCACTGCCACTATTTGCTCTTTCTTCTCTTTTGTTTCTCCTGTTCTTGTTACTGCATTCACTGCCTAGTGCTCTGCTGCCTTGTTCTCCCCCAGCTGCTACTACTTGCCACTGCTTCTGCTGCTGCTGAAGCCACCACTGCTGCTGCTGCTGCTTCTTCTCCAGCCCAGCCTTGTCTGCTGCTGCTCCAAACAGTTAGCTTAGAACCAAAGGCTAAAAGCCTAGGTTAAGGCCTAAAGCCTAGTTCATAGCTCAGAAGCCTAGCTAATCTAAAGGCCCAGCCAACTGAGCCCAAGGCTCAGTTCATTCCAAAAACCTAAGGCCCAGTTCACTGTTACCAAGCCCAGTTCACATCAAAAGACAAAAAGCCCACTGAGCCCAAAACCATTTCATTGTTACAAAAACCCACTAAGCCCAAAGCACAATTAGAAGCCCAATAGCAATTTAGAGCCCAAATAGCTAGAAACTCCAAACACTCCCAATCTCTGTGGATCGACCCGTACTTGCACGAGCTACAACTGACGACCGTGCACTTGCGGTATTACTGTAGGCCCGTTTTCATTTCACTTCAATTTTATACGCTTTCCCGGGTCCACCAGGATGGGTAGAACCTCAAACCTAAATTCACCCCTCAACATTTGGCGACCACACCCGGAGACTCGTGCCTAGATAACCATGACACACCCAGGAGGCGCTAACTCAAGCGCGACAGAGAGTCCACCGAACATCCATCCACTTAACCCAGAGGGAGAAAGAGTAGGGATATTATCAGAGCCCATCACACAAGCAAAGAAGGCAGACGACACACGCGAAAAAGGATTAGCAATAGGAAATCGAGGAAACACCACTCGCCCAACCTTACCTCAAAGAGATGCAAGAGGAATTGGAAAACCACATACGAAGAGAGCAAGAATTGAGAAAACTCATGAAGGTAGAGAACGCCGAGAAGAATTCTAAAGATGCGCGGAAGTCATAGAAGAAAAGGAAGAACCTATAGCCATGACGCAAGAAGCGATGGCTAAGTACTTGGAAATGAACTACATAATTGTCAAACAAGATAATTCTGATTTCATGTCTAGCCCCTACTCCTCGGAAATTACAGAGTATCAATATTCGGAGGATTATATTTCACCAAAGTTCAAAGTCTACGACGGGCAAGGAAATGCGAGGGAACAACTTAGTCGATTTCTGTCTACCATGAACGACCGTGCATCCGATGGAAAACTATGTCTAAGGGAATTTCCAAAGTCGTTAACTGATACAACGTTTACCTGGTACGATAACCTAAATACAAGAAGTATTAGCTCATGGTAAACCATGTCCACTCTTCCTCAGAAAGTTTTATTCAGCAAAAAGAAAGGTTACGACTATAGATCTAAGAAAATGCAACTAGCGCCCAGGCGAGGAAATAGGAAAATACATCACCAGATTCCGATTGATCACTCTATATTTCCATGAAGACATTAAGGAGGGGGCGGTAGTGGAAATCTGTGTGCGGGGAATGACTCCGTCCTTTCAGAAAAGCCTGGCAATTTCCGCTTCCCCACATTCGTTGATCTAGAAGAAGCGATGGCAAGAATCGCTGATTGTGTTGAGGAGCACAACTTAGATTATATCTGGCGCAACACATTTAACACCGTATCAACCGTACCAAGAAACACACACGCCAATAATAACCGAGAAGGTTGGAGTACCCAGTCGCTTCCTCCGCCCCTACCATGTAGCAAGGAACAAATCGTAGGTATGTTGGAGCAGTGGATAGAAAATCAAGAAACTCAACTGCCTCCAACAAAGACGGACCTCAGCACCATTGACAAAAACGACGCCAGGTACTGTCACTTCCACTGAAGGATACAACACCCTAC
This sequence comes from Papaver somniferum, assembly GCF_003573695.1. Lineage (NCBI taxonomy): Eukaryota > Viridiplantae > Streptophyta > Magnoliopsida > Ranunculales > Papaveraceae > Papaver > Papaver somniferum. The sequence continues at coordinate 31,672,599 of NC_039368.1, forward strand.
AATCGATTGCTACAATCTGCGGAGATTGTTCCAGAAAAATCTGGAGATAGGAGAGATCGAGATGGGCAATTCGGAGAATGGTTCCAGCACCAAGTCATGATGCTCTCCCATGATCCAAGTGGGGATGTTTGGAGGCCTTGGGAAGATAACGAGGAAGCATGTGAAGCCGAGACGGAAAACCCAGCGTTCGAGAATGCAGAAGGCGTAGCTAATCAGTTTTACAAAATGGTGTTGGCTCAATAGTTCTTCGACTCCCCCGGTTTCAGTGAGAATTAGATCAAAGAAGTATCTAGGGCTATAGCGGCAGGAAAGCCATGTGGTCTCCTTCCCAAAGAGGCGATCGTGTTCACAGAGGAATATATCTGCTACCCCGAGGAGAACCTTAGGCCCTTATACTTGACAACGTACATTAACAAGCAACCGCTAAAAAGAGATTTTATAGACGGAGGCGCGTCCCTGAACTTAATTTCTATGCATTCGCTAGACATCCTATGTGTGCAAAGATTCGCGATCAGAATGCGAGTCACAACAGTGAAAGGATTCGGAAGACATGCTCAGAAAGCTATTGGGATCCTTAACCTGGTCATGAAGATCGGCCATATCCGAGCGCCCACGCCATTTTATGTGCTAGAATACGACACCATGTTCCACGTATTGCTAGGGCGAGGATGCTTACTCCATCACAAGGTAGTGGCTTCAACATACCACAAATGCGTCAAGACTAACATAAGAGGCAAGCAGTATAGGATTCCAACCACTAGCAATCCTTTTGACCCAGAGGAAGCTTACATGGCGGACACAATCTTCTATGACGAACCGAAGGAAGCAAATTAAGTACCTGAAGTGCAACTCATCCAGTTACCTAAATGGGGAGAAGAAGAAGAAGAATCGAAGCCAACAAAGTCTATGTTTATCCCATCCAGGATGGTATTCCCTGCCGAAAAAAAGAGGAAGTAATAGGAACAACCCAGATTCCAACGATTCTCTAAGCTAGATGGGGGGTATGTATATCGATTATAGCAATTAACTGAGGGAGTGACCGCCAATGAACAAGATTGCGCAGAAATATCAAGAGACAAAACGGAAGCTCCCTTTGAAAGTGTAGAACAAGTATTGGCTGAGCTATCCTATAGCATGGTTGATAACGAGGAATTCCGATATCATCTTACAGATGCAACTACTAGAACCACAGAAGAACGAACGCCCAGAGACCTCACCATGGATGGAATAGAAGAAATTGATATAGGAACGGAAGGACACAAGCGCCCTATCATGATAAGCAAAAGCTTGAACAAGGAAGAAAGGAAAGCACTAATCGCTCTACTAAGAGACTACAAAGATGTCTTCGCCTTCGATTATGATGAGATGCCAGGACTCGATAGCGAGCTCGTAGCTCACACTCTTGGAGTGTCACCTGAGTTCAAACCAGTAAATCAAAGGAGTAGGGAGTTCCCAAGGGCCACAACTCTAGCAATAAAGGAAGAGGTGGAGCACTTACTGGAGGCTAAATTCATCAAACCCATCCAACATCCGACCTGGTTAGCCAATATTGTGCCTGTGACGAAGAAAAATGGAAAGATAAGGTGATGCGTTGACTATAGGGATCTAAACCGAGCGTGCACAAAAGACGACTTCCCCTTTCCTATTATCGATATGACGCTAGATGCAACGGGGGGGGGGGGGGGGGGGGGGTGACGATTCTCCTTCATGGATAGCTTCAGTGGGTATAACCAGATAAAAGTGGATCCGTCAGACGCAAAGACAACTGCATTCCAAACTCCATACGGAAATTTCTTGTAAGGACCCTCAAGCTCGTCAACGCTATTAGACTGGTCAAATAACGAATTAGCCGATAATAACTCGATTAGTTTAACACTGAACGTTAATAAATAGAAATTAATCTAACAACGATTTAGATACGAAATTAGTACCGTTAAATAGATCCCGAAAAGTTATGCGAAATGGATTACAAGAACGCGCAAATTGGATACAGGACGAAGAAGATATCACACTCGGAAATTTGGATATCGAAGTTTGATAAAAGTCAACCGGTGTTGACTTCGACGTTGACCGTTCTCCGTTGACTTGCCTGACCAGGACTTTGTTTTGGTAAAAAGGGTTGTACCTTAGTTTTATTTGGACTTTCTATAGTGAAACTTACTCATTATGTTAGGGTTAAATTATTATCTAATCACGTTTAGGTTAAATTAATTTAAGAATTATATTAGCTAATTAATAAGATTATGTAAACTAGATATTTATATTATTTTGAGTTTATCTTCTTTAGAAATTCAGCAGGAGGTGTTAGTTTAGAGGAAGTAGGAGGTGTTGCGGTTAGAATTTTTGTAGAAGAACTATATATAGAACTTGTTATAATCAGGGGACTCTTTTGAGTTAGCTTGTGAGAAATTAGGTAAGAGAGGTTGACGATGATTACGTTAGAAGATAGTATTTAAACATATCAAAGATTAGGAAGAAGTTGAGTAGAATCAGTAAGATGGAAGATAAGTGAGGGTCATAGCATTCTTGGTTGGATTTGTTGTAGAAGATAGTTAATTAAATGTTGTTCATGGTGATCTTGATGAGAAGGTTGATGATGATGATGATGATAGAAACTTACTAAACTAATGAAGGTAACCTTTAAATACATTCCTAGTAAGTTTATGATGATTGGGTTGCATTAGATTAATGAGAATGGAGTAGAATTATTTGTATAATTAGTTATGAATTCATGATTTTATGTGAAATTAAATGTTTACCTGCCAATATGTATACACTTGGTTAGGTACCCTAATTAGTTAATTGGACATATCTTTACGAACGTATATTGTAGCCTGTTACGTGTATTTTCTGTTGATGTAAAGCTTATTCATTTTGGGTGAGAAACGAGTGATTTATGGAGTCTAGAAAATGGACCATTGCAACTGAAATCTGGACACAACGGTGAGTAACCATATTAATGGACTTTTCTAAGTACGTTCGGATCATAGTTGATGTTTCTTCGTAACTAAAAAGTTGTAGAGGATGCTCCCGTCTTTCAAAAGAGATATTAGGTGTTCAATTTGGATGAAATATGAGTTATTTATAAACCCGAAACATTGACCCTTGTGCTGTGTATTAGTAGTTTTAAGATCTGAAAATGTCCTCCAAGTGTTTGTTAGAATGACTGAGTCGACTCGTTGAGTCGAGCGAGTCATATGAATCAGAATCAGACCAAGTCATAAGGGGTAGGTTTGGACCAGGTTAATGGGCCGGTTTGGCGGTCCGGTCAAGCTGAGGCCCAGTGGGCTAGGTTTAGAGCCAGATTTAATATTTAGATGATTTGGACCCCTTATGGTCCGAAATAGATTTTGGTTCCTTCTGCAAAGTTGTAGTGTTTTTCGAGTAATTTCCGATTGCACCCAATTTGGCCATATTTGGATAAGTAGATATCATGTTATCCCAATATTACTTATTACCAGATTATAGAACTATTAATAGAATTAGAACCATTAGTTAGTTCACTTAATTTATAACTGGATTAGTTCACTTAATTTATAACTGGAATTTATATGAAATTATGTTATGAGCCTTGTGTGAGCCATTTTGGCTAGATTCTTAGAGTGCTTGTATGATTAACAGTTAGTCTATTAACAACGATCGATTCAAAGGATGAACCAGTGGATCTCGAGGTAGGCGAGGCTTGTCATCAAAAGAGGTGGGAATACTTTTAACTCTTCTGAAACCATTGTTGTTTTTTTTTTTTACAAAAGTTTATGTTTTACAAACTCATGCATTGTCTATTTGTGCATTTCATACATTGTTTAGTTTGTATTATGATTGTTCTGTTGATTATTTGAATCTTTCCATGAATTGGAAAGGACTTATAATGTTTGTCATTATGAATTGTATGGGAAATGAGAATTTCCACGTGTGTTATATATGATACGCTCCATATTTATATCTATTTACATTTAACTTTTATGCTTATTAGGTGTGGAACAACCCGGCATCAATATAGCTGTGTAGGTGTGGAAAAATCCGGCATCACTAATATAAATTGTTTGAAGAAGGAGTTTGTCCATATACATTGTTTGTGCATTTCCAGTGACTTGGTCACTTTGATGTTTGGGAAAACATGAATTGTTTTCCAAATCTTGCTCATGATTTCTTTAAAGTTAAGTGTTATTCCTGCTGGGCACCCCTTCTAGGGATGATGTGCTCACCCTTTCCCACTTTCAGAGACAGATCAGAGTTGCGCAGCGAAAGCTTCGAGGATTTGACTTTGTTAATTAGTTAATTTCTGTTATGTTTATTATGTTGTGTATTCTATTTGCAAGCCAAATGAGTATTGTATATGTATCACTTGAGAGTAGTTCTTGTATATATATATCAGAGAGGGGATAGTTTTTACGGTTGAGTTTTGCAGCCGATTTTTTAATTTATTGTGTAAGTAATGATTTAGATCCTTAGTGCCTCTTTATTTAGTTAATCTCTTGGATTAGTCAGTTGCTAGCTTTGGGGGCGCTACATTTCTACTTCGTAGTAATGCCATTTGGCTTCAAAAATGCGGGGGCCACGTACCAACGCGCAATGACCTCCATATTCAATGATTTACATCAAAACAGTAGAAGTTTACGTTGATGATATCGTGGTCAAGACTCAAGCAACCGAAAACCACATCTCCCACCTAAAGGCGGCTTTCGAGAGGTGCAGAAAGTTCAAGATCAAAATGAATCCTCTCAAGTGCGCCTTCGGCGTGGGATCGGGGAATTTCTTAGGCTTTGTGGTAACCAATGAAGGAATCCAGGTAGACCCGAGTAAAGTCGAGGCAATCATGACCATGGCCCCCCCATCAAATGCAAAGGAGTTACAAGCCTTCATTGGACGGATATCGTACATACGACGCTTCGTACCGGGTTTAGCGCAACTAATGATTGCGTTCGTCCCCTTATTAAAGAAGGGAGTGGCTTTTGTATGGGGCGAGATACAGTGCGTCGCATTCGAAAAATTGAAGCAATGCCTTGTCGGGCTTAAGGTTCTCAAGTCGCTGATTAAAGGAGCCCCCCTCTACCTTTACACGACGTTCACCAATTCAGCGATAGGTGCAGTCCTGGCACAAGACATGGGAGGGGAAGTGCTATCACCTATTTATTATGTCAGTCGAGTCCTAATGGATGCGGAGTCGAGATATCCGCGCGTGGAGCAAGCATGCCTATCCTTTATCTATGCAACACAGGAACCGAGACCCTATCTCTTGACACATGAGACCATCGTGGTAGCCGCGACAAACCCCATAGCTTATTTGGCGTCCAAACTTGTCCTAACCGGAAGGACTGCTCGATGACTACTACAACTGTCCTAATTTGAACTCAAATATCAACCACCCAAAGCAGTAAGAGGACAAGCGATCGGCGACTTAATGACTATGTTTCCAGGAGAAGGGGACGATGAGGTACATGAATACTTACCTAGAGAAGTGGCAGTCAAGGATACTGACAAACCTTGGACCATGTTCTTTGATGGGTCATCGTACGGCACCGTCGGGGGAGCCAGAGTAGTGCTTGAAGACCCAAAAGGCGAGTTACTCTCGTATTCGTTGAAACTGGATTTCCCGTGCAGTAATAACGTCGTCGAGTATGAAGCATTAATCCTAGGAATCTAAATGGCTAAGGAACTCAATCTAGGAAGCGTGGAAGTTAAAGGCGATTCAAAGCTCGTGAAAAATAAAGTGAATGACGATTTCTACGTCAAAGAACCACACCTAGCACATTACCGGGCAGAGGCTCAAAGGTTGATGAATCAAACAGGGTCAACGATCGACCATACTGGCAGAGGTGGGAATAAACACGCAGACGCCTTGGCAACCTTAGAAAGAAAAGTGCAATTAAATGGTGAAGAAGAGGGTACGGTCACAATACGAAGAAAAGACCTACCTAGCATATGGAAAAAAGATTTGGCATTCGAAGAGGCAGACGACTGGAGAAGAGTATATATCAAAGACCTTACCAGGATGGACGAAGATCGGGTAGTGCCCACCCAGGCCTTGAAACATTTTGTATTGATCCAAGGGGAGTTATACTACCGGAGGATCAATCGCAAGGTGCGTGAATAAGAGGGAGGCAGAGAAATTACTCCAGGAATTGTACACGGAGACTTGTGGACAAACTGGCGCCGTTCACCTGTACCGAAAACTTCAGAGATTAGGGGTATACTGGCCAAGCATGTCCACTCAAGCAGCATCCCTCCAAGACAGCTGCGCTGACTGTCAGTCTCCACCACAACCGGCAGAGGTCTGTACATCTGATGGAGTAGATTGGAGACAGCCTTACATAGATTTAATTCAACATGGAAAGTCGCCTAGTGAAAGGCAAGCGGCTCTGAAGATCCAAAATAAATCTGCACGTTTCTTCATACACGACGACATCCTTTATCGAAGAAGCTACATCGGGGCCATACTACGATGCATGTCAGATCATGAAGCAGCGGAGGTAATGACACGGTTACATGACGCCGAGCATCAAGGAATGTGGAAGTTGTTCCTCCAGATTTATGAAGGTGGGTTTTACTGGCCAACCATGAAAAGCGATACCGCAGAACATGTCCGCAAATGCTTGAGTTGGCAAATGCATGCAAATATGATCCAAGCGCCCCACACACAGCTACACAACATAGTGACGCCATGGCCGTTTCATAGTTGGGGGCTTGATCTTATAGGACCAATTAACCCAACGTCATCAAAGCGCAACAAATATAAATGGGTAGAAGCGATACCTCTCAAAGACTACGGTGGAGCAACCGTGGCCGCGTTCATCAAAAAGCATATCATTTATAGGTTCGGCGCTCCCATGATAATTAGGGAAGATAATACCAAGTATTTTGTAAATAAGGATGTACTCGATCTGCTCCGCCAGTATAACATAAGGCTTCATACGCCAACCCCTTATTACCCAAAGGGAAATGGGCAGGCTGAGGCGACAAACAAGACGCTCATCCGAATCCTCAGCAGGACAGTGCATGATCACCATAGGGAGTGGCACGAACAGTTTCCGTTAGCACTTTGAGCATACAGAATCTCGAAGCGCAGCTCCACCGGGGCATCACCCTATTCACTAAGTCTACTGAGAAGACGCGATACTACAGGCAGAGATATAGATCCCATCGGCAAGAGTAGCGATTTCCAGTCACAACACACCAGACGAGATAAATCGTTTTGCGCACCTAGATACGATAAAAGAATGAAGAGCGCGTGCAAAACGATTCGCAGAAGCTTACAGGAAGCGTGCAACCAACTACTATAACCAAAGCGTGAAGGAGAGAACCTTCAAGACAGATAACCTGGTACTAAAAATCGCCCCTCGCATACAAAGAAATGCTAGCGCTGGTAAGTTTTCCGCTAACTGAGAAGGCCCATTCAATATAAGAAAAGTAGTAGAAAGCGGATACTATAAGCTCAGGCGCATGGACGGAACCAAGGTCAAAACGCCCATCAACAGTAAATGGATGAAAAAATTCCATGCCTAAGCCCCTCAATGTATAAACATTTGCTTCAAGCAATAAAAGTAAGTTATCAAAAGTGATGTGAATCTACAAAAGGTCTCAGGTTAGCCAAAGGCTCCTGGTCGACTGACAAATCTACAAAAGGTCTCCGGTCAGCCAAAGGCGCCTGATCGATTGACAAATCTACAAAAGATCTCGGGTCAGCCAAAGGCGCCTGATCGACTGGAAAATCTACAATAGGTCTCGGGTCCGCCAAAGGCGCCTGATCGACTGGAAAATCTACAAAAGTTCTCAGGTCAGCCAAAGGCGCCTTATCGACTGAAAAATCTAAGAAGAGAATGCTAAGGCCAATCCAGAAGAGGGGGAGAATAGGAGCGTTTCACTAACGCCCACCCCACCCAACACCTCTTCAATAAAAAGAGGGGGTGGGGGTGGGAGTATCCGCGTTTCACTATCTCTCACCACAACCAACACCTTCCAATAAAAATAGAGGGGGGAGTAGGTGCGTTTCACTAACGCCCACCCCACCCAACACCCTTTCAACAAAAAAAGGGGGGAGTAGGCGCGTTTCACTAACGCCCACTCCACCCAACACCTCTTCAAAAAAAAGAGGGAGGAGTAGGCGCGTTTCACTAACGCCCACCCCACCCAACACCTCTTCAATAAAAACAGGGGGGGGGGGGAGTAGGCGCGTTTCACTAACACCCACCCACCCAACACCTCTTCAATAAAAAGAGGGGGAAGTAGGCGCGTTTCACTAACGCCCACCCCACCCAACACCCTTTCAACAAAAATAGGGGGAGTAGGCGCTTTTCACTAACGCCAACCCCACCAACACCCTTTCAACAAAAATAGGGGGAGTAGGCGCGTTCCACTAACGCCCACCCCACCCAACAACCTTTCAACGAAAAGAGAGGGGGAGTAGGCGAGTTCCACTAACGCGCACCCCAACCAACACCTCTTCAATAAGAAGAGGGGGGAGTAGGCGCGTTTCAATAACACCCTACTCCCCCGTTTCCATAAAGAGAAGAGGAAATATGTGTGTTTTACTAGGGCGTTAACCCTCTTTTATCAGCGGTAACCCCCTCATAAAACAGGGAGGGAGTACGCGTGCCCTTCTCACAAAAAAATAAAATAACAGAGAAATATGAGAGAGAGGGAGTAATCACATTTAAAAAGAAAAGAGAGAGAGGAGAGAAAGGGAATAGAACAACCCTCCAACTTAAAAAGCAAAAACTATTCATACTGATTCAGAACAAACATTAAAGGGAAACCAAGCGTCAAAATGAAAAGACAACCCTACAGAGGGACACACAACCTAATCAGCCATTAATGCCCGATAACGAGAAATATCCGCATCCAAAGCTTCCACCATCAAATGTCCGGCATCACACTGGGCAGTATCCAAGCGAAGATCCTGATCATCTTCACGCACTAAATGATAGATGTCTTGAATAACTTCACCCTCAGCCCCGGCTTCACGAGTAAGCGAAAGAGTGTCCTGATGGTCATCGTACTCTTTTCGAGCGTTATCTTGACGAATTAGCCGAGGCTTCCATAACAAACCCGCTTCCTCTTTTAAGACTAATAAGCGCGCCAACTCATCCTAAAGATAGGGGTGAGGTACGAGCATAGACGCGACCGCCAAGGTCGGTGTATGCCCAAGAAGCGGTAAGGCTATCTGATTGTAAATCCAGAGATGCCAATCGGAAATGACGCGATCTATAGTAGCCATCAGCATCCCAGAATCTGCGAATAATTGATTGGGCGCATCACGAGCGGTAGTAGCCTCGTTCAGCGCTCGCTGGATGTCCAATGACACGTGACCTGATGGTTCAGCTTGTCGAGCAGTCTGATACGCCTCATGTTGTAACCTAAAGTTCTCACGCTTGGCATCTCTATTTACCTTCATCTTCTTTCGAAGTTCCTCGATTTCAGACTTCACAAACAGAGTCGCTTCAACTCACAGCGCCTGAATCTCGTCGAAACCAACATGGGAACAGGCGCCAAAGATAACACATACCCATGAAGAGAGTTGGCCATGAAGGCAATACGATTGACTAAGAGAAGAAAAAAATGAAATTAAAAAGAAACTAGTAAGCACATTAGGGAGAAGAACTGTATATAAATGTAAATGGCGTGACTCACGATGTAGTTACCATCCATACCCCCTTTTCTCTCTTTACACGTGGAGATACATGTCGATCCACATTGACCATGAAGTACAGGAGATTATGCCCCCCCAGGAAGCACTGAGGTATTTCCTAGAGGGAAGTCAAACTTGAAACGAGTCTGAGGACTCAGAGATCAAAGACCAGCAGGGAAACACCCACAACACAAGAAGGGTAGGGAAAGTAGCAACATGGAAGAGAAGCACATAAACAAGCAATAAATAGTACTAACATCAAAAAGAAGTCCACAAGAGACAGAATCCCAAAACTAGTGCACGAAAGAAAAAGCTAGCAAAATAAGTCGCCGACACGCAGCATTAACCGATTATTAGCTCACGACAATGGGAAATGTCCATATCCACGACTTCCGCCATTAAATGCCCCTCATCACACTGAATGACAGCCTGAGATAATTCCCAGTTAGCGTCGCTTATCAATCTGCGGATGTCCCGCATAACTTTTCCCTTACCTCTTGAATTACGAGCAAGCGCAAGGGTGATTTCATGTTCATCACACTCCCTACGTGCCTTGTCTAAACGAGTTCTCCTGAGAGACCACAGTACCTCCACCTCTGCTCTTAACACTAGTAGACGCGCGAGCTCATCTTTGGGATAGAGCAAGTTTACGAGCGTTGAGACAGCCGCTAAAGACAGAGTGTACCCCAGGAGCCGCAAAGTCACTTGATCAGAGGTACACGAACGACAATCAGCGATGACATGATCTATAGTTGATGTCATTAGTGAGGACTCCATGAGAAGTGAGTTGGCAGCATACCGAGCCGTGACAACATCATCTAAAACATGTTGAATGGTAGGTGTCATGTGTCCGGCCCTCTGAGCCGCCTGATGCACTTCATGACGTTCCGCAAACTGGACGCGCATGTAGTCCCTTTTCGCTAATCTGTGTTCACGAAGCGCCTCAACTTCGGCCTTAACTAACAACAGGCGCACCAGTTCCGCCTCTTTGAACATTGAAACCAGCGCAGGAATAAGCGCTAAGGTTAAAACATACCCATGAAGGAATGAGCCATTTAAGTAAAGTATCCTAGGGAAGAAGCAAAAATGGAAAATGAAGTGTTTGAGGCAGATAATCGAATGTAAGGAACACCATCTATATATAGAGGAAGTGTCATCATAAGTGACATAGCAACCGTCCCGCTGTTTGTGACGCGTGGAGATCGAAAGTAAAGGATGATTTGACTATCGGGTCATTTAACAATTGACCCAATAGTCAGGGGACTAATGTTGATACATGAAAAATATTACCCCTTTAGCCTGGTTAGTGTGCCCTCAAAGGGGAGGCAAGCGCAACATGGGACATGGGAACTAAAGCCTAAGTCCACCAAGAAACTGTCTATTAGATGGAAAGGACAAAGGAGGAATTAATAGGAAAGAATGAGGTTTTATTAGGGAAGGAATGACATTAATAGTAATTAAAGAAGTTTAGGACACATGGCATGATGTCATAAAAGGAAGGGGCTTTTGGAAAGTTTATATAAAGAAGGACAAAGTACAATGGAAAGAGAACTCTCTCTTACTATTCTTGGTAAAGTAAGGCCATTTGGCTAGCTAGGATGGGTAAAATCTCAAACATAAATTCACCCCTCAACAATGAAAATCAAAATCATGGTTGAGGATATTACTATGCAGACTTGGTTTTGTCTGGGAGTCTCTTTGTTTTCTTGTTGGTACAAGGTACAATCAGGAATTCAGAATTAGTTACGTTATCTATTAGCAAAGCTTTTTAAGATAATAGAGGTGAAAGCATGAAGCAGTTGGCCTCGTATTAATTGGTGTTTTTCTCTTGCACTGACCTTTACCAGTGATATTTAAAAGGGATATCCATTGGTGTTCCGGAAGAGTCATAAAATATGTAACTTCTCCACTCCCGTCATGCATGGTGAATGTGGGTTATTGTTTGGCGGTGTAATATTCATGTATTTCGTACATTAGTTGTAGAGATTAGTTCTAGAGAAATGGAGGTTAATGTGGTTTGCTAATACTCTGACTGACATAGTCCACATAAATAATCACATTATAATTGGGTAGTTAAAATTAAGTGATTGGTCCAAATATTGGGCGTTTGCCGAAGAGAAATTTATGGGCAGGTTTTCAGGGTATCACATTTAGTGGAAGAAATACTCGTGCAGAAGCACCATTTCGCATTTCTGAGAAATATATCCTGGTAATGAAGGAAGAACTTGCATAGAGACGTGCAATCTTTGCTTGAGGTTCCAAAAGCTAATAGTGCATCCAGATGTCTGGTTTTTCATCTGTATATACACACATATACATTGCTAAAAAGTTGTTAGTTAATATTTGGTGGATTTTCAGCCGTCTCTATTACATGTAAGTTATTTTATGAAAATCATTTTCAGTCCATTAATGAAAAAATTAGACATCCTCTAGGTGAACCCTACGTAGCAGAAGTATCTCGTTCACTATTGTCTATTGAAAAGGCTCTAAGCTTTAATATCATGTTAAAGTACAAAGACATGAAACCTCCTGGTCAGGTTAAACCAGAGATTACATTGTCCGGTAATTGTAGCCATTTTGGTACAGTGTGTAGAGAAATCCCGGCAAGTAGCTCTCTAAAATTGCAGGGTGTCAAATGCAATGTCTTTGTGTTCTGTCAGGTTATTAATCGTATGAACATAGAAAATTCCTACAAATGCCACCACCGTCATCAAAATCAAAAGACTACTCAAAATTATGACTTAGTGGAGGAGGAAGTAAATCAGCAAGTGGTGCAGATAAACAAGGTGGTGGTGTTATCATGGCCAGGAAGAGTTATGCAAATATTGAGGATTTAAAGGCTGTATCATCGCCGCACATTAGAGGAGGAGGTGGTGGCGCTAGTGTGGCGGAGAAGTTGTCACAGGTGGTGGAGTTCATAATAATAATAATTCTGTATACTTCTAGATTCTACCTGCCCTGGTTTCGGTGGAAATCTCTACTTTTATGTTTGATTTTTTTGAAATTGTGTGCGGATTTTGTATGCAGTGGTGGTGATAAATCTGGTTTGCTTCTGTGTAATAGTTGGAATTATCTTGCGTTAAATTTCTCAATTACAGTAACTACGATTATTAATGATATATAAATTCTTGATTGCTTTTGGATGATTATTGTTATGTTTTATGGTAGTTTGCCGTATTTTGGGTTCACCGGAAAAATGCAAAGTTTGGCTGCTGGAAGCGCAAAAATGCACAATCTTGAGTTATCGTCGGAGGAATTGGCAAGCCATTACACCAGCCATTTACAGCCGTCGAGATGTGAATTCTTGTTACGGGGAAGAGGTTTACTGAAGTTACTGTTCGTCTTTATTGGGCCTGGACTGTTTGGTGGGGTTTGCTCCTAACTTACGGGCCAGATAGATAATATCCGGCCCGCGTAACGATGGTCTTACCAAATTTTAGCACGTCCGAAACTCTATTTGCCCCTAGTTTCTTTTCCTTTTTTAGACAAAATTTGCAAAATAATAATCCCACGTCGGTAATTCCGGGTTTGTTAGTCAATTGTATAAGGAAAAATCATCGGACTTACTATCACCAATTGTTAAGGCTTGGAAAACTCGATCACTCTTGTAAGCCATCAAACAATCCATGTCGTCCATGGGGCTAACCCCCACTGGCATCCACGCTTTGGATGCTTACTCTTGCCGGTCTGAGCCCATCCATGGGGCTTACCCCCACTGGCATCCACGCTTGGATGCTTGGCTCCGGGTGCCTTACTCCAGTAATCCAGTAACACCAATCATGCCAATTGGTTTTTGTTTTTCCTCCTAAACTTTTGGAGGAATTTTAATAATATACATATAATTCAGTTGTTGAATGAAGAAAATGAAATTCAAAGCCAGGAGTACTTTATTCTTGCTTATAACCCATTCGAATGCCACCAGGAACCATGGCAGACACATCCCCAGGAACAGTGTTCTAGATTTGAGAACTTGTTATTGATAAGCCTTGTATTCTGGGTGTTGCTTATGCAGCTCCAAGAAAAACGACAAATCTAGTCCTGCAAATCTCAGAAGTACAAATATTTGCAACATCAGTGAATGTTGACATTATAACCAAAATTGGTGACCGGGTAAATCAGCGAGCCAAGGTAAAAACTCTAGAGTAACACATGAGGTACACGGAACAAATGTCTTCTTTTCTACAGGACAATGCTCTAAGGTGATACTAATGTGTGTGCGTGTGTGTGCATCCACCTTTTGAACAAATAGTAACATTCAAATATGGAAAATACAGACGGCTTAAATTCATGTTCATCCACTAGAACGAGAAGGATGAATAAAGGAAAACAAAGGACATGCTGCCATGATGAATAATCTAAAGAAGAGTCAGATCAGTATGCAAACCTGTTTCAGAGCAACTGCTAATTATTCCAGTAATTATGGTATTGAGTGGACCTCCTTGAAGACTAGGAAAGACAGCTCGATTAACTTTGTCTTCATAGTCATACATGACTTTCAAGACAGAATGAAATATTAGATGTGAAATCTCCATTGGAAATCAAAAGCACACATAAACACCTAAAAGGATATAAAAGCAAGTACAACTAGGGTTCCTAATGATAAAAATTTGCCTTCTCTGATTAAAACCGACCTCTTTGCGTTGTTTGTTGACTTCCTTCAACCCCTTTCCGTAAAAAATCATCGCTCCACGTGGTCGACCAAGGGATTTATCAATTTATGTGCTGTAGCGGTCACCACATCGGATAACTCAGATGGAGATGAGATGACCCAGCAGCAACAAGCCCACTGATGTGAGCGATATCTGCCAACGATATATCTTTTTGCTTGCTGCACACCTACAAATACGTGATAAAATTATTTTCCAGTTGGTAGGCAGACCCGTATATGCATATTCTATCCTATCAATAGGTTGAGAATATAATGAGTGAGATGGCAATGTTCAGTGAAATAATACCACTGCGGACTAGAGGGTATTAGCAACTGGCAATGATTTCACATTGCCCAAGTCCAAAGATGCCAAAGAAAACTCAAACTAAAAAAAGAAGGTCAACTAAGTTTCGCTGTACTTAATGTAGTTTAATCAACAAGACGAGTATGGGAAAATATATGAATTAGCGGATGTAGCCTAATCCTAGAGAAGCAACAAACAAGTATAGGATAGAGCAGATTAGTAGTACATTTGATCCTTCCATCATCAAATTCCAGCGTGCATCTTGCATCCGACCATTGGCATTGCAAGTTCCTCTACTTTTTTTTCCAAAACAGCACCTCTTTTCTTCTTCCAAATCTTCTGCTGAAGTTCGTACCTATATTGCATTCTTGTTCTGACTAAAGTAATTCCTGTCAGTCACAAACAACAAAATGTAACTGCACATTCACTAGATCACTACAGTTTCTTCCTACTATTTCACAGCACTATCTCTTGACATTATCTCAAAACTAATGTCCCACCCATCACCACCGCAGTTGCCACTAGCTTATATCTCCAGTTGTCACTAACTTATATCTCCGACGTATATTCTCAATGAACAGCATCATCCACAAACACAAACTCCACAGAATCGTACAAAATCTCTACCATCCTCAACACCAACTCGGATGAATTGAAGATGAGTTGAATTTTCAAAAGACATGTAGAAGATGATTTGAAAGAGATCAAGGAAATCTAGGGTTCCCTTTTTAGTTCTCCCATTTGCTGTTCCATCAAGAGGAATTTGAAAGGAAAAAATGAAAAAAACTGAAAAATTCGAGTCAGATATATATCTGGCTTAATACGAGTAAGATATAAATTTCGAGTCAGCCAGAAAACAAATGGTTATGGTCTTGATTTGCAAATTTTTCTTACGGCTGCAAGTCTGTTTGCTAAATTTAATGGGCCTGGCCTGCTTGGCGGTGGTCTTAATATTAAATATGAACCATAATATTGGACATACCAAAATCTTTCAAGGCATACTGAATGAAGACAAAAAAGGTTGTTGAATAGCAAAATCAGATAATCCCTTAACCCAATTTTTTTTTAATGGCAAATCTGCCCTTTACGTATTAGTGTTAATAATCTTGATTAGTGATTAAATATTTTGTTTAGATATTAAGATAATTTTCAGAATTATAAGAGTTGTTTAGATGAAAAATATGAGGAAAAAAAAATCAAAGTTTTGGTTTGGTTAAGAAGGAGAGAAAGAGAAGGAGAAAGTGAGAAAATTATAATTCTTGATTCAATGGAGGATGAGGAGGGTCATATATCATCTAAAAAACCTAGGAAAATACACATCAACTACACCAATGATTCCCAAATGGCTGATTTCTTAGATTATGAATCATGGTTCGGCGAAACAGGTTGAGGTTCGGATCACATCCATGAGCCGAATCTACCAATTGATGAACGGTTCGGCTTACTGAATCTGTTTACTGAATGCGCCGAACCTATAATTTCCAATTCCCACCCTTTTGCTAGACACTAGTTCGGCTTATATGAAAGTTTCATAGTAAGCCGAACAACATCCTGAATAGCCCGGAATAGAATCATTACTAATTCGGCTTACATATCCAAATTAGTATGTGCCGAACATAATTTTTTAATTTCTGGGTTGAAATATTGTTACTGGTTCGGCACATATGGAGAATATCGTATCAGCCGAAACCTCTTATGTTCAAGGTTCGGCACATAATATGATTATCGTCTGAGCCGAACATGAATTTGTTAATTTTTGGGTTAAAATATTGTTCGCGGTTCGGCACATATTGAGGATATCGTATAAGCCGAAACCTGTAAATGTTCATAGTTCGGCACATAATGTGATTATCGAATGCGCCGAACCTGAAGGACAAATGATTCGGCGTGTAACTAACATTAGAGGATAAGCCGAACTCTGTAAATTCGGCACATAACTGTTAAGCTATTCATTAAAACATGAAATTGACGGTGTCCATAACCCAATCCCAGCACCATTAAAAACAAAGTTCAACACCTTAAAGCAAAGGTGTTTGCAACACCATAAAAGTGTACTTAAAACTTAAGAAAAAGTGTACCATAAAAGTGTACATAAAAGGGCATTTAACCACGACCCCTCTTCTTAGTTCACGACCACCTCTTCTTCCACCTTGGTATTCATCTTCCGACGCATCATTACCGGGTTGGACGGTAGCACCAACTTGGCTTGTACCTTCACCAACTTGTCGAGACCTCTTAGTGGTAGGCCTTTGTTCGGGTTCCTCGGGTCCTTGTCCTTTGTTGATGATTGCATCCCACTTGTCGATGAGGTATTTTTGTTCTTCCACGGTCATTGTTGTTTTGCAACCAAGTTTGGCCTTCATTTTCTTCAACATCTCCCTACCCGCGGCAACCTATTTTTCATTTGAGAACAACTTATAACCATGAGGTTGAAGAAATTTTTACCATAACTAATATATGAAAACAGTATAAAGTGAAGTCATTCTTACCATAACCTTGAAAGCCTTGAATACATCTTCGGAAGTAGACTTGTTGGTGATCTTGATTGGCCTCGCCTTCCCCTTATCAGATATCTTTTGCCTTTTCTTATTGATAATGAAGGATGAGAAATTTGGTTATACCAATCCATATAGCCCAGATCCTCTTCACATGGATCATCAAGTAAAGGTGTTAACTTGGACTTCTTGATTATCAAAAACTTCTTGATTATCATAAACTTCTTCATCTTCAGCTATTCCTTCTTCTTGTCTTTCAATTCTTACTTGTCTTTCAATTTTTACTTCTTCTAAAGTTCCTCCTCTACCTCCCGCTCCCAATTTTTTCTTACCTCCTCCTCTAGGATCGGGAGTTTTAGAAGTAGAAGGTGTTATCTCCATCTTCTTCCTCTTTGTAGCTGCATTGGTCCTGACACAAGTATGAAAGTTATAAGACTAATTCGAACAACAAAGAGATTTGGAAAGCCAAAAACTTGTAAGAAAATAAGAAGGCTCGGCTTACCCGAAATAACACATATGAGCCGAATCATGTCTTGAAATTTTTATTAGCTTACACAGAGAGTGGATCGGCTCATACCACAAAACAATTATAAGCCGATCCCATATATTCGGCTCACAACCGATACCGCCGAATAAGCCGAATTTATGATTATGAACTCAAACATGTATTCGGCGCAACATGATATAATATAAATAAGCCGATCCTACACACTTGTAAAATTTATGAAATTTTAACAATAATATTCGGCGCAACACTAATACTATCGAATAAGCCAAATCTAGACTTATGAATCGAAACCTTTATTTGGCGCAAAACTAATACAACCATACAAGCCGATCCTAAGCACATGCAAAAATTCTGAAATTCAAACAACAATTATTCGGCACAAAATTAATACTACCATACAAGCCGATCCTACGCACATGCAAAATTATTAGTCGATCCTATATATTCGGCTCACAAACGATACCGTCGAATAAGCCGAATCTATGATTATGAACTCAAACATGTATTCGGCGCAACATGATATCATATAAATAAGCCGATCCTACACACTAGTAAAATTTATGAAATTTTAACAATGATATTCGGCGCAACCCTAATATTATCGAATAAGCCGAATCTAGACTTATGAATTCAAACATTTATTCGGCACAAAACTAGTACTACCATATGAGCCGATCCTATACACATGCAAAAATTCTGAAATTCAAACAACAATTATTCGGCACAAAACTAATACTACCATACAAGCCGATCCTACGCACATGCAAAATTATTAGCCGATCCTATATATTCGGCTCACAACCGATACCGTCGAATAAGCCGAATCTAGACTTATGAATTCAAACATTTATTCGGCACAAAACTAGTACTACCATATGAGCCGATCCTATACACACGCAAAAATTCTGAAATTCAAACAACAATTATTCGGCACAAAACTAATACTACCATACAAGCCGATCCTACGCACATGCAAAATTATTAGCCGATCCTATATATTCGGCTCACAACCGATACCGTCGAATAAACCGAATCTATGATTATGAACTCAAACATGTGTTCGGCGCAACATGATATCATATAAATAAGCCGATCCTACACACTAGTAAAATTTATGAAATTTTAACAATGATATTCGGCGCAACCCTAATACTATCGAATAAGCCGAATCTAGACTTATGAATTCAAACATTTATTCGGCACAAAACTAGTACTACCATATGAGCCGATCCTATACACATGCAAAAATTCAGAAAATTCAAACAACAATTATTCGGCACAAAACTAATACTACCATACAAGCCGATCCTACGCACATGCAAAATTTCTGAAATTCACAAAACATATTCGGCACAAAACTAACACCATCGAATAAGCCGATCCTAAGTATAAGTCTCTGTGTCACCAAGTTCGGCTCAAAACGGATTTCAGATATACGCCGAGCCGTTCAAATGCACTTTCAGGGTTCAGTTTCAAGAACAGCTCGACGCACATCTAAGATTTGTTTTGCGCCGAACCATACCATGTAACCGCCGCAGAAACATGATTTTGACGAATTAAATCAATCAAACCAATCAAAAACATCAAATACGAGATGGGTTTGTAAGACTAACCTTCTTATTCTCATTTGTGGAGTTGGTTCTTCTTCAATCTCTTCTTCCGGTTGATTTTGTGGTTGATTTTGAGTTTCTTCTTCACTCTCTAAATCTTCTTCTTCTTCAATGGGTTGTTCAATCGCTCGATTAGAACGAGATACTGGCTTACGGCGAACCATTATATAGATGAGTTTAATCGTCGACTAAATTTTCACGAATCGACGATTAAATTTCCGCGATGATACGATGAAAAAAAAAGGAAGAAGAAGGGTTCGGCTGTTGTGGAGGAGGAAGAAGAAGGGGTTAGGGATATGAAACTGATTTTGGTTTATTGATTATAGGTTTTTGTATTAGGGATAGGGATAGATTAGTAGTAATTTAGAGAATTTAAGGGCATATAGGTAATTGAACCACCCCATAGGGTACCCCTTATAAGGTCACCCAAGTTAGGACTAGTCCTTTGTATGCCTTGAAAGTTTTAGGCATGCCCAAAATTAGTGTTCTTAAATATGGCCCTGGTTTCCTTTCCTTTTTGGAAAATTTGCTATTTGGTCCTAAGCCCATGTAGTTATTTATAGTAGGGTCCTACTAGAATTTTCTTTTATCCGAAGGTCCAAAATTAATTAAAACATGGAAATGGCCATAATACCCTCGACTACCAAACATGTGTGTCTACATGCTCATTATATTGAGTACATATCTGCTACACTGTTTACAAATTCGAGTACATATCTGCTACACTGCTTACATAATTTGAGTACATATCTACTACACTGCTTACATAATTTGGGTACATATCTGCTACACTGCTTGCAGGTTAAATTTCATTATTTGCGTAAGTTTATCACTTATTTTAGTTGTTTTTTACAATATAATTCAGCAATACATATATGATGTACTTAAAAGAAACGGGTTAAAATGAAATTTTTCACTACATATATGTAAAAATTCATATACTACAAAAAACAGGATCTCTCTAGTGTTCCACTCCCATTGGACCGCGTCCTCCCAAAGCGCCAACACTCTTCTTAACAGTAGACATATTGAACCTGTAAATGTGACCAAAATGTAACAATTAAAACACAACAACAATCCATATATGAATAATAGATAAAAATGAACAATACAAGTAATATGTCAAACATCAAAATTAATATTACCTAACGATGGTTCAATTTTATTTCGGTATTCCATATATGCATTGCCAAAATCATAAGAATTAACTGACTAAAATCTATGTATAAAACAGATTCAAAAAGCAGTTTTCAGTATTTAATATATGTACTGTTAATTCACTATATAAAACAACTCCATGGCAAAAAAAATAACAGAATCGAGATAGTCTTATTTTAGTATCGCATATATGTACTTGTGGATGAAACAACAACAAGTGATAAAACTAAGAATAAAACATAACCAAAAGCAGTTCGTATAAGTATGCCACATATGTACTGCTGATTCATGAACTAAAAAACAACTACATGCAATGAATCTATCAAAAAAACAGAATCGAGAAAATCTTATTTGAGTATCGAAGATATGTACTTATGGATCAAACAACAAGTGATAAAACTAAGAATAAAATAGAATCAAAAGTAGTTTGTATTAGTATGCAACATATGTACTGATGGATAATACCCCTGAAACAACAAATAAGTATGATTTTGAGAAAATAAAGAACGGAAATAAGTTAAAACCATCGTAATCTAACCAAAAAATCGAATAATTACGATCAAGATTCATAAAAACAATACATCATATACGTACTGATGTTTAATACACAAGCAAAAGCTGAAACCAAACATATAGAAGCATTGTAAACACAGAAAAATCGGTACGTCATATACGTACTGATGGTTAATACACAAAACCAAACTGAAACCAAACCAAAAGCCACCAAAATGAAACTAAAATACCAGATCTACAAACGAAACAAACGTAAAACATGATTTTATAACTAGATCTGGACTATTTTCATCAAAAACCACCAGTACATAATATACGTATTGATGATTAATACACAAAAACAAACTAAAAACAAACCAAAGACCAACAAAATGGAATTAAAACATCAGATCTACTAATGAAATGAACATAAAACATGACTTTCTATCTAGATCTGAAGGATTTTTACCAAAATTGAAGTAAAAAATTAACGAATCAAGCATGAAGATCGTAAATACAAAAAAAAAAAAAAAAACGAATTAAATTCCTCTTTTCGGAACCCTAAAATCTGAATTTTGAATTTTTCTCCATGAAATCAAGAGATTTGGATCTCAGATTAAGATAAAATCAAGAAGAAACTTAAAATAATTAAAGATCAATATAGGTAAATCAACTTACAAGATACCTCAGGAGATCTTCATAGCCGGAGCTCTTCACCAAAGCACATATGAGAAAATGAAGAAGAAAAAGAATAGATCGAGAAAATGAAGAAAAAATGGATTTGGTTACTGCTTTTATATACTTAAGGGTGTTTTCGATATTTAAAAATACGTCCTCATATGTTCCACACGTGTACATGACCAGGGGATAAAGTTTTAGGTCCAATTTTGTTGTTTTCTTTTTATTATGGACCTCCAATTACTGGGTTTTAGTGGGTGGACCTGCCACTAACTAAGACCACTGTAATAGTACCTATTGGTAATTCCTACTTCCTTTTTTAGACACAATTAACAAAATTAATAGTCCCACATCCGTAATTGCAGCTCTGTAAATATAGTTTATAAGGAAAAAAATTTGGGACATAAGATCAGCCAATTGGTAAGGCTTGGAAAGCTTGGTTACTCTTGGAAACACTTAACCCTAAGTCTGGGCCATCTTCTGATAATACGCATCTCGTCCCATCCTCTGATAATATGCATCTCGTCCCTGGGGCACTCATATACGGGACTAACCCTCACCGGCCTCCACACTTTGAATGCCACCTCAAGATGGCTCAGGGTGCCTAACTATCCAGTAATCCGGGCAACACCAATCTTACCAATTGGTTTTTGTTTTTCCTCACATGATCAGGGTGCCTAACTATCCAGTAATCCGAGCAGGGTTTCCTGAATCACAACATAGACGAAGAATTTCATTAAGCCAGATTTTTGCAGTTTACCTAATTATAAGTCATTACTCGATACCATGTACTCTAAATTTCAAGGATATGTTTACCAATTCAAACGCCACCAGGAACCATGGTAGTCACATCCCCCAGGAACAGTGGTCTTGTTAGCAGCTGAATATCCATTACTTTCTCAACTCTTGAGCCATCAATACCCCCGCAGAATATAAGACATAAAGAAGAAACTCATGAGCATCTACTTCCATCAAGCTGTTGGACATGCTACATAATATTGACAAGACATAACCATAGAGTACAAACTTTCATTCTATTGTATTCCACGGAACAGGGTACTAGACAGCAATGTTCATTCAGAATTTCGAGGAATTAAAGTGGAACGTTATTCCTACTAACCTTGTTTTTCAGATTGACCAAGACTAGTAGATGGTTCTCAGTACCACCGGAAACAAGGTCATATCCCAATGCGTTCAAGGTCTTCAAGAATTAACATGTCATAACATAAGAAAATAAACGTTAAGAGAGAGCATGGTGCGTATTAGTTTTTAATTTTAAAGGAATATAACCATGTAAAAGCCTTACTTCCACAAACTGTGAGCAATTTTTGAGAACATGTTCTTGATAAGCCTTGTACTCCAGGGTAATTGCCTGCATCATATAATTTAATCTACATGACTTATGCTTACACAGCTCCAAGAAAACACTTAAATATCAACGAAATCAACAAATCTAGTCCAGTGAATCTCAAAAGTACAAATATTTACAACATCAATGAATGTTGACATTATAAACCAAAATGTTGACCGGGTAAGTCAACCAAGGTAGAAACTGTAAAGTAACACATAAAATACACGGAATGAATGTCTTTTTTCTACAGGACAATGCTTTAAGGAGATGCTAATGTGTGTTTGTGTTCATCTACCTTTTGAAGAAATAGTGACATTCAATATGGAAAACATAGACGGCTTAAATTCATGTTCATCCACTAGAACGAGGAAGGACAAAAAATAGAAAACAAAGGACAGGCTGCCATGATAAATATAAATATCCAATTATCTAAAGAAGAGTCAGATCAGTATGCAAACCTGTTTCAGTGCAACTGCTAATTAATCCAGTAATTGTGTGATTCTGCGGACCTCCTTGAAGACCAGGAAAGACGGCCCGATTAATTTTGTCTTCATAGTCATACATGACCTTCAAGACAGAATGAAATATTAGATGGCAAGGTTCAATGAAATGATATCACTGAGGACTAGAGAGTATTAGCAACTGGCAATGAAATCTTCTTATCAAGAAAACTCCAAACTGGGAAGAAGAAAAAAAGGTTAACTGAGTTTGGCTGTACTTAATGTAGTTTACCTGGTGAATGCGTGCACAATCATAGAAGCGTGAATAAGCACTTGCACCAGCAACTATCAGATTTGGCCTGAAAAGTGTAGCGTATTCTCCAACTGGTAATGGAAATTAATTATTAAGTTCAGGTTATTTTCTGCGGAAATAGGTACTCCTATGCTTGTGAACTTGTGTTACAGTCAATAATTAAATTCGAACAAGCTGAGCAACAGCAAACAGCTTTCAAAACTTAGTACCTTATCATAATCAATGTAACCAGGCTGCATTTGTGACTTTATGTTGGTGATAAATTATGTCTTTGACCCTTGATGCAATGACAAAGACAAACTTTTAGTTTGTGGAAAGCCAATCATCTAAAAAATTTATGCAGGTTGAAGATGACAGTATCACCAAGAAGGCAATTGGCAAAGTTCAGGAGATGATGTATGGATTATACTCTATTTTGAAGGTGAAACACATTTAAGCATCTTCGGCGGACACGTCAATAAGACCTTTCCACGATTGTTCTTACACGACCAGTTATAATAACAATATGACAAGATTGTAACCAAACTACAATGCTCCAGAGCATCCAGGTCTAATGAAAAACTAAAATAACTATCATGTAACCAAGAGGTGCTTTCATCATGGTAATAACAATTTTCTTTGCATTTCAGTTTCTGGAATAAATGATGATAAATAGAATGAAACAAGGTTAATTTTTCATTTATATCATGTAAACAAGGTTATTTGGGTCTACCTCATTCTTCATGGTTGGTGATTCTTTTGCTGCTCCCCAAGCACTATTTATCAACAAGATCAATGAGGAATCAAGCTCTCTTTTTCTTTTCCTAAACTTTTGATCTTCTCACATGCCGCATCTAGCGATGGAGAATTGAGTATATCGTCAAATATAGCTTGAAGCAGCACAGATTGCAAAGAGGCATCTAGCTCCTGGCCTGGATATTGCTGTACATACAAGATAAATTTGCCATAAGCTCGCATAGAGTTGGCAAAATTACAGCCTAGCATAATTTGAATTTCACAAAAGAAAAATAAGTAATGCAAACCAGATTCCTAATTCCTTAGTTAAAAAGGTGCTCCAAGAGTTCACTAGGGATTAAAATACCTTCTTGCTTACTAAATTTTCTGAAACGTTCAGTAAGCCTGTAAACATGACTTGCTAGTTCTGCTTGCCTCTGAACACGTTAGTCAAATTCCCCTTGCAGCTGTGCTAACCGAAGTTTAACATAAAATAGTTCACAACAACATTACGTCATACTGGGTTTCATAAGATATTGATGCTACAAGCTCTAACATGTTGGTACCAAGTACAAGCTTGTTAATTATTTTCAAAAGCTCAACTAGAGCATGAATGCATCATGTTCATTATTTCCCAACTGAAACAGCTTACCAAGAGTTCTTTTCGGTACAATCTCTCTTGCTCACTTCATCTTACTATCACTTATTTCTGATTAAGAACCAATTAATCAATGTTTAGCAGAACAATCAACGAGAACATATAGGTTTCTTAAGGTGCCATGTGCACATGCTCCAAGACTTTTGTACCAATTACAAGATTGTTAAGTACCTCCACAAGCTCAACTAGAGTATGAATGCGTATATGTCCATAAAACCATTCAAACAGTAAAATTTAAGTGAGCAATGTTAATTGTTTGGTTAACGTCCCGTTCCCGTTCATCCAAGCTATCATAAGTCTCCGACAGTAGAGTAAGATATGGAAAAACTCCTCTTACGCCGCTTAGCCACAACTGCATTGATATCTGCTGGGCTTTGCTCTATCTCTTTGAGTAGCTTACTATGTCTTTCTATCTCATCATCAATCTACAATTCGAAACCACAATACATTCAATTCCTCAAGAAACCAAACAAAATCACACAAACCAATGCAAACATACATTGCTTGTAGAATTTCTCACTGTACTTTCTCCATAGACTCCATTCCTCTCTAAACAACAACAACTTCCTCCATGCTTCAAAAAAAAAACAAAGAACTTCCTCCAATCTTTAGTTTGTGGTTCCTCTTTGAAGAAAACATCAATATTCTTATCACAGAATTGAGTAATTGTATACCCTTCAGCTACTTCTACCTCACTTTGTTCAATTTCAACAGTATTCACATGAGTAGGACCTGAAGAATACACAATCAAACGAGTATGACGCAGTGAGTTCAACCGTCCGAGTTTGGTAAAACCTCGACTGAAACTAAAAATTAAAGGAGTGGGGTTACTCAAATTTTTTTTTGAGATGTTGATTTTGGTGGGCAATTTGGTGCAAATTTCAGAGATTTCTCAATGGAAGGAGAAGTGATTAGAGTAGAGAATAGATGGTTCGGTGGATATTGAGAAATCTAAGACTGTGGAATGATAACTCATGGCTCTTAAGGGGAGCTTTGAACAGAGAGGGTTTTAGACAGTGAGATAATGAAGAAAAGAATGATTTATTTGTGATATTGTGTAACGAACTCATATTAGATTCGATAGTTTAAATTTTAAGCCGTTCGATTGTCTTAAGAATGTTATCATAAAAGGGTGATGTTCACCCAGTGGACCCAAAATATATGGGCTTGGGCTCAAGGGAAAATGTAAACCTATAGTTTAGCAGTGAACAATTTTTTCGGGGAGCAGCCAATTTTTGATAGGACCCTTAAATGACCATTAGACCATCTATCCTTTGATTAGAAGACGTGTCCTAACTTTTTATAAATGACTAAGTTATCCCTGATTTAAACTAATCTAATCTATTCCAGAACTCAACTAGCCTCATCTACCTTTATATATAAACCTATTAATAAAAGTCTAAGAAAAACTCTGTCTTGTGTGATAAGGTAAACACTCAACAGAAACAACAGGTGTCAGAGAAACTGAAGTAGAAGCATCAGAAAAATCATCTGAAACAACAAAGGATAAGACAATAGAACTAATTCCAGGTGCAGTAGAAGTTGTGGGTGCAGTAGTTCCCAGCAACTGATGAAGTAAGAAGTAAATGCTGGAGCACAAAGACCTTTGGTAAACAAATCAGCCAACTGATTTTTGAAGCAATATGCCGAACCCTTAGAAAGCCACTTGTGATCAATGGATTTTTATGTGCTTTACCCTGGAGTGAGGAACATGATTAGCAGACATACAGATAGCACTAGTATTATCACAATACACAGTAATAGGTTGAGCTAAAGGTATATGCAGTTCAGAGAACAAAGATGATGTTAGAGCATTGCTCGGTCGAACTCGCATGCGTTGCTATCTCAAGCATGTTTGTCAATGTTAGTGATCAAAAATATAAGTCTTGATTTCTAGTATACTATAGCTAAGTCTCGTACTAGGATAGAAAGTGTAGTTGAGCTCAAGAACTCCATGGAGGATCATCATACAAGACGAAGAACTATTCAAGGAACTGGTGGAACTTCATCGACAAAAAGGTATGTGGAGACTTGAACTTATCTATCACTCAAAAGTCTATCTACTTTATCTCCTATCTTGAGACAAAAGTCGTTTTGCTATATAGACTTTGATTATACACATTTTGTATTTCGAGCCGAGTTTAACTCGCTTATCTATTTCTCGAAATATGTGTTTGTAAGCTTTCGCTTTAACCAAGTTCATCTTTACCTAGTGACGAAAAGTCATGTTATGTTTCAATCACTTTGAAAATTGCTCTGACGAAAAATGGTTTGTGAATAACAACTATATAACGTCACCTGAGAATGTTTCAATGATTGAAATGAGAGTTTAGATTATATAACCAATGATGGATATAAGCATTGTTGTGGAAACACATATATGTATAAGTACTTATTCCTTGAACCGAAGTTTGCGAACTTTGTTGATCAAGGAAACCAGAACAAGATCCGTAAACTAAGTCCGCGAACTGGCGGAAGTTCTCGACCCGAGAAAATCTGCTGGAGTTTGAGAACTCCTTCCGGGAACTTAAGTCCGCGAACTTGAGTTAGGTTATATCTAAAGACGATTGTTTGTGAACTCATTTTTATATAAACTAAGGAATGCTAATTGCAAACCATGGATATAAAGTTCATGAACCGATTCGAGTGAATCAAATCGTTTTTGCTTCGGTTGTGTCTTGTATAGTTGTTGATGGTGGTTGTTAGCTTAGGGTTAAAATCGTAAAACCGTATAACTGACATGACGTCACTATGACCATGGCATATTTATTGAATCTATCATCATGCCTACGTAAGAATTACAAGGGTACCTTTTTTTTATGTGTCATGTTCCACGGCAGAACCCTTACCATTGACCGACATCATCTATGCCAAACCCTAATTCTCATGCTACCGCGCCAAGGCATGCCAACCATGCCAGCCGCACCACTGTGCCAATGTAAAACCATGTCAGCCACATCTTCGCGCCAAGGCATGCCAACCATGCCAGCCGCACCACTGTGCCAATGGCAAACCATGCCAGCCACATCTCCGCGCCAAGGCATGCCAACCATGCCAGTCACATCTCCACGCCAAGGCATGCCAACCATGCCAGCCACATCTCTGCGCCAAGGCATGCCAACCATGCCAGCCGCACCACTGTGCCAATGGCAAACCATGCCAGCCACATCTCTGCGCCAAGGCATGCCAACCATGCCATCCGCACCATTGTGCCAATGGAAAACCATGCCAGCCACATCTCCGCGCCAAGGCATGCCAACCATGCCAGCCGCACCACTGTGCCAATGGCAAACCATGCCAGCAATATCTCTGTGCCAAGGCATGCAAACCATACCAGCCGCACCACTATGCCAATGGCAAACCATGCCAGCCACGTCTACCGCGCCAAGGCATGCCAACCGTGCTAGCCGCACCATGCGCCAATGGCATGCCAAACCCTTGGCCCCACCATTCCAAGCCAACCGCACCTAACCTTGGCCCCAACCATGCTAGCCGCACCATGCACCAATGGCATGCCAAACCCCTGGCCCCACCATGCCAAGCCAACCGCACCTTGCCTTGGCCCCACCATGCCAAGCCATCCGTACCAAACCCTTGGCCCTACTATGCCAAGCCATCCGCGCCAATTGCCTTGGCCCCACCATGCCGGCCTTCCCTATGCGGCTACCAAAACGAAGGCGTGCGACGATCAACTGCCACCCTTCCATCCTAGATGCAAATCCTAGCCGTCCAAGGTCGCCAAACAACGCATGGTAACCTTTGGCCCAAAACCCTAGTTTTGGCCACGCCAAACCGCGCCAAGGCATGCCATGCCACATGTGCCAATGGCATGCCAACCACCTTGCCGCGCCATACCTTGTCGTCCTTCCCTATGCGTCTACCAAAACGAAGGCATGCGACGATCAACGACCACCCTTCCATCCTAGATGAAAATCCTAGCCGTCCAAGGTCGCCAAACAATGCATGGTAACCTTTGGCCCAAAACCCTAATTTTGGCCACGCCAAACCGCGCCAAGGCATGCCATGCCACATGTGCCAATGGCATGCCAACCACCTTGCCGCGCCATACCATGCCAGCCTTCCCCATGCGGGTACCAAAACGAAGGCGTGCGACGATCAACGACCACCCCTCCATCCTGGATGCAAATCCTAGCCGTCCAAGGTCGCCAAACAACGCATGGTAACCTTTGGCCCAAAACCCTAGTTTTGGCTACGCCAAACCGCGACAAGGCATGCCATGCCACATGTGCCAATGACATGCCAACCACCTTGCCGCGACATACCATGCCGGCCTTTCCCATGCGGCTACCAAAACGAAGGCGTGCAACGATCAACGACCACCCTTCCATCCTAGATGCAAATCCTAGTCGTCCAAGGTCGCAAACAACGCATGGTAACCTTTGGCCCAAAATCCTAGTTTTGACCACACCAAACCGCGCCCAGGCATGCCATGCCACATGTGCCAATGACATGCCACTTCGACTTGTATAAGTATGCATTACATCCCCAGAAACAATATTACCGGTCACGTTACACATGTCTTCAATCGAAGACAAAGCTTCCTCCACACGCTTAACCAACGTAAATCGACTAGTAACCTTTTTGGTCGTGGCGATATGTCCGTCGCTTTCCCATATCTTGGTGTATAGCGCCGTATGTTTGGCTGGCACGCTAAATCCCCCGATCAACACATGATCCGGATAAGGAACCAGGTATGGAGGGTTGAAAGTGGCGCCCGCGTCTACATAAGCAACTGGTAAGGGAATCCTAACGACAATTGCACCTGCGGCCACTGGAGTACTCTCCATTGTCTGAGTCACAACGACGTTTTCATCTCGATCAACATCCATTTCAAGGTCGCCAGGTGCAGCTGCCTTAATTGGAGACAAAGCTGTATCACCACCAGTCTCCGTCTCAGGGCCATCTTCAGAAACGGTTTCCCCCTATGACATAACGGATTAGATATTTTCCAAAGAAAAAAAAAATGCGGGAGACTCACTGATTCGCTTTCAGACTGGCTAGAGGAAGATTCAACACTGCTGTCGGAAGAACTACTCTCACCATCACTGAAATCTGAGCTTTCATCCTTCTCGGGTTCCCCATCGCCACAAATAGGCTTAGCGCCGCCATCCTCCGTCTCGAGAAGCGATGTTTTCTGACTGCTTTCAAGTTTGGTAAAGGCGTTCGCGCTGCTGAGACCCTAGGCAAGATACAAATACGGATATTCAGGAAAGAAACAAGGATATACACGATCTAACTAAAGTCAAGAGGAAAATCACACGTACCCGCATATTGGACGAACTGAAAGTCGGTAGGGCTGTCGAAACTAACTGGGAACCATCTGCGGGGCTTTTAGATCTTCGCTCCTTCACTTGGGGACTATCTGCATTCGGGATAACGGATTTTTGCTTGGGAGAAGAAGGATCCCTCAGCAGTGGATACTTCGCTAAAACCGCAGGAGAAGGCTTACCGCGACGATTTTCTACCACATCATTCACGAATCCATGGAAAACGAGAAACTCATCCTGCCAAAATATGTTATATTTGGAGGTTTTTGATGGATTTCTTTCCGCATGCAAGAAAGGGAGACTTTTACCCGACACAAGAACAGTAGCATCGAGAACAGTTGGCAACGAGACTTCTGGAACAACCGGTTGACGAACAAGTGGGACCCCTTGGTCAAAACCCATATGCCGAGCCGCCCTATCGATATTGTAAGAGACTGCTTTGCAAGATACTCGAAAAAAAGATAGCACATAACCGGGCGTGCAGCTTCAGATGAACACCATCTCTCCAATACTCATATCCTCTTTATAAGAAGATAAAGACATGCTCGGAGCAGGAGCAAAGGTACTGATCTGAGTTATGGACGTATGCATCGGAGCCCATGGACGAAAATTGACCGTGTGCGAGTTGTCAAGGAATCCAACCAGGTTCGAACCAATCTTTGGGCGCCTATTCGACCAGCGCAGTATCCTAGAGCCACCCCAAGACTCGGGAAGTACGGCCAACGGTTTTGGATCATACCTTTCGAAGTGCTCCCACAGCCACGCTTGGAGAAAGGCGACATGAATATACGAATCCACTTTCACGTAACCATTTGAAGCGCACATGTCCGCGACCAGATGATCAAAGTGTGTGTACAGAGAACCAAGAAACAAGCCGCCAATAGGGAGAACGACACCTTTTGCCAATTTTATGGCATACTTGATAAGTTCCTGTCTTATCTCCTTCTTACCCGAGCCGTCATCAAAAATATCTCTGGATAACCAAAGAGCCAAGAACGCCGCGACACGAAGCGTACTATTCTTCTGATTCAATTGGGAAACCACTGAGACACCCACCATCCATAGAAGCACCTCGTCTCGTTTTCTTTCCGAACGAATCCTTTTGATTTAGCAACCAGAGCGGCGCGCATTTCTTCTTCATCTGCATACAATTTGACATCGAGGTTTCCTATTACAGGAAGGTTCAGCAACACATCCACGCTCTCTAAGGAGATAGTCATTTCACCCCACCTGCATATGACCATGTGAGTGTATGGACACCTTCTGTAAATAAAAGCAAACAAGCCTGGAATATCTTTCCTAATTTGAAGCACTGCGGAAGCCGCGGCAGCATCAATGATCTGCGCCTTGGTCCAACTGGCTTTTACACATTCCTGGCTCATCATGAATCGCATCCATTTCTCAAAGGGACGCAAAAAACTCACAGAGATTTTAAAGTCAATAGGAGAAGCATGCTATTCTTTCCTCTGAAGACAAAACCTTATTACACCTCCTGGCCGAACCGACCGAGACTCTCCTTCACTTTCCGGACCAGTCAGAAGAATCGACACATACTTGGGATGATTTCTCCTAATCATGGCGGATGTTGTAAAGAACTCATCATATATGTTTGTCTTGGAATTTCCAACATCTTTCGGTACGACAGAACTTTCTCAAATGACATCCTAACGAAAATTCTCTCACGCTACTTCCACCTTCGAAATAACTACAATAGAACAATACGAAGAGAAATTATTACGGAAAGTGCATGGAAATTATTTTATCAGACACAGGAGATCCATCCTGGATGCAAGCCAATTTGTTTCATAGTCATAATGCGCATAGGCAAATAAATGGGGACTGAGAGACCCTGCATCACCACCTCATGCCAAGACCATACCCTGCAGCGGGAAATTTGGGCCCGACCGAGGAGGCGCGCCCCACCACGGGAACCATACACACGATCACACCAGGAAAAAGGAGTAAACCCTAGAAGCTATGTTTTCGCGGGAAGGGAATGACAATTACCAGCTCATGCATGCCTACTTTGCACGGTAATTGAGGCGTACAACATCACTACGGTATTCACGCCTAAATGTTACTACAAGTTCGTGCAAAGCATACCTACGGCTAGGATTCATACCAACGCAGAAGGAAAACATTTCTACAAATTCATGAAAAGGTACGCCTACAGCTAGGGTTTGCACTAACACAAAAAAAAACACAAGAAAAACAAGTTAAAGAGGAAGTGTTGGAAGACATACATGGGATTCGCTCGTCCGCTTTACTGTTACCACACGACCAGAATAAAAAAAATATATAGGTGTGAAGTAAAAGGAGATGCCGACCCTCCTTTTATAAGCGTGATACTTGGGAGTTTGAATAAGGAAAGGACTTCCTATTTGAGTCAAGTAAGGAAAAGAGGAAACCGGGCCCGCGAAGACAAATCACCATGCCAAGTTCGTCCGTGCCATTGCCTTGGACCCACCACGCCAAGCTTTCCGCCATGCTTGCCTCGCCAGGACCGCGCCATGCCTTGGCCCCACATTCCAAGCCGTCCGTGCATGCTTTGCCTCACCAAACTGCTCCATTGCCTTGGCCCCACCATGCTAAGCCGTCCGCGCCATGACTTGCCGCACCAACACCGACAGCTCTCCAAGCCAGCGTCATGATGTTCCCTAACCCAGCCAAGGTGATGCATAGCTATACTAAGCCGACGATCTTCATCTCACCACTTCACGGTCTACACTACGAATATAACCTATGCAAGACCGCTAAACACGAGGATCATGGAATCTCCTTACCTCTCGAAAAGGTTAGTCGGACCTTCCTGACCATCTTTCCACGACTTGTCGTTTCGATTTTTTTCCTTGCCCGTCACCATCTTATGCTTACCAATGCTCATGTTCCGAGCTAAGCAAGGGATTTAATGTTGATGGTGGTTTTTAGCTTAGGGTTAAAATCGTAAAACCGTATAACTGACATGACGTCACTATGACCATTAGCACATTTATTGAATCGATCATCATGCCTACGTAAGAATTACCAGGGTACCTTTTTTTTATGTGTCATGTTCCATGGAAGAACCCTTAACATTGAACGACATCATCTATGCCAAACCCTAATTATCATGCTACCTCGCCAAGGCATGCCAACCATGCCAGCCGCACCACTTTGCCAATGGAAAACCATGCCAGCCACATCTCCGCGCCAAGGCATGCCAACCATGCCAGCTACACTACTGTGCCAATGGAAAACCATGCCAGCCACATCTCCGCGCCAAGGCATGCCAACCATGCCAGCCACAACTCCGCGCCAAGGCATGCCAACCATGCCAGACGCACCATTGTGCCAATGGCAAACCATGCCATCCACATCTCTGCGCCAAGGCATGCCAACCATTCCAGCCTCACCATTGTGCCAATGGTAAACCATGTCAGCCACATCTTCGCGCCAAGGCATGCCAACCATGCTAGCCGCACCACTGTGCCAATGGAAAACCATGCCAGCCACATCTTCGCACCAAGGCATGCCAACCATACCAGCCGCACCACTGTGCCAATGTCAAACCATGCCAGCCACATCTCCGCGCCAAGGCATGCCAACTATGCCAGCCGCACCACTGTGCCAATGGCAAACCATGCCAGCCACATCTGCGAGCCAAGGCATGCCAACCATGCCAGCCACGTCTACCACGCCAAGGCATGCCAACCATGCTAGACGCACCATGCACCAATGGCATGCCAAACCCTTGGCCCCACCATGCCAAGCCAACCGCACCTTACCTTGGCCCCAACCATGCTAGCCGCACCATGTACCAATGGCATGCCAAACCCTTGGCCCACCATGCCAAGCCAACTGCACCTTGCCTTGGACACACCATGCCAACCCGTCCGTACCAAACCCTTGGCCCCACTATGCCAAGCGATCCGCGCCATTGGCCTTGGCCCCACCATGTTGGCCTTCCCTATGCGGCTACCAAAACGAAGGCGTGCGACGATCAACGACCACCCTTCCATCCTAGATGCAAATCCTAGCCGTCCAAGGTCGCCAAACAACGCATGGTAACCTTTGGCTCAAAAACCTAGTTTTGGCCATGCCAAACCGCGCCAAGGCATGCCACGCCACATGTGCCAATGGCATTCCAACCACCTTGCCGCACCATACCATGTCGGCCTTCCCTATGTGGCTACAAAAACTAAGGCGTGCGACGATCAACGACCACCCTTCCATCCTAGGTGAAAATCCTATCCGTCCTAGGTCGCCAAACAATGCATGGTAACCTTTGGCCCAAAACCCTAGTTTTGGCCACGCTAAACCGCGCCAAGGCATGCCATGCCACATGTGCCAATGGCATGCCAACCACCTTGTCGCGCCATACCATGCCGGCCTTCCCTATATGGCTACCAAAACGAAGGCGTGCGACGATCAACGACCACCCTTCCATCCTAGATGCAAATCCTAGCCGTCCAAGGTCGCCAAACAATGCATGGTAACCTTTGACCCAAAACCCTAGTTTTGTCCATGCCAAGGCATGCCATGCCACATGTGCCAATGGCATGCCAACCACCTTGCCGCGCCATACCATGCCGGCCTTCCCCATGCGGTTACCAAAACGAAGGCGTGCGATGATCTACAACCACCCTTCCATCTTGGATGGAAATCCTAGCCGTCCAAGGTCGCCAAACAACGCAAGGTAACCTTCGGCCCAAAACCCTAGTTTTGTCCACGCCAAACCGCGCCAAGGCATGCCATGCCACATGTGCTAATGGCATGCCAACCACCTTGCTGTGCCATACCATGTCGGCCTTCCCCATGCGGCTACCAAAACGAAGGCGTGCGACGATCAACGACCACCCTTCCATCCTAGATGCAAATCCTAGCGTCTAAGGTCGCCAAACAACGCATGGTAACCTTTGGCCCAAAACCCTAGTTTTGGCCACGCCAAACCGCGCCAAGGCATGCCATGCCACATGTACCAATGGCATGCCAACCACCTTCCCGCGC
Organism: Papaver somniferum; assembly: GCF_003573695.1. NCBI lineage: Eukaryota > Viridiplantae > Streptophyta > Magnoliopsida > Ranunculales > Papaveraceae > Papaver > Papaver somniferum. The sequence continues at coordinate 31,707,867 of NC_039368.1, forward strand.
CATACCATCCCGGCATTCCATATGCGGCTACCAAAACGAAGTCCTGCAACAATCAACGGCCACTTTTTCATCTAAGATGCAAATATTAGCCGTACAAGGTTACCAGCTAATACATGGAAACCTTTGGCCCTAGTTTGGTCGCGCCTAAACAAAGCTAAAACTCTACTTTTGGCCGCGCCTAAACTGCGCCATATTAAAGACATACTGATTATACTTTCATGCCACTGGCTACCAAAAGAAAGGTTGCAATAATCAACCGCTACCTTCCTCTTAAGATGCAAAATCTCGACTGTTGGAGGTCACCACTGAGCCGACAAGTATCCCAAGATCAACTTTCCAGACAACAACAACATGCTACATGTTTTCCATGAAAACACTCGAGACATCAACACATGTCACAAACTGGGGGATGCTCATTGGGTATTGGTTTGGCGGTTTACAGCGTGCGGCGTACACTACGCTCGTTATAAGAAAGTGTCATAAGGATGAGGCGGTTAGTAAATACAGGGAGTAATGGTGAAACGCTTTCTTTTATGGAACATCAATTCCAAGCGTTACCGGTTACCACCTCCTCCCATTTACTCACCCGTTTTCCATTTCTTAATGAGTCCAGAGTACGTTTCACTTCGACTTGTATAAATAGGCATTACCTATTTCCACCGAACAACAAGTTAAGGTCAGAAGGATACAACACTCAGAAAACATTTGCTAGCTTTCCATCTGTTAGCTTCCCACTTTCTGATACAAGTCGTGAAATAACTACTCTTCCAGAATCAACTATTCTGGTCTCAACACTTTCTTCGCTTCCCTCCCCAAAACCAACCATTCTCCTCCACTTTGTGACCGAAGCAATTCTAGAACAACCATTTCTTGGTTTAGGCCGTATTTGTAAGATTCATCTCTCTAATCTAAAGTATTCTCTTGCAGTACATTGTTTAGGGTTTAAATTCGTTTCTCACCCACATACTCGAAATTACCAAAATCAGCAGAATCCTTTTTCACCCTCAAACAGTAGTTACATAAGATTTCCTTGTAATTGAACAACTCTCTAACTAGTTCATTTGAGTCACTTGAACTAGTTATGGTGAAGAAGAATATGGTTGATATGAAAATGCTCATATGGCTAACCATTTGGTTAACTATTGTGAACCAACAAATGTACATGTTTGGATAAGGTTATACAAACCTAGAAACGTGCATTTCATTTATGTGTAACAAGCTAAGTTTTCGATCTAACAGTTGAAATATATTAGCTTGAATCTAACCAGGTTTTCATCTAACGGGAATATTTAATGCTTTGTTAAGCTAACATTGATTCCAAACCTTGATTTAAAAGACTATATAAGGGAGACCTCTAGCAACTGGGAAACCTAATCCACACACCTTACTTGTGATACTAGTTGTGTAAGATAGAGTCGATTCTCCTTTAACCTTTGGTTTCTTCTTCTAAACCAGGTTATCGACTTAAAGTCTTCATTGGGATTGTGAAGCCATACCGATAATACTCTCATTTAGTTGTGTGATCTGATCTTGCTATTTTTATCGTACGAGTACAATCACAAAGATTGGCTTGAGATTGATATCTCCGATAGGCAAGATATAAAAGTAGTCACAAACATCTTCGTCTCATCGTTTGTGATTCCACAATATCTTCTTTCGCCGTCGATTAATATTATTGTGAGGTGATTGATAATACTAGGCTGTTCTTCGGGAATATAAGTCCGGGTTATCAATTGGTTCCTGTTCACCTTGATTTATCAAAAGACGGAACAAAAACTCTTGGGTATTTCTGTTGGAGACAGATTTATTCAATTCTATAGACTTTTCTGTGTGAGACAGATTTGTTTATCAAGTCTTCGACTTTGGGTCGTAGCAACTCTTAGTTGTGGGTGAGATCAGCTAAGGGAATCAAGTGCGTAGTATCCTGCTGGGATCAGAGACGTAGGAGCATAACTGTACCTTGAATCAGTGTGAGATTGATTGGGGTTCAACTACAGTCCAGACCGAAGTTAGTTTGTAGTAGGCTAGTGTCTGTAGCGACTTAATACAGTGTGTGTTCAATCTGGACTAGGTCCCGGGGTTTTTCTGCATTTGCAGTTTCCTCGTTAACAAAATTCTGGTGTATGTGTTATTCCGCATTATATTGTTTATCTTTATAATTGAAATATCACAGGTTGTGCGTTAGAATCAATCAATTGGAGATCCGACCTTTGGTTGTTGATTGAAATTGATTGATACTTGAACATTGGTCTTTGGTACCATTCAAGTTATCTCTCTAATATTTGATAAAAACTCGCAGATTTCTATTTGCTTGAGTATATATCAAATCGTGAGATTGAGATATTAAATCTTTGATATACTTTTATCTAGATTGAGTCTGACTGTCTAGTTGATTCTCTAGAAAGTATATTGGAAGTTGTCCATACAGATTGCTAAGCGAAATATTGGGTGTGGTTGTTGTACCCCCGCTTTTTCAGATGAGATCCACTCCAATTCTGCAGTAGCCACTGACAAGCATTTATATTATGCTTCAGTTGTTGATCTAGACACAATAGGTTGCTTTTTACCAGACCAGGAAATTAAAGATGATCCCATAAAAACTGCATAGCCACAAGTAAACCTTGTTGTATCAAGACAATTTCCCCAGTCTGAATCAGTATAAGCTGTTAAACACTCTATATCACCTTTCCTTAGTGTTACACCAATACCAATGGAGTCCTTTAAGTATCTAAGGATTCTCTTGACTAACAGCAGATGGACATCAGGGGGAGCATGCATAAACTGACTCACATAATTTACACCAAAATAAATATCAGGTCTTGTTAAGCATAAGTATTGAAGCATACCAACAATTGTCTTGTATTCAGAAGCTTTATATAGCAAAACTCCATCATGTATAGAAGCTCTTGGACCTTTATCTACAAGAATTCACTCTATTTTCCATCACTATTTGCACAATGACATATAATAGACAATTCCTGTAAACAAAAGTTCATCCTTTCTTACATCAATATTTGCATAATGACAGGGCATAACTTTTGTATTGTCAAAATTTCATTCTATCTTTTATCAATACTTTCATACCGACATATAATAGTAATAACTTTTGAACAAGTATGGGACAGTCAAGGTTCACGGATGTAAACAACATATCCCATAACAATTTGCAATATAAAAAACCATAAAGATTAGAAATTGCAAACATCATCTTCCAAATAACTTAGAATTTAAATAAATAAATCTAAAAACATTGATGATGAAAATGTTTGGAACTAGCTATGTGTAATCACAATAATGGATATTCCAAACCCTCCTTCTAAACAAAAATAAGAATAAAAATTCTCATAAGAAGTTTCCTAGACATTGAGACCTATGAAAAATTCTTTATCATCCCCGAACTCCTTGTCGTTAACAGCCATGGGAACATATGATTCATGAATATAGGAGTCAATTCCAACAAACCTTCTAGGCTGATGGCGTCGAACCAGGGCCTTCTGAATTTCAAGAGTCCTCATAACAATAGACTTTACTTACTGAATCTCTTTTCTTGTATCCTTCAACTCTTCAAGAACACCAGAAAACTTCTGAGAATTTAAAGGAGCAACTCCTGGCTTCCTCACATTCCTTCTTTTTCTTTTCAAAATTGGAGGAAACAAAGATTTCTCTTTTTCCTTCATGATTATGGCTTAACAATCATATTAACATCTATTCCATCAGAAGATATGATGCTTGGAGTATCCATAAGAGTACGGGTTTGTGAGAGGAATTCACAATTTAAACTCAACAAGCAGTCTTAGGATAGAAAGAGTTTCAGAGAAGGAAAAGGAATGTAGGGTTACGCAACCTTTAAACAGGTTCGTGTACGCGCAACTCTTAACCCTAGAAAGAGTAGAATTGTCGAGAATAACCCTCTTTTATTGATTGACAGGGAATTCCAATTTTGCAAAAACTAAGAAAAGAAGAAAACAAACTTTTCCTAAAGCCTGAGAAGTGCATAATCTTGTCTCCTTTGAACAGGCACATGAGAGAAGACACACTAAACAACACAATTAAGTTGTGCTGCGTGAACAACAATCTGTCCACCATGTTCCTTTTGAATGGAATTCATTGAACTATGTCTATTAATACGTTTAAACCATTCATTCTTTTCTAATGGTATTATCCTATCTTTGGAAACTAACTTCTTCGAAGAAGACAAAATCTTACATACCTCGGAAGTTTTTTGAGCGAGTTTAAGCTTATTTTCTAGTCGATTTGCTCTTCGTTGAAGTTTGTTGACATATCTCATCTTGTGTTTGTACTTGAAACACTTTGAAAGTTCATGACCTTTCAGAGAACAATAAGAGCATGTCAACGCATATGATAATTCAGACGCTCGGGATGTGCAAGCTGATAGACACATGGTAGAACCTGAAAAATCAGACAGAGAGTTTCCAACAGAAAGGTCAATTATTTCTTCCAGATTGGTTGAGTCTTCTTCTGAAAGAATATCAAGATTGATGTATGTATTGCTACAATTATCAAAATCAATATTTTCATAAAGAAGTGGAACAATTGATTTTTCGTCTTCATTGGAATCATATTGATCAAACATTTCATCAAGGGTTGCAGCTAGACCTTTGTTCCCAGTGTATTTTCTGCGGTTTGGACACTCATTTGCAAAATGACCGAAACCCTTACACTTAAAGCACTGAGGCATATCCTCGTTATCAGTCTCGTCAACATCCCTGTTTTTACGAGGAACGCGATTGCGAGGTTTAACTGATGACCTGGGTTTGTCTCTGGAAAACCGTTTACTTCTCTTTAATAGAAGATCTCTAAACTGTCTTGTGATCAAAGAGACTGATTTATCAAGATCTTCATCTGATGAATCAGCCTCATAAAGATCATCCTCAGAGACACAAACACTTTTACTTTTATCAAGTAATTTAGTGTTCTTTTGTGCTTTAAAGGAAACATCCTTACTGATTTTGGATGTATACTCATGATCAAAGATCTTAAGCTTTCCAACCAGAGTATTTCTGGAAAGAGCATCAAGGTTGTTTCCTTCAACGATGGCATGCTTCTTAGAATCGTATCTAGATGGCAGCGATCTGAGAATTTTCATCACAATGTCCTTTTCCGGAATATTCTTACCCAATGCAAAAGATGCATTAACAATTTCAGACACTTTGTGATTAAACTCATCAAATGAATCTTCATCTGCCATACGAAGGTTTTCCGAATCGGAATTAAGGTTTTGAAGCCTAACTTCCTTCTCACTGGTATTACCTTCAAATATGGTTTCTCGTCTGCACGTTGTCACATGGTGCTGAAGATCTGGGGTAATGGCATGTATGATGGCATTCAAACCGTCGGAGTTTTTCTTTGCAGCAAGCATCTCAGCAGCGTCATATGCACCAATATTCTTTGGAACGGTCGCATTTCCGACTGCAACAACGGGAGCATCATAGCCATTAACAACATATACCCATGATTGAAAATCACGCGCTTGAAGAAAGGCACACATAGCAATTTTCCACCACAAGGAATTAGAGCCATCGAAGACTGGTGGTACGTTTATAGAGATAGCACTTTTGTCCATCTTCAGATCGCTACAAACACAGACTTATAAGGTCTTTAACGTGTTTCCCTGCTCTGATACCAACTGAAAATGCGGGGGGTCTAACAACCACACCCAACAATTCGTTTGGAAATCTGATAGGACTTACTCCAATATACTTTCTAGAGAATCAACTAGACAGTCAGACTCAATCTAGAGAAAAGTATATCAAAGAGTTTAATATCTCTAACTCTTAATTCAATCCACAATCATCAAATAGAAATCTGCGAACGCAATTGAATATAATAGGAGTAAATTTGAACGGTACCAAAGACCGATGTTCAAGGATCAATCAATCTCAATCAACAACCAAAGTTTGTATTTCCTAATTGATCGATACAACGCACAACTGTGATATTTCAATTATATAACAAAATATAATGCGGAAAAGAAATAACACAGACACCAGAATTTTATTAACGAGGAAACCGCAAATGCAGAAAAACCCCGGGACCTGGTCCAGTTTGAATACCACACTATATTAAGCTGCTAAAAACACTAGCCTACTACCAATGAACTTCGGGATGGAATGTAGTTGAACCCTAATTAATCTCACACTGATTCAAGGTACAGTTGCGCTCCTTACGTCTTTGATCCCAGCAGGATACTACGCACTTGATTCCCTTAGTTTATCTCACCCACAACCAAGAGTTGATACGACCCAAAGTCGGAGAATCGATAAACAAATATGTCTCACATAGAAAAGTATATAGGATTGAATAAATATGTCACCCACAGAAATACCCAAGAGTTTTTGTTCAGTATTTTGATAAATCAAGGTGAACAGGACCCAATTGATAAACCGGACTTATATTCTCGAAGAACAGCCTAGTATTATCAAGCACCTCACCATAATCTAAATCGTATGATAGCGAAACTAGATATTGTGGAATCACAAACGACGAGACGAAGATGTTTGTGATCACGTTTTATCTTGCCTATCCGAGAAATTAATCTCGAGCAAATTTTAGAGAATATAGTACTCAAACGATAGAATCGGGCAAGATCAGAACACGCAACTACAAGAGAATTTGTTGGGTCTGGCTTCACAATCCCAATGAAGTCTTTCAAGTCGTTAACCAACAAGTTTTAGGAAAACCTAAGGTTAAAGGAGAATCGACTCTAGCTTATGCAACTAGTAGCACACAGATGTGTGGGGATTAGGTTTCCCAGTTGCTAGAGTTCTTCCTTATATAGTTTTTCAAATCAGGGTTTGCAATCCAAGTTACCTTGGTAACAAAACATTCAATATTCACCGTTAGCTGAAAAACCTGATTCAACCAAGCTAATATCTTTCAACCATTAGATCGAACTTAGCTTGTTACACACAAATGAAATGTACCCTCATTTAGGTTTATGTAACCGTATCCAAACGTGTACACTCATGTTGGCTCAATAATGGTCAACCGAAGTTAGCCATGTGATAACTCTCACATCAACCATAATCATCTTAACCATAACTAGTTCAAATGACTCAAATGAAACTAGTTATAGATTTGTTCAATTGTTATATTCTCATAGAAGTATACAAGAACACAATCGGAAAAAAATCGGTTTGATTCACTTGAATCAATCATGAACATTATAGCCACTGTTTGCGAAGATTGCATTCCTTATGATTTATATGTTTAAGTTCATGAACTGACCGATTTGATAAAGTAACCAGCTTAAGTATGTGTATGGGTATGCGTACTTAAGCAACCAGATTTGAGTTTGTTTTAGTTTCCAAACTCAGCATAAATTTTCGGTTTGAAAACTTCCGCAAGTATGCGTACCGGTACGCATACTTAAGGTGACTAGTTAAGAGTTTGTCAAAACCAAACTCAACAGAAATTTTCGGTTGGAAAACTTTCGCCAGTATGCGTACGGGTACGCATACTTAACCTGTCTCATTCACCAATTTCGTATACACACATATGCATACACTTGGCTCCCGGTTTATGGATTTATATACTAATGTGCTAACACACTATATATGCTTATATCCAAAGATGGTTACTTAATCAACTCTTCATTTCAATCATTGAAACTTTCTTAGTGGACGTTATATAGTTGTTGTTCATAAACTATTTTTCGTCAAAGTAATTTTCAAGTTATTGAAATTATCATAATGAAACATTCCAAGGTAACACCAAATGATTGTATCACACAATCCATGTAAGATATAACTCAACAATTCTCATATGATCTTATTCGGACTTTCGTCACGAATGTAAGTGAATTCGGCCGAAGCGAAAGCTTGCCAACACATATTCCGAGAAATATATAAGCGAGACAAACTCAGCTCGAAATCTCAAATGTGTATAATAGAAAACTATATCGTAACACGAGTTATGTCTCAATATTGGAGATATAGTAGAAATTGACTTTCCAAGTGATAGATAAGTTTCAGTCTCCACATATATTTTTTCGATGAAGTTCCACAAGATCCTCTTAGTAGTTCTCTGTCTTCAAGAGATGAACGCTGTGAAGTCTAAAGCTCAACTACACAATCTATGTCCTAGTCCGAGACATCTAAATATGCTAGAATTCAAGACTCATAGTTTTGATCACTAACATTGACAAACATGCTTGAGATAACAACGCATGCGAGTTCGACCGAGCAATGCTCTAACACATTCAATTAAAACGAATTATGGTGGATTAAACAATCATCATTCAAGGTATGAAAACAAATGATTTAAATCATTAATTTACCTACTGTTGATGGTGGTTTTTAATTTAGGGCGAAAACTTTAAAAGTATGTCTACCTGACCCGGCATTGGAAGTACTAAACCTTGATATGTCTATATTCCGCAAGGAATTTGAAGAATATATCAAAATCTGATGAGTGCCTATGCCTTTCTTCATATTTTATTGAAACTCAAACTCCTAGATGAGTTGTTCACTAATATAGAGCCTAATGAGTATTCAAGCTCCTAGTTATATTATTTACTAATGCCGGAGCCTACTGCATAATGAGCTCCTGGTCGCATTATTCATTAATGCAGAACCCGCTGAGTGTTTATCCTATGTTACGTTCCTGACTGAACTCTTAACATTGACATGATATGACAATTAATGCTCACTCTCAGCTAAGTAGCATGAATTTTCCGAAGTGTCAAGATTAAGATGCGCATGAAAATACTCAATCGGAGGCGCGCCGAGCTGCGGTGCTCTCCAGGATAAAAATTACTGATTTTGTATCGTCGTTCAAAATTCACCAAAAAATTGATTAATTTTGTGTCGATTCACAAAATTCATTTTTGACCTAATTTTGCCAATTTACAAAAATTAGGTTTTCTGCCCCAACATGGAGTCTGCACGATATCTCAATCCCTATTGGTCGAGACTAAACCTACGCAAGCTAGGAAACCGGGCCTGGAGCTAATAGAAATACAATTCTATCAAAATTGGAAATCAGGAAAAAAAAAGGGAAACAATGACCAATTTTATCAGTAGCAAAAGAGGTGTGTCCACACCACTTGGCCGATCGGTTTTCCCTGGCTGGCGCCTTCCCCACCGACCGGCCTTGCTCCTAACCTACAGGCATCACTCCAAATTGTCGGTCAAAGTAGGCTAGTTGAGCAGCTTTTTTATAAAGGAAATTGAATCTAGACTGTCTATGGCAGTCTAAAAACGATCACGGCCATACGACTTGGCCGGTCGATTAGCAAGCATGTCCCCTTCCTGGCGTGACCAAACAAGTTCCATGATGTTCACGGATGAGCCTTCTATTATCCCGGTCAATCATAACTCTCCTAACCCGCAGGAAGTGTTCACAATTACCAGCCAAAGAAAGCCTGTCGAGCGTCCCCAAAAGGGTCTTAATTAGGTCAGGACTTCCCATGGCAGTCTTAAATTGATCAAAGCCGCTCACTTTAGCCGGCCGAATTGGCTGGCTTAGATTCAATCTTGGGCGACCAATGAGGTGTCATTATGCTCACTGACAACGCATCTTTGGCCTTGACCAATCACGTCGCTCCTAACCCGCGGGTATTGCTCCGAATCATAGGCCAAAGTAGGTCGGTCACGCTACTTATAAAATCTTAAATAAATTTAGCGGCCACCAACAACTGCCGCAAATCATCGCAACCGCTCAAGTTAACTGGCTGATTTGACCGGCCTAAATTTAATATGAGATAACCATGATGACTATCGGTCGTCCCTCTCCTATGAGGACCGGTCAATGCATCCTCAACCTACACCAAATATCCCCTGAAAGCTTCTCAAATATAGCCGGTCATGCTCCTTATAAGACCGTGAAATCCGCGACTGGTCTGGGCAGATTATGAACAAGGATGCTTTACATGCATCGATTATTCTTAAGTTGCTTGCTTAAAAACGATGATTTACATGCATCGATAATATACGATATTTTATAAATATCGATTTTACAAATATCGATTTTACAAATAATTTAATTATTTAACCTAAAAGCACCATATGCTATTTTCTGAGCCCCGGCTCACAACAAATCTTATTCATACGTATTGACTTACTCAAGGGCCTCATCTAGGTAAATAAAATCATACGACTAGGATTTTACCTAGGATCCTTAGTAATATAAATCATGTCAGTCTCAAAACGATCACGACAAATACTCGAGACATCAAACATGTCACAACTGGGGGATGTTCACTAGGGTATTAGTCTGGCGGTTTACAAAGTGCGGTGTGCAATACGCCCATTAAGAGAAAGTGCCTGGAATAACGGATAAGTAACAGGTACAGGAGTAGTGAGAGTACAAACCGTCCAGTCTTCCTATAACAATAAGACACGGTTTTCACCACTCATCAATGATCTCCACTACTTCACAACTCCTGAGGGTGTGCTGGGAGTTCAACCCAATTCTCCTGAATAATATGAATTTACTGTGAAGTGGCTTTATATGGGAATTGATGTTGTTGCGGCAGATAGCAGCAGCAGTCTCCATTCTGGGTGTGATCGTTGAGCAGAAGAAGTTCCTTAGTCATGCAAGGTTTGAAATATAGAGAGGTTCCGGTGATGAAGTTTCATGGCATCACACCAGGTTTCAATGACTTGTCATGTGGAACACATTTATTGAAATTGATATGAATTAATTTTTTCAACAAGATCAAGTACCCAAGTGCATCCCAGAGGTGTTCATCTGTTCAGCAAAAAGATATATGTTGAAGGAGTTTGTACCATCCATAGAAGAATGATGTTGCATCTTCTTCAGAAGTCTTGTCATGGAGATAGTGAAGACTTAACAATTGTAATTCAGTTACACTTTGATCATCTTGGTATTGAATCAGTGTGTCATCGTCGAGATGTTTGTGCTGAAGCAAGAGGCGCCATTATCGAAGGTTTACTCTTTAATTGGGAGTAAATTTTTTAAGGCTTCTTAGATGCTTGTGCATTGCAGCGTCACATCCCTTAACCGTTGAATGTCTTAGGCTTGATCATCTCGGCCCCTAGTATCTTCTATTGATTCGGCATTCCTTTCATTGCGATAGTGGGATTCAAAACTTGTGCAAACATCAGAGCTTTCTGATTTTGTGACACACATGGATACTCCTGCAAGGCTATGGAGAAACGCCCAAATTGTTCTTTGTCATGCTTGGACATCATCTCGGTGATGATGATCTCAATGAGGTTCTCAATTTGAAGAGGATTCTTAATCAGCCACTTGGTAAACTATTGTAGCGGTGAAGCCACCTTTTCGAGAATCTTGCAACACCATAGTTGCTAGCAGCATTGAGTCCCCATGCTATGAGAGCATGTGGGTGTTGATGGTGGTTTTTAGTTCAGGGATAAAATTGTAAAACCCTGTATTTAATGCGTCGTTATTCTGCAAAGAAACTGAGCCATTTTAAAGTGATGAGTGCCCAGGCCTCTTTGCTTACATATGTAATGAGAACTTCAATATATTTATATATAAAATTTATTCAGAATGGTGTGTGTAGCAACAATCCCAAATATTATGTAAATTTTATCTTCCACCTGCATTACTCATTAATACATGGCATGTCGAGTATTCATTCTATGCCATGTTCCCCAGCCGAACTCTTGATGTTGACATGACATGATAATTAATATTCGCTCACAGCTGGGTAACATGAATTTCTCGAAGTGGCGGGATTAAGATATCATTGAAGTACTCAATTAGAGGCATGCAAAGTTATGTTGCCCTCTAAAATATAATTAGTGATTTTGTATGAACGCACAAAATTCACCGGAAATTGATTGTTTGTGTCAGCCCACAAAATTCAATCTTTCTAACTTATTTTACTAATTTGCAAAAATTAGGTCTTTTTTGCGGCCTGCGCAATATCTCGAACCCTATTGGTTGAAACCAAACCTAGGCAAGCTAGGAAATTGACCCGCCATTGACTAGTAGGAGAAAAATATTACCAAAAGTAGAAAACAAGAAGTAAAAGAGAAACTGCGACAAATAAAAGCAACAGCAAAAGGAGGCGCGACCACGCCACTTGGTCGGACGGTTTGCCCTAGCAGACACTGCCCGTGGCTGGCCAGTCGCGCCCCATATTATTGGTTGATAGCCCCTCTTTCCTATCGACCAATCAGATCGCTTTAAATGCGCAACACACACTTTTGATTAAAAGTGGAAGTTGGTTGGTCGAAACGCTTAATTCCTTAAGGATTTGAACATAGGCTTCCCATGTCAGTCTCAAAACAATCACGACCGTACGTTTTGGCCAGCCAATTCGACGAGATCGGATTTCTCCCAGCGCAGCCAGACAAGCTTCAAGATACACATTGGCGGGACCACTTTTATTCCAACCAATCGGAATTCTTGTAGCACGACGGCAACAACATTAACCGCAAGCCATAAGTAGGTCAGCCGCGCGGTTAAGAAATAGTTAAAAGGAATTAGATCGCATATGCCAGTCTTAAATCAACCGTGGCCGCTCGACTTTGCCAGCCGAATTGATCGCCCTATATTTAATCCTAATCAACGGGCAAGGTATGGATGTGCTCACCAGCGGCCCAACTATAGTTCTGGTCGACCGAATTGCTCCCAGCCTACGGCTAACACTTAAAATCGTTGGATCAAAATAGGTTGGCCACACGGCCATAACAACCTTACTACGACCAGCGGCAGTACATCATTGTCGCAAAACGATCTCAGTCGTTCAACTTCGCTAGCCGAATCGACCGACCTAGATCTAATTTTAGGCGACCAATAAGATGTCTCCGTGATCATCGGCCATCCCTCTTCCATGAAGACCGATCAGCGAAGCCACGACCTACCTGTATGGCTTCTGAACGGCTGCCCAAAAGTGGCTAGTCGCGCAGCCTACAAGAGTCTTAAATGAAATTCCATGGTAGCCAACAACTGTCGAAAATCATCTCAACCACTCAATTTGGCTAGCCAATTCAACCGGTCTAGATCTAACTTGGGCCGACCAATAGGATGTAAAAATGGCTACCAACCATCATTCTCCTATAAGGACCGACCAACTCACCTTTTTCATGCAAGAATAGCTCCTGACAGCTTCCTAAAAATGGTTGGTCGTGCTCCTTTAAGACATTGAGCTCCGCGACTAATTTAAACGAGCTTTATACAACGATGCTTCATGAGCATCAACTATTTTGAGCTGCTTGCTTAAAAGCGATGCTTTATATGCATAAATTACAAATGATGTTTTATAAATATCAATTTCACAAATAATTTAATTATTTGACCTAAGAAGCATTACGTGTTATTTCTTGCGGAAAGCCTCACGACTTGGCTTGTAATGTGTGACCACCCGTCGCCTAGCTTATGCGTGATTGGTCAGAATAAACTAGGTCTTGCAAACAAGACCCATTCAGCAATCTGCTGCATATTTTCCACGAAAATACTTGAGACATCAAACATGTCACAAACTGGGGTATGTTCATCGGGGTATTGGTCTGGCGGTTTATAACGTGCGGCGTGCGACACGCTCATTATGAGAAAGTGTGAGGAAAATCGGATAGTTAGTGGCAGCAGAGAACTAGTGGGTGTACACCGACCCGTCTTCCCTCATTGAAAGAAGTGTTTTTCAACATTTTCACACGATCCCACTTCTCCATCACTCAACTACTCCCACTTCCTATGAGATCAGGGTGCATTCAACTAAGACTCATACAAATAGGTTTTTCAACCTATTTCAACAAACAATGGTTCATTAACATAAGTATACAGAAAACACCAAGAAATTATAGCTTACACTCCGCAGACAAGTTCCACATTCTGATACAAGTCATAAAACAACCACACCTTCAAAGTTAACCATTCTAATCTCGACACCTTCTTCGCTTCCCTCCCTAAGATCAACCCTTCTCCTTCATTTTGTGACCGAAGCAAGACTGGAGCGGCCATTTCTTGGTTTAGGCCAGGATTGTACATATGGATATCTCGAATCTAAAGTAATCATATGCAGTACATTTGTTTAGGGTTTAAATTCGTTTCTCAGCAGCACACCCAAAGTTACCATTTCCAGCAGAATCAGTTTTTACCCCGAAACAACTGGCGAATGCAGTGGGAAATTAATCTCTAGGTTGCAAAATCAGTTTCTAAATTTTCATTCCACTTTTCTCAATTTCAAGATGGTGGATCTTAGATTTAATTCAATCAGAATTCACTTCAATCACCAATTCCAACTTTCCATTTTATGATGTACCTCGGTCAGACAAACTCTTCCAAAACCACGAATGCTCGAAATCTAATCACCATGGAAGGTATGGAAAAAATGATGAGGATGTTGTTGCAAATCAAGATGATATCATCAAGCTGCAAAATGAGACATTTTGTCTCCTAAAGAGTATGAAAAACCGGTTGTGGAAAGAGTCAGCAAACATTCGCTCGGAGAATGCCACCAATTTTAGAGATGACACAAAAAATGTTGAATCCTTGTCTGAAGTTCGTGCCTCCGCCAACGACAATGCAGACAGAGTACGTAGCCGCATCGGAAAGAAAGGAAAGGACCAACTAAATTCATCCAACGAAAAAGAGCTGGGGAAGTTTCTCAAGGCTCAGGGAAGAGACCCGCCAGGTGTGTCACAATATCTGCATGATAAAGGTAAGGAACTGGCCTATGAAGCTTTGTTGGAAAACCTGTATCTCCAGACCCTCGCAGAAGTTCATAGAGTTGTCTAATAGTCCGCATCCATGACTGCTCTAACCTTACTAAAAAGAGAAGCAACTAAAGAAGGGGAAATCTACCAAGCCATTTATGAAGACGAGAACTGCGTCAACAAACAATATTCAGTCCAACCACTTCACATTGATGTCACTGATGTAGGGCCCTCAAGAGAAGTTTCACTTCAACAAAATTGTCGAACTAAATGATCCGTGCCTGAGTCAACTCTCGCTCAAGTCTCGATTCCACCCTCGAAACGAGCTTTGTGTCAAAGCCAGCAAGAGTTTCCGCGACAATAGCCGCTAACGCGAGAGAAGCCAGACTCGAAGTACCCACGATTCCCGCTCCCTATAAGAAAAGTTCTGGAGTTACTGGAAGTTTGGGTATGAGACGGGGTGGTTCAACTGCCTCCCGTATGGCGTCCGTCAACTGATCAAGAGATGTTAGATTCGAGATATTTTCACTATCACAGGTTCATCCATCATCCTACCAGTGAATAAAATGGTCTGAAGCGCATTGTCCAAGAAAAATTAATTCAGGAGAATTACACCTGGGAACTGAAGATCCTCCACTTTTCCGCGGGTCGACATAAAGATATTTTCACCGCCTCAGTCATCACCGTCACCGATAGGCGCTTCTTATTTATCGAAGGAATAGCTAGCCCATCTGATCCCAGACGTCGTAAGAACAAAAAAAAACAGCTGGGGACTTCTCATTACTAGGAATACGTCGCACAATGAGTTTGGATTTGAATCAATTATCCGGGGAAATCCAATATTGTTTGTTGAGAGGTCTTATGAACAAGTAAGTTTCACTAAACAATCGTTTACACAACTAATTATTTTGAAATTTACTGCGGACTTGGCACAAATGTCAGTCCCATGTTAAGAATAGAAGCCAATAACCAAATTATTCTAGAATATCACATCACCCTAGTATTTCCCCCTTTCATGCAATATTAAAAATTTCTCCAAAATGATTGCGCTACTTGCATTCATAATTAGGATCCCAACTTATAAGTTGATCCACAAATCATTTCTTTTAGAAAATTACTCACGAAATCATTTCAAAAAATAAATCAATACAAAAATCCTCACAAAGCAATCATCTACTAGTTCAAATCCAGAAAATCAAACCATAAAAGAGGCGTCTCTTGCCTTTCAAAAAATAAAAAAACCTAAGAGGAGAAAGTTCAAAAAATAAAAGTATTCAAGGGAAATCGTCCAGTAACAGCTCATTCTTCTTGGACAAAGCGTTCTTCATGTTTTGGAGAGCAACCTCCTTCAACTCCAATTCATGGGATAACTTCTCGATCTCTGCCTCCTGTTGATTAATGATATCCAGGGAGGGAACCTCGTTCATTTCAGTTTGTAGCTTTTGGATTTTGGAAAATCCTTTACAAAATCAGGAGGCGTTAAACTCAAAGTTCACGCACATGTCCCGAGGGTACTCCCAGCTTGAGACTACTTCTTCAGAAACGGTGTGTCCAGTCACACTGCACATACCATGGATTGAAGATAGGGATTCCTCCACGCGTTTAACCAGCGAAAAACGACTGTTAATTTTCTTGGTATTTGCGATGTGTCCATGCTTTTCCCATATTTGGGTATACAACTCCGCATACTTAGCTGGTACGCCGAATCCTCCAATCAACACATGATCTGCAAAGGGAGCCACAAATGGAGATTCACCGACTCATCTATTGGATCGCTGGAAGAGCTAGATTCGTTATTACACATAGAAGTTCTTTTCTCGTCTCCACCGGACCCTGAAATTTCTTCTCCTTCATCTTCACCTTCGAAAGACTCAGTATCACCGGATTCTCCTCTGGAGGTACCATATTTTGGCTACGTGCAAGTCTGGCAAAGGAGTTCATGCCATCAAAACCGTGAATTAAAAGAGAAATGTTCAGTGAGGATAATCCAACATATCTAAATAATTCGGCCGGTCAGAAGGAAAATCATACATACCTGCATATTCGAAGAATTGAAGATCATTGGGGCTGTTGAAACTGTTTGGATACTACATGCGCGCCTTTTTTTCTCCGCTCCTTTTCTTGGGGACTGTCTCCACCTTGTACAGAAGATTTCCGATTACTTGCAGGAAGTGGCTTCAACAACTTGTGTTTCTTCAAGATCTCAGGAGTAGGCTCGCCGCGTGGAACTGTCACAACTTCCTGCACAAACTTATGAAGATCAAGAAACTCTTTCTGCCAAAATTCTTTGTATTTAGGAGTCACCACTGGTTTCCTTCCTGGAAGTAAAAATGGAAGACTTCTCTTCGTCACTTGAACACTCGTATTCAAAATAGATTCCAAGAGGTCATCTAAGGGTGCTGACGGACGACAAAACGGAACTCCCTGGTCAAAACCCATTTGAAAAACGGCTCTATCAATGTTATAAGTTGTAACAGTGAAAGATTCCATGAAGAAATATGGAATATATCCAGGTGTGCAGCTTCGTAGAAATATGGCTTCTCCAATACCCATATCTTCGCTATCCGAGTGTAATGTGGTACCCAAAGCAGAAGCAAAAGTATTCGTATAAACTATAGATGTGTGAACCGTCGCCCAGGGACGAAAGTTAACTGCATGCATGTTATCAAAGAAATCAATGAGTCTTAGGCCAGGTTTCGGGCGCTTTTTCAACCAACGAAGTATTCTGGCATCTCCTTATGTGTTATAAAATGAAGTTGAAGGATTATGAGCATATCCCTCAAAGTGATCCCACAAACATGCTTGGATAAATGCAATATGAATATGTGATTCTATCTTCTTGTGTCCATTGGAAGTATACATATCTGCTGCTAGATAATCCAAATAGGAATACAAGGACACAAGAAACAAACACCTATATTTAGCGCCACACCTTGTGCCAGCCTTATTGCAAAAGTAACAAGATTTGGTCTTATTGTCTTTGTAGAACCATCGTCAAAAACGTCCCTAGATAGCCATTGTCTTATTGTCTTTGGTCTTATTGTCTTTGTAGAACCATCGTCAAAAACGTCCCTAAAAGCAACACTGAGTGTGTCATTCAATACCTGACCCAACTTTTGTTTCATGGGGTACCATTCAGACGTCCACCAAGTGTAGAAATATTTTCAAGGTTAGCCTCAACGTCAAATTCTTCTATATTTTTAATCAGGGTGGTGCACATCACTTCTTCTTCTTCAGACACGGCGAAGTTAAGATTTCCTATGATTGGAAGGCTCAGCAAAACATCTACACTCTCCAAAGTAATAGTCATTTCTCCCCATCTACATATGGCCATATGGGTATCAATTACCATCGAGAAATAAAAGTAATCAAACCTGACACATCCTTTCTAACGTGGAGTGTTGCAGATGCCTTGACAGCTTCAGCGATTTGTGCTTTATTCAGATTGTCCCTGACATGATCATTACTGAAAATATATCTCATCCACCCATCATAAGATCACAACGGATTATGGAAAATTTTAAAATAAATGAGAGAAGCTGGATACTCGTTCTTCTGGAGACAGAACCTCATTATACGATCTGGGGAAATTGATGGTACAACTTCTTCATTCTCCGAATCAGTAAGGAGGGTTATTATGTGACCAGGATGAGTTCTCATAATTGAGTAAGGCGCCGTGAAGAATTCATCGTCTGTGTTCAGCATATCGTTGGAGTCATTCATACTCCCCGGCTTAGCAGCAGAAACATCTCCAGGTGACATCTTATTCAAACAAGAATTCCTTACGTTACTGTTCACTTTTGAGTAACTACAATGAAGCGAAACGATAAAAGAATCACTAATTCATACTAAAAGGAGGGAATCATGCATACAACATCTTATCAAAATTCGATGTAATCACTAATGGTCGAAGATCATGGATAAATAAGTATGGGGATCACATACTAGCAAGAATGGTGAACGGAGACACAATCACGTAAAAAAAATATTCTTTGGCCGCGGGATATACGCCCACAGCCGGGACGAAGGCTTTCACCTACTGGAGCAAAAGAAGAATTTTGAAGAAAAAAAGAAGAAGCAAGCAGCGGCGCTCACCTTTGAATTCTTTGCTCGTCTTGCTGGTGATCCTAGTGATGCTGATTACTTTGTTGTTGATGTTTCTCACTCTAATACTATCAACGAAGAGGATTCACTCAGAATTGATTGGAATTTCAAAACTACGAAAGCAGCTCATACAAGAATTCATACTTAAAAGAGAAAAGAGGAGCGAACAAGACTGCTTACCTTGCCGCTGACAATTGATGCGCCTGGACTGCTGATGGTGAGAATCTTGCTGCTGCAGATGAAGGCACGAAGATGGGCGAACAAATAAAAACAGGAAAAAATGGGAAGGTCGATTCCCTTTTATATACATAGCTTTTGGAATTTGAGTAAAAAAGGGATTCTTTCTCGGATCGTGCACGGAGATAGGCAGCTGGGCCCGTGGCGCCAATGCTCTATGCCCGAACTAGCAGAGCGCCGGTACGGACAACACCATCCGCACGGACCTATTGTCGAAGGTCAATCAAACTTTTCCCGGTAACCTCTATGTGTCTCGCCTTTTCGATTTTTATTCTCGTATGTCACGATCTATCGCTTACCCCGCAACAATGTCACTGTTACGTGCTAAGAAGGGGACTTAATGTTGATGGTGGCTTTTAGTTTAGGGATAAAATTGTGAAACCTTGTATTTAATGCGCCGTTATACTGCAAAGAAACTGAGCCATTTTAAAGTGATGAGTGACCAGGCCTCTTTAGTCACATATGTATTGAGCGATTCAGTATATTTATATATAAAATTTATCCAAAATGGTGCGTGTAGCAACAATTCCAAATATTCTGTAAATTTAATCTTCCACCTGCATTACTCATTAGTGCATGGCTTGTCGAGTATTCATTATATGCCATGTTCCCCAGCCGAACTCTTGATGTTGACATGACATGACAATTAATGTTCGCTCGCAGCTGAGTAACATGAATTTCCTTAAGTGTCCGGATTAAGATATGCATGGAAGTACTCAATTAGAGGCATGCAAAGTTATGCTTCCCTCTGAAATATAATTAGTGATTTTGCATGAACGCACAAAATTCACCGGAAATTGATTGATTTTGTGTCATCCTACAGAATTCAATCTTTCTAACTTAATTTTACTAATTTACAAAAATTAGGTCTTTTTTGCGGCCTGCGCAATATCTCGAACCCTATTGGTCGAGAACAAACCTAGGCAAGCTAGAAAATTTTCCTGCCATGGACTAATAGGCGCAAAACCCTACCAAAAGTAGAAAACAAGAAGTAAAAGAGAAACTGCGGCAAATAAAAGCAGCAGAAAAAGGAGGCGCGGCCACGCCACTTGGCCGGTCGGTTTACCCTAGCAGGCACTGCCCGTGGCTGGCCGGCCGCGCCCCATATTATTGCTTTGTCGACATACTTAATTCCTTAAGGAATTGAACATAGGTTGCCCATGTTAGTCTCGAAACGATCACGACCATACGTTTTGGCCAGCCAATTCGACGAGATCGACTTTCTCCCAGCGCAGCCAGATAAGCTTCATGATACTCATTGGCGGGACCAATTTTATTCTGACCAATCGGAATTCTTATAACACGCCGGCAACAACCTTAACCGCAAGCCAAAATTAGGCCAACCGCGCGGATAAAAAACAGTTTAAAGGAATAAAGACCGCATATGCCAGTCTTAAAAAAATCGTGGCCGCTCGACTTCGCCAGCCGAATTGACCGCCCTAGATTTAATCATGATCAACGGGAAAGATACAGATGTGCTCACCAGCGGCCCGGCTATAGCTCTGTCCGATCGAACTGCTCTCAGTCTGCGGCTAACACTTAAAATCGTTGGCTCAAAATAGGTTGGCCACACGGCCATAACAACCTTACTACGACCAGCGGCAGTACATCATTGTCGCAAAATGATCTTGGCCGTCCAACGTCACTAGCCGAATCGACCGGCCTAGATCTAGTTTTAGGCAACCAATAAGTTATCGCCGTGATCACCGGCCGTCCCTCTTCCATGAAGACCGATCGGCCAAGCCACGAGTTACCTGCATCGCTTCTGAACGGCTGCCCAAAGGTGGATAGTCGCGCAGCCTACAAGGGTCTTAAATGAAATTCAGCGGCAGCCAACAACTTCCGCAAATCATCTCAGCAACTCAATTTGGATAGCCAATTCAACCGGTCTAGATCTAACTTGGGATGACCAATAGGATGTCAAAATGGCTACCAGCCATCATTCTCCTATAAGGATCTACCGGCTCACCTTTGGCGTGCACGAATGGCACCTGGCAGCTTCCTAAAAATGGCTGGTCATGCTCCTTTTAAGAAATTAAGCTCATTGACTAATTTAAACGAGCTTTATACAACGATGCTTCATGAGCATCGATTATTTTGAGATGCTTGCTTAAAAGCGATGCTTTGTATGCATCAATCACAAATAATGTTTTATAAGTATCGAGTTTACAAATAATTTAATTATTTGACCTAAGAAGCATTACGTGCTATTTCTTTCGGCAAGCCTCAGGACTTGGCTTGTAACGTGTGACCACCCGTCGCCTAGATTATGCTTGATTGGTCAGAATAAACTAGGTCTTGCAAACAAGACCCACTCAGAAAACTGCTGCATATTTTCCATGAAAATACTCGAGACATCAAACATGTCATAAACTTGGGTATGTTCATCAGGGTATAGGTCTGGTGATTTATAGCGTGCGACGTGCAACACGCTCATTATGAGAAAGTGTCAGGAAAGCGGACAATTAGTGGAAGGAAAGAAGTAGTGGGTGTACACCGACCCGTCTTCCCTCATTGAA
The DNA here is from genome assembly GCF_003573695.1 of Papaver somniferum. NCBI lineage: Eukaryota > Viridiplantae > Streptophyta > Magnoliopsida > Ranunculales > Papaveraceae > Papaver > Papaver somniferum. Next base: position 31,729,339 of record NC_039368.1, read on the forward strand.
AACGTGTTTTTCAACATTTTCACATGATCTCACTTCTCCATCACTCAACTACTCCCACTTCCTATGAGATCAGGGTGCGTTCAACTATGACTGATATAAATAGGTTTTTCAACCTATTTCAAAAAACAATTGTTCATTAACACAAGTATCCAGAAAACACCAAGAACTTATAGCTTACACTCTGCAAGCAAGTTCCACACTATGACACAAGTTATAAAACAACCACACCTTCAAAGTTAACCATTCTGATCTCGAAAACTTCTTCTCTTACCTCCCTAAGATCAACCCTTCTCCTTCATTTTGTGACTGAAGCAAGACTGGAACATCCATTTCTTGGTTTAGGCCAGGATTGTATAGATTTATCTCTCGAATCTAAAGTACTCATATGCAGTACATTTATTTAGGGTTTAGATTCGTTTCTCGGCGGCACACCCAAAGTTACCATTTCCAGCAGAATCTCTTTTTGCCCCAAAACAATGGGAGAATAGATAACATAGGCATGGGTGAAATGAGACTTGCCTGAGCGTGGAATCTCTTGACGAATGTCAATGCATCCTCTCCAGGTTCTTGCTTTATCCCCGTCAGAGTTTTAAGTTCTTCCAAGTGCCTCGATGCTGGAATATTCACCAAATCTTCTACATCGGAACTTTTTTTTGCCAGAGAGATGTGCAGCTAGAGGCGATTTGTCAATAGTTCTCATGGATCCACGTTCGTCCGAGGATCATGTCATATCCGGGATCCTCCCTGATTATGTGAAACTTGGTTTCTGTCCAGGTTGGACCTATTTTCATCTTAAGAGTGATGTAGCCGTAAGCATATCTAGGTGTTCCTTCATGATCCTTGATTAAGATGGGAGTATGAGTAACTTCCTGCCGAGTGATGTCTACAACTCTGAGCGTCTTCAGTGGAATAATGTTGATGACAGTACCAGCATCAATCAAGGTTCTTCCAAATTTGTTTCCTTTGAGATTGACCATGGTAATCAGTCCCCAGTCATGCATATATTTGTCTGTGGATGAAGGCTCAGGGAGTATTCTCGGGATGGATAGACGTCTTAATATATGCTCCACCAAGGATTGAATTGCTTCGTTGAAAGGTTTATCAGAAAGATTAATGTCTTGATTGGGAGAGGGTCCCTGTGCACTCCTTCAGTCCTCTCCTGGCTCAACCTTCTCTTTGAAGATGCGCTTCAAAATACTGCAGTCACTTGTTGGATGATTGATGAACCTATGAAGCCGACAATACCCGGGGTTCTCCATTTCTTATTCAGTTGGCTCTCTCCTCCTGAATGGAAATTTAATTGAACCATCTTGAATCCAGACTTCTTCAGAGACTTATTCAGTTTGAGTCTGTCTGATCATTTCCCCATTTCCCCATTGGGGTGTTCATTGTTCCTCTGAAACATTCTTCCCACATTAGAGAGAGTGACTTGTTCTGAAACAAAGAAGTACTTTATGTAGAAGCATTAATCATTTCTCCCCAACTGGAGATGCTTCCTGGTGCGATGTTATTGTACCATGTGTATGTTCTGCCTGCCAGAGATTTTGAATATTCCTTCAAATGGACAACATGGTTGTATTCATGATTGCCCAGTGACTCCAGGAATCATGAGATATATTCACGGGTGTTGCCAGCTCCATTATAAAGTGTGAATGTTGGAGAGGCGTAACCTTTTGGAAGAGGAACTTTATGTATGGAAGAATGATACGGAGGTTGGTGACAATGGACAGATGATGTCTTGTGTTTTCCTCGATTCTCCAAAAAGCGTTCCAATTCTTCACGAGTGATGAAACTTGATGATTCCTTTGCTGGTGGATTAACGACAGCATTGCAAACTTCATCATCTTCCAGGATGTGGATTGGGGATATTTCGGGATCATCGTTTGAGGATGTTCCTTAGTTTTTCATTTTTCCGACTGACGTTGGGACTGAGCTTGTTCAGCTGACAACTTGTCCGTGAGAGTCTTGAGGTAAGTGCACAACTCTTTCTGGGTTGCAGCCACATCTCTCTGATTCTTGGCGAACTTCCTGAACCTTCATGAGATCGGTTATGGTAGGTGGATCTTCTCTGATTTCTTCAGAAGCTCGTCCGAAGAGAGGATTGTTACCTATACCGACGGTTTCAGCATTTACACCGGTAATGTTGGTTTGAGGGGTAGTATCAGTAGCACCGCTATTGGTAATGGGAAGAGTGACTGGAGTACCACCATTGTTTCTAATGTTAGCAATGTTTGAGTTAGGGTTAGGATTCGTAACTGAGCCTGACCTAAGATCGACCATATTTGAGAAAATTGGTGTTAAAGCATAGTTCGGTTGAACTCACCAAGCGTCGGTATGTCAAGTTAGGTTGTCATATTTTAGTATCAAAACTCATCTAGAGTCGCTTGATTAAATACTAGAGTCAACTTCGTTTAAGTTAGACTATAAAGTCTAGGAATATTGAGACATACAAGTATTACTCCGAAAACCTGAAGAATGTGAAGAAGTAACGAACTACAACGACGACATCATCCTTCGACTTGAGGTTAGTATTATTGGCTTGAACTGTTTCATTCCTAATGTATATTTCAAGTCGTGTTATATTGAAAACATAATTGTGAAGCTGTATATACTGTACATATTATATAATACTCTAGTGATGTGACATGATCATAATAATATGATCATAGTATTAAGGAATTAGACTACGAAGTATAACGCTTATCTTTTGAACTTCATAAATATGACATCGACATAATCTTGTATATAGTGTTATGATTATGTGAATGGGTTATGGTGAAGATTTCATCCTAAGAAATAATGTTTTACATTTGTTTAAAGGAAATACATTCATGAACTTGTTTCGTGAATCGAAAGGGAAATCAATAGGCTTATTGGTCCGGCTATTCATTGAAAATATTTGGATGACCAATATGTGTGAGTTAGTAGAACCGATCTTAACTCAGGTTATGTATCTTGGTATAAATGATCACACTTAATGCCTAGAATTATGATTTGGTATGACCGGCTTTGATAATTGGTGTAACCGATCCTAAGTAATCACCATGTGATGGTATAATCGATCCTTGTAATTGGTGTCAACGATCCTAGTAATTGGTGTGACCGATAATAAGTGTTGTGTGACTGATCCTTGTGATTGGTGTAACCGGTCCTGGTAACTGGTGTGACCGATCACAAGTAGATACCATGTGTAAATGAAACCGATCCATGTAACTGGTGTAATCGATCCTAGTGACTGGTATGACCGATCACAAGTAATTCCATATTTAGGTATAACTGATCCTAGTGATTGGTATAACCGATTGAACTCATGTATGTGATTTGATATGATCAATCACATAGTAATCTTGGAATACAGGAAAACCAATTCTAAACTTGTTTCGAAGTGTGGTAAAACCGATTCGAAGAATGCAAATCCATGTAAATATGAATTGAGGATTCACAGTGAAAAGATGTCAACATACTTTGAACACGAGCAGTAACTCTTACATTTATTGTTCAAAGATATTCCTTGGTACTCAAGGTGATCCTGCGCCGAAATAAATTAAGAACCTTTTAATTAAGGTTTTTGGTGTTAATAGCTCTAGAGAATAAAAATTAATAATGTGCATTTACTAATTGGAAATTTTCTATTGAGAGATTTCGGAAATATTGTACAAGCATTTATTGGAATTAGGAAAACCGAATTTGGCATTCATTGCATATCTTGAGAATCTTTCAGTTTTGGAAATTCTTTGGTGTCCAAACATCCATGGTCTATAAATACCTAAGTTTGCATTTCTAGCAAACTATCCTAAAATCCAGGAAAACTTAATTTCTTGTTGTCTCTGGTGAATCCGTGTAACCAGAGAGGAAAGTATCCTAATTAGGTGAAATCTCTTACGACCACTGGTTTAAAGACTTACGTGGGATCAAGAAGCTCTACGAGTACCGTTGGTGGGAAACTAGATAAAAAAAAAGGAGGGTAGCCAGATACACCACAATATTTTATTTATCTACCTATAAATCCTCTACCGAAAGTGATTGTCTATGGACAGAGTCGAGACAATACAAAAAATCGGTTCACACTTCGTGTGATCGTCTATGGATACGAGATCGAGACAATACATCAACAAGATAACTTGTGTGGTTGACTATGGATACAAGATCGAGACAATACAAAAACGAAGTATGATACTTGATAATAGATTCGGACTTAACCAAACTCTATAGGATACTATACAGTGTAACTGATTTAACGTTTGTGTATTTTACTTTTAATTATAATAAAACAATTATAATTACGGAAATAGAAAAGTAAAAAACACAACTAGATTTTGTTAACGAGGAAACTGCAAATGCAGAAAAACCCGGGACCTAGTCCAGAATTGAATACTCTCATAATTAAGCCGCTATATAAAATCTACACCAACTTCGTATAGTTGAGACCAGACAACTACCCCCAGTTCACTTAGTTTCTTAAATATCCTTGCGCTTCCGACTTCGATGAGTGCACGCACTGGAACAATTCCTTTGGATCGTATTCCAAACAATAAAGGAACAACAAATTTGTTTGTAATAACTCTTTAGATTCTTTCAAGATAAAGATATCTCAAGTCATATGCAAAGGCTCTTCCGTTTAATCTAAGACCAAAATAAAGATCAGAGTTAACTTTATTTCTCTCGTCAGGCTTTAATTATCAGATAATAACTTAGACCTTTCTCTTTAGACAAGACAAACACTAGGTTAGTTAACTAGTTTTTCTTGTCAAGGCATTCGATTAGACTTGAATAACCGAATCCTCCAATTTGATAAGTCTATCTAAGATCAGAATTAACTTAGTTTCTCTTTCCCGGAATCGATTTGGACTAAACAAATGATCCCGTATTTTGTTAAGCCATAAACAATACATACAAACCAAAATAAATTGACTTGCACAATTATTTTCTTAACCGGAAGCAATTGAAACAAAAATAGACATTATAGAACTGCAATTGCACTGAATTTCGTTAAGCAAAAACACTTGATACCCAACAATAAATAGATAGCAAATAATAAGCCAAATAAATTGACACAGTTTTTCTTAACCGGAAACAATTGAATCATACACACACACATCCATACACAATAATGGAACATATTAATTGTACCGAAATTTTGTTAATCAAAAGAAAAATATATGCAATATAAACAGGCTTTTCTTAAAAAGGAAAACGATTAACTAATAAATTCGTTACCTCAAATTCTGCATCCTCTTCTCCCAAAAAAATATATATCATTAAGCGCAAGTTCAAGTTAGAAATCTCCCTCAGTGTGTTGTCATCCTCTCGCAAGAACAAAAGAACAACAACAAAATCAACCTTTACCATAGAAAGGTTGATAAGGCTTTAACTAATGCGTGCCAATAGCAAAAGTTGAACACCCGAAACACATATGTTATGCTAAACACAACTCATGAAAACATAAATTTGATTCAACATATTGTGACTTTTCACATATGAGTTTCAATCGGAACACCTTATGCTCCTTTGATAAAGCCTACCAACATGGGATAAAACTTAATCCCGCTAAATCAAAAAGCCGCAGAAACCATAAGGGTTACATCATATGAGTTCGAATATTAAGGTTATAGAAAACCAAAATCGGACATCCCATAAACTTAATACACAGAGCAAAAATATATAAACATTCATTCACATGCTATGTAATCGGTAACTATCACAAGAAAAATTATAAAGAAATAATTTTATTCAAAAATAATGATAGTTTTATTCAAAAATAGACCTTATACAATAATTGAAGCAAATCAAACATTGGTGTCTATTTTTCTGGTAAATAAGTTCTAAGAAGTAGAACACTCTTTATCTTCGAGCCATTTTTGACAATACTTTTCTAGTTCTGACTCTTGGTTACCTTCACCCTTCCAAACCTCTGATTCAATGTTAAGGATACCTTTTAGTGTTTCTGGTTCTTTTCTAGCAGTAAAGGCTAACTGTTTCTGAATATAATTTAATTGGTTACCAAGATTTTTAAGATGAACCACAATATCGTTGTATCTGTGAGTTTCCTTTAATGACTTTTTCTTTGGTTTGACTTCCAATCATTTGACTTATGGTATTTTTAGAAACAACATTGGTGCTTCTCATGTCATCAAAGTCGTCTCCCATAGTAAATTCACAGATTTTTTGGTAATGAGGCATGGAAATTCGAGATGTCTCTTGACTCCTGGATAGGGGTGTAAATTGGGCCGGGCCGGGCAGCCCGACCTATTTATTAAATGGGACGGTATAGGGCGGGCCGGAACATTTCTTATCCATGAAATTAAAAGGTCCGGGCGGGCAGGGTTATTTATCTACAGTTAGTACCCATGGCCTACCCAAGCCTGTTTTGTAATTTGGGCTCGGGCGGGTAGGGCCGGGAGGGCCTTGAATATTACAAACAAATATATATATATATATATTATACATATATATTGTTAAAAATAAAAAGAAAGTAGTAATAATACACAAGTTTTACTTAAAATTAATAATCAAATACGATAATTGAGATGGGAATAAGATAAACCAAACTTCCTATAATTTTTCCTGAATTGAATCATCAGAAAAGGAAACTTCCTTAGATTTTGCTCAATATTTTCTCTATATGATAAACAAAATTAGACTCCAATGGAATAAAAGTTAAGAAATACATATGAAAACTATGAGGGTTGACTGTATTAAGTATATGTACCAAGTATATTCTAGGATAAAACAAATGAGAACAGTCACTTAGGCTAGGTAAATGGATAACACTTGCGGGCTAACATGGCGGGTAGCATTGACGGGATAATAGGGAGGGTATTGGGCCGGGCAAGAAAATTTGAATTGTGGCCTGTGCCCGCCCTCTTATTTAAATGGGCTAGGTCGGGCCAACCCGTAAAGGGCCACGGTCACCCATGGGCTGTCATGGGACAGGGCAGACGGTACTGGGCCTCGGGCTGCCGGGCAAAATTTACACCCCTACTCCTGGAGATGAGATGGAATCTGATATCTTGATCATATGACTAACAATGATCCACAAAGATCAACTTGTTAATCACCTTCCATAAGAAATTACACAAGTTCTGCAAATTCCTTATTCCAGACTGACTTATCTCTTGTACTTGCAAATAGAGTTGCTATAACAAGTTTTCCAAATACCCTCAAGTAAAAAGCTATATCTTTGGTTGGTAATCTATCTTCTTCCCAGTCGATCTTGTTTCCAATGAGACGGGTTGAAATGATATCGTGTTCAATTTCAACTCCGGTAACCATGTGATTACATTCCATATTGTACCTGATGACATTTGAAATCGTCTTGCGATCGACATAGTAAATACAACAACCAACAAGAGTAACAAAGGTAAGTTTTTCATGATCAATATTGTGAATATTAGCATAGAAAATTCTTACCAAATCGGGTGAATATTTTTCAAAATCAAAAAGTTTTCCCCAGTTTCGATCTTGAAAAAATTTCACATAGCCCTTATCTTTGACTTCTGGATCAAATCTCTTTTCAGCAATAAACTATATTCTTTTGAGAGTTTTGTATTTCTCAAAACATGAACTATCAACAAAAGAAGTGAGTTCATGCTTATCTTCTATTTTGAAAGGAAATCTAATCATGTGAATCTCATCATATCTAACACGATCATCAGAAGATTTGTTATTACTTGATTTCTTTTTCTTCATATTTTCAGATATATGATAAACCCTAGTTTCTGTTCCGAAAAAATTCTCCCAATATGTTTGTGAAAACACCATAAAATAATCTTCTTTTATAAGGAGTGAAGATAACGTTTTTCAGAAATAACTAGTTTTAGGAAATCCTTCCAAAATCGGAAACCTTGATTTGTGGGAAAACAAATCCGATTTTGTAACTAGGTCTTTCTTTTAGGAAACTGATTTTTCTTGGACCGGATCTATATTATAGATCAATTTTATATTTATGTCCAAGTGTTTGCAAACTCTATAATTACCAAAAGATAAGTTTGAAATTCGTTTAAGAATTTTCTAGTAGAGTTTACAAAAGCAATATTGAACATAACAAGATATTTATAAAAGAATACATTTAGAATCACAAATACAGTAATACTTTAAAAGATCACTTGCTTCATTAAAACAGTTGTGGGGCGTATGAAGCAATCCATTGTTAATAGAATTATTAACTGAAAACCATTCTTTGTAATATTACAAAGATCCCAAAATCGTATCCTTATCAACGATACATTGACAGTCTTAGGTCTGAAAATGTGTACACATATATTTGGGTAATTAATCCAAAATATATTTAAGATCCTAGACTTTTCAATAACAAAATAGTCATGGTTCATACATAGAAAAATCTTATGTGGAATCTTGTGCATTTTCGAGATAAAACATGTCATATAGAATATTGTATCATTGTTACTAAACTGATTAGTATTCAATACCATGAGATACAATTCTATGATAACATATGGATTGTGTAGGTCGTTCAACACATACAAGGATTTAATCTCAATTCCTAACAAATTTGGAACAAGAGTATCATATACTTCATTCGTGTCTTCCACCGCGAGTCTTTGAAGTAGTCAAATCCTGCTACTACATTAACTGAATCAGATATAGATTCAATTCTTATAGGTTGGATCGCACCAAACACATATTGTTAGATATTTTCGTGTTTGCATGCTATGATACCAACTAAAAAGACGATGGTACCCAAATACACCACAATCTTTTATTTATCCACCTATAAGTCCTCTACCGAAAGTGATTGTATATGGACAGAGTCGAGACAATACAAAAAAAAAATTCACACTTCGTGTGATCATCTATGGATACGATATCGAGATAATACAACAACAAGATAACTTGTATGGTTGACTATGGATACAAGATCGATACAATACAACAACGAAGTATGATACTTGATAATAGGTTCAGACTTAACGAAACTCTATAAGATCATTATCAAGTATAACGGAGTTAACATTTGTGTATTTTACTTTTAATTATAATAAAACAATTATAATTGCGGAAATAGAAAAGTAAAAGACACGGCAAAATTTTGTTAATGAGGAAACTGCAAACGCGGAAAAAACCCGGGACCTAATCCAGAATTGAATACTCTCATAATTAATCCGCTATACAAAATTGTTGTGTTTCCACAACAAATTACAATGAATAATCTAGAAATTGGAGAGAAGTCTTATTGTAAATCAGCCAGGAAGAAGAGAAAGAACTAAGAACAAGAAAACTAATTTTTACTCAATTATTTCTTAGCCGCAAAACGACAGTCTCTTACACATTAAAAGCCCTAATCCACTCAGGTGTGGAAAACAATCGACTAACCGATGATGGACGTCTGTCCTCATCCTAAGGGATTAGACAATTGCGATTAAAGCACCCCTTTAGTTACTAACAACACCCTAAGAAGTTATAAGTAAAAGGCTAGCCATATGACAATACCCCTCCCATGAGAAAATCCTTGTCCTCAAGGATTGAAGGAAGGAAAGTGAGCAGAAATATTGGCTGAGTCTTCCCAAGTGGCTTCCTCGGCTGTGGAGTTTGACCAATGGATGAGTAATTGGGGAACTGAATGATTTCCTCTGATCAATTGCCTGGAATCCAGCTCTGCAATAGGAGTAACAATTATTTGTCCTTCACGGTCCACTAGTGGTAGTGTGGGAACAAGGGTGTGAGTTGAACCAATTCTCTTTTTGAGTTGGGACACATGAAACACTGGGTGTAACCTAGCTTCAGCAGGTAATTGCAACTTATAAGCAAGAGCACCAATTTTTTGAATGACAGGAAAAGGACCATAGTACTTAGCTGAAAGTTTGAAGTTTTTCCTGAGAGATACTGAAGCTTGTCTGTAGGGTTGGAGCTTGAGATACACCATATCACCAACTGCAAAAACTCTGTCAGTTCTTTTGGAGTTAGCAAAGTTCTTCATTCTCTCTTGAGATTTAGAGAGTGTGTCCTTGAGAATAAGTAAGATGTCCCCTCTTTGTTTAAGAAACTTATACACTGAGTCCACAGAAGTACCAGCAGAAGATGGGAAAGCCAAATGTGGAGCTTCATAACCATATAGAGCTTTGAAAGGAGACATCTTCAGGCTAGTATGGTAACTAGTATTATACCACCACTCAGCTAAGTCCAACCAACTTAGCCAATTTTTCGTTTTAATGGCTAGTCATGCATCTGAGATAGTTCTCAAGACAGGCATCCACCCTTTCAATTTTCCCATCAGTTTGAGGGTGGTAAGCAGTGCTAATCTTGAGGTTGGTACCCAAATTTTTGAATAAATCTTGCCAGAAATTGCTTGTGAAGAGTTTTTCCCTATCTGAAACAATTGAAGTTGGTAAGCCATGGAGTGTAAAGATGTGATGCATGAAAGTCTTGGCAACTGAAGAAGCTGTATAGGGATGTTGGAGAGGTATAAAATGACTATATTTGGTGAATCTGTCCACCACCACTAATGTGACATCTTTCCTGTCACTTTTGGGTAAACCTTTAATGAAATCCATGTTAATATGCTTCCATGCATGATCAGGGATTAGTAATGGTTGTAACAACCCAACAGGTAAAGTGTGTTCAACCTTATGTCTTTGACATACATCACAAGTGGATACTAGGGAGAAGACCTCTTGTTTCATACCAGGCCAGAAAAAATAAGTTTTTGCTCTCATATATGTAGCCTGCATTCCAGAGTGTCCACCTACAATAGAGCCATGAATTGCCAAAAGAATGCTCTGTCTGACAGTATTGGTGGTGCCAATATAGAGTCTGTACTTGTATCTTATTACCCCTTGCTGATAAGTATATGGTGAGATGGATTCAGGATAAATAAGTAATTGAGCTAACAGTTGCTGAGCCTTGGAATCTTGTTCATAGCTAGAGATCACCTCTTGTACCCAAAGTGGTTGAGATAACGTAATGCTGAAAATGGTAGAGTCAGTGTGTCCTCCTTGATAGAGCATCAACAACCTTATTCTCGATACCCCTCTTAAAATGGATAGTGTAATCATAACCTAGAAATTTCATGAGCCATTTCTGTTGTGTGCCAGTATTAATCTTCTGTTCCAGAAAATACTTGATGCTTTCTTGGTCAGTCTTGATAATGAAGTGATGTCCTTGTAAGTAATGCCTCCACTTAGTCACAGCTGAGCCAACAGCTAATAGTTCCTTTTCATAAGTATAGAGTCTCATAGCTCTAGGACCCAAAGGTTTGCTAAAAAAGGAAATTGTCCTGCCATCCTGCATTAAGACAGCACTAATACCTATTGCACAAGCATCAGTTTCAAGAACAAAGGTTTTGGTAAAATCTGGAAGGGCAAGAACTAGAGTAGTAGTCATTGCTGATTTTTAAGGTGTTGAAAGCATGAGTAGCTTACTCAGTCCAAATGAAAGAATTATTCTTCAACAGCTCAGTAAATGGTTTGCTGAACACGCCATAGTGTCTCACAAATTTTATGTAATAACAATGATCCCTAAAAAACCTCTGATCTCTTCAATTGAAGTAGGGATAGGCCAGCTGGTCATGGCATAAATCTTAGACGGATCAACTACAACCCCTTGTGCAGTAATGATATGGCCCAAGTACTCTAACTCAGGTTGTGCAAAACAAATTTTGACAACTTAGCATAGAGCTGGTGCTGTCTCAATAAAGAAAGAGTAATTTTTAAGTGTTTTGCATGTGTTTCCAAGTCAGGGCTGTAGACTAGGATATCATCAAACAAAACCAAAATGAATTTCCTCAGGTAAGGTTAAAAAATCTCATTCATGAGAGCTTGGAAGGTGGCTGGAGCATTAGTAAGGCCAAAAGGCATAACATTGAATTCATAATGGTCATGATGGGTTCTGAAGGCTGTTTTGAAAATATCATCTAGATTGACTCTAATCTGGTGATAACCTGAATTTAAATCAATTTTTGTAAATACACAAGAACCAAATAATTCATCCAATAGCTCGTTAATAACAAGGATGTGAAACTTATCTTTTATTGTGATGTTGTTGAGTTTCATGTAGTCCACACAGATGCTCCAGTTGTTGTCCTTTTTCTTGACAATAAGGATTGGAGATGCAAATGGGTTATAGCTTGGCTGAATTACTCCAGTTTGGAGCATCTCTTGCACCAGTTGCTCAATGAAACCTTTTTGAACATAAGGAAATTTATAAGGCCTTTGATTTATTGGTGCTGAATTTGGAATGAGGGGAATTGAGTGCTCAAAGGATCTGTGGGGTGGGAGGGAGTTGGGTTCAGAGAAAACATCTTGAAATTCATTCACAAAGACAGATATCTCTTAGGGAATGGGTGGTGGAGGAGTAGAAGTACTAACTGAGTATGATTGACCAATAAGCCCATGAGAGTTCTTTTGAAGATAATCTTGTAAGGCAGTTGCATACATTGCCTTGAGAGAAGGTATTGTGTTTTGACCAACTAGAGTGATCTTCTGTCCATTATGCATAAAAGAGATACTCAAGGTAGAGAGATTGAGAAGAATATCTCCTAATTTCCTGAGCCAGTCAGCTCCAAGAACTATACCACAACCACCCAAAGGCAAAAGTCTCAGGTCCCCACTGAAATCATGATGTTTCATTTTCCACTGTAGGGAAGCAAAAATTCCAGAGCTCACAGTCTTTTCTCCATTTGCCACAGTAACCAACATGTTGGAAGTAGGTTGGATAGATCAACCCAAGGATTTGGCTAATGCACAATCAATGAAACTGTGAGTACTCCCAGTATCAATAAGAATAGAGACATCATGTTTTTTGATAAACCCTGGAATCCTTATAGTGACACCTATAGAAGTACTAGTTAGGGCATGAAGAGAGATTTCCATGTCACTGTCCATAGCTGGTGTATCTTCAGCTTCAGAAATTTCTTCTTCTGGTTTACAAGGCTCAGCTTCAGCTTCAGTGGCTACCATCAAATACAATTGTTCTTTCTTATAGAAATGCCCTGGTATGTAAACTTCCTCACAATTATAACACAATCCCTGAGTCTTCCTCTTTTGAATTTGTTTAGGAGTTAATCTCTTGATGGGTAATGAAAAAGCGGGGGTCTAAAAATACCACCCAATATTTCGCTTAGCAATCTGTATGGACAAACTCGAATATACTTTTAAGAGAATCAACAAGACTCAATCAATTAAAAGTACATCAACGAGTTTATATCTCTCTCTCTTGATTTGATTTCCTCAAACAGAAATTGGGAGTACTAATCAAATACAGGGAATAACTTGGATGGTAACAAAGACTGATATCCAAGGATCAATCAATGACAATCAACAACCAAAGGTGGGATTACTCTAATTTATGATCTAACGCACAACCTGTATTATTTCAATTATAAAGATAAAACAATATAATGCGGAAACTGAAATAACACACGCACCAGAAATTTTGTTAACGAGGAAACCGCAAATGCAGAAAAACCCCGAGACCTAGTACAGATTGAACACACATTGTATTAAGTCGCTACAGACACTAGCTTACTCCAAGCTAACTTCGGACTGGACTGTAGCTGAACCCCAATCAGTCTCCCACTGATCCAAGGTACAGTTGTACTCTTTACGCCTCTGATCCCAGCAGGATACTTCTCACTTGATTCCCTTAGATGATCTCACCCACAACTAAGAGTTGCTACGACCCAAAATCGCAGGCTTTAACAATAAACAAATATGTCTCACACAGACAAGTCTATCAAAGGATCAATCTGTCTCCCACAGAAAAACCCTAAAGTTTTTGTTATGTGTTTTGATATTAATCAATGTGAACAGGAACCAATTGATAATCCGGTCTTATATTCCCGAAGAACAACCTAGATAAATCAATCACTTCACAACAATCTTAATCGTATGGTAGCGAAACAAGATGTTATTGAATCACAAACAATGAAACGAAGATGTTTGTGACTACTTTTTATATCTTGCCTATCGGAGATATTAATCTCAAGCCAATCAATCTGATTGTACTCGTACGATAGAAGATGCAAGATCAGATCACACAACTACTGTAAAAGTAGTCTCGGTCTGGCTTCACAATCCCAGTGAAGTCTTTAAGTCGTTAACCTGGTTTTAGAAGAAGAAAACCAAAGGTTAAAGGAGAAACGACTCTAGCACGCAAACTAGTATCACACGTGAGGTGTGGGGATTAGTTTTGCAGAGTTGCTAGATGTCCCCTTATATAGTCTTTCAAATCAGGGTTTCGCCTTGGTCACAAAGCAAACAATATCCACCCTTAGATGAAAACCTGATTTAGATTCAAGCTAATATTTCTCAACCTTTAGATCGAAAACTTAGCTTGTTATACAGAAATGAAATGTACGCTTTTAGGTTTGTTAACTGTACCCAAACGTATACATTGTTGGTTCAACAATAGTTAACCAAAAGGTTAGCCATATGAGTATTTCATACCAACCATATTCTTCTTCACCATAACTAGTTCAAGTGACTCAAATGAACTAGTTAGAGAGTTGTTCAATTGCAAGGAAATCTTATGTACTACACAAGACACAATTGAAGCAAAGATGATTTGATTCACTTGAATCAGTTCATGAACTTTATATCCACGGTTTGCAATTTGCATTCCTTAGTATTTATAAGTTTAAGTTCATAAATCATCTTTAGATATATAACCTTCTTAAGTTCGCACACTAGGTTCGCGGACTTAAGCAACTAGGCAGAGTTTACAAACTCCAGCAGAAAATCTCGGTAAAGACTTTCCGACGGTTCGTGGACTGGTACTCACGTAACAAGTTTGTCAACTCTAGCATACTTTCTCGGGATGAGAAGTTCGGCAGTTCGCGGACTTGGCAACAAGCCATTCTTCCGGTTTCTCTTGATCAACAAAGTTCGCAAACTTTGGTTGAAGGAATAGTACTTATGCACATATGTGTTTCGACAACAATACTTATGTCCATCATTGGTTATGTAATCTAAACTTTCATTCCAACCATTGAAACATTCTTAGAGGACGTTATATAATTGTTACACCATTTCTCGTCAAACAATTTTCAAAGTGATTGAAACATATCATGACTTTCGTCACTAGGTAAAGATAAACATGGTCGAAGCGAAACGCTTACCAACACATATTTCGAGATATAGATAGGCGAGGTATACTCGGATCGAAATACCAAATGTGTATAATCTAAGTCTATATATAGCATACGACTTTTTTTCTCAAGAAGTAGGAGATATAGTAGATATACTTTTGAGTGACAGATAAGTTCAAGTCTTCACATACCTTTTTGTCGAGAAGTTCTACCGGTTCCTTGAGTAGTTCTTATTCTTGTATGATGAATCGCCATGAAGTCCTTGAGCTCAACTACACTTTCTATCCTAGTACGAGACTTGGCTATAGTAGACTAGAAATCAAGACTTATAGTTTTGATCACTAACATTGACCAACATGCTTGAGATAGCAACGCATGCGAGTTCGACCGAGCAATGCTCTAACAATCTCCCCCTTTGTAAATTTTAGTGACAAAACTATCAATACATATGGAATATAAAAAATATAAAGAAACTTTAGTAGCTCCTATTCCACATGTCTAATATTCAACATTCCTCGAAATATTCGTCACTTCCAAGTACTCCAAGCATCGGTCTCGATCATTGTTATACAGTGTCATAGTATTATTACACAGTTTTCAAAGTCCAATTGTATCACAACTTCAACAATAATACTATGGTGATATGTATCACTCTGATAGGTGCCAAATATTGCATTATTTATCATCATTTTATTGGCACTTATCCCTTTTTGCATACCATAATTTCCCCTTTTGTAATGAATTCTGTATTTTACTCTCCTCAAGGATAAATATTTTATTTTACTTAATTTGGCATTTTTAGGTACCAAATAAAGTCTAGATGAGTTGCGGAGCGAAAAGAGCAAAGACACGGGAGAAAGCCGACGGAAACTCTAGCGGAAAAGAAGTGGAGATTGTGGTATAGAAGACTCAAGGATAAAAATGGGCTTAACAAGGAAGAATTTGTTCTTAAAGAAGAAGTGGGCTCAGAATTGTCCAAGCCCAAACCCATTTCCCAAACTCAAACCCATTTCCATATCCTAAAATCCAAGCCCAAACCCGCTTCCCTTTGTAGCCGTCAGATTGGATCCATTCCATCATCTAACGGTCGCTTCATCAGAGTACATCGAACTCTGAAGTCCCCGTCTAACATCATAGCACCTAACCCTGATCTTCGCCGTCAATTTTGATGTATCTCATCATCCAACGGTCGCTCCACATCCATTCCATCGCGCCGTTGGATCACTCCATCACCTTTTCATCCTACGCTTTTCATCACCGATCATCAAATTTTGATACACCTGCTCAACACCCTAGCACCAAATATCTTCTCCCAAAACCATCGACTTCTCCTCTTCTTCCCAAATTTCTCCTTCTTCCCCGACCAAGAGACCTGCAACACCATTCTTCCCCTTCTTCTCGAGCTTCACCATCACTACCTTCACCCGACACCACAACAGACTAACCCTAAACCCTAGACTCTCTCTAGCTTAGTTTTAGCTTCTCGCAAAGACGCTACAACCAAGAAAGAGAGAACTAGGGTTTGTAGCAGAGGCGATGTAAGAGACAATTGGAGCAGGAGGAGTAGCAGAGAAGGAAGACAAGACATGGGTCGAGGGGGAGACAACAAAAGCAGAGACGGGTGAGCTTTAATTTTAATTTTCAATGTAAACCCTAAATTGGGAATTTTGAGGGAAACTGTTAAGAACCCTAATTTTGGGTATAAATAGATGATGGTATTGTGTGTGGGGGGATGCCCGGATTAGCCGGTGCACCAAGCTGTAGTAATTTATGTTTGTTTTCAGTAGTGTTATTATGTTCTAATTCAATAACTAGGGTTTAGATGAAACCTTAGCTTTCTGCTGTGTTATTCATACTAATTGTGTTGCTCTTGAATTCTTAAACTGTTAGGATAGTTTCAATCTTAGTACGTCAATGCTTTGCTTTCACAGTGTATGCCATGTATCCATTCTAGTCAGGATAAAACTGTGTTGATTATGTTGCAGCTCATGCTTTAGAGACTATTGTTAATCCCTTGACTAGTTGTGCTTAATTAGACAGTTAGTGCGCCGGATTGATATTTTAGTTGTGATTGAATCATCCATTGGTGAAACACCTTAGGTAAGTAATAGACTTGACACCTCTACCTTTTCTGTTAAAAGGACAAGAGTATTATAGTCAGTTGAATACATAGTATGAGTTAATGGTGGATTCGACAATCCTAGTACCTTCATTCTCAGTGTTTACTCCCTGTGTTATTTGCATCTTTTACTTTTATTTATTTTCTGTTGTAATCCTCACCAACACCTTGTCGTTTCGACACATCAAAACAACCCCCATTTTGGTTACTCTTTCTTGTTTAGAATCAGTTTAAGTGAGACCATAGTTTCAGCTTTATACCCACCTTGTCCCTGAGGATCGACATGTGCTTGCCCTGTGTTACATTGTGACACTGTGCACTTGCAGTTAGACATGGTCGTAGGTACTCTTTCAAGTCCTACCAAGTTTTTGGCGCCGCTGCCGGGGACTCGGTAGCGGTGTGATTGTTTCTTTTCTTCCACTTTACTGATTTTTAATATACTGCTTGTATATATGTGTTAGATTTTTGGTTTTTCTGTTGTTAATAGTGTTCGATGTAACTAGTTTATTTGATCTGCCATTTTGTAATAGTTTAATAACATCATCATTCCACTTCATCTTAGCTGTAGTTTATCTGTCATTTTGTAGTTGTTAACTTAGCATCACTGCATTTTCATTTTCACTGCACTTTCATTTTCCCTGCATTCCACTTCATCTTGGCTTACTGTTTGTATATATATGTTAGCTTAGCCTGCCATGTGTTAGATTGGTCTGCCATGTAACATAGTCTGCCTCATTTGCATACTTAGCAAACAGTAACCTTGTGTATATATGTGTTAGCTTTCTCTTTGTTCTGTCACCTGCATACCTTCAAAGCATCACTGCATCTATGGCTTTGCTCATTATCTGTGGCTTTGCTCATTTTTTCATTGTTTGTAGCTTTGCCCTGCCCTGTAACTGTCTGCTTCCCAGTCTTGGCCTTGCCACAATTGCATCTGTTACTGCATTTGCTTGGAGTACTTGAGCATTAAGTATGCATATTGACCATTGGGTCATGTTTGGTTCTATAACAAGTGCAACTGTGAAGTTTAACATACTGTGAATGCTTGAATGTGCTGCTGTCATCTTGAATGCCTGAATTCTGTTGCTGTGAATGTGGTGTGGTGCTGTCAACTGTGAAATTTGCTGAAATTTAATGCTGTGAATGCCTGAGTTGTATGCTGAGTTAGCAGTGTCATCTTGAATGCATGAAATTTGCTGCTGTGAGAACTAATTCTCTCTTCTGAAAACCACCAGGTACCTGCAACTGCTGTGCAAAATAAGGAGAAGGGAAAGCAGAAAAAAATTGTTCTAGTGCCTCAAACAAGTGGTGTGGTGCTGTGAAGAAAAGAGCTGAAGAAATTCTGAATTGTGGTGCTGCATTGGTTTGCCAAAGACAAAGACCCAACTGGTTTGTGCAATGGCTAAAAAGGGGTAAGCCTAAACTTTGGGCTCAACTTCAGCCAAACTAAAGTGTAAACCCAACTGAATTGTAAACTGTGGGCTTGTTTAAATTGTATCATGGGCTTGTAATTTTGATTTAAACTGAACTGTGGGCTCTAAAACTGAATTTTGGGCCTGTCCTAAACTGAATTGTGGGCCTCAAAACCCAACTAAAACTTCTCTGCTGGGCTTCGTCCAAACTGCCTAGTAGGCTGTGCATTCTCCCACCAATGTGGGCTTGCTCCTAATTTTAAAACCAAAGTTTTTCTCCCAATATTTTAAAAAAACCAAGTTTTCTCCCTCTTTAAAACCAAATTTGCTCCCAATAACCAAAAATTTTCTCCCACATTCAAACCAAATTTTCTTTTCAAAACCCAACAAATCCAAAAAATTTCAAAACCCATCAAAACCAAATTTTTCTGAAAACAATGGGCGAGTATGTGAATAAACCCCGTAGTCTCCATGAATACATGTACTCTAACAGAATAAGTCAGTTATCATGTATCGTCTTATCCCAGACTGATGGCCCATTTGAACTAAACGCAAGCATGATACAAATACTTCCTATATTTCGAGGGTTCGATTCTGAGAATCCCTATAATCATGTAAGAGAGTTTGAACAAATTGTCTGGGCTATACAACCTGACTATATGTCTGAAGACTCTTTGAAATTGCGTTTGTTTACATTTTCTTTAAAGGAAAGGGCTAAAACATGGTTTCACAGTCTGAGACCGCAGTCAATCACCACTTGGGGCCAACTCACAAATCAATTTGTCAAAAAGTTCTTTCCCCATCATAAGACCATCTCTATTCGTCAAAGTATTAATTGTTTTGTCCAGTTAGATGGAGAGACACTTTTTCATTATTTTGAACGGTTTAATGATTTGTTGTTTGAGTGTCCTCACCATGGCCTTGAGAAGTGGAGACTGGTCGCCATTCTTTATGAGGGACTAGACTTTAAGTCTCGAGCCTTGGTTGAATCTATGTGTAATGGTGAATTCATTGATAAAACTGTGGACGATGCATGGTTATTTCTAGCTGAAGTTGCAGAGAAAACCCATCAGTGGGAAACCTATAGGGAAACTAGGACCATGCCACATGATATGGGTAATCACCATGAGTCAGATGTTGATTTTCCCAATGAGCTTAATTCTGGATATAGTGTTTCATACCCTATTGCTGAAAATGTCAATCCATATTCACCTATTTTAGAGGAAGATGTATGGACGAAAAACACTAATGGTTTTGACAAAGTAGGATTTTCATGTATTTGTGATGATGATGATTATGATGATGTTATATTAGAAGAACATGTCTATGCTGAAAATGTTATGGAACCTTTGGGTTCAAATACATTAGGCTTTTCTGCCCCGACCTTCATGAATGATGTTTCTTCTAGTATTCCATATACATGTGATGAGGCTACTGATTTAGATATTGTGCAGTTATCCTGTGAAGAGCATGACTTAGGTAATGTTGAATCTTCTGTTGACACTAATGATCCTATGCATGAAAATATAGTTGATGTGTCTGATTCCATACTTAAGCCACAATATATTGCTTCTTTTGATGCTGATTTGGATATTTCGGATAACCATGATTCTGAATTTGGACTTGTGCAATTGTTTTGTGATGATAAGCATGCTACACAACTTGATTATGACTTAGAAAATGCTGATGTGACTGATAATATTGGTACTCTTGATCTCATGCATGTGAGAAACTTAGATGTCACCTTCCTACTTAAGTCACAATCTGATAGCCTTCCACCCAACCTAGATTTGGTTTGTAACAATATTGTAAAACCAACTTTTCTGAGAATACCTAATCTAGGCATGGAACTGTGTGCCTCCCAAGTCCTCTTGGACTATTTTGCATCTAAATACAATACCTTTAAGGAGCCACAGATGGAATATGCATGTTTGCCCGTCCCTAGCAAAGTTCATTTCGAGTTAGACCTTGTGCATGATGAACCCCCAAAACTGCGAGATTTTGTATCCAATAGTATATCTAGTGTAAAATCCAGGTTTTAGGGGTATCTCATTTGGTTTTTCACTCTCACTTGCATTTCAGTCCAACTATAGTTGTTTGAAACTGTCTATGTTTCAACACTTCGTCTTTTGGGTTGATCCTCAACTCTTTAGGCTGTATGTATATAGTGAATTTTTCTTGTATATAATCCGGGAGGTAATATTTAGTGGAACCTTTTATGTTTTATTTTGTATATATTGTGTTAATCCAATGTGCTTTTACTTAAGTTACTGTTGGATCATAACCATTGAATAATGGAGTTCAAAACTTGCTTTCGCCAATATTTGGTAATCTCTTTCCTTTTCTCTACTTAGCATCGTTCTCATGGTATGTTGTTTTAATTTTGTTTATCTTTTGAAACATTGAGGACAATGTTTAGTTTAGGTTTGGGGGTGAAAAGTAGATACTTTGATAACATGCTATAATTGAAAAGAGAACTCTTTCTTTTTGGAAAAAAAAAATAATAAACAAAAAATGAAAAAATGAAAATTAAAAATTAAAAAAATTGAAAAAAAAAACATAAAAATGGAGCCCATTTACCTTGAAATGTTGACTCTTGTGCATGTATGTAAACATAAGGATTCTTAGTCTAGATATTTAGGCACCCTGATTCTAGCACAATTCACATAGTGATAAGAAACTTGCACGCGCACGATCTACCAATACATGTATAGCCTCATCCTTGAGGTGTTCTATCAGAAGTCACGATTTCCAATCACTTTAGAATACTGAACGAAACTTGACTAGCTTGTTCTTTGGTTGGTTGGGATAGAAGGTGGAGGTTACATTAAGAAAGACAACCATCGAATTTAACTGGGTGCATCAAAAAGGGCTACCTCTTGCAAAGTGTCATGTAATTTTTTGTTTCTTTTTGCTTATGTATCAAAAGAGTTACCATGTTGTAAATATTTTTTCCAAAAAAAAAAAAAGACGATGTATATATTCAGAAAAATATCAGAAAAAAAAAAAATCAAGTATTTATCAATTCCATCCTCTCTTGTTCCAAAAATAAAAGAGAGTAGTCAATGTAAATAAGAGTCATGTAAAGAGTCATCTTTTGTGTTTTTGTGTTATAGGCAAGGAAGGGTGAATGCCATTGATGTACAACGCGAGTAATTGTGAAATACCTCCAACTCATTCACAATTCTCGTAAAGTCCGGACAGCTAGCTAGATTTCGACCTCGGTTCTTAGCCTGAGAAACTATCTCTTGGTGATTAGTAGTCATAACATCCGATCTTTGTTTACACATGTGTAGATACACTTTACACTCTTATCACATGTCTTTATTTGTTATCAGTGCTAGGATTGTGCCTTTGATAGCTAGATTGACATCTCCATTTTGTTGTGAGCTTGAACTGTCTTGCACATGTCACATTTCATGGAATCTGAGCTCATATTTTGGCCTAGAACTTTGTGGGTATGTTCTAAGCAAACCCTCACGAGACTTCACTCGTCCACTAGGGACACTTAGTGGTTCAAAAGGCTTGTTGCATTCGCTAAATGCAATCGAGAAACCATCGACAGTGGTATAGGTAGGATTTCCTTAGTTTCTGTTTTACTTGAGGACAAGTAAAATTCAGGTTTAGGGGTATTTGATAGGTGCCGAAAATTGCATTATTTATCATCATTTTATTGGCACTTATCCCTTTTTGCATACCATAATTTCCTCTTTTGTAATGAATTCTGTACTTTACTCTCCTCAAGTATAAATATTTTATTTTACTTAATTTTGCATTTTTAGGTACCAAATAAAGTCTAGATGAGTTGCGGAGCGAAAAGAGCAAAGACACAGGAGAAAGCCGACGGAAACTCTAGCGGAAAAGAAGTGGAGATTGTGGTATGGAAGACTCAAGGATAAAAATGGGCTTAAAAAGGAAGAATTTGTTCTTAAAGAAGAAGTGGGCTCAGAATTGTCCAAGCCCAAACCCATTTCCCAAAATCAAACCCATTTCCATATCCTAAAATCCAATCCCAAACCCTCTTCTCTCTTTAGTCGTCAGATTGGATCCATTCCATCATCCAACGGTCGCTTCATCAGAGTACATCGAACTCTGAAGTCCCCGTCTAACATCATAGTACCTAACCCCGATCTTCGCCGTCAATTTTGATGTATCTCATCATCCAACGGTCGCTCCACATCCATTCCATCGCGCTGTTGGATCACTCCATCACCTTTTCATCCTACGCTTTTCATCATCGATCATCAAATTTTGATACACCCGCTCAACACCCTAGCACCAAATATCTTCCCCCAAAACCATCGACTTCTCCTCTTCTTCCCAAATTTCTCCTTCTTCCCCGACCAACAGACCTGCAACACCATTCTTCCCCTTCTTCTCGAGCTTCACCATCACTACCTTCACCCGACACCACAGCAGACTAACCCTAAACCCTAGACTCTCTCTAGCTTAGTTTTAGCTTCTCGCAAAGACGCTACAACCAAGAAACAGAGAACTAGGGTTTGTATCAGAGGCGATGTAAGAGACAATTGGAGCAGGAGGAGTAGCAGAGAAGGAAGACAAGACATGGGTCGAGGGGGAGACAACAAAAGCAAAGACGGGTGAGCTTTAATTTTAATTTTCAATGTAAACCCTAAATTGGGAATTTTGGGGGAAACTGTTAAGAACCCTAATTTTGGGCATAAATAGAAGATGGTATTGTGTGTGTGTGTGTGGGGGGGGGGGGGGGGGGATGCCCGGATTAGCCGGTGCACCAAGTTGTAGTAATTTATGTTTGTTTTCAGTAGTGTTATTATGTTCTAATTCAATAACTAGGGTTTAGATGAAACCTTAGCTTTCTGCTGTGTTATTCATACTAATTGTGTTGCTCTTGAATGCTTAAAATATTAGAATAGTTTCAATCTTAGTACGTCAATGCTTTGCTTTCACAGTGTATGCCATGTATCCATTGTAGTCAGGATAAAAATGTGTTGATTATGCTACAGCTCATGCTTTAGAGACTATTGTTAATCCCTTGACTAGTTGTGCTTAATTAGAAAGTTAGTGCTCCGGATTGATATTTTAGTTGTGATTGAATCATCCATTGGTGAAACACCTTAGGTAAGTAATAGACTTGACACCTCTACCTTATCTGTTAAAAGGACTAGAGTATCATAATCAGTTGAATACATAGTATGAGTTAATGGTGGATTCGACAATCCTAGTACCTTCATTATCAGTGTTTACTCCCTGTGTTATTTGCATCTTTTACTTTTATTTTTTTTCTGTTGTAATCCTCACCAACACCTTGTCGTTTCGACACATCAAAACAACCCCCATTTTGGTTACTCTTTCTTGTTTAGAATCAGTTTAAGTGAGACCATAGTTTCAGCTTTACACCCACCTTGTCCCTGAGGATCGACCTGTGCTTGCCCTGTGTTACATTGTGACACTGTGCACTTGCAGTTAGACATAGTCGTGGGTACTCTTTCAAGTCCTACCACACTCCCCCTTAGTGAATACTCCATCTCACATGGAAACCACTCCCCCTTACACAATGATACGAAACTATATGTATTTGTAGTGTGAACTACATATTAATTCTCCTTCTTTTTGTCAATAAAATTGGCAAAGGTACAAGAACGGGATCATAATGAAATTTTCGTAAGAGACATTTCATGACCAAAAGAAAAAATACATACCATCTAATTTAGATGCAATCATATAGCCGAAGCTAATAGCCTTCATCAAGGAGTTTAAAAGATACAAGATAACCCCTTTAAAATTCCACAGCCGCACACCCCTCAAGATATGACCATTAAGCACAAGTTCAAAAGAACTCTCCCCCATTTGATGTCATTCCCAAGGGAACAACAAGAGCGACCTTAATTTCAAATGAAAAGATGGATTTTGATTGGACACCAAAAACCATGAGAAAGATTTTCTATATCCAAAAACTCAATCAAATTAATCACAAGTAAACCCATGATTAATTTAATCGGAATACGCAATCAAATTAAACACAAAAGTGATCAACTTAATTGATTATGCTTGACATAAGAGAACTTACGGAACATACGACTATCATAACCATTAGAAATTGAATAGGAAAGTCGTTCATATACTCAACATAAGAGGAATCTTACGGAGTATGAAAATACTCAACTAGATTAATTACAAGAGAACCCATAATTAATCTAATTGGAATACACAATCAAACTAATTACAAAAGTAATCAATTTAATTTTCATTTGTTTTGCTCGACATAAAAAGACTTATGGAGCAATAACTAAATAACCAAACAAGATTATTAATTTAGTTCAAGAATGCTCAACGTAAAGTACCTTACGGAACAACCAACAAAGCTAATAAAAAATAATCAACTTGGTTGTATCGTGCTCAACATAAGACACATTATGGAGCCTCACAGTATTACATAAAATATGGATCAATGAAGATCAATACTGTGGAATACAGAAGGACTCATTCTATCTTCCATCACTATTTGCATAACGATTTTTTTTAATAGACATAATCCTTGAACACAAAAGATTTTAACATATCTTCCATCAAAGAATTGACAATATAGGCTTAACTTTTGTATATGTCAAAAGTCTATTCAACCTTAAATCAATACATGAATACTGATCATGAACGATTTTACTTTTGACAAAATATGGGACAACATAGTTCACGGACGTAAACACCAATATCCCATAATAAATTGCAACATAACACATCATAAAGATTAAATACTTCAAACCATCATCCTCCAAATATTTTTAGAATTTATTACCAATAAACCTAAAAAAGAACAAGAAGATGAAAAATGATAGCTATGTGTAGTCACAATCATTGCTATTCAAGCACTAGTTTTTCTTCCAACTAAACCAAAAAGAAGACATACTAGGCAACAATATCTTTTAGAAATTCCTTATCATTCCCGAACTCCTTGTCGTCAACAGCCATTGGAATATAAGGTTCGTGGAGGAAGGAGTCAATACCATCAAACCGTCTTGGCTTATGATGTCGAACCAGGGCCTTCTGAATTTCCAAAGATCTTAAAACGCAAGCCTTTATTTAACTAATCTCCTTTCTTACTTCCTTTAACTCATCAAGAACATCGGAAAACTTCTGAGAGTTAGAAGGGACAACCCTTGGCTTTCTTGTATTCCTCCTCTTTCTTTTCAAGGAAGGAGTTACTGGAGATTCTCTTTTTCCTTGATTGATGGCTTAACAATCATATTGACATCTTTTCCATCCAAAGACATGATGCTTAGAGAACAGTTATAAACAACTGGTTTTTTGTGAGTGGAATTCACAATCTCATTAGGCAGTCTTAAGATATAAAAGATATCAGACAGGAAAAAGGAATGTAGGGTTCGCAACCTTTAAACAGGTTCATGGACGCCCAATTCTAAACCCTATAAAGAGTAGAATTATCGATAATAACCCTTTACTTTATTTGATGGACAGGAAAAACAAACCTAAAAAAACTTTTCCTAAATCCTGAGCGGTACACAATCTTATCTCTTTTTGATCAAGCACATGAGACAAGATTTACCAAACAACACAATTAATTTGTGTTGTGGTGAACAACAATTTGTCCACCATTTTCCTATTGAGGGGAATCCTCAGACTTCTATCTATCAAAGCAATTTTACCATACCTTCTTCTCTAATGGTATTATTTTGTCTTTGGAAACCAAATTCTTAGACGAAGATAAAATCCTACATACCTCAGCAGTCTTCTGAGCAAGTTTAAGCTTCCTTGCCAATCGATTTGATCTTCGTTGAAGTTT
Source organism: Papaver somniferum (assembly GCF_003573695.1). Taxonomy (NCBI): domain Eukaryota; kingdom Viridiplantae; phylum Streptophyta; class Magnoliopsida; order Ranunculales; family Papaveraceae; genus Papaver; species Papaver somniferum. Next base: position 31,755,693 of record NC_039368.1, read on the forward strand.
ATTGGCGTGCCTTACTTGATGTTTGTACTTGTAACATCTTGATAGTTCATGACCCTTCTGAGAACAAAATGAGCACGTCAAACTTGGATAGTATTCAGGCATCTGTGGTGTGAAAGCAACCAGACATGTAGTAGATCCTGAAACATTACAACCAGAGTTTCCAAAGGATGGGTCAATTGATTCTTCCAGCTTGATTGGATTCTCTTCTTCAGCGAAACCATCAAGGTTGATATATATATATTGCTACAGTTATCAAAATTAATGTTTTCACATAGAAGACCAACTGTTGATTTCCTATCTTCATTAGAATCATAGATATCAGACATCTCATCAAGTGTTACAGCAAGACTTTTGTTCCCATTGTATTTTCTACGATTTGGGCACTCGTTTGTAAAATGACAAAAACCTGTACACTTAAAGCACTGTGGCATATCCTCGTCATCAGCCTCGTCAACATCCCTGTTTTTAGGAGAGACACGATTGTGAGGTTTATCTGATAACCTAGGTTTGTCTCTTGAAAACCGTTTACTTCTTTTCAATAGAATATCCCTAAACTGTCTTGTGATCAAGGAGACTGATTTATCAATATCTTCATCTGAAAAATCACCCTCATACTGATCATCCTCAGATACATAAACACTTTTACTTTTATCAAGTAACTTAGTGTTCTTCTGTGCTTTAAAGGCAACATCCTTTCCGATTTTGGATGTATGCTCATGATCAAAGATCTTTAGCTTTCCAACCAATGTATTTCTGGAAATATTATCAAGGTTATTTCCCTCAACGACGGCATGCTTCTTAGAATCATATCTAGATGGCAGCAATCTGAGAATTTTCATCACAATGTCGTTTTCAGGAATAGTCTTACCCAATGCAAAAGATGCATTAATAATTTCAGACACTTTGTGATTAAACTCATCAAATGTATCTTCATCTGCCATACAAAGGTTCTCCCAATCGGAATTAAGGTTTTGAAGCCTAGCTTCCTTTTCACTGGAGTTACCTTCAAATACGGTTTCTAAGATATCCCAAGCATCTTTAAGATCTAGTGCAATTTGACACATTGTGCTGAAGATTTGGGGTAATGGCATGTATGATGGCATTCAAACCGTCAGAGTTTTGCTTTGCATCAAGTATCTCGGCAGGATTATATTCACCAATATTCTTGGGAACGTTTACATCTCCAACTTCCACAACGGGAGCATCATAGCCATTAACAACATATACCCACGATTGAAAATCACGTGCTTGAAGAAAAGCTCGCATATCAACTTTCCACCGTAAGTAATTAGAGCCATCGAATACTGGTGGTACGTTAATAGAGATAACACCTCATTCCATAGAGTCAGATCGCTACAAACACATACTTTTGAGGTCTTGAACGTGTTTGCCTGCTATGATACTAATTGAAAAACCGGGGGTCTAACAACACCTCCCAATATTTCGCTTAGTAATATGTATAGACAAACTCGAACATACTTTTAAGAGAATCAACAAGACTCAATCAATTAAAAGTACATCAACGAGTTTATATCTATCTCTCTTGATTTGATTTCCTCAAATTGAAACTGTGAGTGCTAATCAAATACAAGATATAACTTGGATGGTACCAAAGACCAATATCCAAGGATCAATCAATGACAATCAACAACTAAAGGTTGGATTACTATAATTGATGATCTAAGGCACAACCTGTATTATTTCATTTATAAAGATAAAACAATATAATGCGGAAACTGAAATAACACACACACCAGAAATTTTTTAACGAGGAAACCGAAAATGCAGAAAAACCCCGGGACCTAGTCCAGATTGAACACGCACTGTATTAAGACGCTACAGACATTAGCCTACTCCAAGCTAACTTCGGACAAGACTGTCTGTTAACCCCAATCAGTCTCCCACTGATCCAAGGTACAGTTGTACTCCCTACGCCTCTGATACCAGCAGGATACTGCGCACTTGATTCCCTTAGATGATCTCACCCACAACTAAGAGTTTCTACGACCCAAAATCGTAAGCTTTAACAATAAACAAATCTGTCTCACACAGACAAGTCTATGAAAGGATCAATCTGTCTCCCACAAAAAAAACCTAAAGTTTTTGTTCCGTCTTTTGATAATAATCAAGGTGAACAGGAACCAATTGATAATCCGGTCTTATATTCCCGAAGAACAGCTTAGATAAATCAATCACTTCACAACAATCTTAATCGTATGGTAGCGAAACAAGATGTTGATGAATCACAAACAATGAGACGAAGATGTTTGTGACTACTTTTTATATCTTGCCTATCGGAGATATTAATCTCAAGCCAATCAATATGATTGTACTCGTACGATAGAAGATGCAAGATCAGATCACACAACTACGGTAAAAGTAGTATCGGTCTGGCTTCACAATCCCAATGAAGTCTTTAAGTCGTTAATCTGGTTTTAGAAGAAGAAAACCAAAGGTTAAAGGAGAAACGACTCTAGCACGCAAACTAGTATCACACGTGAGGTGTGGGGATTAGTTTTGCAGAGTTGCTAGATGTCCCATTATATGGTCTTTCAAATCAGGGTTTCGCCTTGGTCACAAAGCAAACAATATCCACCGTTAGATGAAAACCTGATTTAGATTCAAGCTAATATTTCTCAACCGTTAGATCGAAAACTTAGCTTGTTATACAGAAATGAAATGTACGCTTCTAGGTTTGTTAACCGTACCCAAACGTATACATTCAACAATAGTTAACCAAAAGGTTAGCCATATGAGCATTTCATACCAACCATATTCTTCTTCACCATAACTAGTTCAAGTGACTCAAATGAACTAGTTAGAGAGTTGTTCAATTGCAAGGAAATCTTATGTACTACAAAAGATATAATTAAAGCAAAGATGATTTGATTCACTTGAATCAGTTCATGAACTTTATAGCCACGATTTGCAATTTGCATTCCTTAGTCTTTATAAGTTTAAGTTCAGAAATAATCCTCAGATATATAACCCTCTTAAGTTCGCAAACTAGGTTCGCGGACTTAAGCAACTGGGTAGAGTTTACAAACTCCAGCAGAAAATCTCGGCAAAAAATTTCCGCCGGTTCGCGGACTGGTACTTACGTAACAAGTTTGTCAACTCCAGTGGAATTTCTCGGGATGAGAAGTTCGGAAATTCGCGGACTGAGTTCGCGGACTTGGCAGCAAGCCATTTTTCCGGTTTCTCTTGATCAACAAAGTTCACAAAATTTGGTTCAAGAAATAGGACTTATGCACATATGTGTTTCCACAACAATACTTATCTCCATCATTTGTTATGTAATCTAAACTCTCATTCCAACCATTGAAACATTCTTAAAGGACTTATATGGTTTTTACACCATTTCTAGTCAAAGCAATTTTCAAAGTGATTGAAACATATCATGAATTTCGTTACTATGTAAAGATAAACATGGTCGAAGCGAAACGCTTACCAACACATATTTCGAGATATAGATAGGCGAGGTATACTTGGCTCGAAATACCAAATGTGTATAATCTAAGTCTATATATAGCATCGACTTTTTATCTCAAGAAGTAGGAGATAGACTTTTGAGTGACAGATAATTCCAAGTCTTCACATACCTTTTTGTCTAAAAGTTCCACCGGTTCCTTGAGTAATTCTTCTTCTTGTATGATGAATCGCCATGAAGTCCTTGAGCTCAACTACACTTTCTATCCTAGTCCGAGACTTCGCTATAGTAGACTAGAAATCAATACTTATAGTTTTGATCACTAACATTGACAAACATGCTTGAGATAGCAACACATGCGAGTTCGACCGAGCAATGCTCTAACAGGTAAAGGTGGTAGGGTTGGTGTTGTTGGGAGTTGGAAGTAAGGTAGGGAGGTCTGATGCTTTGGACTCCAGAGAAGATTATGGACGTTATGGTTTTTGGTGAGAATGATTGAGAAGGGGACTGCCTGGTAGTGTTGAAAGTATTTGGAAAAACTTAGTAGGAGCTCTGTGGGTTTTTATTTGGTTATTGATTGTTTGTTCTTGCATCCTAGCAAGGGAAAAGGCTTGCATCAAGTTGGTAGGATTAAACATACTGAATGAATGTTTAATATATTCTCTCAAGCCTCCAATGAAGCTCATCACATAATAATGTTCATTAAGCATGGGGTATTGTCTGTAAAGCAGAGCCTTAAGATTCTCAAATTGTTCAAAATACTCATCAACCGTGGTAGTCTGAGATAACTTATTGAACATCCCCAATATGTTTTCATTTGCAGGGTTTTCAAATCTAAAACAAGCAAGTTCAGATAATTCATACCAAGAAGTAGTAGATCTAGTGGTTTGTAAGTTGGTTAGCCACTTATCTGCTTTACCCTCCAGATACATAACTGCCATGGTGATTTTCTGGATTTCATCTCGAATGTTGTTGTGAAAGAAATAGCGGTCACACTTTTGAATCCAACCCTTTGGGTTCTCACCATTGAATCTAGGAAAATCCAACTTAGGCATTCTTGGGTTGGAGTTTGAATCGTGATTACCAGATTGATAATTGAACCTCCTCCCTTCTTGATGTTGATAGTTAGAATGAGAACCTTCCTCTCTTGAGTTGCGTTGCTCCTCATTCCTCTTCCCTGAAAAGGTCTCCATATACTTAAAGAAATCTTCCTTCGACATTAATGACGATTTTAATTCATCGACGGTTTGCGCAGCGATATCGTCCATCCTTACGGTAAGGTTGTGCATCTGATCTTTAACTGAATCCACGAATTTATGAAATTCTTCATGTACCTCTTTGACTGTGGATTCTTTTCGACCACCATGATAGGAAGGAATGAATTCTGATACCAGTTGTTATGTTTCCACAACAAATTACAATGAATAATCCAAAAATGTGAGAGAAATATGATTATAAATCAGCCAGGAAGAAGAGAAAGAACTAAGAACAGAAAAACTAATTTTTACTCAATTATTTCTTAGCCGCAAAACGACAGTCTCTTACACATTAAAAGCCCTAATCCACTCAGGTGTGGAGAACAATCGACTAAACGATGTTGGACATCTGTCCTCATCCTAAGGGATTAGACAATTGTGATTAAAGCACCCCTTTAGTTAATAACAGCACCCTAAGAAATTATAAGTAAAAGGCTAGCCATATGACAAAAATATACCCCAACTTCGTATAATTGAGACCAAGCAACTACCCCTAGTTCACTTAGTTTCCTCAGTATCCATGCGCTTCCGACTTCGATGAGTGCATGCACTGGAATAACTCCTTTGGATCGTATTCAAAACAATAAAGGAACAACAAATGTGTTTGGTAACAACTCTTTCGATTCTTTCAAGATAAAGATACCTCAAGTCATATGCAAAGGCTCTTCCGTTTAATCTAATAAACTCTTTTTCCTGGTTAGATCAATATATCCAATAACTACCAAAGTAGTCAAGTTTAGACTCGCAATCAATTGATATAGATTCCAACAAGAAACTATAAAATGATGACGATCTCATGCAACTGATCAATTGAATAAATCTGAATCTAGTTGGATCCCAGCCTATCAAGGTTTTTGTACAACCAAAGATATGAGAACCAAATGAGAAATCTTCTTTGTCTTAAAATCTTCTTTAATCTTCAATAAACACCTGCACAACACCACTTGAATCTCTTGTGATAAATCACACACAGAACGAAGTCTGTTAACAATGGATTATCACAAGATGTCTTTAGATCTACAAACAGTTCTAAATATCCCGTCTATACTTCGATCTAGTTTGAGTGAATCTTATATCAGAAGAAAAGATTCTCAAGAATAAACAAACTAGGTGCAATCAACTTTTAGTCAATCAAATCAATCGAAAACTAATAACACTACAATTATATAGTTTCCCACCAACGATACTCGTAGAGATTCTTGATCCCCATAAAAGTATTTAAACGAGCGGTCGTAAGAGATTTTACCTAATTAGGATACTTTCCTCTCTGATTAGACGGTTCCATCAGAAACAACAAAAAGATGAAGTTTGCCTGGCTCTTAGGATAGTTTGCAAGAAATGCAAACTTAGGTATCTGTAGACCAAGGATGTTTTGACACCAAGGAATTTCCAAAATCGAAAATATTCTCAAGATATGCAATGAATAGCAAAATTCGGTTTTCCTAATTCCAATAAATGCTTGTCCAAGATTTCCGAAATCTATCAGTAGAAAATCTCCAATTAGTAAATGCACATTACTAATTTTTGTTCTCTAGAGATATGCATTTAATTGCTGGTAATTAAAGCAAATAAAACCAAAAACCTTAATTAAAGGATTCTCAATTTATTTCGTCACATGATCTCCTTGAGTACTTAGGAATATCTTTGAACAATAAATGATAAGAGTTATTGAACGTGTTCAAAGTATGTTGACATCTTTTCACTGTAAATCCTTATTCATATTTACACGGATTTACATTCTTGGAATCGGTTATACCACACTTCCAAAAAAGTTTAGAATTGGTTCACCTGTATTCCAAGACTACTATGTGATTGATCAAATATCAAATCACATACATGGGTTCAATTGGTTCTACCAATCACTAGGATCGGGTATACCTCAATATGGAAATACTTGTGATCGATCACACAAGTTTCCAGGACTGGTTACATCAGTTACCAGGATCAGTTACATCAATTACCAGGAAAGATTACCATATACTCATGGTATTGCTTGTGATCGGTCACACCAGTTACAAGGAGCGGTTACACCAATTACCAGGCGGTTACACCACACTCTGTGATCGGTCACACCAAATACTAGGATCGATCATACCAATTACAAATATCGATCATACCATCTCATGGTGATTACTTAGGATCGGTTACACCAATTAATAAAAACTAGTCATACCAAATCATAAGTCAGACAATGTGATTAGTTATACCAAGATACATAACAAAGTTACGATCGGTTCTACCATATCACATATATTGGTAATCCAAAGATTTGCAATGAATAGATGTACCAATAAGTCTAGCGATTTCCCTTTCGATTCATAGAAAAGTTCATGAATGTACTTCCTTTAAACAAATGTAAAATATTGTTTCCTAGGATGAAATCTTCACCATAACCCATTCACATAATCATAACAGTATATACAAGATTAAGTCGATGTCATATCTACGAAGTTCAAAAGATAAGCGTTATACTTCGTAGTCTAATTCCCTAATACTATGATCATACAGATATAACCATGTCACATCACTAGAGTATCATACAATATGTACTATATATACAGCTTCACAGTTATGTTTTGAATATAACACGACTTGAAAGATACGTTAGGAATGAAAAAGTTCAAGTCAATATTACTAACCTCAAGAGGAAGGATGATGTTGTCGTTGTAGTTCGCTTCTTCTTCATATTATTCAGGTCTTCTTAGTAATACTTGTATGACTCAACATTCATAGACTTTCTAGTCTAACCTAAACAAAGTTGACTCTAGTTTATAATAAAATGACTTTAAATGAGTTTTGAGTCACTAAAATATGACAACCAAACTTGACATACCAACGCTTGGTGAGTTCAATCGAGCTATGCTCTAACGTTATTCACGTGCGTGACTCTAGAAGTCAAAGGCGCGGGGATACTGAGGAAACTAAGTAGCTATGGGTAGTCTTCTTGGTCTCAACTATACGAAGTTAGTATTAGATTTTGTATAGCGGCTTAATTATGAGAGTATTCAAAACCGGACTAAGTCCCGGGGTTTTTCTGCATTTGCGGTTTTCTCGTTTACAAAATCTTGATGTGTCATTTACTTTGATTTTCGCATTAAAATATTTTATATTATAATAACGTAAATACACAAATACGTTAACTCCATAATACTTGATAGTGATCCTATCGAGTTTTGTTATTACCGAACCTATTATCAAGTATCACACTTTGTTGTAGTATTGTCTCGATCTTGTATCTATAGTCAGTCACACAAGTTATCTTATTGTTGTATTGTCACAATCTCGTATCCATAGACAATCACACAAAGGGTGAACCGAATCGTCGTATTGTCTCGATTCTGTCCATAGACGATCAGGTTCGGTAGAGGAATTATAGGTTGAAACAAAAAGATTTTGATGTATTTAGGTACCTTTATCTTTTCAATTGGTATCAGAGCAGGTAAATACGAAAATATCTAAAAATCTGTGTTTGGTGCGATCCAACCTATAAGAAATGAACTCGAGTTCTTATGAATCGATTACAGTTAACATACGACCAATATTTAATGGAACAAATTATATGTGGTGGAATTCTGCTATGAGGTCTTTTCTTCAGTCACGCGATTTTAATACTTGGATATTAATCATTGATGGTTATAATTGCCCGGAAATTGAAGATTCGGAAACTGAGGTTAAAAGCTTTGTAGATTATACAGGGGAAGAAAAGGAATTTGCAAAACACAATTCATAAGGTTTGAATGCAATTATATACGATGTAAGCCGTGATCTGCAACATCATGTATCCACATGCCAAACTTCAAAGGAAGCTTGGGATAATCTTCAGATCGTATTCGAAGGTAACACATCAGAAAAGGAAGCTAGGCTTCAAACTCTCATCTCTGATTGTAAAAACTTTCGAATGGATGAAAATGATACCTTTGAAGAGTTTCATATTAAACTCTCTGAGATAGTGAATGCTTATTTCTCTCTTGGGAAGGGTATTTCTGAAAAAGATATAGTATGCAAAATTCTAAGAACACCTAGATACGAGTCTAAGAAACATGCAATCATCGAAGCTAATGATCTTTCCTTCCTATCATGAAGTTCTCTTGTAGGAAAACTAAAGATTTTTGATCAGGAGCGTTTTTCAAAAAGGGGAGACACAAACTTGGCTTATAAAGTCATTAAAAATCCGCCGATTCAATGTCAGGAAAACTCCAAAGATCATGAAGCTTTAGATGATGAAGAGAGGCTGAATTAAATCATCATTGTTTCTTATTGTGCGATGATTCAAGAAATTGCTGAGACATCGGAAGACGAATCTCCCAGTATCAAGAAAAAATCATATTTCTACCCCTAAGACTAAAGATACATGGGATGATGATGATAACATTCCTCAATGTTTCAAATGTTAAGGCTTTCGTCATATTTATCCAAATTTTCCTACTAAGTACATTCAATGGAAAATAAATGCATAACTGTTACTCATGATTATTCCCCTGACGAGTACAATCGAGATTGTATGATAGATCATGTTGCAACCATTGCAGAAATCTACGATTCGAAAATATTTTCAGCATTGGATACTCAAGAAAATTTCACCTCTAAAGTTTTTCAACAATAGTTTTTTTGTCAAGATAAAAGAATTCAATCCCTTGAATCTGAAATCAAAAGAATAAGATCATCGCTTGATCAAATCAGATTAAGTTATCTGAATGATAAAAAAAACACTTAACAAGCAACTTGTGAAAAACGAACTCTCTCTATGTTCTGATAAAGTACACGTATCTAAACTCATCAAAGACATCAACTGTTGTCAAGGTGAAATTAGAAAGTTAAAAGTAGAGAATTCAAAATTTAGAAATACACTTGTTTGTTCTTGTAAATCAAATCTTGGTGTGAATAAATCAAAAATTAATCACAAGAAAAGGTTGAATAAACCTATCAAACCCAAGGGTTGTAATCAGAATACATCTGGACCCTGTTTCCAATGCAAAAAATGGGGGAATTATCAGAAACAACGTCCCAGTATCACACTGAGAGACAAACCCTGTCAATAAAAAAGGGAAATATCTAAACCCAAATCGAAAATCACTTCAGAGAGTCAACTAACGGTGGGTTTGGGTTAAAGAATTCACTATTTCCAGTAATTTATAATCCCATGGGATTAGAAATTCTGGTATTTATATAAATACCTTGTGTGTTAATTTGGTAACTCAATTAAAATTCCTAGGATTTACAAAATTTTCTTGTTTTAAAGTCTTTGCGTCGTTTGGCATTACCCTCAAATATTAAAACTGCGTATGGGATTTAGAGTTAAAAGAAAGTGGGTTCATAAATCCCTTGATAAGTTTCCCAGCAAATCTTTGTGTGTGATCACACCAATAAAAATGATAGACCATACCATCACATGGTGATTACTTAGGATCGGTTATACCAATTATCAAAATCGGTCATACCAAATCATAAGTATATGCATTGTGATCAGTTATACCAAGATACATAACCAGAGTTAAGATCGGTTCTACTAACTCACACATATTGGTCATCCAAGGATTTGTAACGAATAGCCGGACCAATAAGCCTAATGATATCCCTTTAGATTCACGAAACAAGTTCATGAAAGTACTTCTTTTAAACAAATGTAAGACGTTGTTTCCTAGGATGAAATATTCACCATACCTCATTCACATAATTAACAGTATATACAAGATTATGTCGATGTCATATCTACTAAGTTCAAAAGATAAGCGTTATACTTCGTAGTCTAATTCCCTAATATTATGATCATGCAATTATGACCATGTCACATCACTAGATATTATACAATATGTACAATATATACAGCTTCACAGTTATGTTTTCAATATAGCACGGCTTGAAAGATACGTTAGGATTAAAACAGTTCAAGCCAATATTACTATCCTCAAGTGGAAAGATGATGTTGTCGTTGTAGTTCGCTACTTCTTCACATTCTTCAGGTCTTCGGAGTAATACTTGTATGTATCAACATTCCTAGATTTTCTAGTCTAACCTAAACAAAGTTGACTCTAGTATTTAATCAAGCAACTTTATATGAGTTTTGACATACTAAAATATGACAACCAAACTTGACATACAAACGCTTGGTGAGTTTAACTGAGCTATGCTCTAATAGATTTTGTATAGCATCTTAATACTGAGAGTATTCAAAACTGGACTAGGTCCCGGGATTTTTATGCATTTGCGGTTTCCTAGTTAACAAAATCTTGCAGTGTCTTTTACTTTGATTTCCGCATAATAATTGTTTACTATAATAAAAAAATACGCAAATACGTTAACTCTGCAATACTTGATAGTGATCTTATAGAGTTTGGTTATTACCGAACTTATTATCAAGTATCACACTCTGTTGTAGTATTGTCTCGATCTTGTATCCATAGTCAATCATACAAGGCATCTTGTTGTTGTATTGTCTCGATCTCGTATATATATACAACCACACGAAGTGTGAACCGAATCGTCGTATTATCTCGACTCTGTCCATAGACGATCACGTTTGGTAGAGGACTTACAGGTGAAACAAAAAAATTATTGGGTATTTGGGTACCCTCGTCTTTTCAATTGGGATTAGAACCAATAGATTAATCTCCCACTGTAGTCTCCAATCTGTTGATATGTGAAAATGACTTGCTGGTTTTTAAGGAAAACTGGAGAGACGAGCAATCGGTTCCTCGAACGAGAAAATTACTTAATCCTTTTTCAAACAGATGCACTGCACGGGAGTGATTTGAGTTCGAGAGATCAATCTGTAGGACTCCATCCTAAACTAATACAATGGTTGTTCCAGAGTCAATCCGGTTACAAATAAGGATGAGGGTCGTTCTGTAGGAGGGAAGCTGAGAAGTATGTTTCAGATTAATGATGATCGAGGATTGTATATGTGTTGGATATCTTTACAAGTTTGTGAACTGTTGAGTTCGGATGAGATAAGTTCTGATAGATTGAGGGATAATTTCTTGTTGATCAAAATTTTTGTCCCCAGGCGTGGATCCAGAAACTTATTTATATTGCAATAATAGTGGGCATATTGATCCCTAGTAAGTGTGACGGTTGCTGGAGTGAGAGAGTGGAAAAGTGAGAAATCGTGGTCAAATCAGTTCCACAAACGTGGGAGAATTGGTTTATTGTCCATCCACTACTTTGCTAACTCCTTCAAATGCTTGCACGACTTACTCACATTTCTCATCGTGGATGTACACACATGTCGTATGTCATCGGACCAAAACCCTAGTGAATATCCCCCCTTGTGACATGATTGATGTCTCATGAATGTGGAGTCTTTTAGGAAGACGTGTATTTAATTGGTCAATTGTTGACTTGACTAGACATGAGTCTTAGCGTTGACGAGTCGAGCATAATGAAGGAATGTGGTATTCTCTGTGACTCATGGACTAAAGATAAGATGTCTGCTGGGACAGTAATGATGCTCAGACGTTGAGTCTTGATGAATTGGAAAGAATAATAAATTTTACCTTAAGATAATTACGATAATAATAGTAATCCATAGGCTGTGAAATTAAAAATAAATAAAGAAAGCGCAGTTTTGGTCGATTCCACTTATAGGTTCATGAAGCTAAGAAAGTAGGTTCACGAACTCAATTGAGCAATAAGTCTCACTAAAAATTATCACGTTTAGGTTCGCGAACTCAAGAGGAAAAAGGAATCATTAGAACATATTTTAACTTAGGTTCGCAAACTCAAGTGATAAACAAGTCACAGACTCAGAGTAAAATTTCTATTTGATTAGGCTCACGAACTCAGTGAATAAAAGTCATCAGTAGTGAAAATATTTAGGTTCGCGAACTCAAAAGTTAGAATTGCAAACCTAGATTCTTAAAATCTCACATTGGTTGTTTATCTTAAACTTAGTTTCGAATTTCATAAGCAAAAGCATATATTTGCAACTTCATAAGACTTAGCAAATGTTTTCAAATTCACGACAAGTTCCTTTGTTCAATCAATCATTCCTAAATTTTTTAATTTTGTATTGTAGATAGATATAAGTGTTGATGGTGGTTTTTGGCTTTGGGTCAAAATCGTAAAATTGTATATCTGACATGACGTCACTATGACCATTAGCACATTTATTGAATCAATCATCATGCCTACGTAAGAACTACAGAGGTACCCCTTTTTTTTTACATGGGTCATATTCCACGGCAGAACCCTTAACACTGACTGACATCATCTATGCCTAACCCTAATTCTCATGCTACCGCGCCAAGGCATTCCAACCATGCCAGCCACACCACGGTGCCAATGGCAGACCATGCCAGCCACATCTCCGCGCCAAGGCATGCCAACCATGCCAGGCGCACCACTATGCCAATGGCATACCATGCCAGCCACATCTCCGCGCCAAGGCATGCCAACCATGCCAGCCTTACCACCACGCCAATGGCATGCCATGCCAGCCGCATCTCCGTGCCAAGGCATGCCAACCATCCAGCCGCACCTCCACGCCAAGGCATGCCAACCATGCCAGCCGCACCACATGTGCCAATAGCATGCCAACCACCTTGTCGCGCCATACCATGCCGGCCTTCCCTATACGGCTACCAAAACGAAGGCGTGCGATGATCAACGGCCACCCTTCCATCTTAGATGCAAATCTTATCCGTCTAAGGTCGCCAAACAACGCATGGTAACCTTTGGCCCAAAACCCTAGTTTTGGCCATGCCAAACCGCGCCAAGGCATGCCATGCCACATGTGCCAATGGCATTCCAACCACCTTGTCGCGCTATACCATGCCGACCTTCCCTATGCGGCTACCAAAACGAAGGTGTGCGATGATCAACGGCCACCCTTCCATCTTAGATGCAAATCTTAGCCGTCCAAGGTCGCCAAACAGCGCATGGTAACCTTTGGCCCAAAACCCTAGTTTTGGCCACGCCAAACCGCGCCAAGACATGCCATGCTACATGTGCCAATGGCATGCCAACCACCTTGCCGCGCCATTCCATGCCAGCCTTCCCTATGCGGCTACCAACACGAAGTCCTGCAACAATCAACGGCCACTTTTTCATCTAAGATGCAGATTTTAGCCGTCCAAGGTTACCAGCTAACGCATGGCAACCTTTGGCCCTAGTTTGGTCGCGCCTAAAAAAAGTCAAAACCCTAACTTTTGGCCGCGCCTAAACTAGGCCATATTGAATCCATACTGATCATGCTTTCATGCCACTGGTTACCAAAACGAAGGCCTGCAACAATCAACGACCACTTTTTCATCTAAGATGTAGATCTTAGCCGTCCAAGGTTACCAGCTAGCGCATGGTAAACTCTGGCCCTAGTTTGGTCACGCCAAAACACTAGCTTTTGGCCGCGCCTACACTAGGCCATATTGAAGCCATACTGATCATGCTTTCATGCCACTGTCTGCCAAACGAAGGGTTTACAATAATCAACGGCTACCTTTCCTCTTAAGATGCAAAATCTCGACCGTCGAAGGTCACCACCGAGTCGGAAAGTCTCCCAAGCTCAACTTGCCATACAAGAATAACATGTTTTCCACGAAAACGCTCGAGACATCAACACATGTCACAAACTGGGGGATGCTCATTGGGTATTGGTTTGGCGGTTTACAGCGTGCGGCGTACACTACGCCCGTTATAAGACAGTTTCATAAGGATGAGGCGGTTAGTAAATACAGGGAGTAATGGTGAAACGCTTTCTTTTATGAAACATCAATTCCAGGCGTTACTGGTTACCACCTCGTCCCATTTACTCACCCGTTTTCCATTTCTTAGCGTGACCACAATACGTTTCACTTCGACTGGTATAAATAGGCATTACCTATTTCCACCAAACAACAAGTTCAGGTCAGGAGGATACAACACTCAGAAAATATTTGATAGCTTTCCATCTGTTAGCTTCCCACTTTCTGATACAAGTCGTGAAACAACCACTCTTCCAGAATCAACTATTCTGGTCTCAACACTCTCTTCGCTTCCCTCCCCAAAACCAACCCTTCTCCTTCACTTTGTGTCCGAAGAAAGTATGGAACGACCACTTCTTGGTTTAGGCCAGATTTGTACAGATTGATCTCTCGAATCTAAAGTACTCCCTTGCAGTACATTGTTTAGGGTTTAAACTCGTTTCTCACCCACACACCCGAAATTACCAAAATCAGCAGAAATCGTTTTCACCCTCAAACAATTGGCGACCACAGTGGGAGATCAATCTCTCGGTTGCAATATCAACTTCCAAATTTCCGATATCACCTTTCACTTCCAACTCCAACATGGTGGAACCTAGATCCGGATCAGCCGCCGAGAACACCAACGCAAAATTTGTCCCTGGTGTTAACGCTACTTCCAACGACATCACTACGCCGCCTACTGACCACAGCAGCACCGAAAGCACTCCTTCAGGTGTAACACCACCAATCACCAGGGCCAGAGCCGCTGCCGCCTCTAATGTTCCTGCGCAACTTGCTAATCCTGACAGTACTGAAAGCGCTCCTTCAGGCGTTGCGCCGCCAATCATCAAGGCCAGAGCTGCCGCTTCGTCAAGCATGGCGCCTCCAACCGCCACTAAGACTCCAATTACCCCACCAACGGGACGAGAAACCGGAGGAACCAGAGGAAGACGAACCTATGTCACCATCGCTGATTTGATAGAACGACAGGAAGTTCTCTCTAGAGCCCAGACGGGCATGGTCTCGACACAGAAAGAAGTACTTGTTTTTCTCAAAGCCCTGACAGAACGGCTGCCGCAGGAGTCACGCCCTCCAGAGCCAATGAGAGACGCCTTCAACACCCCTGGCACCAGCACCTCGACGGAACGCATCTCCGCGTACGAGGAGATTCGTGCCAGAAACCTATTGGAAAGAAATCAGCCGTCCAATTTTGTCACACGAGAGGATCTGGAGCAACTTCTCCGGAATCGAATCAAGAATAATGAGATAGACATGCATCAGCATTAACCTCCTTACCCACCTGAAATACAAAGAATTCCTCTTCCAAGAGGATACTCCTCAATTCACCATGTACGATGGCACCGGAAATGCACGTTAGCATGTCTCTCGATTCTTAGAGTCCCTAGGCGAACATGAATACAATCACGTTCTTCGTCTGAGGGAGTTTTCGAAATCGCTTACCGGAAGAGCATACACATGGTACAACAACATCGCGCCAAAAATCATCCCCAACTGGGGTGGCATGGTTACCGTATTTTACAAAAAGTACTTCTTTGTGTGTGAACAAGTTACCTTCTCGGACCTAGGAAGGATGTACCAACGGGACAACGAACATCCAAATGATTTTGTCAAGAGATTCAGGGTTCAAGCACTAGACTGTCATGACCCAAAAGTGACCGTACAACGGCTGGTGAATTCATGCATCAACGGTATGGCTCTCATTTACCGCGCCTTGCTAGAGAACCTGCATTTCTATACATTCTCTGAGCTCCATGAAGCTGCCAGGCGATCAGCAACGACAACACCAGCATTATTAAAAAGAGCTAGACCAACCAGAGCCGAAGATAAGCGTGAAACCCGCAGGAATAGACGTCTCATCAACAAGCAGTAGAATGCTGGTCCCTCCTCTGTGAGCGTAGTAAACTAGGGAGGAAAGGAAGGCCCCAGCTGCAGACCAGCAGCCTAAACGCGAAGCACCAGCATGACGAGCAACTCCGACACGGAAGGCCACCGCTAAATCTCCCATGCGTCATCACGAAGCTGAAGGAAATGCCCTGGATTTCCCGTTTCCCATTGAAGGGGTGATAGATCTCTTAGAAGCATGGATTCAAGATGATGTTATCAGACTACCATCTCTCAGACGCCCACCGACTGAGGCTAAGATGGAAAACCCCAAATACTTACACTACCACAGATTTGTTCATTACCCAACCAGTGATTGCAACAGACTAAAACATATTTTCAAAGAAAAGAAAGAGGCATGGGAACTTCAGCTAGGAAACGAGGGAATACATCGAGACCCACTTCAGGTGAGGAATTGTGGAGTCTCTGGGGACTCCGTGTACGAGACTGTACGATCCATGATGCAACACGTATGCGGAATTCTCTACCTTTCAAGGTACAACGCCAAGATATCTTCACGGCTCTCAATCGTGTCGTGTCGGGCAAACGGATTTTTCCCACTACGGAAGCCACGCCAAGAGCCCAAGATCTCTCATGAAGCGGAACCGAAAAATACAACTGGGGACTGCTGACCACGTCCTATTTAAGAGGTATTGAATTCGACAACACGCTAAATGACGCGGCCTCTGACTTCAACATTGTTACCTTCAAGACTCTGAAAGCTACGGGATTTACGAAACAAGAGGCTACCCATTCCCCATCCGTGATTGAGATCCCGGGAGGGGAAGCCTTGAACGCGTACGGCTACATTAACCTCGAGATCAGGATGGGAAACGCTATAACGCATAGAAAATTCCACATTGTCAAAGAACTAGGTTACGACATGATATTGGGGCACTTGTAGGTACTCGACAACAAGACGAAATTGGGAACATCCCCTCTACCGATATCAACGCCCGAAAGAATCTCCAACAAACCGTCTCACCTGCTGCTGCATCGACGAGCTACCGATGGAACTCGGTCACCTGGAGAAGACCCGTTGGCGCTAACTCATAGGATCCAAACACAAGTAAGTTTGGCCGATCGATCTTCTCTATAACCAGTCATTTCTTCTCCTATTCCGTCATGGGTACTCAACGCGATTACCGGCGCGGACGATGTCAAGAGATGTGAGTGGGGCGTTGGGCCATTCAAACGCTTTGCAAAGAATTTGGAAGCTGCAATTGAAACCGAAGAGACCAGGAACACCCGAACTCGTTTCAAATCGGATATATGGTGGTCAAAGCAAACTCGTTTCAAGTCGGGAAGATGACGATGAAGATACCTTTCCGGACCGATTCACCCAAGGAAAAACAAGACGAGCCATATCTGGTGGCAGACGTCCTTCTGGGGGGTTACTGCAAGCTCATCAACACAGACAAGCTGGGAGGTGTGATAATTCACTCACGATGGCTCAAACCCTTCAATCCCTAAAACGATGTACTACTCTCTTCCAGCACTCTCCCTTTAGTATTTTCTTCAGCAATTTCTCCTTCCACTTGATATTTGTATTTCCCCGAGATGAATGCACCATTTGTCTTCTTCATTAAGGTTTCGTTTTTTATTCAAAAGCATACCTTTCTTTCCGAATGAGTTTTCTGAATCTCGGAAGAAAAAAAACATACACCAAATAAATCCCAAATCATGGGGAAGCCATTAACCATCCAATCATAACCAGAAACATCAACCCATTCTAATGGAATACTTGGGTCTTTCAAAATGAGAAGTTTTATTCAAAGATAGAAACCGCAAGCGGGATGCTAATTGAAGAAACCCCAACTTCGTCACGAATATAAGGAAGGTCAAATAAAAAAAGTATGCAAAACATCAGGACAACTAAGCGACGAATAGAAACCATAAAAAGGGAGAAGCTAGTCATTGAAAGTTAATGCGTGAATAGCCAATGCCTCGGTAAGAGCTATTTCAAACACTTTCCCCAACAGTCTTTCGGGCAGCGAAGATTCCATCCGAAAGCCACATCAACAATAACCGCCTCAACATCCCACCCGGAAGTCGTCTTAGCAGCAATAACATCTGTCTCTTTACCGACATCCGCCTCGACAACCGACCCAACATATGCCACCACGACTTCCCCAATGTCACAGACAACAGTTTCGTCGTCTACTCCGAAAGTTTTTTCAGTTTCATCGACCGCAGCATCATCATCTTCCTCGGAAGTCTTCTCAGCGACCTTTCGAGGAAAATTTCCCGATTCATTTTACATCAGAACCAAGGGTTATGACACCGTCCTGGACAGGAGAGCTACGTTGATTTTCTCCTAAAAATTTCACAAACTCGGTCTTTCGTCGTTTCAACTGAGAAGCAAACTGTCCCGCCCTAACAGTGGGTCGTGAAGAGGTTTTGTTGCACCAAAGCCTCCCAACGTACTGGGGTGCTTCGTCGCATTTCCGTTCTTCCTCCAAAGATATCTCCCGAATAATTTCGCCAGCTTCACGGAACAAAGATTCAATTTTTTTCAACGCCTCCCCATGAGAAGAAGACTGGTTTTCGCCGATTCCAAAGTTTATCCCCAAAGAGTTGGAGGCACGTATGTTACTGGAAGATCCCATTATGCGGTACAAAACCATAGAAAGTATAGAGGATAGACACGACTTCAGGACAACCTGTGCGAATGAAGGATTCAAGATCATCTCTTATATCCAACAGAGCGATGAGGTCCCGAAGAGGAAAGCCGTTTTCTACCAGCGTGTCATCAGATTCTAATGAAACCGTTTTCTACCAGCGAACATGAGGAAATGCCTGGACGTGAGGTGAATTAGGTTTGGTGAAAAAACGTGGAAGTACATGTTTAAGACACGCTTGCCCACGTTGTTACTTCTCTGCCGCCAGCACCGAGACTTGAAAAAACAAAACCGACAAGGTGACATGAAGAGAAGGAATAACGCTCCCTTTCTACGGGCATAAAACTTGCGGGGTTTTGAGTAAGGAAAGGACTTCCTATGTGAGTCAAATAAGGAAAGGAGGCAACCATGCCCGCAAAGACAATCCACCACCGTGCCAAGCCATTCGCGCCATGCTTGCCTTACCAAACCGCGTCATTCCTTTCACCACCGTCCGCTCCATGCTTGCCTTGCCAGAACCGCGCCATGCCTTGGCCCCACCATGCCAAGCCGTCGGCGCACGCCTTGCACCACCGTCCATGTCATGCTTGCCACGCCAAGCCATCAACCAAGCCCATTCCCACACTTGCGCCGTACCGAGCCCAAGCCAACGCAATTCCTGCGGCCCCCTTCCAAACCGCACCAACACCAACAACTCGCCAAGCCAGCGTCTCGATGTTTTCCAACCCAGCCAAGGTGATGCATGACCAAACTAAGCCGACGAACTTCATCTCACCACTTCATGGTCTACACCGCAAATAGAATCTATGCAAGGCCGCCAAACACGAGGATCATGAACTCTCCTTACCTCTCGAAAAAGGTTAGTCGGACCTTCCTGACCATCTTTTCACGACCCTTCGTTTCGATTTTTGTCCTTGTCTGTCACCATCTTATGCTTACCTCGCAACAATGCTCCTGTTCCGAGCTAAGCAGGGGACTTAATGTTGATGGTGGTTTTTATCTTAGGGTCAAAATCGTAAAATTGTACATCTGACATGACGTCACTATGACCATTAGCACATTTATTGAATCAATCAGCATGCCTACGTAAGAATTACCGAGGTACCTTCTTTTTTTTACATGGGTCATGTTCCACGGAAAACCCTTAACACTGACTGACATCATCTATGCCAAACCCTAATTCTCATGCTACCGCGCCAAGGCATGCCAACCATGCCAGCCGCACTACTGTGCCAATGGAAGACCATGCCACCCACATCCCCGCGCCAAGGCATGCCAACCATGCCAGCCACACCACATGTGCCAATGGCATGCCAACCACCTTGTCGCTCCATACCTTGTCGGCCTTCCCTATGCGGCTACAAAAACGAAGGCGTGCGATGATCAACGGCCACCCTTCCATCTTAGATGCAAATCTTAGCCGTCCAAGGTCGCCAAACAGCGCATGGTAACCTTTAGCCCAAAACCCTAGTTTTGGCCATGCCAAACCGCGCCAAGGCATGACATGCCAACCACCTTGCCGCACCATACCATGCCCGCCTTCCCTATGCGTCTACCAAAACGAAGGCGTGCGATGATCAACGGCCACCCTTCCATCTTAGATGCAAATATTAGCCTTCCAAGGTCTCCAAACAACGCATGGTAACCTTTGGCCCAAAACCCTAGTTTTTGGCCACGCCAAACCGCGCCAAGGCATGCCATGCCACATGTGCCAATGGCATGCCAGCCACCTTGCCGCGCCATACCGTGCCGGCCTTCCCTATACGGCTACCAAAATGAAGTCCTGCAACAATCAACGGCCATTTTTTCATCTAAGATGCAGATCTTAGCCGTCCAAGGTTACCAGCTAACGCATGGCAACCTTTGGCCCTAGTTTGGTCGCGCCTAAACAAAGCCAAAACCCTAACTTTTGGCCGCGCCTAAACTAGGTTATATTAAAGCCATACTGATCATGATTTCATGCCACTGGCTACCAAAACTAAGGCCTGCAACAATCAACAGCCACCTTTTCATCTAAGATGCAGATCTTAGCCGTCCAAGGTTATTATCTAACGCATGGCAACGTTTGGCCCTAGTTTGGTCGCGCCTAAACAAAGCCAAAACCAAAACTTTTGGACGCGCCTAAACTAGGTCATATTTAAGCTATGCTGATCATGCTTTCATGCCACTGGCTACCAAACGAAGGGTTACAATAATCAACGGCTATCTTTCCTCTTAAGATGCAAAATCTCGACCGTCGAAGGTCACCACCGAGTCGGCAAGTCTCCCAAGCTCAACTTGTCAGACAACAACAACATGCTACATGTTTTCCACGAAAACGCTCGAGGCATCAACACATGTGAAAAACTGGGGGATGATCAGTGGGTATTGGTCTGGCGGTTTACAGCGTGCGGCGTACACTACGCCCGTTATAAGACAGTATCACAAGGATGAGGCGGTTAGTAAATACAGGGAGTAATGGTGAAACGCTTTCTTTTATGGAACATCAATTCCAGGCGTTACCGGTTACCACCTTCTCCCATTCACTCACCCGTTTTCCATTTCTTAATGAGATCAGAGTACGTTTCACTTTGACTGGTATAAATAGGCATTACCTATTTCCACCGAACAACAAGTTCAGGTTAGGAGGATACAACACTTAGAAAATATTTGATAGATTTCCATCTGTTGGCTTCCCACTTTCTGATACAAATCATGAAACAACCACTCTTCCAGAATCAACTATTACGGTCTCAACACTCTCTTCGCTTCCCTCCCCAAAACCAACCTTTCTCCTTCACTTTGTGACCGAAGTAAGTCTGGAACGGCCATTTCTTGATTTAGGACGGATTTATACAGATTGATCTCTCAAATCTAAAGTACTCTCTTGCAGTACATTGTTTAGGTTTTAAACTCGTTTCTCACCCACACACCCGAAATTACCAAAATCAGCAGAAATCGTTTTCACCCTCAAACAATAAGTAAAAAGAGTATGGATGGAACATCCGTTTTTGTTACTAACCTTTGATAAGTTCTTCAAATAACATCTTCGTGTGATCGATCCTAAATTATTATTACCTAACCTAATGTAGTCTGAAGCTAAATTTAATAGACTATAAGTCAAGAAATAGTTTTAGCAACTAAAATATGACATCATACTTGACATACTGATGCTTTTGGGTTCAACCGAACATTCACTTTAACAAAAGTATTTTTCGACCAAGTCGTCAGGAACAAGGATATTGGTAGAAGAAAACGTCATATCATCGATTGCAGAAGAGAAATCGTCACTTGTTTATTAGAAGATAAAATTTGAATACGTCCTGGACAACAAAAATGGCCTAGATAATGGAAAAACATGGAAATACTTAAGCAAATCGCTTTCATAAAAGTTTTATAACTTTACAAGAGCAACAAGAAGCAAATTGCTTACCCACAACCTATGATGTAAAAAACAAGAAAGCTATTCTATCAAACATGGTATTTCTTGATCAAATGAAATTATTGGAGGAGTTAAACACTCGATTAAACATGGTGTTTATTCCAGGCATTTGTACGTTTCATGTCAATAGATATCCTCGTTTAACTGGGGGGCCCTAAAAACAACTAGGGGCCCTGACCAATTTATACCCACACCAAAAATTTTAGGGGGATTCCAAAAGGTGGTGAAAATACTATTTTACCCTTACTACTTAAAAACCTATTAACCCTAAAACCAAAATCATCTTACTCCCCTCCCTTCCTCTCCCACCTGAGTTCTCCCTCTCTCCTCCATTAACGACAAGAAAGAAAAAAAAATCCTCGATTCGTCGTAGTAATCGTCAATACGAAAAACTTTAAGACCGCAGTAACAAGCCTGGAAGAATTAGAAGAAGAAATGGCGCCGATTAGAAAGTAAGTGAACTAAGACCCTCCTTTGTTTTAATTTTTTCTTGAGTCTTGATTGTGAAATTGAGGTCTGGAACCGATTTTTTCAGTTACAGTGAGTTGGTCGTTACTCTGTATTTTCTTAAACCCTAACGATTCTTCATATGCATGTTAACTCTATGAAAAATCGTTAAGCTATATGATGTTCAAGTTAACGACCCTAATTCTGCCACTACAAATTTTTGCCCTAGATTTGGGTCGTTACCTCTGTAATCGAATCTATTGACGACCCTAATTCTGCTAAGAACAGTCTCTCTGTCTTAAAAACTGGAAGTGTCGTCAATATATATATATATTCGAGTCGTCATTGAACTCTTATGGTTTGGATTAGAGTCGTTACTCTTAGTTGACGACCCTAGTTGCAAAACAAAAATACTCACTGTCCAAAATATTGATAGGGTCGTCACATTATTTGTTAGTGTCGTCATGTTTTCTATTAGAGTCGTTTCTGTTTTAAAGAATAAGGCGACGACCCTTGTTCTGATAGCATGAAATAGTCAAATGATTTGTTCCTTTTTTTGTGTGTGTTACCATTGTAGTAAAAAGAAAGACAAGAAACACATGCCCACTCCTCCCAAACCTCCCTGACACACCAGATACTTGAATGTCGGTCCATTCTGAGGAAAAAAACCGAATGAGGTACTCTTGTCCATCGACGAACCAAGAAACCCGACAATGATTCTTCGGATTCGTCATTGGGGAAGGCGTATGCGCGATATGAGGTGCTTCATGGGAAAAAGTTTGAGTTCGACCATTGCTATTTTATCTTGGAAGGCACTATGTATAATTAAATGTATAAGTGCACCGTTATTAATTATTGTATTTCATTTCCTTCAACGCAATACTATGCAAGATGTATGTCTTTTACGATTCAATAAAATGATTCTATGAAATCAAAAATTATGAAAATCCAGTGGAAGAGTCGTTACACCATATTACTACGGAACCTAACGACCCTTCATAACATTTGCGATGGCTAGCTAGGATCGTCATTTCGTATGACTACAAATATGACGACCCTAAGTGTTAAACTTTACAGGGAGTTTTGGTATTAGAGTCGTTCCTGTGTTAACCAAAAAACATAACGACTCTGGGTGACCTAGCTAAAAAGGGTCGTCAATCTGTATCACACTACCCTAACGATTTTTCATAACCTGAAAAATTTGCAGGTTTGAGTCGTTATTAATAGTGTCAATATATTGACGACCTCACAGAGTCGTTTGGGTATACACCCCCCGACTCTGACGACCCTTACACTGAGTTGTTCCATAGTGGGGATGATTTTACCACTTGGAGCAACAAACACACAAATCGAAGGGTATAAGATGTTTACTTGATTATTTTGAGTTTGGGGTTTCTCATTTTGAGGGTTGGTTCCTTCATTTTGAGCAATGAGATCTTCATTTGCACCAGTATTCATGGCTTCCTCTATTAAAATCTCTTCATCAAACATCCAATCCATAGGATTAGTTGAGACAATCTCACCTTCAACACAATCATGTTTGTTATTTGAAGCTTCACCAACATCATTTCCTCCACTACAATCACTCATTTCTAAAAACCCTAACTTTTCCCACAAAAACTCCTCTTCTTCTTCTCAACACACAAAAACCCTACTATCCCCCCCCCAACAC
The DNA here is from genome assembly GCF_003573695.1 of Papaver somniferum. Taxonomy (NCBI): domain Eukaryota; kingdom Viridiplantae; phylum Streptophyta; class Magnoliopsida; order Ranunculales; family Papaveraceae; genus Papaver; species Papaver somniferum. The sequence goes on from NC_039368.1 coordinate 31,780,101, forward strand.
TAATCATTTAGGGGTAGTTTACCCATTTCAAAAAAAATGGGATAAGAGATAATCCATATTTGCTATTTCATGACTCTTTTTGTCCTGTAGTGCAGGGCCCCTTATTTTTTTTAGGGTCCCCAATTAAACGAGGATAGATATGAGTGCATGGCATTGATTAAGATATTTGTCATAAAGTTAAGTAACGGACCTTAAAAAAAAAATTAAGATGAATAATGGATGCGTGTTAATCAGTTGTCAAGGACATGAGAGGCTTGATATATCAATCAATCATTACTACACATAGCCAATTTAATATCATGAAAACATTACTGACCTAAGAAAGATGCTCATGGTACTAGGTCTAAGTACCAAGAGAAAAAATGTACAAATTTTAATTATGTATGCTAGCAAACAACTGGCGCCAATTAGTATGATACCTGATGCATATCATTATTCATACTTAGTTCACGATGAATACTCAAAAAACCATAACTTCGTTCGAGAGTCAATATTAATACTTAAAATTAGGGAAAACACGAAGAATACTACGGGGTAGTGAAGCAAGATATAATTGCCGGCCGTCTTTACAAATTATCAAGGATGTTTTGTGAGAAAACTAGAGATTGGCCCGAGTCGTAATGACACGATCTTCGTATAAGTTTTTGTTTTATAAGTGTGTCAATTTTGACCTGTTTCATTCATTTGTTGTTACTATATAAAGTGATCGATAATTGTTCTTGCTTCTTTGTAATTGTCTTGTTCTTAAATGTATTCTAATCCAACTTCTTTAACACGCTAAAGAAAATCAACCACAACTTTCATAATATAATGTTACATATATCATAACGATGGCAATATAAACATTTCCTGCTAAAGCACTAACCAACAACCACTACCACCAAAATCATCCGTTGCCATTACGTTTTCACCACCATTGTTGCCGCCGACTCCAATACCACTCACTAGTAGTATCTCAACCACTCCTAATCTATATTAATATAATTATCAATGTTAGAGCATCCGGTCTAACTCAAAAGTTTTGGTCTGTCAAGCTTGTTATCAATTTTAGTTAATCAAAACTATGTCCTCATTATTATAGTCTACTACAGTCCGTCTTGGACTAAGATTAGATCATGGTAGTTGAATATCAATACTCACCAATCGACTTTGAATATTGAAGACGGCATCAACAGGGACTTCATCAACAAAGGTATGTGAAGAATAATTATCCTATTTACTCATATTATCTACCATTCTATCGAATGAAACAAGGCGTGTGACTTTAGTATAATGATGAACTTTTGCAAATAAGAATGCAATCTAAGGAGTAAGTCAAGTTAGTTCTTAAAATTCACAAACTATTTTACCATCTCACGAACTTGAACTTTCAATATAAAGACTTGATATTTTTTATCTCAATTAACTCGGGTGCACAAACCGAACTTGACAATCCGCGAACTAGTCGATTTTGAGATAATACTGGATATTATTCAGTTCAAAGGTACAAACTATTTTGACAGATTGTGAACTAGCTGATTTTGAATGTTTCCTCTACACATTTTGTTTCCAAGTACACAAAATATTTTGACTTTCCCAAATCAAAAGGTTCATGAGTTATGAGACGACTTTGAATTCACAAACTGTTTTGATAGTTCACGAATTGATTCGGTCTTGTGATAATTACTCTACTTATGCTTGACGGTTCCAAAACCACTTAGCCATGGATTTATGGAAATACCACTTGGTGCACTACAGTTATACATATCTTCTTTGTAATTCAACATTACTGTCGTAGCTGTTTTTTTTTTTACATCCTAAGAATTGTGCAGTGAATAGTTTTGATACCAACATGCCTCTAATAGACAAGCATATTTGATTTCTCTTTTGATTTTTCAATATAGGTTTAGAAATATGTTTGCAGTAGAGAAAGTCCAGCAAACTTCATGAATCCAGGACACTTACACTCAGTTAGATGAGAAGCTTGGATTACTAACCACCTCTCAAGAACAATCCAAACAAATCAAAGAATAGTTTAGATATTTATTTGAGGAATCACAAATTCTGAGACGAATAGAACTTTGTGATTTCTATGTACCTCATTCCTGATCTGAAATTACAAAAACCTCAAAGATCAATAAGAACAAGATCCGTATACAAGAACTATCGGGTAGAAGATAGTCTGACCGGGTTTCACGAATCCCTAAGTGAAGTCTTCAAAGTCGTAACCTAAATATGTTTTTCAGAGAATACCTGCTTATCTACTAGGACGCAAGAGCCCTAGAAATTGAAAAATCATGTTGCAAGAGTCTCTTTATTTATAGATTTCCAAGGCTCCGGGTAGCTTTGAATTCAAGCTAACATAACTTGAGATTTAAGCAACTACTTTCTCAGTTTAGATGAAACTATTATTAAGAATTCATGTAAGCGTGTGAGAAGTTCGCCTTGAAATTACACAGAAGAATATGCATTATGGTCCAGGGTTCTGGAACCGTGCATAATGATTGTTCATAGTGGCACAGTAACCTCTGAACTTACAAGCACATAGTAGTGTTCAACAACACTCAAGACTTAATCAATGATCCACAAACACAAAGTAATTTGTCTTGGAAGTGTCTATGAGAATCGTAGTAACGTCGCAAATAGAATACTTCATGTACTTCTGCTAGTATGGAACTGGGTATGTTTGCAAACCTTTGACAGATCTTGAAGTCAGGCTACAAGGGTTTGCAAACCGGTTTTACGAACTTTGGTAGTTTGCGAAAGTCAGATGGTAGGGGTTTGCAAACCGAATAGATTTATCTGAGCTTCATAACACCTTTTATTGTTGAAATTTCTCTTTGTTGCTGCCAAAGTATTGCACTTCACATTCTTTCTTGAGAGAGTTCAGTTGGCTCAGTTATCTTTCTCATTAGCTACATGTACCCATTTTTAGCCTCTTGAGTTAATAATGGTTTCATTTGCAAATCTCAGTCACCTTGAGCATCTACAAATTTTGTAATTATGCACCACTTTGTATTAGATTTCATGTACATTATAGGATGTAGCTCCTTCGAAGCGTCTGTTTTTCTCCAGTCATCAAGACAGAGATACAAGCTTTTTATATTTCCAATTGTTACTTCCATAGATTACGTCACTAGGTTTTGGTTTTTCAGTTCCAGAATTTTTCCTTCAGATATATTCGTAATTATAGGGTAACTGTTTGATCTTGCACACTTATTTGCGCTTCTTAGACTCTCATGTGCATGGGTCCACATCTTATACGAATAATTTCTTCTAATTTTAAACAAAAACTCTTAATGGACGGAGTTTTTGAACTCCACGAAAACAGCTTCCTCACACCATAACCATAAGCGGGACCTCCTGTATTTCTCCAACATGTGGACCCACACTTTATGCGTGTAGGTAATTTTTGTGTGGTTTGAAATCTCAGTTCATGAAGAACCAGTGAATTTTAAAATATAAAACAATCTTTTTCTTAAGAAGAAAAAATTAGGAATTTTATTTCCGTTCCCGGGCTACTTCATCATCTATAATATCATACCCTAATGAATTCATTCTAAATTTACCTGTCTCTTTATTTTGGATGGATAAACTTACCTGTGGAGTGTCGAGCCTCCCACACTTTTACCAACCCACTTGCCTTCTAATCCTCCACTTCCTTTTTCCCAATTTGTCAAACATATCTTCCCTTTTTATCATTTTTTGTTGATCAACTTATCCTTTCTATTCTCTTACCTACCCCTTCCTTCCCATTTATTGTTTACGTGGCTAGTTTCCCAACTTTTCTCAAGTTTATCCATTAAATTAAACTCTCCTCCCTGTTCTCCATACATTGATTTTCCATTAAAGCTACTAAGCCCTGGCACCATGTAGTCTTTTTCATTACGCTTTAAAAGAAAAAATGCACTCTTTTTTACATACAAAAATAATGATAAGAGAAAAATATAACTTTACCCGAAAGTTGATCAAGTTAAGTTACTCATTTCATACTTACTGTCCAAGGGACGACTTTAGAATTTTCTAAATGTCGGAGGAAAAAAACAAGAATTTCCAAACTGAAATTTTGTTGTAAGAATGAAAAGAAGAAGAAACACGTGTCGAGTAGTAACAACAGTTAAATAGTGACAAAACAAGTTCTCTGTAGGAAAGGGAGTGCTGGCTTCTGAGGAGCACCACATAAATCACGAATGATTTTTCCCATTTAAAATTTGGAAAAAGTGAAGGGTCACATTTGGGGGGCTGCCAAACGAGTAAAAATGGTATAGTCCACATTCCACAATCCATCCACAGAGAATAGAATAGTTTAATGGTGGTGGGAAAAGGCTTGCCTGGACATAGATATTAGACACTGTTGCTGAACAGATTATGCGGGACCCACACGTTTCTTTCTATCTTCCCTTTTTTCGCGTCGTCGCCTGCAGTTTTTTTAACGGCCTACAGTTCTCCACAGTTGATACAACCAGCCAAGGCAAACGTCATTTACAATTCTACTCATTTTTGCCAATAATACAACTCTGATATGTCACTGGAAAACAGAAAATAATTAGTTGAACTTGTCTTTCATTTCCAAGTAACAAAAAATGATTAGACAGACTTTTGACTTTTGACAGCCAACCTACCAAACTACTTTGGAAGTGAAATCTTTTTACGTCAATTTTTCTTTGACAGTTACCTAAAGTCCTCAAACATTTGTATTACTTCAAATGACTTGGTAAATATGACAAACACTAAAAATAACATACTGGAATGGATTATCCGCAGAACGTTCTCAGAATTTGTAAATAACAACAATTTGCTGCAATGTCATAGAGGAAAGTAACATAAAGAGAGTTTATATTCAGAAAAGCAAACATATATGTAAGACAAAGGTATGATGTATAAATTTGGTAATTATTGTGAATCATGTTCTGACAGAGGAACCAAACAAGAACAACAGAATAAAAAAAAAGACTGTTCTTTGCAGCTAAATAATGGCACGATTGTAGTGCATAATTCAAGGGTTTCTCTCTACAGATATGGATCTCATTAAAAACCAAGGAAGAATTTTTCATCCCGATTTATAAACCTATATATGATATGATGATGGAAAGTGCCTTCTCCTAACTGTATTTTGTGTTTTCACCTATACCTACATGTAAAATGTTGTTGAACTTGAACCTGCAGGCTAAATCTGCATCCAACCATGCTGTTCAAAATGATGGACCCTTCGTCAGCTGTTGAATCATATAAGTTACCATCGCAAAAATCATTGTCAAAACTCAACTGAGTAAGGTTCCCATTAAGCAAGACTCATTACTGTAGTTCTTCCATTAAAGGTTTTTTTTATTTCCAAGAATGGGAGAAAAACAAAAGTTATTAGCTTAATTCCTTGCTGGGAAATTAACGCCGTCCATTCGACCACTTCCTGTTGTTTCCTCCATGTCTTACGTGTGGGTTTTTGTGACCAAGGCCTTGTTTAGGAATATCATGCAATTCCATGACTTGTATTGTTCGTTGCCTCTTTACTGCATATGGAGAATACAGAATTGTTTCATTGAGTTGGAAATACTAGAACGAGACACATAGACAGATATGAGAAAGCGTGCGTACCATTGTCCGCTAGTTGGTAATTTTCATGTAGCCTCCTTTTAGCAGCTTCCAATAACGGATCATCCGGACACTCGGGTTTCTATGATTAAACACAAAATAACAATCAGATTCTCGATGCTTGGGGATAAATATCAAAGCCATTTAAAGATTCTTAGAGATCACACTTACACCCTGTTGACCAGAAAATGGAGAAGGCCGTCTTTGGTTGCCAACAGTGTCCACATTCTGCTGGAGCTTCATTACAGTGTTTGCTTTCTGCTCCGGTGATGGTTTCGGAATTCTTGGTCGCCCTGAACTGACATTTGGAGTCTTAGAAAGTTCAGACATTGTTTCTTCCTTCCTCGGTGGAGGGAATCTGTTCTCGTTTGCTGTCAAATTAGATTTATGATCAGGGAGTTGTGGCTTCCTCGTAGGAACAACACGAGACACAGGCCCCCTTCGACGGTCATGATTGTTGTTGAATTCACCACTGTTTCGAGGATCTGAACCATGGACGAAATGAACAATTATTCATAAGATGATGAGATATAATAAGAAACGTTAACAAAGAAAAGTGCGATTTAAGTCCACAGATATACTTACTTCCACATTCATCCACTTCATCAAAGAACTTCACCGCAATCAAATTGAAGAAGACACGTGTACATGTCAGTAAGCTTAAATAGTAAAAGTACCATAAAGTATATGAAGATAAAAAAAAAAAAATTCTTCCATACCTTATCAGAGAGCTGAATTGAAGAATCAGGTGCTAAAAGAGTTCCATAATCCGCCAAAGCTGCAAAATCTAAAGGAGGTGATGCAAGGCCTCCTTCTTCGCCAGTGTCGGATGGTTTCACGGAATCTGGTGAGCTTTCCATGCCTATAAAACATTTATATAAACGGTATTAAACATAAGTTAAAGGAGAGAACCCCACTGATAGAAAAAAGAACAGGGGAAGAAACCTCGCGCTACCTTTAAATGCAGCTGCAGTACAGACCCATTCATCTACCAAAATCTTCCACCCTCTGCCGTTAATGAAGAAGAGTTAAAAAAAAAAGTATTTTGATGCTAATGTATCACCACCCGTAATCAACTACAAGATAGATTAAACTATGCCTAATAATGTTCCCCCGTTCATGGATACTTGCAAAAAAAATGCACTAAACAAGGTCTAACTTTAAACTAGATCAATGAATTAACTATGTGCATAAGTTCCATTATGAGGTAAAGCAGGTGCTTTATTATAACAACCCCATGGTGTAAATTGAGAATCTGTCTATGTTATCAACCAATGGATAAACATTTAACTGGAAATCGACAGATTTCAAGGGGCAGTGACGTTCAGTAGCATGTACGCGACAAAATGCAAACCTAAATATTGCTGCAAAGATAAATTCCGATTCTTTCATTATTAATTACGAATTCAGAGCATGTTTCAGGGTTCATACTCGATGAGAGTCCGCGCAAGATGTCGGAGCTGCTTCGATTTGTGCTTCCGGAGAGTGTTAACAGCCTTTCCAATTTCTGTTGCCTGCGGAATATAATAACTAAAAAACGTAAGAAGTCCACCCACTTTCCAAACACAAAACGAAGTAATGCACTGGCAGGAATATCTTTGTTAGAAGATACGCAACGCATTAAAAGAAACATATGCATACGCATATATCGGAGTTTCATATATTTCAACGCGCATTTAGAAAGAAATTTATCAAACATAAACCAAAAACATTACAAACCTTCAATGTATCTACGGAGAGTTGCATCAATTGAAGCCTCCTTAGTGATTCAAACAGCACTCCATCTGACTGCAAACAAAACAGCAACGAAAGCATCTTAAATTAGAACCAATAAATTGCAAGTTAGTCTGATAATGGAAAACGAACATGATCAGAATTAGTATATCAATTATCAAACCGAAACAAAGACATCTCTCAACAGCCTTAGCTCCTTTAACTCCCCAATTCTAGTTGGCCCTAAACTAGATATATGAAGCAATACAGGAAATAATTCTTCACTTCCCAGACGTTTAATAATCAAATGAATCCTAACTAAATCGAATCATATAAGATATAAACAAACAATTGTAATACTAAGTAAGTATAGGAAATTAAGTAAGCAATACCTCATTTTCACAATTAGCAAGAATTCCTTTAATTCTCAACACTTCACCAACAGTTTGAGTCTCATTTTCAATCTCTTCAGTCAAAGCTTCGGCTTCATCATAACTATAGTTACTCCCTGGGTTCAAATTCATTCCACCTAGATGATCATCAGTACTACTATTCACCTTACTCTCTTTCTCTCTTTCAAAATCAACACCACTTTCATTAGAATTCTTACTCTTCAATCCATCATCATCTCCTTGGTTAATTGGTACTTTCAATTCAACATGATCACAACCCAAACATCGACTCAGTCGACATGTAAATAGCTTCTCAGCAATTCGATCTCTTCGATTTCTGAACTCTTTAGGGCAATCAGAAGCAGCAACAACAATCGCATTTTCAATTACATCAAATATATCAGTATTAGCGCTCTGGAAATATTTCCTCCAGTAATTAATTCCGCCCATACTATCCTCCATTGAATAATTTAGAACACAGTAAATTAGATACAAGTGAAATGAAATGAAAATCCCAGAAATATGTCTTCTTCTATCTCAACAACACAGAAAAGAACGATCGATCACTGCATGATTCTTCATTATAATCAACAAAGAAACTGCAAGGAAACCAAAAACAAAAATTCCATCAGATTTTTTTTTTCCTTGTACTTAATAACAAAATATTGAATTTTTAACATGAGAAAACGATTATAGCAGGCAGAACTGATAATTAATGGCTTTTCAGGATTCAACCGATTTATGAATCGGTGTGTGCATGCGGAAAAACGCCTCTTAGTAACCGACCATGAAAAACCAATTAAAATTCAATGAGTTTCAATCTGAGTTATACAAATGGGTATTCTGTATAATCAATCATCTGAAACAAAGTCTATAAATTTATCATTCCAGAGAAATGAAAATTTGGGGATACTTTATTTTTAAACTCAAAAACAAGTTATGGGCAAACAAAATAAGGTCAATCTCAGTGTTTCACCATAGAATTAAGAAAAAAGAAAATGAATCAATGAATGGATTGAAAACAATGGGAAATGGTTTATCATCTAGTATCAAAAGAAGTAGACCTGATAATAAATGGTGGGTGAACCCCAAAAACCAAAGTCTCAGTGCAGTTTTCAATCCAAAATCTCTGTATTGCTAATCAAAGAAATTTTCTAATTTGACTTTGTTCGATTCAAGGTTTTTTAAGATAGAGATAGAAAGAGAGGGAGGAAAACGAGTCTCCTTTTGGGATTCGATGATCTGAGGAGAGGAGGACGAACCAAACCGATTTTGTTTGTTTTTGCAGCAAATATTATGTCCTTTTTAATCTGCTACCTACAATATTTTCACTACTTGTCTCTTTTGTTTTCTATTATACCCTCCTAGTCTTGCTATATTTTACTTGAATCCTTATGTCACACATGTCTCCATAATTCGCGTCTTAAATTTGTTGCCTTATTTTTTATGAACAAGCTTAAATTTATTACCTTTTATTCGTTTTTCCTATATGAAAATTGAATAACCATGTTTACCTTTTATTATTTTTCCAACTATAATACTCAAGTTTAGGGGTGTAAATATTACCCGAAAAAACTCAGCCTGCCCGTACCTGCCCAAGCCCGCCTGTACCTGAAATTGCCCAAAGCCTGTTATGGCCCGTTGCGGGTTACCCGGCCTGACCTGGATTAATTTATTGGGCGGTCTCGGGCTTTGCGATTAATTATGATGCCCGACCTGATACCCGGCCTGGTGCCCGGCCTGAAAGGCTTCTATGTGCTATTAATCATTTAATATCCTCTTAGAAAGACTTAAAAGTTACAATTTTATAATTGTCAATTTTGTGTCAAGAAAAATAAAATATATAATTATTTTTATTTATAATTAACCTTTTCGAAACATTAATGGTAATATATTTTCTTATTAGAAAGTTTATTGTACTCTAATTAATTATTTATTATAGCCTAAAATTAGAAATTTGTCAGTGTAATTTAAATATAAAATAATACTATCACTTTACTTACGATATGTGATGTTGGAAAGGAAAGGATATTGTATTTAATACCGTTCATTTGAAAATTTAAACTTAAAAAAAAAATCAAAATAGTGGCCAGTCCGGCCCGATCCGGCCTGCCCGTATAAAAAGCGGGCTTTGGGCGGTCTTTGGGTAGCAAATTATCTACTTGTACCCGGCCTGTCCGGTCTGAATTTGTTTACGGGCTCACAAATATTAAGCCTGGCCTGCCCGGCCTGTCTTAGTTTTTGGGTCGGGCGGCCCGGCCTGCCCGAATTTACACCCCTATTCAAGTTGATATTTTGTACATATTTTTTAAAATTTGTAATAATTACGCATATTTTCTAGAATTTGTAAATTATTCCGCCAGTTGATATTCATCGTACGAGAAACATATTTTCTATGTTTGTTGTAGTCGCGCAAGACTTTAGTGGAATATGCTTTTGTTAGTTTCCTTGTTTACTCTTCAATTATAGCATAAGCAAAAGATAAAGTATTATGACATCGGTATATAACTATTTCAGGTCATTTTTGAAGTAGATACTTCTAATATACCAACAATAACGCGAGGCTGATGTTTTGAAAAAATTTTGTGCACTTAAATGAATATCCTACAAGTTCGTGAGTGCATAAATAGATTTACTTAAATCTTATCAATTATGTCAATTTTTTGCGTTTTTTTATAAATGACGTCAGCTTTCATTAAGAACGACTGCAACGATCTGGTAATCTCATAATATCTTCTGATAATGCATTTTAAAAGCTTATGTAATAACCTAACAGTCATAACAACTCTTCAGAATGTATTTTAGTTATTTAAAAAGAATATAAAATTAAAGCATTTGTTTTTAATATTGATTGAGAATATCAATAAATGAGCTATTAATTTCAATAAAAAAAATCGAAATCGCCACAGGTTCACCTAATAAGCAAAAGTTATCCACTTATTTTAGTTTTTGTTGGACGCAACATAAATTACTAAGTGAAGAACCAAATTAGATTAAAAGAAAATCTAGTTGGAAACTTTGGTCAGATAAAATCCTATTCTAATTTGATATTTTTTTTGGGTGGTACAAAGATTTTATTAAAAAAAACTTAAGTTACCAAAAGGATACAATTTACGAGCAACAAAATATCAAGAAAAGAGGCTACTGAGGCCCCATAACTGGTACTCCCTCCGTCCTAAATTAAGAGTCATAATTGACTTTGTCAAAATATTAAGGAAATTCTATAAAATGTCATGACTAGCCCTTGACTAGCCTATTTAATGTTATATTATTACCAAAACTAAATTATTAATGTTAAAAACTTTAAATTGGATAGTATTATTATTTTAGGAAATATCTGAAGAAAAATAAAAGCAAACTTATATTGCTTTTATTATGGAATCCACAATTTAAGAAATTTATTTTTCTTCATTTGATTTTGGTTTCCCGCACTAAAACTTTAGAGTCTTTGGAATTTTTATTTGAGAGGGAAAAAAAAATTGAAAAGTGAAATCGTAGATTATTTCCTGTTTAGATATACTCGACCATGAAAATTTGAAAGAACTAGATTGTCTAGCTTATGTTCTTCCATAGTGTTTCAAGAAAAGGAGATGAAAAGATTAAGACAGATGAAAAGGTTATGTAAGAATAAGTAGAAGTTTATTAGTGGAAGTTTATTAGGAATTTTATAATTATCCATAAATGTTTTTATTTAAAAAATGAATGACAATTAATACAAAGATATTGAGTAAGTTTTTTTCCTTATATATGGTGATATTATTTAAGATTTTAATATTAAAAATGATTTTATGATTATAAAAAATAAAGGGTATATATTTGATTGTACTTTTTATTTTATTTTTGGACAATCAACATATTTCAATTCATTCAAATCAAAATCGTGATTACATGTTCGCTTACAAGAATAACAAAAACATCAAAATATAAAATAATCAAAACCCTAATACAAATAAGGATATCAATTACAAGTAGATCGCGAAGAGAAAGAGCAATAAATAGCAAAGATATCCAAAGAAATTTTATGTATAAGGGAGAGATGATGGTATATCCGGAAATAAGATCTGACCAATTAATTTGAATGTGTTCTTCTTCTACGATAAGAGATGCTCCTAATATAAAGGAGTACTTTTCCCGTACATTTGTCGATCCACATGAACATGGATGCAGATTCAAAGCGATGTCATGATGAATCATTGATGTTTTTGATACAAGAATAGCAAGCCACGAACCAGCCATAGAAATTTGAAGAACTCGCCCCAAAATGACGAAGAAATATGTCAAAAGACACAAAAAACGATATAAAAACATCTTATTCAATTATCTGGTCCAAATGGACCAAATCTGAGCAAGACGGCTCTTGGTTGTTGTTTTTTTTGGGAAAGGAAGAGGAAGAGAGAAGGAAAAGAAAGAAAGAAAGTGGAGAAAGGAAAAGTTAAAATTTCTAAAAGGTATATTTGATAGTTTAAGGGAAAAGTATGTCTATAAACAGAGCGGACAGATAGAAAGGGACATACCAAAGTAGAAATTAGGACAGATAAAAAAAGGATAGGGGGAGTAATATATTTGAGTCTAAAATATGAAATTACATACATTTTCAAGTTGGTACTGAAAATAGACATGTTTTTATGTACATTTGAAGCTCTTTTATTCAAAAAGCAACCTCTCTTTGCTAAGGTATCAGCCATGAAACCGATTTTGTTATAAGCATGCTCGAACCTGACAACATCATAGTTTGAACAAGCTACAATCCTTCTACGACGTATGAACCACGACATATTATTGCTAGAACAAGCCTAAAATATACAACAATGTAATTAGTGTTTTCCCCCAAGTCAATACTCACTGCATGAAAGCTATCACAATATGTATTTTTAACCTTCATTCCAGCATCATCGCGTCCTGAATTATCAACAGATGTTCCATTACAGCAGAGAAAACTTCATCTGCATCAGAAGAATCTCAAAAACATAATAATGGACTCACTGTCTTCACTATATTATACTCAACTCCAAAGTAACTCAGGATTCTCAAATGACCCTAATAATCATGCATGAAGCTCTTGATTCTTTTCGAGTTGTCATAAAAAAAATTATGCATCTTAGACTTGAAATTATATAATTTGGCATTTGGCAATATTACATTCAAAAATAATCTTGTTTCTCAAATTCCATAAATATGCTCTGATAGCCAAATAGCCATGATAGATACATAAGTCCTTAGCCATACCACTCTTTCCTTTGACAATTTTGTAAGAAGAAAGATAGGGGTGAGAGAGACTCTATTTCTAACTTGATTGTTAATCTAATTAATTTTGATTTTTATATTAAAATTAAACGAAGTAAAGTAACGAATAATGTAATATAGCTAGTAGATACTTATATTGCCATATGCATCTTTATTTTGAAGATTTTTTTTAAGATAAAATAATATAGTTAAAGCTGTTCATTTGCCTAAAGTACTGCGAGTATTTCGTAGTCTGCAAAATACCGATTACCGATTTTTAATGTCACGAAAAGATATAATTTAATCAAAGTTAGTATGTGTACGTAATTATTTTAATATCCTAGGGACCAAGGAGCAATAGTTTAATTTTATGCGGACAATATATTACAAAATCCCGCCTTATCCCAAGAATTAAATATTACAGTGTGGTTTTTGATTGCGGATAAGTGGTCTTGGTATTACGTGTCATGTTAATTCTAAGCGTGTAGTGTGTCTAATAAATAAAATGGGGGGTCGACTTTTAGTAAGAAATCCGAAATGGAAAAGGAATTGATACAACAGTAATGACACCCATCTGGGGCCTGTCGGAGAATCCTCTCGTCTCACCATGTGTTATTTCTGCACTTTAAACGGGTGGATAAGCATCACAAATTTTAACCCGTTTTATTACCCATTTGGGAGACCAAAAGCCATTACTTTGTTGTGGTGCCGACTAACATTTGGTGAGTCGCTGCTTTGTAGTGCCGACTAGGGGTGCACATACCCTATCCATACCCGCCAACCCTATCCTACCCGCCAGTTTTTTAACCGTATCCTATCCTATCCACTATTTGGCGGGTAGGGTGGCGGGTAAAGATTTTCTTAACCGCCAGTAAACGGGTAGGGTGGCGGGTAAAGCTCGAAATTATCCTACCCTACCAGCATACCCGCCTATTTATACTATTGATCTCTGTCGTTGGTCGTTTTATCTCTGCCGTTGATCTTTATACTATTGATCTCTGCCGTTGGATTTCGTTTAATCTCTGCCGTTGGTTTTCGTTTTCCTCAACCTAAAAAGTAAAAACTAAAAAATGAATTCATTTCTCAAACCAGAAGACTCTCTACGCAGAGAAACTCCCAGAACGCAGAAGCATAATCAAATCAAAATCAAATCTGTTAACAGATCTCGTTTAGGACCCTTTAATCGGTTGATTCAAGGTAAGATCTAACTTCAAAGTTGATTTTGTTTCATTTTTTTTTGTGTGTTAAATTGATTGAAAAATCATAGGGTTTCATGCATGTTGCAGGATACGAGGAATCTGAGTTTGCAAAGCTAATGAAGGGTTTAGTGAGTGGTTCTTCCTCCTAATTTAAAATCCAAACTAATTTTCAAAGGTATGAGTAAAACCCAAATTCCTTTTTTTACTTTCTTTCCCAGTTTACCTCTTATATCACAGATTTTTAATGTTTATTTGAATCTTTTGATGCAGAGGGGTCAAATTGGAAACCTTGCACAGATAGAGCAAGAAGATAGAGAGAATGGGTATGCTTCTAACAATCCAATCCCAGTATCAGGTTTAGGGAGTAGTACGAATTCTCAAACAACCAAAACAACAACAACAACTACTAATAAGAATCTTAAAAAAGAAACCCCACCTTCAGTTGAAGCACCTGTCAAGGTAAATTTTTTTATCTTTGCATGTCATCAAACTCTTTGTAATTAGTCTCATTAAGGATTTAGATTTCATAAACAGATATTTTATTAGTGATTTTGATAATGAATCGACAGGTGAAGAAAAAAAAATCGGAGAAAGAATTGCAGCATTGCAACAACTAGTCTCACCATTTGGAAAGGTATAATCAATTTTTATTTTTTTCAATTTCAGTAAAAAATAATAGGAATTTTGTTTCATTTTTTATTTTTTTCAATTTCAGTAAAAGATAATACGAGGAATCTGAGTTTGCAAAGCTAATGAAGGGTTTAGTGAGTGGTTCTTCCTCCTAATTTGAAATCCAAACTAATTTTCAGGTGAAAATTCACTAAACCCAGATTTCTATTTCTGATCCTTGCAATTATTGATTTCTTTAAAACAGTGAGTTTTGTGTAGCATTTATAAACCCTAATTCACCTTCTACTTTTCTGATCTTTTTCACAGCAGTTAGGATCTAGGATACCAACACTGCTGCTCAATTTCAGGTGATTCAATGTCCCCAGTTGTTAAAAAGGTTAGAGCACATCTTGTGGAAATTACTTGTCATTTGGAAATTACTTCAAAACTCAATCTATCTGATTGTGGAATTTAATCCTTCTCAGAGTACATCTTTGATGGAAAATTACGAGTTTTTATTTCCTTTTTGTGGCTAGTCTATTGCAAAATATAGTGTTGGTGGAAAATTTACTCACCAACAAAAGACAACAAAAATGGTTCGAAGTTTGATATACTGACTTGGTGGAAAAGCAATGCTGCAAGATTTGATATTCTATCACTTATAGCAAGAGATATACTTGTTATTCCCGTCTGTCATTATTCCTGTGTATGCTTGCACATGGTTTTGTTTGGCCATAATATGCTAAGGTTATAAGATAATGTCCTGCTTATTCAGCACTTTTAGATTTAGGATAACATTATTTCTGAAATATAAAGCAACGTAAAGCACATGGTTACCAAGTCGTGTAGCATGTACCACTGTGATCATGTCTTGGTTTCTGCCTTTTCTAGCTCTCCATACTGATACCGGCACATGTAACGGTGTCATTGTTACAATGTGGAATACAGTGCTTTGAGTTGCATGTTAGTTCTAAACCTATCAAAGGAGCAGTTTCTTCTTCTTCTTGTTCTGTACTTTTTTTTTGAAGTATAGTTGTTATCTCGAACTCATAGAATTTAGCAATTTCCTAGCCTCTTATTTTGTCTTTCAAACATTAACAAATACAGAACTTGTTGTGATATTATTACTTGATGTTGGTATTATGACTGAACTTTGCATCAAATCATTCACTATTATGACCGAATCTAACAAGAGATAACTTGTATGCAAATTTATTTGGTGATCTTAGTACTTATTCCATCATCGTAGATGATGATTGAAGAAGAAGGTCAATATGAAGAGCTTTTGGTGATGATATTGTTATATGAAGAACAAGGTCACGTGAAGAACATGGAATTGGGTTGGGATTCATCGTCTATTTCAAAAAGAATAGAACTCTTTTCTTGAGAATACTTTTGTTTGTACATTTTTTATGGTTATACTTTTGTTTCTTGAGAATAGAACTTGTTCAGAGTCTGAACTTCAGACTTCAGAAAGTCATGGGAAAAAAAAACGGTTATATCCGCCACCCTACCCGACCCGCCAGAAAATGGGTTGGGTAGGATCTTACCCGTTTAATGGCGGGTAGGGTGGCGGGTAAAATTTTTCTTAACCGCCAGTAAACGGGTAGGGTGGCGGGTATAGGCCATATCCTACCCACCCTACCCGTTGTGCAGCCCTAGTGCTGACTAATATTTGGTGCACAAATATTTTTTTATTTACAACATTTACTATGGGATGTTTTACATCATTTTCTTAGACAAAGTAACTACACCACTGTTCTCACGGTGGAGAGGGTCGACCAAAAAAAAAAAACGCCACTGGTTACACCGTAGATTATACATCAACGGTATGATTTTTTTAGGTGAAAGTATCACTTTTTTCCGATTTTCGCAATCAGCAGTGTTTCGTTTTTTTCTTTGTTGGAGTGATATTTTTAGACATATACTACCTCTATTTCAGAAAAGGTGATACTTTCATAGTTTGATTTTTACCTAAAAATAGACCAAACTATAAAATGAAATTATCACTTTCCAGAAACTAGGTGAAAGTATCATTTTTCCTGAAACAAAGTCAAAGTATCACTTTTCCTGAAACGAAAAATTAGTTGATGCGTAAATAAAATATGACTGCATAATGGCTATGCATTCGATTTTTAAAAATTGTGACTAAAGTGAAAATATCACTTTTCCTGAAATGGAGGGAGTACATCGTTTTAGTATTTGCAACGGAAAATTAGTTGATGCATAAACCAAAATATGGCTACATACTGTGTTCTGCATCCTTTGTGGTGGTTTGCATAATGACTATGCATTCAATTTTCGAAAATTGTGCCTAAAAGAATAAACACCTTCGAAATTTTCGTAAAAACTCTAAATTTGATATTGTTGTTCGTACTCGTTGCGTAAATCTCTTTAAAATCTTTCCAACGAGTTCAAATTGGAAAATTCCAACGTACAGATTTTTATATATGTTATATTCTAGTTTGCTTTCCAATTATACCCCTGAAAAAATAGGATACACAAAAGTAATTTGACTAAAAGGGAGGGGTATTTTGGTATTATCAAGTGCAAACTATCAAATCATTTCCAATTTTTTTATCAAATTGCACATTTGCATTAGGTTCCATTTTACAAAAAAGTGGCATAAAAGGGACTCCCTACCTTCGCGCCCTCTGGTCGGTCGGCCCAATTATAATATTTGGTGTGGATAACCTATTTAAAACTTATTCATATGCACCATATCAAATAAATCTATTTGCCATATCAGGTGGTATGCTAAATCAGTTGCGCCACTATGAGAAAATAGTTGAACAACAATGATTCTAGAGAACGATATTCATAATAGGGCCAGCCGAAGGCGATTTTATGAATAACGCTCGATGGAAACGGCTAGTTTTTGTCGCCTACAAATAAGAAATTTTCAAACTTAATATTTACAGAATTCTTATATTTCTCTCTTTCTCAATCTAATGTTTTTCAAAAATTTTCAAATAGCAGAATTTCAAATTCAACTTGATTCGGCAACGCAGCTTGATTTTTCTGGAGTAATACTTGAAGGTGTTGTTAAAAAGACATGTGATAGTTATAAAGAAATACTCCCTTCGTCCCAAAATAGATGACCTATTCATTTTTTAATTTGGTCCCACTAATAGATGACCTACATCATTAAACAATGAGATATTTCTAAAACCACCCTTTCAATTGATTATTGTTAGTATATGAAATATATATAATTTGATAGTCATGTTTATATTTGAAAAACCGGGGGTCTAACAACCACACCCAATATTTCGTTTAGGCAATCTGTATGGACAAACTCCAATATATTTTCAAGAGAATCAACTAGACAGCCAGACTCAATCAAGAAAAATACATCCAAGAGTTATGTCTCAATTTCTCAAATCAATCTGCAATCAAACGGATAGAAATATGTAAACCGGATTAATATGAGAAATAACTTGGATGGTACCAAAGACCAATATCCAAGTGTCAATCAATTTATATCAACAACCAAAGGTTGGATTATCTAATTGATTGAACTATGCACAACCTGTGATATTTCAATTTTACAAAAATATAATGCGGAAAAGAAATAACACATACACCAGAAATTTTGTTAACGAGGAAAACGCAAATGCAAAAAAACCCCGGGACCTAGTCTAGATTTGAATACCATACTGTATTAAGTCGTTACAGACTCTAGCCTGCTACCAATTAACTTCGGACTGGAATGTAGTTGAGCCCTAACTAATCTCACACTGATTAAGGTACAGTCGCGTCCCTTACGCCTCTTGAACCTCGCCGGATTATGTGCACTTGATTCCCTTAGCCGATCCCATCCACAACTAAGAGTTGCTACGACCCAAAGTCGAAGACTTGATAAACAAATCTCTCTCACACATAAAATTATATTGAATAGATAAATCTGTCTCTGATAAACACATTTTTGTGTCTAATTTTTCCTCAATGTCCGTATTGTTGGAACTCTATTTTTGTACTAATATTGTGTTTTTATGTATTTTTAGGAAATAAACAATTTTGGAAAAATCAGCTCGAAAAGTTGCCTGGGGCAACCTTGAAGGACAATTGTTATTCGGACTCTCACTATTGGTTAAGGGGCACCTCAGTTGGACACCTGCTATTCTCACCCCAGTTCAGGATAGGGGGACACCCTTCTTTCTTCTCAAATTCAAATAAAATTTTTGGCGGGAAAATATTTTTACTCTCTGGAAGATTTTCAATCAACAAAATGAAGGTGTTATAGGGAGATTAAATC
Organism: Papaver somniferum; assembly: GCF_003573695.1. Lineage (NCBI taxonomy): Eukaryota > Viridiplantae > Streptophyta > Magnoliopsida > Ranunculales > Papaveraceae > Papaver > Papaver somniferum. The sequence continues at coordinate 31,799,063 of NC_039368.1, forward strand.
GCTGAAAATTTGTGGTATTGTTCCTGGGACATTTAGAAATCTATTGCGAGTGTTGTGGTCGATTAAATTTGGCTAGAATTGGCTAGGGAAGCCACGAACTGGAAACAGGGGAGAACGTGCAGAGAAGAATTATTCACGGGATTTCTTGTGTTTGCGTATGGCTGAGATGATCTGGGAGAGTTATAACTATTGTTTGATGCGTATAAATTCTAAAAAAGGGAAGAATCAGAGCTGGAAACGCGTGGAGAAAGAAAATATCTCAAAATATTCTCTCTTCACTGCCCGAGTAAAGAAGAATTATTTGGAGTTATTGTGAGGGATTTCAGCGTGCATGTGAGTATATAAAGGCTCCTTGGATCGACTACCAGGGGTGTCGAGAGTTGGGAGGAGAAGAGAGGAAGCTGCAGAGGAAGAATCACGAATTCTCTCTGTTGCTGCTGCTGTTCGTGATGAAGATGAAGAACATGAAGAACGGACCAGCAGAAGCAATCGTTTATAAACAGTGAAACGACTCGCGACCGTGGGTCGTAGGTGTGGGTCTTAGAGATACAACGACAATAGCACTTCTTCTGTGTCGTTCATTTTGGACGCTTTCTGTGGGTCGCACATCCACTGTTTTTATTATTTCATCTCCATTTTCATCCTTGTAAAAACCCTTTGAGCAATAAATAAATACTTTGAGCGTGTTTTTATCATGATGAGCTAAACCCAACACTGGGACGACGGAGGAGGTCGAGTTTCATCCATGTGGTAATTTCATTAATTCTTTTATTTACTTTTTGCACTAATTTTAATTGAATTAAGATTTTAAATTAATTACTTGTGATTTCATTTGATGGAGTATGCTTAGTCCTATGGATTTTTGATATGCCATGCTTAAGAAATACAAGTAATATTTTATAAAATCTATCTTGGAAATAAACTAGAGTTAATATTTGTTTTGTTTTGAACTATAATCGCCTAGAATTAAGTTCTGAACCACTTGAAAATGAAAAATGGCCGAATCTTTAGTCCCAGTACTCTTGCCCATATTGTTAATATTTTTTGTATATATTTTTATTTTTAAATCTTTACAAGTCCGAGCAACGAACCTTTACTACCACTTTCAAAACTATAACAAAATGGCGCCGCCGACGCGGACTTGTATATAGATTTTTTTTTATTTTTTTTTAGGTTTATTTTTTTATTATTTGTTCCTTTTTACTTTGTCTTTTTTTCTTTGATTTACAGGTTCGAAGTGGAGCACTAAGGACTTGGAGAGGAAAAGGCTTAAAGCGAAAAGCGAAAAGAGAAGAAAAAAGGACAATTTTAGGATTTAATTTTTAATTTTTTTTAGAGTGTGTGAGGAAAACTGTAATTTTTTTTTTATTATTTATTTTGGACTTTGGACTTTAAACAATTGGACTTTATTTTTTTTAACCCTACGGAAGGGTATTATTAAAAAAAAAAAATTTATATAAACTGTGTGCAGGGAAGGACGACGATTACTATATCGTTTCGGCCCCTCGGGTTCGTACATGACATATGAGTCGTGTCCCGAGTCGACTTCAACGGTTCTTCGCCCGTCTGGTACGGGAGGTAAGTCCATCGAAACACTCGTGAATCTCCTGCAAGCGGGTTACTGTCTGCCTTAAGGTGATAATTGTTTGAGGACGAACCAGACTGTCTTTATTTTCCTAGTAAAGGGCAAGGCCTGGCCTAAACAAGATAAGGGTTCGGATTTCATCACCGTTCCCTTCTTGCCCGTTTTAGGAAAACAAAACCTAACGCGAACACAAGCTTAAAATTTGGAATAGAACGAGACCGATAGGGTAACGAGCTTAATAGGAAACTCGTTCGAAAAATATTGGTTGCTCTTTAAGCACACTCCAAAGTTCATGATGGTTTCTGTGAGTTGAATGCGTGACTGCGCCGCCTTGTGATAGCGGTGAGGCCTTGGGTATCAAAGCTCCACTGAGCTTCCCTCGCCTCAGTTCAACTTACTTTGACTCGAATTGATTCCAGAGGGGTTTTCTCAAATTGCAACGAATTCTCTTTCGAAATATAGAAGCTGGTCTAGAAACAATCTAAGTGGAGCCATCATGCTTTTTGTTTGCTAAAAATCTTTAGGTTTGTTTTGGTGGAGTCGAGTCGGCCTTGTTTGTGGTTGTGTAGAATTCCCTTGCAATTAAGAATGTCGAACTGGTATGATAGAAGCCAATACAATGAGTATCGACCTGAATTTGAATATGGACATTGATGAGTGCCAAATAATGTATATATTTATCCCTTTTTGTTGGCATTTAACTCATCTTTTGCGCATTAATTCTACATTTTATCCCATATTCTGCATTTTCATTGTTTTCAAGAATAAATATTTTTCTTACTTAATTTTGCATTTTTAGGTAATAAATAAAGTCTGGATAACTTGCGGAGCGGAAAAGAGTTGAAGAGTAGTGAAAAGCCGGAAGAAATTACGCAAGGAAGCCGCAAAGAATGGTGCGCATAAGCCCAAAAGACTAGAAATGGGCTCAAGAAGGAAGAATTGCTCTTAAAGAAGATATGGGCTTGGCATACCCAAGGCCCAAAACCCTTACCCAAACCCATTTTCTATAACCAAAACCGCCTCCATTCTCAGCCGTCAGATTGGATCCAACTCATCATCCTACGGTCGCTCATTCATAGAGCATCAAAATCTGAAGTCTCTGCCAAACACCACAGCGCCTAAATTCCAAGCCTTCAGATTAGATTGTAGTTGAATCCAACGATCGCTTCTAGGCCTGTTCATCAAATACCGATGATTCCGATCAACACTACAACACCTAACCTAATCTCGCACCGTAGACTTCGTTGTATTTTACATCCTACGGTCGCTACAAGCTGCTTCTTCCTTATCCGTCCGATCCACCTACCATCTCCATATCCAGCGGCTTCAGATCGCGTTACACCCATCTTGATACACCCGCCTAACACACTAATACTCGAACCCTATACCCTAAACCAAACAGCACCTAATCTCTTCTCCATCGACTCCATCTTCTTCTCCCCCATTCCTCTGCAGAAATACCCATTCCACCACCATCACCTCCACCTGCTACTTCCATCATCCATCGCTCCTGTCACCACCATTTCTACCACCAACTCCTCTGTCTCAATCACCTATACATCCCCCTACTCTCTAGCCATCTATTACATCAGCCCATCACCCCTCTTTCTCGCTGGAACCCTAGGCGTGAAGAGTTGATGAAATAGATGAGGCTATAGATTGAAATTGAGGGCAGAAAAGGATCGAGAGAGAAGAGAAAGGCATGGGTCACCACCAATTCAGCGGATTTGGTGAGCAATTTCGGAATTGAAAATACCTAATTTTAATTTTAGGGTTTGTAAATTATTGGGGCTTTTGAAGTATAAATAGCTCATGGTGTAGAGGATGAAAGGTGTTCTTGGGCTAGCCAAGATTCCCCCAAATTTGGGTTAGTGTATGTTTAATTTTAATTTTCAATTTCAACTTCAAATCAATTTAAATCTTTAGGGTTATGTTTAATTTGTTCTCAATTCTGTTATTTTGTGCTGTTTAATTCTTGTTGTTATATTTCTGTTTAATATTTGTTGTTTTTATAATTCCATGACATGTTTAATTTCTGAATACCATGTCCTGTTACTTGATGTTTAATGCTTACTGTTCCTATTCTTCTTATGTTTTGCTCACTGTAATTCCTGTTCTTGTTCTGTTTAAGTGTCCAGTTTAGTGTTCTGTTTAGGGTTCATGTTTAGGTTAATATTGTTCATTGTTCCTGTTTGTCCCCTGTTAATGATAATCCTGTTAGTGTTAATTCTGTTTAATGTTAATGTTAGTTTAAATGCTCAAATGTTAAGTTTGTTCATTGTGAAGTGATGGAATGTTAGGCTAGAAGCCTTGAAGCATTGGATTGATTGAGCAGTGGGGAGAAACTAGTGCTCACTAGTGACTGTGAGCAAACTGGTTCTCTTCCCACTCTAGTTGTATGCCTAGGCTCTCTTGTTTTGTCAACTGTTAGCTTCCCAAATGTTAGGATTAGTCTACCGTTGTGTGTCAATGCTAGGTTAGAGCCTTAGAGCATTGAGTTGATTGAGCAGTGGGGAGAAACTAGTGCTCACTAGTGACTGTGAGCAAGCTGGTTCTCTTCCCACTCTAGATGAATGCCTAAAGCCATTGCCTTGGCTTTGCTTTTTTTTTTTTTCCTTTTTTTTACTTCACTGTCTTCTTCACACCCCTGCCCTTGGCTTAGGCCTTGGTTCCATTGTTCTTGTTTAGTTTCATTGTTCCGTCACTGTCACATTTACTTCACTGCTTTGGTTTTTCTCTTTGCTTCATTTCCATTGTCTCATTATTTCACTACCATCTTCATTGCTTTGTAAATATCACAGTTTCACTGCCACTATTTGCTCTTGCTTCTCTTTTGTTTCTCTTGTTCTTGTTACTGCATTCACTGCTTTTACTACTTGCTACTGCCTTGTTCTCCCCTAGTGCTCTGCTGCATTGTCTCCCCCTGCTGATGTGCACTTGCCCTTTGCACTGCTGCTGCTCTCCCTTTCCCTGCTGAGCAGCTGCTGTGCACTGCTTCTGCTGCTGCAGTGCACTGCTTCTGCTGCTGCAGAAGCCACCACTGCTGCTGCTGCTTCCTCTCCAAGGCCCAGACCACAATTCAGGTTAAGGCTAAAAGCCCAGGTTTAATCCCAAAGCCCAGTTCACTGTTACCAGGCTCAGTTCATTACACTAATCCCAAGCCCAAATTCAAAACCAAAGCTCAGTTCATTACACTAAGCCCAAGCCCAAATTCAATCCCAAGGCCCAGTTCACTGTTACCAAGCTCAGTTCATTTCATTAAGACAACAAGCCTATAATCCAAAGGTACCCTAAGCCCAAAGCCCAAAAGCCTTCATAGTTAACCAACAACAACTTAGAATCCCAAAATAGCTAAACACTACAAAACACACCCAGTCTCTGTGGATCGACCCGTACTTGCACGAGCTACAACCGACGACCGTGCACTTGCGGTATTACTGTAGGCCCGTTTTTATTACGCTTAATTTTCACGCTTTCCAGGGACCACCAAGTTTTTGGCGCCGCTGCCGGGGACTGGTGCTGTGTTTTTCTTGTGTTTTTCTTGTGTTTTTCTTAGCTATTTTGCATTTCACTGCATAGCATTTGCATCTGCATCTGCTTCACTTCATTTGCTGTTGGACCTGCTGTTCTGAACCTGTTTTTCCTCTGCTGGGACGCCACCAAGGAAAAGAACCAAAGCCTAACTGGGTTTTTGCAACAATATCAGAGCAGCTGGGCTGTGCTTAAAAGGTAACCCATTTAAGAGAACCCGAATTGTGGGCTTCCAATTTTTTAATTGTGGGCTTGTAATATTAAAGCCAATTTTTGGGCTTCTCTTATTTTCTGTTGGGTTTTTAATAATTTATTTGTGGGCTTGTTTGTTTAATTTGTGGGCTTGTTTGAATTCTTTCATTGGACTTGTATTTTGGACTCTGGGTTTAAACCCAGCTGAGCTTGTAACCGATTGTGGGATTGTTTCCACTCAAGAGTGGACCTCGAAACCAAAGTTTTAAAACAAACGTCGGGCCTTAACCAACTGGGCCAAATTAAATTTTCAAAATTAAAACTTAGTGTTTCGTGGGCCGCAGCCTTCCTCCCATTCCATTAGAGGACCAACAGTGGGCTTGCTCCCAATTTCAAAAACCAAAAAATTTCTCCCATAAAAACCAAAGTTTTCCAAATGTTTCCCTAAAAAAACCAAAATTTTTCTTTCCATCAAAGCCAAATGTCTCCCGACAAAACCAAATTTTTCCCAAAAAGTCCAATCCCATTAAAAACCAAATTTTCTTGTAGATAATGTGTTAGTTAAAATTCCTTTTGTATATATTTTGCTAATCCAATATGATCTCGGCTGAAATATGTTGGATTTTTTTTCCTTGAATAACGGAGTTTTAATCGAGCTTTCGTCGTACAATCGGGTATTCTCTCTCCTTTTACTCTACTCAGCATGTTCCTCTTCATATATTGTTTTTTAATTCTTTCCATATTTTGAAACATTGAGGACAATGTTTAGTTTAGGTTTGGGGGTATAGAGTAGATACCATGATAATTTGCCATAATTGAAAACGAACTCCTTCTTCTTTTTGAAAAAATTGAAAAATTCCAAAAAAATTGAAAAATCAAAATTCAAAAAAAATTAAAAAATTAAAAAATCATAAAAATGGAGCTCATTTACCTTGAAATGTTGACTCTTGTGCAAATATGTATTTTTAATAGGAGTCTTAGTCTAGATATTTAGGCACCCTGATTCTAGCACAATTCACATAGTGATAAGAAATTTGCACGCGCACGATCTACCAATACATGTATGGCCTCGATCTTCAAGGTGTTTGATAGGAAGTTACGATTGCCAATCACTTTAGAATACTGAACGAAACTTGACTAGCTTGTTCTTTGGTTGGTTGGGATAGAAGGTGGAGGTTACATTAAGAAAGACAACCATCGAATTTAACTGGGTGCATCAAAAAGGGCTACCTCTTGCAAAGTGTCATGTAATTTTTTGTTTCCTTTTGTATATGTATCAAAAGTGTATCAGTGCTTAAAAAAAAAAAAAAAAAAAAAAAAAAAAAAAAAAAAAAAAAAAAAAAAAAAAAAAAAAAAAAAAAAAAAAAAAAAAAAAAAAAAAAAAAAAAAAAAAAAAAAAAAAAAAAAAAAAAAAAAAAAAAAAACGATGTATATATTCAGAAAAAAATATCAGAAAAATACAAAAAAATCAAGTATTTATCAATTCCATCATCTCTTGTTCCAAAAATAAAAGAGAGTAGTCAATGTAAATAAGAGTCATGTAAATAGTCATTTTGTTGTTTCATTGTAATAAGCAAGGAGGGTGTATGCCATTGATGTACAACGCGAGTAATTGTGAAATACCTCCAACTCATTCACAATTCTCGTAAAGTCCGGACAGCTAGCTAGATTTCGACCTTGGTTCTTAGCCTGAGAAACTATCTCTTGGTGATTAGTAGTCATAACTTCAGATCTTTCTTTACACATGTGTAGATACACTTTACACTCTTATCACATGTCTTTATTTATTATCAGTGCTAGGATTGTGCCTTTAATAGCTAGATTGACATCTCCATTTTGCTGTGAGCTTAAACTGACTTGCACATGTCACATTTGATGGAATATGAGCTTATATTTTGACCTAGAACTTTGTAGGTACGTTCTAAGCAAACCTTCACGAGACTTCAACTCGTCCACTAGGGACACTTAGTGGTTTAAAAGGATTAGTGCATACGCTAAATGCATTCGAGAGACCAGCGACAGTGGTATAATTAGGATTTCCTTAGTTTTGTTTTACTTGAGGACAAGTAAAATTCAGGTTTGGGGGTATTTGATGAGTGCCAAATAATGTATATATTTATCCGTTTTTGTTGGCATTTAACTCATCTTTTGCGCATTAATTCTACATTTTATCCCATATTCTGCATTTTCATTGTTTTCAAGAATAAATATTTTTCTTACTTAATTTTGCATTTTTAGGTAATAAATAAAGTCTGGATAACTTGCGGAGCGGAAAAGAGTTGAAGAGTAGTGAAAAGCCGGAAGAAATTACGCAAGGAAGCCGCAAAGAATGGTGCGCATAAGCCCAAAAGACTAGAAATGGGCTCAAGAAGGAAGAATTGCTCTTAAAGAAGATATGGGCTTGGCATACCCAAGGCCCAAAACCCTTACCCAAACCCATTTTCTATAACCAAAACCGCCTCCATTCTCAGCCGTCAGATTGGATCCAACTCATCATCCTACGGTCGCTCATTCATAGAGCATCAAAATCTGAAGTCTCTGCCAAACACCACAGCGCCTAAATTCCAAGCCTTCAGATTAGATTGTAGTTGAATCCAACGATCGCTTCTAGGCCTGTTCATCAAATACCGATGATTCCGATCAACACTACAACACCTAACCTAATCTCGCACCGTAGACTTCGTTGTATTTTACATCCTACGGTCGCTACAAGCTGCTTCTTCCTTATCCGTCCGATCCACCTACCATCTCCATATCCAGCGGCTTCAGATCGCGTTACACCCATCTTGATACACCCGCCTAACACACTAATACTCGAACCCTATACCCTAAACCAAACAGCACCTAATCTCTTCTCCATCGACTCCATCTTCTTCTCCCCCATTCCTCTGCAGAAATACCCATTCCACCACCATCACCTCCACCTGCTACTTCCATCATCCATCGCTCCTGTCACCACCATTTCTACCACCAACTCCTCTGTCTCAATCACCTATACATCCCCCTACTCTCTAGCCATCTATTACATCAGCCCATCACCCCTCTTTCTCGCTGGAACCCTAGGCGTGAAGAGTTGATGAAATAGATGAGGCTATAGATTGAAATTGAGGGCAGAAAAGGATCGAGAGAGAAGAGAAGAGGCATGGGTCACCACCAATTCAGCGGATTTGGTGAGCAATTTCGGAATTGAAAATACCTAATTTTAATTTTAGGGTTTGTAAATTATTGGGGCTTTTGAAGTATAAATAGCTCATGGTGTAGAGGATGAAAGGTGTTCTTGGGCTAGCCAAGATTCCCCCAAATTTGGGTTAGTGTATGTTTAATTTTAATTTTCAATTTCAACTTCAAATCAATTTAAATCTTTAGGGTTATGTTTAATTTGTTCTCAATTCTGTTATTTTGTGCTGTTTAATTCTTGTTGTTATATTTCTGTTTAATATTTGTTGTTTTTATAATTCCATGACATGTTTAATTTCTGAATACCATGTCCTGTTACTTGATGTTTAATGCTTACTGTTCCTATTCTTCTTATGTTTTGCTCACTGTAATTCCTGTTCTTGTTCTGTTTAAGTGTCCAGTTTAGTGTTCTGTTTAGGGTTCATGTTTAGGTTAATATTGTTCATTGTTCCTGTTTGTCCCCTGTTAATGATAATCCTGTTAGTGTTAATTCTGTTTAATGTTAATGTTAGTTTAAATGCTCAAATGTTAAGTTTGTTCATTGTGAAGTGATGGAATGTTAGGCTAGAAGCCTTGAAGCATTGGATTGATTGAGCAGTGGGGAGAAACTAGTGCTCACTAGTGACTGTGAGCAAACTGGTTCTCTTCCCACTCTAGTTGTATGCCTAGGCTCTCTTGTTTTGTCAACTGTTAGCTTCCCAAATGTTAGGATTAGTCTACCGTTGTGTGTCAATGCTAGGTTAGAGCCTTAGAGCATTGAGTTGATTGAGCAGTGGGGAGAAACTAGTGCTCACTAGTGACTGTGAGCAAGCTGGTTCTCTTCCCACTCTAGATGAATGCCTAAAGCCATTGCCTTGGCTTTGCTTTTTTTTTTTTTCCTTTTTTTTACTTCACTGTCTTCTTCACACCCCTGCCCTTGGCTTAGGCCTTGGTTCCATTGTTCTTGTTTAGTTTCATTGTTCCGTCACTGTCACATTTACTTCACTGCTTTGGTTTTTCTCTTTGCTTCATTTCCATTGTCTCATTATTTCACTACCATCTTCATTGCTTTGTAAATATCACAGTTTCACTGCCACTATTTGCTCTTGCTTCTCTTTTGTTTCTCCTGTTCTTGTTACTGCATTCACTGCTTTTACTACTTGCTACTGCCTTGTTCTCCCCTAGTGCTCTGCTGCCTTGTCTCCCCCTGCTGCTGTGCACTTGCCCTTTGCACTGCTGCTGCAGAAGCCACCACTGCTGCTGCTGCTTCCTCTCCAAGGCCCAGACCACAGTTCAGGTTAAGGCTAAAAGCCCAGGTTTAATCCCAAAGCCCAGTTCACTGTTACCAGGCTCAGTTCATTACACTAAGCCCAAGCCCAAATTCAAAACCAAAGCTCAGTTCATTACACTAAGCCCAAGCCCAAATTCAATCCCAAGGCCCAGTTCACTGTTACCAAGCTCAGTTCATTTCATTAAGACAACAAGCCTATAATCCAAAGGTACCCTAAGCCCAAAGCCCAAAAGGCTTCATAGTTAACCAACAACAACTTAGAATCCCAAAATAGCTAAACACTACAAAACACACCCAGTCTCTGTGGATCGAACCGTACTTGCACGAGCTACAACCGACGACCGTGCACTTGCGGTATTACTGTAGGCCCGTTTTTATTACGCTTAATTTTCACGCTTTCCAGGGCCCACCAAGTTTTTGGCGCCGCTGCCGGGGACTGGTGCTGTGTTTTTCTTGTGTTTTTCTTAGTTATTTCTAGTTCAAATCCAAATAATTTTTATGATTATTCACCTATTCAAAAGGACGAGGATTTGATTAGGGATACCACCGTTTTAGACGATGTAGTTTTTCCTTTTGATTACGAAGCCGATAGTGGTTTAGAGGAACGAGTTCATTTCGAAAATACTGTTTTAGAGTCTAGAGACTTAGAAACAATAGTCTTAGACAAAGAAGATGAACTCTTAGAGATGAGTGAGTATGAACCTGACTTAGAAGAATCAATTGACCATTTCCAGGAATCTGATGACCTAGAAATTAGGGAAGTTGTGACTAGTCTTTCTAGAGACACGGAAAACTCTAAGTTTGGGGGTGATTATCATTCTCCATGTGCTTTAACTCTCAGAAAGTCCCTTCACTTAGGACTTGATATCTCTGCCTCTACAATTTTACAAGATTACCTTCATACTCGTTTTCCCGAACCTAATGATGTCCAGGAAGAAGTTCAGTCGTTAGAAACCCATCCTCTGGTTTGCCCAGGCTATGATCCCCAGATTGACTTTGTTTTCCCACCAAATAGTTTTCTTCCAACTGTGGGAACGTTTATATTCCAAATGTGTCGAATATTAAGTTGTGAGACTAGACCTAAATGCCTTAGGAAATTAGAATCGACACATTTGCTTAAGAATGACCACTACTCTCATTGTGGTCAATTATGTAAGTCAAACCTGATTGACTTAGAGGATCCTCAGTTATTTAGGTTATTATTATTTTGTGATTCTAAGTTCTTATTTGAGTTTTTCCAGACTCTAGGACCTAATAATTTGGATCCAACCTATGAAGAAACGCAACCCATGAAAATATTCTATTTAGACCCTTTCATAGAACCTGAACCACAATTAGCAATAGTTATCAGGAAACTAGGTAAGGGCATGATAGTGTTGTTCATTTCGTCGGTTCACTGCAGTTTCCTTTTGTCAGCTCTTTTTGGTTTTAAAGACCCACAGTTATTCCGGCTACTGTTATACGGTTCGAGTTGACTAAACCTTTCCTACATCTGGCTGAAGACTTTAAACTTAGCACTTCTTGGGAGGTAACCCAATCTCATGCAACACGGTAATATCCTTCCTTAACTCTTTTTGCTTCAAATGATAACAGTTTCTCCTTGTTCATGCTTTTAGTTTCATCTTTAGAACATTGAGGACAATGTTAGATTTAAGTTTGGGGGTATGGGAGAAACATTTTAGTCGCATCTTTGAAACTTCTAGCGTCACATAGTACCCGGTTAACTAAGTTTACATATTGTTTCTCACCGAAAAGATAGAAATTGGAATGCTAGAGATAACAACCTATTGAGACATTAGAGAAAAAGACATTGAGATCCTTGAAATTCAGGAGAGAACTTGTTCCTTTTAGAGGGTAACCGTGATGGACCTAACCATCCATGATGGAAAGGCAAGTAGGTCAGAAGGAAATGCCAGAAAGACAGAGCAACCTCACAATGTAGTCTTAGTTACTGGATTACGACTCTCTCTCAGTAGAAACTTATCATCATCAACAAGCGGAGTGACAGCAAAATTTATGAAAAAGTTGAGGACGTTTAAGGTTTAGAAGCAACAATAGAAAAGAATAATTCAAAAATCAAAGTTGAAGACTTAGTTACAAGAAGTACAAGAGAAAATGATATAAGTTGTTGAAGTTCATGACATCAAGACATCACAAGTTGTGAAGATCCAAGTTCTAAGGTCCTCTCATGGCCATGTAAATTTTTGTCTTGTAAAAAAAAAAAAATGAAAAATGAAATGAAAAATATATAAATAAAAAAGAAAAGAAAAGAAACATCATTACGTTCTTTTTGTTCAATAAGGCCATAGGGAAGAAGAAATTTATAAGTCAAGCAAGAAATCAAAGAGAAGAGTTAATTGTCAAGGTTCTATGAGGTTCGAGAGTTTATCATCAACAGTTGAAGACCTAAGAAGACGTTATTTCTACTGAGCACTGTGAGAGAGTCGAAGAAAGATGCATTTTGGTTGCTTTGTTAGTCTGCTTTCAATCTGGCACAAGATCTTTCTAGCACTGGTTTAACTCATCACACGTAATTAGTCCAGCTGTGTAGCAGATGTCCCTCTCATATTTATCTCTCTCCTAATATTATCCAGCTGTAAAGCAGCGGACGCATCTTACAATGTTTATCTAGCTGTGTAGCGGATATCTCTTTATCTAGCAGTCGTGCGGATGTGTCTCCCCTTTTCTTCAGTCAGCTTTAGAGCTGACACCTTTAATTTCTCTGGCATTCTAGTTACTTGGAGATAGGTTGAGAATATGTATGTCCTCATAGCTCTTTGGATACTTGTGACCAATTAGAAGTCATGGTTTTTGTGGGTACACCTCTGTTAAACCCACTCGAGATTAACTCGGTTTTATTTTTTAGTTTTGCTCGAGGACTAGCAAATAATAAGTTTGGGGGTATTTGATAAACACATTTTTGTGTCTAATTTGTCCTCAATGTCCGTATTGTTGGAACTCTATTTTTGTACTAATATTGTGTTTTTATGTATTTTTAGGGAATAAACAATTTTGGAAAAATCAGCTCGAAAAGTTGCCCGGGGCAACCTTGAAGGACAATTGTTATTCGGACTCTCACTATTGGTTAAGGGGCACCTCAGTTGGACACCTGCTATTCGCACTCCAGTTCAGGATAGGGGGACACCCTTCTTTCTTCTCAAATTCAAATAAACTTTTTGGCGGGAAAATATTTTTACTCTCTGGAAGATTTTCAATCAACAAAATGAAGGTGTTATAAGGAGATTAAATCGCTGAAAATTTGGGGTATTGTTCCTGGGACATTTAGAAATCTATTGCGAGTGTTGTGGTCAATTAAATTTGGCTAGAATTGGCTAGGGAATCCACGAACTGGAAACAGGAGAGAACGTGCAGAGAAGAATTATTCACGGGATTTCTTGTGTTTGCGTATGGCTGAGATGATCTGGGAGAGTTATAACTATTTTTTGATGCGTATAAATTCTAAAAAAGGGAAGAATCAGAGCTGGGAACGCGTGGAGAAAGAAAATATCTCAAAATATTCTCTCTTCACTGCCCGAGTAAAGAAGAATTATTTGGATTTATTGTGAAGGATTTCAGCGTGCATGTGAGTATATAAAGGCTCCTTGGGTCAACTACCAGGGGTGTCGAGAGTTGGGAGGAGAAGAGAGGAAGCTGCAGAGGAAGAATCACGAATTCTCTCTGCTGCTGCTGCTGTTCGTGATGAAGATGAAGAACATGAAGAACGGACCAGCAGAAGCAGTCGTTTATAAACAGTGAAACGACTCGCGACTGTGGGTCGTAGGTGTGGGTCTTAGAGATACAACAACAATAGCACTTCTTCTGTGTCGTTCATTTTGGACGCTTTCTGTGGGTCGCACATCCACTGTTTTATTATTTCATCTCCATTTTCATCCTTGTAAAAACCCTTTGAGAAATAAATAAATACTTTGAGCGTATTTTTATCATGATGAGCTAAACCCAACACTGGGACGACGGAGGAGGTCGAGTTTCATCCATGTGGTAATTTCATTAATTCTTTTATTTACTTTTTGCACTAATTTTAATTGAATTAAGATTTTAAATTAATTACTTGTGATTTCATTTGATGGAGTATGCTTAGTCCTAGGGATTTTTGATATGCCATGCTTAAGAAATACAAGTAATATTTTATAAAATCTATCTTGGCAATAAACTAGAGTTAATATTTGTTTTGTTTTGAACTATAATCGCCTAGAATTAAGTTCTGAACCACTTGAAAATGAAAAATGGCCGAATCTTTAGTCCTGGTACTCTTGCCCATATTGTTAATATTTTTTGTATATATTTTTATTTTTAAATCTTTACAAGTCCGAGCAACGAACCTTTACTACCACTTTCAAAACTATAACAGTCTCCCAAAGAAATACCTACGAGTTTTGTTCCATCTTTTGATAAATATAGGTGAACAGGAATCAATTGATACACCAGACTTATATTCTTGAAGAACAACCTAGTAATATCAACCACCTCACAATAATCTTAATCGTGTGGAAGCGAAACAAGATATTGTGGAATCACAAACTATGAGACGAAGATGTTTGTGACTACTTTTTATCTTACCTATCGGAGATTAAATCTCGAGAAAATCTTATAGAAGATAGTACTCAATACGATAGACCAAAGTAAGATTAGAACACGCAACTACAGAGAAAGTAGTTGGGTCTGGCTTCAGAATCCCAATGAAGTCTTTAAGTCGTTAACCTATAATGGTTTTAGGAAAAACCTAGGTTAAAGGAGAATCGACTCTAGTCGCAACTAGTATCACACAAGAGGTGTGGGGATTAGGTTTCCCAGTTGCTAGAGTTTTTCCTTATATAGTCTTCAAATCAGGGTTTGCAATCAATGTTACCTTGGTAACAAAGCATTCAATATTCACCATCATATGAAAACCTGATTAGAGTCAAGCTAATATCTTTCAACATTTAAATCAAACTTAGCTTGCTATACACAAATGAAATGTGACTTCATTTAGGTATGAGTAACCGTACCCAAACGTGTGCACGTAGTTGGCTCAACAATAGTTAACCGAAGTTATCCATATGAACACTTTCATATCAACCTTGTTCATCTTAATCACAACTAGTTCAAATGACTCAAATGAAACTAGTTAAAGAGTTGTTCAATTGTTTATATTCTCATAGAAGTATACAAGACACCATTGAAGCAAAACCGATTTTGATTCACTTGAATCAATTCATGAACATTATAGCCACGGTTTTCAAAAGATTGTATTCCTTAATATATAAATGCATTAGTTCTTGAACAAACCGATTTTAGGACTTAACCCACTCAAGTATGCAAACGGGTACGCCTACCTAAGTGGCCGGACATAGTTTGGGTTCGCCAGTATGCGAATGGGTACGCATACCTCCAAACTCAGTTGAATTCCCGAACTTGAACTTTACGCCGGTACGCATACGAGTATGCATACTAAGTTCTCGGACTTTCAACTAACCAACCAATACGCGTATGGATATGCATACTATGGTTCCGGACTTTGAATAACTTGCAACAGTTAGCATACAAGTACGCATATTGTGCTATATTCAGTCAATGGTTAATCGTTCTAAACTCCATCTTAATCATTAAAACACTTTGGAAGAAGGGAATAGCTGTCTCACGCAAACTATTAGCTTCAAAGCAATTTTCAAGTGATCAATATATCAATATGAAACATTCCGAGTCAACATCAAATGAATGTATCACACAAATCATGTAAGATGTTACTAGGCGATTTTCACATGATCATCTTTTGACTTTCGTCAAGAATAAATATGAACTTGGTTAAAGTGAAAGGTTACCAACACATATTTCGAGAAATATGTAAGCGAGTTAAACTCAACTCGAAATATCAAATGTGTATAATATAAAGTCTATTATAGTTATACGAATTTTGTCTCAATGGGAGACAGAATAAAAATAAACTTCTGAGTGGTAGATGAGTTCAAGTCTCCACATACCTTTTGTTGACGAAGTTCCACAAGCTCCCCTTAGTAGTTCTTCGTCTTAAACCGATGAACGCCGTGAAGTCTAAAACTCAACTACACATTCTATCCTAAAGAGAGAATAGCTATAAGTAGACTATAAATCAAGACTTATAGTTTTGGCAACTAAACTTGACAACAAGCTTGAGATAACAACGCTTGTGAGTTCGACCGAGCAGTGCTCTAACAATATTCGTTATGCATGTGTTTTGAAACGCTTTTCAAATGGTCCGAATTATTTCCTGAATATACCATCATATCTCCCTTATACATAATCAAAATTGGCTATCTCTGCGGTTTATTGCCATTTCTCTTCGCGATCTACTTGTAGTTGATATTCTTATTTATATTAGGGTTTTGATTATCTTGATGTTTTTTTATGTATTTAGAATTTTTTTTAATCTTGTAAGTGAACATATAAATCATTTCCAAGTTTTACTAATTATTATCCATAAGGGTATAATTGTAAAAACGACTTTAAAATACTCTTATGTCCTCCTTGCCTTCAGAATTGTGCAAACTTGAACTAGGTCATCTATTTAGGGACGAAGGGAGTAGGTAAAAAGAAAAGAAGTCTTCAAGTTATAGATATTAACCAACTCAAACCTGTAGCTAAGAAAAGGCAAAGAAGAGTTCAAGGCAAGGAAAATCAAGGCAAAGCAAAATTTAAGGCAAAAAAGAAGATAAAAAAAGGAAACTTTGTTCATGAACGCATTGAGTGGAAGTTATATGAAATGAAGAAGATAAACAAGACGGAGAACATTTTCCCGGATTTGTATTTTTAAAAGTCTATATTTTAAATTATTATTTTCTAGTTTTATGTCTTGTAAAATGACTATTAATAATTAACTTGAAGTTTATATCAATTCGAAAGTTTGACTCGTATTGTTGAAAATTAAGCTTATATTCTATTCTTTCATTCTTACATTCCAATTAGACATATATTTTAATTAAGAAATATTAAAACTGCTACTTATTAGGAAATTAAGTTGTACTTAAAACTACTATTAAAACTTCTAGTTAGGAAATTAAGTTGACAATTAAGAAATTAAAACATAAATATTGGATTATAATCGGGCAACACTTTTAAAATCTCAAAACAACTTCGTATTGGAAGTCTTTTCTGTTGTTGCGGCGTCACTGCGCCCGACACCTTTATTCAATGTTCATCATAGTTTCACCACTCCTCATGTTTCGACCCGCTTGCATTACTAAAGCAACATACAAAATAATTTCCGTATTAATCACAGTTTAGCGATGACACGACGAGTTCGCATCGCGATTGTAGAGGTTCATTTTTTCTTTTTGAAATTTTAACAAATATGTTTTACGAAAATGTAATGGATTTTGAGTGCATCACCAACGATATGACGTTGACTAAAAAAACAGAATTCTTGCAAATACATTCATCTTCCGCAGTAGTAAATTTTGGACCCTGCCTTCTTCTTATCTGATTTTGCACATTAGTTCGGTTAACAACTCTTTGATTTTCGGCAGCATGTTGGTTTTCTATAAACTCAACCATATTCATATTTTCAGCCACGCTTTTTGAGAAATTGGAAGAGTGATGAAAAGTATGCAAGATGTGTGAGTTTGAGAAATTCTAGAGAGATTAAGAAATTCTGGTATGAGTTGAAATGAATTTGAAGTTGGGTATTTGTAGGGGTGGGAATTCCTGACCATTGGATGGAAAATAACTTAGCGATGTTCACAGCAGCGAGCGATGGAAAGACTAGTGTTGGCGCTCTTTTGACCGACAAAAATTCTGGTGTGAGTTGAAATGAATTTGAAGTTGAGTATTTATAAGGGTGGGAATTCTTGACTATTGGATGGAAAATAACTGAGCGATGTTCACAACAGTGAGCGATGGAAAGACTAGTGTTGGCGCTCTTATGACCGGCGAGCGTTTTTAAGACCATCGAGCGATGGAATCCCTATCGCTCGCTAGAAACTCCATCGCATATGCCTAAGTGGTGTACTTGATACTTTAGCACATACGTTTGTCACTTTTTCATACCCATACTGGGTGCAAAAGTGACAAACCATGGTGTTTGACATGCGCATAGGAGTATGCCAAAGAGCATCCACAATCACGAAATATGGTCGAGAATTCTAAGGTTCAAGGTCAAAAATAGTCACCGATTCCGATTAAATTTAAATTTAATGGGACGTACATATAATGTATGTGCATGTGTAGACATGGGTATAATGAGTGTTTAGAGTGAGGCGTTGTTACAAGTAGCATTTAATTTTTAGGCAAAAGTATAAATGACGTTTATAAGTAGACGTTTTGATATAACCATCGTTTGGTTTTTAACGGGATGTAGGACAGGTATTGGCGCTTTTTGCGCTAATAAATCTCGAATAAGGTATAGTTAGCGTCCAGAAATCAAATGGGTTTTAATTCACATCTTCTTTCAGACGTTCCTAATATGTGTGTCTGACTATATTATAGTCTCCTCATGTTGTAGTTGACCTATAAAGATACCAAAAGAAAATTTAATATTTGTTCTGTTTTTCGTATGGCTTCTATTAAATATAGCCCACACATTAATTAACCATATCCCATTTAAATAAGTGCTTGAGTTAACCAAACATACCTTTATAATCATTCAACATAGCCTACAAAATTGTGTATAATTATTATATATAGCCCATAATAATAAGAAAATCATTAAATCTTTTAATCAACATCAACAAAAACAAAAAAATAAAAATTTAATTATCTAATCAAGTTTATATAAGATATTTGACATAATTAATGTTTTTAAGGGAACAATTAGAATATACACCATCACATGTGATCATGATTAAGAAAAAATTATTTTAGTGAAGATAAGAATTAGAGTTTATCTTGTTTTTGGAAAAAAGTAAGAATTAGGGTTTATATATAATTGTTCAATTTGTGTGAATACTAAAAAGAACAAATATAATTACTTTTAAGTATGATTAAAAAAAAATTAGGTTTTACTTGGATTTTGATGAAGAAGGATTTAAGGTTAATTATTAGGAAACAACAAAGACTTGTTTGGTTTTTTATTTTAACTTCTGGTTTTTCATTTAACTTAAACTTTTTGGGCTATGGTTAATGAAATTGTGGATTATATTTAAGAGAAGCATTTCGTATTTGTGGAGGTTCAGCTCAATAATTGTGGAGGTTCTAAGCTGTGGATATTGTACTCCTCCCGTCCATCAAAGGTGGTCTTTTCATTTAAAAATTTGTCTCTCCAAAGTTGACATTATCATTAAACAAGACTATTTTGTAAAATTATTCTTTAACTGATTATCGTTTTTAATTTTAATATAAAAAATATATATAATTTGACGGTTATATTTATATATTGAAGGAATGAGAAGCTTCGAATAGCCAATAAATTCTATTTGGAGTTGCATATGGGCAGGTCGGTTCGGGTTTTACCTAAACCAGCCACAACCGCTAGTAAATCAGGTTTTAAAATTTTAAACCAATTCCGCCCGACCAATCTTCCGATCGGGTTTTAAACCACCCATTTCGAGTTGGTCTGGTTTGGATTTAAGTACTGGTTAACTCGGTTCCTGCCAACAACAACATCAGTAACACAATCATATAAATTAATTTAGAGTAATCAATCAATTCAAAATTATTTAAACCCTAGAAACAAACATAAAATATTTCTTTAAACCCTAGAAATAACAAATCACTATATATATATATATATATATTGAAGCATGTCGTTTATATTTTGTGTGATTCACTTAATCTTAAATGAGAAAAAAGTATATAAAAAAATAAAATGAATCAAAACCCCAAATTTTTTATACCTAGTTCATAGTTGAAGATGAAGATTTGCATGTGTTTGTTGTTTTCGATTGATGTTGGACTGTATTAAAGAAATAGTTGTTGTTGGTGAGTAGTTATTGAATCAGAGAAGAAAAACTGGTAAGATTCAGTACTCTTTCAGATCACACGCGTAAAGAAGAAGAACCTGAGAAGAGGAAGAAAAATTTGAGAGGAGTGGAGAGAGTAACTGACTGAAATATTAGAAGAAACTAGGTCTTTTAGTTTCTATAGTTTCAAACTTTGTGGGGCTAGTATTAATTTTCATCAAAGGCTTATAACTATTGGGATTTTCTTGCGGGTTCGGTCGGGTTTTAGTATCAAACCACAAACCGATCCAACTATATCGGGTTTTTAAATTCATAACCATATACCAACCCACTACGCGCAGATTCGTTTTAGAAACCTACGGTTTGATCAGGTACGGGCGGGTTTGGTTTAGTGGGTCGGTTCTTGTGCAGCTCTATATTTATTAGAAAACCTCATTCAAATTGAGGTTTGGAGAATTACATAGAAGGGGTGGTAGATAGACACACCCTCTTGTTTCATCTTTATACATTTGGTAGTGACACAAAAATTGGATAATGTAATCTGTATTTTTCCAGATCGTATAAAACCAATAACATGGAAAGACTATCAGGGTTTTGATCCTACAAGTGAGAAATATGATGCTCCAAATAATATCTTGATCATTCTCCAAATTGGCCCGTTGACAATTGATTGCATCCCTCTCAATTATCACATCAATATGATTAATATATTTCTTCAATTTAAATTCTAAATCACATATCTTTTTCTCATCCATCAGATAAGAAGTTGTATCAAAATCAATCTAGTATCCAAATTTTTTTACCAAACAGTCCTAAATAATCTTCTACAAGAATGACCAAATAAGATTTACATGATATATCTTCTTTATTCATCCTTCAATTGATCTCGACACATGAGATTTTTGAGACAATAATTGAAGAAAAAATCTGCTGTAACAATTTCATACACCGATTATATTATCCAATCCATTAAAAATCCTCAAAGGGCTATGATAAATCGTTGTATAAGCGTAATGAAAGATCATACAACATGTAGTATCCATCGATAACGTTTATTGAAATTAAACACAAAAAAAACCTAAACATAATATTACAAAAACGCATTGTAAAAACAAAACAAAAAAACATACTAATGTTTTCCATATTTCCTCGGTAGATCTGAAATCTCAGATCCAAAACCGAGTAACTCTATATTAAAGAGAAAGATATAGTAAATTAGGATGGAGAAATTTAGGATATTTTTTAAATAAAATGGTTATGTAGAGCGGAATAGATAGAAAGATAAAGTGTCAACCTTTGTGTGTTTATATTCATTATATAGGTGATTTAAGATATTTTTCCAGGATATATAGTTTACAAATATCGGTGGTATAGTTTGAGAGACATGTCATTTTTGTTATCGATAAGGATGTATTGGAAAAAAATACCTAAAATTTTTCTTCTCTATTTCTTGCCTTAAGAATTGTGCAAACTTGAAGTAAGTCAACTTTGGTGAAGCAAAGTGAGCATTTGTTAAGATTTATCATTCACAATTGAAGGATTGGTAGGTGAAATAATTTTGATCTCGCACTGTGGGATCAAAATTGAATTAGCGGCTTTATGACCGTCCGATAACAGAGATGTGACATCACGTTAACCACAGTTATTTGGCCGAATATTTTGTTAACTGCCGAAATTTTATTTGATTTACCCATATTCACCTTTTCAGATTACCTCGTTTATCCATTACTTTCCTGATCAATAAGAACTTGAAATCACAAAGACGGAAAAACTTGAAATCATAAAAACGAAGTTTCTCAAAGACTAAATATTGTAGGTAATTCTCTCCTTTCGAGTAATTGATTAGTACACCAAGCTAATGATATTTGGTTCAAATTCTTAATATGAATACACTAGGTTGCATCTAATCTAACCACTATATACAACTAATTCTATGTTATTGTCAAGATTAACTTTGTGAACACAAGTAAAACAAAAAACAGTTGGAAGTACAAATAAGAATCCATGTATCAACCAACCTTGTCATGATCGGATTCGGAACTTATTTTATCTAACATGCACAAACAAATAGCTAGGTTCAGATTTAAAAATTTTGTACACATAAAATTTGGTCATAGATATTTATGACTTGGTCTTCGTTATTGTATTGAAGACTGAAGAATAGTAACCCTGAGAAATGTTCAGAATTTTTCATCTTTTGAAATATTGAATATTTGTCAATCCATTTTCTATTGGTAACATAAAGGTTTTTTTTTTTTTTTGCCTGAAGCAAGGGGTTAATCTTCCTGTTTAACAATCTTGTGATTCACTTGCAGGAAGAGGCTAACTGAAGCAAAGAGAGGATGATTCTACCGGTTTGGAAAGGTGAACAAATGAAAAGCAAATAAAGATAAAATACGGCAGTCTACCTGGGTATATAAATGTGGTTAATTATAGAGTTAATGATGTCACATCTTTGTTATCCGACGACCATAATGACGCGAATTCAATTTACGAGATCAAAACTTTTTCCATTGATAGGAAGATACAATTGTAATAAATTTTGAATTTAAATCGTGGATATCATCATTCATTTATTATAATTTGTTGGATGAATTAGTAGTTTCTTAAAGTAATAAATGTCGAATGATAAATGCTCTATAAATGCAATAATTGAAAAGCAGCCAAACCAGATAATGTTGAAAGCTAAGTATAAATATTTCTATGTTCATCCTGCCAAGCTAGAAAAACTTATCACTTATGTTTGGTTTATTTTTGTCTATCTACATAGACAAACTTCGTATTTAGGATATCAAAAGAAAATATTTGTATCTATGATAGATTTATATTGATGCTGAAATTTATATAAAATCAATTTTGAAATAAATCTTCTAGACTGTTTTTATCATAGAAATTTTTATGTTGTGAATATATCCATTTTTTCCTCTTCTTTTTCTCGATAATTAAACCGTCAGTATTTCATTCCCATTAAGAAATGTAAACATAAGAGTTTTCAAGGAAAATAAATACATCATAAACATGAAACAAATACAACGAAATATGCAAAATATAAATATATGACGATATGTTGAGACTGGAAAAGGTACAAAAATCTAAATTTTCCGACCCCAATAGTATAATTCTATGAATTCTAGGCATAGTCTCCATTCAAATCTGTCCCCGAACTTGGACGTTCGTATGCACTGGCCATAGTTCCACAATCTATAATTTTATCATTATCTGACTTGGAAGTTAGAATAGTGGATCTATATTAGTGAATCCCCTATGGTCAACCTTATGTTAGGACTTTGTTCACGCCACTTATAAATAAACTACGAACCCGTGTAAGAATTAGTTAGGGGAGGAGTCAAAGTCTATAGAGAAGGAAGTAGTTAGGTACCTTGGTTTAATGGCTCATCAAGAAAGTCAGTCTCATTAATTAATTAAAGTTAGGTATATTAAATTAAGGACGAAAAGGTTAAAATCATTGTACATACACATAAAATTATTGGCTTGGACCGTGGAAATCTCATGCAAATTTATAACTTAAGATTTCATTTCAAAGTCTGGTTTTGGGTCATATTTAGAAAGAGTCAAGTTTCTCAAAACAATCTAATTACACCATATAATAAGTGAATTTCGGAGATGGTAACAGTAGTGATGAGGGAATATCCAGCAAGCACTAACAGTGTAGAATAGATATCCTATCCTCCCCCAATTGTATTATAGCTCAGTTCCTTTTGGGTACAGTACGGTTTTTGGTGGGTATAGAGAGTTAATCGAAGAAAATAAAACATGTGTTTGTGTTGCATTATTCTTTCAACCTTGCAACCAGTCCTTGTTTCTCTTGTCAAACCAGATCGAGTCAACTCATGAAAATCAGAAGGAATTAGTCCACCCTGGCTGTGGGGTTTTCTCTTTTGACTCTCTTGAGCTTTGTCAATTTAGTCAAACCTTGACCTGATCTCGCACTGAAACTCTTTGAATGGAATTTAGAGAATGTCTCCAAATACTCTGGTAAGCTCCTCCTAGGCTCCTATGAATGTCTCAAGGCGGCATGTAAAAATTTACATTACAAACCTGCCTATTATCTTGAAACGGAAGGAGTATGATTTTATTAGTTGTCTCCGCGAACCTTGCACTGACAGCTTAACTTCTGCACCAAACCTTGCGTGGGGAGAGCATTTTTGAAGTTATTTAAAGATCAAAAATGAAGTTATTTAAAGATCAAGGCAGTGCTTCTGGACAGACCGAGATTCTGAACCAGGCAAAAACCGAGTCTACTTTTTATCTCAACGTTTTTTCTGGTGGGTCCCAGTGGGGCCTACGGAGGGCAGCAAGGATGCCCGCCTTTGGATTGGTTTTGCCTCTGGCGGTTTTTTGGGCGGTTTTCTGCGTAGTTCATTAAAAAAATTTGTTTAAAGATACATAACCTACTTCTCCACAGAAATGCTGGATTCAATTTTGGATCCCCCTGTCCTCAAACTTTGTTCTTCACAAGTATATTTTTGTTGGCCGAGCACCAAAGAGAAAACAGGCAGGCAAGAGGACCACTCTCATAAAAAAACTAGTGTACCCTGTGGTTCCATCAGAGAACATTTCATTACATTTTCCACGACGCAAAAAAGGGTTGCATAGTTGGTATCTACAGCCACCTTTAGCTAGTTCCAAGTATATACCATAAATCAACAAAGACAACAGGTAATCCTAAGCTGTTAGCTCTTCCAACTATTCACCCAGATAACAAAATTAAAGAATATAGAAAGAACAGCAAAACAAGAAGCTGAACCATCGCCTTTGCATTCCTTAAAAACATGTTCCAGTAAAATGTTAGCAGTTGCAAACAGAATTTACACTAAACTAATTGCCATTTTCCTCAGAAAGTAATACGACACCAAAAATGCCAAGGTTCCAAAACACTATATATATGTTAGTAGCCAGCACAATCAGGGAACATTATGGTGGCAAAACCCAGGAAGAGCAAAAGAGTGAGAAGTGAGGACTACACATAACCAACCGAAGCCAAGTGAAGTTGAAATAAGGTTTAAAGTCTTTTGGAGTGAGACTTGTGTATATGAACATCCGTAACTGATCATCGTAACAGTCCAGGAAGAGTTCACAAATCCAATAAGAGGAGAATATCTTCACCACCCATTTGCCTCATATCCTTATTCTTTCTAGAACCTTGACTTCCTAAATTCTTTTTCCCTGACTGCAACTCCAATATCCTTTCCTCAATGCTGTTCGCAACTATTAGCCTCACAATCTTGACATCTTCCTTTTGTCCTATTCGGTGAACACGGTCCATGGCCTGTTCTTCAACTGCAGGGTTCCACCATGGCTCAAACAAGTATACCCTAGATGCAGCCGTAAGATTTATCCCAGTTCCTGAAGCTTTAAGACTTGCTAGAAGCACAGTAGCTGAATCTGACCCCTGATTTTCGAATTCTTTGATCACCTTACCCCTCCTTGTTGCGGTCATTGATCCATCTAATCTCAAAATCTTAAAACCAGCATCCTTTAGCGGTCGTTCGAGTAAGACCAACATCTTTCTAAATTGTGAAAACACGACTGATTTTCTTGATGGATTTTCATTCCTAGAGGCTATCAAAAGTTTTAACAGTGCTGAAACTTTAGAGGAGTAGGTATTACTTCCATTCGAAGAATCACTATTTTCACAGTCCTCGGAAGATTCTTCCGGTGGGGCAGAGAAGAGGTCTGACTCGGAAAGACTGTGACGGCACAAAGGGCAGAAAGAATTCTTCTGGATGGCTTTTAAAATACAGCTTTTACAAAAGATATGAGCACAACATGTGATGATGGTACCAGTTGGTGGAGAAATGCAAATTGGACAGTCAAAGTCATCTCCATCTTGTAGAATTGACACCAACTTCTGAAGCAATTCAGGATTACTGGATACATCTGCAAGTTTTTAAACTACAACTTATGAGCTAATGCACATGTGAATCTAGCTCTGTGAGTGACCAAATAAGAGAGGATTCAATAATTTAAGTTCTTCGAAAAAACATTAAATATAGAGGACGCCAATTAGTAATAACAATCCTCGTTATTTTATACGCTGATACGTCAAAAAAACTATAATCCACAAGAAGTGGTATAATAAAAAAACACACAGATTATATTACGTTGCTGTTCAGAAACCTGGTTACAAAAATATACACATGTGAGATGCAAAGGACTATCTAGGTGACTTCAATTTTTAGCTGAAATATTCAGAAGCAAGTTCCTAACTATCCCATCTTTACTAAATAGAACTCATCATTTTCAGCTGAAATACTCAGCTATTACATATTATTATTTCAACTTTATACATTATCCCTGCTTACTTGAGTGTCCCTTAAGTGCCCATGTGACTATAGTAACCATAAATGAAACAGGTTACACGATCAAGATTTCGTTTCATTTGGGAGTTCCAGATGAAGAACTAGGCCAGCAAATGATGCTGTAATTTTTTCATCTCTCTCACGCAGGAGCCACTATTAGCATACAAAGCATCAGCGATTACTAGCTCAACACTCCCTCACCATACTTGAAGTTTGTGGATCCTAAATATAAACGTATTTCATATATCGACGGAACACTGGTCAGAATTTTCACAAAAATCATGGTGATTATTCTTCACCTAGTATTATAGTCATTATTACTCATAGAATTCATAACAACGATAATATATGGATGCACCAGAAACCTTAATATACTTTTCAGAACCAACTAAACTGTGTTGGAGAAGAAAGGGCAGAAAAATTGTTACCTTCAATGTTGTATGACGGAAGTAATTCTTCTGTTGGACACAAGGTTACGTCGTTACAGATCTGACGTAGCCTCAAAACAATACTAAGTAATCTTGAGTAATTGAGCACAACACTGCCACGATGGATATAGTTGCGTACCACATTTTGATAATCCATTAGCATTTGGTCATACTTGTCCCTTTCTTCAACAGAGAGCTCCACCAAACAAGTTTCAACAGTTTTAGGTGGCAGTTCGACCAAACCGTCGTCCTTATGTCTTCGCAAAGAGAGGCTTGCCATGATGTTCTATTGAAATTTGAAAATAGTGTCAAAGAAGTTGATTAAAAAAGTAAAAAGATATCCAATTATCTCCATTAACTAATTAAGAAGACCAAAAGGAAAAGAGCATCTCATATTTCATGAAGGGGGCATACAATCTGGAATCTGGAAGAGGGGGATCAATTCAAAATTTAACAGAACCTTACAAGTATTCACATACCTTCCACTGTGTAACACATCAACAATCAACTAACATATTTTTTTCAGAAAGCATGTTTTCTTAAGAATCACTTGGGAGATCGAATTGACAATATTAGCTGAATGAAATTGCAGACAGTAGCGAAGAGTGAATAACATGTATCTGAGTCATACGATTTCACAAGTAATACCACTGTGAGATAACCAGATTTAAATGTAACAGCCACAACAAAACTATGTAAATTTATATAACTAGTTGACTAGCACCAAGATTGAGTTGATTAAATGATATAACACTATCAATGATGAATCAACAATTGCACAACTTATATGGATGACAACATAATACATCGACTTGATTAAGTGACATGCAAGCCTTAATCTCTAGTGCGGACAATCTAACCTCACCGAAGACATAGAATTTCAGTCCTTCCGTTTAACTGAAGACTAAACTCCGTAACTTAATTTCTAAATTTGCCACTGAATTTATCATTTTGGTGCTACATGTTTATAAAATGTTTCATAACATTGCTGAACAGAAGATTTAAGTGATTAACGTCTAGTACTAAAAGTGCACTTGATTCTGATATCTGGTTGCAACAAGATTCATTTTCATTCTGCTAAAATACCCCAGTATTCTACATCTCTTTGATCTTCATTGCTATCGGGGAAAAAAACAATCCAGAGTTGCACTAACTTATCTTTTACTAAATATACAAAAACTTGATATTTTGGAGGTATCATAAATGTAGCATTCCAATCTAAACTTATCATGTATCTACATTTACAGCTGGGATAAATTTGATTAAGATAGAACAAGTTTTAAAGTTAAAACTTAAGAATATATTTGACCACCTAGTATTACTAGCACGAGCATACCTGTAGACGTGAGAGCCCAATCGATTGTCCTTTATCAAGTGGTTGTTGCACCAGGGTTTGCCAATAACTCTTAACTGACAATGGCTCAAACTTCAAGAAGGCCACGAGAGAATACAAATCATATGCGCCATTCAGAATAGGTGTTCCTGTAACTACCCACCTCCTCAAGGCTTTCAAAGAAAGAACAGCTACAGCTTGAGAAGATTTCTCATTCTTAATAACATGTGCCTCGTCCAAAATAACTCGGAACCACTCGACCTTACTGATAGGAGATTCGCTGACCTTTTTGATAGGAGATTCACTGACCTTTTTGACAGGTGATTCGCTATTTTTAAACTCAGAGGCGAGAGTACCGTAAGTTGTCAAAACAATATCATACTTCTGAAGCTCCTCGGGGTCATTTGTTCGTGTTCCATAATACATGTACACCTTCAAATGACCAGGTCTTGTATGTTCATTTAGTTGTGTTACCCACGTCGAGAAAACCGATGTGGGGCAAACAACCAACGTCGTCCTTGGCCCCAAAACGCCACAATTTCCATCCTCCAAATCAGTGTTTGTTCTACGTTTCTTATTTGAGTCAACAGTTTTCAGTATCTGCTTTCTCTTCTTAGACTCATTTCCACTCACTAAAACAGACCATTGTTCTTCCTGTTCTCCGTCTTCTCCCAAGTTATCCAAACTACCGTTACTTGTGTTGTCTGGTCTGTTAGTAGCAATTAAAGATAGCAAAGTAAGTGTCTTCCCCAAACCCATGTCATCAGCAAAAATCCCACCTCTTAAAGGTGCAGGCCGGTCTCTTGTATAAAAATCCGTCAACAAATTCCCATACTCTCCTTCTTTCTCAATCCAAAAAGGTGGCAATTCATCAGAATTCTCCCTATGAACCAACCAACCTAACCCTAACTTTTGATGATCTAACAACTCAGTCTTGATAATTTGCTTAGGTGGTTCCAAGGCTTCCCATCTTACACCCTTTTCTTTCTCAGAATCAGATACAAAATTAAAAACTTCATCAATCTTTTTAAACTTTTTCTTTGGTTGAAGTTCTTTAACAATAGCAGATTCTGATTGAGTAAATGCTGGATTAGAACCAGAAATCAACTGCAACCCAGATTCCATTATCACAGATTTAACAGTTTCAAAATCCTCAATCTTTGCAAATATATGTACCTGACAAGGTTTTTTATATCGGTTTTTAACACCTAGAGTTTTAGGTACAATACCTTGTACAAGAATTTGGCGAGTATCGATGAGAGGAGATAAAATAGCAGCAGCAGAACGCTCAATGTATCCAACTTGAGATTGAGTTTTCTTAACATCCAGAACTTTAATTGCGTTTTCATCGTAAGAATTGAAAGGTTCTCGAAGTAAACCTACCACTTGTCGGTCTTTAACGGAAGCAAAATAGTGTTGTAGACCAACTATGTTAACAGTCACAAACCCTAACAAGTATGTCTCCTCTTGAGTCGAAGAAGAAGCAGCCATCATCGTTGAAAAACGAGTCGGAGATACTGGAGAGATTAGGTTAGGTTTTTGTTTGAGAGTAGTTTTGAATTCGAAATATTTTCTTCCTTATTTTTCTCTATGTAACGTTTTTTGAATTGGATTTACTTCAAATAAAGAGAGAGAAGATGTGGCGGTTCTATAGGCATAATGAGACCCATTATTCCGTATTATTAAACGGCTCTTTCTTTTAATCTCCTGGTCCTTTCGTATGCCCTTGACTTGAGGCTGACTGGGAAAAACTTGTACCACCAGCGCACAAATATACACTGATATAGATAAAAGATTATATCTTGGGCTTTTTAATAAAGTGGCCATGTTTTTGTAATGTATTTCACAAAATGACCGTTTTTTTGAATGTTTATATAAAGTGGCCGAGATTGACCTTTTCCATCCGTTTTTTTCAAAAAACTGTTAACAGTCGTTAAATACACGCGTGTCAGTTAACCTCCTTAGTAAAAGACAGTTTAACCCTCGGTGAGTCAGTCTGGATTGGTGAGTCAACTCGCCTGAGCCATATTCAAGCCTTATACTCTTCACCCGTGCACAGTCCTAGCATACATCTAAGCCATTTCCGTAGCTTCTCTGCAGCACAACAACACATTGTTTTGTTATCTTGGACCTGCAAGCCATTGCAATTTCATTTCATCTACACCGACACCTATAAGCTCCACTAAAACCACATCAACCTTCAATAACACCACAAACTACAATTCCAACACCACCAGAACTACTTGATTTCTCTTCAGCCAAGACTCATTCAAACAAAGCCATCCTCTTACTCTCCTTCTCATCTTAACTGACATCGAACCTAGTTATAACACTAATGTCATCTCAGTTTCATCTTCCTGTAAGCAACAAGAGAAACAAATCAAACCCATTAATCCTTGCATTTTGTTGAACTTAGAACCCCTGCAACAACTTCATGATCACAACATGAGCCAACAGATGCAGCCACTTCTCATTTTCTCCCTGTAACAACCACCAATTGCAACTGCACCTGCAATTTCATTTCAGCAGCAACATCATCTTCTTAGCCAATCAACCACAACAACTCTTCTTCCTTTCTAAAAAACAACAACACCACATGAGTTATCATCTCAGCTCAAAACTACTCACAACTTGAGCTCAACTCAAGAAACTTTTCATAACCTGGTTATTGCTTGGTTAACAACTATCCATTTTACATCCTTGCCAGTGACTACCAACACCTTCTCATCATAAACTAAAGCAGCAGAACATCAAAATCTCTTAATACTTGTCAATTTGAATTCAAGAACAAACCCATTGCTTCAAATCTGTCACAGATACTCAACAACTACTTGAACTGCACTTCAAACCCTGATTTTTGTCAATCTCCCCAATTTCTTTCATGTCTTATATATATTCCATTTCACATCATCTCGACAAACCCTAACTTCCTGCATTTTTCTCTTCTTGATTTCTCTTCAGCCAAGACTCATTCTTCCTCTTTGTTCTTCTCTACATCGATGATTCAATCACAACTGCAAATTAAGTCAATTGATTAAACAAAAAAAAAAAAAAAGGAAAGAGCCCCAAACCCTAGAATTCAAACAATCGAAATCAATTGATTTCACCATCCAAACATGTGTTTTCATTAAAGACTAAGTTAATTAACGTGTGGGTTCTAAAATTCTTACCTGGATTTTGATTTCTTCATCCCCGATTTCAACTTCATCTTCGATTTGTACTTCAGCTTCGCTGCTGCATCCAGCAAAACCCTAAAAACTTCAAAATTGTCAAATATCACTAATAAACCATTCTTCTTCTTCTTCACTAATAACCACATCTTCGGTATTGACTGCTTGTGAGATCACTTCTATTTTCATCAATCATCCGAGTTCGACGAGAAGAATTGAGATACAGAGAGAGACAAACATAAACAAGAAGAAATGAATGAAAAGAAGAATCGATAACATAAGGGTGAGGATGTAGTGGTAATTTTAAGCCCCATGATTGACTAAGTCAGCTTGGTGGACCATTTTGGTGGGACCAGGTGTTATATCTAACAGAAAGGCCACTTTATAAAAGATTTAAATTTTTTGGCCGGTTTATTAAATATATGGTAGGAAGCTGGACACTTTGTTAAATTGCCCTTATATCTTCCACTATAGTTAGTTGTCTTATCAGCTCAATCATTAAAATTTTACAAAATTGGTCAATTAACCCAATAACTATAATTCCTAGGTGAAATAGACATGTAAAATTTGATATTGTTTAAATGGATGAGAATGTGAAAATATCCAGAATGTAAACAGTTGCATCCTACCCATTTTCAAATACCTTTTCTTATTTTTACATCAGAATGCATCCGGTTTCACCCTTGTTATTTTTTAAGTTCAAGCCAGGATGAATCCAGATTCATTCTTGTTATTTTTTTGGTGTCCATTTCACACACACTACTTTTTACTCGTCCATTAGAACCATGTTTTAAAAATATTTGGACAATTGACCAAATTTCTCTTAAAATTTCTACTAACATACTCAGTTTTTGTAGGAAATTTGGATTTGGACCCTTCAGTTTGGGGTTATGGCTTTTGGTCAACCGTCACCTTTAGCAATATAAGAACTCAATGTTCTTTAACATACGGACACGGAAAAAATGAGAAAAGCTTCCTTTGTTTTGATCGAAACTAAAATCTTCAGTTAGAGTCTTAGTCCGAGAGTTTGTTGCTGCTTTATGTTTGATGTTATTTGAGTGCATGTTAACATCAAAGGTATTGTTGTATCTTGGCTAGACTTACTTCCAAATTCGCCTTGCACCGGTGGCGGAAAGTTAAAGTTTTCAGAAAAGAAGATTACCTCGCCTCAATACAAATTCCAGATAGTTAATTTTGATTCTTATTGTTCTCTCTTATATTTCTATTGATTGCTATGTGATTTGGAACTGCCTTAGTTTGTTCATCTTAAGGAAAATTGGGTTGTACACAATTTGTTTGATAAATTGTGTGTAAGAGTTCCATTGTTATTTGAGGAAACCAATTTTTCCATATTGTGTTAGTTAAACCCATTTTATTCGAATAGTTTTAACATAACTAAAATCACTTGGAATAAAAAGACAATCCTCTAAAACAGAGTTGTTGAACCAGCTAATCTGGTCGCCACTTTTATTAAGAAAATAGATGGCGTTCTTCACATCACTTCTAAGCAAATACTGTTGTTACCTCTTGCTTTAAACCACTTCACAGCTTCAAGTAAGGCTAAACATTCAACTTTTTCAAGGTTTAGTGCTTGGCCTGCGACTCTCTTGCATCCATAGAACTCTCCTATTTTGTTGAAAACGACAATACCAACACCAAAATTATTAGTATCATTATCATAAGAAGCATCCCAGTACACTATATAACAATCATGTGGGAGATGTTCATTAGAGGGAGACACATGAACTTGAACAACAGTAGACTGACTATTAGGACAAGAAGAGACTAGGAATTCATTGGTATCACTAATCATTTTAGATGCCAGTCTGACAGTATACTGAGTACTTAGAGGCTTTTGTTGGAAGATGGGAAAGCATTCGTCCCTCCAGATACACCACGCAGTAGTTAAGACAAAACAACAAAGAACCTTGTTGGCCAAAAGATATTTGCTAATTCGATCATAAATATTAACAACATAAGCAGAATCTTGAAGAACCAAATTACCAAAAGGCAAAGAAGCCCAAACAAATTTAGAAAAAGAGCAATGCAGAATGAGATGCTCAACTGTTTTAGAAGTAATAAAATCACACATACTACAAGTAATATCCTGATCAGGTTTGAAAATAGACACTCTATCCTTAGCCGGCAATATCCCTTCAATGCATTTTCATATAGATAGTTGGATTTTAGGCAAAAGAGGAGCCTTCTAAAGGTTCTTATATATAAGATTTACATAAGTATTGGGATCAGCGCAAGTAGTTCACCATCCAAAAGCTTATAAGCCGATTTAACTGTAAAGCTACCATTTTTAATAAATGGTGAAATCAATCTATCATGACCAGACAACGAGATTCTAATGTTCGTTATTTTCTGACCATTTTCTTGAGTAAAAAAGGCTTGCACTAGGTCTAAATTCCAGGTATCAGTACCACCACTTCCTTGGTACCGTGGTGTTTTTTGTTTTTGTTTTTAAAAAGGGACCTAGACTAGAGAAAGTTTTATTAAACTACCTCATTAAGATTGAGGTTTGAATAAATACAAGTAGGAAGAGGATTAGAATTCCACCGTCCGGCAATGTTATCGTGCATAGCATGTTAGCATAACGAATGAGCCAAAACTTAAATAATTTTTCCTTCTTCTTCTTTGATTCTCATACTTAAGATTTTATGATCCATGTAATATCATTAACATCTCCTGTAGTTGTATTACTCATATTTGTGGTGTCACCTTCTGCTATAACTCTTGGAAAGTTAAGTCTCCTTCCCAGATTGAGACCCAGTAAAACAACTTTTGTTTCCTCCAAAAGAGGAGATGTTTCATCGAAGGTAGAAGTACCACAACTCATACAATTTCCTGAATTATCTTGAGCAATGGCACGTGCTGCTCCTTTATTAGGGACAAAGGTAGCATCCATGTTTGATTTTGATATAGTGAATCTCGGTGGAGTATGTTGATGAATTATGCCTCTAATTGAAGAGTTGTTATTAATCTATGTAATTGTATGGGAAACACAAAGGTTGAAGTCCATCTCTCCTAACTTTATAATTTGACCCGGTGAAAAGGAAACATTTGAGAAGATATTGTTTCTCATCTTCCATAGATTCCAAAGAATACAAATACCTAGTGTAAACATATAATCATATTGATTCTCCATCCACCGTAGAAGTACATCTCTAGAATTTTCCACCGTTAACTCCATTGAGAAAGATAAAACAAGCATTACTGAAAATTGTTCCCATGGACAATTCAATAAGAGGTGTATATTGATTCTTCTTCACAAAGAGTACAAAGAAGTATCTATTATATTATTGAATCTCTTAATGTTGCTCTATACAACAAGTCCATTATCATAAGTTTCCTAGCAAAGATCATAGTTTTAGGGAGCATATAAGTATGTGACCCAAACTTTCTCCAAGGAAACATATTTGCATTCGGAGTACTAGTCATAAGATCTAGTAAAATTTTATAGCAAGATTTAGTTGGAAATTTACCAGATATTGAGGGAGTCCAAATTAGCAAATCCTTCTCGTCCCCATCAGTGATAAATATATCCTTGACAGCTGCAACAACAGTGTAAGGACTTGCCTTACAAATCAACACAGAAGCTACTCTTGATCTATAAGGATAGAGATGGATTGGGGAGAACAGAATTTCTTAGAGAGAAAGGATACTTTTTCTGATTAATTTTTTTCATAAAGAGTTCCACAAACAGAAGGAAAATATAAAGATAGAGTTTAGTGTGCAGGCGTGCCACTCACACGCAAGCCTCTACTAATCCTACTTAGCAACTGTTATTAACTAATTAATTATGATTAATTAACTACTAATTATACTAATCAGATTACTAGACCCACGTAGCCTAGATGGCCCTCAACTGAACTTGTCAGCCCAAAGTTGGGTCCTGAAAAATTCTACTCCTTCAAATTATCCTTATCCTCAAGGATATGAACTAAGATCGATCCATAAAGAGCACATATGTTGTCGACTTGCAGCTCATCTCGAATATAATACGAAATGTGAACTTTGCAAATTTTAACACCCAGGTCCTTGAAAAGATGAAACCATCTAAACAGTAGGCATCATTTTGGTTATACTTCTTTAAAGGTAGTCGATGCACACCTTCAAGATGATTAATGCCCTCTGTTGTTTCACAGCTCGTGGCTTCATGATTACTAATAAAAGCACCACTCGTAGCAATAACAGTCTTGGCTACGGTCCCATCCTTAACAACAACTTCAATTAAATGTATAGACACTCGTGAGCATCGCCAAGGTTACTTCATACCCACTGAGGAATGAGCATAAACTTGCATATAGAGATGCATATGCAAATAAATCTTCTCTTCTAACACTAATAACTCCTCCTTCTTCTGTACTCCAGCTAAACCTTCAAGCTTGAGCTTCATCAGTAATGTATCCAGAATGCGACAGGTTGCAGCTCTACTAGTTACTCTGAACTTGTGCATAATAACTCTGATGACACATCTTCTAACTGAATTACGAGTTGTAGTTGCAAAGCGAGATGAGAATTTCTGAAATTGACTGGTTATCATGGAGCTGACAGCCTGCTCTCTCCCTTATGGTGATGAGTCATTATATATGGAGGTATGTAGTTCTTTAAAAAAATGTTGCTCATCGACTATAAAATACCCCGCTGCCTTTACGGAGTACTTGTTACAACTCTTGTGTCTTATAACCAAGGATTGTTAGAGCATTTCTCGGTCGAACTCGCATGCGTTGCTATCTCAAGGATGTTTGTCAATGTTAGTGATCAAAACTATAAGTCTTGATTTCTAGTCTATTATAGCTAAGTCTCAGACTAGGATAGAAAGTGTAGTTGAGCTCAAGGACTTCATGGCGATTCATCATACAAGTAGAAGAACTACTCAAGGAACCGGTGGAACTTCTCGACAAAAAGGTATGTGAAGACTTGAACTTATCTATCACTAAAAAGTCTATCTACTCTATCTCCTACTCTTTGAGACAAGAAGTCGTATGTTATATATATAGACTTTGATTATATACATTTGGTATTTCAAGCCGAGTATACCTCGCCTATCTATATCTCGAAATATGAGTTGGTAAGCTTTTCGCTTTAACCAAGTTTATCTTTACCATGTGACGAAAGTCATGATATGTTTCAATCATCTTGAAAATTGCTTTGACGAGAAATGGTGTAACAACTACATAACGTCCTCTAAGAATGTTTCAATGATTGAAATAAGAGTTTAGATTACATAACCAATGGTGGACATAAGCATTATTGTGGAAACACATTTATATATAAATCCTATTCCTTGAACCAAAGTTTGCGAACATTGTTGATCAAGAGAACCGGAAGAATGGCGTGAGCCAAGTCCTCGAACTCAGTCCGCGAACTGCTGAAGTTCTCAAACCCGAGAATTAGTTGACAAACTACTTGCGTGAAACTAAGTCCGCGAACTCAGTCCGTGAACCCGGCGCACGAACCGGCGAAGTTCTCATACCCGAGAATTTCTGCTGGAGTTTGTAAACTTTGCCTGGTAATTTAAGTCCGCGAACTTAATCTGTGAACTTAAGAAGGTTATATATCTGAAGATGATTTCTGAACTTAAACTTAAAAAGACTAAGGAATGCAGTTTGCAAACCGTGGCTATAAAAGTTCATGAACCGATTCGAATGAATCAAATCATCTTTGCTTAAATTGTGTCTTGTGTAGTACATGAGATTTCCTTACAATTGAACAACTCTCTAACTAGTTCATTTGAAGTCATTTGAACTAGTTATGGTGAAGAAGAACATGGTTGATATGGAATGCTCATATGGCTAACCATTTGGTTAACTATTGTTGAACCAACAAGTGCATACGTTTGGGTACGGTAACAAACCTAGAAGTGTGCATTGTCAAGTGTCTATAACAAACTAAGTTTTAAATATAACGGTTGAGAAATATTATCTTGAATCTAAATCAGGTTTTCATCTAACGGTGGATATTGATTGCTTTGTTACCAAGGTAACTTAATTGCAAACCCTGATTTGAAAGACTATATAAGGGGAACTCTGGTATCTGTGCAAAACTAATCCCCACATCTCATGTGTGATACTAGTTTGCATACTAGAGTCGGTTCTCCTTTAACCTTTGGTTGTCTTCTTCTAAAACCAGGTTAACGACTTAAAGACTTCATTGGGATTGTGAAGCCAGAACAATACTACTTTTATCGTAGTTGTGTGATCTGATCTTGCATCTTCTATCGTACGAGTACAATCAGATTGATTGGCTCGAGATTGATATCTCCGATTGGCAAGATATAAAAAGTAATCACAAACATCTTCGTCTCATTGTTTGTGATTCCGCAACATCTTGTTTCGATACCATACGATTAAGATTGTTGTGAGGTGATTGATAACTCTATGTTATTCTTCGGGAATATAAGACGGATTATCAATTGGTTCCTGTTCACCTTGATTATTATCAAAAGACGGAACAAAACCTTTTAAGGATTATCTGCGGGAGACAGATTGATCCTTTGATAGACTTGTCTGTGTGAGACATATTTGTTTATTGTCAAAGCCTGCGATTTTGGGTCGTAGCAACTCTTAGTTATGGGTGAGATCAGCTAAGGGAATCAAGTGCGTAGTATCTTGCTGGGATCAGTAGCGTAGGGAGTACAACTGTACCTTGGATCAGTGGGAGACTGATTGGGGTTCAACTACAGTCCAGTCCGAAGTTAGCTTGGAGTAGGCTAGTGTCTGTAGCGGCTTAATACAGTGTGTGTTCAATCTGGACTACGTCCCGGGGTTTTTCTGCATTTGCGGTTTCCTCGTTAACAAAATTTCTGGTGTCTGTGTTATTTCTATTTCCGCGTTATATTTGTTTATATAATTGAAATAATACAGGTTGTGCGTTTGAATCAATTAATTGGAATTCCGACCTTTGGTTGTTGATTGATATTGATTGATCCTTGGATATTGGTCTTTGGTACCATCCAAGTTATTCCTTGTATTTGATTAGAACTCGCAGTTTTTGCTTGAGTAAATCAAATCAAGAAGAGAGATATAAACTCGTTGATATACTTTTAATTTATTGAGTCTTGTTGATTCTCTTAAAAGTATATTCTAGTTTGTCCATACAGATTGATAAGCGAAATATTGGATGGTGTTGTTAGACCCCCGATTTTTCAATTGGTATCAGATCAGGCAAACACGTTCAAGACCTTACAAGTCTGTGTTTCTAGCGATCTGACTCTATGGACAGAGGTGCTATCTATATTAACGTACCACCAGTCTTCAATGGATCTAATTACTTATGGTGGAAAATTTATATGCGAGCTTTTCTTCAAGCTCGTGATTTTCAATCATGGGTATATGTTGTTAATGGCTATGATGCTCCCGTTGTGGCAGTTGGAGATGTAAACGTTCCCAAGAATATTGGTGAATACAGTCCTGCCGAGATACTTGCTGCAAAGTAAAACTCCAACGGTTTGAATGCCATTACCCCAAATCTCCAGCACCATGTGTCAAACTGCATTATGTCTAAAGATGCTTGGGATATCTTAGAAACCGTATGTGAAGGTAACTCCAGTGAAAAGGAAGCTAGGCTTCGAAACCTTAATTCCGCTTGGGAGAACCTTCGTATGGTAGATGAAGAAACATTTGGTGATTTTAATCAAAGAGTGTCTGAAATTTTCAACACATCTTTTGCATTGGGTAAGACTATTCCTGAAAAGGACATTGTTATGAAAATTCCCAGATCTCTGCCATCTAGATACCAGTCTAAGAAGCATGCCATCGTTGAGGGACATAACCTTGATAATCTTTCCAGAAATACATTGGTTGGAAAGCTAAAGATCTTTGATCATGAGCATACATCCAAAATCGGAAAGGATGTTGCCTTTAAAGCACAGAAGAACACTAAATTACTTGATAAAAGTAAAAGTTTTTATGTCTCTGAGGATGATCAGTCTGAGGGTGATTTTTCGGATGAAGATCTTGACAAATCAGTCTCCTTGATCACAAAACAGTTTAGGGATCTTCTATTGAAGAGAAGTAAACGGTTTTCAAGAGACAAACCTAGGTCATCAGATAAACCTCACAATCGCGTTCCTCCTAAAAATAGGGATGCTGACGAGGCTGATGACGAGGATATGCCACAGTGCTTTAAGTGTAAAGGTTTTGGTCATTTTGCAAACGAGTTCCCAAATCGTAGAAAATACACTGGGAACAAAGGTCTTGCTGTAACACTTGATGAGATGTTTGATATCTATGATTCTGATGAAGATAGGAAATCAAGTGTTGCTCTTCTATGTGAAAACATTGATTTTGATAATTGTAGCAATACATATATCAACCTTGATGGTTTCGGTGAAGAAGAGAATCCAATCAAGCTGGAAGAATCAATTGACCCATCCTTTGGAAACCCTGTCTGTAATGTTTCAGGATCTACTATGTGTCTAGCTGCTTTCACACCACAGATGCCTGAATACTATCCAAGATTGACGTGCTCGTTTTGTTCTATGAAGGGTCATGAACTATCAAGATGTTACAAGTACAAACATCAAGTGAGGCACGCCAACAAACTTCAACGAAGAGCAAATCGATTGGCAAGGAAGCTTAAACTTGCTCAGAAGACTGCTGAGGTATGTAAGATTTTATCTTCGTATAAGAAGTTGGTTTCCAAAGACAAAATGAGGCCACTAGATAAGAAGGTATGGTCAAATCGCTTTGATAGACAGAAGTCAGAGTATTCCTCTCAAGAGGAAAATGGTGGACAAATTGTTGTTCACCACAGCACAAATTAATTGTGTTGTTTGGTAAATCTTGTCTCATGTGCCTGATCAAAAGAGATAAGATTGTGTACCGCTCAGGCTTTAGGAAAAGTTTTTTTCTTAGGTTTGTTTTCCTGTCTATCAAATAAAATAAAGGGTTATTATCGACAATTCTACTCTTTATAGGGTTTAGATTTGGACGTCCACGAACCTGTTTAAAGGTTGCGAACCCTACATTCCTTTTTCCTCTCTGATATCCTTTATATCTTAAGACTGCTTGTTGAGATTGTGAATTCCACTCACAAAAAACCAGTTGTTTATAAATGTTCTCCAAGCATCATGTCTTTGGATGGAAAATATGTCAACATGATTGTTAAGCCATCAATCAAGGAAAAAGAGAAATCTCCAGTAACTCCGTCTTTAAAAAGAGAGAGGAGGAATACAAGAAAGCCAAGGGTTGTCCCTTCTAACTCTCAGAAGTTTTCTGATGTTCTTGATGAGTTGAGGGAAGTAAGAAAGGAGATTCGTTAAATAAAGGCTTGCGTTTTAAGATCTTTGGAAATTCAGAAAGCCCTGGTTCGACATCATCATCCAAGACGATTTGTTGATATTAACTCCTATCTCCACGAACCTTATATTCCAATGGCTGTTGACGACAAGGAGTTCGGAAATGATAAAGAACTTCTCAAAGATATTGTTTCCTAGTATGTATTCTTTTTGGTTTAGTTGGAAGAATAACTAGTGCTTTGAATAGCAATGATGTGACTACACATAGCTATTATTTTTCATCTTCTTGTTTTTTTTAGGTTTATTGGTTTAAATTCTAAAAAAATTTTGGAGGATGATTTTTTTGCAGTATTAATCTTTATGATTTGTTTTATTGCAATTTGTTATGGGATATGTGTGTTTACGTCTGTGAACTATGTTTGTCCTATACTTTGTCAAAAGTAAAGTCGTTCGTGATCGGTATTCACGTATTGATAAAAGAATGAATGGACTTTTGACAAATACAAAAGTTAAGCCTATATTGTCAAATATTTGATGAAAGATAGGTTAAAATCTTTTGTTTTCAAGGATTATTTCTATTAATATTGTTATGCAAATATTGGTGGAAAATAGAATGAATCCTTGTGTATTCCGCAGTATTGATCATCCCTGATTCATATTTTATGTATTACTGTGAGGCTCCGTAATGTATCTTATGTTGAGCACTATACAACCAAGTTTATTTTTTAGCTTAGTTGTTGTTCCGTGAGATATGTTATGTCGATCATATTGAACTAAATTAATCATCTTGTTTGGTTATTTAGTTATTGCTCCATAAGTTTTCTTATGTCAAGCAAAACAAATGACAATTAAATTGATTACTTTTTTGATTAGTTTGGTTGTGTATTCCTATTAGATTAATTATGGGTTCTCTTGTAATTAATCTAGTTGAGTATTTTCGTGTCTCCATAAGTTCTCTTATGTTGAGCATAATCAATTGAATTGACCACTTTTTGTGTTTAATTTGATAGCGTATTCCGATTAAATTAATCATGGGTTTACTTGTGATTAATTTGATTGAGTTTTTGGATATATGAAATCATTTGCATGGTTTTTTTTTGCGTCCAATAAAAATCCTTCTTTTCTTTTAAAATTAAGGTCGTTCTTGTTGTTCTTTCGGGAATGACATCAAATGGGGGAGAGTTATTTTGAACTTGTGCTTAATGGTCATATCTTGAGGGGTGTGCGGCTGTGGAATTTTAGAGGGGTTATCTTGTATCTTTAAACTCCTTGATGAATGCATTTAGCTTCGGCTTTATGATTGCATCTAAATTAGTTGGTATGTATTTTTCCTTTTGTAATGAAATGTCTCTCTCGGAAATTTCATTATGATCCCGTTCTTGTAATGTTGCCAATTTTATTGACAAAAAGGGGGAGAATTAATATGTATTTCACACTACAAATACATATGGTTTTCGGATCATTGTGTAAGGGGGAGTGGTTTCCATGTAAGATGGAGTATTGACTAAGCGGGAGTGATACATATCACCATAGTATTATTTTTGAAGTTGTGATACAGTTGAACTCTGACGCTGTGTAATAATACTATGACACTGTATAACAATGATCGAGAACTATGTTTTCTCATTGGTATAGCTACGGATCTTCAACAGCGGTGATGCTAAACTTACAAGATCTGGGATCATTGGAGTACTTGGAAGTGACGAAGATTTCGAGGAATGTTGAAGATTAGACATGTGGAATAGGAGCTACTAAAGTTTCTTTATGTTTTTTGTATTCCATATGTATTGATATTTTTGTCACTAAAATTGACAAATGGGGAGATTGTTAGAGCATTGCTCGGTCGAACTCGCATGCGTTGCCATCTCAAGCATGTTTGTCAATGTTAGTGATC
This sequence comes from Papaver somniferum, assembly GCF_003573695.1. Lineage (NCBI taxonomy): Eukaryota > Viridiplantae > Streptophyta > Magnoliopsida > Ranunculales > Papaveraceae > Papaver > Papaver somniferum. The sequence continues at coordinate 31,841,085 of NC_039368.1, forward strand.
AAAACTATAAGTCTTGATTTCTAGTCTATTATATATAAGTCTCGGACTAGGATAGAAAGTGTAGTTGAGCTCAAGGACTTCATGGCGATTCATCATACAAGTAGAAGAACTACTCAAGGAACCGGTGGAACTTCTCGATGTGAAGACTTGAACTTATCTATCACTCAAAAGTCTATCTACTCTATCCCCTACTCTTTGAGACAAGAAGTCGTATGATATATATATAGACTTTTATTATACACATTTGGTATTTCGAGCCGAGTATACAACGCCTATCTATATCTCGAAATATGAGTTGGTAAGCTTTTCGCTTTAACCAAGTTTATCTTTACCATGTGATGAAAGTCATGATATGTTTGAATCATCTTGAAAATTGCTTTGACGAGAAATGATGTAACAACTATATAACGTCCTCTAAGAATGTTTCAATGATTGAAATGAGAGTTTAGATTACATAACCAATGGTGGACATAAGCATTGTTGTAGAAACACATTTATGTATAAGTCGTATTCCTTGAACCAAATTTTGTGAACATTGTTGATCAAGAGAACCGGAAGAATGACGTGAGCCAAATCTGCGAACTCAGTCCGCGAACTGCCGAAGTTCTCAAATCTGAGAATTTCTGCTGGAGTTGACAAACTACTTGCGTGAAACTAAGACCGCGAACTCAGTCCGCGAACCGGCGAAGTTCTCATACCCGAGAATTTCTGCTGGAGTTTGTAAACTCTGTCCGGTAACTTAAGTCCGCAAACCTAGTCTGCAAACTTGAGAATGTTATATATCTGAAAATGATTTCTGAACTTAAACTTAAAAAGACTAAGGAATGTAGTTTGCAAACCTTGGCTCTAAAAGTTCATGAACCGATTCGAATGAATCAAATCATCTTTGCTTCAATTGTGTTTTGTGTAGTACATGAGATTTCATTGCAATTGAACAACTCTCTAACTAGTTCATTTGAAGTCATTTGAACTAGTTATGGTGAAGAACATGGTTGATATGGAATGCTCATATGGCTAACCATTTGGTTAACTATTGTTGAACCAACAAGTGCATACGTTTGGGTACGGTAATAAACCTAGAAGCGTGCATTGTCAAGTGTGTCTAACAAGCTAAGTTTTCGATCTAACGGTTGAGAAATATTAGCTTGAATCTAAATCAGGTTTTCATCTAACGGTGGATATTGATTGTTTTATTACCAAGGTAAGTTAATTGCAAACCCTGATTTGAAAGACTATATAAGGGGAACTCTAGTATCTGTGCAAAACTAATCCCAACATCTCATGTGTGATACTAGTTTGCATACTAGAGTCAGTTCTCCTTTAACCTTTGGTTTTCTTCTTCTAAAACCAGGTTAACGACTTAAAGACTTCATTAAAATTGTGAAGCCAGACCGATACTACTTTTATCGTAGTTGTGTGATCTGATCTTGCATCTTCTATCGTACGAGTACAATCAGATTGATTGGCTTGAGATTGATATTTACGATAGGCAAGATATAAAAAGTAATCACAAACATCTTCATCCCATTGTTTGTGATTCCGCAATATCTTGTTTCGCTACCATACGATTAAAATTGTTATGAGGTGATTGATAACTCTAGGTTGTTCTTCAGGAATATAAGACCGGATTATCAATTGGTTCCTGTTCACCTTGATTATTATCAAAATACGGAATAAAACCTTTCATGGTTTATCTGTGGAGACATATTGATCCTTTGATAGACTTGTCTGTGTGAGACAGATTTGTTTATTGTCAAAGCCTGCGATTTTGGGTCTAGCAACTCTTAGTTGTGGGTGAGATCAGCTAAGGGAATCAAGTGCGCAGTATCTTGCTGGGATCAGAGGCGTCGGGAGTACAACTGTACTTTCGATCCGTGGGAGACTGATTACGGTTCATCTACAGTCATGTCCGAAGTTATCCTGGAGTATGCTAGTGTCTGTAGCGGCTTAATACAGTGTGTTTTCAATCTGGACTAGGTCCCGGGGTTTTTCTTCATTTTCGGTTTCTTCGTTAACCAAATTTCTGGTCTTTGTGTTATTTGTATTTCCGCATTATATTTGTTTATATAATTGAAATAATAAAGGTTGTGCGTTTGAATCAATCAATTGGAAATCCGACCTTTGGTTGTTGATTGATATTGATTGATCCTTGGATATTGGTCTTTGTTACCATCCAAGTTATTCATTGTATTTGATTAGAACTCGTAGTTCTTGATTGAGTAAATCAAATCAAGAAGAGAGATATAAACTCGTTGATATACTTTTAGTTGATCGAGTCTTAATGTCTGCTATGGTCCACCCTAAAGCTTCCTTGTTATTCTGAAGGATGGTCACTAGCCTACTTTCCTGATCACTATCCATGTCGGATGCTATAATCACAGGTAAAGTTTCAGATGGGCCTAAAAACACATACTTCAGGGGATCTGGTAATGGTTTAAGGTCCAACTTAGGAGGCTTTTCTAACGAAGGAACTAGGGTAGGCTTAGAAACGGGTAGAGGTTCGAACTTAGGTTTCCAGCCATTACTAGTGTCTATCAAAGGGGTTGAATCTAACAAAGCATTCACCTCATTAATCATATCGTTATCATCAAAATCAATCCCAAAGTGGGCTAGGCATTTCTCTAATGGATCTTCTAACAAAGTGTTTGGTAATCTTGGGTGCCCCTTAGCCAAATCTGGGGTCCAAATAGCACTTTTTGAGCAACTTTTTCCATACAAGTGTATTTCTCCAAAAACACCTGCACAAACATAAAAACACCATAATAAGTACAAAATCAAGCACTAGCAATAGAGACATTGAGGACAATTCAGACACAAAAAATGTGTCTATCAAATACCCCCAAACTTATTATTTGCTAGTCCTCGAGCAAATCTAATATAAAATGACTACACTTAGCACGTGTAGCAAGCCGTTAAACCGCTAGGTGGTCCTAGCGGCGGAGTGTTGTCTCCGGAGGGTTTACCAGAGGTGTACCCACAAAACCTTTACTCCAAACCCTAGCTATCTACGCAGAACCTTGGAAGGCACTAAAGAATCTCCTTGGCTGGCATACAATCATTGACTATAGGAGGAAGTACCCTGATGCGAAATTCCAATTGTTGTACACGAGTTTGCACTCGGCATACTAAAATTCATATATAAGTGACAGAGCTCTACTCAGATAGTTTCTGGACATCATAACCGGAGTCAACCAATCACATGAAAAGATTAAGAAGATGGATAAAGACAAAAGTAGATGGTTTAAAGTGAACGGTGTTTCCCATATCTGTATGAAGGCATCTGCCAAGATGAACCTATCCTAATGGACTGAGATACCGGTCTGACTAATATCAACACAACTGGCATATACAAGGGGACCAGTGGTTGATAAACCTAACTCTGGGTCAACACAACTGGCATATACAAGGGCACCAGTGGTCGACTTTATTGAATTTATTCCGGTTGGTCTGGTCATTTTTTTTATTTTATTTTTTGTATCTCAATCACTCTATTTCACCCTAGCAATGGTAACAACTTGAGTCATGTGCCCCACCAAATCACTTAAGAAATAAAAACAGAAGGGATTAGGATTCAACGAGATATGGCGAAACTACCATGTTTTTTTTTTTAATTCTAACACCTGAGCTATGTGCTTTTATGAATAGACTCTTTAGATGTTTCCATCTAATCAGATTGGTTCCTAAACTCCTACAACCAAGATGTTCCCATCCACTTAGATTGGTTAGTGCCAACCTTAATAAGCATAAATTTCTAGGTTCTGGAGTTTATTTATTGCAACTAAAAGCTAACAAAAAGTTTCTTCCCCACCCACAAACTTAAACCTAACATTGTCCTCAATGTTTATAATGAAAGAGCAATATCAAAAAGTAAATTAACACGAGGAATCAGTAAAGAGAGAAGTCGGAAAGATAGTACCTGGGTGAAGAGAGAAATCAAAAACTAATATACAACATACAATCGACTCGATGGTCAATCAAGGGTAAACAGGGTCCTTCAGAGGGACCTCCTCAACATCACCTGTAGGAAAGGGCTCTAAAAAGGGTTTCAATCTCTGACCGTTAACCTTTGAAGAACTACTACCATCCAGTGTCTCGATCTCAACAGCTCCATGAGGAAAGACAGTGCGAACAATAAAAAGGACCCGTCCACCGAGAACGTAACTTCCCAGGGAAAAGATGCAAGCGGGTATCATACAGAAGAACTTTTTGACCTGGAGAAAATGACTTTCTTAAAATATTCTTATCATGCACAAGTTTCACTTTGTTCTTATACTCCTTAGCACTATCGTATGCATCTCTACGAATCTCTTCCAACTCATTGAGCTGGAGTTTCCTATGGGCTCCTGCCTTATCTAGTGAAAAATGTAGATGCTTAACAACCCAATATGCTCTATGTTCTAACTCAACAGGTAAGTGACATGCCTTTCCATACACAAGTCGATAAGGTGACATTCCAATGGGGGTCTTAAACGCAGTACGGTAAGTCCATAAGGCATCAGTAAGCCTAGAAGACCAGTCTTTACGATTAGATTAATTGTTTTCTCTAATATACGCTTTATCTCCCTATTGGAAACCTCTACCTGACCACTAGTTTGTGGATGATATGGGGTATCTACCTTATGTGTAATACCATATTTCTTTATCAAAAGCCTAAAAGGTCCATTACAAAAGTGCGACCCTCCATCACTAATTATAGCTCGCGGTGTACCAAAACGTGTAAGTATATTATCTTTCAAGAACTCAATCACAACCCTATGGTCATTAGTCTTACACGCAACCGCCTCAATCCACTTAGAGACATAGTTTACAACGACAAGGATATATAAGTTACCAAAAGAATTGGGAAACGGACCCATAAAGTCAATACCCCACACATCAAAGACCTCAACAACTAAAATAGGGTTCAAGGGCATCATGTTCCTACGGGAAATGGTTCCTAATTTCTGGCAACGTTCACAAGTAACACAGTAACTGTGGGAGTATTTAAATAATGAAGGCCAATAGAATCCACACTGCAATATCTTAGCAGCAGTCTTCTTAGCACTAAAGTGACCCCCACAAGCATGATCATGACAAAAAGAAATAATACTGGACTGGTCACTCTCAAGTATACATCTTCTAATAATATGGTCGGGACAATATTTAAGTAAATAAGGATCATCCCAAAAGAAGTGCTTAACCTCGGCTAAAAACCTAGAACGATCTTGTTTACCCCAATGATGGGGCATTCGACCAGTAACAAGATAATTCACTATATTCGCATACCAAGGTAATTGGGTAACAAAGAACAATTTTTCATCAGGAAAGCTATCCCTTATAGGAAGGGAATCATCAGGGGAATCAACAACTAACCTATACAAGTGGTCTGCTACTACATTTTCGGCACCCTTTTTGTCTCTAATGTCTGGAGAAAACTCTTGCAACAAAAGGATCCACCTAATCAATCTAGGTTTCGTATCCTTTTTAGACAGAAGATATTTCAAAGCAGCATGATCAGTATATATTACGATCTTATAACCTAAGAGATAGGGTCTAAACTTGTCTAAAGCAAATACAATGGCTAACATTTCCTTCTCGGTAGTGGTATAGTTCAACTGGGCATCATTCAGAGTTTTTCTAGCATAGTAAATCACATGAAGTAATTTGTTTTCTCGCTGACCTAGCACAACACCAATAGCATAATCTGAAGCATCACACATGATTTCAAAGGGTAGGTTTCAGTTGGGTGCCTGGACTATGGCGGCGGTAGTGAGTAAAGTCTTAAGCTTCTCAAAAGCCTCTAAACAAGCATCATCAAAGACAAACTTAACATATTTTGCAAGCAAATTGCAAAGAGGTCTAGAAATCAAGATAAAATCCTTAATGAATCGACGATAAAAACCTGCATGCCCTAAGAATGACCTAATATCTCTTACGGTTTTTGGGACCTGTAAAGTTTTAATAAGGTCAACTTTGGCTCTATCTACCTATATACCCTTCGAAGATACGATATGCCCTAGAACAATTCCTGAACGAACCATGAAGTGACATTTCTCCCAATTAAGCACTAAATTCTTTTCCTTACACCTAGTCAAAACTAATGACAAATGATGCAAGCACTCATCGAAAGACGAACAAAACACTGAAAAATCATTCATAAAGACCTCTAAGAACCGTTCTACCATGTCAGAAAGTATGCTCATCATACAACGCTCAAAGGTCGCATGAGCATTACATAGCCCGAAAGACATGCGTCTATACGCAAAGGTACCAAAGGGACAGGTAAAAGTGGTTTTCTCTTGGTCTTCTGGGGCTATGAAAACTGATTATAACCGCAATATCCATCTAAAAAGCGATGATGGCTACGTCCAGCTAATCTCTCTAACATTTGGTCGATGAAGGGAAGGGTAAAGTGGTCCTTCCTAGTGACCTTGTTCAATTTCCTATATTCAATACAGACACGCCAACCCGTGGTCACCCGGGTTGGGATTAACTCATTGTTATCATTCTGGACTACAGTAATACTGGATTTCTTGGGAAAAATCTGAACGAGGCTGACCCACTTACTGTCTGAAATGGAGTAGATAATGCCTGCATCTAACAGCTTAAGTACCTCGGTTCGAACTACTTCTTTCATATTAGGGTTCAGTCGACATTGCATCTCCTTCAAAGGTTTGGTGTCACTCTCTAAATAGATATGATGCATACAATCAGTAGGACTTATACCCTTAATGTCTGATATGGTCCACCCTAACGCTTCCTTATTATTCTGAAGGATGGTCACTAGCCTACTTTCCTGATCACTATCCAAGTCGGATGCTATAATCATAGGTAAAGTTTCAGATGGGCCTAAAAACACATACTTCAGGGAATCTGGTAATGGTTTAAGGTCCAACTTAGGAGGCTTTTCTAACGAAGGAACTAGGGTAGACTTAGAAACGGGTAGAGGTTCGAACTTAGGTTTCCAACCATTACTAGTGTCTATCAAAGGGGTTGAATCTAACAAAGAATTCACCTCATTAATCACATCGTCATGATAAAAATCAATCCCAAAGTGGTCTAGGCATTTCTCTAATGGATCTTCTAACAAAGTGTTTGGTAATGACTCCTCGACTAATGTTCCTATCATGTTCACCTCTTCTATGCTCGAGTCATCTAGTTCAGAGGGCATCTTACTAATATTAAAAATGTTCAGCTCAATATTCATATTACCAAAAGATAAATTCATAATACCATTTCGACAGTTAATGATCGCATTGGATGTAGCTAAAAGCGGGCGACTTAATCACTGGTATTTGGTTCTCTCGGTCAGGGACAGGTTGGGTATCTAGGATAACAAAATCCACTGGATAAATAAACTTTTCGACCTCAATAAGAACCCTCGATCACACCACGAGAAATTTTAACGGACCTATCAGCTAACTGAAGTGTCATCTGGGTAGGTTTCATCTCACCAAGTCCTAGCTTAAGGTACACATGGTATGGGAGTAAGTTCACACTGGATCCTAAGTCAAGCAAATCTTTCTCGACACGGTATTTACCTATTGTGCAAGAAATAGTAGGGGACCCTGAGTCTTTATACTTAGGAGTAGTGGTATTCTGAATAATAGAACTCACATGACTAGCTAGGAAGGCTTTCTTCTGGACACTAAGTTTTTGATTTCGCGTACACATATCCTTAAGAGACTTGGCATAAGCGGGAATCTTCTTAATCGCATCTAACAATGGGAGGTTGATAGTAACCTGCTTAAAAACCTCCAATATATCATTAAAGTTGGACTCCCTCTTAGTTGGAACTAGCAGATGGGGGAACGGGGCTCTGTGAACAAAGTCGGGATCAACAGGACCCTCATTGGTCTTTTTGGAGACTCTATCAAAGTTGGACTCCCTCATTGGTACCTCCAATATATCATTAAAGTTGGACTCCCTCATTGTTACCTTTCGAAATTAGCCGTAATGACTGGCAATTTAATGCACGAATCTCGGGTGGACCTAGTTGGGAACACGTAATCTTTCAAAGTTGCCATCGCTGACACAGCTGGAGTACTAGGGGTATTTTCCTCACGAAGAGACAAATTCTCAAAACTGAAGTTTCAAAAAACAGGGCTCTCAAAAGAAGAGTCTTCGATCTCCCCTCTTCCACGAGAACAACTACTAGGTTTTTCACTAATCAATCGACCTAGATTATCTCTTTTACAAGCCCGTTTTCTAATAACCTCGGGCATACACTAGAAAAACAAAAGAAAAAGAAAGAAATCCTAAAAGGAAGGGAAGTTCTATGCAAACAAAAACAAGGATGACTCCGCCACAACAAACCTACTGATTTCTAGCAAACAAAAAGCATGATGGCTCCACTTAGATTGTTTCTAGACCAGCTTCTAATCCTTCGAAAGGGAATTCGTTACAATTTAAGCAAACCCCTCTGGAATCAATCCGAGTTAAAGTAAGTTGAATCGAGACGAGGGAAGCTCAATGGAGCTTTGATACCCAAGGCCTCACCGGCGTTACAAGGCGGTGTATTCAACTCACAGAAACCATCATGAACTTTGAAGCATGCTTAAAAGAGTAACCAATATTTTTCGAATGACTTTCCTATTAAGCTCGTTACCCTATAGGTCTCGTTCTAGTCAAATTTTAGGCTTAGGTTCGCGTTTGGTTTCGTTTTCCTAAGGCGGGCAAGAAGAGAACGGTGATGAAATCCGAACCCTTATCTTTTATGGCCAGTCCTTGCCCTTTACTAGGAAATTAAAGCAGCCGTTTTCAAATCCTCAGCATATATGCAAACGAAGGGATACAGTAACTCGCTGACAGGGGATTCACGAGTGTTTCGACAAACTTACCTCCCGTACCAGACGGGGGATGAACCGCCGAAGTCGACTCGAGCCACGACTCCTATGTCATGTACGAACCCGAGGGGCCGAGGCGATATCGTAATCGTCGTCCTTCTCTGCAAACAATTTATATTTAAACTACCCTTTCGTAGGGTTTAAAATAAATAAATAAAGTCCCAAAGTCCACAGTCCACAGAGATAGTGCAAAAGAAAAAAATTTCTAAAAAAATAAAAAATATTGTCTCTCTCTCTCTCTTTTTATTATTTTTTTTTCTTTCGCTCTTTTCGCTTTGTCTTTAACTCCAAATATTTAAGTATTCACCAAAATCTTTGGCAAATTTTTCTTAAATTTTTCTCTCTCTATGTTTTGCTCCATGACACGATTCAGCCAATTTTGATCGACCCAAAAGCCCATACCAGGCCTGTTATGAAAAATCACAACTACCCACGAAGTTTCAGCCATTTAGTCTCTGTAGAACATCGTCAAAATCTCAACCCTAATTTTTGCAGTTCAAAAGAATTTTTTCCCGCCAAAATCTGTTTAAACGTGGAAGAAGAAGAGGGTGCCCCTATCCAGAGTAGGGGTGCCCTTAGCAGGTGGGTGTTGAGAATGAAATTGGGTTAAACATAGCCTTGGGTGCTGAGGATGAATTTGCGCTACGCATAACCTTGGGTGCCCCTTATCCAAATCTGGGTTTCGTATAGCAAATGTCCTCCAGGGGTCCAAATAGCACTTTTTGAGCAAATTTTTCCACACAAGTGTATTTCTCCGAAAACACCTACACAAACATAAAAACACAAAATCAAGCACTAGCAATAGAGACACTGAGGACAATTCAGACACAAAAGTGTGTCTATGATTTGCTACCAGAACTTCATCAGATGAACAATCTTCAAGAAAATATTCAGCTGTCAGCACAACATGCCTGTACAAAATCTTTCTTCTTACAGTAAGTGAAAAGGCGAGGGTACCCAAATATACCTCAAGCTAAAAAATTTCCTACCTATAAGTCCTTTCTCCGAAAGTGATTGTCAATGGACTGAGTCAAGACAATACAACTAATCGGTTCACACTTCGTGTGATCGTCTATGGATACGAGATCGAGAAAATACAACAACGAAGTATGTTTACTTGATACAAAGGTTCGGACTTAACCAACCATAATAGGATTGCTTATCAAGTAAATATGAATTAACGTTTGTGTAATTTACTTTAATTATAATAAAACAATTATAATGTGGAATATAAAAGTAAATGACACAACAATATTTTGTTAACGAGGAAACCTCAAATGCAGAAAAACCTCGGGACCTAGTCCAGAATTGAATACTCTCAGGATTAAGCCGCTACACAAAATTACACTAACTTCGTATAGTTGAGACCAAGTAACTAACCCTATAGTTCACCTAGCTCCTTCTGTATTCACACGCCTCCAACTTATAAATAAGTCACGTACTTGGAACAATTCCTTTGGTTCGTATTCCAAACAGTAAAGGAACAACAAATTTGTTTGGTATCAACTCTATTCAACCAAGTCATATGAGTCGGACAAAGGCTCTTCCGTTTATCTCAACATAAACTCCTTCGTCAGGTCCTTAGATCTATATTATATTCAATCACCCAAAGGTAATCGATTAAGATTAAGCCAACAACACCTTTAATCCGAAGAATCGTGTTGATGCCGATCTACTCAATCAATCAATCAAATATACACAAGGATAAACCGATTATCAATTGGATCCTCTTTTACCGAAACAAGTATTGTGCACACCAAAGATTATAAAACCCAAGTCAGATCTTCAATATCTTCTTTGTCTTCAAATCTTCTTAAATCTTCAATAAAAACCTGCACACAATCACTTTATACTGAGCGGCCGTAAGAGATTTCGCCTAATTAGGTTACTCTCCTCTCTGAATAGGCGGCTACACCAGTAACAACAACAAAAGAGTAAATCTGTTGTTACGAAGGATTAGTTTGCTAGAAAGGCAAACTTCGAGTATTTATAGACAAGAAAGTTTGGACACCAAGGAATTTCCAAAACCGAAAATATTCTCAAGATATTCATAAAAGCACAGATTCAGTTTTCATAATTCCTGGAAATGCTCTGTCCAATAATAACGATCGAAATCTCTCGGAAAATATAATTAGTAAATGCACATTACTAATTATGTAATTTCCCTACAAAATGAAATTAATAACCTTAATTAAAAGATTCTTAACTTACTTATGTTTCGATCCTGGGATTCTCTTCCCTTATCCGTTAACGAATATCTTTGAACAATTAAAGAAATAAACATTCATAACACGTGTTGAAAGTTTGTCGACATCTTAACTTTGTAAGTTCTCTTTAACACTTACAACCTTGAAAACCGATTTGCCACACTTCCAAACAAGTTTAGAATTGGTTCATCTGACTTTCAAGAACTATGTGATTGATCAAACCAACATTCAATCACAATCACGGGTTTACGGTTCTACCAAAACAAGTTTCGGTTCTACCCCCATGTGAGTATTGTGCATAGTCACACTAGCTTTCAAAAAATTCGGTTGACTAGGTACTAGGATCGGTTCCCCATATATATATGGTACTTAAGTTATATGTGTTGCACATTTCCATAGGATCGGTTACCCTTTTCCTAAAAACGTGTTGCCCATGTCCATAGGATCGGTTCCCCTTTCTGTTATAAACCTTGTTGCACTCCATACAAGGATCGGTCCCCTTTGATGTATTGCACCCCTTACAAGGATCGGTTCCCCTTTCCTTTTTATTGGTCAGACATACAAAATCCGATCATACTATAGGCTATTACTTAAGATCGGTTTTACTAATAAAAGTTACGCCAATTCATAATTCATGCCTTTGTGAATAGTTCTACCAAGAATACAACAAGTTGTGAGCGGTTATACTCTATCACACATATTGGTTGTTCATAAGATATGCAATGAATAACAAAACAATAACACCTGGCAATTTCCTTTTTGGTCCACAAACAAGTTTATGAACTTACTTCCTTTGAACACATGTAAACGTTGTTCCCTATGATGAAATCTTCACCTCATACCCATACCCATACATAATCATAATATATAGCATTCAAATGATTATGGCGATGTCTTATCTACAAATTTTAATGGTTAAGCAATAAACCTCGTATTGTATTCCTTAATACTATGTCTATCTAGAATTCAAATATGCTTCGCAGTTATGTTTTCAATATGCACGACTTGAAAGATACGTTAGGGAATGAAACAGTTCAAGTCAAATATCACTAACCTCAAGTGGAAAGATGATTGTTGTTGTTGTAGCTCCTTGCTTCTTCACATCTTCAAGACTTCGCAATACTTGTAATGTCTCATATCCTAATACTTTCAAGATAACCTGTACGAAGTTGACTCCAGTACATAATCAAGCGACTCTTAACATGATTTTTGATTCACTAAAATATGACAACCAAACTTGACATACCAACGCTTGGTGGGTTCAACCGAGCAATGCTCTAACAATCTCCCCTTTTGTCAATTTTAGTGACAAAACTCTTACATCATATGGATAAAAAAATTACAAGAATTCATTACAATCTGCTTGATTCCCGATTCAACAACACAGTAAAACTGCTTACATTCAATCCTTGAAAATGCGGTTGTTGACATTATAATAACAAAGCTAATATTCCCCCTAAGGAAGATAGGTAGATATTCAATCCGCACGTCTTTGTTATACCAATTTATATGACATGTTACTCCCCCTTAGTCTGTGCTTTCACTCTTTCGTTAGATAAAACATTCAAGTACCAATGTTCTTTTCCATAGCGATGCCAATCAATATAAAATCAATGCCAGCATGACCTGTTTACTCCATATATTTCTCCCTCTTTTTGTCACAAAAATGACAAAGAAACGAAAAAGTAAAGAACCACACGAAAAGAATCTTACAAATCTCAGAATAGACTTACAAGCCTGTAGAGTTAGGCACGAGGGTTCCACACATCATGTTCTGATAACCAATATCAAAACCGAAACTACAAGTAGTCTTATTTTGATATGTTACCAAGGAAACAATTTTCCGAAACAATTTTTCCAATTTAGTTTAGCAAACCAAAAACAACTAAGCACATTAGTCCCTTTGCTAAACCGATTGTTCAAAAACAACCGCTTAATTCGATAAGACCAAAATAAAGATAGAGTCCATTTTTCTCATCAGGTTCTAATTATCCATAAACTTAGACCTTTCAATTTTAAACAAGACAAGTACTAGGTTAGTTAACTATCATTCCTTGTTTAGTCATTCGATTAGACTTGAATAACCGAAACCTCACTTTGATAAGACAAACTAAGATCAGAATTAACTTAGTTTCTTATCCGGAATCGAATTGGACTAAACAACTCATCCAGTACACAAATTATTTCGTTAAGCCATAAATAATTCATACAAACCAAAATAAATCAACTTGCATAATTATTCACCTCAACCGGAAGCAATTGAAACAACATGGACATTAAAAGCACCGTAATTGCACCGTAATTTTGTAAGCATAAACAATTGATACCATACAAAAGCAAGATAACAATGGTTTTTCTTAACCGGAACCAATTGAATCACACACACATCAATTGTACCGAAACTTTGTAAGCCTAAACAATTGATACCACACAATAAAGCAAGATAATAATAGTTTTTCTTAACCGGAACCAATTAAAACACACATCCACACACACATCATGGAATAAATATCAATTGAACCGAAATTTTGTTAATAAAAAGCAACAAATATATATAATATAAACTCAGGCTTTTCTTAAACAGGAAAACAATTAACTAACAAGATTGTTACCTCAAATGTCGCATCCACTTCTCCAATATGATAGCATCTTCGTCCAGGGAGAATTGATATCGAAATATCACCACGTTGTCATACTTATGCATAAACAAAAGAATAACAACACACCTCAACCTTTACCAGAGAAAGGTTGAAAACCGGTTTTAACAATTGCAAGCAAAAGTTGAAAACCGTCGAAACACATATGCTTTTTATGGTAAATCAAAACCGATTCAACATATAGTGACTTTTTCACATATTGTTTCTATCAGAACCCCTCATGATCCTTTGATAAAGCCTACCTACTAGGGCTATAACTTAATCCCGCTAAATCAAAAAGTCACCCAAACCATAAGGGTTCACACTATATGAGATCGAATATTAAGGTAGTAAAATCAAACATCCCATAAACATACATAGCAATAAGATAAAAGCAATTAAGCACGGGCTATGTAAACCGAAAACTATCACAAGAAAAATTACTAATCAAATAATTTTATTCATAATAGTTTTATTCATAATAGACCAATACAATCAATGAAATAAATCAAAAATTGATGTCCATTAAACTAGATTAACTATTACAGCAAATAACTTAATCTCTTAGAAGACTTCTAATTATTTACCGAAGATTCTTCGGTGTTTTGATTCTTTGATCTTCTCTTTTCTTTTAGATGATTGAGTCTTTGCTTCAGAAGATTCAATTCCACAATCGACTTCAAGAGATTTGATTCAAGTAGTTTTTCATTCACTACTGTTGTTTTCAAAAGTTCACGAGTAACTTCAAAATCTCCCATTAACGCAAACATAAGCTCAAGAGAGATATGACTCCTTTTATGTTCCTCAGAGAAGTAACACTTGAATTCAACAGGAAAGGTTTCAAGTTTTCGTAGTTGAGATTCAATATCAATAGTATTTTCACCCATATTTGACCGCAGACAAGAGTATCGGTCCCAAAAGATGGTTTATATAATAATTCAAACTTGATTTCCAAGAATGAAATACCTAATTGTGGTATCTTATTTGCGAAAATATACTCTTGGAAACAACACGAGTATTTCCGAACCAGTACTAAAAAGTCATGAAGAATTTTCCAAAAACTTTGGTCAAGGACTTCCCAAGGATAGAAAGATACTCAAAGTATAAATACTTTAAATATACTGGAATCTAAAATATGTTTTTCAAATTCTTGTGCTCTTTTTAAGAATTTCCCTTTTTATTTGGACCGAGCACATCAAGGAAATTCTATAAACCAACATCAGTCATTGGTGTGAGCTATTGATAGCTCAGAATTTATGAAATATGATTCATTACGATATTTCTGAATATCTGTCTTTTTGAGACTCTTCCAGGAATAAACTTCTTTCACTGTGTCACAGCAGGAGTAATCTGATTTAGCAGAGTAATCATCTTGATGATCATAATTGTGACATGAAGTTTTTTGAGTCATGTGATAAACAAAACTCTTGTATCGACCCAGGAATTTTTTGGAATATGACATCATCATTTGATGAGATTGTTTCCTGGATCCAATCTTAGACAGTTGATCAACTACAAAACAACATGATCTGAAATCATTCCCTTTTGTGTGTAAGAGTTGATTATTACAACCGTCTGAGAGATAATCATTGTCACAATTGATGATCATTGATTTTGACCGGATATTAGTCAAAATATTATCCCTAGAAATCCATCCATCATGATCCTTGTGAGAGGTATGACTATTGGAATCACAATGTTGTATATTAGTTAAGAGATTCTTCAGGTTAGAATCACATATCCTTGTTTTAACTAATATAACTCCTTTGGATTGAGAAAGTTCAAGACCTTTAGATTCAGCACCTTCATGAATCAAGAAATCCCTGACGATCTTTTCGGCAGATGGATAATAGGTATTATCCTTTAGATTATATTTTTCAGCAAGCTTTCTGAAAAACTTGATCTCATTATAGACATCCGAACCTAGATCCTTTGCCACATCAGTTTGTTTTCTATTAACCCATCATGGTTAATATTGTTGTGTTCCACTAGTGAACTTACGGTACATACCTGTTTATGAGTTTTTGAAAACAAACTTTCTTTAAGAAGTATATCATCTTCTTGCTCAACGTTAACTGAATCGGACATTAGATTCAATTCTTATAGGTTGGATCGCACCAAACACAGATTGTTAGATCTTTTCGTGTTTGCCTGCTCTGATACCAATTGAAAAGGCGAGGGTACCCAAATATACCTCAAGCCAAAACTTTTCCTGCCTATAAGTCCTTTCTCCGAAAGTGATTGTCTATGGACTGAGTCGAGAAAATACAACTAATCGGTTCACACTTCGTGTTATCGTTTATGGATACGAGATCCAGACAATACAACAATGAAGTATGTTTACTTGATACAAAGGTTCAGACTTAACCAAACACAATAGGATTTCTTATCAAGTAAATAGGAATTAACGTTTGTGTAATTTACTTTAATTATAATAAAGAATTTAAAAGTAAATGACACAGCAAGATTTTGTTAACGAGGAAACCTCAAATGCAGATAAACCCCGGGACCTAGTCCAGAATTGAATACTCCCAGAATTAAGCCGCTACACAAAATTATACTAACTTCGTATAGTTGAGACCAAGTAACTAACCCTATAGTTCACCTAGTTCCTTCGGTATTCACACGCCTCCAACTTATAAATAAGTCACGTACTTGGAACAATTCCTTTGGTTCGTATTCCAAACAGTAAAGGAACAACAAATCTGTTTGGTATCAACTCTATTCAACCAAGTGATATGAGTCAGACAAAGGCTCTTCCGTTTATCTCAACATAAACTCCTTCGTCAGATCCTTAGATCTATCTTATATTCAATCACCCAAAGGTAATCGATTAAGATTAAGCCAACAACACCTTTAATCTGAAGAATCGTGTTGATACCGATATACTCAATCAATCAATCAAATCTACCACAAGGATAAACCGATTATCAATTGGATCCTCTTTTACCGAAACAAGTATTGTGCACACCAAATATTGTAAAATCCAAGTCATATTTTCAATATCTTCTTTGTCTTCAAATATTCTTAAATCTTCAATAAAAACTTGCACACAATCACTTGAATCTCTTGTGATCAATCACGCACAGAACATAGTCTGTTAAAAATGGATTGTCACAAGATCGTCTTTAGAACTAACAACAGTCTAAAGATCCTTGTCGAAACTCTGAACTAGTTTGAGTGAATCTTATATCAGAAGAGAAGATTCTCAAGAATAAACAAACAAGGTGCAATCATATTTCAACCACCGTTAGTCAATCAAATCAATCGAAAACAAAAGATAAACCGCAATTATCTAGTTTCCCACCAACGATACACGCTAGAGATTCTCAATCCCAAAGAAAACTTTAAACTGCACGGCCGTAAGAGATTTCGCCTAATTAGGTTACTCTCCTCTCCGAATAGGCGGCTACACCAGTAACAACAACAAAAGAGTAAATCTGTTGTTACGAATGATTAGTTTACTAGAAAGGCAAACTTCGAGTATTTATAGATAAGAAAGTTTGGACACCAAGGAATTTCCAAAACCGAAAATATTTTCAAGATATTCATAAAAGCACAGATTCGGTTTTCATAATTCCTGGAAATGCTCTGTCTAAAAATAACGATCGAAATCTCTCAGAAAATCTAATTAGTAAATGCACATTACTAATTCTGTAATTTCCCTACAAAATGAAATTAATAACCTTAATTAAAAGATTCTTAACTTACTTATGTTTCGATCCTGGGATTCTCTTCCCTTAGCCGTTAAGGAATATCTTTGAACAATTAAAGAAATAAACATTCACAGCACGTGTTCAAAGTTTGTCGACATCTTAACTTTGTAAGTTCTCTTTCACACTTACAACCTTGAAACCGATTTGATACACTTCCAAACAAGTTTAGAATTGGTTCATCTGACTTTCAACAACTATGTGATTGATCAGACCAACATTCAATCACAATCATGGGTTTACGGTTCTACCAAAACAAGTTTCGGTTCTACCTCCATGTGAGTACTGTGCATAGTCACACTAGCTTTCCAAAAATTCGGTTGACTAGGTACTAGGATCGGTTCCCCACATATATATGGTATCTAACTTATATGTGTTGCACATGTCCATAGGATCGGTTCCTTTTTCTGCTATAAACCTTGCTGCACCCCACACAAGGATCGGTTCCCTTTGATGTACTGCACCCCTTACAAGGATCAGTTCCCCTTTCCTTTTAATTGGTCAGACATACAAAATCCAATCATACCACAGGTGATTACTTAATATCGGTTTTACTAATAAAAGTTATACCAATACATAAGTCAGGCCTTTGTGAATAGTTCTACCAAGAACACAACAAGTTGTGAGCGGTTATACTCTATCACACATATTGGTTGTTCATAAGATATGCAATGAATAACAAAACCAATAACACCTGGCAATTTCCTTTTCGGTCCACAAACAAGTTTATGAACTTGCTTCCTTAGAACACATGTAAACATTGTTCCCTAGGATGAAATCCTCACCTCATACCCATATATAATCACAATAACATTCATTGATTACGGCGATGTCTTATCTACAAAGTTTAATGGTTAAGCAATAAACCTCGTATTGTATTCCTTAATACTATGTCTATCTAGAGTTCAAATATGCTTCGCAGTTATGTTTTCAATATGCACGACTTGAAAGATACATTAGGGAATGAAACAGCTCAAGTCAAATATCACTAACCTCAAGTGGAAGGATTATTGTTGTCGTTGTAGCTCCTTTCTTCTTCACATCTTCAAGACATCGCAATACTTGTAATGTCTCATATCCTAATACTTTCAAGCTAACTTATACGAAGTTGACTCTAATACATAATCAAGCGACTCTTAACATGAGTTTTGATTCACTAAAATATGACAACCAAAGTTGACATACCAACGCTTGGTGGGTTCAACCGAGCAATGGTCTAACAGTAAGGAATAACTGCTGCCACCCAACACTAGGAAGGAACCCACAATCTCTACAAAAGATTGAGTTATGTGACCATGATATATATTTATTAGGTGAGTTGTTTTTATACGTCCACAAATACACGACTAAAGAAGAATTTGCTACAAAATCTGTAGAACTCCAATTCCCCTTTCTCAGAACTTTTACATGCATTTGAGTGAAAAGCTCATACAATATGTCATCACCACAAACAATTCCATCAGCTTCTATGGACCTGCTCTGCATTATTCTGACTCTCCATTCATATATCCCAGTCTCATAAAACTCTCGATTATGACGAGCAAAGTACCTTCGAGAAATAATCAAGATGAGAATGCCATAAACAAGGTAATTCAGAATTGTTGTAGTTTCTTGTTTCTTATCTTGAATTGACCAATCTTTAATCTGCAAACCTATAGTATTAACAATTTATTTAAGTAATTCATACAACCATTCGTGTCTTGCATTTCCACCATGGTTAGCCCTTGCAAGCATTTCCTTATAATAACAGAGAATGAAGAATCTCATTAACACCTCTACGGTATCAATATTGTACTGCAATTTTCTCACTTACTTGTACTGAGAATTTCCACTTCTAGTATTAGTAGTACTTGCAACCACATATTTCATCATATACTCCCTAGGAAGGTGTAGTATGAGTTGCAATTGCTGGAAACAATCAAACTCTAGCGAGAAGACCTCACAACAATAGCACAAATACTTTTCTCTCTTGGCTTCTACCTTCACACACCATCCATCCTTCAGTTGTAACAACAAATAACTCTCACTCCACACTAGTAGCATAAAGTTGTTGATTGCGATTATTTCCAGTTCCATGTACTTCTTCCAAGACTTCCCCTTTTGGGTAGAAAGACTGCATCCATACTAATCATTTAATCAAACACTCCTGGTGCATTTCCATACCCATTTATCCTTGTCACTTGAAGCATCAAAAGTTTCAAAACAGACCACAGAGTAATAATGTGTTGTAACAATTTATCAGGCAATTTGCAAAAATGAAGACTTTCACCTGCTTTATCAAATAAAAACTCATCCAACTCCACAAACAACAATTATAAATTGATTTTAGAACTGCTCCTAATGTAATACGAATACCTCTTAATCAAATGGATAAACCTTCCTCGATCAAATACCCTACCAGTAACATTTCGGCTACAATAGACACCTACTACATTGCTAGACTCACCTTCCTCTGTCACATGAAGTCCAAAAATAGAGCAGAGAGCACTCTCTTGCTGTGTCATTTCCTCAAACAACTTGTTGGCAATACACTTTTTTCTATTTTTAACAAACTCAAACACCTTCACGTACTCAAATAACAAATACAAATGGTAACCAGGTTCAGATTTTTGCTCAATAAAAAAGTCATTAGTGTATTTATCCAGTGGATTAGACCAATTAAATATTCTTCCTTTATCAAATAATAGCCGAGTATACTGAGAACTAGACATAGCAATACCCATACAAGTAATCTGAGTTAGGTGAGTAATGAGACACAACATGATAAAATTAATGGAGTTAAGAGAAAATTGATTAAGGTTATCTTCATCAATAATCTTATGATTCCCAAACTGAAGAAATTCATCATTAAAATCCAGATTTAACATATTGCATCCATTAACCTCGTGAGATGCAATTCTTTTACTTTGAAAATTCACCACAAATTCAGTTCTAGGAATGAAGGGTTTACCTTCTTGGTAAGCTAGAAACGTTGAATCACCATTGTATTTTTGGATTTGAACTTCAAAACCACCTTCATCCATATGCGAGATTTTAATTTTGGTTCTAGATTTACAATTTTCTTCATCTGCTAGATATGAATCTTCATGAATAGAAGAATAAGGAGTGAAATTACTCACTGACTTTGACTCAATGGGAATTAGATCCAAATCTTCATTGATTTCGTGTGTAGAGTCAGAAGAGGGTAAGAGTAATTCTTCATTTGATTGCGTCTTGTTTACACAATCAACCACATCCTTGTACTCAGCAGTGAGAGCTGCCAACGCAACCTTCAAATCAGCAAACGAATTCTTCACCGTAGCTTCTAATTCAACTGTCAATTCGGTAATCGAATTTTTCACTTCAGCTTCAAACTCAACCCTGTTGATAATCATTGCACCCGGTCACACAGGAATCAAGTGCTATGATATCAATTGTAAGGACTTGCCTTACAAATCAGCACAGAAGCTACTCTTGATCTCTAAGGATAGAGATGGATTGGGGAGAACAGAATTTCTTAGAGATAAAAGATACTTTTTCTGATTAATTTTTTTCATAAAGAGTTCTACAAACAGAAGGAGAATATAAAGATAGATTTTAGTGTGCAGGCGTGCCACTCACACGCAAGCCTCTACTAATCCTATTTAGCAGCTGTTATTAATTAATTAATTATGATTAATTAACTACTAATTATACTAATCAGATTACTAGACCCACGTAGCCCAGGTGGCCCGCAACTGAACTTGTCAGCCCAAGATTGGGTCTTGACAAACAATTAGAGAAAATAACTCTACGAGAATATCTTCATTTCAATTATTAGTTCCCAGGATTTGCAAAAAAATTTGATTTTGTATGATTATATTTATTATTTATAATTATAATGGTGCAATGCAAAAAGAGAAAAAAAATAGCAAGAATATGAAAAGTTATTACAATATATTATTGGCTAAGGCACCGACTATGATTTAAATTACATTATCTAGTTAGAGCATTTCCAGCATTAGGTGTAATTTCAGCTTTTCTCCGCCAGTATGATTTTAGACCTCCATTTAACCAAAATTCATCTTTAATGGTTACACTCTATAAATTAGGAGCGGTGACATGGACCATAAAAAGCTCGTCTAATTAACTGATTTAATCGGGGCTTTGAGAATTCTATTCATTTTATTTCATTTCCAAGACCTAAATTGTAGGGTGGTATCAAATTGTAGTGAAAACCCATTAGCCCCAAATCATTTCATTTCGAGAACTAAAAAATCAGAGATCACACTCTCTTCTCTAAAATTAACAACTCATTCTTTCTCAATAAAATTTCAAACTCAATTCACCATCGTAATCATTGATTTGAAAACTTTAATCGGTGATTAACTTCTTTTATAAATACCGCTTGTACAAAGAAAAATTGGAGATATGTAATCCATCCTAAATTCATAGATGAACTCAAAGGAGCATTTGAGAAGGAAAGAAAAATAAAAAAATCAACAATCAGAAGAACAAGAAACGGATATGGCCCCAGTTAGAAAGTAAGTAAACTAAAATCCAATTACTCTACTTGTTGTTAGTGTTTTGTGTGGTGTGTTGATTGTAAATGTACATTTGTAACCAGGGACGAACTGGGGATGGCTTAGGGGTGCTCCAGTCACCCCCCAAATCTCAAAAACTCACCCAAAAATCATTTTTTCATGTGTATTTTTTGGAGAAAATAATAATAGCCCCCTAAGAATTTAGTGCTTAGCCCATAATGCTATTTTAGCCCACCTAGACTTCAAATCCTGCTTCTTCTTTTTTTTTTTGAAAAGAAATCCTGCTTCGTTTTTTTTTTTATGCTAAGAAAATTTTATTGATTTAAGAGGTTTCAGGATTAAAATTCCTGGATAACAGAAGTTCAAAATCAGAGGCATTACTACTGTAATCCTCAATTACAGACTTTTCCTTTCTAATCCTCTGTGATATGAAATCCGCTGTCTGATTCCCATTTCTAAGAATGAAACTAAAATGGCATAACTGAAAAGAACTTGATAATTGTTTTATGTCTCTCACTAACTTTCTATTCTCCCATCTAGTTAGCAGAGCAACATTATTAAGAGTGTTAACTACGTTTTCAGAGTCTGAGATGATCTGAATTTTTTCCAGCTCCATCACTTTGGCCCAGCTTAACGCTTCCCTGATAGCCATACACTCTCCTGCCTCGGCATCTAGTACTCCAACTGCATAGGTTCCTTTGATTCATGTGCGTTCACCTGCAATATTACACAACACCAGTCCAGTGCTACAGTCATTAGATAACTCATCAAAAGATGCATCTGCATATATAGTCATTGTGTCTGATAAGTCAGGAATGACTAAATTACTTTCATGTTGTGTGACAGTAGGATATGCAGTTACACTATTATGCATTACAGGTTTAAAGCTCAGCAAAGTTTAATTAATTCTAGATGCAGTTTCAGTAGGGTTTATAGATTTGTCCTGAAAAACGCAGTCGCAACGTTCCTTCCAGATTATCCAGCAACCAACCATTAATAATGATCTCCAGGTATGTAGTTTTTCAATTCCAGCATTCTCGACTCCTTAAAACCAGGATATAATCCACTCCTCACACTGTGACAATTTATGTTGATCTGATCTATATTGACATTGAGAAGACGCCATACTGCTCGGTCATGGTTGCATGACATGAGTAAATGATAAAGAGATTCAGCTTCTGTATTACATATACCACAACCAACATCAGTAGAACTCATGACCTGAGAGAGCCGTATTCTGGTTGGAACTATGTCTTTGAGACATTTCCATATAAACAGTTTTACCCTGTGAGGTAGTTTCATTTTCCGAAATAACTTGCAGATAGCTTGAGGAACAACACTAATTGCAACCTGATTTTGAATTCTTGGCTCCATCAACTTGTTGTAAGCACTTTTTACAGTGAAATTGCCATCTTTCGATGGCATCCACCTAATGACATCATCTTCCAAAATTGATAATTTCATTATAGTTATTTTGTTTTCTACATCTGGTATGAGTAAATCATTTAACAGAGGAACATTCAATGTATTAGTACCTGGGATTATGAGTTCATAAACAAACTCATACTGAAGATGATACATATGTAGAGGTTCCAATTTGTCTTTATGATTGATCACCCATCTGCCAATCCAAATTTTTGTGGTTCTGCCATTATTTATTTCCATGCAGTAATGTTGTTGGAGTATTGATAAACCTTTCTCAATCCCCTGCCATACCCAAGAAGAGCCACTTTTCCACCATTCAAGTGCAAGAAATTATCCCTCTTGAAATATTTTGCCTTCAGAATTCTGTGAAATAGATGATCGGATTGCTGGTTGATTCTCCAAGCTAGTTTTGTTAATAGTGAATGGTTAAGCATTTCTAGGTCTCTAAATGCTAAACCCCCTAAATCTTTAGAGAGACACATGTTTTCCCAACCAATTAGATTCAAGCCTCTATTTTTTTGATGCCCCCACCAAAACTGTCTTTGGATTATATTAAGCTTCCTGAGAAGTTTCTTGGGTAACTTAAATGTACTCATTTGATATGTAGGTATGGCATTCAGAACTGCTTTGACCATTGTAGACCTTCCTGCTTGATGAAGAGTAGTGCGTTGCCAGTTTCCTAACCTCCTCTCAAATGTTGTTTGAATATCTTTAAATGCAAGAGCTTTAGATCTTACGATTATAAGAGGTGATCCCAAATATTTCTCATTATTACCCATTGGTTTAACTCCTAAGATATTACTAAGAGAAGCACATACCTCAGGATCCATGTTTTTGCTATAGAAAACCGAAGATTTGTCAAAATTTATGACCTGACCAGACTGTGAAATAAAATTCTGCAAAACTTGTAGAAGATTATTTATGCTGGTTAAATTAGCATGAGTAAATATAAGACAGTCATCTGCAAATAGCAAATGATTGATTGGGGTGCTCCTCTTGCAGCAATGATACCTTTGATGGAATTAGAATGATGAGCATCACATAAAGTTCTAGAGAACCATTCCATGGCAAGTATGAACAGGCAAGGAGACAAAGAGTCACCTTGTCGAACACTTCTATAAGGAGAGAATTCCATGCATGGTGAACCATTAAGAAGAACTGATAAAGTAGTGGTGCTTATGCATTGATGTATTAACTGGCACCAAGCATCACAAAACCCAAAACTTTGAAGAACTTTGATAAGAAAATGCCATTCCGATCTATCGAATGCCTTTGACATATCTAGTTTTAATTCTAACCAACCACTGGCACCTTCTTTTTTCTTCATGGAGTGTATTAACTCATGAGCAATGATTGTGTTATCATTGATAAGTCTCCCTGATACATATGCAACTTGATATGGCGATATAATTCTCTCCATGAGCGGCTTCATCCTGGATACCAATATTTTAGAGATGATTTTGTAAGAGGTATTACACAATCCGATTGGCCTAAACTCAGCTGGTGTACTTGGTTTGTTCTTCTTGGGAATTAAAGATATGTAAGTCCCGTTGATTTGTTTTGAAATAAACCCATAAGAAAAAAAATTCTTGACCATATCACATACATCAGATCCCACAATGTTCCACTGAGACTTATAAAAACCAGCTTGAAAACCTTCTGGACCTGGAGCAGACCAATTCTCCATAGTTTTAAGAGTTTTGTGAATTTCTTCATCAGTGGGAGGTCTTAGAAGCCAACTGTTGTCTTCTTAAGTGATTAAAGTTGGAATATGATTGTAATGGTGTCCCTTAATGATGTGAGTAGAAGAAGTACTAATATCTTTAAAATGTTTAGTTAATAAAGAAGCAACCTCATCTCTTGAGTGAACCCAGTAACCATCATCATCTTTCATTGAATATATGTTGTTTCTTGACCTTTTCCTTTTAGTTAATGTATGAAAATACTTTGTGTTATTATCTATATCATTCAAGAAAGTATCTCTGGACTTTTGTTTGTTGAAATCATGCTGAATTTGATGCCATCTTTGCAATTCTTTACTAACTTCTAGAGCTTGAGAAGAATTTTCTTGTGAACAAGGTAAGGATTGAATTGTATTGAGCTTATTCCGGAGGTCATCTGCATGCTGATTAATGTCTCTAAAATGAGTCTTATTCCATCTTGAAAGAATAATTCTTGTAAACTGCAATCTCTTGATAAGTTTAAAAGCTGCAGAACCATTCACATATTTTTCCCAAGCTTTGGCAATTTCAGCAATACAACTTTTATCCTGTAACCAAGAGAAGAAAAAACGAAAAGGTTTTCATAACTTTGGTGTAGATGGATCTGTTACCAGCATAATTGGGAAATGATCACTGCCTAGCTGATTTAAATGAAGTAATTTAGAATCTGAGAATTGAGTATTCCATTCTGCATTTCCCAGTGCCATATCTATTCTTGATCTTTTCCTACCAGTGCCAATGTTGTTGTTAGACCAAGTGTTCCCTCTACCTATGAAACCAATGTATTCTAAACCAACATATTGAAGAACAACATGAACCAAACCATCATTAGAAGAAAAAGCAGTTGAAGTATTATCTTGAAGATGAAAATTTAAATTCCCCAAAAGAATCTATGGCTGAGAAATATTTTCACCAATCTCTTTAATGAAGTTCAATTGCTCTTTTTTTTCTAGAGTAGTCATAATACCCATACATACAGGAAAGAAGCCACTCTGGCTGGCTTGGATCGTTTTGAACTAGGGCATGAATCATATTGGAATCACAACTAACAATATCACACGAGAATCCATTTTTCCATAACATAACCAATCCTCCTGATAATCCTATAGGTTGAAGATATTCTATGTTTGGATACTTATATGGAACAAGCAAGGATTTCATTCTGTCATTAGGAAATTTAGTTTCACAAAGAAATATGATATCAGGGTCATGAATTCTAATGAGGTCATGAAGATGATCCCTAGTAGTGAGAGTATTGAAACCTTGAACATTCCACGAAATAATTTTCATGGTTGTTTGAAAATGGTTTTTGAGAACCTCATGAATATTAGGTGAACTAGTATATGGTACTGCAAGATGTTGATAAAAAACTATCCTAACGAAATTAACGTGAACACTAGAAAAAATTTATGCATGGAGGTTAAATGCTGATGAAACAATGCATTAGGGTTGCATGAAGAATTATGACTAATCAGGAAAAAGTAATTGCTCTTAATTAATGCATATTGTAATGAATGACTAATATGATTGAATGTGAAAATAAGGTTTAACCTATAATAAAGAAACTTTGAAATACTATTAAGAAGCGATGAAGAAAAATGAATATTAGTGTAGTAAGATTTTTTGAAGGATTGGTTTACCTGATTCCCCTTGTGTGCCTGCAAAGATGAATTATCTCCGGTTGTGATCTGTTGAGTATTTATGAAGGCTGAAATTGGATTCACCATGGTGCTTTGTGGAGTAGACTCTAAAGTTGAGTGGCCTTTGTCCGCTACTTCATCTAACCGATGCCTCTTTCCAAGTCTACTATCATCTTCCGTAGTGATTCCTTCTTCTCTAAGGATAGAATCCAAATTGATGACTTCACCATCTTTAGGACGGATAAAGCTGGTTGATTTCACAAAATTTTTCTGGCTAGTCTTGACTATTGGAACTTTTGTTGAAGCAAGCTCCGAAGTGGCCTTGACAGCATTGATAGTCTTGCGAACATTATTTACCTTCCCCATAAAATAAGGTTTATCATGAGCCTTCTTCAGAAAAATAGCAGCAGCTTCACAAGCATTTTTTGAGTGATTGATAATATAGCACTCCATGCAGATGTTTTTTGGCTGTCGCTCATAGAAGAATTGCTGCCACTTTGTGACTCCAGCATACGTTGAACATTTGAAACCTCTTCTCATGGGCATAGATATATCTACATTAACACAAACCTTAACAGGAACATTACCGACTGGAATAGCATCTTTGGGTTCTATAGCCACGACTTCTCCCATAACCTGTCCAATTTTTGTTACAGAAGTAACATTCATGTGTTCAGGCAACAAATATTTGAGATGAATCCAAAATAATTGAAATCCCCAATGCTTTTCAGTGTATATCATTTCCGGTATATAGTCATGTATAACTAAGAGGTGTTTGTTAATACCCCATGGCCTTTTATCAATAACTTTGTTGAGAAAATCCCAGTGATTGAATTTGAAAATAAAAGTATTTGGCTCCACTTCAATAATCTTAAGGTTTTCCAGTGTTAAAAATGGCCATGTGAAGACTATTCGCTTTTCCATTGAGTCATAACTCATTCTTCCTTCAAAGATGACTTTTCTAATTTCACTAGCTTCCCAGATATCTTCTGACTCATCTTCTTTGTTATCATTCTTAATAACTTCAATTTCAGTAATATCTCCTGGATCCAATGTAGCCTTCTGAAACTTACTGACTAAATCAGAAACCTGACTTGAATTGCCTTTCTCCGTAATAACCTTGATCTGTCTAGAGTAGTTTGAGTTGGAGGAGGAGAAACTAAGATTTCGATTGAGAAAGAAAGTATGAACCAAGTTTGTGGGATTAATGTAGATGTTAAGATTTTGGAGTTGAGGATCAACGGATTTTAAGCTATAAGATAAATGCGAATTTACTTTGTGACTAATAAAAAGGAAACATGATTGATGAGGATTTTCCTTATTTTGAGTAAGGGTATAGCTTGATATGCTGAGAGAAGTGAGTAAAATTAGGCAACCAATTAACTGACCTCGCTTGACTGCGTTAATTTTGAAACTTTTTTGAAATCCTTGATTGGCGGGATGAAACGCTTATGAGTTTTGCAGAGTTGTAACTGATTCAAGTTTTTTCCACAAAGCACCATGAGTAAAAGCTGTGAATCCAATTCTTTCAGAACCTTTAAGCAAAAGCTTGTAGATATACTCAGCAAAAGCTATGATCACAACAACAAAAGAGGCAAAAGTCACTAGAGAAAAATCAAAGAGCAGACACAATGAGAGGAATCATAAAAAGATTAAGTATCCATCAGAAAAGCAAGTAAAAACTAATTGAATCAAAGAAAAATGAAAATAGCAATGCGCATATGATTAAAACAGACAGCAGACTATAAGAAATTATGAATAAACAAACATCAGAAAGCTTAGAAATGTAGCATTCTAAAAAAAATTAAAAAAATTTACTGAGTTGAAAAACTGAATTGACTAGATAATCGCCCGATCCTCAGAGCATTTTTCTCGCCATAAATCCTGCTTCGTTTGTAACCGAAACATTGCAGTTACAAAGTCAGAGTCGTCGTGGTAGAAAGTCAGAGACCAGGACCTTTCCCTTTGTCCGGAAGAAAATTCAAAGATGGAGATACTTTGAACTTAAAGAAGATAAAGACCTCCTCTGGATTGAAAAAACTCTTTACTCTTCTTTTCGACTATAACCTATGGAATCGTCCATTCCGATGTATAAAGAATGATCAATTTGAGAAACGGGTCTCACAAATAGCGAATACTAATTTGTAAAGGATTAATCGGATTGAAGCTATGGCGTCATCAATGGCTGAAACCGAAATATATGCAAGATCCGGGATATGTTTTGCGACCATGACGACTCTCACTGGTTTCGATCAAAGTTCAATGCAAAGTCACTACCGATTAGAGATGTTCAAATTGTCTTGAAGAGGCAACATGATCATCACAGCGACCTGAAATCCAAATCTACAAATTTGAAATGGTTATGTAACACGGAACATCATAACAGAACAGCGATTCTAAGCAAGAGTACGACCAACTAAACTACTGAAACACATGACGTAACAATATGTTAGACCCACTTACTCCAATATCAACACTCCAATCCATTCTACTACTTTTAACCTACTATGTAAGTTTCTCACATCTCCTGTAACTCCTCTTCTTCGTCCTCATATTCACCTTCCTCGTCAGCAGTAGCTTCCTGGTACTGCTGGTACTCAGAAACAAGATCATTCATGTTGCTCTCTGCCTCAGTGAATTCCATCTCATCCATTCCTTCACCAGTATACCAATGCAAGAAAGCCTTTCTTCTAAACATAGCTGTGAATTGTTCACTCACTCTCCTGAACATTTCCTGGATAGAAGTTGAGTTTCCGATGAAGGTCGACGCCATTGATAGACCCCTTGGTGGAATATCACAGACGCTTGACTTGATGTTATTCGGGATCCACTCGACAAAGTAGGATGAGTTCTTATTTTGCACATTAATCATCTGCTCGTCAACTTCTTTGGTGCTCATTTTTCCTCTAAACATGGCAGACGCAGTGAGGTATCGTCCGTGCCTTGGGTCAGCAGCACACATCATGTTTTTTGAGTCCCACATCTGCTGAGTGAGCTCTGGCACTGTCAAAGCGCGATACATTTGGGACCCACGTGAGGTGAGTGGGGCAAAGCCAACCATGAAGAAATGAAGACGAGGGAAGGGTATCAAATTCACGGCGAGCTTCCTGAGGTCAGAATTAAGTTGCCCAGGGAACCTAAGGCAGCAGGTAACGCCACTCATGGTAGCAGAGATAAGATGGTTCAGATCACCAACTGAGAAAGAAAAACACAAGAGGAGAATTAACCAGCTACACAGATATACATAATCCTTTCGAGAATTACTATAAGCATTACTTAATATTAGATCTAATTAATTCACATGGATTCAGATATAGTTCATCTTTTCAACTGACCGCCTATTTCTGTTCACTATAAAAAAATCCATTCTTTCACGGCCAACCATAATTTCCAATCACATTCAATAGATCAACCAATTGTAAAACCAAGATATACATAATCCTTTCGAGAAAAGCAAAACTTCTAATTTTCCTAGGCGCGTTGTAGCTCTTTACAAAAATTATGCCTTTAATCAACAGAAATAGGTAATCAAGCAAAACACTGCGATATCTGAACTACAACATTCACAGGAGGATAATCAACATTAAGATCTTGCAATTGGCATACTTACAGCTAGGAGTTGTTAGCTTGAGGGTCCTGAAGCAAATGTCATACAAGGCTTCATTATCCAAGACCATGCACTCATCAGCATTTTCAACTAACTGATGAACAGAGAGGGTTGCATTATAAGGCTCAACTACTGTATCTGAAACCTTAGGCGAAGGAAATACGGAGAATGTGAGCATCATTCGGTCAGGGTACTCTTCTCTGATCTTGGAGATCAACAAAGTACCCATCCCAGAGCCAGTTCCTCCACCCAATGAGTGGCATACTTGAAAACCTGCAATTTCAAAATAAAATAAAATTAACAATATAAACAATTGCTATTAACCATAGCTCCACAGAACTTTAAAATTCACCAGAAATGTAAAAAAGAAGCTCTGATTTACAATTGAGAAGTTAAAATTGAGCAATATAGTAGTATATAATATGCACCTTGAAGGCAGTCACAATTCTCAGCTTCTTTCCTGACAACATCAAGAACTGAATCGATGAGTTCAGCTCCTTCAGTATAATGCCCTTTAGCCCAATTGTTACCAGCACCAGATTGTCCAAAAACAAAGTTATCAGGACGAAAGATCTGACCATAAGGACCAGTTCGAACACTGTCCATAGTCCCAGGCTCAAGATCCATGAGTACAGCACGAGGAACGAATCTTCCACAAGAAGCTTCATTGTAGTAAACATTAACTCTCTCTAGCTGCAGATCTGATGTTCCGACGTACTTCCCAGTTGGATCAATACCATGTTCATCACAAACCACCTCCCAAAACTTAGATCCGATTTGGTTACCACATTGTCCACCTTGAATGTGAAGTATTTCTCTCATTTTCTACAAAATCAGTACTGACCAGTGACTATACTAATTTTTTGATTTTTTTTTTCTGAAAAACAGTAAGACTTGAAGAGATTACACCGAACATGATAAAATCAGTAAAATCTATAGTGATTAGAATACAAGGATGATCCGATTATACTTGATTAGTAGAAATGGAAGTGAAAAATGAACTAGAAAGAAGATCAAATACAGGAAAATATAAAGTTTAAGGCGGAAAAAACGAAGAAGACTAAGAGATTTACCGATTATGAACGAGGAAACTTGAACTTTGAATGCGGATTCGCCGAAGACTGTATGAATATTTAGCACCGGGACGAAACGATGCTTAACTAAAGAAGAAACTGTGTCGATTCTTGAATTAAAGAATGCAAAAATGAACCCTAGAAATTCTTAAATAGATTTGAGTGAGGTGAGTGTTTGATCTCACGGCTATTATTTTTTCCCTCCTTTTTTTTCTGTGTACCGTCTGATTATATTGGAGGATGAGAATAGACGGTGTAGATGTTAGTTTGGTAGAACAGAAAAAGGTAGTCTGTTTTTAAAAATAAATTTGTTCGAGGGAATAAACGACAATAATACCGACCGATATGGCCTTTTTACTATAATCTCCTTCAATTAATAATTAGTTAGTGGGAGGACAGTCTACATCGTTGACCAAGAATCCAGTGAGGGCTGAAAGGACGATGCATGTGATTGCAGTTGAAGACAGGCGAGAGCAAGGACGGGAAAATCCTTAGGGTCCGGGCTAGAAGTCTTGGTGGAGTAGAAACTTTTTTTTAGGCTTGTGGACTGGGAGGATTACCCGGACTAAAGCCTCCTTTAGCCTAGTTGTAGGTCCGTCAGTGGGCGAGAGCCATTATAGTCGATAAGATTTACTATTCTAGTGGGTTCTTCGATTCGACCATTTATTACTAGTGGGCATTATTACTGGTGGGGGCTAATAAAAACGCTCAATATCCTAGAGCCATTTACTAAATTCGACCGTTTATTAGGGTGTATATATGTATAAACATCCACGTCTCAAGAACAACAACCGGATTTGTTTTCAAATTATGTTTTAGAAAAAAATGTCACGTTCGGTTATTAAGTGACTGGACGGAGAAAAAAAAATCCATCCAAACATCGGATGCCTTGATATTCGATCATCCAATGTCTGAATAGGATACTCTACATTGATCCTGAGATATCTACTAGACATTATTGATATGTGTGGTGTATTTATCACCATAGTAGCATTTTTTGGTGTACATCTTATGGATCATCACAGACTCATGAATTCCATAAGACTTGCCCCTATGATGGTGACGATTTAGATTCTGAAATACCATTACTTTGAGTTCTACCTTATCAATTTTCATCAACAGGTGACATGAATCTAAAAATCTTTGTAGCTAGCTTTTTGGTTTACCTGGCATTAGATTGTTGCTTGTTAAATTGTTATGATACCCTCCTTTTTTAATAGAATTTTTAACCTAATTAATTTGTTATGTTGAGATTTGGTCTCTAAAAAGGTTTCTTCAGTTATCTTCATAGTCGAAATTCTTAACTTAACATTGGTTTTCCACTACTTTGCCAGTTATTTTTTCAATATGTCAGGTAATTGTATTCAAGTATGCTATTACATTGATGCCCCTTCTTGGTGTGTTATAAGCTAGGTTTCCAGCTCGTTCTTTGAGGCTATATTAGTCATCTCAATTTCGCGAATGTCAAATCTATCTTTTGAACTTAAATCAAATCAAACATATTTACCCCGATTATCTTCTTAAATATCAATATCCTAAGTATCTAGCCCTTTTGACTGTTTAATTTTAGCCCTTTCTCTAATAACATAAACCTTATTGTGTTTAATTTTCAGTATGTTTCTTCTCGTTTGTGGTTAAGTTGTAAACCTTGTCAAGGCTCCTCCAATTGTGCCATGTTGCTCACCATGACCACTCTTTAGTCAGGTGCATGCAGTCTCCATATTAACCCACTTCTTTTATTTTTCTTTGAATATGATTAATAGAAGGTTATCTTTTCCACCGCATCTCCACCAGATTGTCTTGTGTCACCTCATCTCTTATAGAGTTGTATTGTTAGTGGTTTCTTTTTTCCTCATGCAGATGTGCATCTGTTTATTTACTTACTAAGGATTTGGGGTTTATCAAGTAATTGTTCATTGATTAAGGCAATGATCAAGAACTTCCGGTGGAGATTCAGCATCTGAGAGCTAAAGTTTCTTTCATAATTAAAGCCTCACTAAACCAGCAAAGGTTTTATAACAAACAAAGTCTGTCACAGGGATTCAGACATCAACAAAGACAATATAATCCAAAATCTGAGAGGGAATTGAGACAATCAAAGATGAAGGCAGGGTGAAGAAAGTTTTGGCGTGGAGCTAATTAAGTTGTTTGGGCTCAATCAAAACCACAACTTCGCTTTCAGTTTTCCATGTAGAGAGCGGAAATCAAGTTGATTATTACTTCAATTACAAATGTTAAATAGATTTCAAGTTAAGTGGATAAACAGAAATTACGTAAAAGATGGGTCTTTTAGCGTGGAACTGATAAGGAATCAACCAGCCAACAACAATACAACATTTACGGGGTTTGGTTTCATTACATAAGCCTTCAATTTTATTTCTCTTTGAAATCTTAGATAAAAAAGAATCATATGAATTTCCTTGAACAATCTCTCTAATTCCAACATCATTTTATTGTCCCTAAAAATGGATGATATAGGGGCTTATGCGGAATGTGGAATAACAACCTCATGGTACAAATATTGATGCATTCTCGCAGCTATATCCCCTCCATCATTACTATGTAATCCTATGGACATACTTGGTTATGCATAATCAGAAAAAAGAAAAAAAAGAAAGAAAAAAAAAAGGAAGACGAGTAACTTATGGGAGATTCAACCGTTCCCTAATATGATATATCAAATGAAATTCATATGTTTGGGATAAAGATGCACATTTTCTTATATGGAAATACATACCTACACAAGATTGAGATGTGGTTATTGGTCGGAATATATCTTGTGACTTGATATGATTATCAATCTTCTTCTGTAGACTACTTAGTTCCTAGTCCAATTAGGGTTTACTAAGTTCTCTTAAGGTCGGTTACACAGTTGAGTTTTAAAGGAAAGTAGGAA
Source organism: Papaver somniferum (assembly GCF_003573695.1). Lineage (NCBI taxonomy): Eukaryota > Viridiplantae > Streptophyta > Magnoliopsida > Ranunculales > Papaveraceae > Papaver > Papaver somniferum. The sequence goes on from NC_039368.1 coordinate 31,875,330, forward strand.
AGAGAACGGAGAAAAGATAATTCTTATTGATCAAGTTAAACTGAATAATATATCTTAGTTTACAAGGCGAGCCTTCTTGAGCTTATATATACGTAGTTACTTAACGTGTGGATCATGCTAAGAGTAACACTCGTGTATACATGGAGGTGACGTCATGGTCCACTCAATCTTTACTTGGTTAGTAAGTTACTTTCTCGACCTGTAATTTTCATTTGCTCTCGATTTTCGGGTCTTGACTCTGAAGTCTTGGTATTGTCTTTGCTTTTTTCTCCAGAACTCATGTCTTGCACGTGTCATTATATTAGTTGTCTCGTCTCACTCTCGGTTGAGTCATCATCTTTATTTTGTGCTTGAGCTGAAAATTATTAATCTTTAACTCGAGTTGAGGTCTCTTTTTCTAGCAGCGAGCTCTATGATCTTACAGTCGTAAGTTATTTGGTAGATGTTATATTTTGTTATCAACATATTTGCCCCCGATTTATTTAAAACGTAGTCCTCAAACTGTTATTATTAGACTTTGGTTTAGTGTTGGCTTTTGAGACATTAACAACTCAGCTAAAAAATATGCTTTATCGACTTAACTCAGAGATATACTTTATAGATCATTAAGATTATATTATAGTTTTAAATAGATAAGTGATACAACCTAGGTATTGGATCATGGATCTTAGCTCTGATAGAGTATTCCTCTCTCTTTACCCCAAAAGAATGAGTATCTTTTAATGGAGATATTGGATTGCCAGCTAGTGATCTATGTGGTATCATCTCCTCCTTTCATCGTTAATTCTAGGAGAGATAGTAAAGTTATTCTTTTTAATTATGATCATATCTTTTCACATGGGGTGTATTCTTCACCCATTTTGGAAATCAAAAAGTTTGGGTTGAATTCTTTCACATCTTCTTGGAAGGTAAAAAGTTTGTAATTATTTTAGTAGATCGTGCGCTTTGTGAGTCGTACTAGAATGTAACCCGCGCCGTAACGGCACGGCTCGATAATAAGTAATTTCATACGTTCTTATTTTGATTTTTGTCGTTCGTCTGCAGTTATTAAATAACATGAAAATTGATTCCAATATCTTTTTTTTTTTAATTGTGATGTGTTTTAACTGAGTTTATTTTAACATTAAAACGATCAACCACGTTTTATGTTTTATAATGTTGCACGTTTTGTGGCGTTACAGAACCAACATAATATGTTATTGTTCACCAATACCCGCCACCACCACAAAACCGTATGGTACCATTTTCTCTCCACCACCACCCAGTGGCAGAACCAAGGGTTGACTATCTGGCTCTAGCTAGATCCGCTTAAAATTATAACAACTACATAAAAACTTTAATTTTATCCTATAAATAGTACTTTGCATGTCTATATTTTGGGTTTAGTGACTTTAGTCCACCAAAGTTTACATGTTTTTTTTTCTTAAAATAACCCCCTCTACATCAATTTCTGATACCGCCACTGCCTTCACTATCGCCGTCCAACCCCTGTAGGTTGTTGGACGTAATTCTAATTTTAAATCACAAATGCCAAGTCTGAGGTTTAGATTGAACAAAAGGTCATCAATTATTTTGTTTCATTATATTTTTTTCCATGTAATATTCTCCTTTGTATCGCAATAAATTTTATTTTAACATTAAAAATGATGATTACGGTATGGTAACAATAACATGGGGCATCATTTGGGTGATTCAACGACAGTCATGAACATTTTGTGTTTTTTTTTTGATACTAAAAAGAGATTTTATTATTGATAGGACTGGATTACATATGTTCTATCCTTTTCCAATGCAGAAGCAATGAAATTGGGTGGATTCGAAATCCATGAGTCTGAAACTTTAAAAACTCTCGCATGTCTAGCCATTTTATCGACTGGATTATTACATTCTTTACTAATAAACTTGCATATCCATAATGGATTCCTACTTAATAAAACTTCATATATAGAATAAGTGTTTGATTCTCCCATGCTACCTTGTGGTAACATCCATTGACCGCTTCAACAACTGATTGTGCATCAAGTTCAAAGTACGCGTGTCGTATTCCTTCCTTGTCTGCCCATTCCATTGCTTGCAGCAATCCACCACATTCAGCATTCTTCGAGTTCACATATTCATCTGCGTAAGTGCATATCCCATATTCGAAAGAACCTGCAAAATTTCGCATTATTAATCCAATTCCTGAATGATGAATATTATGCAGTTTTTTATATCAGGCATCACAACATATCGAAATATATGGTTCACTAGGGAAACTCCAATGAGAAATAGGTTTTCTGCACTGCTGGGTCGTTGCTGATTTCCTATGCTTCATTGTTTTTCCTGTTCCCATATGTAAAAGTTGCGCTCTTCTGATAATTCCAACTGGATTGGGATTTATCTTCTGAAATGTATGGACGCATCTTGTTTTCCATATCTCCCAGGCCGTGTTGGCCATTTGAACTAGCCAATCCTCCACTAAATTGTTCATCCCATCTTGAAACCAGCTTCTAATCCAAGTTTCCACAGTTCTTCCATTGTTTCGTATGTTGTGCAGTGCTCCTGGAACTGTAAACCACACAGCTCTTGAGTAATTTCACTCCGTAAGAATATGCCTTGTTGTTTCAGGTCCTTGTTTCTATATACCACAGACTTCTCCAGTGTAATTCATCACTCTGGCCATCCTTTCATTAGATGGAATTATATCGGTAAGACATTTCCACAGAAAGTGTTTCACCTTAGGTAATGTATCAATGTTCCATAATTGTCTCCAGAATTTTGCCTCTTTTGCATTATAAGGGTTTGCACCGTTTTGTTTGATTTCTAGAAGCTTTCGATATGCTGATTTTACTGAGAAACTGTCGTCTCTTGTTAGTGTCCATAATAACCTATCCTGATCATGCCATGGAATTCTTATCTTGAGAATTGAATCTGCATCTTCCTGACTGAAGATTTGTTGCACTATATGCGTCCTCCAAGACTTTGTATCCTGATCAATCAGATCAGAAACATGTTTGTACGTTGCAGCTTCTTCCGGTGTCACTGCTGGTATTAGTGTTGTACTTTTGTCTGGTAGCCAAATATCCTCCCATACAGATTTTCTTCCTATCTCCAATGCTCCAGACACTGAATTGTCGAATGAAAGCTAGCATATTAAAAACACTTTGCCAGGCCCAAGAGAAGCTCTTTTTATTTTTTTACGTGCATTGCATTGGTGTTTGGAAAATAACACCTTTTCATTGCAGTCACCCAAAGTTGATTCTGCTCATTACATAGTATCCAAGTAGTCTTAGCTAAGAGAGCTTTGTTGAAAGTAGATAAGTCACGAAATCCCATACCTCCTTGCGACTTCTCTTTGTTGATTACATGCCAAGATATGAAATATAAACCTTTGCCATCTTTCTTTCCCTACCAAAAAGTGCGTTGGGTTTGATCCAGTTCTTTGATCGTGGCTTCTGGTACTTTGAAAACACTCATGTGATGAGATGGCATAGTGCTTAGAACACTCTTCACCATTACAGATCTTCCAACTTGATTTATGAACTTCTCGTTCCATTTAGACAGTCTTGCCTTCATTTTGTCAACAAGTCCATAGAAAGAACTAGTTTTCTTCCTGTTTAAGAAAAGTGGGATACCCAAATATTTCTCATCCAACGACATTTTCTTCATCTTTAATCTCCTCAGCAAGATTCTACAGTGCCTTTGGTGAATATGTTTGGAGAAGTACACTGCTATTTTTTAAAAATTCACTTGTTGACCTGACACCTTACTAAACTTGTTAATTACATCCAGCAAAGTGTTAACATTCTGGATATCAGCTTTTGTAAATAGTAAGTAATCATCAGCAAATAGGAGGTGTGTTACTTGTGGTGCATTCATTGAGATCTTGATTCCTTGCAGCTTCTTTGAGTTTTGTGTTTGAGCCAACGACCTTGTTAGAATTTCCATTGTAAGAAGAAATAAATAAGGTGATAATGGATCACTTTGGCGAATGCCTCTGAATGGCTTGAAAGATTTGCATGGTGTGCCATTGAGAAGAATCTGAATTTCTGTTGTGCTTATGCACTCATGAATCTTTGAACACCATTTACTATCAAAAACTAATTTAATCATGACGTTGTTGAGAAAATTCCACTCAACTCGATTGAAATCTTTGCTCATATCCAGCTTTAAACCCATATATCCTTTTTTAGTCTTCTTCCTTTTCATACGGTGTATAAGTTCTTGAGCTAGAAGTATGTTATCTACTATATGATGACCTGGGACATATGCAGCCTGCATAGGAGAGATGATCTTCATGAGATGTTGCTTTAATTTGTTCGCCATAATCTTGGTGATGAATTTGTATGTTTAGTTGCAGAGGGCTATTGGACGATAGTCACTAGCACTGTGTGGAATCCTGGTATTTGGTATCAAATAGATATGAGTCTTGTTCATCTTCTTCAGAAGCTTTCCTGAAACAAAAAAGCTCTGTACCATATCGACCACATACTTTTTAACAATGACCCATTGAGTCTGAAAAAGACTGGTGGGAATCTGTCCGGACCGGGAGCTTTCCAAGGTTGCATGCTTTTGAGAGTTGCTTCTATTTATTCAACATCTGAAATCTTTGTAAGTGCCATGTTGTCTTCACTGGATATACAAGTTGGAAGGACATTAAGGAATTCTTCATCATTGCTTGGATTAGAAGTACTCATTATGTTTTGGAAGTGAGTCATGAGTAAATGCTCAAGATTGTTACGGCCACTGCACCATGTACCATTAGGTCTTTGAAGTGATTCAATTCTGTTGCGAGCTCTTCTCTTGTTATCTTGAAGATGAAAGTGTTTTGTTTTTTGATCTGCTTCAGCAAACATAATATATCTTGATTTCTGCTTATAGAACTCTTCTTCTCTACTGTGCCATTCATTAATTTCTTGTTCAAGCTCTATGATCCTTGCAATGTTGTCTATGTTGCCTCCTGGTTGTTGTAATATTGTCACCTGTTGTTGTAGAATATTTAGATGTTGCTTAATGTTGCCAAAAGTGGTTCTATTCCATAGAGATAGGACCCTTCTTGTTTCCCCAAGTTTCTGATCTAGAGAATAAGCTGCAGAACCTCTAAAATGCTTGGCCCAACCATTGTTAATATGAGTCTTACAAGAGTTATCACACAACCAACATTCAAAAACTTCCAGTTTCTAGCATTTTGTTTCTCATTGGGAGACATATCAAGAAAAATGGGGCAATGATCAGATGCAAGAAAAGGAAGATGCTTAAGACAGGTATTAGGAAAATTTATCAACCATTCAGTATTGATGAGGCCTCTATCTAATATCGATTTGATCTGTCCTGTTCCATGCTTGTTACTAGTCCATGTGAAAGGATTGCCATGAAACCCAAGGTCAATTAATCCTATATTCTGAATGGTTTGAGCTATGGGAGAAGTATGGGAAGATGAGCCATTGCTATTTATTCTCTCTTCACTATGCAAAGTGATATTTAAATCACCTATCATGACCCAAGGTGCTGAGATTTTGTATAACTCACAATATTCTCAATACAATTCTATTGTATGGCTTTCTCTTGTGGGTATGGAGAACCATAAACACATGATAAAAGCCATTTTGGTTTAGCTGGATCACTACAAACTAAGAAATGAAACATGTTTTTATCTTTATATAAGATTGCAAGTTCAAAACCATCTTTCCACAATAGGCATATACCCCTAGACTTACCAACAGAAGGGACATAAAAATTATTTGGGAAGTTTAAAGGTCTTATATAGTTCAGGATTTTGTCTGAGTTGACTTTCGTTTTTTGTAAAAAGATAATATCAGAGTTGAGCATTCTATTTAAGTCTGCTAAGTAGTTTCTGGTTTCTTTGGATCCGTAACCATTGCAGTTCCAAGAAATTATTCTCATGGTGTTGAGCTCAACAAACAAAGAGAGATGTTTTTGAAGACTGTAAAAAATTCTACGATAGGAAAATAATAGAAACCAACTTTTGAAAATAACAATGGATGGAAGGTTTTCGATAGTTACCTGGGCAGATGTTCCTTGGCCTTCAATTACAGGGTTCAAGACAGTTGCACTTGGAATATCAGCTTCCATCAACTCAGCACCATTGTTGTCCATAGCAGTATGATTAATATTTTACCTAGAATTTGGAGGTAGGACGTGCAGATTATGAGGGTTCATTGATGGATCTTGGTTAAGGCTTGAGTTTCTCATTCTTTTACTGTGTACGGATTCATCAGCTTCAATGTCTGCCGCCATTTCTTCTGCAAAAGAGTTATCCATGCAACGTTCATCATCTCTAGATTCATAAACATCAGCTTCCTCCCTCATATAAGCTTCATATTCCTCTGATGACAAGCTGTCTAAGTGCAACAAATAACTTGTTTGCATACAGGTATCATCTACATGATCAATAACCCAACATTTGTTGCAGATATTATTTGGTTGTATACACCAGTGATATCTAACCCATATTTCTTTACCATCAACGGTTTTCCACCAACCTCCACGATACAAAGGCTTTTTGAGATCTATCTTTATTCTGGCAAACACAGTATTCCCATATCTAGGCCTGCAGTTTTCTGGTTTAGTTGATATCTTTGTCCCCATGTATTCTAAACCTTCATCTACCACCGTTATATTCATATGCTCAAGCTTCAGGTACTTAAATTCGACAGTATAAAATATATGGTACCTGCCTTTATCAATTGTGCTAAAAACAACTAACCACATCTTTCACAATACGATGTTGAAAAAGCGGGGGTCTAACAACCACACCTAATATTTCGTTCGGCAATCTATATGGACAATTTCCAATACAATTCCAGAAGGATCAACTAGACAGTCATACTCAATCACAGAAAAGTATCCAAGAGTTACATCTCAATTTCTCAAATCAATCTGCAATCGAACAAATAAAAATCTGTGAGCCAAATCAATATAAGAAATAACTTGAACGGTGCAAAAGACCAATGGTCAAGTGTCAATCAATTTCAATCAATAACCAAAGGTTGGATTTATCAATTGATTGAACTACGCACAACCTGTGATATTTTAATTATATAAACAAGTATAATGCGGAAAAGAAATAACACATACACCAGAAATTTTGTTAACGAGGAAACCGCAAATGCAAAAAAAACCCAGGGACCTAGTCCAGATTGAACACCACATTGTATTAAGACGCTACATACGCTAGCCTACAACAAGATTAACTTCGGACTGGAATGTAGTTGGGCCCTAACCAATCTCACACTGATCAAGGTACAGTTGTGTTCCTTACGCCTCTGAATCCCTGCAGGACTCTACGCACTTGATACCCTTAGCTAATCCCACCCACAACTAGGAGTGGCTACGACCCAACGAATTATAAATAAATCTGTCTTCCACAGAAATGTCTATTCTGATAGATAAATCTGTCTCCCACATAAATACCTATGATGTTTTGTTCCGTCTTATGATAAATCAAGGTGCACAAGAACCAATGATAATACGGTCTTATATTCCCGGATAACATCCTAGAAATATCAATCACCTCACAATAACTTAACTATATGGTTGTAGAACAAGTTATTGTGGAATCACAAAGAATGAGACAAAGAGCTTTGTGATTACTTTTTATATCTTACCTATCAGAGATAAATCTCGAGTCAATCTTAGAGAAGATAGTACTCAATACGATAGAACAAGTAAGATCAGAATACGCAACTACAGAGAAAATAGTTGGATCTGGCTTCATAATTCCAATGAAATCTTTAAGTCGTTAACCAAAATGGTTTTAGGAAAAAACTAGGTTAATGGAGAACCGACTCTAGTACGCAACTAGTATCACACAAGAGGTGTGGAGATTAGGTTTCCCAGTTGCTAGAGTTCTCCCTTATATAGCTTTCAAATCAGGGTTTGCTTAGTTATCTTAGAAACAAAGCATTCATTATTCACCGTTAAATAAAATCCTGATTTAAAATGCAAACTAAGTTTTGCTTGAAACTAAAGCAATATCTCTCCACCGTTAGATGGACTTAGCTTGTCACACACAAATGAAATATACTTCATGTAGATATGGGTAATTATACCTAAACGTGTATACTTAACCAAAGTTAGCCATATGAACATTTTGTCTAATCCACATTTATCTAACACATCTAGATCAACTATGATGATCAAAGATCAAATGATTTTGTTAGAGCATTGCTCGGTTGAACCCACCAAGCGTTGGTATGTCAAGTTTGGTTGTCATATTTTAGTGAATCAAAACTCATGTTAAGAGTCACTTGATTATGTACTAGAGTTAAACTTCGTGTAGGTTAGCTTGAAAGCATTAGGATATGAGACATTACAAGTATTGCAAAGTCTTGAAGATGTGAAGAAGCAAGGAGCTACAACGACAACAATCATCTTTCCACTTGAGCTTAGTGATATTTGACTTGAACTTTTTCATTCCCTAACGTATCTTTCAAGTCGTGCATATTGAAAACATGACTGCGAAGCATATATGAACTCTAGATAGACATAGTATTAAGGAATACAATACGAGGTTTATTTCTTAACCATTAAAATTTGTAGATAAGACATTTCCATAATCATTTGAATGCTATTGTGAATATGTATGGGTATGAGGTGAGGATTTCATCCCAGGGAACAATGTTTACATGTGTTCTAAGGAAGTAAGTTCATAAACTTGTTTGTGGACCGAAAAGGAAATCGCAAGGAGTTATTGGTTTTGTTATTCATTGCATATCTTATAAACAACCAATATGTGTGATAGAGTATAACCGCTCACAACTTGTTGTGTTCTTGGTAGAACTATTCACAAAGTCCTGACTTTGGTATTGGTATAACTTTTATTAGTAAAACCAATCTAAAGTAATCACCTGTGGTATGATCGGATTATGTCTGCCTTGGGGAAAGGGAACCGATCCTAGTAAGGGAAAGGGAACCGATCCTTATAAGGGAAAGGGAACCGATCCTAGTAAGGGAAAGAGAACCGATCCTTGTAAGGGGTGCAGTACATCAAGGGGAACCGATCGTTGTATGGGGTGCAGCAAGGTTTATAGCAGAAAAGGGGAACCGATCCTATGGACATGTGCAACACATATAAGTTAAATACCATATATATGTGGGGAACCGATCCTAGTACCTAATAAACCGAATCCTTGGGAAGCTAGTGTGACTATGCGTAGTACTCACATGGAGGTAAAACCGAAACTTGTTTTGGTAGAACTGTAAACCCATAATTGTGATTGAATGTTGGTTTGATCAATCACATAGTTCTTGAAAGTCAGATGAACCAATTCTAAACTCTTTTGGAAGTCTGGAAAATCGGTTTCAAGGTTGTAAGTGTGAAAGAGAACTTACAAAGTAAAGATGTCGACAAACTTTGAACACGTGTTGTGAATGCTTATTTCTATAATTTTTCAAAGATATTCCTTAACGGATAAGGGAAGAGAATCCCAGGATCGAAACATAAGTAAGTTAAGAATCTTTTAATTAAGGTTATTAATTTCACTTTGTAGGGAAATTACATAATTAGTAATGTGCATTTACTAATTAGATTTTTCGAGAGATTTCGATTGTTATTTTTGGACAGAGCATTTCTAGGAATTATGGAAACCGAATTTGTGCTTTAATGAATATCTTGAGAATATTTTCGGTTTTGGAAATTCCTTGGTGTCCAAACTTCCTTGTCTAAATACATGAAGTTTTCCTTTCTAGCAAACTAATCCTTCGTAACAACAGACTTCCTATTTTGTCTTTGTTACTGGTGTATCCGCCTATCGGAGAGGAGAGTAATCTAATTAGGTGAAATATCTTACGGCCGCTCGTTTTAAAGTCTTCTTTGGGATTGAGAAGCTCTAGCGTGACCCGTTGGTGGGAAACTAGATAATTGCGGTTTATCTTTGTTTTCGATTGATTTGATTTGATTGACTAATGGTGGTTGAAATATGATTGCACCTAGTTTGTTTATTCTTGAGAATCTTCTCTTATGATATAAGATTCACTCAAAATAGTTCAGAGTTTCGACAAGGATCTTTAGACAGTTGTTAGTTCTAAAGACGATCTTGTGATAATCCATTTTTAACAGACTCCGTTCTGTGCGTGATTGATCACAAGAGATTCAAGTGATTGTGTGCAGGTTTTTATTGAAGATTTAAGAAGATTTGAAGACAAAGAAGATATTAAAGATCTGACTTGGGTTTTATAATCTTTGGTGTGCACAATACTTGTTTGGGTAAAAGAGGACCCAATTTAGTAATCCGTTTATCCTTGTGGTAGATTGAATTGATTAATTGAGTAGATCGGCATCAACACGGTTCTTCGGATTAAAGGTGTCGTTGGATTAATCTTAATCGATTACCTTTGGGTGATTGAACATAAGATAGATTTATTCCTGACGAAGGAGTTTATGTTAAGATAAACGGAAGAGCCTTTGTCCGACTTATATCACTTGGTTGAATAGAGTTGATACCAAACAGATTTCTTGTTCCTTTACTGTTTGGAATATGAACCAAAGGTATTGTTCCAAGTACTTGACTTATTCATAAGTCGGAGGCGTGGGAATACAGACGGAACTAGGTGGACTATAGGGTTAGTTACTTGGTCTCAACTATACGAAGTTAAGTGTAATTTTGTGTAGCGGCTTAATCCTGAGAGTATTCAATTCTGGACTAGGTCCCGGGTTTTTCTGCATTTGCGGTTTCCTCGTTAACAAAATCTTTCCGTGTCATTTACTTTTATTTTCCGCATTATAATTGTTTTATTATAATTAAAGTAAATTACACAAACGTTAATTCCTAGTTACTTGATAAGCAATACTATTGTGTTTGGTTAAGTCCGAACCTTTATATCAAGTAAACATACTTCGTTGTTGTATTGTCTCGATATCGGATCCATAGACGATCACACGAAGTGTGAACCAATTAGTTGTATTATCTCGACTCTGTCCATAGACAATCACTGGTAGGAAAAGTTTTAGCTTGAGGTATATTTGGGTACCCTCGCCTTTTCAGATCTAATTGTGTTCTTCATAGAGTTATTCAATGGTTCATTATCTTATACAAAAATACATGAAAGAATCAAAACAAAATCGGATTGATTCGGAAGAATCAATTCATGAACATTTAAGCCACGGTTTGCAAAGATTGCATTCCTTATTATATACATGTATGTGTTCATGGGTATGAAATCATACTTTACCGATTTAAGAACTTGAACCATTTAAGTTTGTGAACAAGTATGCAAATTTAAGTTCTGGACATTGGTCACAATCTGACAGTTTGCAAACGGGTACGCAAACTTTAGCTCCGGACCAAACTCAATTGAAACCATTTGCGAACGGGTACGCAAACTTAGTTCCCGGAGATCAACAGTTAAATCAGTTTGCGAACGGGTATGCAAACCTAAATACCCTGACTTAAAAAGTTGAATAAGTTTGCGAACGGGTATGCAAACTTCCGGTCCTGAATTCCGTCAAAATAGTTCGTACACTAAGTACACAAACCGTAATGTATCCAGACATGGTTTTTAGCTCTTAACTCCCATATTCAATCATTGAAACATTCTTAGAATATGGCAGTAGATGTGTCACACACACCATTAGCTACTAAGCAATTTTCAAGTGATCGAATGATTAATACGAAACTTTCCAAGTCGACATCAAATGATTGTCTCACACAAATCATGTAATATATTTCAAGGCAATTTTCACATGATCATCTTTTGACATAAAGTCAAGAATAATGATGAATGTAATTAAGACCAAAATCTACCAACACATATTTCGAAAAATAGATAAGCGAGTTATACTCAGATCAAAATATCAAATGTGTATGATACGAAAGACTATATCGTATACGACTTTTGTCTCAATATGAGATGAGTAAGAATAGAATAGACTTCTAAGGATAGATAAGTTTTAGCCTCCACATACCTTTTGTTGATGAAGTTCCTCCGAGTTATTCAGTAGATCTTCGTCTTTAGTTGTAAGCGCCGTGAAGTCTAAAGCTCAATTATACAATCTATCCTAGTCTGAAACTCCTATAGCTAGACTAGAAATCAATACTATAGTTTTGATCAACTAAACTTGACAAACAAGCTTGAGATAGCAACGCTTGCGAGTTCGACCGAGCAATGCTCTAACTATCTCCCCTTTGTCAATTTAGTGACAAAACTATCAATACATATGGATTACAAAATAAATAAGACTTTGTAGATTATCATCTATCATGCTTGATTTCCTTGGTTCTTACTTGAATTCTTTCCCGCTCCAAGTATTCCAGTGACTCTGAATGTGTTCGACCCAGCATCATTGTTATTGAAGATCTGTAGCTATAACAATAATCAACAATATTGTTTTCATATTGTTATACAATGTCATAGTATTATTACACAACATCAAAGTTCAATTGGACCACAACTTTGACAATAATACTATGGTGATATGTATCACTCCCCCTTAGTCAATACTTCATCTCATAATGAAAACCACTCTTCCTTACATAATGATCCATAAACCATATGTATGTAGTGTGTACTACAAAATAATTCTCCCCCTTTTTGTCAATATAAATTGTCAAAGGTAAAAAAATTATGGGATCATAATGAAATTCTCATAGAGATACTGCATGACTAAAAGATAACATATCCACTTTGTTTCGATGATTTCACATAGTCAAAACTTATTGTATTCACCAAGGAGTTAATAAAGATACAAGATAACTCTTACAATACTCCACAGCCGCACTTCCCACAAAGATTTGGCAATTAAGCACAAGTTCAATTAAGAACTCCCCCCCATTAAATGTCATTCCCAAAAGGAACAACAAGAGCGACCTTACTTTCACAAGAAAAGAAGGATTTCTTTGGACATTAACAAATCACATGAAACATGAATTTGTATCCAGAAAACTCAATTAAATTAACTACAAAGGAACCTTAACGATTAATTTAATTGGAAATGCTCAACATAAGAAAACTTATGGAGCCATACATCACTTTCACATAAAGTGGATCATGGAAAGATCAATATTGCGGAATATTCAAAGGTTCATTATATTTTTCACCAATATTTGCATAATAGTACCATAGACTTAACCTTTGACATATAATCCAAAAGTTCATTCTATTTTCTATCAATATTTGCATAATGACACAATAGACTTAACTTTTGAGCATATATGGAATAATCACAGTTCACAGGCGTAAACCACATATGCCCTACAAAATTATTTTTGCAATATATAAAACCAATAAAGATTAATGCTGCAAAATCATCTTCCAATAGCTTAGAATTTTAAATAAATAAATCTAAAAACATTTCAAGATGAAAACGTTGACAATAGCTATGTGTAATCACAATAATTGTTATTCCAAACCCTAATTATCCTTCTTAAAAACATAAGAATAAATTCTCATAAGAAGTTTCCTACGCTTTAAGACTCTTGAAAATATCTTTATTGTCAGCGAACTCCTTGTCGTCAACAGACATTGGTACATAGGGTTCATAAAGAAAGAGTTAATCCCAACATAACTTCTCGACTGAGGCGAACCAGGGCCTTCTGAATTTCAAGAGTTCTTAACACAATAGCCTTTATTTGCTGCATCTCCATCCTTGTTTCTTTCAACTCTTCAAGAACACCAAAAAACTTCTGAAGATTTGAGGGATTAGCCCTTGGTTTCTTCATATTCTTCCTTTTTCTCTTTAAAGTTGTAGAGGGATGGGATATACCTTTTTCCTTCATGATTCATGGCTTAACAATCATATTGACATCTTTTCCACCAGAAGACATGATGCTTGGAGTTATTATGGAATTGAGAGAATACTCAAAATATTTCAACAAGAAATCTTTTGACAAAAAGTTTTTTGAGAAGGAAAAAGAGAATGTAGGGTTACAGAACCTCTGTAGAGTAGGATTCACGTATGACTAAATTATAACCCTAGAAAAGACAGAATTGTCGAATTTAACTGTCTTCTAATAAACACACAAGGTAAAACTTTTCAATACAATTTGTAGATATGAAAAGCTAATCATAAAAATAGAGATAAAGAAAAAAATAAACTCAAAAAGAAAATCCCTTTCTAAAGCCCGATCAACCACACTCGTCTCTTTGATTTCGGGCAGAGAGACAAGGTGTACCAACAACATACTTAGACTGTGTTTGGGTGAACAATAATTGTCCACCAGGTGATTTCTGAACGAAAATCTCCTTTCCCTATTTCATAAATTTCTTAGTCCTAGTTCTTTTCTGCAAATGTCTAACTTTTTCTTTAGAAATTAACTTTTTTGGAGATGAGTTAAATTTACTTATCGTTGATGGATTTGTCATTAGAATAAATTTGAGCTTGTTTGCTAGACGATTTGCTCTCCTTTGCAGTTTGTTGATATATCTTACTTTATGCTTGTAGTTATAACACTTAAAAAGTTCATGACCATTGAAAGTACAATAACAACATATCAAAGTGGAGGACGGTTCAGGTACCGTAGATGAACATGCTGCTAGGCATAACGAAGTAATTAAAACATGTGAGAAACAATTTTTGTTAGACAAAGTAAAATCCATTTCATCCTCCAAGACTATCGAATAAAATTTTCTAGAAAGAACATCAAGATTGATATGAGTATTGCTACAGTCATCAAAATTGATATTTTCACAAAGGAGTGCTACACTTGATTTTTCGTCTTCATTTGAATCATAGTGATCAGACATTTCATCAAGAGTTACAACAAGACCTTTGTTTCCAGTATATTTTCTATGATTTGGGCATTCATTAGAAAAATTACCAAAGCCTTTACACTTGAAGCACTGTGGCATATTCTTATCATCAGATTCGGCGGTATTTCTGTTTTTAGGAGGAACACGGTCGTGAGGCTTAACTGATGACCTAGGCTTATCTTCGGTGAAACGTTTACTCCTCTTTAACAAAAGATCTATAAATTGTCTTGTGATCATAGAAACTGAGTTATCAAGATCTTCATCTGAAGAGTCAGTCTCAATCAGATCATCCACCGAGTTGCCAACACTTTTACTTTTATCAAGTAATTTGGTGTTCTTTTGTGATTTAAAAGCAATATCCTTTCCAGTTTTGGATGTGAGATCATGATCAAAGATCTTTAGCTTTTCAACAAGTATATTCCTGGAAAGTGTATCAAGGTTATTTCCTTCAACGATGGCATGTTTCTTAGAATCTTATTTGGATGGCAACGATCTGAGAATTTCCATCACAATATCCTTTTCAGGAATGGTCTTACCCAATGCAAAAGATGCATTTACAATACGAGACACTTTGTGATTAAACTCATCAAATGATTCTTCATCATCCATACAAAGTTTTTCCCAATCAGAATTTAGGTTTTGAAGCCTAGCTTCTTTCTCAGAGAAAATTCCTTCGAATACAGTTTCTAAGATATCTCAAGCATCTTTAGACTCAGTGCACGTAGTCACATGGTGCTGAAGATATGTGGTAATGGAATGGATGATAGCATTTAATCCCTCATAATTTTTCTTTGCGGCGAAAATCTCGGCAGGATCATATGCGCTAATATCCTTTGGAACAGTCACATCGTCTTTTGTAACAACCAGAGGATTATAGCCATTAACTACAAAAACCCATGATTGAAAATCACGTACTTGGAGAAAGGCACGCATAGAAATTTTCCACCATAAATAATTCGAGCCATCGAAGACTGGCGATACGTTTATAGAGATAACACTTCTGTCCATAGAATCAGATTGCTACAAACACAGACTTATGAGGTATTAGCGTGTTTGCCTGGCTCTGATACCAATTGAAAAAGCAGGGGTCTAACAACCACACCCAATAATTCGTTTGGCAATCTGTATGGACGACTCCAATATAATTCCAAGAGAATCAACTGGACAGTCAGACTCAATCACAGAAAAGTATCCAAAAGTTATATCTCAATTTCTCAAATCAAACTGCAATCAAACGGATAGAAATCCGTGATCCAGATCAATATGAGAAATAACTTGAACGGTACCAAAGACCAATGTTCAAGTGTCAATCAATTTCAATCAACAACCAAAGGTTGAATTTATCAATTGATTGAACTACACACAACTGGTGATATTTCAATTATATAAACAAATATAATGCGGAAAAGAAATAACACAGACACCAGAAATTTTGTTAACGAGGAAACCGCAAATGCAGAAAAACCCCGGGACCTAGTCCAGATTGAACACCATACTGTATTAAGCTGCTACAGACCCTAGCCTACTACAAGATTAACTTCAAACTGGAATGTAGTTGATCCCTAACCAATCTCACACTAATCAAGATACAATCTCGTTCCTTACGCCTCTGAATCCAGCAGGACTCTATGCGCTTGATTCTCTTAGCTAATCTCACCGACAACTAGGAGTTTCTATGACCCGAAGTCGAAGACTTATAAACAAATCTGCTTCCCACTGAAATGTCTATTCTGATAGATAAATATGTCTCCCACAGAAATACCTATGAAGTTTTATTCCATCTTATGATAAATCAAGGTGCACAGGAACCAATTGATAATCCGGTCTTATATTCCCGAAGAACGGCCTAGAAATATCAATCACCTCACAATAACTTAACTATATGGTAGTAGAACAAGTTATTATGGAATCAAAAAGAATGAGACAAAGATCTTTGTGATTACTTTTTATATCTTACCTATCGGAGATAAATCTCGAGTCAATCTTAGAGAAGATAATACTCAATACAATAGAACAAGTAAGACCAGAGTACACAACTACAAAGAAAATAGTTGGATCTGGCTTCATAATTCCAATGAAGTTTTTAAGTCGTTAACCTAAATGGTTTTAAGAAAAACCTAGGTTAATGGAGAACCGACTCTAGTTAGTAACTAGTATCACATAGGAGGTGTGGGGATTAGGTTTACCAGTTGCTAGAGTTATTCTTTATATAACTTTCAAATCAGGGTTTGCTTGGTTAGCTTAGAAACAAATCATTCATTATTCACCGTTAGATGCAATCCTGATTTAAGATGCAAGCTAAGTTTTTATTGAAACCAAATCAATATCTCTCCACTGTTAGATGGACTTAGATTGTCACACACAAATGAAATATACTTCATTTAGATACGGGTAACCGTACATAAACGTGTATACTTAGTTGGTTCAATAATAGTCAACCAAGGTTAGCCATATGAACACTTTTGTCTAATCCACATTCATCTAACACATCTAGATCAACTATGACGATCAAAGATAATCAAAGGATCTAATTATGTTCTTCATAAAGTTATTCAATTGTTTATTATCTTATAGTAAAATACATGAACGAATCAAAGCAAAATCGGATTGATTCGGAAGAATAAATTCATGAACATTTAAGCCACGGTTTGAAAAGATTGCATTCCTTATAATATAAATGTATTTTTACATGAGTATGAAATCATACTTTACCGATTTAAGAACTTGAACCACTTAAGTTTACGAATGGGTATGCAAACTTAAGTTCCGGACATTGGTCACAAGCTGACAGTTTGCAAACGGGTACGCAAACTTTAGCTGCGGACAGAACTCAATTGAAACCGTTTGAAAACAGGTATACAAACTTGGTTCGCAGTCTTCAACAGTTAAATCAGTTTGCCAACGGGTATGCAAACTTAAGTACCCTGACTTATATAGTTGAATAACTTTGCGAGCGGGTATGCAAACTTCCGGTCCTGAATTCCGTCAAAACAGTTCGTACACTAAGTACACAAATCGTAATTTATCCAGACATGGGTTTTAGCTCTTGACTCCCATTACAATCATTGAAACATTCTTAGAAGACGACAATGGATGTCTCACACACACCATTAGCTAATAAGAAATTTTCAAGTGATCGAATGATCAATACGAAATTTTCCAAGTCGACGTCAAATGACTGTCTCACACAAATCTTGTAAGATGTTTCAAGGAAATTTCCACATGATCATATTTTGACGTAAATTCCAGAATAATGATGAATGTAGATAAGACAAAAATCTACCAACAAGTACTTCGAGAAATAGATAAGCGAGTTATACTCAACTCTAAATATCAAATGTGTATGATAAGAAAGACTACATCGTATACGACTTTTGTCTCAATAGGAGATGAGTAAGAATGAAATAGACTTATGAGGATAGATAAGTTTTAGTCTCCACATAACTTTTGTTGATGAAGTTCCTCCGAGTTTTTCAGTAGATCTTCGTCTTCATTTGTAAGCGTCGTGAAGTCTAAAGCTCAACTATACAATTTATCTTAGTCCAGAACTCCTATATATATACTAGAATCAAGACTATAATTTTGATCAACTAAACTTGACAAACAAGCTTGATACATCAACGCTTGCGAGTTCGACCGAGAAATGCTCTAACAGATGTTATCTGTGTTGTAACAACACAAAACTAATATTGTCCACCACTACTCACCATCACCCACCGCCACTACTTGTTGCACCACCACCACCACCAGGGTCGGAGCCAGGATTTTGAAAAAGAGGGAATAAAAATTTGGAAAGTTGGATACAGGTGCAAAATGGACTTTGTAGCCCATAAAAAAAAAGACATAACTACGATAGGGCTTGACTCCCCCCTTACCCCCACTAATGTATCCACCTCCACCCCTTTATAAGAACCGCCACCACTTCTACCACCCATTACCGCCACAAATGTCTATTAATATTATTTTTATTTTTATCTAAATTGTTTATTAATGGAGATAAAGATTTATTAAATTAATTAAGGGAACATTTATAATCAAAAATTAATAATCAATTATTATAAGCAATTAGTGAAACACTAATTGATAAAATACTTTACATTGAGAAAAATTTATAGATCATTTATTATGAGAAATTTGTGAAACATTAATTAATAAAGCCCTTGTAATATTTAATAAATCTTACAAGGGCACAAAATAAATTGTTTCGGCAAAAAATAAGAAAAGGTCTCTCCAACGCTAGTACAGACCATCCTATATGCATCCAAAATGTAGATTATAGTTTCAATTCCGTGGATGAATCGTAACCATACTTTATGTGTCCAAACTGTTGATGACTGTACATATGAAAAAACACCATTGTCTCTTATAATATAGATATAACTAACATTTCAGTGTTTTTCTATTTTTATTTTATGTATTTTAACCTGGCATGTTTTTGCATTAAGACAGTCGACCACGCTATATAATCGCTGCAAATGAACAGTATGAGTCAAAATCAGTATACGGTAAAACAAAGTTGGCCGAAGTTATTATTAATATTTTTTTCATACTGTTACGGCACGGGTTCCTATCTAGCTAGGTGATCTTTTTTTCCATTTCTTTGTTATGTATTATAAAACAAAGTTGGCCAAAGTTAGTCAACATATAGAGCGATCTTGATTTGTCTTCCCAATTGGTAAATCCATTGTTGTGGTCGATTCTATGAATACACGCTTTAATTGAGAAATAATGCATTATATGTTCTCTTTTTTCCATATCAAAAGTCATAAGCAAAGCGGGGAATTTGATCGACCGGAAATAATAACATACATTCCCATTAAACTAAAGAATTGATTCTCTCACTCACATCCGGTAGTAGAAGTGGATTAAAAAACTTTAATTCTCCAATTTTGTGCAAACCAAAATTAGAAATAAATTTGGGAATGAGATATAGACATGTAGAAGGGTAAAAACTGATTCTGCTAAAAATGCTAAATTGCGTGTGTCGATGAGAATCTAAACCCTAAAAAAATATACTGCACATGAGTACTTTAGATTCGAGAGATCAATTTGTACAATCCTGACCTAGACCAAGAAATGGTCGTTTCAGGCTTGCTTCTGTCACAAAATGCAGGAGAAGGGTTTATCTTAAGGAGGGAAGCAGAGAAGATGTTGAGATCAGAATGATAAACTCTGTGAAGTGTAGTCTTTAAAGTGTAAGTTGTGAATCCTTGATGGTTTATGAATACTTGTGTTTATAACCAATGTTGTTGGTTGAAAATATATCGAAAAATCTATTTATACAAGTCATAGTCGAACACACTGATCTCGTTAGAAGTAGGAGTTGTGAAGTAGTGAAGAGCATGGGTAAATGGTGAAGACCGTGTCTTATGGTTATGGGAAGACTGGACGGTTTGTACTCCAACTACTCCTCTACCTGTCACTTATCCACTATTACAGGCACTTTCTCTTAATGGGCGTGTTGTACGCCGCACACTGTAAACCGCCAGACCTATCTGAAAAAGCGAGGGTCTAACAACCACACCCAATATTTCGTTCGGCAATCTGTATGGACAACTCCAATACAATTCCAAGAGAATCAACTAGACAGTCAGACTCAATCACAGAAAAGTATCCAAGAGTTATATCTCAATTTCTCAAATCAATATCCAATCAAACAGATAGAAATCTTTGACCCGGACCAGTATGAGAAATAACTTGAACGGTACCAAAGACAAATGTTCAAGTGTCAATCAATTTCAATCAACAACCAAATGTTGGATTTACCAATTGATTGAACTACGCACAACCTGTGATATTTCAATTATATAAACAAATATAATGCGAAAATAAATAACACAAACACCAGAAATTTTGTTAACGAGGAAACCGCAAATGCAGAAAAACCCCGGGACCTTGTCCAGATTGAACACCACATTGTATTAAGCCACTATAAACACTATCCTACTACAAGATTAACTTCAGACTGGAATGTAGTTGAGCCCTAACCAATCTCACATTGATCAAGGTACAATCGCGTTCCTTACGTCTCTGAATCCTAGTAAGACTCTACGCACTAGATTCCCTTAGATGATTTCACCCACAACTAAGAGTTGCTACGACCCGAAGTCGAAGACTTATATACAAATCTGTCTCTCACATAAATGTCTATTCTGATAGATAAATCTGTCTCCAACAGAAATACCTATGCAGGTTTGTTCCGTCTTATGATAAATCAAGGTGCACAGGAACCAATTGATAATCCGGTCTTATATTCCCAAAGAACAACCTAAAAATATCAATCACCTCACAATTACTTAACTATATGGTAGTAGAACAAGTTACCGTCGAACCACAAAGAATGAGACAAAGAGCTTTATGGTTAATTTTTATATCTTACCTATCGGAGATAAATCTCGATCCAAATTTAGAGAATATAGTACTCAATATGATATAACAAGTAAGATCAGAAAACGCAACTACATAGAAATAGTTGGATCTGGCTTCAGAATCCCAATGAAGTCTTTAAGTCGTTAACCTAAATGGTTTTAGAAAAAACCTAGGTTAAAGGAGAATCGACTCTAGTTGCAACTAATATCACAAAGGAGGTGTGGGGATTAGGTTTCCCAGTTGGTAGAGTTCTCCTTTATATAACTTTCAAATCAGGGTTTGCTTGGTTAGCTTAGAAACAAATCATTCATTATTCACCGTTAGATGCAATCCTGATTTAAGATGCAAGCTAAGTTTTTCTTGAAACCAAAGAAATATCTCTCCACCTTTAGATGGACTTAGCTTGTCACACACAAATGAAATATACTTCATTTAGATACGGGTAACAATACATAAACGTGTATACTTAGTTGGTTCAATAATAGTCAACCAAGGTTAGCCATATGAACACTTTTGTCTAATCCACATTCATCTAACACATCTAGATCAACTATGATGATCAAAGATAATCAAAGGATTTAATTGTGTTCTTCATAGAGTTGTTCAATTTTTCATTATCTTATAGTAAAATACATGAACAAATCGAAGCAAAATCGGATTGATTCGGAAGAATCAATTCATGAACATTTAAGCCACGGTTTTTCAAGATTGCATTCCTTATTATATAAATGTATTTGTTAATGAGTATGAAATCATACTTTACCGATTTAAGAACTTGAACCACTTAAGTTTGCGAACGAGTATGCAAACTTAAGTTCCGTACATTGGTCACAAGCTACCAGTTTGCAAACGGGTACGCAAACTTAAGCTCTGAACCGAACTCAGTTGAAACAGTTTGCGAATAGGTACGCAAACTTGGTTCCCGGATTTCAACAGTTAAATCAGTTTGCGAATGGGTATGCAAACTTAAGTACCCTGACTTAAACAGTTGAATAAGTTTGCGAACGGGTATGTAAACTTCCGGTCCTGAATTTCGTCAAAACAGTTCGTACACTAAGTACACAAACCGTAATTTATCCAGATATGGATTTTAGCTATTAACTCTCATTTCAATCATTGAAACATTCTTAGAAGACGACAATGGATGTCTCACACACACCATTAGATAATAAGCAATTTCTAAGGGATCGAATAATCAATATGAAGCTTTCCAAGTCGACATCAAATGATTGTATCATACAAATCATGTAAGATTATTTGTACCCAAAATTATTTTTAGGCACAACATGAAGATTTGATGATGATTATTGAAAATTAGGGTAAAATCAGGGTTAGAAACAGATTGAAGGAAAACAAAGAAGACAAAGAATTTAACATGGTTCGGCATTGAACCTATGTCCACGGATGAATCTCCCTAAGGAGAGTTATTTTATTAATTAAATTACAATGGTTTCCCTTCTAGGGTATTTCTTGGTGTCTTCTCTTCCACCTGTTAGGGTTATGAATCCCTGTATTTATACAATTGTACTGACTTATTCTCCAATTAATCTGGATAATCAAGAACTTTATTACTGGACCTTAGAGATGGACTTGTGGAAACAAACCGACGGAAACGGGTTGTCAGGCATGGGCTGAAAATATTCCTGGTTATAAGGCTAGCCTTAGTCAATACCGACACCCAAATATTATGGTACAAACAAAGATGTTTCAAGGCAATTTCCACATGATCATCTTTTGACATAAAGTCAAGAATAATGATGAATGCAGCTAAGACAGAAAGCTACCAACACATATTTCTAGAAATAGATAAGCGAGTTATACTCATCTCGAAATATCAAATGTGTATGATACGAAAGACTATATCGTATACGACTTTTTTCTCAATAAGAGATAAGTAAGAATAGAATAGACTTCTGAGGATAGATAACTTTTAGTCTGAACATACCTTTTGTTGATGAAGTTCCTCCGAGGTCTTCAGTAGATCTTCGTCTTCAGTTGTAAGCGTCGTGAAGTCTAAAGCTCAACTATACTATCTATCCTAGTCTGAAACTACTATAGATAGACTAGAAATCAAGACTATAGTTTTGATCAACTAAACTTGGCAAAAAAGATTGAGATAGCAATGCTTGCGAGTTCGATCGAGTAATGCTCTAACAATCTTTCCCTCTGTCAATTTAGGTGACAAAACTATAAATACATATGGATTACAAAATAAATAAGACTTTGTAGCTTATCATCCATCATGCTTGATTTCCTTGGTTCTTCAACATTACTTGAATTCTTTGCCGCTCCAAGTATTCCAATGACTCTGAATGTGTTCGACCCAACATCATTGTTGTTGAAGACCCGTAGCTATAACAATAATCAACAAGATTGTTTTCATATTGTTATACACTATCATAGTATTATTACAAAACATCAAAGTTCAATTGTACCACAACTTTGACAATAATACTATGGTGATATGTATCACTCCCCCTTAGTCAATACTTCATATCACAATGAAAACTACTCCCCCTTACATAATGATACGTAAACCACATGTATGTAGTGTGAACTACAAAATAATTATCCCCCTTTTGTCAATATAAATTGGCAAAGGTACGAAAATTAGCGTGATCATAATACTTCATGACTAAAAGAGAACATATCCACTTTGTTTCGATGATTTCACATAGTCGAAACTTATTGTATTCACCAAGGAGTTAATAAAGATACAATATAACTCCTACAATATTCCACACCCGCACTCCACACAAGATTTGGCGATTAAACACAACCCCCATAAAATTTCATTCCCAAAAGAAACAACAAGAGCGACCTTACTTTCACAAGAAAAGAAGGATTTCTTTGGACATTAACAAATCACATAAAACATGAATTTGTATCCAGAGAACTCAATTAAATTAACCACAAAGGAACCTTAATGATTAATTTAATCGGAAACGCTCAACATAAGAAAACTTGCGGAGCCATACAGTACTTTCACATGAAATGGATCATGGAAAGATCAATACTGCGGAATATTCAAAGGTTCATTCCATTTTTCATAAATATTTGCATAATGATACCATAGACTTAACCTTTGACATATAATCCAAAAGTTCATTCTATTTTCCATCAATATTTGCATAATGACACAATAGACTTAACTTTTGAGCATATATGGAATAATCACAGTTCGCGGACGTAAACCACATATCCCATACAAAATTATTTTTGCAATATATAAAACCAATAAAGATTAATACTGCAAAATCATCTTCCAAATAACTTAGAATTTAAATAAATAAATCTGAAAAATATTGCAAGATGAAAATCATTGGAAATAGCTATGTGTAATCACAATAATTGCTATTCCAAACCCTAGTTATCCTTCTTAAACACAAGAATAAATTCTCATAAGAAGTTTCCTAGACATTAAGATTAAAAACCTAAGAGCAAACTCGTAAAGAGCATACAAGAATTGTGAACAAAGAAGAAAATACAAAGTCATTAACGACCATGCACAATAGTTCACAAAAGAGGATTGTGAACATTCAAGAATCCCAGAGAAACACGTACTCCTGCCCATTATTGAACTTCCTTCTTTGTGATTCACCAACAAAATTCTTAAAAGAGCTACAAATGATCTTAGAAGAGAATTACTCCAAGAATCCAAGTCCAAGAGAAGTGGCACAAGTGCGACGAAACGGAGCAAAACACTCAAAAACAAGAGATAGGACAAAGACTAATCTTAAATCATTCAAATACAAGAATTATCATCACCATTTTAAAGAGAATTCAAAGAGGAAGATAATTTCAAAAGAATGAGGTCATTCCGAGTTCGGACGAAGAAGTTACGGCCAAAACAAGTTTACCGAATATTGACGTCTACAGGCCAGTTTGCAAACGGGTATGCAAACGGGAGTTACTAAATTTTCAGTCTGCAAACTGGTATGCAAACAAATTTCCCAGGATTTTGTTACAAAAATTCAGTTTGCAAACTGGTATGCAAACTGGTATGTGTACCATGAAATCCATACATCCCGAACTACTATTTTCGAACCTAAACATTTAAGAACCTTAAACACAAATCAAGTTAGGTAGACATGAACGATACATAAGGTACATGGATCATCATAAGCACTTTAAGCAAATAAAATCATAAATCTTGCTCAAGTTTAGAGACATACCTTTTTAAAAGAATCCAATCGAACTCTACAGCCTTACCAAAGATTCAAAATCATACCTAACGCAATATGTGCGCCCCAATTCTCGTGCTTCCCTCACCGTATACATAGCAGGGCATTCCTTGGTGAGGATGCACTTACAACACAATCAAGTTGTGTTGAGGTGAATGATGTCTTGCTCACCATTACACCAAGATAGAGTTTCTTTCCAACTACTTTTACATTCAACAGTATTGAAAGACACCCAAAGGTCTGTTTTAACAAGTCATTCAAAGAACTTTAAAAGAACACAAAAGAGTTTGTGTTCCTGATTTCTTGTTTTACAACTTATAAAAAACGGTCTCTGCAAAAACCGTTTAGAACTGCATAGGGAAACTCTTTTGATGAAAAGAGATATCCTAACTTTCTCACAAGAGAATATAATATCAATATCAGGATTGACCGAATAAATGAGCAATGTTCTAAGATGAATCCATCTGATAGATGAGATTTACACTCCTCTTGTACTTTATCCAGTTCGCTACAATCTTTTGGATAGCAGAGAAGAGAATTATTTCCCTCACTAATGAGTAGATCAATATCAAACTCAACATGAAGATTACTCATCAAAACTTGGTTTAGTTTATCAAGAGAGTTTTGTTCTTTCTGGAGATAAAACTCAACATCAAGAGATAAACCTTCAAGTTGTTCTTCAGTTCCCGAAAATGCTTCAAGGGATTCTAAATCTGGAGAAGGGCGAGAGAGAATATCTTCTACATATTTAATGAAATCAGTCATGGTAGAAAATTGTGTGTCCCCTGGATCCAGTGGTGCGTTTAATAGAGCATTACTGTCCATAGAGTCAGATTGCTACAAACACAGACTTATGAGGTCTTAAACGTGTTTGCATGCTCTGATACCAATTGAAAAGGCGGGGGTCTAACAACCATACCCAATATTTCGCTCGGAAATCTGTATGGACAACTCCAATACAATTCCAAGAGAATCAACTAGACAGTCAGACTCAACCACAGAAAAGTATCCAAGAGTTATATCTCAATTTCTCAAATCAATCTGCAATCGAATAGATAAAAATCTGTGAGCCAAATCAATATGAGAAATAACTTGAACGGTACCCAAGACCAATTTGAAAAGGCGAGGGTACCAAATATACCTCAAGCTAAAACTTTTCCAACCTATAAATCCTTTCTCCGAAAGTGATTATCTATGGACTTAGTCGAGACAATACAACTAATCGGTTCACACTTCGTGTGATCGTCTATGGATACGAGATCAAGACAATACAACAACGAAGTATGTTACTTGATAAAAAGGTTCGGACTTAACCAAACACAATAGGATTCACTTATCAAGTAAATAGGAATTAACGTTTGTGCGATTTACTTTAATTATAATAGAAAAATTATAATGCGGAAATATAAAGTACATGACACAAAAAGATTTTGTTAACGAGGAAACCGCAAATGCAGAAAAACCCCGGGACCTTGTCCAGAATTGAATACTCTCAGGATTAAGCCGCTACACAAAATTACACTTAACTTCGTATAGTTGAGACCAAGCAACTAAACCTATAGTTCACCTAGTTCCGTCTGTATTCCCACGCCTTGAACTTATAAATAAGTCACGTACTTGGAACAATTCCTTTGGTTCGTATTCCAAACAGTAAAGGAACAACAAATTTGTTTGGTATCAACTCTATTCAACCAAGTGATATGAGTCGGACAAAGGCTCTTTTGTTTATCTTAACATAAACTCCTTCGTCAGGTCCTTAGATCTATCTTATGCTCAATTACTGAAGTAATCGTTTAAGATTAAGCCAACAACACTATTAATCCAAAGAATTTTGTTGATGCCGATCTACTCAATTAATCATCCCAAACTATCAGAAGGATAAACCAATTATTAATTGGATCCTCTTTTACCGAAACAAGTATTGTGCACACCAAAGATTATGAACCCACAAATCAGAAATCTTCAATATCTTCTTCGTCTTCAAATCTTCTTAGATTTTCAATAATAACATGCACACAATCACTTGAATCTCTTGTGATAAATCATGCACAGAACGGAGTATGTTAACAACGGATTATCACAAGATCGTCTTTAGAACTAACAACAGTCTAAAGATCCTTGTCGAAACTCTGAACTAGTTTGAGTGAAACTTATATCAGAAGAGAAGATTCTCAAGCATAAACAAACTAGGTGCAATCAAAGTTCAACCACCGTTAGTCAATCAAATCAATGAAAACAAAAGATAAACCGCAATTATCTAGTTTCCCACCAAAGGTACACATTAGAGCTTCTCAATCCCAAAGAAGACTTTAAACTGAGCGGTCGTAAGAGATTTCGCCTAATTAGGTTACTCTCCTCTCCGAATAGGTGGCTACACTAGTAACAACACAACAAAGAGGAAGCTTGTTGTTACGAAGGATTAGTTTGCTAGAAAGGCAAACTTCAAATATTTATAGACAAGGAAGTTTGGACACCAAGGAATTTCCAAAACCTAAAATATTCTCAAGATATTCATTAAAGCACAAATTTGGTGTTCACAATTCTTGGAAATGCTCTGTCCAAAAATAATGATCGAAATCTCTCGGAAAATCTCTAATTAGTAAATGCACATTACTAATTCTTATTTCCCTACAAAATAAAATTAATAACCTTAATTAAAATATTCTTAACTTATTTATTTTTCAATCCTGGGACTCTCTTCCCTTAGCTATTAAGGAATAACTTTGAACAATTAAAGAAATAAACATTCACAACACGTGTTAAAAGTATGTCGACATCCTTACTTTGTAAGTTCTCTTTCACACTTACAACCTTGAAACCGATTTGCCACACTTCCAAACAATTTTAGAATTGGTTCATCTGACTTTCAAGAACTATGTGATGGATCAAATAACATTCAATCACAATCATGGGTTAAACGGTTCTACCAAAACAAGTTTCGGTTCTACCTTCCATATGAGTATTGTGCATAGTCACACTAGCTTTCCAAAATTCGGTTGACTAGGTACTAGGATCGGTTCCCCACATATATATGGTATCTAACTTATATGTGTTGCACATGTCCATAGGATCGGTTCCCCTTTACCTAAAAACGTGTTGCACATGTTCGTAGGATCGGTTCCCCTTTCTGCTATAAAAGGATCGGTTCCCATTTGTTATGTACTGCACCTCTTACTATGATCGGTTCCCCTTTCCCATATTTGGTCAGACATAAAATCACAAACCCGATCATACCATCTCAGGTGGTTACTTAAGATCGGTTTCATTAATAAAAGTCATACCAATACATAAGTCAGGCCTTTGTGAATAGTTCTACCAAGAACACAACAAGTCGTGAACGGTTATACTCAATCACACATATTGGTTGTTCATAAGATATGCAATGAATAACAAAACCAATAACGACTGGAAATTTCCTTTTCGATTCACAAACAAGTTTATGAACTTACTTCCTTAGAACACATGTAAAATATTGTTCCCTAGTATGAAATCCTCACCTTATATCCCATACATAATCACAATAGCATTCAAATGATTATGGAGATGTCTTATCTACAAAGTTTAATGGTTAAGCAATAAACCTCGTATTACATTTCTTAATCTATGTCTATCTAGAGTTCAAATATGCTTCGCAATTTTGTTTCAATATGCAAGCCTTGAAAGATACGTTAGGGAATGAAACAGTTCAAGTCAAATATCACTAACCTCAAGTGGAAGGATGATTGTTGTCGTTGTAGCTCCTTGCTTCTTCACATCTTCAAGTCTTCTCAATACTTGTAATGTCTCATTATCCTAATACTTTCAAGCTAACCTATACGAAGTTGACTCTAGTACATAATCAAGTGACTCTTAACATGAGTTTTGATTCACTAAAATATGACAACCAAACTTGACATACCAACGCTTGGTGGGTTCAACTAAGCAATGATGTAACACAATGTTCAAGTGTCAATCAATTTCAATCAAAAACCAAAGGTTGCATTTACAAATTGATCGAACTACTCACAACTTGTGATATTTCAATTATATAAACAAATATAAATGCGAAAAAGAAATAACACAGACACCAGAAATTTTGTTAACAAAGAAATCACAAATGAATAAAAACCCTGGGACCTAGTCCAGATTGAACACCACGAAGAAACTACTACAAGAATAACTTCGAACTGGAATGTAGTTGAGCCATAACCAATCTCACACTGATCAAGGTACGGTCACGTTCCTTACGTCTCTGAATACCAGCAGGACTCTCGCACTTGATTCCCTTCGCTGATCTCACCCACAACTAAGAGTTGCTATGACCCAAAGTTGAAGACTTATAAATAAATCTGTCTCCCACAGAAATGTCTATTCTGATAGATAAATCTGTCTCCCATAGAAATACCTATGAATTTTTGTTCTGTCTTATGATAAATCAAGGTGCACATGAACCAATTGATAATCCGGTCTTATATTCCCGAAGAATATCCTAGAAATATCAATCACCTCACAATAACTTAACTATATGGTAGTAGAACAAGTTATTGTGGAATCACAAAAAATGAGACAAAGAGCTTTGTGATTACTTTTTATATCTTACCTATTAGAGATAAATCTCGAGTCAATCTTAGAGAAGATAGTACTCAATACGATAGAACAAGTAAGATCAGAATACTCAACCAAAGATAAAATAGTTGGGCATGGCTTCAGAATCCCAATGAAGTCTTTAAGTCATTAATCTAAATGGTTTTAGGAAAAACCTAGGTTAAAGGAGAATCGACTCTAGTTGCAACTAGTATCACACAAGAGGTGTGGGGATTAGGTTTCCCAGTTGCTAGAGTTCTCATTTATATAGCTTTCAAACCAGGGTTTGATTAGTTAGCTTAGAAACAAAGCATTCATTATTCACTGTTAGATGAAATCCTGATTTAAGATGCAAACTAAGTTTTGCTTGTGTTTTGTGGTAAAAACTAATTCTGCTGAAAATGGTAAATTTGGCTGTGCCGCCGAGAAATGAATCTAAATCCTAAACAAATGTACTGCACATGAGTACTTTAGATTCGAGAGATCAAT
Organism: Papaver somniferum; assembly: GCF_003573695.1. NCBI lineage: Eukaryota > Viridiplantae > Streptophyta > Magnoliopsida > Ranunculales > Papaveraceae > Papaver > Papaver somniferum. The sequence continues at coordinate 31,905,623 of NC_039368.1, forward strand.
ATGTACAATTCTGGCCTAAACCAAGAAATGGCCGTTCTAGTCTTGCTTCAGTCACAAAATGAAGGAGAATGGTTGATTTTAGGAAGGGAAGCGAATAAGGTGTTATGATCAGAATTGTTAACTCAAGGTGTGGCTGTTTATGACTTGTATCAAAATGTGTAACTTGCTTGCGGAATTTAAGCTATAAGTTCATGGTATTTTTTGGATACTTGTGTTGATAACACTTGTCCTTTTCGAAATAGATTGAAAACCTATTTATACAAGTCATGATCGAGCGCCCCTGATCTCATAGGAAGTGGAGACAGTTAAGTAGTGGAGAAGTAGGGATTGTGTGAAAGTGGTGACCATCACGTCTCTACTATCAGGGATGACCAGTCAGCCTCACCTCCACTACTCTCTTATTGTATCAACCGCCCGCGTTTCCTAACACTTTCTCATAATGGGCGTGTTGCACGCCGCACGCTGTAAACCGCCAGACCAATACCCTGGTGAGGATCCCCCAGTTTGTGACATGTTTGATGTCTCGAGTTTTTTTGTATAAAATACATACAGCAGGCTGCTGAGTAGGTCAAGTTATGAGACTTTCCGCTGAAGCATCATGCAATGTCTTTAGGTCGAATAACAGAATTATTTGTGGAATCGATATTTATAAAACATCGTTTGTAATCGATGCATATGAGGTATCGCTTTTAAGAAAGAATCTCAAAATAATCGATGTTCATGAAGCATCATTGTGTAAAGCTCGTTTAAGTCAGTCGTGGAGCTCAATGTATTAAAAGGAGCATGACCGTCCGTTTTCAAGAAGCTGCTAGGAGTTATTCACGAACGCCAAAGGTGAGCCGGTCGGTCTCTATAGGAGAGTGATGGCTAGTGGACATTCTAACATCCTATCGGTCGGACCAAGTTAGATCTAGACCGGTCAAATCGGCTAGCTGAGTTGAGTGGCTGAGATGATTTGCGGCAGTTAATGGCTGCCGTTGAATCTATTAAAATTCTTGTAGGCAGCACGACTATCCACCTTTGGGAAATCGTTTTGGATTTGAATGCGCAGGACACGTCTTGGCCGATCGTTCCTCATGGAAGAGGGATGTATGGCGGCGATATCTCATTGGTTACCTAAAATTAAATCTAGGCCGGTCAATTCGGCTAGCGAAGTTGAACGACCAAGATCGTTTTGCGGCAGTAATGCGCTGCCGCTGGCCGTAATGAGGGCGTGTGGCCTACCTATTTTGAGCTAACGATTTTATATGTTAGCTACGGGCTAGTATTAATTCGATCGTCTAGGGATAAAGATGGGTTGCTGAGCATACTGGCATTTCATGGGCCGCCTAAAATTAGATATGGGTCGGTCAATTTGGCTAGCCAAGTTAGACGTCCGTGATCGTTCTATAACAGTAACACACTGCCTCTAACACAAATTAGGGTTTTCAAAACCTCACAATCATCCTACTTTGAGCAATCGGTTTGATGTGCTCATGGCATGTTTTGGGCAGTTCGACTGGCCAGGGATGGAGGCGAGTCGTCGATGACTATACCGGCACCTCATTGGTCGTTCAAGACAAAATCTTAGCCATCCAACTAGGCTGGCTAAGTTGGACGGATGCGATGAGTTTGAGACTGTCACGGCCAGTCTAACTCGTTAAACTCCTTTTCAGCGTGACTAGTCTATCTCTGGATAGCGATCAGGGGTGTTGCCGGCGGGATAAGAGAATTCCGATTGGATGGAATAGTAGTGGGCCCGCCGGTGGACACCATGGAGTTTGCTTGGTCCCGCTGGGAGGATACCAAGCTCGTTAAAATTTCCGGACAAATCGTGTGGTCGTGATTGTTTTAAGACTGACATGGACAGTCTAGATTTATTTTTCTTAAGGAATTTAAGCGCGTCGACGGGCCAACTTTTTTAATTAAAAGCATAGGCTGCAAAAAAACTAATTTTTTCAAATTAATCAGGTTAAAATTTTAATTTTGCGAGTTGTCACAGAATTATTCAAATTTGATGAATTTTTGTGTGTTGACACAAAATTCTTTAGTTTCGTTCTGAGAGGGCAGCGCAGTGTGCTTCCAACGGAGTACTTCCATGCAGATCCTAATCTTGATACTTCGGGAAATTTGTGTTATTCAGCTGCGAGTGAACACTAATTTTCATGTCATATCAGCATTAAGAGTCCAGCTAGAGCTAGTGAAACAACTTTGTCAAACCATTGAAACTCATCGCACTTTGGGTGATTCAAACACCTTAGAAACATTCTTCCATTTTCAGCATCATCAGTTTTTGCAATCCAAAACCGGCGTGTCCCATCACAGTTTCTACTCTTCGAATAAATAAAAGGGCAGTTCATGGCTAGATGAAAAGGTGACTTGCAAATTTGACAGCTGCAATGATGAGTCTGTAAGAGAAGATTATATTAGTGATACGTCCTAGTAGAGAAGATTTTAATTGTCCATATATTGTTAGTAATGCTGAATCTACTTACTTTGCAGGTAGAGCTTGATGATGGTTTGGAAATAGAGCTTGTTGATGAATCTCCCATTGCTTGTGAAGCTTGTGTTAGAGCATTACTCGGTCGAACTCGCATGCGTTGCTATCTCAAGCATATTTGTCAATGTTAGTGATCAAAACTATAAGTCTTGATTTCTAGTCTACTATAGCTAAGGTCTCGGACTAGGATAGAAAGTGTAGTTGATCTCAAGAACTCCATGGAAATCATCATACAAGACGAAGGACTACTCAAGGAACTGGTGGATCTTCATCGACTAAAAGGTATGTGGAGACTTGAACTTATCTATCACTCAAAAGTCTATTTATCTCCTATCTTGAGACAAAAGTCGTTTTGCTATATAGACTTAGATTATAAACATTTGGTATTTCGAGTCGAGTTTACCTCGCCTATCTATTTCTCGAAATATGTGTTGGTAAAGCTTTCGCTTTAGCCAAGTTCAACTTTACCTAGTGATGAAAGACATATTATGTTTCAATCACTTTGAAAATTGCTCTGACGAAAAATGGTTTGTGAATAACAATTGTATAATGTCCTCTGAGAATGTTTCAATGATTGAAATGAGAGTTTAGACTATATAACCATTTGGAGGATATAATCATTGTTGTGGAAACACATATATGTATAAGTACTTATTGCTTGAACCGAAGTTTGCGAACTTTGTTGATCAAGTGAACCGGAGAAGTGCGTGATCTAAGTCCGCGAACCCAGTCCGTGAAATTGAGTAGGTTATGTCTAAAACGATGTTTAGTGAACTTATCTTTATAAACTAAGGAATGAAATTGCAAACCGTGGCTATAGAGTTCATAAACCGATTCATGTGAATCAAATCGTTTTTGCTTCAATTGTGTCTTGTGTAGTACATGATATTTCCTTGCAATTGAACAGCTCTCTAACTAGTTCATTTGAGTCATTTGAACTAGTTATGGTGAAGAAGAATATGGTTAATATGAAAGTGATCATATGGCTAACCATTTGGTTAACTATTGTTGAACCAACTTGAAAAAGCGGGGGTCTAACAACACCACCCAATATTTCGCTTAGCAATCTGTATGGACAAACTCGAATATACTTTTAAGAGAATCAACAAGACTCAATCAATTAAAAGTACATCAACGAGTTTATATCTCTCTCTTGATTTGATTTCCTCAAACAGAAACTGCAAGTACTAATTAAAATACAAGGAATAACTTGGATGGTACCAAAGACCAATATCCAAGGATCAATCAATGACAATCAACAACCAAAGGTTGGATTACTCTAATTGATGATCTAACGCACAATCTGTATTATTTCAATTATAAAGATAAAACAATATAATGCGGAAATTGAAATAACACAAACACCAGAAATTTTGTTAACGAGGAAAACGCAAATGCAGAAAAACCTCGGGACCTATTCCAGATTGAACACACACTGTATTAAGCCGCTACAGACACTAGCCTACTCCAAGCTAACTTTGGACTGGACTGTAGTTGAACTCTAATCAGTCTCCCACTGATCCAAGATACAGTTGTACTCTTTACGCCTCTGATCCCAGCAGGATACTGCGCACTTGATTCCCTTAGCTGATCTGACCCACAACTAAGAGTTGCTATGATCCAAAATCGCAAGCTTTGACAATAAACAGATCTGTCTCACACACACAAGTCTATCAAAGGATCAATCTGTCTCCCACAGAAAAACCCTAAAGTTTTGTTCCGTCTTTTGATAATAATCAAGGTGAACAGGAACCAATTGATAATCCGGTCTTATATTCCCGAAGAACAGCCTAGATAAATTAATCACTCACAACAATCTTAATCATATGGTGGCGAAACAAGATGTTGCGGAATCACAAACAATGAGACGAAGATGTTTGTGATTACTTTTTATATCTTGTCTATCAGAGATATTAATCTCAAGCCAATCAATCTGATTGTACTCGTACGATAGAAGATGCAAGATCATATCACACAAGTACGATAAAAGTAGAATCGGTCTCGCTGTCTTTAAGTCGTTAACCTGGTTTTAGAAGAAGAAAACCAAGGGTTAAAGGAGAAACGACTCTAGCACGTAAACTATTATCACACGTGAAGTGTGGGGATTAGTTTTCTAGAGTTGCTAGATGTCCCCTTATATAGTCTTTCAAATCAGGGTTTCGCCTTGGTCACAAAGCAAACAATATCCACCGTTAGATGAAAACCTGATTTAGATTCAAGCTAATATTTCTCAACCGTTAGATCGAAAACTTAGTTTGTTATACACAAATGAAATGCACGCTTCTAGGTTTGTTAACCGTACCCAAACGTGTACATTGTTGGTTCAACAATAGTTAACCAAAAGGTTAGCCATATGGGCATTTCGTACCAACCATATTCTTCTTCACCATAACTAGTTCAAATGACTCAAATGAACTAGTTAGAGAGTTGTTCAATTGCAAGGAAATCTTATGTACTACACAAGACACAATTGAAGCAAAGATGATTTAATTCACTCGAATCGGTTCATGAACTTTATAGCCATGGTTTACAAATTGCATTCCTTAGTCTTTATAAGTTTAAGTTCAGAAATCATCTTCAGATATATAACCTTCTTAAGTTCGCACACTTAAGCAACCGGGCAGAGTTTACAAACTCCAGCAGAAAATCTCGGCAAAGACTTTCCGCCGGTTCGCCGACTGGGTTCGCGGACTGGTACTCACGCAACTAGTTTGTCAACTCCAGCAGAATTTCTCGGGATGAAAAGTTCGGAAGTTCGCGTACTTGGCAACAAGCCATTCTTCCGGTTTCTCTTGATCAACAAAGTTCGCAAACTTTGGTTCAAGGGGTAGGACTTATGCACCATATGTGTTTCCACAACAATAATTATGTCCATCATTGGTTATGTAATCTAAACTCTCATTCCAACCATTGAAACATTCTTAGAGGACGTTATATAGTTGTTACACTATTTCTCGTCAAAGCAATTTTCAAAGTGATTGAAACATATCATGACTTTCGTCACTAGGTAAAGATAAACATGGTCGAAGTGAAACGCTTACCAACACATATTTCGAGATATAGATAGGCGAGGTATACTCGGCTCGAAATACCAAATGTGTATAATCTAAGTCTATATATAACATACGACTTTTTGTCTGAAGAAGTAGGAGATAGAGTAGATAGACTTTTGAGTGACAGATAAGTTCAAGTCTTCATATACCTTTTTGTTGAGAAGTTTCACCGGTTCCTTGAGTAGTTCTTCTTCTTGTATGATGAATCGCCATGAAGTCCTTGAGCTCAACTACACTTTATATCCTAGTCCGAGACTTAGCTATAGTAGCCTAGAAATCAAGACTTATAGTTTTGATCACTAACATTGACAAACATGCTTGAGATAGCAAAGCATGCGAGTTCGACAGAGCAATTCTCTAACAATCTCCCCCTTTGTCAATTTTAGTGAAAACTATCAATCCATATGGAACACAAAAAATATAAGGGTTATTTGATTTTTGGTACTTACTTTTTGACCTAAAGTTGGGTTTGGTCTAACATTTGTCCAGACATTGCGTTTGGTCTAAAGATTAATGTTGACCCGTGTTGACTCGGTTATATGGTGATGTGTCTAACTTTTGACTTAATTATTTTTACTGTGGCCCCTCGAATTATAACTTATTTTCTTATTCCACCCCACCCCCAAATCACTCTTCAACTGTAACAGATTGGCAATTAACACGATGAAGTTCATGTGACCATTAACTGATCAAACGACCACTAATCTGTCGTAGCGCCATGTCAAGTTGTCAACAGCTCCGTCACCGATGTCTTCAAAATCTCTTAACTCCCTCTGTTCACAGCCATGACCAACACGACCAGTTCTTCTTCAATTGTAAAGCTCTGTACTTAACACTTGAGCTAACACCTTATTCAATCAGTCTCTCCGTCTCATACAGACTTCTATAGCACCAACTTCTACTCTCTGTGTCTTTGTCCTTCCGGAAACCAACTCCACCGATTGCAACCATCTCCGGTAACTCCTCCAGAGAACCACTCCCTCAATCACCCCTTTCTATTACGACCCATAATAATTTATCTTTCAGGCAATTTTTCAAACACTTTCTAGGCAATTTTTCGTGCATGAGGAGGTATATCCTTGCTGATTTCTGAGCTCCTCCTAGAAATTTCTTGACCTGCAAATCCCAGATTCATACACACCCCACATTCATTCACATATACCATTTCTAAAAGTTACCAAATCTTGGCCGCTCAACGCCACACAGAACAGCAGCAAAGTCACCACCTCATGACTATTTTGCAGCTACATTGATGCTCAGTTGATTTTGAACTCCACGGTAACCCCATCTTTCACGACTTGTACCCATCCTTCCTTGTTCTATTCCAACACAAGACAAACTCATAATCTCCCCGTTAATCAACCGATTAACTATAGTAGCAACATCAATAATCTTCTTTTCCTTCTCTTCTACCATTTCTTGGAGCCCCTTATTGTTCACGGCCATGGCGGCAACAAATCAAGACCCATTATCAAAAACCTGAAATCCGATGATGTTGCTAATCATTTCTCAATTGAGAAATTCAATTCAAATCGAACTTCAAACCATTGATTCTATTCAACTCCAAAATCAGTACATCCACCACTTAATCAAAGACCACTTCATCCAGCGTAAACCCGTGAAGGTATTGATCTTCAACTACTATTCTCTGCTACCTCAATTTCTTATCGCAACTGACATCAAATCTATCTATTTACTCACTTGATTGTATCTAATTTCTTGTTCATCTAATCTTCACCCAATTCCATCAGTCCTTCTGCAAATCAAACCCTAGTTTCGTTCTTCAGTAATTCTTCAACTAAAACCCCAATTGACAACCAAAAACCCTAATTTCTCAAATGAATCTTCTACGTTTCTCTACCATCGATTCAAACCTCAACCATCGATTCAAAAATCGAATCCTTTTCATCTATTCTCTCTGCCATTTCGTAACAACCCTTTAAAAAAATTCTCAACAACTTAATCACCTCTGAAAACTCAGCAGCAGCAGAGAGAAAATGATAGGAATAGGGGAAGAACAAGTTTGTATCGCCTAGTTTTTCTTTCGTCTACGCAGCTTCACTAGTTGATTCGCTCAAATTAACTCCACTTTCATCTCCTTCGTTTGATCTGTTACAGTTTGATGTGTTTCATCTACACAGCATGAAAGAGAAGAAGAAGAAGAAGAAGAAGAAGAAGAAGACACCTGGGCTGGAAAAGATCTATCATTTTTGGGGTCCCTGATTGTGAATACTAATAATTCAAGGGGCCACAGAAAAAAAACAATTAAGTCAAAAGTTAGACACGTCAGCATATAACTAAGTCAACACGGATGAATGTTGGTCTTTAGATCAAACGCAAATCCTGGACAAATGTTAGACCAAACCCAGTTTCAGGTCAAAAAGTAAGTACCAAAAACCAAATAACCCTAAATATAAAGAAACTTTAGTATCTCCTATTCCACATGTCCAATCTTCAACATTCCTCGAAATCTTCGTCACTTCCAAGTACTCCAATGATCCCAAAGGTTGTAAGTTTAGCATCACCGTTGTTGAAGATCCGTAGCTATAACAATGAGAAAGCATCGATATCGATCATTGTTATACAATGTCATAGTATTATTACACAGTGTCAAAGTCCAATTGTATCACAACTTCAACAATAATACTATGGTGATATGTATCACTCCCCCTTAGTCAATACTCCATCTGACATGGAAACCACTCCCCCTTATACAATGATCCGGAAACCATATGTATTTGTAGTGTGAACTACATATTAATTCTCCCCCTTTTTATCAATAAAATTGGCAAAGGTACAAGAACGGGATCATAATGAAATTTCTCTAAGAGACATTTCATGACTAAAATAAAAAAAATACATACCATCTAATTTAGATGCAATCATATAGCCGAAGCTAATAGCATTCATCAAGGAGTTTAAAGATACAAGATAACCCCTTTGAAATTCCACAGCCGCACACCCCTCAAGATATGACCATTAAGCACAAGTTCAAAAGAACGCTCCCCCATTTGATGTAATTCCCAAGGGAACAACAAGAGCGACCTTAATTTCAAAAGAAAAGAAGGATTTTTATTGGACACCAAAAACCATGAGAATGATTTTATATATCCAAAAACTCAATCAAATTAATCACAAGTAAACCCATGATTAATTTAATCGGAATACACAATCAAATTAAACACACAAGTGATCAACTTAATTGATTATGCTGGACATAAGAGAACTTGCGGAGCATACGACTAACATAACCATTAGAAAATGAATAGGATAGTCGTTCATATACTCAACATAAGAGGAATCTTACGGAGTATGAAAATACTCAACTAGATTAATTATAAGAGAACCCATAACTAATCTAATTGGAATACACAACAAAACTAATTACAAAAGTAATCAATTTAATTGTCATTTTTTTTGCTCGACATAAAAACACTTATGGAGAAATAACTAAATAACCAAACAAGATGATTAATTTAGTTCAAGAATGCTTAACATAAAGTACCTTACGGAACAACCAACAAAGCTAATGAAAACTTAATCAACTTGGTTGTATCGTGCTCAACATAAGACACATTACGGAGCCTCACAATATTATATAAAATATGGATCAGTGAAGATCAATACTGTGGAATACACAAGGATTCGTTCTATCTTCCATCACTATTTGCATAACGATATTTAATAGACATAATCCTTGAACACAAAATATTTTAACCTATCTTCCATCAAAGAATTGAAAATATAGGCTTAACTTTTGTATATGTCAAATCTATTCATCCTTAAATCAATACATGAATACCGATCATGAACGACTTTACTTTTGACAAAACATGGGACAACATAGTTCACGGACGTAAACACCAATATCCCATAACAAATTGCAATATAACAAATCATAAAGATTAAATACTGCAAACCATCATCCTCCAAATATTTTTAGAATTTAAACCAATAAACCTAAAAAGAACAAGAAGATGAAAAATAATAGCTATGTGTAGTCACAATCATTGTTATTCGAGCACTAGTTATTCTTCCAACTAAACCAAAAAGAAGACATACTGCAACAATATCTTTGAGAAATTCCTTATCATTCCCGAACTCCTTTTCGTCAACAACCATTGGAATATAAGGTTCGTGGAGGAAGGAGTCAATACCAACAAACCGTCTTGGCTGATGATGTCGAATCAGGGCCTTCTGAATTTCCAAAGATCTTTAAAACGCAAGTCTTTATTTCACTAATCTCCTTTCTCACTTCCTTCAACTCATCAAGAACATCGGAAAACTTCTGAGATTTATAAGGGACGGCCCTTGGCTTTCTTGTATTCCTCCTCTTTCTTTTCAAGGAAGGAGTTACTGGAGATTTCTCCTTTTCCTTGATTGATGGCTTAACAACCATGTTGATATCTTTTCCATCCAAAGACATGATGCTTAGAGAACAATTATAAATAACTGGTTTTTTGTGAGTGGAATTCACAATCTCATCAAGCAGTCTTAAGATATAAAAGATATCAGAGAGGAAAAAGGAATGTAGGGTTCGCAACCTTTAAACAGGTTCGTGGACGCCCAAATCTAAACCCTATAAAGAGTAGAATTGTCGATAATAACCCTTTAATTTATTTGATAGACAGGAAAACAAACCTAAGAAAAAAACTTTTCCTAAATCCTGAGCGGTACACAATCTTATCTCTTTTTGATCAGGCACATGAGACAATATTTACCAAACAACACAATTAATTTGTGCTGTGGTGAACAAAAATTTGTCCACCATTTTCTTCTTGAGAGGAATCCTCAGACTTAGAATGCTTGAGAATCTTCTCTTCTGATATAAGATTCACTCAAACTAGATCGAAGTTTCGACGGGGATCTTTAGAATGCTTGTAGATCTAAAGAAGTCTTGTGATAATCCATTGTTAACAGACTCCGTTCTGTGCGTGATTGATCACAAGAGATTCAAGTTGATTGTGTGCAGGTATTTATTGAAGATCTAAGAAGATTTGAAGACAAAGAAGACTTTAAAGATTTCTGATTTGGGTTCATAATCTTTGGTGTGCACAATAATTGTTTCGATAAAAGAGGATCCAAGTATAATCGGTTTATCCTTGTGGTAGATTAGATTGATTAGTTGTGTAGATCGACATTAATACAATTATTTGTGATCAAAAGTATTGATTGTAAAATATTAACAATTACTTTGGTAGTTGACAATAAGATAAATCTAAGAACCTGACAAAGGAGTTTATTGAGATAAACAGAAGAGCCTTTTGTCGAACTCACATCACTTGGTTGAAAAGGGTTGATACCAAACAGATTTGTTGTTCCTTTACTGTTTGGAATACGAACCAAAGGGATTGTTCCAAGTACGTGACTTATTAAAGGTCGGAGGCGTGGGAATACAGACGGAACTAGGTGAACTATAGGTTTAGTTGTTTGGTCTCAACTATACGAAGTTGGTTTGATTTTGTATAGCGGCTTAATCCTAAGAGTATTCAATTCTGGACAAGGTCCCGGGATTTTTCTGCATTTGCGGTTTCCTCGTTAACAAAATCTTGCTGTGTCATTTACTTTTATTTTCCGCAATTAAAATTGTTATTATTATAATTTAAAGTAAATCACTCAAACGTTAATTCCTATTTACTTGATAGTAATCCTATTTGTGTTTGGTTAAGTCTGAACCATTTATCAAGTAAACATACTTCGTTGTTGCATTGTCTCGATCTTGTATCCATATTCAATCACACAAGTTATCTTGTTGTTGTATTGTCTCGATCTCGTATCCATATACGAGCACACGAAGTGTGAACCGATTTGTTGTATTGTCTCGACTCAGTACATAGACAATCACTTTCGTAAAAAGGACTTATAGGTGAATTTTTTTCGATTGAGGTATATTTGGGTAGCCTCATCTTTTCAGTATTGTAATTCCTTAATATAATGTCTAACTAGAGTATAATCATTCACAGCTTCGCAGTTATGTTTTCAATATACACGACTTGAAAGATACGTTAGGAATGAAACAGTTCAAGTCAAATATTAATAACCTCAAGAGGAGGGATGATGTCGTCGATGTAGCTCTTTACTTCTTCACATTTTTCAAGTCTTCACGTAATACTTGTAAGTCTCATATCCTAGTAACTTTCTAGCTAATCTATACGAAGTTGACTCTAATATATAATCAAGCGACTCTTTAAATGAGTTTTGATTCACTAAAATATGACAACCAAACTTGATATACCAACGCTTGGTGGGTTCAACCGAGCTATGCTCTAACATTATCATATTGATGATATGAAGCCATCCTTTCCATCGAGCTTTTCTCAAAATCCTTCTTGATCCTATCGATTTCACTCTTAAAGTATTGCTCCATTGCCTCGGTGACCGTAACCACGTCTAGTTGTCTAGAATCTATGAGATCTTTAAATCTCCTATGACAAGACTCCGCTATACTAGTTGCTTCATTCCCGTAGTGTCTATACAGGTTTGTCCATGCACGCACAAACTTTTCCTTGAACTTATCCAACCATTGATTCTGACAATACAAGACAGTAGTTGGATATACTTCGTTCCAGTTGGCAATAAACTTGTCCAAATTATTTCCGTACATATCCTCGGAAAGAGACCAATAAATTTTCTCCCAATCTCTTTGAAATTCCAACCATTTTTTATGATTTTTCTCATGTTTTTTGTCCACTCGCTCTTTGATCTTGCCTCTTTCATCTTCTTCTTCTTCCGGTGATAGTTTGTTCTTGCGAAAATCTTCCTCTAATTGAACAATCATTCTCTTCTTAATATCCGCCTTAGTGGGTTCAAACAAGGCATGACAAGCTTTTATCACATTTTGACGTATATGATATGTACATATTGCATTCATTAATGCGTAATCTTGATCGGTTATGATGACTCTCGGAAGATGATTTTCCCGGAAGAATAATTTCAATTTTCGTAATGCCCAATTATAATTGTAATCCCTCTCGTTTTCCATTAGACACCAATCCAATGTGAATGATACCTTGTCCGATGTTTGCCCCACGATGTTGAACAACGACATATTGTATTTGTTTGTCTTGTATGTGCAATCCATCATAAGAACTCCATAACATGTATGATCCAATTTTGCAAGCAAATGATGCGAAATGAATATTTGAAGGGGCTTGTTGTCCGGCCCCGTTTTAGCGATACGCGTATAGTTTTGGTCCCAAACTATCTTCTCAAATTCTTGCATAACGCTCCTCCCTTCCCATTCCACCCTTCTAATACTTGCTTGTGCCCTATAAATCGTACTTAGAGAAGACACATTCGTCCGATCCTTTTCCTTGAAGCCTCTAAGAATTTGTCTTAGTTTGATACATGCTTTGGTCAATCTCTTTACATCCTCCATTTTATGAGGTTTTAGCTTCGCAACTAGGGAGTGACCAACAAAATCTTTCGGATCCGGGTGGTTATGACGGCCGTACCACACCTTACAATCCCATTCCTTGTCCTTGTATCTTAAATTGAATACAAGCTTAAAGGGGCGGTTATCCTTCCTCATAGGAGTCTTGTATACCCTATTAGTCTTCTTTGGATATACACAACCCTTTCTCTTGTGACTATTATTCTCCTTGTATACCTCACTTCTCTCGCAAGCCATCTAAAAATGAATCTTTGAACCTTGGGTATTCCTTACCAACACACACATGTTCTTAAGAGCCGTCTCTTTAACCCGAGCAATTGCTTCCATTTTAGATTTTATTCCCTACATAAGGACAACAATGGGAGATTATAAGGCTCATTTCAAGCAATCCATTAGTAAAGTTCAAGATACTAGGTGAAAAGTATTCTTTAGTAACATACCAGAGGCATTTTATAGTATTCCGACGTATCCCGACCAAGCGGTCTTGCATTTGTTGGATCAATATATGTCACAACCTAAGGATCGAATGAAAAGAAAATAAATTAGTTCCAAAAAAATTTAAAATACTATGCCGGACCACAGTTCCGGCATGCTCGACCAAGGTCCCGACATGGTCGAAAAGAACCGAAACTGAAGACCAAATTTGAAACGCTTTCCGGCATACAAATTTCATTTGAAATCAACGCCGGAAACATAGGTGCAGCTATCTATGGTTCCACGCCGGCGTGGTCGATAATTAATATACCATGCCGATTTTTAGCTTTGGAAGACACTGTTTCCTTTATGTTTTTGTGGAGGTACCTGCATGGTAACTTTAGAATTGAAGCATGCCGGTAGCATATTCTGTGGTTGGTAAAAAGTAACTTTTGTACCAGCATAGTTTATCGGTTGAATACAATGCCGGCTTGCCTTTCAAAATGGGGGATATTTTAGGCCGGCATGGACATAGTATGAATACCATGCCGGTAATTATGCTGCCGGCATGGTATTCATACTACGTTTATGCCGGCACCGAGCTATTTCAGCTGCAACAATGGTGGATTCAAAGAAAAAAATCAAAATTTCAACACATTGGCACCTTTACCTGAGTATTGGGAGTGCTTGTATGTCGAACAAATTTACTCTCTTGGGTTGGTTCTTCACGAAACACTTCATGCTCATAAAAATCATGATCCAAAGGTGTTGGTTCCACAAATACTTGCAATTGTGAGTTGTTATCTTTGGCAGAAGATTGAAGATATGCTTCTTGTCGTAGTTGAGCTAAAGATTCAGCAGCAATTCTCTCTTCACAATCAATCCTCCATTTTCACCAAAAAAAGTTCCCTCTCAATTTTCCCCCCTCCTTTTACTCTCACTCACCCAAATACAAATAAAAATACATACTAATCATTTATCAACAATCTTATGAATTTACTAATTATAATTAAGTACTAAGCATTATTAGTGATGGATAGATTAGGTATTAGGTAAAATACTTAAACAAGGGGTGACCATGATTTGATATTTAAATTCAGTTTTTGTCTTTTTTCTCTATCCCCCAATTAGATCAAGTATCCCAATCGCACGTTCCTAAAATGTGATTCATATGGAAGGAAAGATGGGTTTTCCATTTTACTTCTAAGTGTCGGTTTGTGTCTCATGATGGCAGACCTCAAATAAAATGAGAGGACCTCAAATTAGGTAGTTTTTCTAAATATCACACGACATTTTAAATTTCTCCTTGGCAAAATTTTAAAATCTCCAGTACGGGATAGCATCTGCCCATTTTGGATAATGCCCAAAATTGCTACTTTAAAATGCTTCTAGGATTGCTTATGCATTTTACCATTGTTATTCTCCAACAGCCATCTAATCGAGCTGCTTACAAATTGCAGAGGCTTCATTAAATATTAGACTCCGCAACTGTTTATATATATATCGTCCAAGAAAGTTGTCAAAACAACTTGCGTACATCAAAGTCACTGTTGAGACCGTTTCCGGATCATTTTAAAATAGTTGAACCCGACTCACATGACCCCTGCATTCTTTTTTTACATAATTAAATACGTTATCTACCTACTGTCATTCCTTTTTTCTTTGGCCCTTTTCTTTTTGGTTACATAATCACCTCACAATGTCAAGGTTCCACCAGATGACCAACAACAACTCAACAAACCATCTCATTTTATAATTTGAAATTTGACTCAAGATTCTCCCAAGTCCAATTGATGCATTCTCCGGAAAATATTGCCAGGCCAGTTCAAAAATAAAATATACCCAACGAATTAGACAAACAAAACAAGAAAAGGAGAAGAATGATTGGTTAGAGTGTTAGTTAATTCCAAAAGAAAGAAGGCGTTAGGTCCCCTGATATTAAGGAAATGGTTTTATCTTATAGATTAAGCAAAAAAAAAAAAAAAACCTTTATTATTGCATTCCCGCTTAATTGCTCATTACTCTAGCTCTAAGTATACTACCATAATAACAATCACGGTAATCATGTCTTAAATAACTAATCATGAGACTATGTTTAATGCCTTGTAGGATCTTCTTCTTATCATAGCAAAATGTAAGCATTCTGGCTAGGAAATTCGCCATCTATACCGGTATGATTCGCGAATTTGTCCGTATCTATCGAATCTGTACGTATGTAATCCCCAAAACAAAATTATACGCATATTTACAAATCACCAAATCATACGGTGCGTATAATGCTTGCTTTAAAGCTCACCATATCTTATTCTAAATGCAGGGTGGCACGCTGGCAAGGAACTTGGTCTGGACTCTGGAGGCTGGACAAGAAAAACAATAATAACGACAGACAGATAATGCAGATAGAGACTCTTAAAGAGTGTAGCGAGAAAATAGGACTAGGCGGCTTTTTCTTTCCTAGCTCCCTTCAACACCCCCTTTTCTTTTGAAAAAGTAGAAAGCATCTTTGGCTGCCTTCTTTAATTTCTTCTCTCGTCTCGTCTCGTCTCTTCACTTTTTCATTCATTGTCTCCTTCTTCTCTCAATTAAAACACTCTTCTTGTCCCATTTTTAATTATTAAGTAGGTGTCTGTGTGCATTCAAGCATTCTCCAATCTCTCATCCTCTCTGCAAATTTTGCTCCCATTTTTTAATGATCTGTAAGTTATTTTCTTTCCTTTTTTAGTTCATCTTCTTCTCATCTTACTTTTTTTTCTTTTTTTTTTTTAATTCTCTTCCTAATTTTTGTACTTTTTTTAACTGTTAGTTAGGGTTAGCTACAATGAGCTTTTTTTTTTTTTTTCCAACTTTAGTTCTGTTAGTGGTATTCTTCATCTAATGTAGTTTTATTTGTTAGCAATTTGGTGTGGTCAACTGTAACATTTTTGATTTTGATTTTTTTTTTTTTTTGTTAATTGAAGCTGAAACATAGAGTTAAAACTTAATCTGAATGTTCTCAAAAGTTTGAGAAAATTCTGTCATACTAGTATTTATCCTACTGCATTTTGGATTTTTCATCAATTTATTTTTTTGTTCTTTAATTTTGTTTTGATTTACTGTTTTCCATTGTTCTGTAAAGATAGTGATTAGTTGTGATCATCAGAAAAAAAATAAATGATTTTTTCTTTCGCTAGGCTGACCTAAACTCAGCATAATAGATTTGATTTGATTACCTCTAGACATGTTAAGGCTTAAAAGAGAAAACCATCTATGGAAAAATGCATGATCTTGCCTCTCTTAAAATCCACTAAGAGAAAGGGTAATGGTCAATGTTCATTTTTTATGTTTCTTATTTTTTGCATGCTACATTCTTTAGTTTTTTCTTTTTATTAGAAATTGTATAGCTTTCTTGGGATGTTCTGAGTGAACGTTATTATGATTTGCTTGATGTTATGAGGTAGAACTGCTTAGTAACTGATGGATGTTTATTTTTGATCTAAGGGAAGTAAATTCCCCAGTTCGGTTCAATGACGAGAGTAGGTCGTGATTTTAGAGACACAATGCAGAAAGAGGCGGTTCCATCAGTTTCGGCTGATGTGAGCTTTGCTTCAAATAGGTTTCCCAACTATAAGATAGGAGCCGACAATAGTATTTTGGATCCCAAGGAAGAGCCCGAGGTGCCATCCATGAAGGATCTTCTTGCAAGGGAGACTGCGCAGCTTATTGAGCAGCAAAAGCGGCTATCTGTTCGTGACCTTGCTAGTAAATTCGAGAAGGGGTTGGCTGCAGCTGCAAAGTTGTCTGACGAGGTTCGTGCATGCTAAATTAAGTTGTTTTCTTCTGCTTGCAACCATGTATCAGGTCATTGTTTATTTCTTTTATTTTTGTCTTGCTGGTTACTTGAAACGACTTCAATCAATGTGGAATTTGAAGGCATCATTTCTTACATGCGGAACCTGTGTTTCTTTTTTTCATCTTCAGTCCCTAATGGTAAACCTTTCTTGAGTTTCAGGCTAAACTTCGAGAGATAATTTCACTGGAGAAACACGTACTTTTAAAGAAGCTTAGAGATGCACTTGAATCCCTGAGAGGCCGTGTGGCAGGTCGAAACAAGGATGATGTTGATGAAGCTATCTCTATGGTGAGTGTGTTGGTTATGTGAATTATTTTATTATGTTTCGAAGATCCTTTGCTAGTAACATGCCGTGTGACCCATCCCTCATCTTTTACATTTAACATATTATTGGAATTCATATTTGTGCTTGTTTGAAGTTTCGGTTACTTCCTGAAGGTAGAAGCTTTAGCTGTTCAATTGACTCAAGGAGAAGGAGAGCTACTCCAGGAGAAGGCAGAAGTGAAGAAGCTAGCAAGTTTTCTTAAGCAGGTATCCGTCTTTGAGTAATGCATAGTTGCATACTAATTATGTAGGAGACTCGGAAAACACTATCATTTTCTCTTAACTAAATTACTAGGTGTGTGCATATACTGGTTAGCCACTTACTTGTAAAGAAAAATCTCATTATGACTTATTACAATTTTTAAGTTTTGACTTGTAGTTGATGATTGACATCCCATTGAATGTAAAAAACACAACGATCTTTGCAAAATGAGGGTTCCAGAACATACAATTTAGGAGAAAAGGTTTATTTTCGCGTGAATGATAAAGTTTCACAACTCGCTAAACTAGCAAAGGAATTTGCGAAGAAAATTTCAACAACAGTTACTTTCTCAATTAAATCCAAAAAAGCTGATTTCTAATTAAGATGAACTTTTGGACAACTTTTTAGAGATCTAACTCATTTACTCGATCCAAAAAACCTCTTCTTTTACGATTTTGCTTGTTCAAAGACTCATACTACACCTTCAGTGGATTGCTTTACAGTTCATCACCCATATTATAGTCATGTGCTCTGCAATTGTTAATAAATCTTCATAAACCCCTCTAATTTGGTCGGGCTCATCCTTACACATTATTGTGGGCTCCTTATTGTTTGATTACCACTTACTCTTTTTGTGTTGTTGCTGTAAACATGTCACACTTTCATGTCATATATTATTTGGTAATTTCAAAATACCTCCATTATTGAGTTCTCGTTGTTGGTATCAAGTCGTCTTTACTTGTTTTTCGTTTTTGAGAAGTTATATTAGTTTCAGCTCTTGTCCAAGGTAGAACTGGGGATTCATATAACATCACTCTTTTGCGAGATGAGTTTGTCAGGATGACTGTATTCTTGATAACGAGATGCTATTTTTGTCTGATATTGGACCACTGGATATATATGTGGTGTTCTTTGACTGTTGATATTTGATACTCACGTACCTTGGAACTCAGCACAAATATCTGTCTGAGTATTGATCATAATTCATGTCTAAGTTACTGTGGGAGAAAACAAATGCCAAAGTAGATATACTTGAATCATTGGTGAAGTGTTAGCTTGCACTTCTTGTTAGAAATATACTTGGATCATTGCGTGAAGTGTTAACTTGCACTTCTTATTAGAAATCAATTGAGTTAGGCGAAGGAGGTGCTGTATCTTAATGGGAGGCACACAAAAGCTGAATCGAGAATGTTATAAGATTTGAAATGTAGGGCATTGGTTTAGATAATACAACTGTTCTGGTTTAATGACCTGGTCTTCAGTCATCTAGTACTCTGTTACTATATCCCAAATCATTTGAGAACAAATCGATTTTTAATAGAATAGTTTGTGAATAGTTTCTTTGTTCGATTTATGTTGCGTGCTTATCCTGTCGTACAGTTTACAGTAAAATGTTGTATGTGATAGTTTGTTACTGGCTTACTGCAATTCCCCGCAACTCATTTATTATTATTTTTTGTTTTATTCTTTGAGACTAGATTGACCTGTATTTAATTCTTTTCATTTACCGGGTGAAATGATAATTTCAGGCTTCAGAAGATGCTCAGAAACTTGTCGGTGAGGAAAGGGCTTTTGCTCGTGCTGAAATTGACAGTGCTAGAGCAGCAGTGCAGAGGGTTGAAGAGGCTCTCGAACAAGAAAGAATTTCCAAATCATTTGAGAGTCAGGTACGTGCCACGACTTAATTTCAATTTTCTTATACCAGAGTAAAGAATTTTTTTATTTCTTTGAACTATAATGCTTTCTTTTCTCTGTTCGCTTTCCTGATATATGATATATATTTTCAAGATAGAAGAAGCTGTTTTGGGTTTGGTGCACTACACTTTTCAATTCCAGTTTATTTGAAATGTTATACCTAATAGACCGCTCATGATGCCGTATATATATAAAGAAAAAGAAGAAATTGTTAGATGGTATGTTGTGGTTGACTGGTTCTTTTTGGTTTAAGTGTAAGCCTGTAATGGAAGCATGTTCTAGTCACCTTATTGAATTTTCACATTTTCCTACTTGGTATTAAGACTTCAGATACATAAGGGGTACTTATTATCCTTAAGAACTGCTTTTTCTTATGTTATGTATGTAGAGGAGGCAGCTTGGTAGATGGTATATTTTGAGAATGTTTACCTTTGGGCCTACGTTTCTTTCTACAACTCATCTGGGTGGTAAAATATATCGCTCATCCTACCCATGCTAAACTTATCTTGAAGCCTTGATACAACCTGTAATCAAAAAATCCTTCCTCTTGACAAAACAATTAGACCTGGCCAAGTTAAAAGCTGAATTTTACTGCACTACAGCCTAATGGTTTATCACATGTTCTACTTATATCATTTTTAGTTTTTTTTTTTGTTTTTGTTTTTTTCTGAGGTCATAATTTGAAATTTTAGGATACAGAAGGATTGAAGAAGGAGGTACAAGAAGCTAGAAGAATTAAAATGCTGCACCAACCAAGTAAGGTGGGTAGTAATTTTAGTATCATTTGATTTTTATTATACATATAAAATCGATAAGTTCTGGAATATGAATGCCTTTCATCATTTAATTGCATCGCTCTACTGAATCGGGAATAGAATTGTGTAATCATGAATCAATACCTTATTCTATTAGGCATTAACTGCATCAATAATTGTCTGAGAATCCTCTCTTGTCTTTTTCTGGATATCGATCTACACATCTTTGCCTTGAACTAGAACAGTTATTAGCATTATATCTTTTAGTACAACAGTGATATATGGATCGCAATATAGACGGTTGAGATTTGAGCATTGTGTATCAACTAATTATTATTTTTCAATTTTCCTAGCTATTATGTTATGGTTAAAAAACTTAAAGCTAAATTATTACTCAACATATTGGTTAGGTAATGGACATGGAGCATGAACTTCGAGCTCTGAGGATTCAACTTGCTGAGAAGTCTAAATATTCTATTCAACTACGAAAGGAGGTATGTTTTTTAATTGTATCTTATTAATATAATCTCATTTGTTTGTGCTAACAATAGAGTAGCTTTTCATGGATATTGTATGCTAGTAACCCAGTTATCATGATCTGCGGCCTCCCCGCTCATTGCCAATTGGTTTTGAGTTTGATGCCTGAACAAGATTCTTAGGAAGCACTTAACCTAATGAGAGATAATGAGATCGATCAATGGGAAGGAGGGAGGGGGTCATCATTTAATCGCAGAGAAACCTAGTAAAGGCTTTCCGGATAGCTATTGTAGTTTTTATCTGAAGAATGTCCTATTATTCTTCTCTATACAGGAATAAGCTAAGGACATAAGTATAATCCTGAAACACCTGTAGAAAGTTCTTTCCCGGCATCTACAAAAAGAAGACTCATAAGGAAACTCTTGTTTTATGTTTGATCTCACATAACAAGTTTTATCAACTGGCATGAACATTATGCCTTCTGCTTCTAGAAATTTTACAGATAATTAAGTTGAGGGCGGAACTCAAAACCAGTTGGCAGTTAGAGAAATGATGTATGATCATTACAAGCTGGATTTGCTACACTATCAAATTATTTAAGGAGTTTTCAGTTCTCAATAAAATCCCTCACATGGGATGCTAGTATGAGCCTACAAGTGAAGCTATTTTATTTGAAAGAAAAATGATGGCAACTGATTCCATGCGCTTGTTCTAGTGTTGATACTAAACTCTGTAGTTATCCATTTTTCTGTGTCATTTTAGTTTCAAGTACAAATCTTCACTGGTCATCTGCCGCTGAATAAAACCAAAATTTGTTGTTTATATTAGTTTTCGTTTTACCCTTTTCAGCTGGCAATAAGCAAGAGGCTCCAAGAAAACAAATCACGGCTTTATGATATTGATGGTACTGAAACCTTAGGTTCATGTCTTAAGATCACTCCTTGCTCAGATAATTCACCAGATTTTTCGAGAAGTTCAGTTCAGTGGTATCGTGTCTCTCCGGAAGCTGGTAGAAAGGAAGCTATTTCAGGTCTCTCTCTCTCTCTCTCTCTTACTCTCTCTCTCTCTCTCTAGTTATGAAAGTTTAGCTGTCCTAGTCCACGATAATCATAAGATGTAAATCTCACAATCTGATATGTAGTCCCATGCAGTTGATCAGATAATGTAAATGTACAGTGTACAAATCGTACTCAACTGTTGGACCAAAAGCCGTAGGTGTATATCTCTCACTCATTTTTCTCTTCTGACTTGTGATTATCAAAAAGGAGCGACAAAATTAGTGTATGCTCTGGAGCCGTTTGATGTTGGAATGACCTTGCTAGCAGAAATTGTTTCAGATCAGCAAAATATCACTCTGACAACTACTGGTCCAATCGATCCAGGTTCTTCAGCATCCTTTATCTCTTACTTTACGAATATTAAATTAAATTTTTCTTCCAACCATATAATGAATTAATAAACTTCTATTGTAACCGGGTTTTTCTTGGATGGTTAACTAAAGATTGGATTCATTTTTTATGGCAGCTCCTGGATTGGGAAACTATGTGGAGGGTCTAGTAAGAAAATCTGACACAGAGTTCACTGTATGTCATTGTGTTTACTTGACTTTTTTTTTGTTTTGTATCAAATATGCCCGCCAGTAAACAAAGATCCCTTCGGTTTTCTTCTTCTGTGTGGACCGTAATGCTGCTTTATCAAATTTGCTGACCTGCATTGTTGCTTAGTTATCTCTGTGTTCGTTCGGTTTTCAGGTAGTTGTTACTCAGATGAATGGTCGCGAGCACCCATCTCATAGTATTCATAAGTTACATGTGGGAAAAATGAGGATAAAACTATGTAAAGGGAGATTCACAAAGGCCAAAGAATCTTATTCCTCTTCAATGCAGGTAACTTGACGTAAAAAAATGAATATTGTGAGAATGAAGAAGTCAGCATCGCATCACTCTAATATATTTACTTGTGAAGGAACTGCTGGTGTTTGTTTTTTCCCAAAATAATTTGGATTTTTGTATAGGCTTATAATTTCAAGAAACTCCGATTCGCAGTTCATCGTTTTCCCTTCCCCTCTTTTTTTTGTTGTAAAAGTAGTTAGACTACATCCTAATATTTGCTTTTGTTTTGCTCAGATGTGTGTTTCTGACCCTATTTCTCTTTGTCGTTGTAGCTTTGTGGAGTCAGAGGGGGTGGGAATGCTGCGGCACAGGCCCTGTTTTGGCAAGTAAAGAAAGGGCTATCCTACGTGTTAGCATTCGAATCAGAACGAGAAAGAAATGCAGCTATTATGCTTGCCCGTAGATTCGCATTTAACTGCAATGTAAGCATGTATTACGACCCCTAAAATCCTGCATTTCTAAAAAAGGATCGTAAAGACCCCTAGATCCTTTTTTAGCATGTATTCCTTGTGCCATAACCTTAGAAAATTTGTTCTGCTAAAATCCCGAACAATCAATTAAATCCACATATAAGACCCCTACAGGTGTGCTACTAAATTTGCACTTAAGACTAACGTGACCAGGGTAGGTAGTTAGCCAAGCCAATTCTCATGTTGTGGACCTTCACTTACTTTTGTTATCCAACTGGGTCACGACTTGCATTGACATTATCGCAGTCCTGGGATTGCACAAAATATACATTGATAGAAAAAATTAAGACAAACAGAGATATTCATAGAAGAAATTTATTGAAGGCTAATTTATACATGTTTATTCTTCTTAAGAACAATTTCTGAAATTTCACAACATATCACATGCTAGATCATGCTTGGTGGACCCGGAGACCGCGCTCCTCAAGGAGGAACCTGATGGAGTAGATTCTTAGTTGGTCCTCTTAAATTGTAAGTATTTATGATGAGGTTTTCTTTTTAAGATGTGTGTTTATATGATTGTAACAGAGTATAGAGAGAAAATGAGAGCAATGAATATGGAATTGTACTACATACGTTGGAGATTTAGGTTTTCACCCTTCTGGTTGCATCCCAGAATCAAGGCATGTGATTTTTGATTTGCCTTTTCCCTTTCTGATTTCTTTGGTTGTAGCATTATCATTTGTGTGTTAAGATTACCTGGCGTAGCTTGTGTTCTAACTGTTTTTTGTACTCCTGATTTAATTGTAATATCCATATATTAGTTTTCTTGACTATTCTTGGCTGACCATATCATTTCTTATAAGAAATAGGAACTTGAAAGGGAGTTACATGGGAGCATTTGACGTAGCCATTTCATGTTTGCATTGGCTGACATCCTGTCCATAATCTGTTATATAAGTAGCTAGGACTAGGAGGGCTTGGGGCTAGGTAAGAGAGCATCCAGTCATGGGATTACTATGGTAAATATACCATACTGGGGGGGCAGCAGTGGATATGGCATAAAGCTAACTCGAATTGTAAATATACCATTCGCTATTCTCAAATCTGAAACACGGCGCGGTGTTTAATCATCCACTAAATGTTAGGCCACCGATTAAATCACTAGTCAAATTTAGACTCGGTATAATTGCGCCTAAATGTTAGGCTCAGTTTAAAACTGCGCCTAAATGTTAGGCATAGTTTTAAAAAAACGTTCAAGTAATAGCATTCCAATTTCCCACTACCGACAAATACCAAATTGCTATAACTAAAAGCTAAATATGCCATTTTAGTAGGGCTGAGCAGAAAAACCGTAACCGCGGATTTCATCCGTATCCGTCCGCAAAATTGCGGGTGAAAACCAATCCGCAAGAGTTATGGACCGTACACGGGTGCATTCTCAAATCCGCACGCGGTGCGGTTACGGTTGCAGTTGGGATTTGATAACCGAGGATTACCCGCACCGTAGGACATATAGGGAATTTAGTAAATGTATTAAGGATAATATGGGAAGTTGGAGTTTTATATATAAACATCTTTATCTTTCGGTGAAACCTAATATCATCAGTTTTTTTTCGAGAGGAAGAGACCTTCGATTCTTCTTCTTCTCTGAGTAAATTAGTTGTTCTCTCATTCATCTTCTTCTCATCACAGTAAATATCCTTATGATCTAAAGTCTCTCTTGCTACCAAATTAGTTGTTCTATCATTCTTCTTCTCTGAGCAGCATCAACATCAGTAACTGTAAGTAGTTCTCTCATTTTCATTTCTTTTGACTTTCAATGATTATTATATGTTCTAATGATGTTGATTTCGTTTTAATTGGTTTGGAATTTTCTTAGATGTCAAAATAATTTTGAGTATGTTTGATTTAGGGTTTTCTTAAATTAGTTTTTTCTTCCAGTTTAGAGATTTTGGGTGATTTGGTCGGTAAAGACCATCATCTCTGGTTGAAGTTTGTATTATCAGTGCTGAAAATTAAACCAGTATGTTTGATTATTAAACCAGTTGTGGGTGTGGATTGTCTAATTCATGTATGTTATTTATGAAACAAGGCAGATCCACGGATTGGAGAGAAGAATCTTCAGGAGAACAATATTTAAAATCCTTGGGTAGGTGGTGAAGCTTGTATTATCAGTGCTACAATTGTTTGGGTATGATGTTGCTATCTCTGCATTCTGTAACATATCTTCTTATTTGCATTTTGTAGCCATTCATCTGGTTGCATCTAATCATTTTGTAATCTGTAATTGTAGCTTGTCTCTGTACATCTCAGTTTATTTGTTCCATGTGTTTCATTTGTTATATTCATTTAGCTGCACCCTGTGTTTCATACTCACTGTTTCCATGTAATATACATGTTAAGCATTCTCGCATAATAGTTAAATTCCTTTCAGTTTATCTGTTCATCTTGCATCTCTTTTTGTCCTCATATATTGCAGTTTTTGGTTCTCAGTTACTCCATCTTTGAGTTGATTTTAACTCTTTTAGTTTATAGATCATTGCATCATTGATTCTGTCAATCTTATTTTTCAATATCTACTGTCAATGGGTATGAACATGAGAATCTGAGAGCACTGTCTATTTACCTTGAGCTACTATTTCATGAGCTTACTTGCTTGACCACACTTCTCTATCAAAGACTACAATATTTCTCTATATACAGATCAATTGACTTAATCTCTTAGAATGTGTTTTCCTTGTTGTGTTCATTTACCTAATGTGTTAAATTTGTTAGCAGATGGCTTCAAGTACTGAGGGACCTTCTATTCCTGTTGACGATCCTGATGAGAGCATGGCTACAGTTAACCCGGCAACCGTCGAGAGCATATCTACAGCTACACCATCATCTCTGGTTGAAGTTTCAAAGCCTCCGAAAGCTTCTGGTAAGAAGCAATCAGACTGCTGGCAACATTTTGATAAGCGTCTTGATCTTAAGCCACCTAAAGTTCAGTGCAAGCATTGTAAAAGGAAGTTTTCATGGGGTAAAGACGATATAGGGGGTTCTAACTCTCATGGAACAACAAACATGAACAACCATATAAAGCAAAGAAGGTGTCTAACTACACTCCACCTGGACAACAGCAGTTAGCCTTTCAAGTAAGTGATAATGGTGAGACTCGT
Source organism: Papaver somniferum (assembly GCF_003573695.1). Classification (NCBI taxonomy): domain Eukaryota; kingdom Viridiplantae; phylum Streptophyta; class Magnoliopsida; order Ranunculales; family Papaveraceae; genus Papaver; species Papaver somniferum. The sequence goes on from NC_039368.1 coordinate 31,931,710, forward strand.
TCCGTTGTGAATCACTCGTTTGACCAAGATGCATGCAGAGCAGCCCTCACCAGAATGATCATCAAAGATGAATTACCTTTTATGTTTGTGCAGCGTGAAGGCTTCTTAGAATTTTGTCATCAACTAGAACCTAGGTTTGATGTTCCTTCTCGTTTTACTGAAGCTAAAGACTGCATGAAGATGTATTTAAGTGAGTACCACAAATTGAAAGCTGAATTTAAAAAGTATGGTAGAAGGTTATGTCTCACCACTGATACGTGGACTTCAGTTACAAACATGAGCTACATGGTGTTGACAGGTCATTATATTGATGAGAAATGGGTGTTAAAGAAGAAGATATTGAATTTCTGTCCAGTTACGGATCATACTGGTATGGAATTAGGTAAAACAGTTGCAGCTTGTCTTTTACAGTGGGGGATTGAAAGGGTATTCACTTTGACGGTTGATAATATTAGTTCTAACAATGAAGCAGTTGCTTATTTGTCCAAGAGAGTTGTGGGTTGGAAGGCTGCAATTTTGGGAGGAGAGCACATGCATCTTAGTTGCGCAGCACATATCCTTGCCTTAGTGGTTAAAGACGGTATGGGTTTGTATAATGAATCTATTTCTAGGATACGCGAGGCCGTTAAATTCGTTAGAGGATCAGCAGAAAGATTGAAGAAGTTTAAGGAATGCGCTGAACAACGGAAGATTAACATCACCAAATTTCTTAGCTTGGATTGCGAGACTAGATGGAATTCTACTTACCATATGTTGAATGTAGCTGAAAAATATGAGGAGGCCTTCTACCAATTTGAAGAATTAGGGTATGCGGATAAATTTCTTAATCCCCCTCGACCACCAACAAGAGGTAAAACAAACGTACCAGCAGTTCCTAAGGTATGGCCCGTTGCTTCTGATTGGGAAACAGCTCGTGCATTTGTTAGATTGCTAAAAACTCTCTATGATGCTACATTGAAATTTTCTGGATCAACTTATGTCACGTCTAATTTATTCCTCGACGAAGTAATTTGTATTAATGACGTATTGCAAGAATGGGTTAAGAATGGTAATGTGTTATTGTATGACATGGCTGACTGGATGGTTCTTAAATATGAAAAGTATTGGGCAGTGGATAAAATCAACAAAATGTTATACATTGTTGTGTTGCTTGACCCACGACGCAAGGAAGCCTATCTTAGATTTGCTTTGACAGAGTTACTGAAAGAGAATCATGTTACAGTTGACCACGAGGTCCATGAGATGATGACTGCAGTGAAACTTATTTTAACAAATATGTTTGAGGAGTATGCACTGTTATATAAAGGGGATGATACGGATTCAAGACCAACAGCTTCAGTACAGACTTCTCGTTCACTAGAACCTCATAATCCGATCAACAGATTTGTTGAGTCTGAAAAACATCAAGAAACAGTGGAGGGAAAAACAGAGCTGGATATGTATTTCTCAGAGAAAAGAGAGGATTTTAATCAACAATTCGATATTCTGAATTGGTGGAAGGTTAACTCTTCCAAGTATAAGATCTTGTCCATGATAGCTCGAGACGTGCTTGCTATGCAAGTATCAACAGTAGCTTCAGAATCAGCTTTCTCCACGAGTGGTCGTGTTCTTAATGAGTTTCGAAGTTCCATGCTGCCAAAAACAGTCCAAGCACTGATCTGTGTTCAAAATTGTCTTCTAGATAAACCAATCAATTTCGAGGAGCTGATAGAAGCGGTTGAAAAAATTGACTTAGGTAAATCTCAAACCTTGCTTCCTTTGTTTTTGCATCTTTCTCTTTGTGATCGGCCTTGCACTAATTAAGTTGATTTCTCAAACCTTGCTATATTTTGATGTGATGCTACAACTTTGGGGCCTATGGGGCATAACTTTTTGTGTGCAAATGTGACCTGATCAGTTCATTATATGGTCTATGGGCATAACTTTCTATTAGTCTCCTTGGAATTTGATTAGTCATAATCAATCTTAAAACTTTGGCTTGTTGTTCCTCAATGTCGATTGGGTCTGCGGTATAGTTGTGATCAGCCCTTTTAAATGGTCTTTACTAACCAATGCTGATTGGTTTTTGTTTCTTCTTGTTTATTGCTGTCGTATATCTGCCTTATAGTGTTTACTGATTATCTATAACTCCTCATTTTACAGATGCGGCAGAAATCTTGCAGGAAATTCCAGACATATCTATCACGGATTAAATAAACTAGTACTCGAATCCAAGGTCTCTTTTTCAGTTTTTGGCGTCAGAGATTCATATGGATTTGCACCAGACTTGTTGCATTTGAATTAGTACTCTTTTGTGTTAACTGTCTTATGTCCTTTGTTGCTTTTGAATTACTGAATTAGTACTCTTTTGCTTTTGAATTACTGAATTAGTACTCTTTCTGTACTTAGTTGTTTTTTTTGATGTCTTGTGATCAAATCCGCGGTTAATCCGCAACCGGCCCGCAAAATCCGCTGATCCGCAGAGGGCAAATCCGCGGGTGATTGGGCCGGTCACGGTTTGAATTCCCAAATCCGCAACTTTGACGGTTTGGTTGCGGGTGACCCCTAATCCGCAACCGTCCGTCCGTTGCTCACCCCTACATTTTAGTGCAGGTTTTACACAACGGCCCCTGTAGATGCTCTAGCAGGTGGAACTGGCAAGAGGTGTTTGGGCCAATGCAGTTACTGCCTAACTGGGTAGCACTGACGCGGGTAGACGCAGACACATTATGAAATTAATGATATTTCCCACTAATATTTATATATTATGAATATAATTTCTCAACAATGCTAATAAAATGTTGATAAATGAAAAGTTTGCGTAAGAATAGAAAACTACGATAAGTTAATTGTCTTGCGATTGGTACGTTCTATCAATTTAATTTAGCGAAATATTAATTTATCGATAAGTTAATAAGTTATGTATACCGAAACATACCAAATTTAGATTTTATTTTACGACACTCCTTATAGATTACAATTGCACTTCGGGAGATTTTTTTCTTGTAAGCGTTATAATTTAAGGCACGTCTCCTAGGTTATAATTTTCTTTAAGTCTCATACTTGTGAGTACTTCAAATTATTCTGGTGGGAGTCATCAGTCCACCTCTTCAGATCGATAATGATTATCCTAGCTTGGAATTGTCAAGGATCAACCAACCAATATCCATACAATATTTACGGGGATTGGTTTCCCTCCACATGCCCAACTTCATATTCATCTCCGAAACCTTAGCAAATGATCACCATATGAGATGCCTGAAACAATCTCTTCAGTTCCATGACCACTTTTTAGTCCCAAAAAGTGGTATTTGTCTAATGTGGGAGAATAACCTCAATATCCAAATATTACTTCAATCACAAAATTACAATCATGTAATGGTTACTCCTCCATCCCCTGAGCAACCCTGGCTCTGCACAAGCATGTATGACCCACCTCACCCGGATATAAGGAAAAACTTCTGGTATGAATTTCCGTCAATCTTCCACAACATCAACCCAACTATGCCTTGGGTGTTACTAGGATATTTTAATAACATCCTAGATCAATTAGAGAAAAAAGGAAGAAGACATGTAACCTATGCACAATCTCAACCTTTTCTCACAATGATGGACCAGATGAGTTTTATGGATTTAGGATTTTGAGGTGACCCCTACACTTGGACAAATAACCAACTGGGGTATTCAAGAAAGACTGGATAGAGCCTTGGTAACCCAACATTGGCGCATCTCAAATCCACATGGAGCACTTACTCATTTACCGCGGATAATATCTGACCACTCTCCGATCCTAATACAAGGAAAATCTATAGATTGGCATGAAACAAAAAATTACAAATTTGAACATCTCTGGCTCACCCACCCGGTGGTTGAATCTGCTTGGATACAACAACAAAATATGGAACCTATCCTAGATCTTCAATCGAAGCTCATAACAACCAGTCAGACTCTCACATAATGAAAATAAAGAAACTTTTTGTCATCTTCCAATTATGACAGAAAATCGACATCTAAGATAAAACTAGCTCAACATCGATGTGCTACCCAATCTAGAAATGAACTGGAGTTCTTGATGTCGCAGGAAAATAAACTAAGAAGTAAACAAAATGACCTGCTATAATATCACGCAAAATATTGGCAACGAAGATCCAGAATTCAATGGCTACAATCGGGAGACCTCAACACAGCCTTCTTCCATACCAAAGCAACCATTCATCGGTCCTGTAACAATATATAACAACTCTAAGACTCGCAAAACAATTAGGTCACAAATAAGGATGATGTGGTTCAACTCATTCTTGACTATTACTCTGAACAATACACGGCTCCACCGACGGTGATAGATACTAGGAATCATTTACATTGTCATCATGAAAATCTTAACTTGGAATGTTTGTGGTTTTGGTAACAAAGATACTAGGAATCATTTACATATGCTATTTAGATCCCAGAACCCTGATATCATCTTCTTATCAGAGACAAAAAATAAACTTAAAAGAATGCAGTATCTAGTTTCTGGTTTCAAGTTTCTCAATGTGATATTTCTAGATTCCATTGTTCTATCTGGTGACCCCTGTCTCATGTGGGAAAATGGGATTGATCTGCAAGTTGTTAATGTACAGTTAAATATTATAAACTGTATAGTAAAATTTGACTCTAGAAATAGTCCAACTCTTTTATCTTGCATGTATGATACACTAAATAATAGAAACAAAGATAATCAATGGAACTACCTTAGACATATCAGATTGACTCACAGACATCCTTGGATAGTTCTAGGTGATTTGAATTTTGTTTTAAACAGTCATGAAAGGAAGGTGGAAATCCCCCTATCCAAAATGATATAGATGAGATGAACCACATGATTAGCTCTCAAGGTTTTTTTTAGTATGTCTTATGTTGGAAATCCTTTTACTTGGACTAATAGAAGGAGCTGTGAGGAATTAATACTTGAACGACTAGATAGAGCCTTAATTTGCTTTGAGTGAAACCAAAACTTCTCTAATATTGATCTCTGCCGCTTAACTTGTATTGGTAGTGATCATTGTCCAATTATTTTAGAGACTTCTAAGCTTGGAAACACAACCGGGAAACCATTTAATATGAAGAGCTTTGTTCAAAGATAGTAGTTGCGCTGAGCTAATAAAAAAAAGTTGGAGTTGTAATACCAATGGTTCTGATGCTTTTAGGTTTTCTAGAGGTATGTTAGATACCAAACATACTTTAAGACATTGGAACTACCATCACTTTGGCAATAATAATGCTCAAATAGCCAATTTGGAAGCTCAACTGACTAGTATGTCAAATAATCATAACAAACAAAATAATTCCAGGAAAGAAGACTTATCTAAACCGATGAAGTTTTGGTATGATGTGGAATAAGATTTCTGGAAACAAAGAGGTAAAGAGGAAGCTGAAAACGCGGGGATATAACAACCACACCCAATATTTCGTTAGGCAATATGTATGGACTAAACTCCAATATAATTATGAGAGCACCAACTTAAAAGTGAGACTCAATCAAGAAATATATCAAAGAGCTTTATCTCTTTCTTAATACAATCAGCAAATCGAACAGATACAAATCCGTGAGCATGATTGAAGTAAGAATAACTTGGACGGTACCAAAGACCAATGTCCAAGTGTCAATCAAGTTCTATCAAACAAACAAGGTCGAATTTATCAACTGTGATTGAACTACGCACAATCTGTGATATTTCAATTATATAAACAAATATAATGCGGAAAAGAAATAACACAGACACCAAAAATTTTGTTAACGAGGAAATCGCAAATGCAGAAAAACCCCGAGACCTAGTCCAGATTTGAACACCACACTGTATTAAGCCGCTACATACTCTAGCCTACTACAAGTTAACTTCGGACAGGAATATAGTTGAGCCCTAACGAAGTCTCACACTGATTAAGGTACAATAGTGTTCCTTACGCCTCTTAAATCCCAGCAGGACTCTGCGCACGTGATTTCCTTAGCTAATCTCACCCGTAACTAAGAGTTGCTACGACCCAAAATCGAAGACTTGTAAACAAATCTGTCTCCCGCAGATAAGTCTATTCTGATTTTGTTTCCGCCTTAAGATAAATCAAGGTGAATATGAAACTCAACTAATAATCCAGTCTTATACTCCGTAAGAGCAGTCTAGAAATATTAGTCAACTCACAATAACCTAACTGATTAACATAAGAAGTTATTGCGGAATCACAAGAGTCTGAGACGAAGAACTGTTGTGATTAATTTTTATATCTTACCCATCGGAGATGAATCTCGAGTAAATCTTAGAGAACATAAAACTACATACGATAAAACAAGTAAGATCAGAATATGAAACTACAAAGAAAATAGTTGGATCTGGATTCACGAATCCCAAATGAAGTCTTCAAGTCGTTAACCTAATAATGGTTTTGGTAAACCTAGGTTAAAGAAGAATCTACTCTAGTTTGCAACTAGGACACACAGAAGTGTCGGGATTAGATTTCTGAGATGCTAGAGTTCCCTTATATAATCTTTCAAGTCAGGATTATTTACAATTAAACCTAAGATAGCTTAGTAACAAAGCATTCAATATTCACCGTTAGATGAACTCCTGATTTAAGATTCAAGCTAAGTCTGCTTAGAAATTAAGCAATCAATCTCCACTGTTAGATGATATTAGCTTGATACACACAAATGAAATATACCTATATTTATATATGGATGAACCATACCCAAACGTGCATACTTTGTTGGCTCAATAATAGTTAACCGAAGTTAGCCATATTCATCTAACACTTCTAGATCAAATATGATCAATCAATCATGATAGATAATCAAATGAATCTAAATGTGTTTTCAAGAGAGTTGTTCAAATGTTCATCATCTCATAGAAAGTATATGAACCATTTGAAACAAAATCGGTTTGGTTTGTAACTGTACAAAGTACTTATACAAGAACCAATTCATGAACATAATCCACGGTTTGTAAAAATAGTTCACATACCTTAATAAATTAAAATTCCAGGGATTTTAGTTCGCAAACGAACCTGAGTTCATGAGTATGAAAATCCATACTTTCCGATTTTATAACTTGAGCACTATGTTCGCAAACTGAGTACGCGAACAAGAGTTTCGCACATTGGCTTTGTCCAGCTGTTCGCAAACAAGGAACGTGAACAACAGTTCCGGACATGGCCTTGTCTATCCCGTCCGCAAACAAGGTACGCGAACAACAGCTCCGGACCTTTACAGGTAAACCAGTTCGCAAACAAGTTCCGGTATGAACTAAACTTACACGGTTAGTATATAAGGTATACACTCTGCATTATATCCAGACATAGTAGTCATTCTAAAACTCTCATTTAATCATTGAAACATCCTTGGAAGACAACAATGGTAATCTTACACATACCACTAGCTTCAAGTAATTTTCAAGTGATTAGTCAATCAATACGAAACTTCCCAAGTTGACATCAAATGATTGTCTCACGCAAATCATATAAGATTTTCAAGGTAATTTTCACACGATCATATTTGACTTAATATTTAGTTTCCAACAAATAAATTGTCTCCAACTAAACTCGCCAAGAATACGATGAACTTAGCTAAAGCTAAAAGCTTCCAACACGTATTTCGAGAAATAGATAAACGAGATAAACTCGGCTTGAAATATCAAATGTGTATAATGTAAAAGTATATATAGCTATACGACTAAGTCTCATTATAAGATAGAATAGAATAGCTTCTGAGTGATAGATAAGTTTTAGTTTCCATATACCTTTTGTTGATGAAGTTACTCCAAGCTTTGTAGTAGATCTTCTTCTTAAATTGGTAAACGTCGTGAAGTCTATAGATCAACTACACACTTCTACCCTAATCCGATACATAGCTGTAAGTAGACTAGAAATCAAGTATATCGTTTTGATCAACTGAACTTGACAAACAAGCTTGAGATAGCAATGCTTGCGAGTTCGACCGAGCAGTGCTCTAACAATCTTCCCCTTTGTTAATTCTAGTGACAAAACTATCAATACATATGAATTACAAAATAAATAAACTTTTTAGCTTCTCATCCATCATGCTTGATTTCCTTGGCTCTTCAACTTTCTTGAATTCTTCGTTACTTCAAGTTCTCCATCGATTCTGAATGTGTTCAACTCATCATCATTGTTGTTTAATATACGTAGCCATAATAATATAGAAACAAAAGTTCTCAAACATTTTTATACAATGTCATAGTATTATTATATAGAATCAAAGTCCAATTGCATCACAACTTTGAAATAATACTACGGTGATACATATCACTCCCCCTTAGTCAATACTTCCATCTTATAATAAAAACCACTCCCCCTTACATAATGATCTGTAGAACATATTGTTAGAGAGATTCTCGGTCGAACTCGCATGCGTTGATATCTCAAGCATATTTGTCAATATTAGTGATCAAAACTATAAGTATTGATTTCTAGTCTACTTATACATGTCCGAGACTAGGACATAGATTGTGTAGTTGATCCTTAGACTTCACGACATTCATCATTTGAAGACGAAGAACTACTAAGGAGAGCTTGTGGAACTTCATCAACAAAAATTATGTGGAGACTGAAACTCATCTATCACTTGGAAAATCTATTTATACTCTATCTCCTATATTGAGACATAAGTCGTGTTACGATATAGTTTTCTATTATACACATTTGAGATTTCGATCTGAGTTTAACTCGCTTACATATTTCTCGGAATATGTGTTGGCAAGATTTCGCTTAACTCAAGTCAAAAGATGATCATGTGAAAATTTCCGAGTAACATCTTACATGGTTTGTGTGATACAATCATTTGGTGTAGACTTGAAATGTTTCGTTATGATTATTTCAATAACTTGAAAATTTCTTCGATGCTAATAGTGTGTGAAAACGGCTATTGCCATCCTCTAAGAAAGTTTCAATGATTGAAATAAGAGTTTAGAATACTTAACCGTTATTGGATATGACATGTTTTGTACTCTTGCACATATGTAATCCATGTCGGGGAACCATAGTATGCGTACCCGTACGCGTACCTGTTGGCTTGAGAAATCCGAGAACCTAAATATGCGCACCCGTTCGCGTACTGGCGTAAGGTTCATGTCCGAATATTTCTGCTGGGATTGGAAGTACGCGTACCCGTTTGCGTACTGGCGAAACCAATCTTGGTCTGAGTATTTCAAGTATGCGTACCCGTTTGCATACTTGAAGGTTAAAATTCTAAAATCGGTTGTGTACATGAACTTAAACATTTATATAATAAAGAATGCAATCTTTGCAAACCGTGGCTATAATTTTCATGAATTGATTCGAGTGAATCAAACTGATTTTGCTTCAATTGTGTTCTTGTATACTTCTATGAGAATATAGCAATTGAACAACTCTTTAACTAGTTTCATTTGAGTCATTTGAACTAGTTATGGTTAAGATGAATAAGGTTTATATGAGAGTGTTCATATGGCTAACTTCGGTTAACTATTGTTGAAACAACATGGTGTACACGTTTAGGTATGGTTACATAAACCTAAATGAGGGTACATTTCATCTGTGTGTAACAAGCTAAGTTCGATATAATGGTTGAAAGATATTAGCTTGGTTGAATCAGGTTTTTCATCTAACGGTGAATATTGAATTCTTTGTTACCAAGGTAACTTAGATTGCAAACCCTGATTTGAAAACTATATAAAGGAGAACTCTAGCAACTGGGAAACCTAATCCCCACACTTCTGTGTTTTACTAGTTGCATAGCTAGAGTCGATTCTCCTTTATCCTTAGGTTTCTCACGAGACCATGTAGGTTAACGACTTGAAGACATCATTGGGATTGTGAAGCCATACCCAACTATTTTCACTGCAGTTTTGTGTTCTGATCTTTCCCAATTCTATCGTCTGAGTACTATATTCTCTAAGATTTGCTCGATATTTAATCTCCGATAGGCAAGATAAAAAGTAATCACAAACACCTTCGTCTCATCATTTGTGACACAATAACTAGTTTCGCTTCCATACGATTTAGATTATTGTGAGGTGATTGATAATACTAAGATGTTCTTCGGGAATATAAGACCGGTTTATCAATTGGTTCATGTTCACCTTTATTTATCAAAAGACGGAACAAAACTCATAGGTATTTCTGTGGGATACAGACTTATCTATTCCAATAGACTTTTCTGTGTAAGACAAATTTGTTTATCAAGTCTTGGACTTTGGTTCGTAGCAACTCTTGGTTATGGGTGAGATCAGCTAAGGGAATCAAGTGAGTAGTATCCTGCTGGGATCAGAGATGTAAGGAACGCAATTGTTCCTTGAATCAGTGTGAGATTGATTAGGGTTCAACTACAGTCCAGTATGAAGTTCATTGGTAGCAGGCTAGTGTCTTTAGCGGCTTAATACAGTATGGTGTTCAAAGCTGGACTAGGTCCCGGGGTTTTTCTGCATTTTCGGTTTTCCTCGTTAACAAAAATTATGGTGTCTGTGTTATTTCTTTTTCGTATTATATTTTGTTATGTAATTGAAATATCACAGGTTACGCGTTGAATCAATCAATTGGAAAATCCAACCTTTGGTTGTTGATTGAAATTGATTGATCCTTGAACTTTGGTACCATTCAAGTTACTACTCTTATATTCAATTGGGATCGCAAATTTCTATTTGCTGATTGCAGATTGAATTGAGAGATAGAGATATAAACTCTTTGATATACTTTTCTAAAGATTGAGTCTGACTGTCTAGTTGATTCTCTTTAAATTATATTGGAGTAAGTCCTCTCATATTGCCAAACGAATTTTTGGGTGTGGTTGTTGTACCCCCGCATTTTCACATATGTATGTAGTGTGAACTGCCAAATAATTCTCCCCCTTTTGTGAATATAAATTGGAAAAGGTTCGAAAACTATGGGATCATAATTGAAAAAGCGGGGGTCTAACAACGACACACAATATTTCGTTTAGGAAATCTGTATGAACTAACTCAAATATAATTCTAAGAGAATCAACTAGACAGTCAAACTAAATCAAGGAAAATATATCCAAGAGTTATATTTCAATTTCTCAAATCAATCTGCAATTGAACAGATAGAAATCTGTGAGACAGATTAATATGAGAAATAGCTTGGACGGTACCAAAAACCAATATCCAAGCATCAATCAATTTCAATCAACAACCAAAGGTTGGATTTACAACTACCCAAAACCTGTGATATTTCAATTATATAGAAAATATAATGCGGAAAAGAAATAACACAGACACCAGAAGTTTTGTTAACGAGAAAATCGCAAATGCAGAAAACCCTCGGGACCTAGTCCAGATTTGAACACCACAGTGTATTAAGCCTCTACAGACTCTAGCCTACCACAAGTTAACTTAGGACGAGAATGTAGTTAAGCCTTAACCAATATCATACTGACTAAGGTACAGTTGCGTTCCTTACGCCTCTGAATCCCATCAGGACTCTACGCACTTGATTCCCTTAGATGATCTCACCCACAACTAAGAGTTGCTATGAACCAAAGTGGAAGACTTGATAAACAAATCTATCTCACACAGAAAAGTCTATTGAATAGATAAATCTGTCTCCCACATAAATACTTACGAGGTTTTTGTTCCGTCTTTTGATAAATAAATGTGAACAAGAACCAATTGATATACCAGACTTATATTCCCGAATAACAGCCTAGAAATACCAATCACCTCACAATAACTTAACTATATGGTAGTAGAACAAGTTATTGTGGAATCACAAAGAATGAGACGAAGAGATCTGTGATTACTTTTTATATCTTACCTATCGGAGATAAATCTCGAGCAAATCTTAGAGAAGATAGTACTCAATACAATAGAACAAAGTAAGATCAGAACACGCAACTATATAGAAAATAGCTGGGTCGAGATTCAGAATCCCAATAAAATCTTTGTCGTTAACCTATAATGGTTTTAGGAAAAACCTAGGTTAAAGAATCGACTCTAGTCGCAACTAGTATCACAAATGAGGTGTGGGGATTAGGTTTCCCAGTTGCTAGAGTTCTCCCTTATATAGTCTTCAAATCAGGGTTTGCAATCAATGTTACCTTGGTAACAAAGAATTCAATATTCACCGTTAGATGAAACCTAATTTGATATTCAAGCTAATATATTTCCACCGTTAGATGGTCTTTAGATTGTTACACACAAATGAAATATACCTTCACTTAGATATGGGTAACCGTACCTAAACGTGTATATTGAGTTGACTCAATAACAGTTAACCGAAGTTAGCCATATGAACACTTTTCTCTTAACCTTGTTCATCTTAACACTTCCAGATCAATTGATAATCAAATGAATATAATTGTGTTACTCATAGAGTTGTTCAATTGTTTATATTCTCATAGAAGTATACAATACACAATTGAAGCAAAATCGGATTGCTTCAAAAGAATCAGTTCATGAACATTTTAGCCACGGTTTTCAAAGATTGCATTCCTTAATTTATAAATGTATTTGTTCATGAGTATGAAATCATACATAACCAATCTAAGAACTTGAACCACTTAAGTTTGCAAACGAGTACGCGAACTTAAGTTATTGACGTTGGTCACAAGCCGACAGTTTGCAAACGGGTACGCAAACTTTAGCTCCTGACCGAATTCAGTTGAAACCGTTTGCGAACGGGTACGCAAACTTGGTTCCCGGACTTAAACAGTTAAACCAGTTTGCGAATGGGTATGCAAACGTAAGTACCCTGACTTAAACAGTTGAATAAGTTTGCGAATGGGTATGCAAACTTCCGGTCCTGAATTCTGTCAAAACAGTTCGTACGCTAAGTACACAAACCGTAATGTATCCAGACATGGGTTTAGCTCTTAACTCCCATTTTAACCATTGAAACATTCTTAGAAGATGACAAAGCTGTCTCACACAAACTATTAGCTTATAAGCAATTTTCAAGTGATCGAATAATCAATACAAAACATTCTGAGCCTACATCAAATGACCGTCTCACACAAATCATGTAAGATATTACGAGGTGATTTTCACATGATCATCTTTTGACTTTCGTCAAGAATAATGATGAACGTGGTTAAAGCAAAAATCTTACCAACACATATTTCGAGAAAGATATAAGCGAGTTAAACTCAACTCGAAATGTCAAATGTGTATAATGTAAATTCTATATAGCTATATGACTTTTGTCTCAATAGGAGATAAAATAGAGTAGACTTCTGAGTGATAGATGAGTTCAAGTTTCCACATACCTTTTGTTGATGAAGTTCCACAAGCTCTCCTTAGTGGTTATTCGTCTTCAATCGATGGACGCCGTGAAGTCTAAAGCTCAACGACACATTCTATCCTAATCCGAGACATAGCTATAAGTAGACTAGAAATCAAGTTGACAACTAAACTTGACAAACAAGCTTGAGATAAAAACGCTTGCGAGTTCGACCGAGCAGTGCTCTAACAATAATGAATTCTCAAAAGATAATTCATGACTAAAAGAGAACATATCAACTTTGTTTCGATGATTTTACATAGTCGAAACTTAGTGTATTCATCAAGGAGTTTATTAAGATACAATTTAACTTCTATAAAATTCCACAATCGCTCTCCCCACAATAATATGGAAATTAAGCACAAGTTCATTTAAGAACTCTCCCTCATTTGATGTCATTCCCAAGAGAACAACATGAGCGACCTTACTTTTACGAGAAAAGAAGGATTTCTTTGGACATTAACAAATCACATGGATTTGTATCCAGCAAACTCGAATGAATTAACCACATGAATATATTATTGATTAATTTATTCGAAACACTCAACATAAGAAAAATTGCGGAGCCATACAGTACCTTCACATAAAAGTGGATCAGGGAAAGATCAATATTGCGGAATTTTCTCAAAAAGTCCATTCAATCGTTTATCAATATTCTCTATATAATAACAGAGTTTTTTAACGGTTCTCATTCACCGGAGCTCCTCATTCACCAGAACTCCACGTTAATTCTCGCTTCTGGTTGATTCTGGACCCACCCGTTTTTTTTTTTTTGGTAAAGTTATTAAATTTAAGCAAAATTCAAGGATAATATTTTTTATTCCAATAATAAAATAGCTAAATCTAAAATATTCTTCTAACCTAAAATAGCTAGATATTAAAAATCTCATGCCAAATATATATTAATGGAAAAATTAAAATATCTTGAATATATTTTTCAATCATGATAATCACAAAACCACTTTTTCATCATGATACTCAACAAATTAAATAACAAAATCCACGATTGCATCATGATAATCAACGAATTATACATCGATCCCACAACTGGTTATCACATAATAAATAAATAACGTCAAATGTCCAATGTCCATTTACAGTCTTAATAAAAAGAATTTTCCTAATTATAGCCCCAAACTATCAATTAAACTCCGAAACAAACAAGTCGAAAAAAACAAGAAAACTGATTAGCCCGGTCATAGGTACCAACCTTTTGATCCGACGATGAATCACTTTTGCGCGTATCCTGCACAACAGTTGGAATTTTTGTTAGTGTTTTAAAGATATGATTGAGAGCAAAGATTATGATCTAGATAGAAGAAGCTAATACAAAACCAGCATGAAAAACCAAAACAACCAATAATCATCCTGATTTCACTATTATTTTTCTTAACTTTATTTTTTCCATAATTAAAAATAAAATATGTTTCGAATAGAAAATTGTATAGATATTTTGTGCCAAAATAGCTGCAGACACTAATTGCGACAGTATGAGGATATCTAACTTCCATCAACATTGAGGTATTATTTCTAAGTTAAAGATTTTTTACTATTTCCAATTATGTTTCTTAACTCTGTTTTATCCATAAATTAAAATAGAATATGTTTAGAATAGAAAATGGTATAAATATTCTGTGCAAAAATAGTTGCAGACACTAATTGTGGCAATATGAGGATATCTAACTTCCATCAACATTGAGGTATTATTTCCTAAGAGCATCTCCAACAGTGGGTGCTACAAATCCTATGTGGAATTTTTATTTAGATCCTTATTTGTGGGGTTATATATATATATAACACAAAGAATAATGTTTTTCACATGAACCATCTCCAGTAGTGTGAGGTGTTAGTTATAGGATTTGTTTTTTTGAAAAAAGATAAAAGTGATATCCTTTTCCTATTGGTTTAGAAAAATTTATTTAAAAAGAATAATTATAAAAATAGTCAAAAAGATGACATGGAGGTCATTCCCAAGGTCTAAATAAGACTTACTCTAAGATCTTCATATTTATTTTGACACCCTTACTACTTTAAAGGACCTACTGTTGGAGATGGATTTAATCTATATGAGGGTCTAAAATCCTATGTGTCAAAAGAAAATAAAACTTTCACTCTCTGTTGGAGATGCTCTAAGTTAAAGATCTTTTACTATTTCCAGTTATGTTTCTTAACTCTGTTTTGTCCATAATTAAAATAGAATATGTTTAGAATAGAAAATTGTATAGATATTCTGTGCAAAAATAGTTGTAAACACTTATTGCGGCGATATAATAATATTGTGGTGTTATTTACTAAGTTAAAGATTTTTTTACTATTTCCAGATTTTATCTAAATGGAAAATTTAGCCTTGGATACTCCTTATATATAGCGTTGCAGCAAGGGTAGGATTGTTCGTAGTAATTTTTTTTTAAAAGGTTGGGGTTTATTATTTTTGGTTTTCGATTTTGATCTCATTATTAAATACTAATGGTGGTTTTTGGTTTGCAGGTGCTAACAGTGATTCTGGTTGGTTTGCAGGTGCTAATAGTGCTTCTGGGATTATAATAGTTGCGAATTAATTAGCACCCGTTGAGATCAAGAATATATTAGGTGATATACTTGATATCTTTAACTTGCACGGGTTTATTTAGCATATTTGTGTGCTTTTGCAGAGTTAAAAGTTATCGCAGCTCATGTTCTTTGTATTTCCAAAATTCCCTATTATCTTATTGAAGGTCATGAACGTTTTCCTTTCTTAGCTTTGTGTATTTATGGTCTCCACCGGAGATATATCCATAATTAAAATAGAATATGCTTAGAATATAAAATAGTATAAATATTTTGTGCAAAAATAGTTGTAAACACTAATCGCGTCAATATAAGGATATATAACTTTCATAATATTGTGGTGTTATTTCCTAAGTTAAAAATATTTTTACTATTTCCAGATTTTATCTAAATGGAAAATTTAGCCTTGGATACTCTTTATATAAAGTGTTGCAGCAAGGGTAGGATTGTTCGTGGTAATTTTTTTTAAAAGGTTGGGGTTTATTATTTTTGGTTTTTGATTTTGATCTCATTATTAAATACTAATGGTGGTTTCTGGTTTGCAGGTGCTAACAGTGCTTCTGGTTGGTTTGCAGGTGCTAATAGTGCTTCTGGGATTATAATAGTTGCGAATTAATTAGCACCCGTTGAGATCAAGAATATATTAGGTGATATACTTGATATCTTTAACTTGCACGGGTTTATTTAGCATATTTGTGTGCTTTTGCAGAGTTAAAAGTTATCGCAGCTCATGTTCTTTGTATTGCCAAAATTCCCTATTATCTTATTGAAGTTCATGCACATTTTCCTTTCTTAGCTTTGTGTATTTATGGTTTCCACCTGAGATATATCCATAATTAAAGTAGAATATGCTTAGATTATAAAATAGTATAAATATTTTGTGCAAAAATAGTTGTAAACACTAATTGCGTCAATATAAGGATATATAACTTTCATAATATTGTGGTGTTATTTCCTAAGTTAAAGATATTTTTACTATTTCCAGATTTTATCTAAATGGAAAATTTAGCCTTGGATACTCTTTATATAAAGTGTTGCAGCAAGGGTAGGATTGTTCGTAGTATTTTCTTTTTCACACGGTCGGGGTTTATCATTTTTGGTTTTGGTGGTTTTTGGTTTGCAGGTGCTAATAGTGCTTCTCAGGTGCTAACAATGCTTCTGGGATTATAATGGCTGCAAATTAATTAACACCCAGTGGGATCAAGAATATATTAGGTGATATATTTGATATCTTTATTTTGCACGGGTTTATCTAGCATATTTGTGTTTTATTTTTTTGGTTTTTCGGTTTTGATCTGATTATTAGTGGTGGTTTTTAGTTTGCAGGTGCTAACAGTGCTTCTGGGATTATAATGGCTGTGAATTAAACACCCGGTGAGGTCAAGAATATATTCGGTGATATATTCGATATGTTTAATTTGCACGAATTTATTTAGCATATCTGTGTTTTATTTGTGTGCTTTTGCAGCGTTAGAAGTTATCGCAGCTTCTGTTCTTTGTATTGCCAAATCCCCTATCCCTATTATCTTATCGAAGTTCATGCACGTTCCCCTATCCCTATTATCTTATCGAAGTTCATGCACGTTTTCCTTTCTTCGCTTTGTGTATTTTTAGTCTTCATCAGAGATATATGGAAATACCCTCATATATGAATCATTGGATTTCTGACATCCCGTTCCTTCTTTCTTTGATCTGTCGTATGACTCGTATCATATCTTAACTGCTTTTTATTTATTTGAATTTAGCTATCCTGCTAAAGTCACTGCTTTCCTTGATCTGATGGGTTTTATCCTTACCTCTTTCTTTAATCAGACATGTCACATCTTTACTGCTTTCATCGTATCCTTACTGCTTTCCTTAATCTGATAGGTATTACCCTTGCTGGCTGTTAGATCGACCTCTGTATAGAAAAGTTATATACAATATTGGCATCTTTGGTACTTCAGAATGTTAGTTTTTTCTTCCTTGTCTTATCTATGTCCCTCCAACCTTTCCGCCTTGCTATTCACCCTCCTTTCATTCTCTCTCATGAAACCCTAAACAGACAAGAACATCCTTATTATTTCTATCTTGCTGCCTCGGGTTTTTGTTTCGAGTGGTAGTGATGGATACCTCTCCATATTACGGGTTCTCTTCTGTTGATTTATTTTTATCCTTGCAAAAACAATTTTTTTTTGTTTTGTTGTTCGATAGCATTGTTCTATTATCCAACTTATCTGCTTAATTTTTTTATCCAACTAACCTGCTTAATGATGTTTCCGGTTTCTTAGGGCAATCACATATATTACCTGAGCAGCACAGCTAGTCGAGATCGAGGGATACTGATGCTTTTGTTATAGTTAATTTCATATAGCTGATTCCATTTAAAGGGGTTTGTTTACTAAATTTTTTGATGTTTTATTTTTTCGATTACAGACCCATCAAGTACGATATTACGACGAAGTAGCAGACCCATGGCTGCACAACTAATTTCTCAGACTATAATTTTGGTTGCATATTTATTGCTGGGTTTCTTCGAAATGCCTTCCCTGAAGCTGAGATGTTTCCTATCCCCCATAAAAATATGACTTATCCTATTGTAAGTGTATATATTTTTTCTGCTGTTTGTGGTGTTGATTTTGATTTTCGTTCATGAAGACCATGTTTCCATTTTCTGTGTATGTATTATTCTTCTCATGAACCATCTCATTATGATGAGATTTCCTTGCAACATCAATTGATTTTTTCAGGAAGTCTCAAGGTAAAAGGAAATAAGCAGCGAAAGTATCTATACACTGCATTCACCTTTCATTTGATCATATCACGGGAACATATGATGTCTTAACTGCGATTTTGTTTTTATTTTCTTTATTTTTACTGTAGTAAGATATGCTATAAATGATGTAAAAATGGATTTTGTGCACTCTAGCTAATTGATCATAGCATATTACAGATCATGTAAAGCACGTTGATATTTCGAAGTTTCAATTTAGCTTATTGATCGTGTTTTTGTTGAAGTTGCGTGGCATCCAACCATGTGTTCAAAGGAAATGTATATAAGGTTTGTTTTTGGTCCGATCATGCCTGTATGATTTTTGTAGAAACTTGGCATTATATGCAGTATGAAGTAGTATACGATTCCTAGCTAATTTCTATCTACTTTCGCCTCTTATAGAATAAGGGATGACGTTAATGTGATATCAAGTCAACTTGGTAGTGTTCATTATTTATTATTATTATTATTATTATTATTATTATTATTTTTTTTTTTTTGTAAGAACAGCTCCAATAGAGGGTGATTTTTTTTTTTTTCATGACATGATTTTAGACCTCCCTTTATCATAAACTCATCACAAATAGAAAGGTCCTACAAATAAGAAGTGATGAAGTACTAAATATAAAGGTGTTGACTACACATTCGGTTAGACCAACGTGTCACATTTTTGATTTTTTTTTAGTTATTTTAAATCGAATATTCTAAAATAGAGAAATTATTTTTCTTCCTTATAGACATACCAAATCCTAAAAAATAAGACCTCACATTATATTGGAGATGATTCGTTAGAAGAAAACTACAAGATGAAAACTGTTGGAAATAACTATGTGTAATTACAATAATTGCTATACCAAACGCTATTTATCCTTCTTAAACACAAGAATAAATTCTCATAAGAAGTTTCCTAGACATTAAGATTCTTGGAAAATTCTTTATCGTCCCAGAACTCCTTGTCGTCAACAGATATTGGAACATAAGGTTCATGAAGAAAGGAGTCAATTCCAACAAACCTTCTTGACTGTTGCCGAACTAGGGCCTTCTGAGTTTCAAGAGATCTTAGTACGATGGCCTTTATGTGCTGAATCTCCATCCTTGTTTCTTTTAACTCTTCAAGAACAACAGAAAACTTTTGAAGATTTGAGGTGTTAGCCCATGGTTTCTTCATATTCTTCCTTTTTCTCTTCAAAGTTGTAGAGGAATGGGATTTGTCTTTTTTCTTCATGATTGATGGCTTAACAATCATATTAACATCTTTTCCATCAGAAGAGATGATCATTGGAGTCTCCATAGAATTAAAATATGGGTTTGTGAAAAGGAGCACACACAAAAAAAAAAAAACCAGCTCCACAAGCAATCTTTTGATGAGAAGAGTTTCAGAGAAGGAAAAATAGTGTAGGGTTATGGAGCCTATATACAAAGTATGTAGGCTTCACGTAAGATCAACACATACAACCCTAAGAAGGGTAGAAATGTCGATTTTAACCCTTTTTTTTATTATTCAAGTAGGGTGAAATCTTTTCAATACCATTACTTCAAGATATGAAAATAACAAATAAAACTTCAGGTAATATCATTCAAGATACAAACTAGAATAAATTCTGACCCTATAGCCCGATTGTGCACAACTCTTGTCTCTTTCTCGAAATACGGGCACATAGACAAGACGCACTTCCAACACAGTTAGACTGTGCTAAAGCGAACAATAATATGTTCACCATAAGGTTCCTGTACGAAATTTTCAACATCCCTCTTTATAGGTCGTTTAGACCTAGTTCTTTTCTGTAGTGGTCTAACTTTTTCCTTAGAAATTAACTTCTTAGGAAATGAGTTAAATATACATACCTCGGATGCATTCATCTTTAGAACAAGTTTGAGCTTGTTTTCTAATCGAGTGGCTTTTCGTTGCAGTTTGTTGACATACCTTACTTTATGTTTGTACTTGAAACAATTGGAGAGTTCATAACCCTTAATAGTACAATAAAAACATTGAACGTGAAGGATGGTTCAGGAACCATAGCCGAACATGCTGTTAAACAAACAAAAGTACCTGAAACATAATATATAGAGTTTTCACAAGACAGGGAAAAATCCATTTCATCCTCCAGTGCGGTCGAAGATGCGTCTCTAGGAAAATTGTCAAGGTTGATATGAGTATTGCTACAATTATGAAAATTGATATTTTCACCAAGGAGTGCTACACTTGATTTTTCATCTTCAGTCGAACCATAGTAATCATATGTTTCATCAAGAGTTGCAGCAAGACCTCTGTTCCCAGTGTATTTTCTACGATTTGGACACTCATTAGCAAAATGACCAAAACCTTTACACTTGAAGCACTGTGGCATATCCTCATCATCAGTTTCGATGGTATCTCTGTTTTTAGGAGGAACACGATCATGATGCTAAATTGATGATCTAGGTTTGTCTCTGGTGAAGCGTTTACTTCTCTTCAAAAGAAAATCTCTAAACTGTCTTGTGACCAGGGAAACTGAATTATCAAGATCTTCGTCCGATGATTCAGTCTCAATCGGATCATCCACAGAGTTGCCGACACTTTTACTTTTATCAAGTAGTTTAGTGTTCTTTTGTGCTTTGAACACAGAGTTATCTAAAACATATATCCAGTTTTAGATACATGTTCATGATCAAAGATATTTTAATTTCCAACAAGAGTATTCCTGAAAATTGTCTCAAGGTTATTTTCCTCAACGATGACATGTTTTTTAGAATCGTATCTAGCTGGTAGCAATCTGAGAATTTTCATCATAATATCCTTTTCAAGAATAATCTTACCCGATACAAAAGATGCATTAACAATTTCAGACACTTTGTGATTAAACTCATCAAATAAATCTTCACCAGCCATATAAAGGTTTTCCCAATCAGAATTTAGGTTTTGAAGCCTAACTTATTTCTCAGAGGTATTTCCTTCAAATACGGTTTCTAAGATATCTCAAGCATCTTTAGACCGAGTGCA
The DNA here is from genome assembly GCF_003573695.1 of Papaver somniferum. Lineage (NCBI taxonomy): Eukaryota > Viridiplantae > Streptophyta > Magnoliopsida > Ranunculales > Papaveraceae > Papaver > Papaver somniferum. Next base: position 31,953,231 of record NC_039368.1, read on the forward strand.
CTTAGTCACATGGTGCTGAAGATCTGGGGTAATGGGGTGAATGATAGCATTTAAACCATCAGAATTTTTCTTTGTATATATCTACCAATATCCTTTGCAACAATTACATCATCTGCCGTAACCATTGGAGGATCATAGCCATTAACATCACAAACCTATGACTGAAAATCGCGCGCTTGTAAAAAAGGCACGCATAACAATTTTCCACCATAAGTAATTGGAGTCATCGAAGAATGGCAGTCCGTTTATAGAGATATCACTTCTGACCATAGAGTCAGATTTCCAAAAACATAGACTTATGAGGTCATAGCGTGTTTGCCTGCTCTGATACCAATTGAAAACATGGGGGGTATAACAACCACACCCAATATTTTGTTCAGCAATCTGTATGGACTAAACTCCAATATAATTCTAAGAGCACCAACTTAAAAGTGAGACTCAATCAAGAAATATATCAAAGTGATTTATCTCTTTCTTAATACAATCAGCAAATCGAACAGATAGAAATCCGTGAGCCTGATTGAAGAAAGAATAACTTAGACGGCACCAAAGACCAATGTCCAAGTGTCAATCAAGTTTTATCCTACAAACAAGGTCGGATTTATCAGCTGTAATTGAACTACACACAACCGGTGATATTTTAATTGTATAAAAAAATATAATGCGGAAAAGAAATAACACAGATACCAGAAATTTTGTTAACCAGGAAACCGCAAATGCAGGAAAAACCCCAGGACCTAGTCCAGATTTGAACACGACACTGTATTAAGCCGCTACATACTCTAGCCTACTACAAGTTAACTTCGGACTAGAATGTAGTTGATCCCTAACCAAGTCTCACACCGATTAAGGTACGACCGTGTTCCTTACACCTCTTGAATCCCAGCAGGACTCTGCGCATGTGATTCCCTTAGCTGATCTAACCCACAACTAAGAGTTTCTACGACCCAAAGTCAAATACTTATTAAAAAATCTATCTCCCACGGATATGTCTATTCTGGTTTTGTTTATGTCTTAAGATAAATCAAGGTGAACAGGAAACTCAACTAGTAATCCGGTCTTATACTCCGGAAGAGCAGCCTAGAAATATTAGTCACCTCAAAATAACCTAACTGATTAACAAAAGAAGTTATTGTGGAATCACAAGTCTGAGACGAAGAACTGTTGTGATTACTGTTTATATCTTACCTATCAGAGATGAATCTCGATTAAATCTTAGAGAAGATAAAACTCAATACGGTAGAACAAGTAAGATCGGAATACGCAACAACAAAGAAAATAGTTGGATACTGGCTTCACGAATTCCAAATGAAGTCTTCAAGTCGTTAACCTAATAATGGTTTTGGAAAACCTAGGTTAAAGAAGAATCGAATCTAGTTTGCAACTAGGACACACAAAAGTGTCGGATTAGATTTCCCAGATGCTAGAGTTTTCCCTTATATAGTCTTACAAATCAGGGTTTTTAGAGCATTGCTCGTTCGAACTCGCATGCGTTGCTATCTCAAGCATGTTTGTCAACGTTAGTGATCAAAACTATAAGTCTTGATTTCTAGTCTACTATAGCTAAGGTCTCGGACTAGGATAGAAAGTGTAGTTGAGCTCAAGAACTCCATGGCAATCATCATACAAGACGAAGGACTACTCAAGGAACTGGTGGATCTTCATCAACTAAAAGGTATATGGAGACTTGAACTTATCTATCACTCAAAAGTCTATGTATCTCCTATCTTGAGACAAAAGTCGTTTTGCTATATAGACTTAGATTATATACATTTGGTATTTCGAACCGAGTTTATCTCGCCTATCTATTTATCGAAATATGTGTTGGTAAGCTTTCGCTTTAGACAAGTTCATCTTTACCTAGTGACAAAAGTCATGTTATGTTTCAATCACTTTGAAAATTGCTCAGACGAAAAATGGTTTGTGAATAACAACTATATAACGTCCTCTGAGAATGTTTCAATGATTGAAATGAGACTTTAGATTATATAACCATTGGAGGATATAAGTCCTTATTCCTTGAACCGGAGTTTGAGAACTTTGTTGATCAAGTGAACCAGAGTAGTGCGCGAACCAAGTCCGAGAACTGACGAAGTTCTCAAACCCGAGAATTTTGCTGGAGTTTGTGAAATCCATCCGGGAACTTAAGTCCGCGAACCCAGTCCGCGAACTTGAGTAGGTTATATCTAAAAACGATGTTTGTGAACTTATTCATATTAACTAGGGAATGCAATTGCAAACCGTGGCTATATAGTTCATGAACCGATTCAAGTGAATCAAATAGTTTTTGCTTCAATTGTGTCTTGAGTAGTACATGAGATTTCCTTGCAATTGAACAACTCTCTAACTAGTTCATTTGAGTCATTTGAACTAGCTAGTTATGGTGAAGAAGAATATGGTTGATATGAAAGTGCTCATATGGCTAACCATTTGGTTAACTATTGTTAAACCAACTAATGTACAAGTTTGGGTACAGTTACACAAGCCTAGAAACGTGCATTTAATTTGTGTATAACAATCTATGTTTTCGATCTAACGGTTGATAAATATTAGCTTGAATCTAATCAGGTTTTCATCTAACGGTGAATATTGAATGCTTTGTTACCAAGCTAACATTGATTGCAAACCCTGATTTGAAAGACTATAGAAGGGAGAACTCTAGCAACTGGAAAACCTAATCCCCACACATTTTGTGTGATACTAGTTGTGTTAATCTAGAGTCCATTCTCCTTTAACCTTTGGTTTCTTCTTTCAAACCAGGTAAACGACTTAAAGACTTCATTGGGATTGTGAAGCCAGACAGATACTACTTTATCGTAGTTGTGTGATCTGATCTTGATGTTTCTTTCGTACGAGTAAAATTGTAATAATTGGCTTGATATTTCTATCTCCGATAGGCAAGATAAAAGTATCACAAACATATTTGTCTCATCGTTTGTGATTCCACAATATCTTTTTTCGCTGCGTCGATTAAGACTATTCTGAGGTGATTGATAAACTAGGCTGTTCTTCGGGAATATAAGTCCGGATTATCAATTGGTTCCTGTTCACCTTGATTTATCAAAAGACGAAACAAAACTGGTAGGTATACTCGTGGGAGACGGATTTATCTATTACAATAGACTTTTCTGTGTGATACAGATTTGTTTATTAAAGTCTTCGACTTTGGGTCTAAGCAACTCTTAGTTGAGGGTGAGATCATCTCAGGGAATCAAGTACGTAATATCCTGCTGGGATCAGAGACGTAGGAGCATAACTGTACCTTGGATTAGTGTGAAATATTAGGTGTGTTGATCAATCAATTAGAATATCCGACCTTTTGGTTGTTGATTTAAATTGATTGACACTTGGATATTGGTCTTTGATACCATCCAAGTTATGTCTCCAATATTTGATAAAGACTCGCAGATTTATATTTGCTTGAGTATATATCAAATCGAGAGATTGAGATATAAACTCTTTGATATACTTTTTATCTAGATTGAGTCTGACTGTCTAGTTGAATCTCTAGAAAGTATATTGGAGTTTGTCCATACAGATTGCTAAGCGAAATATTAGGTGTGGTTGTTACACCCCCGCTTTTTCAATTGGTATCAGAGCAGGCAAACATGTTAAAGACCTTATAAGTCTGTGTTTGTAGCGATTTGATTATGGACGAGTCTATCTCTAATAACGTACCAGTTCAGAAATTACTAGATGATTCTAAAAGCTTGGATTCACCTGAGAGAACTGTCACATCTAAGTCAATATCTAAACATTCTCTTGATGTAAAAACTGTTGATTAGGAAACTCTCCTAGAAGAACAGTTGGATGAACTTTCTGATGAAAGTGATTCAGATATTGATAGAGATGTTGATGAGGAAGTCTCAACGTATGTTAAGTTTTTGGATTCGTGGAATATGAAAAAGATTACAACTTCTTATGTCTCACCTCTTCTGAATCCTCTCTGTCGAGAAAACAAGAAATTGAGAAGATGTTACGCAGGTGTTTATTTTTCGAATCGTTCTAACTAATCGATCCACAAGGATTCTGAGGAAAACCTACGTATGAAGTCACTTGAATGTGATAATCTTTATCAAAAGTACTTTTTGTTGGAAGAGAAATTGTAGAATCTGAAGCAAGGTTTAACTCTAAACAAATTAGTTTTGATGATAGAGAAAGTGTTTGTCTCGCTCGAGAAAAATGCTTTGAGGCTGATTTAGTTGTTGCTCTTGATAAAATCAAGATATTGGAAGATGGCTTGAAAAAGTTCAATACTAGTTCAAGCAAATTAACCACTATGCTAGGAGCAAGTAAAAATCATCGTGATACACGAGGATTGGGCTATAAGGGAATAGATGCTCCAAGTATTAGAAAAGATTTAAAACTTGTCAAGGCTAGTGACTCTTCTCAACAAAAGTTTTCCACTGATGGCAAAAGTAAAATACCTTCACCGGCAGTTAAGGTTCAAAAGAGAAAATTTTATCAACCTCCAAAGTCAGCACATATGGATCGAGGTAAGAACATTCCTTATGTTTGCCACTATTACGGAAGTAAAGGTCATCTGGAAAAGAGATGTCGTTCCGTATAAGGAATGAGAAACTTCATGATGTTCTTGTTTGGGCATCACAAGAAGTTGTGAAACCAAGATCATATGTTAAGACTAATCCCCTTAACATTACAGGTTGTAATTGTCCAACCTTTAGGCAAAGGAATCGTTGCTATGATAAACCTACATTTGCCTATAAACGTCATACGAATCCTTTTGACAATCGTAATGGTTATCAAAAGGATAACATCGTAAAGACGAAGACAAGATCCGATGCTCCCAATTGGAGAAAGACTAACTTGAAAAAGAATAGTCAATCCAATTCTCTTTCGAAAATTCTAGAAGAGAGTAATGGGAAGAAGGTTCCAATTGTTCCTAAACGCACTCATAAGTGGATACCAAAGAAAGTCGATGATGTTTTGATTGTGAAAAGGAATGATCTCCCAGAAAATTCCATGACTATGGAGAAGGAAGTATCCATGATGTTGGAACTTAACAAGTTCTTTGGAAAGATGGATTTGGATGTGAAAGGTTCTAAAAGCGATCTCTTTCATGATAATTCAAAATCCACTTGTGGTGATCAAGATATTGTTCACCTGAACGCAACTTGATTGTGTTGTAAGTGCATCCTCACCAATGAGCGTCCTGCTATGTATACGGTGAGGGAAGAACGAGAATTGGGACGCACAGATTATGTTCGGTAAGGCTGCAGAATATTATTGGATTCTGCTAAAAAAGGTATGTCTATAAACTTGAGCAAGGCTTGTGTTTTTTATTTTGCTTAGAGTACTTATAAGGTTGTATGTACCTTGCTTATCGTTCATTTTTACCTAACTTGATCTGTGTTTAAGGTTCTTAAGTGTTTAGGTTTGAAAATAGTAGTTCGGGATGTTTGGACTCCATGGTACACATACCTGGTATGCCTACCATCTTTTAAAATCAAAATCCAGGGGTTTAAGTTCGCGGATTTGAAAATTCGTTTGTGAACCTGTATGCATATTTACCTGTAGACGTCGACATTCGGTCGACTTGTTTGGCCGTAACTTTTTCGTCCGAACTTGGAATGAACTCATTATTTTTGCATTCTCTTCCTCTTTGGAATCTCTTCGAAATGGAGATGAGAATTATTGATTTTGGATGAGTTAAGATTTGTATTTTTCCCGTCTCTTGTTTTGAGTGTTTTGCTCCGTTTCGTCGCACTTGTTCCAATTCTCTTGGACTTGGGCACTTGGATTCTTGGAGTACTACTCTTCTAATATCATTAGTAGCCTTAACAAGAATGTTTTTGGTGAATCACAAAGAAGGAAGTTCAAGAATGGGTTGTAGTTTGCATTGTTATGGGATTCTTGAATGTTCACAATCATTTTATGTGAACTATGGTGCATAGTCGTTAATGACTTTGTATGTTATTCTTTGTTAAGAAAACCTTTTATATTCCTTTGGTAGATATTCTTGGTGTAAATCCGGGCGAAAAAGGTTGATTCTACCCTCTAAGGACAAATCATCTTATATGTGCATTACAAGTTGGTCTTGATGCCTAGTAAATCTTCGGATGGGAATTTATTTCTTGTTTTGTTTAGAAGAATAACTAGAGTTTGGAATAGCCATTATTGTGATCACACATAGCTATGTCCAACGTTCTCATCTTCATGTTTTTAGGTTTATTTGTTTAAATTCTAAAATTGTTTGGAAGATGATTCTTGCATTATTAATCTTTATGATTTTATATATTGCAATATTTTTATGGGATATGTGTGTTTACGACCGTGAACTTGATTGTCCCATACTTTGTCAAAAGTAAAGTCGTTCATGAATTGATATGCATGTATTGACGAAAGAATGAATTGACTTTTGACAAATACAAAAGTTAAGCCTATTATGTCTATTTTTGATGGAAGATAGGTTAAAATATTTTGTGTTCAAGGACTGTGTCTATTGAATGTCATTGTGCAAATGGTGATGGAAAATATAATGAGTCCTTGCTTATTCCACGGTATAAGGTCGATCTCCGATCCACAATTTTTGTGTACATACTGTGTTGTTCCACAAGGTATCTTATGTTGAGCTCTATCGACTGAGTCATTGTTTTGACATAGTTGTTTTTCCATGAGATACTTTGTATCGAGCTTGACCAATTAAATTGATTACTTTTGTGATTAGTTTAGTTGTGTATTTCGATTAGATTAATTATGGTTTTCTTGTGATTAATATAATTGAGTGTTTTTAAGTCTCCATAAATTTACTTATGTTGAGCATGTTTGATTAAATTAATCATGGGTTCTCTTATGGTTAATTTAATTGAATATTTTGGATTCAATTCATACTCGTATCTGATTTGTTATGTCCGAAGAAATCCTTCTTTTCTTTTTGAAATTTAGGTCGCTCTTGTTGTTCTTTCGGGAATGACATTTTATGGGGGAGAGTTCTTAATTGAACTTGTGCTTAATTGCCAAATCTTTGTGCGGAGTGCGGTCATGGAATATTATAGGGGTTATCTTGTATCTTTATAGACTCCTTGATGAATGCATTTAGCTTCGGCTTTATGATTGCATCTAAATAAGATGATATATGCTTTCTTTTGGTCATGAAATGTCTCTTTCGAAAATTTCATTAGGATCCCGTTCTTGTACCTTTGCCAATTTTATTGACAAAAAGGGGGAGAATTAATATGTAGTTCACACTACAAATACATATGGTTTTGGATCATTATGTAAGGGGGAGTGACATATCGCCATAGTATTGTTGTTAAAGTTGTGATACAATTGAACTTTGACGTTGTGTAATGATACTATGACACTGTATAACAATGATTGAGTACTCTTGTTTTCTCGTTGTTATAGCTACGAATTTTCAACAACGATGATGCTAAACTTACAACCTTTGGAATCATTGGAGTACTTGGAAGTGATGAAGGTTTCGAGTAATGTTGAAGATTAGACATGTGGAATAGGAGCTACAAAAGTTTATTTATATATTTTTTGTATTCATATGTATTGATAGTTTTGTCACTAAAATTGACAAAGGGGGAGATTGTTAGAGCATTGCTCGGTCGAACTCGCATGTGTTGCTATCTCAAGCATGTTTGTCAATGTTAGTGATCAAAACTATAAGTCTTGATTTCTAGTCTACTATAGATAAGGTCTCAGACTAGGATAGAAAGTGTAGTTGATCTCAAGAACTCCATGGAAATCATCATACAAGACGAATGACTACTCAAGGAACTGGTGGATCTCCATCAACTAAAAGGTATGTGGGGACTTGAACTTATCTATCACTCAAAATTCTATTTATCTCCTATCTTGAGACAAAAGTTGTTTTGCTGTATAGACTTAGATTATACACATTTGGTATTTCGAGCGAGTTTATCTCGCATATCTATTTATCGAAATATGTGTTGGTAAGCTTTCGCTTTAGCCAAGTTCATCATTACCTAGTGACGAAAGTCATGTAATGTTTCAATTACTTTGAAAATTGCTCTGACGAAAAATGGTTTGTGAATAACAACTATAACGTCCTCTGAGAATGTTTCAATGATTGAAATGAGAGTTTAGATTATATAACCATTGGAGGATATAAGCATTGTTGTGGAAACACATATATGTATAAGTCCTTATTCCTTGAACCGGAGTAGTGCGTGAGCTAAGTCCGCGAACTCAGTCCGCGAACTGGCGAAGTTCTCAAACCCGAGAATTTTGCTGGAGTTTTTGGACTCCATCCGGGAACTTAAGTCCGCAAACTCGGTTCGCGAACTTGAGTAGGTTATATCTAAAAATGATGTTTGTGAACTTATTCATATTAACTAAGGAATGCAATTGCAAACCGTGACTATATAGTTCATGAACCGATTCAAGTGAATCAAATCGTTTTTGCTTCAATTGTGTCTTGTGTAGTACATGAGATTTTCTTGCAATTGGACAACTCTCTAACTAGTTAATTTGAGACATTTGAACTAGCTAGTTATGGTGAAGAAGAATATGGTTCATATGAAAGTGCTCATATGGCTAACCATTTGGTTAACTATTGTTGAACTAACTAATGTACAAGTTTGGGTACGGTTACACAAGCCTAGAAACTTGCATTTCATTTGTGTATAACAAGCTATGTTTTCGATCTAACAGTTGATAAATATTAGCTCGAATCTAATCAGGTTTTCATCTAACGGTGAATATTGAATGCTTTGTTACCAAGCTAACATTGATTGCAAACCCTGATTTGAAAGACTATATAAGGGAGAAATCTAGCAACTGGAAAACCTAATCCCCACACATTCTATATGATACTAGTTGTGTTAATCTAGAGTCCATTCTCCTTTAACTTTTGGTTTCTTCTTCTAAACCAGGTTAACGACTAAAAGACTTCATTGGGATTGTGAAGCCAGACAGATACTATTTTATCGTAGTTCTGTGATCTGATCTTGCTGTTTCTATCGTACGAGTACAATTGTAATAATTGGCTTGAGATTTCTATCTCCGATAGGCAAGATAAAAACTAATCACAAACATCTTCATCTCATCGTTTGTGATTCCACAATATCTTTTTTCGCGGCGTCGATTAAGACTATTCTGAGGTGATTGATAATATTAGGCTGTTCTTCGGGAATATAAGTCCGGATTATCAATTGGTTCCTGTTTACCTTGATTTATCAAAGGACGGAACAAAACTCGTAGGTATATTCGTGGGAGACGGATTTATCTATTACCATAGACTTTTCTGTGTGAAACAAATTTGTTTATTAAAGTCTTCGAATTTTGGTCGTAGCAACTCTTAGTTGAGGGTGATATCATCTCAGGGAATCAAGTACGTAGTATCCTGCTGGGATCAGAGACGTAGGAGCATAACTGTACCTTGGATCAGTGTGAGATTGGTTGGGGTTCAACTACAGTCCAGACCGAAGTTAGTTTGGAGTAGTCTAGTGTATGTAGCGGCTTAATACAATGTGTGTTTAATTTGGACTAAGTCCCGGGGTTTTTCTGCATTTGCGGTTTCCTCATTAATAAAATTCTGGTGTCCGGGTTATTTCTTTTCCGCATTATATTTTGTTATATAATTGAAATATCACAGGTTGTGCATTGATCAATCAATTAAAATATTCGACCTTTTGGTTGTTGATTTAAATTGATTGACACTTGGATATTGGTCTTTGGTACCATCCAAATTATCTCTCCAGTATTTGATAAAGACTCTCAGATTTCTATTTGCTTCAGTATATATCAAATCGAGAGATTGAGATATAAACTCTTTGATATACTTTTTATCTAGATTGAGTCTAACTGTCTAGTTGATTCTCTAGAAAGTATATTGGAGTTTGTCCATACAGATTGCTAAGAGAATTAGGATTGGTTGTTACACCCCCGCTTTTTCAATTGGTATCAGAGCAGGCAAACACGTTAAAGACCTTATAAGTCTGTGTTTGTAGCGATATGATTATGGACGAGTCTATCTCTAATAACGTACCAGTTCAGAAATTACCAGATGATTCCAAAAGCTTGGATTCACCTAAGAGAATGGTCACATCTAAGTCAATATCTAAACATTCTCTTGATGTAAAAACTGTTGATTGGAAACTCTCCTAGAAGAACAGTTGGATGAACTTTCTGATGAAGGTGATTCAGATATTGATAGAGATGTTGATGAGGAAGTCTCAGCGTGTGTTAAGATTTTGGATTCGTGGAATATGAAGAAGATTACAACTTCTCATGTCTCACCTCTTCTGAATCCTCTCTGTCGAGAAAACAAGAAATTGAGAAGATGTTACACAGGTGTTTATTTTTTGAATCGTTCTAACTAATCGATCCACAAGGATTCTGAGGAAAACTTACGTATGAAGTCACTTGAATGTGATAATCTTTATTAAAAGTAATTTTACTTGGAAGAGAAACTTGCAGAATCTGAAGCAAGGTTTAACTCTCAACAAATTAGTTTTGATGATAGAGAAAGTGTTTGTCTCGCTCGAGAAAAACGCTTTAAGGCTGATTTAGCTGTTGCTCTTGATAAAATCAAGATGTTGGAAGATGGCTTGAAAAATTTAAATACTAGTTCAAGCAAATTAACCACTATTCTAGGAGCAAGTAAAAATCATCGTGATACACAAGGATTAGGCTATAAGGGAATAGATGCTCCAAGTATTAGCAAAGAGGTAAAATTTGTCAAGGCTAGTGACTCTTCTCAACAAAAAGTTTACACTGATGGAAAAAGTGAAATACCTTCACCGACAGTTAAGGTTCAAAAGAGCAAAGTTTATCAACCTCCAATGTCAGCACACACGGATCGAGGTAAGAACATTCCTTATGTTTGCCACTATTGCGGAAATAAAGGTCACCTGGAAAGGAGATGTCGTTTCCGTATAAGAAATGAGAAACTTCATGATGTTCTTGTTTGGGCTTCACAAGAAGTTCTGAAACCAAGATCATATGTTAAGACTAATCTCCTTAACGTTACAGGTTGTAATTTTCCAACCTTTAGGCAAAGGAATCAATGCTGTGATAAACCTAGATTTGCCTATAAACGTCATACGAATCCTTTTCACAATCGTAATGGTTATCAAAAGGATAACTTCGTAAAGACGAAGACAAGATCCGATGCTCCTAATTGGAGAAAGACTAACTTGCAAAAGAATAGTCAATCCAATTTTCTTCCGAGAATTCTAGAAGAGAGTAATGGGAAGAAGGTTCCAATTGTTCCTAAACGCACTCAGAAGTGGATACCAAAGAAAGTCGATGATGTTTTGAGCGTGAAAAGGAATGATCTCCCAGAAAATTCCATGACTATGGAGAAGGCAGTATCCATGATGTTGGAACTTAAAAAGTTCTTTGGAAAGATGGATTTGGATGTGAAAGGTTCTAAAAGAGATCTCTTTCATGATAATTTAAAAGCCACTTGTGGTGAGCAAGATATTGTTCACTTGAAAACAACTTGATTGTGTTGTAAGTGCATCCTCACCAATGAACGCCCTGCTATGTATACGGTGAGGGAAGCACGAGAATTGGGGCGCACAGATTATGTTCAGTAAGGCTGCAGAATATTATTGGATTCTTCTAAAAAGGCATGTCTATAAACTTTAGCAAGGCTTGTGTTTTTTATTTTGCTTAGAGTACTTATAATGATGTATGTACCTTGCTTATCGTTCATTTCTACCAAACTTGATCTGTGTTTAAGGTTCTTAAGTGTTTAGGTTTGAAAATAGTAGTTCGGGATGTTTGGACTCCATGGTACACATACCTGGTATGCCCACCATCTTTTAAAATCAAAATACAGGGGTTTAAGTTCGCGGATTTGAAAATTCGTTTGCGAACCCGTATGCATATTTACCTGTAGACGTCGACATTCGGTCGACTTGTTTGGCCGTAACTTCTTCGTCCGAACTTGGAATGAACTCATTATTTTTGCATTCTCTTTCTATTTGGAATCTCTTCGAAATGGAGATGAGAATTATTGATTTTGGATGAGTTAAGATTTGTATTTGTCCCGTCTCTTGTTTTGAGTGTTTTGCTCCGTTTCGTCGCACTTGTTCCAATTCTCTTGGACTTGGGCACTTGGATTCTTGGAGTACTACTCTTCTAATCTCATTAGTAGCCTTAAAAAGAATGTTTTTGGTGAATCACAAAGAAGGAAGTTCAAGAATGGGTTGTAGTACGCATTGCTATGGGATTCTTGAATTTCACAATCATTTTATGTGAACTATGGTGCATAGTCGTTAATGACTTTGTATGTTATTCTTTGTTAAGAAAACCTTTTATATTCCTTTGGTAGCTATTCTTGGTGTAAATCCGGGCGAAAAAGGTTGATTATACCCTCTAAGGACAAATCATCTTATATGTGCATTGCAAGTTGGTCTTGATGCCTAGTAAATCTTCGGATGTGAATTTATTTCTTGTTTTGTTTAGAAGAATAACTAGAGTTTGGAATAGCCATTATTGTGATCACACATAGCTATGTCCAACGTTCTCATCTTCATGTTTTTAGGTTTATTTGTTTAAATTCTAAAATTGTTTGGAAGATGATTCTTGCATTATTAATCTTTATGATTTTATATATTGCAATATTTTTATGGGATATGTGTGTTTACGACCGTGAACTTGATTGTCCCATACTTTTTCAAAAGTAAAGTCGTTCATGAATTGATATGCATGTATTGATGAAAGAATGAATTGACTTTTGACAAATACAAAAGTTAAGCCTATTATGTCTATTTTTGATGGAAGATAGGTTAAAATATTTTGTGTTCAAGGATTATGTCTATTGAATGTCATTGTGCAAATGGTGATGGAAAATAGAATAAGTCCTTGCTTATTCCACGGTATAAGGTCGATCTCCGATCCACAATTTTTGTGTACATACTGTGTTGTTCCACAAGGTATCTTATGTTGAGCTCTATCGACTGAATCATTGTTTTGACATAGTTGTTTTTCCATGAGATACTTTGTATCGAGCTTGACCAATTAAATTGATTACTTTTGTGATTAGTTTAGTTGTGTATTTCGATTAGATTAATTATGGTTTTCTTGTGATTAATCTAATTGAGTGTTTTTAAGTCTCCATAAATTTACTTATGTTGAGCATGTTTGATTAAATTAATCATGGGTTCTCTTATGGTTAATTTAATTGAATATTTTGGATTCAATTCATACTCGTATCTGATTTGTTATGTCCGAAGAAATCCTTCTTTTCTTTTTGAAATTAAGGTCACTCTTGTTGTTCTTTCGGGAATGCCATTTTATGGGGGAGAGTTCTTAATTGAACTTGTTCTTAATTGCCAAATCTTTGTGCGGAGTGCGGCTGTGGAATATTGTAGGGGTTATCTTGTATCTTTATAGACTCCTTGACGAATGCATTTAGCTTCGGCTTTATGATTGCATCTAAATAAGATGATATATGCTTTCTTTTGGTCATGAAATGTCTCTTTCGGAAATTTCATTAGGATCCCGTTCTTGTACCTTTGCCAATTTTATTGACAAAAAGGGGGAGAATTAATATGTAGTTCACACTACAAATACATATGGTTTTGGATCATTATGTAAGGGGGAGTGACATATCACCATAGTATTGTTGTTAAAGTTGTGATACAATTGAACTTTGATGCTGTGTAATGATACTATGACACTGTATAACAATGATTGAGTACTCTTGTTTTCTCGTTGTTATAGCTACGGATTTTCAAAAACGATGATGCTAAACTTACAACCTTTGGAATCATTGGAGTACTTGGAAGTGACGAAGGTTTCGAGTAATGTTGAAGATTAGACATGTGGAATAGGAGCTACAAAAGTTTATTTATATATTTTTTTATTCATATGTATTGATAGTTTTGTCACTAAAATTGACAAAGGGGGAGATTGTTAGAGCATTGCTCGGTCGAACTCGCATGCGTTGCTATCTCAAGCATGTTTGTCAATGTTAATGATCAAAACTATAAGTCTTGATTTCTAGTCTACTATAGATAAGGTCTCAGACTAGGATAGAAAGTGTAGTTGATCTCAAGAACTCCATGGAAATCATCATACAAGACGAAGGACTACTCAAGGAACTGGTGGATCTCCATCAACTAAAAGTTATGTGGAGACTTGAACTTATATATCACTCAAAAGTCTATTTATCTCCTATCTTGAGACAAAAGTCGTTTTGCTATATAGACTTAGATTATACACATTTGGTATTTCGGGCGAGTTTATCTCGCCTATCTATTTCTCGAAATATGTGTTGGTAAGATTTCGCTTTACCCAAGTTCATCTTTACCTAGTGACAAAAGTCATGTTATGTTTCAATTACTTTGAAAGTTGCTCTGACGAAAAATGGTTTGTGAATAACAACTATAACGTCCTCTGAGAATGTTTCAATAATTGAAATGAGAGTTTAGATTATATAACCATTGGAGGATACAAGCATTGTTGTGGAAACACATATATGTATAAGTCCTTATTCCTTAAACCGAAGTTTGCGAACTTTGTTGATCAAGTGAACCGGAGTAGTGCGTGAGATAAGTCCGCGAACTCAGTCCACGAACCAAGTCCACGAACTGGCGAAGTTCTCAAACCCGAGAATTTTGTTGGAGTTTGTGAACTTCATACGGGAACTTAAGTTCACGCACCCAGTCCGCGAACTTGAGTAGGTTATATCTAAAAACGATGTTTGTGAACTTATTCATATTAACTAAAGAATGCAATTGCAAACCGTGGCTACATAGTTCATGAACCGATTCAAGTGAATCAAATCGTTTTTGCTTCAATTGTGTCTTGTGTAGTACATGAGATATCCTTACAATTGAACAACTCTCTAACTAGTTCGTTTGAGTCATTTGAACTAGCTAGTTATGGTGAAGAAGAATATGGTTGATATGAAAGTGATCATATGGCTAATCATTTAGTTAACTATTGTTGAACCAACTAATTTAAATTGATTGACACTTGGATATTGGTCTTTGGTACCATCCAAGTTATCTCTCCAGTATTTGATAAGGACTCACAGATTTCTATTTGCTTGAGTATATATCAAATCGAGAGATTGAGATATAAACTCTTTGCTATACTTTTTATCTAGATTGAGTCTGACTGTCTAATTGATTCTCTAGAAAGTATATTGGAGTTTTTCCATACAGATTTCTAAGAGAAATATTAGGTGTGGTTGTTAGACCCCTGCTTTTTCAATTGGTATCAGAGCAGGCAAACACGTTAAAGACCTTATAAGTCTGTGTTTGTAGCGATATGATTATGGACGAGTCTATCTCTAATAACGTACCAGTTCAGAAATTACAAGATGATTCTAAAAGATTGGATTCACCTGAGAGAACTGTCACATCTAAGTCAATATCTAAACATTCTCTAGATGTAAAAACTGTTGATTAGGAAACTCTCCTAGAAGAACAGTTGGATGAACTTTCCGATGAAGGTGATTCAGATATTGATAAAGAGTTTGATGAGGAAGTCTCAGCGTGTGTTAAGTTTTTGGATTCGTGGAATATGAAGAAGATTACAACTTCTCATGTCTCACCTCTTCTGACTCCTCTCTGTCGAGAAAACAAGAAATTGAGAAGATGTTACGCAGGTGTTTATTTTTCGAATCGTTCTAACGAATCGATCCTCAAGGATTCTGAGGAAAACCTACGTATGTAGTCACTTGAATGTGATAATATTTATCAAAGGTACTTTTTGTTGGATGAGAAACTTGCAGAATCTGAAGCAAGGTTTAACTCTCAACAAATTAGTTTTGATGAAAGAGAAAGTGTTTGTCTCGCTCGAGAAAAACGTTTTGAGGCTGATTTAGTTGTTGCTCTTGATAAAATCAAGATGTTGGAAGATGGCTTGAAAAAGTTCAATACTAGTTCAAGAAAATTAACCACTATGCTAGGAGCAAGTAAAAATCATCGTGATACACGAGGATTGGGAAATAAGGGAATAGATGCTCCAAGTATTAGCAAAGAGGTAATATTTGTCAAGGCTAGTGACTCTTCTCAACAAAAGGTTTCCACTGATGGAAAAAGTGAAATACCTTCACCGGCAGTTAAGGTTCAAAAGAGAAAAGCTTATCAACCTCCAAAGTCAGCACACACGGATCGAGGTAAGAACATTCCTTATGTTTACCACTATTGTGGAAATAAGGGTCACCTGGAAAGGAGATGTCGTTTCCGTATAAGGAATGAGAAACTTCATGGTGAAGAAGAACATGGTTGATATGAAATGCTCATATGGCTAACCTTTTGGTTAACTATTGTTGAACCAACAAGTGCATACGTTTGGGTACAGTTAACAAACCTAGAAGCGTGCATTGTCAAGTGTGTGTAACAAGCTAAGTTTTCGATCTAACGGTTGAGAAATATTAGATTGAATCTAAATCAGGTTTACATCTAACGGTGAATATTTAATGCTTTGTTACTAAGCTAACATTGATTGCAAACCCTGATTTGAAAGACTATATAAAGGAGACATCTAGTATTGTGCAAAACTAATCCCCATACCTTACGTGTGATACTAGTTTGCGTGCTAGACCGACCAAAACGGTCTCAGAAACATCACAACCGTACAACTTCGCTAGCTTAGTCGAACGACTTGGATTTCCCCACAAGCGATTAAGGTAGTGACGGCGTGTTCGTTGGCGTCCCAACTTCCCCTTTGGTCGATCGACCTGACCGTGACAAGCCTATAGGGTGTTAAATCGTTTTCCCGAACTAGAACAAACACGTTATTTCAAAACCCTAATTTTTGGTTGCGGCAGTATATTATTGTCGCAAGCCATCATATCCGTCCAACTTTGCCAGCCTAGTTGGACGACTTAGATCGCGTTCCAAACGATCAAGAAGGTGCCAATGCGTTCACCACTAGCCCAATATTATCCCCGACCAATTGATTTGCTCATTGGAAGTCAGTGGCACACCAAATCGTTCGATTGAACTAGGGTGGGCGCGGCTTCTTTGAAACCATAATTGGTGTTTGCGGCAACATCTTACTGTCGCAAATTGATCACGACCACCCATCTTCGCCAGCCGATTTGGGTGGCTTATATCTAACTTTAGATAGCTCAAGAGATGTTAGCATGCACACCGGCGGCTCGTCTTTACACATGGCCAATCGGCCTGTTCGAATCAGCGCCCAGCGCTTTGATTCGACTAGTTAAAACAGGATGGCCGCACGATCCCTAAACCCTAAATTACATCAACGGCAATATGTAACTTCCGCAAATCATCTCATCCATCCAACTTTTCTAGCCTAGTTGGATGGTGCAGATTTATTTTCAGGAAACCAACAGGGTAGCATTGTGATCACTAGACACCCCTCCTCCACAGGGAGTGATCGACCAAGTGGTAGCTCACCCATAGGGTCCTCAAATGATCACCCTAAGAGGGCCGTTCGTACTACTTTTAAGACGCTTGATTCGTGACTGATTCAATCGAGCTCTAAAACAGCGACGCTTCTAGCATAACGATTATTTTCAGCTGCTTATTCGAAAGCGATGCTTTATATACATCAATTATAAGCGATGCTATACAAATATTGATTTCACGAATAACTTATCATTTAACCTAAAAGCACTATGTGCTTATTTTAGCGGAAAGTCACATGACTTGACCCATTCACTCGAGACATCAAACATGTCACAAACTGGAGGATACTCACCCGGGTATTTGTGTGGCGGTTTACAGCGTGCGGCGTGAAACACGCCCATTACGAGAAAGTGTCAGGAAAGATGGACGGTTAACAGTAATGAGAGTAATGGGTGAACATGTGATCAGTCTTCCCTCATAACGGAAACATGATGATCACCACCTTCCGTACAAACCCACTTCTCTACTACTTAACTTCCTCCACTTCCTAAAAGATCAGGGTGCGCTCAATGACTTGTATAAATAGTTTTTCAATCTATTTCGAGAGGACAGGAGTGTTACCAACACAAGTATTCAGAAATCATTTTCTGACACAATTCATAAAACAACCACACCTTCATAATTCAACATTCTGATCTCCAACACCTTATTCGCTTCCCTCCCTAAGATTAACCCTTCTCCTTCACCTTGTGACCGAATTGAATCTGAAACGGCCATTTCTTGGTTTAGGCCAGAGTCTTACAGATTGATCTCTCGAATCTAAAAGTACTCCTGTGCAGTGCATTTGTTGAGGGTTTAAATTCGTTTCTCATCAACACACCCAAATTTACCAAAATCTGCAGAATCAGTTTTTACCCCAAAACAACAGAATATTTCCCATTTAAGGATAGAGAGATGTTGTTCAATTGCAAAACCGATTATATTTGAGTTCGAGATAGTGACAGTCAATTCAATGTTATCATGCCAAAATAAAGCTAACCCACCGCTTCTGCTAATGCAAGGGACATAGTGGAAGTGACAATAGTTCAGAGAGTTGCAAAACCTGATGTTGTTTCTCTTGTTAAGTTTAGTTTCCGAAAGAAAGAGAATCGAGGGATTACAAGTTCCGAGGAATGAACTCAGGGTAGAAACCGTCATGTCATTCCCCATACCACGATAGTTCCATGACATCACTAATATGACCCTTGCGAATTTTTGAGGATAGTCGCCACATCCTTTTCAGTAGTTTGAGGTGAGTTATAAAGAATATTAGCTGGAACATCGTAATCCATGGGGGTTGGAGATCTTTTAATGCCATAGAGTTGTCTTATTTCACATTTGTTAGGATTGGGAATGGTTCTAGCAGCTCTTTTCCATCCTTTTCTTGACGAAGAAGTTGAGGTTGGGGATTCTGGTGGATTGGGGGATTTGGGTTGCTGAGATTGAGTATGGGATGATACCATGCTTTGTGTTGGGATGGTGATGGACTTGGGTATCGAGACAACATGTGGAGTATTACCGGAAGGTTCAGATCCATAATGGTTTGTGGGTGGATTTTTGTGGGTATTGTTTGAAGTGCCGGGTGAACGGGTGATGAGATTTTTTTGATGATGTGAAATAATGATTTGTTGACTCTGAAGTTCAGGAGTGGTATTAGGGTAAGATACGTTACTCAGCTCTTCATCATGGTAATTATTTTTATTATTTATGACAGTTGATATTGAGGGATTTATGGGCGTTAGTTTTTCTTTGGCAGGAAGAGCAACAGAAGTTTGGGTATATGGAAGGGCTTGATTGGTTTGATGGTTACATGGGTGATGGTTGGACAAAGATGGGTGGTTTGATGGATGGTTGGAGTTTTCCGGTTGGGTTCTAGTGCTCATACCTTGAATGCCTTGATATATTGTTGGCTGTCTTGCTATTGAGGTGGTGGATAGCCTGAAATTTTCCTGGATTTCTTCTGCAAACCTTGCCAGTTTGAGATCTTTAATTTTCTGCTCGAAACCTTGCTTCATGTCTATTTTTAGACCTTCTAGCTTTCTTGACAAAGTTGGGCATTGCTTCATCAAGTGGCCAAATAAGCCACAATAGTAACAGAGTCTAGGAAGATTTTCATATCTCAATTGGACTTTACAGTAGAACTTCTATATAAGAATACTCCACATAGGAATAACCTCCATATAAGAATAAAAAAATTTGGTCCCGATTTGGGCCAGTTATATTTAAGAATAAACTCCATATTGGAATAAGTCATAATTTCTTCCGGTCCCGTCTTAAGGAACTTACCTCCATATAAGAATAATTTGTAATATTATATAGATAATATAAGTCATATCGTACATCGAAGTTTAAGACGAAAATATTTCGTTAACCAATTTGAAAAATCCTTTTAATTTTCAGCAGGTGTGATGTGTTTTTTTTGTGTACAACTCATTCAAATATCTCTAATCATATGATTTTATTTGTCAATTTTCCATATCATTGTTGAATTTTGTGTGGATTGTGTTACATGGCAAGCTTCGTATATTTGACTAATACATGTGAAACTAAACAAAATTTATGTTTTCCTATGTATTGTCTAGATACATATTGTTGTATAGAAAATTTCCTATATTTAACTTGAGTATCATACATGTGAAACTAAACAAAATTTAACTAATATTTGTATGCCTAGGTACATTGTGATGTTTGTTGTATGGAATTATGTTTTCTCCTAGATACATATATAACAAATTTTTATTGATCGTTTCAAGTTAGACCTGCATACAAAAATACCCTCCATATAAGAATAATTTCTTGTGGTCCCCAGAATATTCTTATATAGAGGTTCTACCGTATTCCTTATTGGAGACGAGAGTTATCTTTAGTTGTTGTCTGATTGTTTTTTGTGATGTCGAGAGTAACTCTAACCTTTGCTAACTTCCCCCACTTCGCCGATTCTCCTTGTTTGAAAGGAATTGGAGTTCCAAGCTTTGAAGCAATATACTGAACTGTTTTCTCATTTAGAGAACTAATAGGAAGCCCATGTATTTCAATGGTGAAGGTGGCACTTTGGAACTTATATTATGAGGGAAGTTTGTCTGGATCACCAGGCTCGAGCAGAAGTAAATCATCATTTATGGACCACGGTGTACCTTCGACGACAGCACAGTAGTCGCATCTTAAAAAAAACTTAATCATATACATACCTGGGCCAAAGTCAGAGATTGTAATCGATCCAAATGGTCTCCATGCTCTTTGTAGAATGTATTACATGATACTGAGGCCATACTGACTCCCTGTGATGACCTTGTCAATGAGAATATATTTGTATTCATTATTTTCAGGAGTAAACTCTTTTGGTATTTCTATGGAGAGTGTATCATCGTCGTCTCCATCAAGCAAGGAAGATAATCTCGGCACTAATTCTTCATAACCATTATAAGAACAATACAACAAAATCACCGCGGAACTTTTATATGGACTACCAAAATTTGAGATGACGCCCAATGTTATATAAATGAGAATAAGAAACAAACAACATTGGCTTCTTATATTTTAGTAAAGCGACATAATGTAGTGTTGTTACATTGACTATTAATTTATATATTATATTTTAATTTTTTTATCAGAAATTTATATATTAGTTAGGTCCTATCGGAAGCTATTTTTTATTATCTTATAAATTTAACATACTAGACCGAGCCGGACTGCCAAAAAATATTATTTTAGTGAAGTTATTAATTTATTGCAGGTTAATTTAACGAAGTTCTACTGTATACTAACTAAATAATACATACACAAAAAGTTAGAGGCATTTTTAGTCGACATTTGTATTGAAATAATATATGACATACGCATGTGATGTCACCGATGTATCTGACGTGGAGCGTGGACACTGGCCATTGAAGTGCTTTGTGCTACCCAGCTACCTAGTAGCCTGTTAATTCATCTTAGACCTGCAGAAAAAAAATATATTAGAACCTTCAATGGTAATTCTTTTTAACAATCTTCATCAAGCAAGTAGAATGTAACAAAAAGAGGTGGCAAGAACAACAATTAGAACCTTCATACATGAAAATTATCCTCCAATAATAAAATTAAAGAAATAACAACATTAAAACATTTACCAATCGGAATTAAATTCCAAAATTAGATTAAAATAACTAAAATACCATTTGTTGCGAGAAGCAATTACTATCTTTTAAAGAAATATCATTTTCATTTTTATTTGAGATACATGTTCACTTTAATCAAGAAAAATCAAGCCATAAAAAATCAACACTAGGTGCAAATAATTATTGTTACCTTTTTCATTCTTATGAATAAAAAAAATTCATCCATCTGTATCTCCTTGAAAAGGTGACCTGTGAAATGAGCAGTATTCATCAAAAAAAATTGATGCCATATTTAACGTGAACACATGATCATATGCAAGAAGACCACCTCGTAGTTTGGAAATGACTGACCGTTTTTATACATTGAGTCTTAACTTATATGATAAGGAGTTAAACCTCTTGAATCTTGATATTTTACATCTCCTCTTTCGGTTGCCCTTTCGGTTTCTCAATGCTTACTTAGTATACATTTCTTACTTTGATTTCATCAACTCTTCCTGTTGGTTCATTTTATTAGATCATGTATTGTAGATGGGTTTTATGTTTATTCTGCAACAATAAAATACTGAAAAATAATTTTAACATAATTTCTGGAAAAAAATGAAAAGAATCACGAAACTAGAAACAACACACAGAAGACAGAGTCACTTGATCATCAAGTTTTCCTTAACACAATAGTTTACTAGTGTATTTAAATAATGGGTGATGCTAATACCCCACGGTGAAGTTGTGCCCAGCATAAAATTTCTTGATACAAGTATTAGAAGCACTACAATACTTTCCCACTCAAGTAACTAAACATCAAAAGCACAGAAATAAAAAACCACACAAAGAGAGAAGAGACGTAAAGAAAAGGGATAGTAGATTCTTTTGGACATAATTTGGAATGAAGAAATAAAGTTTCTTTTACAGGCAAAGTTTGGAATTAAACCAACGCATCAATTACGCATAAATCAAGTCGCAAATTATTACGTAAATTAAATAAAAACGTTTAGAAAATATTATGTCATATGCTCTTGGAAGGTACTTAGGATGTTGTACAAGGTGTTGTTTCACAAATAATTCTGAAAAATCAAAGGCTTATGCATATACTCTTGGTGTTGATCTTGCAGATTAGTTATAGCTAACAAGAGTCATGATCAAAGGTGATGCCACAAGTATTCCCACTACCCTCAATGGTGACTTATAAGACATTCAAGCAAGACTGAGAGTAACCATCTGAAAAATCAGGGATAGGAGACTCAGCTTCATAGATATATCATTCATTACAGTCTTTAGATCCATTAATTTTATAATTCATGATTTATGTGTTGGAAATAATAACACAAAAAATAGGATCACAAGAACAAGTCTCAAACATAGGAGTCGCAAACAAATATTTAAGATGTTTCGCATCTCTACCTCTTGATTGTGCTAGCAGAAAACTCTTGTCGAAAACCCCATGGGACAAAACAATTGATCTTTCTTGTTCGGCTATTTACACTTTGAGAAATCGAAACAGAAATTACTCTTTCTAACACTTGCTTGGAATCTTTTAAAACTAATGAAAACGTTGCTTCTTCATCTCTTCAAGGACACCATTTTTATTACCAAAGAAAATCAATAAAATTAATGAGAAAATCTTTTCAATTAAATTTTCAATCAAATGTTTTCGTAACAGCAAGAAAACTGCCATAATATGTTATCAATATTAATTGTAGTTAATTAGAAAATAATTACCTTAATATGTTTTGAAAACCAAGAGTTAAATCTGCAAAAAATTGTTTTCTGAATCACCAGACCTCCCAAGGCCCCAAGACCCTGCTCCCAGACTAATATAATATAAGATATATAATATATATGCATATACCCTAGTGAATTGGGATATAAACCTTATCCATAGTGTGGGAGCCTAAAATAATACCTACTATCACACCATTTTTCTAAGTTTGACATAATATTACAATACTATGGTTTTAAACATATCTCCCAATACTATGTCAATTCTCATAAACGTACATATAACCATGAAACTCCATACAATATCTATTTCTACCTTTAGCATGTTAAGGAGTAATAAATAAGGGGAAATTATTGTTTGGTTCATTTATAGCCGGGACCACAACTGTTTATTTGAAAATATCAAATGGACTAAAATACCCTTCTGTACTGTTTCAGCATTAATTTTTGTAACCCTCCTATTCCCATAATTATTTGAGTTCATGCTCTCTGATGACCTCTGAACTTCCTACTTATTTTCGTACATGAGTTCATTCTTTCAAATGAAAACCTAATCAAACCAAAACTAGAACAGAGTTCAAAAAATAGTTCATTTTTTCAAATGAACACCTAATCAAAATTCATTATTATGAACAAAAAAATGGAATTCATTCTTTTAAATGAACATCTAATCAAAGTTCATTATTATGAACGAAAAACAAAGTTCATTCTTTCAAATGAACACCTAATCAAACCAAAACTAGAACAAAGTTCATTTTTTAAAATGATTAACAAAACTTCGTTATCAAGAACAAAAAGCAGAGTTCATTCTTTCAAATGAACACCTAATCAAACCAAAACTAGAACAAAATTCATTATTTCAAATGAACGCCTAATCAAAGTTCATTATTATGAAAAAAACAGAGTTCATTATCAAATGAACATCTAATCAAAACTAGAACAGAGTTCATTTTTAAAAATGAATACATGACAAAAAACAAAGTTTACGTTTCAAATGAACACCTAAACAAAACCAAAACTAAAATCAAATCTGAAAAAATCGATTGTCATCTTCTTTGATAGCAAATCAAATCTTCGTAATCTTCAAATCATCGTAATCTTCAAATCTTCATCTATGTAAATAAATCTTCGTTATCAATCTTCATCTCTTTGACAACAACAGAGAAGAACGTAGCAGAAGATGAAAAAGAAAAAACCTAAAAAAACAAATCTTCATCTTCGTAATGTTCAAATTTTCATCTTCGTTATCATCTCTGTAAACCAAAACCCTAAGAAAACAAATCTTGTTAATGCAGCAACAAAAGAAGAAAAAAAAAGAGAGAGAGAAAAGTAAATATGAAAAACAGAGAGGAAAGAGGAAGTAGAAATGATTTCTTCTCTACTGATTTAGTATACGTATGATCCTAATTAAAAGGGTATTTTAGTAATAAAATACTAGATTTCACGTGGGTATTATCCACTCTAGGACCAAATAGTAGTATTTAGAACCAAACAGTTCAAGCAGTAGAGAAGAAATCTCTACTGCTTAAGAGCAAGTCTTATGGTGGAATCCATCCTATTCCAAGCAGTGTTCCATGGTTTCGTGTAATGGTCCGTGGAATCCATGGTAGTGCTAATCAGATTAGCGTAAAACGCTATTCAGAATAGCGCACTAGAAGACGAAAAACGCTAATCAGAATAAAGCTTTTTTTTTATCCGCAGATTTAAAACGAGCCATTGAAAATCTAATGGCTGAGAAAAAAGCGCTAATCTTAATAGCGTTTTGTGCTATTCTGAATAGCGTTTTTTAACGCTATTCTGATTAACGCTCAACGCTATTAAGATTAGTGTTTTTGTTGTTCCACCACTACACTTGCACTTCCATCCACAATTCCAAATGCTGAGGTGGAAGATTGAAGATGGAACTCTTCCACCATAAGACTTGCTCTAAAAAGAAAAGAGAAAAAAAAAAGACTCCAGGTGAGACGACAATTTAGGATACAGATACACACATAAAAAGTATGTACGTATTAGATAATTTAAAGATGTCCACTGTCACGTGTGTGAATGTTTCTGAAGCCAGCTTAGAGCAAGTCTTATGGTGGAATCCATCCGTCTTCCATCTTCCACGCCACCTCAGCATTTGGAACTGTGGATGGAAGTGCAAGCGTAATGGTGGAATAGTAGAAACGCTATTCTTAATGGAGCTAAAAAAACGCAATTAAGAATGAAGCTTTTTTTCAGCCGTTAGATTTCAACAACTCATTTTAAATCTACGGATAAAAAAAAAACGCAATTCTTAATTGCGTTTTTTTAGCTCCATTCTTAATTGTGTTTAACGCTATTCTTATTAGCGTCCAGATGAATTCCACGAAATCGTGGAACCTTGCTTGGATTTTTTGTGGAAGACCCCAACTTAGAAGTCACTGGACATTTTATGGTTTTTCCACACTTGGAATAGTTTGGATTCCATCATAAGACTTGCTCTTACAACGATTCCACGGAACGAGACCATGACCAAGACCGAATCCCGATACATTTTTTGTCGTTGTCCACGTTAAAGCCGTCAGATCTGGACAAAATCTTAGATGAATCACATTCCATTGCGCGAGATATTCACGATATGACAGTCCTGTAATTTCTTATCACATAACGGTAACTTTTTGCACTTTCTATTTCTAAATATGGGCAACGGCTATAATATTCCATGAGCCGTCAAGATTTAATAAATTTGAACGGCTAGATTTGGAAAGCAGAATAAGACCGTTGTGGAGCGGAGACGCTTCTCTTCAGAAAGGCATTCAAATAGCACACAGTGGTCCTTTGGATTTATTTTATTTCATATTTTCACAGAAGAAAGAGAGAGAAGTAGCAGAAGAAGACTTATATATTCTGAGTGAAAGATTTGCAGAGAAAAGTGCGAAAGGGTTTTTCTTAGAGGTGGCGAATTTCAATCTTGAAGGGGAGACGCGAAGAGGCGGCTTCCAATTGTTCCTGTCATCTTTATTTTCAAGTTTAGGATTCAGTCAAGTTAATCAAGAAGAAGAAGAAGCGATGGGTTCTAGAGCAGTTCTTAATCACCAACAACAAAGAGGTATTTGTTTTTTATTTTTTTATAATTTGAATTTACAAGCCCTAATTTCTGTTTTATGATCTTTATTTTTTTTCGATTTTTGAATTTGATCTATGATCTGGGTTTTAAATGTTGTAAGATTTTGTTTCTTATTCTCTCGTGGTTGCTTTGATCTCAAACTGGATGTTGTTTGTTTTTGGGAAAATCTAGTTTTTTGCTATTATTAGATGATCATTGATTCAGGAAATCTCTGATCTTTTAACGATCCTGGGTATCTTAGGATTTTCCCCCCTTTATTCCATGTATTACTCTATCTTTTGAAAATCTCTTAACTGAAGTTTCAATTTCTGATTTTTTTCAAATTGGGGATTTTCATTCAATTGGGGCTTTTTTAAATCTGGGTTGTATTCAGTAGTTCAGATCATACATAAAGCGGAATTCGATTTGTATTATACTGATTTAGGGGTTTTCACTGAAAGGGGTTGAATTTAATTTTCTCAGTGCTTCATTAGTTCAGATTGAGCAGTCTGATTAATTGAAAGGGTTTTCTTATGGACTTTGCAGATGTACCAGTTGCTGGGGCAGCCAAACAGAAGATTATTGCACCTGGAGGCGGCAATAACAGGAGAGCCCTTGGAGATATTGGGAATTTAGTGAATGTTCGAGGGGTTGTTGGTATCGAAGGGAAGGCACTACCAGCGAATCGCCCTGTTACTAGGAGCTTTGTTGCGCAATTGCTATCAAAAGCACAAACTGCAGAAGAAGCTGCAAACCTTAAGGTGAGTTAAACAAAAAGATTTTCTTTATTTAACTTTAAAACAAATTCAATTCCCCAATCTGAATTTATATACTGAGTTCTTCTTCAATTTTTCAGAAACAAATTCCAGCTATTCCTGATGGAGCTGTGGCTAAAAGAGTTGTATCGAAGGGAGTGGCAGTTCAAAAGAACAGGAGACCTCTTGGAGATATTGGAAATCTGAAGGTTGCTGTAAAAGCTAAACAAGAAGTGGTAATCGAGGATGGTGGTCCAGTTATGGAAGAGACCAAAAAAGAAAAATCCAAAAGTCATCATAAATCTTCAAAGAAGAAGAAAGTTATCACAATGAGTTCCGTTCTTGATGCTCGAAGCAAGGTTACTTTTTGAACTCATCATGTGTTTGTTTTTCTTCCATCTGTTGTGTGATCATTTCGAGATTCTGTTGACAACTTTTGCTAATTTGGGTTCTTATGTTTCAGGCTGCTCAGGGTGGTATTGCTGATAAACCCAAGGAGTCAATCATTGATATTGATGGACCAGATGCTGACAATCACTTGGCAGCTGTTGAGTACGTTGATGACTTGTATAAATTCTACAAGCTCACAGAGAGTTCAAGCCAAGTTCATGACTATATGCACTTACAAGATCAGATAAATGGGCTTATGAGAATGATTCTTGTGGACTGGTTGATTGAAGTTCATAACAAATTTGAACTCACTCCTGAAACTTTATATCTCACGATCCACATTGTTGATCGCTACCTTGCGATGAATCTAGTTATAAGAAGGGAGTTGCAGTTAGTAGGGATTAGTGCTATGCTCATAGCAAGTAAATATGAAGAAATCTGGGCTCCAGAAGTGAATGACTTTGTTTGTATCTCAGACAAGGCTTACAACAGAGAACAAATATTGGCCATGGAGAAGGCAATATTGGGAAAGCTGGGATGGACCTTAACTGTTCCTACTCCATACCATTTCCTAGTTCGTTTTGTCAAGGCTGCTGTTGCAGACAAAGAGGTAATAAATTTTTCTGCTAAATGTGAGTTTGATGGATTAGCAGTGTAAATTGTATCTGACTCTTCAATGTGCTGAAAATTTTCAGATGGAGAACATGACATTTTTCTTGGCGGAGTTGGGACTGATGCAATATTCAATGATAAAGTACTGCCCATCGATGTTGGCTGCATCTGCTGTCTATGCAGCACAATGCACCCTCAAGAAAACCCCTCTTTGGAATGATACATTGAAGCTACATACTGGTTTCGCTGAAGCTCAACTTATGTATGTATTTTTACAAAATTAGCTTCTTCTTGAATGATAATATAGACTTGTTATGCTTTTGATCAGACAATCATATTCTAACCTGTTTCCACATTTTTTTGACAGTGAATGTGCCAAAGAATTGGTGAGCTTCCACTCTGCGGCTCCAGAACATAAACTTAGGGTGGTTTACAGGAAATACTCCAGTTCAGAACGTAGTGTCGTAGCTCTGCTTCCACCAGCCAATAACCTCTTGGCTTGATCTCCCCCTGCGATTATGGATCATTGGTGCTGTACTTCCCGCTTGCCAACAACCTCTTGGCTTGATTGATTGATTCAGAGAGAGGAGTGCCTTTTAATTTAGTGCTTTATGTTATACTGTGTCCTCAAGTGATTATCATCAAACTATGGGTCATCACTGCTGTATTGATCGAGAGGTTTCAATGAAACTATGTGTTTTTAGCGTTTTTTTAACAATTGCCTCAATTTGGAGATTTGCTATTGCTTAATGGAGTCAATTTTGTTCAGAAATGGTGTGTACATACTCTATGGTTTTATTTGCGATATTAACATGAACAAATTTGGCAAGAAGTGTGTCTTAAAGGAATTTATTGAGAAATAGTGGTGCATTGAAGCTGAAACACTGAGCAGTAAGTGAATTATTACTTGCAGTAAAGTTGGGTTCAGTTCAGTTATGTAGTAATGTGCATGAATTTTAGAGCAATATTTCGTGTTCACTGGCATTGAAGCTGAAACTCTGAGTAGTATGTGAATTATTGCTTGCAGTTCTTTTGTTGGGTTCAATTCAGTTCTGTAGTAGTAATGTTCTTCTGGCTAGCTGTTTAAAATTCATCTTATTATTGTTGTGCTCCTTTCATTAAATCAGAACGAGAGTTTGGCGAAAGGTGACACGAATTTTTGTGATCAATCGAGCAACCTACAGAAATAGATGAGCAGAACCATTTGTACACTTCCACCAAAAAATTACTCGTAAGGGCGAATCGCACGAAATTATCATACCAAAAGGCTACTCTACCTAGTTGAAAAAATAGATATGAAATCCACGACTTCGAGTCCATATGCTTCAAGTGAAATGCAAGAGAGCAACCTATTAGAGTGGATGACAAGCTGGGTAATACAGCAAAAAAAATGAAAAAGGGATTAACTCGCCGACGAAGGGGATCGAACCCTTGACCACGGGATTAAAAGTCACGCACTTTACCACTGAGCTAAATCGGCTATGCGTTAATCAAGTTAAAAACAACATAGAGATTCCGATGATTTCATGGCCCATTGGTTTTTTGTTTCTCATCTTTCTTAAGATGGAAGCTTTGTTATCAGACTAGCACTCATACAGCATTCGCAGGGGGTTCACAAATCTACTCCATGTCACTAGGGAAAAATGCGGTTTAGTCCAAAATCCCATCCAAATATACTAGTTAGTTCACACCCATTCAACTAGGTACAAATCAATTTTTTATTTATTTGAAATATGAAAAGTACACTAATAATTCTTAATAAATTACAATTTAGTCTAAATATTTTCAGTTTAGTCCACCATGACTTATGATGATGTCACCAATTTTAAATAATATAAAAATAATTTTAAAACCATTTATCTTTCGAACCGCTCATCCAAAATTCACAAACTTTATATATTTGGAAAGTTCTTTTCGATGGATACAAAAAGAGTATCCATATGACTATATAATTTTCATTTTTTAAAAATTTAATTTTCACTTCAGGTGTGTACAAAAAAGTGCACCTGCACGAAACTTTTAAAAGTTTATGCAGTCAGTCGCATGTACACCACTTTGTATACACCAACAAAACATGGATGAAATTGGTCATTCATATCCACTCTCAAACCTACTTTTTCATGGAAATCATACTAGTGCATCAATATGTACATCGCTGCAAAACATGCATGAAACCGTTTATTGATAACCACATACAAATCTATTTTTTGATGAAAAATACACTGGTGCATTAATATATACACCCCGGCAAAACATATATTAAATCGATCATTCATAGCTAGACACAAACCTACTTTTTAATGGGAAATACGCTGGTGCACCAATATTTACGCCTCTGCAAAACATGTATAAAAGCGATCATTCGTAGCTAAAACAAAACTACTTTTTCATGGAAAATACCCTGGTGCATTAAAATATGCACCCCTGCAAAACATATATAAAGTCGATCATTCATAGTTATACACGAACCTACTATTTCATGGAAAATACACTGGTGCACTAATATGTACACCCCTGCAAAACATGTGTAAAATCGATCATTCGTAGCCTACAACAAACCTGTTTTTTCATGAGATATACACGGGTGTACCAATATGTACATACCTGTAAAACATGTATAAAATCGATCGTTCATAGCTACAAAAAACCTACTTTTTCATGTGAATTACAAAGGTATACCAATGTGTACACACCTACAAAACATGCATTAAATCGATTATGCATACCCACACGCATACCTATTTTTTTTAATGAAAAACACAATGGTGCGCCTACAAAACGTGGAACAAATCAAACTTATTTCATCGTAATTAAACTGGTGCACCAGTATGTACACACTTATTCAAATTGTATAAACATCACATGGAAACTCAGATGGATTTGAACCATCAACTTCCTCAAACCTTGTGATAGGTTTGGGCGCCCTACCATTTTGAACTTATGAGTCCTAAATTTAATACAGAAAACCAACAAGATTGATGTCAAAGGTGCATCAGGGTATACAATGTTGTACCATTGATAATCAACATGTGTACAACTATGTACACATTAATAATCAACATGTTCACAACTATAACACCAATTATTTCATGTTCCCATAGACTTAGTTCACCTACTTCCAAGTGTCGGTCCCTTCTAACCTATATCACCAGTTTTTTACCAAGAGATAAAAATCAGTTCGAAAAGTGCACTAACCGGTGCGTTATTAAAAAATGCCAAAAAAAATCAATAAATTACATGCACACCAGGTGAAGTATCTTACCTATAAACTACAATCCACTCCTTTTGTGATTGATGCAAATGCTATTGAATGAAGAATAACCAATAAAAACTTATATAACATTTGCCGAGCTAAATTAGATAGCCTCTTATGGTGTAATGAGACAAAATTGGAGTACTGAAAAGTGCCCATTTATGCAATATTATTAGTCAATCTGGTGACTATGATAGGCAATTAGAATACATATAAATTAAAAACCACGAGAAAGGAAAAAGATGTAAGTGATATACAGAACGTTAACAACATCGCCAAGTCTCATCATGTACACATTAACAATTAACAGGTGTACAACTATGTACACATTACAAACCAACATGTGTACAGTTATATACACATTAGGAATCAACACGTGTATAACTATGTGCACATTAACAGTTCAATAAAAAAATGTGCAAAACTCGTAAGGTGAATATTTAAAATATCACACGGTATTCAAGGATCATCACTTTTATATAACAAACGTATATGCTTATGGTCATTTTTTTTTTTAAATGTGCACCAATTCGTACACCCAAATTATTTATGCAAACATATGCTTATGGAATCATTTTTTTCGAGCATTCACTAGTTTGTACATCCTAATTAAGAATCCAACATAACATACAAAACACAAGCAATTACAAAAGAAGAAATCAAAAGTTTTATGAATAATAAACTAGTTAAAACCCATAATAAACAACAAAATTCATATCACAATAATAATGAATATCAAGAATTCATTTTAACCAAGACACTAAAGACCTTTTGGTTGAAAACTTAACTAAAAGTTAACATACAAATAATATATTCAAGGGGAGAAAAATGAACTAAAACTTAACAAATAGTATGTTAAAGGGGACTAACCACCCACAAAAATAAACACACAGGGTGAAACAAGTTACAAGTGCTTGCAAGGCACTTCCTGCATCACGTCTTTTATATAACCAAATTCTCGTCGTAACAGCCATTCCTGCAATATTATTGAAAGATCTATGACCACTTCCTAACTTGCTGGTGGCACTATCAATAAGAGGAGAACCAAGACTATATCATCAAACAAAAGAAGGATGAGGTTGCATGAGAAACCATATTAGTGGTGTTTTTGTCCTTTTAATAAACCAAGTGCATACTGTGCCATAAAAATGTTTTATAATAAATAAATGATGGTTGCATCATTTTTCTAATATGTGTTTCAGATAGTCTCTAATATAGTTAGAACCATATATATGAATCGCCATAGAGTCATAGACCATAAATTGTGGTGTAAAATGCTTGAATTTATTGTCCTAGGACGGAAATCATCTTTGCTAACATTTGGATGGGAAACCATAAAATACTAGCAGTGGACTTGATTTTGTAAAGATCCATTCTTTTAAATAACTAAAGTAGAAAGATGACTGAAAAATGGTACCAATCTACCACTCTCTCGTCTCTCTTTCCTTCTCCATTTCTTTCTTTCTAATTCATCTCTCTTTTTGTTGTTCCTTCATCAGTATTTCACATATGACGGGGAAGAATGCAAAAAACAAACTCGTACACTGAACCTTGTAAATGGGATATGCCTAGCTTCTTTGAAAGATCTATAGGACACTAAAAAACTTGAATACAAACAGTCGATAATTATTTATTTATTTTAGAAAGGAAAAAAGAAGGAACGAAGCACTAAAGGTACAAAGTTTATTGACGTAAGCTTATTGGCTCTAAAGCAAACGTGGTTTGTGTGAGAATTATATAAAGTTGCAATAAATTCCAATTCCTAATGTTGTAGTGTACCTTTGCACTAGTTATATTGCAGTGTACCATCTTGTACACTGCTGTACCAAGTAAAATCTTAACAGCAAAACTAGATTCTCTTAAAATTTGAAATCCATGTGTTGTAGATTCCAAATCCATAAGTAAATTAAGGGAAATCAATTTGACGAAACAAATAATAACGTTTACAGAAATTGAGCAAAGAAAATTGAAGATTCATATAAATTTCACCATATTTTTATTAAATTAAGTTTTCAAATTTTCTCCTATTGATTTTCGCATGCAAAGTTGCTGACATCTGTTAATAATTATAACAAACCAACCAGAGAAGTCTCAATCTAAATTTTATTAGATACAACTATTTATTTCTCTTGATTAATCAACTTAAAATGAACAAATAATCACAAAATTTTACAAAAGAAATCCAAAGAAGTCAACATAATAAGATAACTTACCAGATCTGTCCTAGTGTGATTTTCTTCGGAGCAGTTGATGAGATATAAAAAACTTGAATTAAATGATGAAGATTAATAAGTTACTAGCAATAGCAGAAGAAAATCAGATGAAGAAAATTGAAGAACTAGGAATCTTTCTCTATAAAATGAGAAATCAAAAACTCAAATCGCCTCCATCTCTCGCCAAAATCTAAGATGTTAAATTTTTGGACTATCTCCCTCTATTAATCTACATACGTAAAAGTGAACAGGGTATTTAGGGTAATAAGGAAAAATATGATTTTCTAGATCGGGAAGATTTTGGACTAACTCGTCAAGTTTCGGACTAAACTGTATGTGTTGTGGGGAATTTGGACTAACCAGTCCTGGGCTTGGAAGGCGAGGACTAGAGCGTCCAAAGCCCAGGAACTATGAGATTAAATGTTAATTCCTACGTGTCACTACCTGGAAGGGCTAGCTGTTCTGGTTTGTGGAGCATTCTCGTTTCTATAATTCTATATGTACCAAGGGAGAAACCGTCAGTACTCGCAGCTCTATTTGTGACTTATGGTGGGTAAAACCCAATTCCTTATAGTTGCCATTTGGGGGAGCTCGATCTAGTATAAGACAAATCCTAAATAATTAATGCATGCCATCTCATGACCATACACCGTGGTGTTATGGACCAGTGAGCATGGTCTTAATTGGTCGCTTCATCCACATCCAATCCAATGCATGGCGAATTTTAATTTTGACATCCGCATCCGATCCAGCATCTGAAGGGTTGGATACAGAAGATCCAATCGATTTCTTCTACAATTAATAGTTAAAATATACAAGACAAAATTTAGAAAAATGGTTCAAGATCACATATCATACCATGATTTCTAATATTAACTCGAATATGCATAGCATTTACTAATATTTGCTATACTACCCATAAAATAATAGTAAAGAAATTAATCAATTTCACTTAATATTAATATTTTTGAGGCGATTAAATTCTTAATTTGGATATATCAATTTCCTTTAATATATCTGGATATATTAATATTAATGTTTTTCATCAAATTCACATATCATACCGGGCGATTTTTCAGGCGATAGAAAGTTTAAGAAACGTTTTCCGGCATATATCTGGATTACTTCGGCAGTTTTCCTTCAGATTTCCTTCTTTCAATTCCCCTTGTTACACTCTTTCAAGCGATGCCATTTTCACCTGCAAATCTTCACATACCCAAGGAAGTTGTGACGGTTACTGGCAGTTAACACCATGCCAAGAACTCGTTCATGTCCCTCATCTTCATCATCCCATCATGTAGCATCACCCATTTCAGCGGTATCTTTACCTGAGTCTCCTTGTGATCCTGTGACGAGACCTTATTCACATAATGACCATATACGTTGTCCTTTTAGGAACTATCATGACTGCAACGATGGGGTTAATGGTAGATGTTATGTTCGAAGCTCTTTTCAAGACATCTCAATGATAGGCACTTCCCTAATGAAAACGCTAAACGACAATGCAGAGATAGGCTGAGACAAGATAAGGATCTGTATATTTCTTGGGAGGAGGTTTTACTACAATTACGTTGTTGGTTTTGCAGTCAGTGCATAGGGAAAAAGCATTGCAAGCATAATAACGATGTCATTCCAGGTCCGTATAATGGAAGGCACGTAGATTATCTCATCTCTGACATAGAAAAACCAACAGCCCCTATTAATGAAAACCCAACTTTGGCAGAAGTCTCTTCTGCACCTCTTTCTCTAGAGACTCTTAATGAAGTTTTCCTGAGACAGTTTCGCACCATCTCAAGCATACCACCCCTTGTAGGTTGAATTTTTTCTAGAACCCTAAAATCCTGTTTGGATTTGGTTCTACTTAACCCTAAGGAGATATCCTCTTGGATTAAATTATTACTCCTCCCTATCTGCACCCTTAATCTTTACACACCAAAGAATTCTTCCGAGGAACGTTATGGTGCAAGAAAAAAATCTGCAAATCGCATCCATCAACCAAGCTCTGACAGACTGGAGAGATTCTACTGGTTGCTATGCGCTGGTCACCAGACTGCTGGAACAACCCAAACGCAAGCACCTAGGAAATCCAAAAAGCAAGCAGACGCAGGACATGGCCAATCTAGAATCCTGAAGTAAGAAGTTTTCTTATGGACATTATACAACAGCCATTAGAGTGATATCCTCTAATGGCATTGCTCCTTGCAATGAGGACACATTATTTGAGTTGCTGCTCAAACATCCAAATGCTCCTCCTCCAACCATTCCTGTTGAATGTATTGCTTGTGATGCCCTTACAGTGGATGCAGGTTTAGTTCATAAAGCAGTCAAAAGTTTCCCCAAAGGTACATCAAGTGGAGAGACGGGCTTCGGGCTCAACATCTCCTTGATGCCATGAGTGGTGTTACCAATGCTGTTGCGGATGAGTTATTGGCCTCAATAACTAAAGTTGTCAATCTATGGCTCTCAGGCGCTTGTCCATCAGCACTTGGAGAGTTCATATCCAGCGCCCCTCTAACCCCTTTGCAAAAACCAGGTGGGGGGCTTAGACCCATTGACGTGGGTACCATTTGGTGGAGGCTAGTATCCAAGCTTGAAGCCACCATAGTAGGGAAAGAAATGTCTGGCTATCTTGGTGATTTTCAATTTGGCGTAAGTGTGCCACGCGGAGGTGAAAGTATTCTCCATGCTGTCAATAAACTGATGGAAGTAAAAGGGACATAAGAATGATACATCCATGTTGCTCATTGACTTCTCGAATTCATTCAATATGGTAGACAGGTCTACACTACTTCAAGAGGTCATAATGCACTGCCCTGCAATCTCACCCTGGGTAGAGTTTTGCTATGCAAAACCAGTCCGGTTATACTACAATGACACTATCTTATCTTCTTCACAAGGTGTACAACAGGGTGATCCCCTTGGGCCGTTACTCTTCGCACTTACTCTTCATACCATTGTGAAGAATATCGTTTCTCATTGCAGTTTATACCTACAGACCTGGTACTTAGACGATGGTACTCTCATTGGAGATATCTTGGAAGTTTCTAGAGCATTGCACATTATCCAAACCGAAGGCGCTGGCAGAGGTCTTCACCTCAACATCAGCAAAACAAAGGTTTTCTGGCTGACACCAGATCCTCGGTGCTTTGATCCCCAAGTCTTTCCGAGCAACATCAACAAACCTACCTCGGCTGTTAAGTTCCTAGGAGGTCCTGTGAGCCTAGACTTGCAGTTTTGTAAGGATATGGTTATGGCTAGAGTAAACAAGACACTCCAGCTCATGAATACTGTCAATAAGCTCAAAGACCCGCAATGCGAGTTGTTGCTACTACGTAGCTGTTTGGGGGTGTTGAAACTATATTCACCATGCGTACAACCTTCCCCTCAACTTTGGAACAAGAAAAATCACATTTCGATGATCACTTATATCGATACTTAAGGAAATTGATCACAACAGATGGAGCAGGCTTTGAACCTTTACAATTTCGCCTGACGACTCTCCCTATCAAAGACGGTGGACTAGGGATCTACGCCATGACTAACACTGCCCATTATTGATATCTAGCATCACAATTACAGACTCAGTCCGTACAACGTGTCATTTTGAACACTGTCACGACTGAAGGTCAAACTATTACTTGACAGCAAGCTGTACAGGCATACACGCGGGTTTGTGGTATTGATTCTTCTTCGATCAGCTTCGAAGTTAATCCCCCCCCCCCCCCCCCCCCCCCCCCCCCCCCCCCCCCTCCATGCATACCCTGGCACTAACGTATTTCGAATCAGTGAAGAAACAAATACCCGATGTTTTTCAACTGTATGTATGTGATAATGTCTTATGGCAATGTAACCATGTGAACTATGCTCAGAACTATCTACTCGCGATACCTAAATCTGGACTCAATCAAACTCTTGGACCACGACAATTCAGAAGCGTACTCTGTTACCGCCTCGGCATTCCTATTTTTGCAGAGGGTAGCCATTGTCCTAGTTATCAACGGGAGATGGACATATATGGTGATCATGCACTTCACTGTGCCAGTGACGTTGGAATTAAATTCAGGCACGATTTAGTACGTGATGTTTTTGTAGATATCTGCTACCATGCTGGAGTTGCAGCCAGGAAAGAAGCGTCCATCGGTCTTTCTTCGGGTGGGAATATAATACATTATTACCAGCGGATTTGTTAGTTTACAACAGGAAGAATGGAAAGGATACTTGCCTCAACGTCACTGGTGTCTCCCCTTTCACGAGTGACATTCGATATTTCGCACCAGGACAAGCCATTGCCAAAGCTATTCTATGCAAGCGCAGCAAATATTTATCCATTTGTGAAACCCATGGATACAGTTTTGGCACACTTACGCTCACTACCTTAGGCGAACTAGGCGAAGATACTATCACATTCTTGAAGAGGCTTAAAAATTTCCTTGCCAACAATGACGCATGAAGTGGAACAGGGAGCTTTTTATTTCATAGAATAGGAGTGGCAATTCAAAAGGGCGTAGGTTCCCAGTTGGTGGCTAGTGAAAAAGCGGGGGTCTAACAACCACACCTAACATTTCGCTTAACAATTTGTATAGACCAACTCCAATATACTTTCAAGAGAATCAACTAGCCAGTCAGACTCAATCTTAAGAAAAGTATATTCAAGAGTTATATCTCAATTTCCTAATTCAATCTGCAATCAAACAAATAGGAATTTGTGAGCCCGATTGAATATAAGAAATAACTTGGACGACATCAAAAACCAATACACAAGTGTCAATCAATTTAATCAACAACCCAAAGGTTGGATTCACAAACTGATAGAACTTACGCACAACCTATAATATTTCAATTATATAAACAAATATTATACGGAAAAGAAATAACACATACACTAGAAATTTTGTTAACGAGGAAACCGCAAATGCAGAAAAACCCCGGGACATAGTCCATATTTGAACACAACACTTTATTAAGCCGCTAAAGACACTAGCTTACTCCAAGTTAACTTCGGAATGGAATGTAGTTGAGCCCTAGCCAGTCTTACACTGATCAAGGTACAGTCGTGTTCCTTACGCCTATGAATCCCAGAAGGACTCTACGCACTTGATTCCCTTAGCTGATCTCACCCACAACTAAGAGTTGCTGCGACCCAAAGTCGAAGACTTGATAAACCAATCTGTCTCACACAGAAAAGTCTATTGAACAGATAAATCTGTCTCCCATAGAAATACCTAAGAGTTTTGTTCAGTCTTTTGATAAATCAAGGTGAACAGGAACCAATTGATACACTGGACTTATATCTCGAAGAACAGCCTAGTAATATAAATTACCTCACAATAATCTTAATCGTATGGTAGCGAAACAAGATATTGTGGAATCACAAACGATGAGACGAAGATGTTTGTACCTACTTTTTATCTTGCCTATCGGAGAATAAATCTCGAGCAAATCTTAGAGAAGATAGTACTCAATCACGATAGAAAATAGCAAGATCAGAACATGCAACTATAGAGAAATAGTCGGGTCTAGCTTCACAATCCCAATGAAGTCTTTAAGTCGTTAACCTACAGGGTTTTGGAAAAACCTAAGGTTAAAGGAGAATCGACCCTAGTCGCAACTAGTATCACACATGAGCTGTGGGGATTAGGTTTTCCAGTTGCTAGAGTTCTCCCTTATATAATCTTCAAATCAGGTTTGCAATCAATTTTACCTTGGTAAAAAAGCATTAAATATTCACCGTTAGATGAAAACTTGATACATTCAAGCTAATATCTTTCAACCATTAGATCGAACTTATATTGTTATAGACAAATGAAAAGTGACTTCATTTAGATATGAGTAACCCTACCTAAACGTGTACACCTTGTTGGCTCGACAATAGTTAACCGAAATTAGCCATATGAACACTTTCATATCAACCTTATTCATCTTAACCATAACTAGTTCAAATGATACAAATGAAACTAGTTAAACAGTTGTTCAATTGCCATTCTCATAGAAGTATACAAGAACAAAATTGAAGCAAAATCTATTTTGATTCACTCGAATCAATTCATGAACATTATAGCCACGGTTTGCAAAATATTGCATTCCTTAATATATAAATGTATTAGTTCATGAACAAACCGATTTTAGAACATAACCTACTCAAGTATGCAAACGGGTACGCATATCTAATTGTCCGGACTAAGTTTGGGTTTGCCAGTATGTGAACAGGTACGCATACCTTCCAAACTCAGTTAAATCCGGGAACTTGAAACTCACGCCAGTACGCATACCGGTATGCATGCTAAGTTCCCGGACTTTCATTAACCAACCAATACGCATACGGGTATGCATACCATGGTTCAGGGACTTGGAATAACTTGCAACAGTTAGCATACAAGTACGCATATTGTGCTATATCCAATCATGGTTATTTGTTTTAAACTCCCATTTCAATAATTGAAACATTCTTAGAAGATGACAATAGCTGTATCACACAAACTATTATCTTAGAAAAATATTTCGAGAAATATGTAAGCGAGATAAACTCAACTCGAAATATCAAATGTGTATAATCAAAGTCTATATATCTATACGACTTTTGTCTCAAATAACAGATACAGTATATAGACTTTTGAGTGATAGATGAGTTCCGGTCTCCACATACCTTTTGTTGATGAAGTTCCACAAGCTCCCCTTAGTAGTTCTTCGTCTTCAATCGATGAACGCCGTGAAGTCTAATGCTCAACTACACATTTTATCCTAATCCGAGATTTAGCTATAAGTAGACTAGAAATCAAGACTTACAGTTTTGGAAACTAAACTTGACAACAAGCTTGAGATAGCAACGCTTCCGAGTTCGACCGAGCAGTGCTCTAACAATCTCCCCCTTTGTCAGTTTTAGTGACAAAACTATCAATACATGTGGATAACAAAATAAATAAATTGTGTAGCTTCTCATCCAAATGCTTGGTTTCTTGGTTCTTCAACATTACTCGAAATATTTGTCACTTCCAAGTACTCCAGTGATTATGAACGTGTTCAACTCAACATCATAGTTGTTGAAGATCTGTAGCTATAACAATGAGAAAACAATATATCTCAATCATTGTTATACAGTGTCATAGTATTGTTACACATCATCAAAGTCCAATTGTATCATAACTTTGACAACAATACTATGGTGATATGTATCACTCCCCCTTAGTCAATACTTCATCTCACATGAAAACCACTCCCCCTTACATAATGATCTGTAAAGCATATGTATTTGCAGTGTGAACTACACATTAATTCTCCCCCTTTTTGTGAATATAAATTGGCAAACGTACGAAAACTAGTGGGATCATAATGAAATTTTCATAGAGATACTTAATGACTAAAAGAGAACATATCAACTTTGTTTCGATGATTTCACATAGTCGAAACTTAGTGTATTCATCAAGGAGTTTATAAAGATACAAGATAACTCATACCATATTCCACAGCTGCACTCCCCACAAATATTTGGCAATTAAGCACAAGTTCAATTAAGAACTCTCCCCCATAAAATGTCATTCCCGAAAGAAAAACAAGAGAGACCTTACTTTTACAAGAAAAGAAGGATTTTTTTGGATATTAACAAATTACATGAGATATGAATTTGTATCCGGAAAACTCGATTAAATTAACCACAAGAGAACTCATGATTAACTTAATCGGAGATGCTCAACATAAGAGAACTTACGGAGCCGCACAGTATTTTCACATAGAAGTGGATCAAGGAAAAATCAATACTGCGGAATACTCAAAGATTCATTCTGTTTTTCATAAATATTTGTATAAACACATATAACATACTTAATCTTTGCAATCAAAAGTTCATCCTATCTTCCATCAATATTTGCATAATGACATAATAGGCTTAAGTTTTTACATACATGGGACAATCATAGTTCATGGACGCAAACATACATATCCCGTAACCAATAATACTGCAAAAATTTCCTTCCAAATAAACTTTAGAATTTAAATAAATAAATCTAAAAGCATTGGAAGATGAAAATCGTTGGCAATAGCTATGTGTACTCATAATAATTGCTATTCCAAACCCTAGTTATCCTTCTTAAAACACAAGAATAAATTCTCATAAGATGTTTCCTAGATATCATAGAGCTTTCTCAGATCATCTACTGAGAATTCCTTTTCATTATTAAAACAACCATTGGTTATGGGATCGTTCATTTCCTCCAAATCTTCAGAAATATCAGTTAACTCACTAAGTTCTCTTTTGGGTCCACTCAAGGTGTTATTTGTTAGAGACAACATATGTTCATTTTGAGCTATCTTTTCTAAAGAGAAAAGGATTTGAGATTTTAAATCATTTCGTTTGTTGATGAAATCCTTCACCATACCTCTAAAGTTATTATCAAAATGACAAACAGACAAGAGGCAGTTAAAGGAAGGACCTTCTTCATCATTTTTAGATCTCACTTTCTTCTTCCTTGAGGATAAGATTCCTTCACAAAGATACACATTAACTGCTTCAAATGCATCCCTTTTTGTGGTACCTCTAATCACAGGAGCCATGAAACTGTATATTTCAAATAACAGAGAAGTGAAGGGCATTTCGATCACAAATGAATATAAATAGACCAATGGACATCTGAAACCTAGAAGAACTTGAAAACGTCTTTTACGGTTCATGATCCATTATCTAATTTAATTAAGAATATATTTTCTTAACATAAAAAATAAGAAATTAACAATTATACAAAACTTGAGCAACCTTGATGCAATCCTCATTTTCCCAAGTTAAAGATGAGGATGCAGACATCACTATTATTAGATAGTGACGGAGTGAGCCGAATGCTCACATCTTTTATCACATAGTGACTTATCAAGGTTTGTTGTATAAACAGACTTCTTTCCTCGTCTGGATCTGGTTCTTATAGATTTATTCTTGTCTTCAGAAGTACCCTGTTGATTAGCCAAGGCTAGATTTATTCTTCGCATGTCATTTTCAAGTTTGACAATCCTTTTGTTGTTCCTCTTGAATTTCCAACACTTATTTTGGACATGATTTTCATTTCCACAAAACGAACAAATCAAAGAAGATTTATAGTCTTGCTTATTTGCCTCCTGTTTATCACAACATTGATTACCAATTATTCTAAAACCGCCTGGAACAAAAGAGTTGTTTGTGCTGACAGTTTTGTTTTTGAACCCTAAA
Organism: Papaver somniferum; assembly: GCF_003573695.1. Lineage (NCBI taxonomy): Eukaryota > Viridiplantae > Streptophyta > Magnoliopsida > Ranunculales > Papaveraceae > Papaver > Papaver somniferum. The sequence goes on from NC_039368.1 coordinate 31,995,845, forward strand.
ATGAAAACGCGGGGATCTAACAACCACACCCAATATTTCGCTTAGCAATCTGTATGGACTAACTCCAATATACTTTTAAGAGAATCAACTAAACATTCAGACTCAATCTTAGTAAAAAGTATATCAAGTAGTTATATCTCAATTTCCCGATTCAATACTTACTCAAGCAAATAGAAATCTGCGAGTTTAATTGAATACAAGAGAAATCACTTGAACGGTACCAAAGACCAATGTTCAAGTATCAATCAATTTCAATCAACAACCAAAGGTTGGATTTACCAATTGATCGATTCAACGCACAACCTGTGGTATTTCAATTATATAAAAAAATATGATGCGGAAAAGAAATAACACAAACACCAGAAGTTTTGTTAACGAGGAAACCAAAAATGCAGAAAAACCCCGGACCTAGTCCAGATTGAACACACACTGTATTAAGCCGCTACAGACACTAGCCTAATATAAACTAACTTTGGTCTGGACTGTAGTTGAACCCCAATCAATCTCACACTGATCCAAGGTACAGTTGTGCTCCTTATGTCTCTGATCCCAGTAGGACACTACGCACTTGATTCCCTTTGCTGATCCCAACCACAACTAAGAGTTGCTCGACCCAAAGTCGAAGACTTTAATAAACAAATCTGTATCACACAGAAAAGTCTAAAGGAATAGATAAATCTGTCTCCCACAGAAATACCTACGAGTTTTGTTCCGTCTTTTGATAAATCAAGGTGAACAGGAACCAATCGATAACGCAGACTTATATTCGCGAAGAACAGCCTAGAATTATAAATCACCTTATAATAATTTAAATCGTATGATGGCGAGACTAGATATTGTGGAATCACAAATGATGAGACGAAGATGTTTGTGACTACTTTTCCATCTTTCCTATCGGAGAAATTAATCTCAAGTCAATCTTACGATTGTACTCAAACACGATAGAAACAGCAAGATCAGATCACGCAAATACAGAGAAAATAGTTTGGTCTGGCTTCAAATCCCAATGAAGTCTTCAAGTCGTTAACCTACAAGGTCTCGATAGAAACCTAAGGTTAAAGGAGAATCGACTCTAGCTTATGCAACTAGTATCACACAGGAGGTGTGGGGATTAGGTTTCCCAGTTACTAGAGTTCTCCTTTATATAGTTTTCAAATCAGGGTTTGCAATCAATGCTACCTTGGTAACAAAACATTCAATATTCATCGTTAGATGAAAACCTGATTAGACTCAAGCTAATATCTTTCAACCGTTAGATCGAATATTATCTTGTTATACACACATGAAATGTAACTTCATTTAGGTTTGAGTAACCGTACCTAAACGTGTACAAGTCGTTGGTTTAATGATAGTTAACCATAGGTTAGCCATATGAGCACTTTCATATCAACATTATTATTCTTTACCACAACTAGTTCAAATGACTCAAATGAACTAGTTAGAGAGTTGTTCAATTTCTTAGATCTCATAGAAGTATACAAGACACAATCGAAACAAAAACATCATTGATTCACTCGAATCGATTCATGAACATTATAGCCACGGTTTGCAAAGATTGCATTGGACACGGACACGTGACACGGTTACGACACGACACAGTTACGGGGACACGTAAAAACTCCAAAAAATGGGTTACGAGGACACGTTAGATATATTACCTTCACCATTAAAATGAGATTTTATAACAATCTGCTCAATAAAATAATTGTTCTTATTTGTAAAATACTTAGTTGTTAATTAAATAAAATTAATAATAATGAAATAGTGGTAAAGTTTTTCATGAATAATGCTTGGATTGCATGTTGGAAACCCTGATTGCATGTTGGCTAGGATTTTAAAAGTTATATATTTCCCTAGGACTGATTTTCTGAATGCCAAATGTCCTGATAAATGCTCTTGGACCTAGAAATGCCTTCATGCTATAAAGGAGTTGATTAAACCCTTTGTTTCCTGGATTGTTGGGGATGGAAATTTTATCGACCCCTGGTGTGATAAATGGATTCTAAATTTGGGTTCTGCTACTCCCAACCCTCTCACCCCTCAGGACCCTAGCATAAAAGTTGATTACTTCATTGATAACGATACTAGAATATGGAATGTTTCTAGACTTTCTACCCACTTTGATGATGCTTATGTTAAGAAGATCATCACTATTCCCTTAAGCCAGCATTGCACTCCTGACAGGAGGGCTTGGGACCTATCGAAGAATGGTAAATTTTCTTCAAAATTCGCTTAATTGGGCCTCAGAGGCATTAATCCCTCTCCATGTAATACTCTTTGGTTACATATATGGAAGATTATAGTTCCTCACAGAATTCAACTCTTCCTGCTAGAACTGTCCTTCATACCAGAATGCCCATGCATTCTGTTGAATGTGCCAGATGCAAGGATCCTCATGAAAACATTATGCATACTTTGGTTCTGTGTCCTTTGGATTCTAAGGTTTGGTTCTTGTCAAATTTTTGCATAAACACTTCTTTCTTTACTCAAAAACTTTTCAGCAGTGGCTTACTTTCTGGCTTCTGGAGAAAAACTCTAGATTGTCTGATGATGCTAAACAAGTTTTTGTTGTTATCCTGTGGTCCCTCTAGACCAGTAAAAATAACTTGGTCTTTCAAAATGTGTCTGAAAATCATAAGTCTGTCATAGAAAGAGCTAGGGCAATGCTCCTTACTAGGAAAAATACTTATGTTGCTACCCTTTCAAATCCCATAGCTCTAAATCACAAATGGATGCCCCCTTTGGTTGGTTGGATCAAATGTAACAATGATGGAGCTTTTGATGACATCTTTGGAGATAATGGTGCAGGATATGTGATGTGAAATTCTACTAACAAAGCCTCTTTCCGTGTTGCCATGGTTTTTGAAGTTTCGTCTGCAGAAGAAGCTGAAGCCAGAGCCATCTGGGGAGTTCTCAAGAAAGCAGTGGAACAGAAGATGACCCATATCATCATTGAAAGTGATGCTAATAAGCTGGTGGAACAATTTTCTTTGGGTTCTTTTGATGGTGATTCTAGGACAGATGCCATATTTAAAGACATTCAGTTATTTTCCTCTAATTTAATATCTTGTATCTTTAGTTTTCAACCTAGAATCTGTAATATCGTTGCTCATGAGTTTGCTCAATGGTCTAAACGTAAGAAAACTTCTATGTACTGGTCTATGCCTCCTGCTTGGCTATCTCCAGCAGTTGAGGGAGACTATTAGCCTTGCTGAAGGCCCTTGCTTATAAAAAAAAAAACAACTTGGATTTGACTAATATAAGAATAAATTAGCATCATATTTGTTTTATTTTGATTTTCCAAGCCATAATTAATCATTTATAGCATTTCCGAAAGTGTCCAATTAGTGTCCGCAAAGTGTCTAATATCGATTTTTATGCGACACGTGATGTGGCGTGTCCATCGAGTATCGGCAAGTGTCGTAACCGTGTCGTGTCCGTTCATGTGTCCGACACCGTTACGACACCTTTCTTGGCATGTCCATGCAACATAGATTGCATTCCTTAAAATATAAATTTCTTAGTTCACGAATTAAACTGTTTTTAGAAAATAACCTACTTAAGTACGCATACTGTACACGGACTTAAGTACCCGGAATAAGTTTGTTTTCAGTTCACAAACTTCAGCAGAAATTCACGGGATGTGAACTTCCGACTGGACGCGTACTGGTACACGGACTTTAGTTCCGGTTATCCTGAGCAGCAAAGTACGCATACTTTGGTTCAAGGATATTGGACTTACACACATATGAGTTGTCTCACAATGTTTATATCCAACCATGGTTATGTATTCTAAACTCTCATTTCAATCATTGAAACATTCTTAGAGAACGTTATATAGTTGTTGTTCACAAGCTATTTTTCATCAAAGCGATTTTCAAGTGATTGAAACTAATATGACTTTCGTCACTAGTAAAGATGAACTTGGCCAAAGCGAAATCTTACCAACACATATTTCGAGAAATAGATAAGCGAGATAAACTTAGCTCGAAATAGTACATGTGTATAATCATAGTCTATATATCAATACGAATTTTGTCTCAAGATAGGAGATAAAGTTGACTTTTGAGTGATAGATAAGTTCAAGTCTCCACATACCTTTTTGTCAATGAAGTTCCACCAGTTCCTTGAGTAGTTCTTCGTTTTTGCATGATGAACACCGTGGAGTCTAGAGCTCACCTACACTTTCTATCCTAGTCCGAGACTTAGATATTAGTAGACTAGAAATCAAGACTTATAGTTTTGTCAACTAAACTTGACAAACAAGCTTGAGATAGCAACGCTTGCGAGTTCGACCGAGCAGTGCTCCAACATAAACCATTTGTGTTTCCAAAAGACTTCTGACAGAATAACATTGCTGAGATTTTGTCAGAACTTCCAGACAACCTTTGCAGGTCACACTTAAGATATTAACCTCTTTTTCCTTCAGAGATAGGGTCCTGGTGAATTCATCATTAAGACAATCTATCTCAAGATTTTTCACCTGAAGTGATGATTCAAGTTTCTCTAACGAAGCCTTTAGTTGGAGATTGTCTTGGTGAATTTCTTCACACTTATCCAAGAATTCAAAAATCTCAGTTTCAGACTCAAACTCTGAATCGGAATTTGAGTAGGAAGAAGTTTCTGCCTCGAGAGCTGAAAATTCATTGCACACACCGGAAGTATGCAAGATATTGACAACCTGGGATGATATTTCTTGTATCTAATCATCTGAAGCATTAACTAGAGATAGACCTTTCTCACATATTTTGTTTCTTTTTACAATATCCTTGATCTTTTGCGTAATTAGTGATTTATCGAAATGAACATGATTGGAACTACATTCATCATCCCAAGACTAGTTAGAATATTCGCTTGTGTGGGTCACAACACTGAACGCATATGTTCTGACTGTGTTCTGATCAAGATCAAGTATTTTTAACTTTCCAACAAAAGTATTTCTGGAAAGCATATCAAGGTTGTTTCCTTCAACGATGGCATGTTTCTCAGAATCGTACTTGGCTGGCAACGATCTAAGAATTTTCATCACAATGTCCTTTTCAGGAATAGTCTTACCCAACGCAAATGATGCATTAACAATTTCAGACACTTTGTGAGTAAACTCATCAAGTGAATCCTAATCAGCCATATGAAGGTTTTCCCAATCAGAACATAGGTTTTGAAGCCTAACTTCTTTCTCAAAGGAATTTCCTTCGAATACAGTTTCTAAGATATCTCAGGCTTCTTTAGATTTAGTGCAGTAATCACATGGTGCTGAAGATCTTGGGTAATTACATGAATGATGGCATTTAAACCATCAGAATTTTGCTTTGCAGCGAGAATCTCGTTAGGTTCATATCTACCAATATCCTTTGCAATAGAGACACCGTCTACTGTAACCATTGGAGGATCATAGCCATTAACTATATAAACCCGTGATTGAAAATCACGCGCTTGAAGAAAGGAACGCATAAAAATATTCCACCATAAGTAATTTGAGCCACAGAAGAATGGTGGTACGTTTACTGAGATAACACTTCTGTTCATAGAGTCAGATCGCTACAAACACAGACTTATAAGGTCTTAAACGTGTTTGCCTGCTCTAATACCAATTGAAAAGCAGGGGTCTAACAACCACACCCAATATTTCGCTTAGCAATCTGTATGTACTAACTCCAATGTACTTTCAGAATCAATTAGACAGTCAGACTCAATCTTAAGAGAAGCATATCCAAGAGTTATATCTCAATTTCTCAATTCAATCTGCAATCAAAAAAATATGAATTTTCGAGACCGATTGAATATAAGAAATAACTTGGACGATATCAAAACCCAATATCCAAGTGTTAATCAATTTAATCAACAACCCAATTATCGGATTCACATATTGATTGAACTTACATGCAACCTGTGATATTTGAATTATATAAAAAAAAATTAATGCGGAAAAGAAATAACACATACACCAGAAATTTTGTTAACGAGGAACCCGCAAATGCAGAAAAACCTCGGGACATAGTCCAGATTTGAACACCACACTTTATTAAGCCGCTACAGACACTAGCCTACTCCAAGTTAACTTGGGACTGGAATGTAGTTGAGCCCTAACCAATATCACACTGATCAAGGTACAGTCGCGTTCCTTACGCCTTTGAATCCCAGCAGAACTCTGCGCACTTGATTCCCTTAGCTGATCTCACCTACAACTAAGAGTTCGACCCAAAGTCGAAGACTTGATAAACCAATTTGTCTCACATAGAAAAGTCTATTGAATAGATAAATCTGTATCCCACAGAAATACCTAAGAGTTTTGTTCCGTCTTTTGATAGATCAAGTTGAACAAGAACCAATTGATACACCAGACTTATATTCCCGAAGAACAGCCTAATAATATCAATCACCTCACAATAATATTAATCGTATGGTAGAAAAACAAGATATTGTGGAATCACAAATGATGACACAAAGATGTTTGTGACTACTTTTTATCTTGCCTATCAGAGAATAAATCTCGAGAAAATCTTAGAGAAGATAGTACTCAATCACGATAGAAAACAACAAGATCAGAATATGCAACTACAGAGAAATAGTTGGGTCTGGCTTCACAATCCCAATGAAGTCTTTAAGTCGTTAACCTACAGGGTTTTGGAAAAACCTAAGGTTAAAGGAGAATCGACTCTAGTCGCAGCTAGTATCACACATGAGGTGTGGGGATTAGGTTTCCCAGTTGCTAGAGTTCTCCCTTATATAGTCTCCAAATTAGGGTTTGCAATCAATGTTACCTTGGTAACAAAGCATTCAATATTCACCGTTAGATGGAAACCTGATTAGACTCTAGCTAATATCTTTCAAACGTTAGATCGAACCTAGATTGTTACACACAAATGAAAAGTGACTTCATTTAGATATGATTAACCGTACCTAAACGTGTACACCTTGTTGGATCAACAATAGTTAACCGAAGTTAGCCATATGAACACTTTCATATCAACCTTATTCATCTTAACCATAACTAGTTTAAATGACTCAAATGAAACTAGTTCTAGAGTTGTTTAATTGTTTATATTCTCATAGAAGTACACAACACACAATTGAAGCAAAATCGATTTTGATCCACTCGAATCAATTCATGAACATTGTAGCCACGGTTTGCAAAAGATTACATTTCTTAATATATATAAATGTATTAGTTCATGAACAAACCAATTTTAGAACATACCCTACTCAAGTATGCAAACGGGTACGCATACCTTCCAAACTCAGTTAAATCCTGGAACTTGAAACTCATGCCATTTCGCATACCGGTATGCATGCTAAGTTCCCAGACTTTCATTAACCAACTAGTACGCGTACGGGTATACATACCATGGTTCCCGGACTTGGAATGACTTGCAACAGTTAGCATACAAGTACGCATACTGTGCTATATCCAATCATGGTTATTTTTTCTAAACTCTCATTTCAATCATTGAACATTCTTAGAAGACGACAATAGTTGTATGACACAAACTATTAGTTTCGAAGCAATTTTCAAGTGATCGAATGATCAATACAAAACATTCCGAGTCTACATCAAATGACTGTCTCACACAAATCATGTAAGATGTTATAAGACGATTTTCACATGATCATCTTTTGACTTTTGTCAAGAATATAAGGTGAACTTGGTTAAAGCGAAAGCTTAACAACACATATTTCGATAAACATGTAAGCGAGTTAAACTTAGCTCGAAATATCAAATGTGTATAATTGAAGTCTATATAGATACACGACTTTTGTCTCAAATAGGAGATAGAATAGATAGACTTTTGAGTGACATATGAGTTCAAGTCTCCACATACCTTTTGCTGATGAAGTTCCACAAGCTTCCCTTAGTAGTTCTTCATCTTCAATCGATGAACGCCGTGAAGTCTAATGCTCAACTACACTTTTTATCCTAATCCGACACTTAGATACAAGTGGGCTAGAGATCAAGGCTTATAGTTTTGGCAACTAAACTTGACAACAAGCTTGAGATAGCAACGCCTGTGAGTTCGACCGAGCAGTGCTCTAACAGTTAGAATACCAACAAAACCTGTATAAAAGATCTTGTTTTCTTTAATAAATGCCCTATGAGGTGGAAATATCCAGAATAATAATGTCAGAAAATTTATATATTAATACTTCTACCAAGTAACTAATGTCAACATTGGCGAACTAGATAAGCATCACGAAAAAGAGTTATTAACTATTAACTTAACTTACGTGGATATCCAACGGGTTTCGAACTCCGCACCCATAAAAATTTGGGTTGGCAGGATCAGGTTTGCGGATTGGGTGACAATTGCTCACCGCAAAATGGTGTAAAGTTATGCAGTGCAAACACGTTAACAACACCACGCGTACACTAAAATTTGAGTACGACGTGGTATAACACACTAGGGGTGAGAAAAATGGTAAAGTCCGTGGATTTGTTGTCACCCACATCCGGTTCATCTAAATCGTGAGTACTGCATTTTCATCCTCATCCAGTCCTGACTCGTAGATCTAACATTCGCGGTTGAGCAGATGGATGGGTTGAATGCGATGGATCCACTAATTTATATTAAAATTCTATTTAAATAAGACGAAAGAAAAATTAATAAAAATATTAGTAATATATTTATGATTTATAACATCTTAAATCATCCTTGGATAAATATGCTTAAATGTGTAAAACTAAAACTTTCATAGAACAATATGAAGTAGATACACTACCAGGTATAAATTACCAAATTTCATACGTTACATGATTCTAAAAATATCCTTAACCTAGCGCGTGCGAGTGTCCAATGGATTTATATACATACACCCACAACCGATCCAATATTTAATGGATTTTCAAGAAATAACTCATGTCTAATCCATCCACGAGCAGGTCGGGTGTCCACCCGCCAAAACTACATATGAATTGTATAAAGATCCCCAAGCTCGTCAACTCAATTTGAACGGTCAAGAGACGATTTATCCATTAATGACTTGATTAACTAAATATGAATATTAATCAAACAATAGCCTGGGGATGAAGCTAGTATTTGGATAGGTTTCGAAAAGTTATGCGAGATGGACTACTTGAACATGTTATTTGGATATCGGACCAAAAAGAAATCATCCAAATTGTATGAAGCGTAAAATGGTTATTTCACTAACAAATGTTATCAAGGCGGCCACTATTATTTTTTACAGGCCCGGATGGTCCCATATGGGGCGACTAAGGTGTCCAATATTAATATATATGCTCGGATGGTCGTTTGGTGGCAGCTGAGGTGTTTAATATTGTATTTTATATACAAATTTATGAATATGGGCGTAAAGAATCCAATATTATATAATATTATCCGGGGAGATTGGTCGTATGTATATTTTATTTGATTGTTCAGTCTTGTTAGTAATATTGAAGCAATCTAATATTGAAGTATTCTAACGTTACTTTGGTAGAAATTCTGGTTCCATAAAGGGATGGGGCTTTTTATGTGATTGCTATGCGGAGGCGGATTAGAGTAATCAAAACTCTTTTATATGTTCTAGACGTTGATGGTAATTCCTAGATCATGGGATGTATGCATTTCGCGTGGATAGTGATATCATTTGAGTCTGAAGTTATCCTAGCATCGTCTTCTCTATTGAGTATAGTGAGGTGAGGATAATATATGTGTAGGTTGTCCTGACGTCACTCTGTAGACTATCCGGTGGTGATCTTTTATAGATATTATAATATGGTACGTTGTATCTGAGGAGGTGAGTTAGAGCAATCTTTTATTGTATGTTATGTGTGAAATATGTTTACTCGTTTTTTTAGTAGAATTGTGAAGCACGTTAGTGATGAATGTGGTATTTATTTCCATTGAGCACCCTTCGGGATGATATGCTCACTCGTTTCCACTTCAGTTTTTCAGTTATCAGAAGATGTGTACGTAAAAATATCTTTATCCATAGCTTAAAACTTTAGCGATATAGTGATGTTTGTGAATCACTTATGTATTTTATAAAATACAAATACAGTATTTTATTAATTCATTTACGTTTGTTCGAGTGTGGGTTTAATTTTGGGATAAGCTTTGTATCGAATTTTTATTATGATGTTCAGTTCCTTGATGTAGATCCAACCACCCATGATGAAAACCGCACCTGATATAGCAGGCCCATTTTCTGAAGAGTGGCTTCTTGGGCTTCAACATAGGGGGAAAAATATTTGTTCAGCTATTGTGGGCTGCTTTGTTTGGTGGCCCAGTATGTTTTTTTGAGCTATTATGGACGTGTTTGTTTTTTACGAGGAATAACTATGAATCAAAAAACTTAGAAAATAGGTTAGGATGGGATACCAAGTTTGTTTACCTAAAGAAAGTGGAGGAGTGTGGATTAAAAATATTAGGACTCATTAACAAGTCTTTACATGGTAAGTGGATTTGGTGGTATGGAAAAAAAGAAAATGCTCTATGGAAAAGGGTTATTCATCTTAAGTTAATTTGGTGTGGATATAAAGGATTTTTTGATTAACATGTCTAATAAATTTGTAGGTAAAAGCCTTTGGGATGGCATGCTGGAGAGCAAAAATTTTGTTGCACAAAACTCCACCATTCAAGTGCATAATGGTGACAGATGCCTATTCTGGAAGGTTTTTGTGGTTGAATGGTTAAGAAATTATGTACTTGTTAACATTCTTAGAAATTACAACAAACCGCGCCTCCAACACCAACACATAACGATTATTCAACTTCATTGTTTGCTTTTCAAATTTCTGTGAAACGCGTCCCTAAAACGAAATGGCCTGTAGTGCGCCATAATGATGGGATGATTAGTGAAGAAAACATAATTCCTGCAAATGCGTTCATCTTCTACAGTACTAAAATTGCGCTGATGTGCATCTCTTTCTCTTCTTTCTCTTCTTGAACATTAGCTCGGTGTTCAACTATTTGATTTCGGTAACATGTTGCTCTTCTATTAACTGCGCCATGTTCATATTTTGAAAAAATTAGAAAAGCTAAAACATAGGAAGAAGGTGTGAGTTGAAACGAATTTAGAATTGGGCATTTACAGGCGGGGATTTATGGCCGTTGGATTAGATCTCCCGGGCTCGACCGCTCGATAGAAGCTAGACTTAGCCTGACTAAGTGGCAAAATTTGCCACTTTTCCATGCCCATAGTAGGTTACAAAAATGGAAAACCTGGGGCTTTTCCATGCCCACAGGAACCGACCTAAGTGGTTATAATCTGAAATGGGTGTTTAAAGACTTTATAAAAAGCACAATTTGGGAATTGAACTCAAGCAGCAGTATAAGAAGAAATGTATAGGATATCATCTCATTGGTAATATGGTGGGCAGTTTGGTTAGGGGAATGCTAGACTCTTCAATGACAAGTGCAATTCTATGGAAAGGATCAAGAGATAATGTTAAGGCCCTGATTTTTAATTGGTGTGTAGAAACCAGTATCTTTAGGGGGTTTTCTTTGAACATTGTGTCGAACAGTTGAGAAGTTGTTTTGCGCTAGATTTACTTTGCTTTCATTTAGGCAATTTTACTTCGTGAAACTGTATTTTTATCTTGTACTTCCTTTTGGTTCAACTTTATTACTCTTTTGGTAATGGACTAACTTTTAATACATTTTATCATTCTTGAATAAGAAAAAAACCATCGTACAGTATTTGTGCATAAATTATTATTATTTTTTTGCATCATAGGGTGTTCCAAACTCGTTAGCTAGGATCATCAAAACATCAAAGATTTTTTTTTTTGACGGAAAATGGCAAGGTTTATTGAAAGAGCTTAAGTCACTAAAACAGCGACAATAAGCAAAGAGCATCAGTTGAAGTAAACGGGGAAAGAGGGAAAAGGGATCAATGTATCACTGCATCCCAATTACAAATGAGAGTTGAAAGGGAGAAACCCGAAAAAATGTCCGAGTTCAAAGCCCAAGTATACAACAAACACTTAACAACTATGATCAATTGATTAACATTTCTAGAGTGATTGTTGTAAAGACGATTGTTGAGATCTTTCCAGATAGTCCACCAAATCGCAAACGACAACAAACTCCAAATCTTCTTAATTCTATTTGAATTTTTCTTAGCTTCCCATTCCCATAAATTCAACTTCACATCATCAGCTAGAGCGCAAGCAATACCAAAATTGTTAAGAAAGTAAGACCAAATAGTAGCAACTAACTTACAGTTAAGAAAAAGGTGATCATTTGTTTCTGCAAAATGATTGCAAAACAGGCAATCTGTGTTCTGAACCAGTACAACTCTGAATAACATATCTAGATTTTGTGCACCTTTGTAACACAAAGTACACAATAAGAAAGACACCTTAAGTGGCACTTTAGAGTTCCAAAGTTGTTTATTTGGAAATCTCAGCAGACCCCTATCTTCCAAAGCTGAATATGCATTAGCAACTGTAAAAGAATCCCCATATCTCCAAGCTCTAACATCTTCATCAGTAATCTGTGGAGGTTCACCAATCACCTGCAAAAGATTTGCCACATCCAAAACCTCATTATCTTGCAGTCTTCTACAAAATTTAAAATCCCAGGCTCCATTTGAAGAAGACAAATCTTCCACCATCATATTCTTTGTTCTTGAAATCTTGTACAAATTTGGAAATAAGCTTTTAAAACAAGAATCACCGACCCATACATCATCCCAAAAGTGAATGTTGTTGCCACTTCTCAAATTAAGAATTGTACCCTCTTAACAAAATCTATGGATTTTAAAATTCCAAGCCAAAGGCTGTGACAAACTGCTCTATTGTTCTGTTTTGGAAATAAAGCTTCCACATCACCTCCAAATTTTTGATTGACAATTTTTCTCCATAAAACTTGTTTTTTAGAGCCATTTCTCCAGATCCATTTGGCATGTAATGCCTTGTTGACAATCTGCAATTTCTTTATACCTACTCCTCCTCTGCATTTAGGTAGATTAGCTGTAGACCAAGCTACCCAACTCTTCTTCTTCACAGAATTGTTTGAACCCCAAAGAAATCTTCTCATAATTCTTTTTGGTTCCTTTGAAATTGAAATAGGCATTTGAAACATTGATAAGTAGTAAACTGGAAGGCTAGTAATAACACTTTGAATCATTATTAGTCTCTGACCTTTAGATAAGTACACTTTTTTCCAAGCTACCTGCTTTTGTTGAACTCTAAGAATAATTTCAGCCCAAATCAATTTGCTCTTAGATTTACTGCCTATAGGGATACCAAGATAATTCATTGGTAATTGAGAACTTGAACAGCCAAAAGAATCAACACAAATTTCTCCATTGTGCAGTTGGCCTAAGCCAGCTATAGTGCTCTTCCTATAATTTACCTTCAGCCCATAAATCATCTCAAAAGCAGTCAAAATATGCTTCAAGTTCTGCACCTGCAATTCATCATCCTTGAGAAACACCACAAGATCATCTGCAAATTGCAGATGACTTATTATTGTTCCATTCCGAGAGACTTTAAAACCAGTGATTAGATCATCAAAACATCAAAGATGATATGGTACATTGGTACTTATCCATCACGATAATTTCGCCGCTACATTTCGCCATATTTTTGGGCATATTAGACGACATAATACACGTTTAACACGACACAGTCGAATGCTATCTTCTACCTATAACACTATTAAAAAAATGGATGTTATACCAAAGTTTAGTGACAAATAGTGAAAAGATTTTATTGCGGCGTTCTTTTTGACGAAATTTATGTCGGGATTACTTGTAAGAATTGAGAAATTACACGTAAGAAGTCGGGTGAAAATATCTCAGAAACTGGAGCAAACACTTACGGTCACCCCAAATAAATACTTCCGTCTTCATTCATATTGTAGCCGTTAGATACATCGAAGCCCTAACTCTTGACCTTAAAAGCAACGGTGGTAGATGGCTAGTTTCTTATCCTATACAAACCCATTGAAGTAACTACAACGGCTACAAAATATTTAAAACAAAGAACCGACTTGAACCTAGTCTCTACACCGTCCAATCTAGATAGAATCTAACGGCCTTGATTTATTTAATCCTAGAATTATGACCGTTGCAGAGGTTCCTAAAACAAGGTTTTAAATTGGAATATAAGCCCTCATCTATTTACTGTGCACAGAGAAAGAAAGATTTCCAAGGAAAGGAGAAAGAAGGAGAAGAACACAGAGAAATTCTAGAGACCGAGGGGATTTGTTGAGAGAGAGATTTTAAGATCGTAGCAAGAGGAGTTTGATTGGATTTAATCTTAATTTGGGATATTAGGATTTAGAGAAATGGCGTCAAGAGTAGTTCTTCCTCAGAGACAAAGAGGTATTATTCATTAGTTTATGATATTCTGGTTCTTTGATGATCTTTATCTCTTCTTTTTGTGTTTTTTTTGTGGGTTTTGTTGTCTAATGATGAATTGTTATGTAAATTAGCATCAATCTGTAGATTTTGGATCTTACAGATTATGTATCTCCTTTTGTTAAATTAGTATCAATCTTATCAGGAAATTTGATGTTTGATGGAAATCTTTCTGTTTTTCAGAAGAACCCTTTCTTTTTTGGTTTTTGGATTTTCTAGGGCATCTGAATTTTTTTATCCGTTTCTTCCTTCTGATCCGTTTTTCAGTAAAAGTTGTATCTTTTGAATCTAGGGTTTCTACAACATCTGAAGTACTTATCGTTCTGATTCATTCGATTTATTTCAAATATAGTTATTTTCTATCATCTTCCATTATGAATTTGTAAGAATCATCGGATTTTGGTATACCCTTTACGGAATCTCATCGTTTTAGGTTAATTTGGTTTGGATCTCTAATTTGGTATACCCTTTACGTCTTGCTTAGTAAAGGATTTCCATGACATTTTTCAGATGGGGTTGCTGAAATTCCTAAAGCAAAAGCACCAGCGGGAGGAATTCGGAAACCTTTAGGGGATATCGGGAATGTAGAGACTATTAGAGGTGCAGAAGGGAAAGCACAGCAGGTCAATGGAATTCCACCACATCGTCCTGTCACTAGGGGATTCTGTAAACAGCTACTTGCTAAAGCACAAGCTAATTTGGAGAATAAAAATAAGGTATTAATAATCAACCGTAGAGATCTCTTTCCCTTGCCAATATTTTCTCTTGAATCACATGAATTAAAACTGTGCAATGTCTCACAAATGTCTTATGTTGATTACTTTATCACAGTTACAATTTGTTGTGATTGATGATGGAGCTGCTGTACCTAAAAAAAGGATATCAAAGCCTGTTCAAAAGAAGGAAGTTGTGAAACACAAGCCAGTGGAGGTAATTGATATTAGTCCAGATACAGTAGAGGTTAAGAAGGAAAAGCCCCAGAAAGAATCAAGGAAGAAAGCTCCAACCTTATCTGCAGTTTTATCTGCTCGTAGCAAGGTAGATTTCTTAGAAATTCTATCTATTGTCCTGTTTATTTCGCCATCCTACTAATTTCTATCAGACTACTTAACTAATGCTACTCTTTGTATCTATCTCAGTATGCTTGTCGTTCAGCTGATAAACCAAAGAAGGACCCCATTGTGGACATTGATGGAGGAGATGCTGATAATCAGTTGGCAGCTGTGGAGTACGTGGAGGATTTGTACAAGTATTACAAGCTCGCAGAGGTAGCTCTCTTCTATTTTTGATTGATAAATCATACATTATATCTTAAAGCAATTGTATTGAACTTTATACATTATGATCCTATCATGCAGAAGTCGAGCCTAATTCATGACTATATGGGTTCACAGCAACAAATTAATGAGAGCCATAGGATGATTCTTGTAGACTGGTTGATTGAAGTTCACAGCAAATTTGAACTCGCCCCTGAAACCCTTTATCTTACCATCCATATTGTTGATCGTTACCTATCCACACACATTGTTCCAAAAAGGGAGTTGCAGTTACTGGGCATGAGTTCTATGCTGATTGCTAGTAAATATGAAGAAATTTGGGCACCAGAGGTATATATTCCCACAACTAAAATCAGCATTACCAATGAACTTTATAGGCTAAAATGATTGAGTTGACTAATTTCTCCATCTGGGTTTGGTGTGTTTTGCAGGTAAACGACTTTGTCTGTATTTCAGACAGGGCTTATACAAGAGAACATATATTAGCTATGGAGAAATCAATCTTGGGAAAGCTTGGATGGACTTTAACTGTCCCTACTCCTTACGTTTTCCTTGTGCGTTTTATCAAGGCTTCCGTGGCTGATAAGAAGGTATAACTATATCTCCTTCTGTTTTTGACTTGTTAAATGATGCAGAAAGCTTTGTGTACCTTTGTTTCTGAACTCTTAACGTTCTTCGATTTTAGATGGAGCACATGGTTTATTTCTTGGCGGAATTGGGTCTGATGCAGTATGGCATGATAATATTCTCTCCATCCATGTTGGCTGCCTCTGCAGTCTATGCAGCAAGGTGCACCCTGAACAAGACACCACTGTGGGATGAAACACTTAAGCTTCATACAGGCTTCTGTGAATCTCAGCTGATGTAAGTTATTCCCTTGTTGTTGTATTTTGTTCATGCTAATGAACATAACTTCATTCTGTTTGAGGTGTTTGCCAATTACCAGAATCTCATCCATCTTTTATTTGGTTTGACAGAGAATGTGCCAAACAATTGGTCAGCTTTCACTCTGGCGCTGCAGAACACAATCTTCGGACTGTTTACAGGAAATATGCAAGTCCTGAACGCAGTGCTATTGCCTACCTCTCCCCAGCCAAAAGCCTCTTGGCATGATGAGACAGAGAAATATAGAGAGATAGAGACAAAGCCTTTTCTGTAGGCTGTTTCATATTACAATACTGTACCAGAGAATTCAATGAGCTCATTTGTATTTTCATTTTCTAAGAACACATAATTCAATTTCAACTCATATATGTGTTTGTTATATAGCAATATCTACAAAGTTTGATGGTTAATTATGAGTTTTTTCGCCTGCATCTTGGCTTGGGGGTTCTTATAGCATTTGTATTGGTGTGATTTTACTTTGTTGATCTCCTTAACTGTCTGTTACTGGAACTAATGTAGAAGAATAATAAACAAGAAAAATATAAGCCATCACAAAGTAGAGGATACTGTTCAGTGATATTTTTGTATATAGATTCTACATTGACTCGGAGTGTACAAAATATAATGATATAGAAAAATCACGGAGGAGCTCAAGACACACTAGTTGACACAGGACTTGGCTCAACTTCAGAAACTGATGGTGCTGAAGTCTCTAATTGTGGCTCAACTTCGGAGACTGGTGGTGCTGAGGTCTCTAATTGTGTACTTGGCCCAACTTCAGAGACTGGTGATGCTGAGCTCTCTAACTGTGTACTTGGCTCAACTTCAGAGACTGATGGTGCCGAGCTCTCTAGCTGTGATGCCAGAGAGTTTTCAATTTTGATTTCCGTAGTTTCAACAGTTTCTGAAGGCTTAAACTTGTTGATGTAGTAAGTAAGAGATGGTCCAGAGTATTCTAATGTCTGAACTGGAGGTTGTTTGTTCTTACTAACTTGGATAAGAACAGATGATGCCGCTGCAATCGAGATTAGAGCTATAAAAGCAGCAACACCGGCTGTATTCGCAGCTCCCTCGGATGAAGTTCCTGCGGTTCCTGAACTGATCAAACTTTCTGCTACATAAACATTTGGCTGCAAAATTCAAATGCATATTTAGCTCAGATATGACAATCAAAACTATATTCTCAAACTTTTGAACAAAACATCGGTGCCTAATAAATTTGAGCTAAGCATAGATGCTACAGAATGCCAACCTCAATTGAGTAGATGTTGGTCTGACCAGCAGTATCCTTCTCAACATAGCCGGTCCATCCTTTCTTTTTAGGTGGATAACTTCCCACAACTTGAGTCTTCTCCGTAGCTAACCACTCCATGCTCACCTTCCCAACCTACATTATTATTATAACAATCAAAATAATCAATCTTCCATATCTCTGACACTCTTAACAAATCATGCATTTAGTTAAGCCTAGTCATATTTACAAGGGAGGCAATTACCATAGAGATGAATGCAATTGACAATTGTTAAAGGTAATCTGAATTCTCAAAAAACAGGCTAAGAACAATACAGGATTTGATTATTTTGTCTAAGGTAATCTGTCCAAACTACAACGCCAACCTTTATCCAAGTAAAATCACATTAACATAATGAAACCACTAAATCTGTAAATCAAAACAAGAGAGAAAAAGACCTCTTTGTCAGGTGCACATTCTTCAACATTGCATTCATCTTCAGAAGAAGAAGAAGCTCGGACAATGGAGAGATGGTTAAGTGACTTTAAGTTTTGTACCCTTTTCAGGAATTTAGTCTGAGAAGAAGGAAATATACATGAATTTGCGGAAAGCATAGATTTTGAAGCACAAGACATTGTAAAGAAACCAAAGAGAAAAACCTTAGTACTTGGACTCAGTGGTTCATATGCTAGTACAACAAAGAACAGAATGAGAGAGAGAGAGAGAAAAGAAGAGATTTTCTTTTTGTAGGAGATTGTGGTTCAATTTGAATGGATTTTGTGTTATCTACGTGTCACCAAATCAACATTTGGGAGTCTTATTTACGTAATTGCCGTTCACCACTTATTTGCACCTACTGCGATGCCCCTTTGGTTGATTAAAGTTGCCGTTCGCCCCTTATTTATCCTAGCATTTTTAGGGGCGACACAAAGAGACAAAAAAAAATCACCCAAATATAAAATGTAGTCATCCCTTATCTTCTTTTTTTATTTTGATGCCCAAATTACCCTTTACAATCGGGAAGTTAATCCACAATCGGGAGTCAATTTAATTTATATGACTTCCGAATGTAAAGTATCCTCAAAATAAAATTCTCTATCTTTTGAATTTTGATTATCCTATAATCGGTAGTTAATAAAGTTATCTTGACTACTGATTAAAGTAGACCTTTGGAATAAATACTACCATAATCGGTAGTGAATTTAGGTTATTTAACTCCCGAATATAGAGTTGCCCCAAAATGAGATTTTGTAAAAATTCTCAATTTTTTGGTTGAGCCTATAATCGGCAGTAAATGAAGTTATCCTAACTTCCGATTATACAGTGGCTCTCTTTGCAATTATCCTACCATAATCGGTAGTCAAAATAGTACATTTAACTACCGAATACGGAGTTGCCCCAAAATGAGATTTTGCAAAAATTCTCAATTTTTTGAATTTTGGTTGAGCCTATAATCCATAGTAAATGAAGTTATCTTGACTTCCGATTATACAACGGCTCTCTTTCCCAATATCCAACCATATTCGGTAGTCAAAATATTTCATGTAACTACCGAATATAGAGTTGCCCCAAAATGAGATTTTGCAAAAATTCTCAATTTTTTGAATTTTGGTTGAGCCTATAATCGGTAGTAAATGAAGTTATCATGACTTACGATTATACAGTGGCTCTCTTTGCAAATATCCTACCATAACCGGTAGTCAAAATAGTTCATATAACTATCGAATACGGAGTTGCCCCAAAAAGAGATTTTGGAAAAATTCTCAATTTTTTAAATTTTGGTTGAGCCTATAATCGGTAGTAAATTAAGCTAACCTGACTTCCGATTATACAGCAGACATCTTTCCCAATATCCAACCATAATCTGTAGTCAAAATAGTTCATATAACTATCGAATACGAGTTGCCCCAAAATGAGATTTTGCAAAAATTCTCAATTTTTTGAATTTTGGTTGAGCCTATAATCGGTAGTAAATGAAGTTAACTTGACTTCCGATTATACAGCGGCTCTCTTTCCCAATATCCAACCATATTCGGTAGCCAAAATATTTCATATAACTACCGAATATAGAGTAGCCCCAAAATGAGATTTTGTAAAAATCATATACTTTTTGAATTTTGGTTGAGTCTATAATCGGTAGTAAATTAATTTATCATTAACTTCCAATTGTGATAGAAGCCAGATATGCATTTGGCACAAATTCATAACAATCGGTAGGATCTTTGCCTTACTTAACTACCGATTTAATATTAACAATCAGACGCAAAATAACTTCCGATAACCGAAGGGCGTTAACGTATTCTACTACCCTTTAGGACATCCCTTAACCTTGTATATGGGTTGGGAATAAAAAAATCGTCCCTAATTCTTTCGGGGTCGCCCCTAAAAATGCCAGATTATTTATTTGTTCATGTTGAGGGTGGATCCACCCGCAGTATTATTCTCACACTATCTTACGTTTTGGATCATTCTTTTCTTTTTAAATGAAATCATAAGGTTAATGAATTTGAAGCTGATATTTAGAGAACCTATGTTATTTTTACAAATTCATGTACTCCTAAATCCATTTCGAAATGTATAATGCCACCATTTACTATTTTGAAAATTTGTAGTTAATAAATCAAAGGATTTTCAACTGGTGAGATTATGATTGGTAGATGGTGTGGATTGATATTTCAGAATATGCTTATAATTTGTAGATATATAAAGTTTTGTTAGAGGAACATATTCCCAAAATATTAGCTTTAAATATGTTAATATTTAAGTATTATTCTAAAAAAAGTTATCCAAAATATGAGATAGTGTAGGAACAGAAGTGTGAATGGATCCGCCCTCATTTATTTTTTCATATTTCTAATTCATTACCTCATCTTAAAAATGAATCTTATGTTTGTTTTTATTGTGTCGATTATAATTATAATGTTTTCTTCTTCTTTTGGAAAGAACATCAATAGTCCAACAATAATGATTGTAAGTAAGTCCTAAAAAAATTAAGAAAATATATCTATTTACAACTACAGTCACCATTGGAAAAGAAAATCTACCATATTGACCGAAATGCCTATTTGGGCATGGTTGGCACAATCATTTATGAATCTTTTATGTCGACGCTGGTGGAAATTCATAAATCTTAATTTTTGGATTATTTTTTTTATAACAGTCGCATAGTTGAAAATTTCCAACCAAAAATCAACTGAAAAAAGTCAACTGAAAAAAATCAACAAAAATTGGTATGATGTTTATCCATTCCCATGTCGACTGTCTAAATTGGAGTTGGTATTCTTCATTTTACTATGCCGACTTAGAGGTTTTTTAGGAATAAAATTAAAACTGAAACTAAAAAAAGAAATGTGAGGGCACTATAGCCATTACAAAATAATATGGATAAGGGTTTTTCATTTATTTTAAAATGTTGTTATTTTATATTTAATACCCTCAGTTACGCGTTTTTATTCATCTTAGTGGATTTTTCGCTGAAAGTTAATTAAAACATCACGTAGGGGTGCACAAGCACGTGCACGTGCACCAAAATACACTTTCATTTTGATGCACAGAGAAAAATGGGTTTGGCAGTTCTGTGGTAAATCTAAATTGATTGAGACTTTAAGTTGTTGAATGTTGAAATAAAAATTTATTTTCTTATAAATGTTTTATTTTCTACTCAAGATAATGACATTCAAGAAGTTGAGCAAGATGATAAGAAAACACTTGGCAATTGCAACACATAATGTTTGACAGTGGTTGGTTGAATGAAATATAAGTGATGATATAACCAAAATTAAGCAGAGGACTTTTAAACAAAATTGGCTTCAGAATTAGAAAAAACACTGCAGTTAAGAGTACTAGGCCGAAAAAAATTTAGGGATGGGTAACCTTCAGGGAAGATATTCTATGATGACTGTAACGGTACCCGTAGAAAGTCCCTAACTGGTGGCTAACCGCAATGGCTGAGTAGGTAGGGACATTATTAGTAGAGGGTAAGATCATTACAAATGGCACCAGAACCAACAACGGTTACCTATCGAGAGTGGGATAATACGCTGAGTGGGTTGGATCAGGTACATGCCTTGTAAGTGGCAAGGAACATATGAGATGTGATCTTGTATCGGGGGATGACTTCATTCTAAGGGGGTGATATTCTAAAACCTAATGTTTCGCATTGGTTGGATGAATGGTAGTTATATTCAACAAAATTACACTTATACTTTTTAAGTACACATGACTTTAAGAGAATGTTTGGTTCAAGGAATATAATTCTTGGTAATCCAATTCTAGGGGAATGTGACCAATTTCTTGAACCAAACGGTACAAATAAACTCTATGTAATTGAGAATTTTGATTCCTAGTAATCCAATTCCGTCTAAAATAATAGATTTATACTGCATTGGTCTAATAGTGCAATGAAATTGGATTCCAAGGTAACAACAAATGTAATTGAATTACCTCAACCAAACACTATTTTTTTGGATTTGAATTTAATTCCCTGGAATCCAATTCTTGGAATTAGATTACTCCTTAATTGAATTCCTAGGAATCCAATTCTTCCAACCAAACGAGGTGTAAAATTGGGAGAAAAAAAAACTTTGCAGTTAACTATGCCCGGCCTGGAGAAATTTAGGGATGTGTGACCTTCCGAGAAGTTGCTTCCCAGTGGTGCCCGTAAAATTACACATTGTTGGATACTCGTAGTGTGTAAGTAGGGACAATATCGGTGGAGAGTCGGATCATTCGATCTAATGTTAATTGTGTGTTATGCGACAAGGTAATTGGAAAAAAAACTATACAGTCAAGTGTGTTCGGCCTAGAACAATTAAGGGATGGGTGACCTATCGCGAAGCTGTTGTCCGTAAAAATGCTCGTACTGGTAGATAACCGTAGTAGCTAAGTAAGGACAAAACCGTGATTGGATTATTACAATTAATGTTAAATGTGTGTTATGTGACAAGGGTTAGAATATGAAGAATATCTGATTTTAAGTGTCATTTCTCCAATATTATTTGAAAGGCTTGTTGATTAAGATGGATAAGTTGATAAAAGCTGCAAGTTCTTGAGATACTGAGCTATTGTGATATCAGAATAACTTCCTGGGAAATAAATGACATTATTATCACGATTAAGAAGTTATGACTTAGCAATTTTGTGTATCATATCTAAAAGAAAAGAAATAATAGATGTGTAGATGCTTAAATTTTTAATAAGGATAAGCCTCATACCAAAATAGTCCTAGACAGATGGGGTATTAAATGTCATTATAAGACCAAAAAGGTGGTCGCTTGCACTTGGTTATTTCTCGAAGCTGTCGAGGTTATGATCAACACTGGCGGTTCCAAGAGGAATGATTTTGAAGGAAGTGGTGCTATAATTAGAGATCCCATCATGGAATTATCGATGCATCTTGTGGTGGCTCTACCCCTACCATTGTTGTTGCTCATGAATGAAAGTTGAGGTGGGTACCAAGTTAGTTGAAGATTTTCAGAAGATTATATATTTTCATGAATTTGGTGAGTGGAGTTGAGGTGGGTATGAAGTTAGTTGGAAATTTTCATAAGATTACTTTTTTCACGAATTCGATAGGTGTATATAGATTTTTTTTCTGGTGGTGGGATTGATGCTTCAAGTGTGCTTCATGTTTGAAGGAGAATAGGGGTATCAATTGATGAATATCTGTATCCGATAGGTTAAGCATTATCGGATATTCGATATCCGATAACATCTTCTAGGATATCAAAATCGATACCGATTCCGATAGGCTAAGCTATCGGATATCGTATATTTATCTGATAATATCTGGTTCTGATTAAAAATGTTAAAAACCTTGTAAAACATATTTATAATTGAAATTTAAGCTCAATTTCTCAAACATTTCATATCGGATATCGGATATTTTTCCTTACTCTTCTACTCGACTCTAATATGGTTAGGGTAAATCAAAAATAAGTCCTTCGGATATTAACAATTCGGATAGAGCCTAATCCGATTCTGATATGTTAAGGAACAAATATCCGATAGAATATTTGATCCGATAAAACGGATAAAATCCTATAGGATCTCGAATACTCGAAAACGAATTCCGGATATCAGACAAATATTGATAGGCCTAGAGGAGAATTATCATTTGCAGAAGGGATTTGAGTTTATTGGATATTACCATGCATACATACAGGGCCGTCTTATGGGCAAGGCAAACTAGATGGTCCCAAGAGCCTAAAATAGATTTTCTTTTCTTCTAGTAATAGATAATTTATGATGTTTATAATTTTTATTAAAATGATTTGTCTCATTTATTTTATATTATAAACAATTGTAAAGGTTTTATTTGTCGCTAAATATTTTGTAACACTTATATGCGTCATTAAAATTTCAAATTACTAATTTTGGGGATACCTTATGCCAAATTACCTACTTATAACCCAAAAGCGAACCAAAGAGGATGATTTTTTTCTAGCCTTCCCACGTGGCGTAATCCAAGTTATCACTTTAATTTATAAATTTATATTCATATTCATATTATATAAAATTCTAGCTCTCATCCAAATTTTAACTTATAAAAATGGCCCGAACTTTGATTTTGCCTAGAGTTAAATGCGTAACGACCATGTATACGTGGAGACATATAGGAAGATAAACATGGTTATTGATTTGCTTGCAAGTAGACAGCCTAGTGAAAATGTGTTTCTTATTTGTCCTAGCAGTACTTTTGATGGTTAGATGAGGAATATTTTATTAATTCCAACGGAGGATTTACTAGAAAAGTGATTCCCGTAGGAAACGTGACTCCAAGGGATTTGGACAACCAAACGTTTAAAGAGAAATGTGATTCCACCAAATCGCTTAGACCCATAAAACCTACCTTTAAATTTCTGCATCCAAACCCACCATAAACAACTTTGATATTTTACATGCTCAGATTGGCTTCTTTGGAGCAGGTATGAGCATGAAAAGCTCAGCCAATATTAGCTTTATGTTTCGTCTCCTGTATTCGTTTTACTTCTTGCACTTTCTTTTAGTGTTTTAAATTGAATTTGATTGATTTAGATTCAACCAATACTCGTTTTTAGGTTTATATTTAGTAGTATCTCGTTTTGCTTCAGTTTTTATTCCCTTCTTCAGATTACTTCTTTTAGAGTTTGATTGTCTTACCCTAGTTTTTGGATTTCATGAATAGCTGGTAGGATCTAATAACTCAATTTTAAATTTGGTTTTTTATTATTTGGGTTTTATTTTTTGTTCTCTTCGTTCATTTAAAGACTCGGTTAGGAAGATCATGTTTCTCTTCTAAGAAATACTAAAAACAATAGCAACAAAAACATTATCAACTTTATCTAGGGAAACAATGACAATAACAACAAGAACAAGATTATCAACAACTTAGTCAACTATAACCAATATTCCCTAGCTGATTCAGTCTGATTTAACCCGTACCACACCTTAAAGGACCGATTCTGGTGGTTTTTGTTACACTAAAAAATGTTACTTAAATTTAGGTAGGTATTTTTTTCTTGATGATTCAAAAGTTAAATTATATCGAAAATTAAAAGAGAATACAAGATAGAGGGATAACCTACGCGTAAAAAAGACGGAGGCAACAATCCCACCTAAAACAATCCGTAGAAAAGATATAGCACGAATGAAAGCATAAGCCAAACACATAGGGAACAAAAATAAAACAAACAT
This sequence comes from Papaver somniferum, assembly GCF_003573695.1. NCBI lineage: Eukaryota > Viridiplantae > Streptophyta > Magnoliopsida > Ranunculales > Papaveraceae > Papaver > Papaver somniferum. The sequence goes on from NC_039368.1 coordinate 32,021,223, forward strand.
AAAGGTCTAATGTCTCGTAGCATGAGATTTTTGTCCTCTCCCTAATATCTTTTTACTTTCCTTAGAATTTCCATGTTTCCCATTCCACTTGAGTCTGGAGAGCTCTCTCTGTTTTCTTGAGAGCTTTATCTTCACATGAATATCTTCATGCTCATCGTTGTCCCATCATAATATTCGATTAGAACATTGTGTTATGCATATCTTGAGTGTCCATTACCTTTGCTTCCAATAGCACGGAAACTACCTTCCTTGAAGTCACTCAACATGATGAAAGGATTCTTGATTGGGGTTACAGCCTTGTCATCTTTGCTCTTCTTAGCATAAGAGTTATTGTCTTTAGTTGTTTCTCAATCTCCCTCTGACTTCTCATCTCATCCCCTATTATTTTAGTTGAAACCTCTTCAAAATTTGATATAGAGTCAATGCGACCATAAAGTTAATATCACCTTCCTATCTTCTGTTCATCTCCTTCGGGTACTTTTTGTCCCCCTTACTAGTTGGAGCCTGTGTAAGTTGTGCCGAAGACCCTACCCTGGGAAGTAAAGCTCTTACTGATTCATTCCCATCGGTTTAGATGAAATTATTCATCAACCTTAGTCGATGACCTTTGTTTCATTGCTACAACAACATCTGAGACTTCAATTACACAACCACTTCCTCCAGAAGTATCCTTTAGAGTCATATCTACATTAGGTTTTTCAGTATCATTTTCGGTACTCTTCTCCCCCATGGTTGCATTAGGTAGAGTTTACCCCTACTCCTTATAACCCATTTACCCTTCATTCTCCTTATGCAATTCTTAGATGAGTGTACAAATGATATACAATTATCACACTTTAGAGGTCTCTATTGGTACTCAACATGCAGTTCCACGACTATTGTGTAATCAACCAGCAAAGGAAGTTTCTCTGGATATTTAAAATCAGCATCTATTTTAACGCAGACCTTAGCATAATCTAATCTAGTTTTTTTTATATTGTAATCATCAACCAAAAGGGGGCTATGTTACTTGAAATTAAACTAAGACCCTCATTATTCTACAAGTGCAGTGGGACACCGTATATCAAAATACAAGCTGGGACTGTCTTAATTAGGGCTGTCAATGGGTACCCAATACCCGGAACCAGAACCAATATATTCAAGTCCGGTTCAGGGTCCTAAAGTTGGACCCATTAACAACTTAGGACCTGACGGGTAATTACCCGATTGGGCACGAATGTTAACGGGTCCAAACAGGTAATATCCGTCGGGTACTCGCGGGTATTGGGTATCCGGTTATTCATTGTTTTACTCATTTTTTTAGCAAAATTATAAGTAGTTTGATAGTTTTGGCTTTGATTTTATTTTTTAAATTTTTTTCATTTTTTTCTTAGATTTAATATTTATTTAGTGCATTAATAAAGAAAAAATAATAAGTTTTTATAAAAATAATTTAGATTCAAGTTAAAAACATAAAAAATTAAGTCTTTTGATGAAGTAGATATAAAATATAAAATAACAGAAGAAGGAGAACTCTTATTTATTAGAGATAAGTTGTATGTTACATAGGTTTAAGCCTCTATTTATATATAAATATAGGTTATGAGGTAAACCCTGGTTACATCTATATGGGCCGCACATACATGGGCTCAAGGCCCTACAACATCTTTAAGATTTTTTTATAGTTTCTTTAATACCTAACGGGTACCCGAAACTGACGGATACTTGGGACTTTAAACGGATCTGGTTTTGGGTCCACAAATTTAGGAACTGTACCTTACTTTTATAAGTAGGATCTGAGACTAGTGATACCCGTGAGGACGCGGACCCATTGACAGCCCTAGTCTTAATATTAAAAAGAAATTTTTCTTTGAAGTGTGCCCATGGTCTCACAGTAAAAAAAACATTTTGAGATGTAAAAAGTACCTAGTTCTAAAATATTTTTTTCTATCCTCTTCATGTGAAAATTCAAAGATAAATGCACAATTTCCATGAAGTTGATACATACCTCACCCTTTAGTATGCTCACTGCATTCTTGACAGATGTGAAGGATTGTCTCCTTCCCATAAAAAATCCCACTACAAAATTTTCACATTCCTTAATCTTCTGTGTAAAATCATTAGACAATGCTTGGTCTGCCATTTATTTTAGTTAGGGTTTTGAATTTTAATTTTGACTCAATGATCTTAGGCTTAGGTTTAGGAAAGTAGGTCATCCAATTCAAAGTAGAATTATAGTTAGGGTTTTAAACTAATTGTTCAATTCCACTAACCGAAAGAGATGATGTGTTGGAGTTCTATGGCCCTTTGATTATTTCAGAAATTTCAGAAGAACTACCGTCTTTATTGGCTTGAATCTTAGCACTTGGTTTCAAAATCTCACGTCCAGTTCTTGAAGAACCGGAGAAAGGCAGAAAATCTTCATTGTTCTTCAGAGAAAATGAAGACAAAGATGCAATTCACAGTAGACTTAGTGTAAGAGATTAAAGTAGGCAGAAAAGATGGAGAAGAATTATCCACCATGACCAAATTGCGAAGAAAAATCTAGGCTTCGGAATCGCTTCACTGCCACGTCATCAATCTTTCTCTCAAGAAAAAAGAGATTTAGGTAGGTATTGTTCTTTGAAAACATATTATGTTACTTAGTTGTGCGTGATCTTGAATACCTCGGTTGTATCTGATCCAATCACTGTTTTTCACTGCTTTATGCAGTCTTACATATCGATTTTTCTACAAAATCAATTTGGCCTTTTGACGAGGGCTTGGTCCTCTTGGAATTATGAAATGGTTGGTATGTTTGTAAGGATAGGATTGATGAAGTATTATAGAGATACTATAGATTTGATGAGCTTAAAATTTTTCTGTAATGTTTCTGGTTTTCGAAATCGGTGTTATTAATATAATGTACGAGGTTCGCCTCTTCTCCATAAGAAAAAAAAAACGAACGACAAAAGATCCAACTTTTTTTTTAATTATTTCAGATTTGATAAAAGAGAAAAATATGTTGATACTCGTCATTATTCATGTAAGGAGAATTAAAAATGGAAAATGATTCTACACTAACCGAGTGCATTTTAGCGCGTGGAGATCATAATAGATGGTGATATGGAACATACCTCCCGTACGGTTGTTAATAGTGGAGATAGGTCCCACCATACCTCCCACACGGTAATAAACATGGGACAAAGTCTCGGTGCACTAATTTTTTTTTTCTTCTTTGATTGGGTAGTACAATGGTGCGTGGATTACATTTTAAATAGGAATTGGTTTGGTAATTACGGTTTCAAACCCTTACCTTCTCGGTGGGAGGGAGCCTGAGAACCATCGTACCATTTGATGGTTCTCCATGCACTAATTATCCTGGAAAAAAACAAGCAAAATCGAAACTTATACCAAATTTATTTCTTACATTAATTTAGTATTGTATCAATTTTGACAGGTGTAATGGCTCAAATCTAAAACTATAGAACATCAGTTGGGATGTATTCAAAAAGAATTTAAAAAATTGGGCCCAACAATTTGAGGATCTATGCATTGGCCTAGCTGGCCTGGTCTATAAGCCGGTTCTGAAGTCTGCAAAGCTTGGTTGAGTTTGCAAATCCTTTTTCTTCTGCATCCACTTCTTTCATGCCTGAAGTACTTGACAGTGCAGTATATGACTCTTCAAGCCACTTCGACCAGCAATACTCGACCATAAATTTGAGAATATATTTTTGAAGTGAAGTTTTCCGGAAATATTCTCCCAGAGTTGTTGAGGGTTACTCTCCACATGTTTGGCGGGACTAGAAACATCCACCAAACTGATGCTCATGTTGTTGCGGATTATACAAAGCTTTCCGTTGAGAGGAACTAGTGCTGCGGCCTCCACCGCCCGCGAGTTACCCAAGTGGATTTTGCTGTCAATGAATTTGTTCCAAGAATCTGTAGCTTCATCATAGATTCTCAATTTGCATCCATCTCTACAGTCCAAGGCATAAAGCTGCCCGTTCAAGGACAAGCTAGGATTTCGCCAAGCACCAACCATACCATCATTAACCACAGACCAACTATTAGTTTCAGGAGTATATGCTTCGCTCATGACTTGGCGATGTGTCCCTAGTCCTTTCAAAAACCATCTCCCATTAAAAACAACCCCAATGAAAGGAACCATTGCAGTGCTCATATCCGCAACGAAACTCCACCTGTTCTTGTTAGGATCATAAACCTCAGCTGATCTCAGAGTCCTCTGGATACCTTCACATTCTCCACCAGCCACGTAAAGGCAATTATTTATCACACAAGATCCAAAAAAGTGGCGTTTCCGCAGCATATCTGGAGCTCGATGCCATTTATTAGTTCTTGCACTATAGAAGATGACCTTTCTCAAAGATCCTCGTAATGGATCTTTGCCTCCAAATAAGTACAAGTGACAACCACTGAGAACAGCACATCCAAACCCAAGTGCTTCAGAATATTCTCCGGGAACAGGTGGCAATGGCTGCCAGAGTTGGTAAGTAGGGTCAAAAGCATGCCATGAAATCCGTCCATCGCGATCTCTTTTAACTACATATACCCACTCCTCTGCTATTCCCAAACTTTTCCGAAGTGAGTAAAAGAAGTTCCCTGCTAGAAGACGGTACCATCTTTTGCACACTAGTCGCAGTTTTCGGTGCTCAACACGAGGAACCCGGATCAAACAAGCAATGGCGAGATCATCTGGAAGACCAGGTAAGAGAGGGGGCTGAATTCTAGTTCTCTCCTTGCATGGGTTCTTAACCTTGTGTGCCCGAGGGTTGATATCAGGCTGTAAGCAAAGTTTTGATCCAGGAACAAACTTTGTAGCACCGGCAACTGTTTTCAAGCCCGCGTCCACTCTACAGTAGCATGATACAGAATCAACCTGCAAGAAATAAATACATATTGACAACACGAACGAAACAGCAGAAATAGTACAAGAGAAAAATTCAAAATATAGAGCAGCGTCTCTGCTAAGGATGGAGAGAAAAAGGATGATTTTGTTTTGAAGTACACATGAAACCGTTATATCACCTGCAATGGAGATATACCTAATACACAGTAGTGAGAAGAGTCCAACACGACAAGAAGCACAGACATTGGTGTCTCGAGAAGATTTTATAGAGACAAAAGCAATAGTAAGCCATTTGCATGAACACAATAATCTCAACAGAGCCATCAACCCCAAAAAATGACTTCTTTCAGCTGAAACCACAACTAGAATGCTTAACCAATCTACAATCCCTACTGCAATTATGAGCAATAAGCATTGACTCTTGAAAAGTAAAAAAACGGTCCTTGAAGCATTTTTGAGCAATCTTGCAGTGGTAGTGGCACTGTGACAGGAGGTGTGACAATCTAGAGACAGCAAATTAGATTGTCATTCTGGGACTTGTAGTTTAGGAGGGTGATTATTTAGACAATAGTAAGCATTTTTGAGCAAATTAGACACATCAAAACCTGTTGCAGATGATCATTCTGGGACTTGTAGTTTAGGAGGGTGATTATTTTTTTAATACTTGGTTTCTAGCCCCATAAAATATAGTATGTTAATTTTGGACCTTAAATTTGTCTAACTAAGATTTTGAGCCTTATATTTGTTTAACTAACCACATCCTATTGAAATCTGCCATTTCAGCCCCCAATAATTCACTGTTGCATTTCTAGTGCACACTTCACCAAATTTGCCTCTGGAAGAAATAAGTCCAACTGAAACCTTGGATAATATTAAACCCTACAAATACAACGCCAAAATCCTAAGGGAAAGTCCCGCTTGATCCAAAGTCCTAAACGGAGATCATTTTTTGCCGAAGATCTAAAATTAGTAACAGGCCATGTAGTATCATAATGCGCAAATAAGGGGCAATCACAAGCAACCAAACAATAAAAGAAACGGAATATTACTTTGTTAGCTTTTCATCTTCTTTGACTACAGCTTGCTGAGATTTAATCACAGATTGAACTTAAGAATTACTACCGAGTAAAGTATGATACTACATATCTATATAGACATACAAGTTAAGAACGAGGTATGTGTACAACCACCAAAAACTAACAAGTGAATCTAATTGGTCATAAGTCAAACTCCACTTCTATAAACAGTTGAAACACAAAACAATTCTAATTCCACAAAATGCAAGTAGAAATGAAACAGATGCAAACAAAGTAAGGTCAACCACCATGCCAACATAGAGATTCAGTTTAGACTTTGGAGGAGTAAGTTCCATGCATTTTGACTTATGTACCTAGGGCTACAGAAATCAAAAATAAAAACTCTTTCCCAGACCTCATTAAACCAAAATAAACATAGCAAAAACATATCAAAGTAGCTTCATTTTTTCACCATGAGAAGACAATTCAACCTAACAATCTTCAAAACCAACAGATCTGAACCACCCAGAACTTTACATATTGGTACTCCCCCAGACGGAAATGTAGTACAGTCATTCAACTAGGAAAACTCCAGAATTGAAGACCCAAAATTCCTTTAAGCAAAACAGACTTGTATTGAAACTAAATTACACAAAATCAGCTCCAAACAATAACAATTCCCAAAATAGAATGCAAAATTTTAAAAATTTGAAAAGGGTTTATCCTAAAACACATCAATTTAAAGTAAAGTAGAGATCTTTGCTTACTAGTGGAGCTTGTAACCGAACCCCTCTCTGCACAATCGAAGAAGTTCCTCCTTCCATCTCTCATCACAAGAATAATAACTTCATTATCACCACTAAAAAAAAAATCACAGTAAAAATTGGAATCTGAAGATACACTTGATAAGAGAGCTTCACAGATCAAAAAGTTAGTCTCAAAACTTTCATCAGATTTTGATAATGTCGAGAACTTCTATTTCTCTATCTCTGTCTCTCTTTCTTTCTTTCTTTCTGTTTCTCAACAAATACAGACAACAATAAAGAACACCAAACTAGTTCGCAAAACGTCAGAGTCTGTTTTTTTTCTTACCAACACCATCATAAAAATTTCTTTATATTATTTCTTCCAAAAAGAATTAGTTATTTCACCCGTTCCCTTTTAATCCACAGTATGTATATTGTTCACCATACAGCAAACAAGATGCATAATCATGTGATTAGCATTTTATTACCGTTGGATTTTTTGAGAAAGAGCATCGGATGACTATAAACGTAGGTAGTACGGACACATAGAGTACCCGAGATGTAAAAGAGTATGGCTTGTAAACCTTTAGTGGTCTTATATTATTGTTTTCTACGAGTGGAGTCAACTCTTCAGCGTTGGGGGAGAAATAAACCGTGCTTTGTGTACGAGCTCATTTATTGTGTATCGGCAGAGGCAGGTGTTGGTTTCCGTAAGATAGTTAATGACTTGCGACTAGTATAGAACAATAGATCTTCAATGGTTCCTTGCCACTACAGCAGGAGGAAAGCCGGAGTTGATACTTTTTGTTCGTAAATACTCATAGACTTCAGACTTCAGATTTGGGCTCAGTATGGTACCACGAGGTAGGAGATAATTAGGAAACTAAGCAAAAAAAAAAAAAAAATTGTGGGAGATAATAGTGTCAACACGCCTCCTCACACGTAACTTCGTTGGGTTTAGGGGATTTGAATCGTTGAATCGAAATCACTTATTTCATCTATAAAGGTACCTTTTTACGTGATGATTGAAGTTGCGACGGTTCTCGAGAAGATGAGTTGGTTGTCAAAGATGGCAGCGTGCTTTGGTGAATTTGATCGAAGAGATCCGGCGAATTTGACGGCGACATTAAGACACTGATAGGCGGGTTTTAGGGTTCTTGTGATTGAGAATAGTTGTTTCCACTTGGGGTTGTTTTTGGGCTAGGATTAATTTCAATTTTAGGGCTTTTAACCCTATATGCGGGATTTCTATGTATTTGGGCTCTTACAACTTGTTTGTGAGTAGCATTTCTAGGAGTTTTTGTACTCTGTATTTACCCAATTCTTAATAAAAAAGTTTATTTACCGATCAAAAAAAAAACTTTGTTGGGTCTAACACGTGTACAAATAAATCGGGTGACATGGAGTAAAGGTGAGGGTCAAATGATCGCATACAAATAGCCTGCTCTAATATCAAGTAAGATCTTTCACGTAGGAAACAATACATCGTACAACTATTGTACAACAAGAATACATGATAGAAAGATTACAACAAATCATCCTTGGACTCCAAGAATACGTCAATTAAGAAATTTGTCGTTATTAGAGACTCGTAGGTTGACGCTGCATAGATGGGTGAGTCATATCTCCAATACTCCCTCTCGATCGGAGCGGGTGGTCAAGAACAATGAGCTTAGATCGCAGAGAGCGGAAATGATCCTTAGGCGTCGACTTGGTAAAGATATCTGCAACCTGATCCTTTGAAGAAACAAATCGAACCGTAATTTGACCGGATTGAACTCTCTCACGGACAAATTAATGGTAATCGATTTTGATATGTTTGGTGCGGCCATGAAAAATGGATTCATAGTAAGAGAAACTGAACAGGAGCCTGAAGTTCTCAAAGCAGAGACTCCACCCACACCAGTTCAGATGTCGTAATGGGTAGACCACGATACTCCGCATCCGTACTTGACTTCGAGACAGTCATTTACTTGCGAGAGCTCCAAGAGATGAGATTAGGACCAAGAAAATTACAATATCCACTTGTAGAACGTCTATCAAAGGAGTCACCAGCCCAATCAGCATCGGTATATATGTTGTAAAATTGATGCACAGAGAAGGAGCGGGCTGAAGAAGAACCCCGTAGGTAGACATGTTATAAAGATAACGGAGGATACGCTTGACAATAAGTAAATGAGCTTCATACGGTTTATGCATAAACTAGCACACCTTGTTAACGGTAAAAGCAATATCGGAAAGTACTAAAGGCCACCAAAAAGACTACGAAATATAGTAACATCTGACAATGCTGGACTGCCGACTGGATGTATATTTTTGGATGTGCTGAAAGGAGTGCTAACTGGCTTAGCACCCTACATGTTTTCTCGAACAAGGAGGTCTCCAATCTAATGTCGTTGAGACAAGAACAAGTCATTTGAGACTCGTGTCACTTCAATACCAAGAAAGAAAGATAGAGAGCCAAGATCCTTTAAGGAAAACTCACGTTGAAAATAGCAAGTAAAGATTGTATATAGTTGATAGAAGAACCTGTCAATATAATATCATCCACATACACAATTAGAAACACCACATCTTTAGTAGAACGTCGAATAAATAGTGAAGAATCAGATATCGATATGACAAAGCCAAGCTTTTGTAGAAATACACTTAGTCGATTATACCAGGCTCGTGGCGCCTGTTTGAGACCATAGATAGGTTGATGTAACTTGCATATATGATATGGAAATTCAGGATACACACAACCAGGAGGCTGGATCATGTAGACTTCCTCCGTCGGAATACCATTAAGGATGCATTTTGAATATCAAGTTGTCGAATTGGACAAGAATATGTTAAAGAGAGTTAAGATGACCTGAATGGTACAAGGTTTGATTACCGACTGAAAGTTTCACTGTAATCAATACCCTATTTTTGGTTAAAACACTTTGCGACAAGATGAGCTTTATAACATTCAATGGTACCATCGGCATGCCGCTTGATACGGAAAACCCATTTACAACCAACAATATTTTGACTGGGGGAAGCTAGAATGTAAGACCATGTACCGTTCTTAATATGAGCATTGTACTCATCATCTGAAGCATAACACCAATTAAGGTACTTTTTAGCCTGTGAAATACAAGAAGACTCAAACAAGTCATCAGTCACTTTAGCATGCTTAGAGGCTAACGAGATTTGTTTCTTAAATATACCATCCTTCCCTCTGGTAGTCATACCATGTTCATTAACAACAGGTGGTGTAGGAAGATAAACAAACAAAAGATTTGGATAGAGAATAACGTTGCCTTATAGGTATAATTGATACCACATCATTTCTAGAAGAGGAAGGAAAGGGTGAATCTGGAGTGGACAGGTCAGCAGACTCCAATTGGTGTTGGGATGTCATGAGTGTCAGAAGTAATATTTTGATGAACACCACATGATTCTAAAGAGGGGGGAAAAGATTATGTTGATTGCAAGGAGATAGAAGGTTTGAAATTATGGTGGCATAATATAGTGGGGAAAATACTGGATGAATAAGGAGAATAAAATACCTACGAAAACGGCGGGGAGGATGGAAGTACAGTATGAGCAGCTACAAACGGGAACTTCGTTCAACAAAAACAACATTGCGTGACCAATACATATGACCAGTAGGTAAATGGAGACATTTGTATCCTTTGTGATGAGCACTTGATAAGTGCATAATTCATATGATTTTAGTGTCCATTCCATACTTGTTTAAACTTTTATTCTTGCATATTTTTGTATTATTACTCTTGTTTTCTCTTATTTGTCTCAATTATGTGAATCATCCAAAAAGTATCTACAAAGTGCTTAAAAGAGATATGAAGATAATTGTTCCAAGTATCCAAGTGCCCAAGGCAAGAGAAGTGGAAAAAGTGCGACGAAAAGGATCAAAACGCTCAAAATCAAGAGAAGGGTAAAAGAACGATCTTAACTCATTCAAAATAAGGATTTATCATCACCATTTCGAGATAATTGAAATGTAAAAATAATTCAAAAAGAATGAGGTCATTCCGAGTTCGGATGAAGAAGTTGTGGCCAAAACGAGTTTTTATCGTATCGAAGATAGTAAAGTATGCAAACGGGTACGCATACTTTAATTCCGAAAATTTATGCTGGAATTTGAAGTTCTCATACTTGTACGCATATTTAACTAGTAGGAAAACGTGTATCCATACCCTGGAAGACCTAAGGTCACGTTTGGGGTCGTTATTTCATATTTTCGGGTCGTGTTCTAGAACTGAACTAAATACGTGAAGGCAGAGCTGAAAAAGCGGGGGTCTAACAACACCATCCAATATTTCGCTTAGCAATCTGTATGGACTAACTCCGAAATACTTTTTAGAGAATCAACTAGACAGTAAGACTCAATCTAGGTAAAAGTATCTCAAGGAGTTAATATCTCTCTCTTGTTTTGATTTACTCGAGCTAATAGAAATCAGCGAGTCTTTAATCAAACACAAGGAATAACTTGGATGGTACCAAAGACCAATATCCAAGGATCAATAAACGACAATCAACAACCAAAGGTTGGATTACTCTAATTGATGATCTAACGCACAACCTTTATTATTTCAATTATAAAAATAAAACAATATAATGCGGAAACTGAAATAACACAGACACCGGAAATTTTATTAACGAGGAAACCGCAAATGCAGAAAAACCCCAGACCTAGTCCAGATTGAATACACACTTTATTAAGCCGCTACAGACACTATCCTACTCCAAGTTAACTTCGGACTGGACTGTATTTGAACCCCAATCAGTCTCCCACTGATCCAAAGTACAGTTACACCCCTACGCCTCTGATCCCAGCAAGATACTACGCACTTGATTCCCTTAGCTGATCTCACTCACGACTAAGAGTTTCTACGACCCAAAATCGCAGGCTCTAACAATAAACAAATTTGTCTCACACAGACAAGTCTATCAAAGGATCAATCTGTCTCCTACAGAAAAACCCTAAAGTTTTTGTTTCGTCTTTTGATATAAAATCAAGGTGAACAGAAACCAATTGATAATACGGTCTTATATTCCCAAAGGACATCCTAGATTAATCAATCACCTCACAACAATCTTAATTGTATGGTAGCGAAACAAGATATTGTGGAATCACGAACGATGAGACGAAGATGTTTGTGATTACTTTTTATATCTTTCCTATTAGAGAGGTTAATCTCAAGCCAATCAATCTGATTGTACTCGTACGATAGAAGATGCAAGATCATATCGCACAACTACGATAAAAGTAGTATCGGTCTGGCTTCACAATCCCAATTAAGTATTTAAGTCGTTAACCTGGTTTTAGAAGAAGAAAATCAAAGGTTAAAGGAGAAGCGAGTCTATCATGCAAACTAGTATCACACGTAAGGTGTGTGGATTAGTTTTTCACAAGGCTAGATATCTCCTTTATATAGTCTTTCAAATCAGGGTTTCGCCTTGCTCACAAAGCAAACACTATCCACAGTTAGATGAAAACCTGATTTAGATTCAAGCTAATATATCTCAACCGTTAGATCGAAATCTTATCTTGTTATACACAAATGAAGTGCACGCTTCTAGGTTTGTTAACTACCCAAACGTGTGCACTGTTGGTTCAACAATAGTCAACCAAAGGGTTAGCCATTTGAGCATTTCATACCAACCATTTTCTTCTTCACCATAACTAGTTCAAATGACTCATATGAACTAGTTAGAGAGTTGTTCAATTGCAAGGAAATCTCATGTACTACACAAGACATAATTGAAGCAAAGATGATTTGATTCACATGAATCGGTTCATGAACTTTATAGCCATGGTTTGCAAAAGCATTCCTTAGTCTTTATAAGTTTAAGTTCAGACTTCAGATATATAACCTTTTTCAAGTTCGCGGACTAGGTTCGCGGACTTAAGGTACTGGATAGAGTTTACAAACTCCAGCAAAAATTCTCGGGTTTGAGAACTTCGCCAGTTCGCAGACTGGGTTCGCGGACTTGTCCCACGCAAGCAGTTTGTTAAAACCGGCAGAAATTCTCGAGTTTGAGAACTTCGGCAGTTCGCGAACTTGACTACTATCCATTCTTCCAGTATAGGACTTTTGCACATATGTGTTTCTACAACATACTTATGTCCATCATTGGTTATGTAATCTAAACTCTCATTCCAGTCCTTGAAACATTCTTAGATAACGTTATATAGTTGTTACACTACTTCTCGTCAAAGCAATTTTCAAGATGACTGAAACATATCATGACTTGCGTCACTAGGTAAAGAAAAATACGGTTAAAGTGAAACGCTTATCAACACATATTTCGAGATATAGATAGGCGAGGTATACTCGGCTCGAAATTCCAAATGTGTATAGTCTAAGTCTATATATATATAGCATATGAATTTTGTCTCAAGAAGTTGGAGATAGAATAGATAGACTTTTGAGTGACAGATAAGTTCAAGTCTTCACATACCTTTTTGTCGAGAAGTTCCACCGGTTCCTTGAGTAGTTCTTCCACTTGTATGATGAATTGCCATGAAGTCCTGGAGCTCAAATACACTTTCTATCCTAGTCCGAGACTTAGCTATAATAGACTAGAAATCAAGACTTATAGTTTTGATCACTAAAACATGCTTGATATAGCAATGCATGCGAGTTCGACCGAGCAGTGCTCTAACAATCTCCCCCTTTGTCAATTTTAGTGACAAAACTATCAATACATATGAAATACAAAACAGATAATGAAACTTTAGTAGCTCATATTCCACATGTCTAGTCTTCAACATTCCTTGAAATCTTCGTCCTTCCAAGTAATCCAATGATCCCAAAGGTTGTAAGTTTAGCATCACCGTTTTTGAAGATCCGTAGCTATAACAATGAGAAAGCATTGGTCTCTATCATTGTTACACAGTGTCATAGTATTATTACACAGTGTCAAAGTCCAATTGTATCACAACTTTAACAATAATACTATGGTGATATGTATCACTCCCCCTTAGTCAATACTCCATCTCACATGGAAACCCCCCCCCCCCCCTTACATAATGATCCGAAAACCATATGTATTTGTAGTGTGAACTACGTATTAATTCTTCCCCTTTTTGTCAATAAAATTGGTAAAGGTACAAGAACGGGATCATAATGAAATTTCCGTAAGAGACATTTCATGACTAAAAGAAAAAATACATACCATCTAATTTAGATGCAATCATATAGCCGAAGCTAATAGCATTCATCAAGGAGTTTAAAATATACAAGATAACCCCTTTAAAATTCCACAGCCGCACACCCCTCAAGATATGACCATTAAGCACGAGTTCAAAAGAACTCTCCTCCATTAGATGTCATTCCCAAGGGAACAACAAGAGCGACCTTATTTTCGAAAGAAAAGAAGGATTTTTATTGGACATCAAAAACCATGATAAATGATTTTCTATATCCAAAAACTCAATCAAATTAATGACAAGTAAACTCATGATTAATTTAATCGGAATACGCAATCAAATTAAACAAACAAGGTGATCAACTTAATTGATTATGCTCAACATAAGTAAACTTACAGAACATATGACTAACATAACCATTAGAAAATGATTAGGATAGCCGTTCATATACTCGTATGATGAATTGATTATGCTTAAAAAATACATACCATCTAATTTAGATGCAATCATATAGCCGAAGCTAATAGCGTTCATCAAGGAGTTTAAAAGATACAAGATAACCCCTTTAAAATTCCACGTCCGCACACCCCTCAAGATATAACCATTAAGCACAAGTTCAAAAGAACTCTCCTCCATTAGATGTCATTCCCAAGGGAACAACAAGAGCGACCTTAGTTTCGAAAGAAAAGAAGGATTTTTATTGGACACCAAAAACCATGATAAATGATTTTCCATATCCAAAAACTCAATCAAATTAATCACAAGTAAACCCATGATTAATTTAATCGGAATAAGCAATCAAATTAAACACACAAGGTGATCAACTTAATTGATTATGCTCAACATAAGTAAACTTATGGAACATATGACTAACATAACCATTAGAAAATGATTAGGATAGCCGACATACCTTTTTGTCGAGAAGTTCCACCGGTCCCTTGAGTAGTTCTTCTTCTCGTATGATGAATCGCCATGAAGTCCTTGAGCTCAAATACACTTTCTATCCTAGTCCGAGACTTGTCTATAGTAGACTAGAAATCAAGACTTATATTTTGATCACTAATATTGACAAACATGTTTGAGATAGCAACGCATGCGAGTTCGACCGAGCAATTCTCTAACAATCTCCCCCTTTGTCAATTTTAGTGATAAAACTGCCAATACATATGGAATACAAAAAAGATAAAGAAACTTTAGTAGCTCCTATTCCACATGTCTAATCTTCAAAATTCCTCGAAATCTTCGTCACTTCCAAGTACTCCAATGATCCCAAAGGTTGTAAGTTTAGCATCATCGTTGTTGAAGATCCATAGCTATAACAATGAGAAAGCATCGGTCTCGATCATTGTTATACAGTGTCATATTATTATTACACAGTGTCAAAGTCCAATTATATCACAACTTCAACAATAATACTATGATGATGTGTATCACTCCCCCTAAGTCAATACTCCATCTCACATGGAAACCACTCCCCCTTACACAATGATCCAAAAACCATATGTATTTGTAGTGTGAACTACGTATTAATTCTCCCCCTTTTTGTCAACAAAATTGGCAAAGGTAAAAGAACGGGATCATAATGAAATTTCCGTAAGAGACATTAATTTCATGACTAAAAGAAAACAATACACATCATCTTATTTAGATGCAATCATATAGCCGAAGATAATAGCATTCATCAAGGAGTTTAAAGATACAAGATAACCCCTCTAAAATTCCACAGCCGCACACCCCTCAAGATATGACCATTAAGCACAAGTTCAAAAGAACTCTCCTCCATTAGATGTCATTCCCAAGGGAACAACAAGAGCGACCTTAGTTTCGAAAGAAAAGAAGGATTTTTATTGGACACCAAAAACCATGATAAATGATTTTCTTATCCAAAAACTCAATCAAATTAATCACAAGTAAACCCATGATTAATTTAATCGGAATACGCAATCAAATTAAACACAAGGTGATCAACTTAATTGATTATGCTCAACATAAGTAAACTTACGGAACATATGACTAACATAACCATTAGAAAATGATTAGGATAGCCGTTCATATACTCAACACAAGGAAACTTATGAAATATATAAATACTAAACTAGACTAATTACAAGAGAACCCATAATTAATCTAATTGGAATACACAATTAAACTACTCACAAAAGTAATCGATTTAATTGACATTTGTTTGCTCGACATAAGAAAACTTACGGAGCAATAACTAAATAACCAAACAAGATGATTAATTTAGTTCACAAATTCTCAACATAAAATACCTTACGGAACAACCAACCAAGCTAATCAAAATTAATCAACTTAGTTGTATCGTGCTCAACAGAAGACACATCACGGAGCCTCACAGTATTACATAAAATATGGATCAATGAAGATCAATATTGTGGAATACACAAGGATTCATTCTATCTTCAATCACTATTTGCATAACGATAATAATAGACTCCTTGAAAACAAAAGATTTGAACCTATCTTCCATCAAAGAATTGACAATATAGGCTTAACTTTTGTATATGTCAAAAGTTTATTCATCCTTAAATCAATACATGAATACCGATCATGAACGACTTTACTTTTGACAAAATATGGGACAACATAGTTCACGGACGTAAACACCAATATCTCATAACAAATTGCAATATAACAAATCATAAAGATTAAATACTCAAACCATCATCATCCAAATATTTTTAGAATTTAAAACCAATAAACCTAAAAAATAATACAAGAAGATGAAAAATGATAGCTATGTGTAGTCACAATCATTGCTATTCAAGCACTAGTTGTTCTTCCAACTAAACCAAAAAGAAGACATACTAGGCAACAATATCTTTGAGAAATTCCTTATCATTCCCGAACTCCTTGTCGTCAACAGCCATTGGAATATAAGGTTCGTGGAGGAAGGAGTCAATACCAACAAACCGTCTTGGCTTATGATGTCGAACCAGGGCCTTCTAAATTTCCATAGATCTTAAAACACAAGCCTTTATTTCACCAATCTCCTTTCTTACTTCCTTTAACTCATCAAGAACTTCGTAAAACTTCTGAGAGTTAGAAGGGACAACCCTTGGCTTTCTTGTATTCCTCCTCTTTCTTTTTAACGAAGGAGTTACTGGAGATTTTACTTTTTCCTTGATTGATGGCTTAAAAATCATATTGACATCTTTTCCATCCAAAGACATGATGCTACAGAGAACAGTTATAACCAACTGATTTTTGTGAGTGGAATTCACAGTCCCATAAAGCAGTCTTAAGATAAAAAGGATATCAGAGAGGAAAAAGGAATGTAGGGTTCGAAACCTTTAAATAGGTTCGTGGAAGTACAACTCTTAAATCCTATAAAGAGTAGAACTGACACAAAGAACCCCTTATTTTATAGACAGGAAAAGCAAACCAAAAAAAACTTTTATAAAGCATGTGCGTTCACAATCTTGTCTCTTTTGATCAGGCACATGAGACAAGATTTACCAATCAACACAATCAATTTGTGATGTGGTGAACAACAATTTTTCCACCATTTTCCTCTTGAGAGGAATCCTCTGACTTCTGTCTCTCAAAGCGACTTGACCATAACTTCTTCTCTAATGGTCTTATTTTGTCTTTGGAAACCAACTTCTTAGACGAAGATAAAATCCTACATACCTCTGCGGTTTTCTGAGCAAGTTTAAGATTCCTTGACAATCAATTTGCTATTCGTTGAAGTTTGTTGGCGTGCCTCACTTGATGTTTGTACTTGTAACATCTTGACAGTTCATGACCCTTTTGATAACAGAACGAGCACATCAACCTTGGATAGTATTCAGGCATCTGTGGTGTGAACGCAGCTAGACACATAGTAGATGGTTCAGTTGATTCTTCCAGCTTGATTGGATTCTCTTCTTCACCGAAACCATCAGATTGATATATGTATTTCTACCAATATCAAAATCAACGTTCTCACATAGAAGACCGACACTTGATTTCTTATCTTCATCAGAATCATAGATCTGAGACATCTCATCAAGTGTTACAACAAGACCTTTGTTTCTAATGTATTTTCTCCGATTAGGGCATTAATTTTCAAAATGACCAAAACCTTTACACTTAAAGCACTGTGGCATATCCTCGTCAGCAACCCTGTTTTTAAGAGGAACGCGATTGTGAGGTTTATCTGACGACGTAGGTTTGTCTCTTGAAAACCGTTTACTCTCTTCAATAGAAAATCCCTAAACTGTGTGATTTGTCAAGGTCTTCATCCGAAAAATCACCCTCAGACTGATCATCCTCAGAGACAAAAACATTTTTACTTTTATCAAGTAACTTAGTGTTCTTCTGTGCTTTAAAGACAACATCCTTTCCAATTTTGGATGTATGCTCATGATCAAAGATCTTTAGCCTTCTAACCAATGTATTTCCTGAAAAAATTATCAAGGTTATTTCCCTCAACGATGGCATGCTTCTTAGACTCGTATCTAGATGGCAGTGATCTGAGAATTTTCATCACAATGTCCTTTTCAGGAATAGTCTTACCCAATGCAAAAGATGCAATAACAATTTCATACATTTTGTGATTAAACTCATCAAATGTATCTTCATCTTCCATATGAAGGTTCTCCCAATCGGAATTAAGGTTTTGAAGCCTAGCTTCCTTTTCACTGGAGTTTCCTTCAAATACGGTTTCTAAGATATCCCAAGCATCTTTAGACCTAGTGCAATTTGACACATGGTGCTGAAGATTTGGGGTAATGGCATGTATGATGGCATTCAAACCGTCAGAATTTTGCTTTGCAGCAAGTATCTCGGCAGGATTATATTCACCAATATTCTGGGGAACGTTTACATCTCCAACTGCCACAACGGGAGCATCATAGCCATTAACAACATATACCCATGATTGAAAATTACGTGCTCGAAGAAAAGCTCGCGTAACAATTTTCCACCATAAGTAATTAGAGCCATCGAAGACTGGTGGTATGTTAATAGAAATAGCACATATATTCATAGAGTCATATCGCTACAAACACAGACTTGTAAGGTCTTGAACGTGTTTGCCTGCTCTGATACCAATTGAATAAGCGGGGGTCTAAAACACCACCCAATATTTCGCTTAGCAATCTGTATGGACTAACTCCAAAATACTTTCTAGAGAATCAACTAGACAGTCAGATTCAATCTAGGTAAAAGTATCTCAAGGAGTTTATATATCTCTCTTGTTTTGATTTACTCGAGCTAATAGAAATCAGCGAGTCTTTAATCAAACACAAGGAATAACTTGGATAGTACCAAAGACCAATATCCAAGGATCAATCAATGACAATCAACAACCAAAGGTTGGATTACTCTAATTGATGATCTAACGCACAACCTGTATTATTTCAATTATAAAGATAAACAATATAATGCGGAAACTGAAACAACACAGACACCAGAAATTTTGTTAACGAGGAAACCGCAAATGCAGAAAAACCCCGGGACCTAGTCCAGATTGAATACACACTGTATAAAACCGCTACAGACACTAGCCTACTCCAAGCTAACTTCGGACTGGACTGTAGTTGATCCCTAATCAGTCTCCCACTGATCCAAGGTACAGTTGCACCCCTACGCCTCTGATCCCAGCATTATACTACGCACTTGATTCCCGTAGTTGTTCTCACCTACAACTAAGAGTTTCTACGACCCAAAATCGCAAGTTTTAACAATAATCTGTCTCACACAGACAAGTCTATCAAAGAATCAATCTGTCTCCCACAGAAAAACCCTAAAGTTTTTGTTTCGTCTTTTGATATAAAATCAAGGTGAACAGAAACCAATTGATAATCCGGTCATATATTCCCGAAGAACATCCTAGATTAATCAATCACCTCATAACAATCTTAATCGTATGGTAACGAAACAAGATGTTGTGGAATCACAAACGATGAGACGAAGATGTTTGTGATTACTTTTTATATCTTGCCTACCGGAGAGGTTAATCTCAATCCAATCAATCTGATTGTACTCGTACGATATAAGATGCAAGATCAGATCACACAACTACGATAAAAGTAGTATCGGCTTGGCTTCACAATCCCAATGAAGTCTTTTAAGTTGTTAACCTGGTTTTAGAAGAATAAAACCAAAGGTTAAAGGAGAAGCGACTCTAGCACGCAAACTAGTATCACAAGTAAGGTGTGGGGATTAGTTTTGCACAAGGCTAGATGTCTCCTTTATATAGTCTTTCAAATCAGGGTTTCGCCTTGCTCACAAAGCAAACATTATCCACTGTTAGATGAAAACCTGATTTAGATTCAAGCTAATATATCTCAACCATTAGATCGAAATCTTAGCTTGTTATACACAAATGAAGTGCACGCTTCTAGGTTTGTTAACCGTACCCAAACGTGTGCATTGTTAGTTCAACAATAGTCAACCAAAAGGTTAGCCATTTTAGCATTTCCTACCAACCATTTTCTTCTTCACCATAACTAGTTCAAATGACTCATATGAACTAGTTAGAGAGTTGTTCAATTGAAAGGAAATCCCATGCACTACACAAGACACAATTGAAGCAAAGATGATTTCGTTCACATGAATCGGTTCATGAACTGTATAGCCACGGTTTTCAAAAGCATTCCTTAGTCTTTATAAGTTTAAGTTCAGAAATCATCTTCAGATATATAACCTTTATCGAGTTCGCAGACTAGGTTCGCGGACTTAAGGTACTGGATAGAGTTTACAAATTCCAGCAGAAATTCTCGGGTTTGAGAACTTAGCCGGTTCGCGGACTTGTCTCACGCAAGAAGTTTGTTAACTCCAGCAGAAATTCTCGGTTTGAGAACGTCGGCAGTTCGCGGACTGAGTTCGCGGACTTGGCTACTAGCCATTCTTCCAGTATAGGACTTTTGCACATATGTGTTTCAAAAAAATACTTATGTCCATCATTGGTTATGTAATCCAAAAAATAGTTGTTACACTATTTCTCGTCAAAGCAATTTTCAAGATGACCGAAACATATCTTGACTTGCCTCACTAGGTAAAGAAAAACACGGTTAAAGCGAAATACTTACCAACACATATTTCGAGATATAGATAGGCGAGGTATACTCAGATCGAAATACCAAATGTGTATAATCTAAGTCTATATATATAGCATACGACTTTTGTCTCAAGAAGTAGGAGATAGAATAGATAGACTTTTGAGTGACAGATAAGTTCAAGTCTTCGCATACCTTTTTGTCGAGAAGTTCCACCGTTTCCTTGAGTAGTTCTTCCACTTGTATGATGAATCACCATGAAGTCCTTGAGGTCAACTACACTTTCTATCCTAGTCTGAGACTTAGCTATAATATACTAGAAATCAAGACTTATAGTTTTGATCACTAACATTGATAAACATGCTTGATATAGAAACGCATGCGAGTTCGACCGAGCAGTGCTCTAACACAAGCAATGTAAACCTATAAAAGGAGGTATTAGGTTATGAATAAAAGAACATCAAGATATCACGAAAATGTAAAGCTTGGAGAGGAGAAACATCACACGGATCGAAAGCTAGGGTTTCAGAGCGGTTCTTCAATCGTAACGATATCTCTAAACTTTTATCATATGTATAACATGGATGTTTCTACATCCATGAGTAACTAAACACCTATTGATTGAGGATGAATTCTAAGTTGTAAACAAGATTTGAGTTATTATATTAATCTACTTTGAAGTTCTTCATATGATTATCGTTTGTTTATACTATAATGAATATTTATGATTGATTGATAGATTTTTTAGGTGGCCAACTAAATTAATTTGTTGATTCAATCTATTGCTAGTATTAAGTTAGGAGATAAGTAATTGTCGAATAACTTGTTGTTTGTGGGTGAAAACCGTTTATGCTGATTTTGGTAATTTCGTGTGTGTGGAAGAGAAATTAGTCTAAACCCTAAACAATGTACTGCACGGGAGTACTTTTGATTCGATAGATCAATCTGTACAATCCTGGCCTAAACCAATAAATGGCCATTCCAGGCTTGCTTTGGTCACAAAGTGAAGGAGAAGGGTTGGTCTTAGGGAGGGAAGCGAAGAAAGTGTTGAGACCAGAATAGTTAGATTCTGGAAGTGTGGGTGTTTCGGGACTTGTATCAGAAAGTTGAACTGGCTAGCTGAATGAAAAGCTATCAGATGATTTCTGGATGTTGTATTGTTCCTCTGGCCAAAACTTGTCTTTGGTGGAAATAGGTGAGACCTATTTATACAAGTCGCAATAAAACGTACCCTGGTCTCGTAAGAAGTGAAAACGATTGAGTGGTGGAAGAAATAATGCCTGGAATTGATGTTTTCGTAATGAAGGATACGTTTCACCATTACTTCTTGCCATTACTAACCGCCTTGCTTTACGACACCTTCTTGTAACGAGCGTATTGCACACCGCACGCTGTAAACCACCAGACCAATACCCTGATGAGTATCCCCCAGTTTGTGATATGTTTTGATGTCTCGAGTGTTTTCGTGGAAAACACGTAGCACTTTGCTACGTGTGGCAAGTTGGAATTGAGAGGCTTGCCGCAAGTAAATAGCATGTGATGCTATTAGGCTCGTCTTGGCTGGTTGCCTAAAACTTTCCACAAGCTCGCTGGCTTGGTGGCGAACTTCGATGGCTGAGATCGCATCTTATGAAATAAGTGTAGCCGTTGATTGTGGCTACCTTGTGTTGGCGCCTGAAGATGGCGCAGTGGCGTTTTGGTGCACGCCAGTAGCAATGCGGCATGGCTGGCATGGCTCGTGCATGCCAGTGGCACGGTGGTGCAAGTGGCGCTTGGCATAACCATGTCCATTAATTTTAGGCGGCTGGTCACCTGAAAGTTTCCACAAGTCTGTCATCTCGGTGGCGAACTTGGATGGCTGAGATTGCATCTAATGAGGAAGGATAGTCGTTGATTATGGCTACCTTCTGTCGGCGCCTGGAAAATTTGTCTAAATTAGGGTTTGGTATGCCGAAACCCTAAATAGCGTATATGGCATGCCATTTGGCATGTGCGCCTGGCATGCGCGTTTGTCAAGTTAGGCATACCGATTGGCATGTGCGTCTGGCACGCATGCTTTGGAGGGTTTGGCATTCCGATTGGCATGTGCGTCTGGCATGCACGTTTTGACGGGTTTGGCATGCCGACTGGCATGCACGTTTGGCGGGTTTGGCATGCTGCTTGGAATGTTTGGCATGGCGATTGGCATGTGCGTCTGGCACGCACGTTTGGCGGGTTTGGCATGATGCTTGGCATGTTTGGCATGCCGATTGGCATGTGCGTCTGGCATGCACGTTTTGGCGAGTTTGGCATGCTGATTGGCATGTGTGTCTGGCATGCACGTTTTGGCGGGTTTGGCATGCCGATTGGCATGTGCGTCTGGCATGCACGTTTGGCGGGCTTGGCATGCCGATTGGCATGTGCGTATGGAACGCGCGCTTGGTGAGTTTGGCATGCTGCTTGGTATGTTTGGCGTGCCGATTGGCATGTTGGCGGGTTTTTGGGAAACCAACTTAGTATGGCAGCCTCTTTTAAGGATGCGACGGGTTTGGAGCAACCTAATTGGTCAATGAAAGTAGGGGCCGGCCAAGCATGGGTGTGGCTCCCCTTTTAGTGCGCGTGGAGGTTTTAGAGAGACCTGATTGGTCGACGGGAAGTAGGTCCGGCAACCTAGGTGATGAGTGCAAAATATTGTATATATTTGCACCTTTTTATTGGCATTTAACTCATCATTTGTGCACTAACGCTCCATTTTATCCCATATTCTGTGTTTTCGTTGTTTTCAAGAATAAATACTTTTCTCAATTAATTTTGCATTTTTAGGTACTAAATAAAGCCTGATTAACTCACGGAGCGAAAAGAGCAAAGAAACGGCAAAGACTCCCGCAGAAAAGAAGCGAAGATTGATATTTGCAAGAGCCGGATCAATTAAAAGTGGGGTTGAAGAGGAAGAATTGTACTTAAAGAAGATATGGTCTTGGCATACCCAAGGCCCAAAACCCTTACCCAAATCCATTTCCAATATCCATACCCATTTTCATGAGAGCCGTCAGATTGGATCCATCACATCATCCAACGTTCGCCTCATCACCGAGCATCAAATCTTGAAGATCCTGTCAAACATCATAGTACCTAACTCCAATCTAAGCCGTCAGAATTGTTGTATCATGCATCCAATGGTCGCTGCAAGCTTGTTCCATCTTAGTCGTTCGATTCAATCCAGATGTGATCACCCAACGTATCATCTTCGCTGGACATCGAATTTTCTACACCCGCTCAACACCCTAGCACCAAATATCTTCTCCCAAAACCATCGACTTCTCCTCTTCTTCCCAAATTTCTCCTTCTTCCCCGACCAACAGACCTGCAACTCCTTCACCACCATATCCTGCCACCACCAGACCCCGATGTTCACTGCCACCATCTCCATCAAATCATTCCAAACATCTCCACCATATCCCTAGCCTAGTTCTTTTACTCATCTCACAACCACTGAACCCTAGGTTTGGGATGAATAAAACAACTCGAGTTAGGGAACAATTAGAGCATCATAAGAGACAATTGGAGCAGGAGGAGTAGCAGAGAAGGAAGACAAGACATGGGTCGAGGGGGAGACAACAAAAGCAGAGACGGGTGAGCTTTAATTTTAATTTTCAATGTAAACCCTAATTTTGGAATTTTGGGGGAAACTGTTAAGAACCCTAATTTTGGGTATAAATAGAAGATGGTATTGTGTGTGTGGGGGTATGCCCGGATTAGACGGTGCACCAAGCTGTAGTAGTATATTGTGTTCATCATGTTCTATTACTTTTGCTAGGGTTGAGATGAAACCATTAATTTACTGCTAAGTTTGATTCATGTTTCTGATATTGTTCTTGTTGTGCTTAACTTGTTTAGGATAAATATAATCTGAGCTCTTCATCATTTTACTTTCACAGTGTATGTCATGCATCCGTTGTAGTTAGAATACTTCTGTGATGAATGTTCTGCAATTCATGCTTCATTGTCCGTTATTGATCCCTTGACTAATTGTGACCTGAAAAGACAGTTAGTGCTTTGGAAAGATACCCTAATTGCGATTAGAATATCCATCTTAGGAAAGGTTTAATTATCTAAGTTATCAAATTTATTTGTGGTTAGTTGTAATGTGAGAAGACAGCTAATACTAGGGATTAGTTAGTTGGCTTAGTTGATATTAATCCATCCATTGAGACCCTGGATAAGCGACATACTTGCATCTTGTCCGGTGTCCATAAAAAGGGACAAGAACATTATTGAAACTGAACTAACTTAGCTGAGATTAGGTGGTGGATTCGACTACCCTAGTGCCCTTTAATATGCATTCTTGTTTTCTATTTTGTGTTACATAACCAACATCTAGCCGTATCGGCAAACAAAACCCCCTATTTGTGTTACTTCTTGTTCTGAAATCAGTTGTAGTGAGACCATAGTTTCCAAGCTACACCCTCCTTGTCCCTGTGGATCGACTTGTGCTTGCCCTGTGTTACATTGTGACACTGTGCACTTGCAGTTAGACATAGTCGTAGGCTTCTTTCAAGTCCTACCACTAGGGAGTGGCCACACTTCCAGTGCGTTGTGGCGGATTTAATTGCCTAGTTTGGCTAAGCATAGTTTCGACCAAGGGGTCTAGTGTGCTGCGCGGGGCGCGAAACCCTAATTTTTGCAAGTTAGTCGGGTTTATGAGTTTTTGATGAGTTATCACAATAATTGGATGGATTTTGTATGCTGCCACAAAAATCCTTATTTACAGAATGCAGTGTGCTTTCCGTCTGAGCATTTTGTGCAATGGCCTTAATTTTGGTACTTGGAGGTTCATGCTACTCTGCTGCGAGCGAACACAAATCCATCATGCAATACCGATATTAAGGGTTCTGCCGGGGAACATAGCACATGAAAGTACTCAGTGAGTCTTGTATTAGGTGCCAAAATTTACAGAGCGTTTGGGATGGTTGCTACATTCGCCAGTCTGGATAAATTTCATGTAAATATATTGAATGGCTCAATAAATATGTTGGTGGAGAGATTAGAACTCACGGCACTGTTTTCTTGCAGCGTGACGTCAGATGCAAGGTTTTACGATTTTGACCCTAAGCTAAAAACCACCTTCAACACTTTTACACAAGTAGAGAACACAAAACCTTGCAGAGAGATTATGTGGAGCGATTGTGTGTATAAAAAACATTAAAAAGTGGACCTTGATATAAGAGTCTAACTAGTAGGATCAATCTATAAATTCACAAAAGATAAAGCATTCGATTGGATTACACCTTGAGTGATCTACTACTTGGTGGTTCGTTGAATAGAATCTGGTAGGCGAGAACTTCTGTATCCAGTGATATAAGGAATTTAGGGGATATCACTGATCTAAATTTTATTCCACGGTTGGTGATAATCTATGATTAACGACGAGTAAGGAACTATAATAACTCATTGACAGTTTATTAACGAAGAAGGATTCCTCGATCATATCTCTCTCTATTGATCACAATTCAACTTTATTTGCTTTAATTATTTATTTTGTTTAAGTCTAAAACAAAACCCCACCTTGTGACACTTTGACAACTAAAACTCACTTCTCTTTGTGGGAACGATCCTTACTTCCATTATATTACCAGTTAACTGTGTGAAAATAAGATTATTAATTTGTTGAGCCTACGACAACCCATCAGCACTATATCCTAAGAAAACAAAAGAAGATGATCTTGGTTCCAAATTTGTGTTTCTATAAGGTCGCAAATGTGGATAACATAAGAAACCAAAGGTGCATAAGGATAAATAATAAGGCACTCGATTGAATTGAAGCTCATACAGAAATTTGGAACCGGCGGTGGTAGAAGATACTCTATTCATTAGGAAGGTAGCGGTAAAAATGCATCATACCATTAAGACTGCGGAACGGAAGCCATGGACATAAGTGTTAGTCCAGTGTCGATAATATGGCGATGATTCCGCTCAACTAAAACATTTTAAGATGGTGTACGAGGGCAAGAAAAACTGTGATGTGTGCCGTTGTATTGAATAATTTTGGTAAATTTTCGGTATTCCCCTTAATTTCCAAATTAAAAGATCTTAATTTTTGTGCCAAAAATGTTTTCAACATGTTTAGAGAGATTGAGAAATATAGGCACATCATCAAATTTGGCGTGCATAGGGTAATCCAAGTGAAACGGCTAAATACATCAAAAAAAAAAAATGTAATAACGATAGTATTCTTTAGATAAAACAGGAGAAGTACCCCAAACATCTGACACAATAACATCTAGAGGTTTCTCATAAACTGTTATTTCCTAAGATATCCCATATGACAGACTTAAGAAGGCCAAAAGGATATCTTAACACAAGACCGTAAGTACACGTCATATACCATGATAATCAGGAATCCCAAAGTTCACAATTCGGCAAGGTTCATTGAACATGACAATCCCTTCTTAGCGAAGTATTGTGAGGATCAAACTCTAATGCCAGACCAGTCGGATACAAGCCTACCATTACGGATTTCCACTGATGTAGTGGGATCTATCTGGCCTGACAACATACCATCCCAAATGGGTTAGGTGTGATCAATCCTAATGTCTACCAACCGTTACAACTAATGGTCTTCCACCAACTATCTAGTAGGTCGCCATTTAAGTCATGGCAAACTCAGAGTACTCGACTAAATCCAACACGATTTGCAAAGTAACTGGCACATCATCTATGAACTTTCTTCACACGTAACAATTAACCTAGTCTTCCAACTTATTATTTTTCTTTCAAAGAAAATTATGTAGCCACATTAGAAAATACTCACTGATGACTCCAAAGCAAAATCCCTAGGGTTATCTCGGTACTTGCTCTGATACAAACTATGACGGATTAAAAATTTTCATCTCCGATACTAAGCCCTACAGGTCAAAACTCCTTGATGTGCCACTCTTAACACAGTGATCAGGCTGTAAAGCTTCGCCTTCCATCGGGAAAATACTCGTTAATTTGCATTTCCAAGCATATTTTACAAGCATGATGCCTCAAACATAGCTCCTCACTATACTTACCCTTGTGAAAACGTGGGGGTATCAAAATACACCACCACCTTT
This sequence comes from Papaver somniferum, assembly GCF_003573695.1. Lineage (NCBI taxonomy): Eukaryota > Viridiplantae > Streptophyta > Magnoliopsida > Ranunculales > Papaveraceae > Papaver > Papaver somniferum. The sequence continues at coordinate 32,049,043 of NC_039368.1, forward strand.
TTCTTAGGCAATCTGTATGGACAAACTCAATACAACTCAGAGAGTTAAACTTGAAAAAGCGGGGGTCTAACAACACCACCCAATATTTCGCTTAGCAATCTGTATGGACTAACTCGAATATACTTTTAAGATAATCAACAAGACTCAAACAATTAAAAGTATATCAACGGGTTTATATCTCTCTCTTGATTTGATTTACTCAAGCAGAAACTTCGATTTCTAGTCAAATGCAAGGAATAACTTGGATGGTACCAAAGACCAATATCCAAGGATCAATCAATGACAATCAACAACCAAAGGTTGGATTACTCTAATTGATGATCTAACGTACAACCTGTATTATTTCAATTATAAAGATAAAACAATATAATGCGGAAATAGAAATAACACAGATACCAGAAATTTTGTTAACGAGGAAACCGCAAATGCAGAAAAAGCCCAGGACCTAGTCCAGATTGAACACACACTGTATTAAGCCGCTACAGACACTAGCCTACTCCAAGCTAACTTTGGACTGGAATGTAGCTGAACCCCAATCAGTCTCTCACTGATCCAAGGTACAGTTATACTCCCTACGCCTCTGATCCCAGCAGGATACTGCGCACTTGATTCCCTTAGCTGATCTCACCCACAACTAAGAGTTGCTACGACTCAAAATCGCAGGCTTTGACAATAAACAAATCTGTCTCACACAGACAAGTCTATCAAAGGATCAATCTGTATCCCACAGAAAAACCCTAAAGTTTTTGTTCCGTCTTTTGATAATAATAATCAAGGTGAACAGGAACCAATTGATAATCCGGTCTTATATTCCCGAAGAATAGCCTAGATAAATCAATCACCTCACAACAATCTTAATCGTATGGTAGCGAAACAAGATGTTGTGGAATCACAAACAATGAGACGAAGATGTTTGTGATTACGTTTTATATCTTGCCTATCAGAGATATCAATCTCAAGCCAATCAATCTGATTGTACTCGTACGATAGAAGATACAAGATCAGATCACACAAATACGATAAAAATAGTATCGGTCTGTCTTCACAATCCCAATGAAGTCTTTAAGTCGTTAACATGGTTTTAGAAGAAGAAAACCAAAGGTTAAAGGAGAGTCGACTCTAGCATGCAAACTAGCATCACACGTGAGGTGTGGGGATTAGTTTTGCAAAGTTGCTAGATGTCCCCTTATATAGTCTTTCAAATCAGGGTTTCTCCTTGGTCACAAAGCAAACAATATCCACCGTTAGATGAAAACCTGATTTAGATTCAAGCTAATATTTCTCAACCGTTAGATCGAAAACTTAGCTTGTTATACACAAATGAAATGCACGCTTCTAGATTTGTTAACCGTACCCAAACGTGTACATTGTTGGTTCAACAATAGTTAACCAAAAGGTTAGACATATGAGTATTTCATACCAACCACATTCTTCTTCACTATAACTAGTTCATTTGGTTCAAATGACTCAAATGAACTAGTTAGAGAGTTGTTCAATTGCAAGGAAATCTTATGTACTACACAAGGCACAATTGAAGCAAAGATGATTTGATTCACTCGAATTGGTTCATGAAATTTATAGCCACGGTTTGCAAATTGCATTCTTTAGTCTTTATAAGTTTAAGTTCAAAAATCATCTTCAGATATATAACCTTCTTAAGTTCGCATACTAGGTTCGCGGACTTAAGCAACCGGACAGAGTTTACAAACTCCAGCAGAAAATTTCGGCAAAGACTTTCCGCCGGTTCGCGGACTGGTACTCACGCAACTAGTTTGTCAAATCCATCAGAATTTCTCGGGATGAGAAGTTCGGCAGTTCGCGGACTGAGTTCGCGGACTTGGTAACAAGCCATTCTTCCGGTTTCTTTTGATCAACAAAGTTCGCAAACTTTGGTTCAAGGGATAGGACTTATGCACATATGTTTTTCCACAACAATACTTATGTCCATTATTGGTTATGTAATCTAAACTCTCATTCCAATCATTGAAACATTCTTAGAGGACGTTATATAGTTGTGACACCATTTCTCGTCAAAGCAATTTTCAAAGTGATTGAAACATATCATGACTTTCGTCACTAGGTAAAGATAAACATGGTCGAAGAGAAACGCTTACCAACACATATTTTGAGATATAGATAGGCGAGGTATACTCGGTTCGAAATACCAAATGTGTATAATCTAAGTCTATATATATAGCATACGACTTTTTGTCTCAAGAAGTAGGATATAGAGTAGATAGACTTTTGAGTGACAAATAAGTTCAAGTCTTCACATACCTTTTTGTCGAGAAGTTTCACCTGTTCCTTGAGTAGTTCTTCTTCTTGTATGATGAATCGCCATGAAGTCCTTGAGCTAAACTACACTTACTATCCTAGTCCGAGACTTAGATATAATAGACTAGAAATCAAGACTTATAGTTTTGATCACTAACATTGACAAACATGCTTGAGATAGCAACGCATGCGAGTTCGACCGAGCAATGCTCTAACAAAACTCAATCAAGGAATAATACCTAGAATCGTGAACCTAATCACAAAGAGATTACTTGGACAGTACCAAAGACCAATTGTCCAAGAATCAATCATTTTGTATCCAACAAACTAGGTTAGGTGTCTCTACTATGATTGAATAATGCACAACCTGTGATATTTCAATTATAAAGATAAACAATATAATGCAGAAAAAGAAATAACACAAACACTATAAGTTTTGTTAACGAGCAAACCGCAAATGCATAAAAACCCTGGGACCTGGTCCAGATTGAACACCAAATTGTATTAAGCCGCCACAGACACTAGCCTACTACCAATTAACTTCGGACTGGAATGTAGTTGAGTCATAAAAGGTATCCAACCGATTAAGGTACAATCGCGCTCCTTACGCCTCTTGAATCCCAGCAGGACTCCGCGCAATTGATTCCATTAGCTGACATCACACCACCTAAGAGTTGCTTCAACTCAATTTAATACTTTGAACCATAGCTTATTATTAATATGCCTCCCACGGATTAATCTTATATATGATTTCTTTTTACAGTAAAATAGTTTGATCAAAGGAGTGGAAATCGGTAACAATAGATAAAGTCTAGCTAACCTCAAAATCCGGACTTATGCAACCCAAAGTCCATCCTAGATTATTATTCACCTCACAAGTATAAAACTTGTGGAATCAACAATGTTTGAGACGAAGAGAACTTTGATGATTTCTATCTATCTTGATCAAGTGAGTAACTCAATAATCGATCAAGATCACGATACACGAGTTATCAAGGAAAGATAACTGGACATGGCTTCATGAATCCCTATGAAGTATTTGTAGTCACTAAACCCTAAAAGAGTTAGGAAGAGGAAAACTCTAGGTACAACTAGGACACACCAAAAAGTAGTATCGGGATTCAAAGATCCCAGTTGCTTGAAGTTCCCCTTTTATAGACATTCAAAGCATAGGTTGCTTTAGGTTCAAGTTAAGATAGCTTTGGAACCAAGCAAACAATATCCACAATTAGATGAATCTTTGAATCTGATTTACATAAGCAAGATACACACTATGGTTAGGTGAAACCATAACTGAACCGTGTACAAAGATTATGTTCAACATGCTTAGCTTAATATTCATTTTCATGAACACATAAGACATTAACTCTGAGTCACAAACATGTGATCAAATAAGTCTAGTGTTTTGCAGAATTAATCAAATAAAAATTATCTCGTAGAAACCATTTAATCGCACTTGAAAATATAATCAACATGGTTAGTAGGTGTACAAGGTACAAATACCATTGATGCTGGTGAGTTGGTTCAGTCATAGTACGTGTACTGGTTTGTAAACATTTAACCAAACCAAGTTCTGTAGTTAATAGAACAATTTATGTTTGCGTACCGGTTTGGAAACCTTAAGACTGTCACGGGTTCTGGAGTTCACAAAACTAATTTTGGTTTGCGTACCGGTTTGGATACATAGCCGAGTTCGGGAACACTTAACTGTTTTAGTTTGCGTACCAGTTTGGGTACTAATCCCTGTTCCGTAATCACAATTCCAAAATGGTTTGCATGCAACTATGTATAACGATCCGGTTCACGATTTAAATAGATTTTCACATGATGTGCATAAGAATATGTGTACCACAAATATGTAAGTCGATATATAGCTACTCCGCTACGTGTACAAGTACATGTAATACAGGTTCAAACTTATAACATTTTTCCCAGTTTGTAAGACTGGTAACACTGTCTTGTATCCGAATTTATAGTAGTTTTATATCTCTCTAAATTGATTCGAAATATTCCCGAATAACATCAATGACACGTATCATTGTTCCATGTTATTTTGGAATGATAAAACTTGAATCATGATTTTAATTTCGAACAATAAATTGTCCTTAACCGAAATTCATCAAGTATGAACAAATGTTCATTAAGCTTAGTCATTATATATCGAGAACTAATTATTAAGATAAGCTTGACTCGAAATTCTTTTCTATGCATAATAATCTTATTAGTTATGTGACATCGTGTCAAATAATAGAAAAGTGAAATAGGTGGTTCAGTCTTCACTTACCTTTTCCAAAAGCTTCGGTTGATCTTTGCCTTCAAACGGTAAAACGCAATGATTACTGTCGTGATCCACTGTTTCTCAGCTACATTTTTATCCTAGTCGGAGACTTAATGAATTGTAGACTAGAAATCAAGATATAGTTTTGACAACTAAATTTGACAACAAGCTTGAGATAACAACGCTTTTGAGTTCGACCGAGTAATGGTCTAACACCTTTCTTTTCTAAGGGTGCAAGGCCATAAAGGATAGTGCTAATACACTTTGCATGCGTCACTGACTTCAGAGTCATGTCCAGGAATATGGCATTCCTTGGGATTAAATCTATGCTATTGCAAGCCTAATTCCGCGTCTTTGCTTCGGTTATGCATTAAGCTGAAAGCATGCACTGATCTTGCTCGTGTCAAGGGCGCATCATCCAGGCTCATTTCATCCTTGCGTTGCGTCATCCCTTTTATGCAAATGGATTATTCAATCTCCCTTAACTTGCATACTAATTAGCTTTTTTTCTGCCTATATCGTACGACTTGATAGGAAGTATGTGCATCCAAGGAATGGACTGCAACTAACTCATCAAGTTATCGCAATCATCTCGCAATCAAAGGGTATGAGTGATAAGGTGCCGACCATTAATGGTGCAACTCGTTGTGTCCACCTTCGTACCCTCATTTGTAGCTTGAAATGATCAAGCATAGATCGTGATTCATCCTTGTCAGAATTCGCAACAAAATCCAACTCATGGTTCTTACGAAAAGTTGGGTCCGTATCGGCCAAGGGTGTTTCATAAATGATGCAAAAGATAGTGCATCACAAAACTTTTTGTCGAGATGCATTATAGCCATGTATTTTTGGTTCTCTCTCGAGTAAGCAACACGACAAAACGGTACTTTCGCATGATATATGCTTCACCGGCCAAAGCTTTATAGCTTAAGGATGCATCTCCGCTTGATGAACCTTCAAACAACACCCCTTAACTATACATGTCTTGTTGACATTTCTACAAATAGAAAAAGAAGAGTAGATGGTCATACCAAGTCCACCTGCTTTCGTGACAACAAATTTGAAAAATTGCACCATAGTGGTGCAGTTTCAATTCTTAGCCAATGCTCAACTTGATAATTACAGCATAGTGGTGCAATTTCGCTCTTGGCCAGCATCATGATGCACCGTGACGGTGCAATTTATGTTTTGGGCCAACATGCCCTGCACGCACAACACAAGCTTGAGATGAAGCTTCATCTCATTCAATGACGTATCTTTGAGCATGGTGCGGGTATTACACATGATATTGTTCCTTTAAGGAAAAAAATGACAAATTTGTAATTACATTTTAATATTTTCTTGAGGATAAAGGTTAAATCATATTGAAAAGTAAAGGAGATAGCTACAACAAAATAAAGGCATCAAGGAAAATGCTAGCTCAAACAATAAAGAAAACTAAAACGAGCAACCCACACAAATAAGCAAAAGATTAGAACGTTACTAAAACAAGCTGCCAAAAAGAACACAGAAGTAATGAGTTTTAAAAAAAATTCTTAGCATAATTTATTTTCAATTATCCTATCTAGTCATTGCTTTCCTTACCCTTCTTACCTAATTTTCAAGCTCTTTGTCCTTCTTTAGTTTTTGATAAGTATCTATCAAATCGTTGAATATGCTCATATTTTCCTCTTCCTTGCTTCATTTGGAGTCTCCAACCAACTCATTAAACTTAAATTAGTTATCCACATGTTGAGTATTAGTCATTTGAACAAAGAAAGCGGTATCCTCAAGATATTTTTCCTTTCATCATCTTCGATACCCCTTTTGGAGACCTTTAATAAAAAAGTGACCTTCAAGTATTTATCCATGTTCTCATTGTCAATGTCAGTCTCCAATTCAAAAGACTCTTCAACCCTGACAGAATCTTCAATTGAAGCTGCACTAACACTAGTAATATCAAAAGAAGACCTATCTTCATTGTTACGGTAACCTTGCCAAGTTCAATGATCACATCTAGTTCCACAGACCCATCTAAATTTTCCACCTCCATAGTTTTGGTCTCTTACACCAAAACAACACCTTCCTTGACATTCTTGCTTACTTGTACTTTAACATCCATACCTTCTCACCGATCATACCAGCCAAGTCCTTAGGGCACTTAACACTTGAATAACATTTATCTTTTGAACTTCGTAAATACGACATCGATATAATCTATGTAACGTATTGCTTAATTGTGTATTGGATATAGGTGTGATTTCATCCTAGGAAACTATGTTTGATTACATATGTTTAAAGGAAGTACATATACAAAACTTGTTTCATAATCGAAAAGAAATCAATAGACGTTTTGGTCAGGGTTTCATTGAAGATTTATTGGATGACCAATTCGAACCTAGGTAAGAACTTTGGTAGAACCGATCTTGACTTATGTTCAGAGTTACGGTAGAACCGATATTTACCTAGTTTTGGATATACGGTAGAACCGATCTTAACTTATGTTGAGAGCCTTGGTAGAACTGATCCTTACCTATATTGGGATACATGGTAGACCGATCCTAACCATTGTTGGGAGTCTTGGTAGAACCGATCCTAGATATTGTTGGGAGTTATGGTAGAACCAATCCCTACCTATATTTGGAAACTTGGTAAAAATCATCTTAACTTATATTAGGAGTCATGGTAGAACCGGTCTTAAGAGCAAAACTGATCCTCTATACACATTACTTTACGTTTTGTGTGAGTTTGGAATTAGGGTTCGCTAAATAGGAAAGTTCTAGATGTCGACATAATTTGAACATGAATATAATTCTTATCTTTTATTGTTCAAAGATATTCCTTGACACTAAAGGTGATCCCAAAGGACCCAAACCGAAATATTAAGAATCTTTTAAATAAGATTTTTGATTATATGTTTTTGATTTTTCAGCAATCAAAACATATCTCTTAGAAAATTATATTAGTTAAGTGTTAAACTAATATTAGATATTTTTAATGAGAGATTTCCGAATTACAAGTTGGATATTAGTTGGAAATATGAAAAAAGTTGAGTTGGCACTTATTTCAAACTATCATAAGAGCCAGGTAAACTTCATCGTGTTGTTTCTGGTGGAGCCGTCTATCCGGAGAAGAAATTACCCTAATTAGGACAAATCTCTTATGACTGCTTGTTTAAAGACTGTTGTAGGATCAAGAAGCTCGACGAGTACCGTTGGTAGGAAACTATATAATTGCATTGTTATATTAGTTTCCCATTAATTATTTGATTTACTAACGGTTGTTGAAACTTTGATTGCACCTACTTTGATTATTATTGAGAGCCTTCCCTTTTGACATAAGGGTCACTCAAACTAGAACAAAGTATTAACGGGATCTTTAGAACTGTTTTTAAATCTAAAGACAACTTGTAATCATCCATTATTAACAGACTCCGTTTTGTGCATGATCGATCATAAGTGGATTCAAGTTATGTTTTACAGGTACATTAGAAGGCAATTGAGTATTTGAAGAACAAGAAGATTTTTCTTATTGTTTTTCGTATCTCGTGATTTTTTCACACATCTTGATCGGCTGGGATCCAGCTAGATCTTGTTTATCTTTGATAGACTTGTCATTATCTAGTTGATTAGATCGACATCTCTTTATATTTCTCTATGAGATATATTTAGATTGTGTGAATCTAGATCTAGTTACTTCGGTAATTAGAAGTATATTTTGTGCCACAAGCCTTCCTATCTGATAGAAAAGGATCCCATGATCCTGAACCGATCTTACCTGGGATCGCAAATCCCAAGTTTGTCTATGAAGAGCGGATTTAATTGTATTAGTGTCTAGAATAGATTTCTTTTGTGTAATACTAATGGATATGGCCTAATTTGTAAGTTCCATAAGACCTCGTGCATTGGAGGCCATGATCATGTCTAGAATGGATAGGATCTTGATTAATCTAAACCAGGCAAAGAAGTTTACTTGTTAAACGGGAGAGCCTTTGTCGTACTCAACAAATCTTTATCTTAAAGATTGAACAGAGTGGTTACCAAACAACTTTGTTCATTTACTGTTTGGATAACGATCAAAAGGAGTTGGGTGCTTAAAACTTTATAACGGTAAAGCAACTCAAAATAGTGACTTCTATCTTGGGATTTACGTGTGTGATCAGAAGGTCGTAAACGCGCGGATACTGAGGAAATTAAGTTACTAGGGGTAGATTACTTAGTCTCAACTATACGAAGTTGGCATTGTACTTTGTATAGCGGCTTAGTTCTAAGAGTATTCGAATATGGACTAGGTCTCGAGGTTTTTATGCATTTGTGGTTTCCTCGTTAACAAAATCTTGTTGTGTCATTTACTTTACTTTTGCATTATAATTGTTTTATTATAATAAAGTAAATAACACTAGTACGTTAAATCCTAATCACTTGACATTGATTATATAGTCAACCGGTCTTTTACCGTAACTATTGTCAAGTGAATATCTTGGAGTTGTATTATATCGACTTTGTCCATAGACGATCACTTAAGATATCATACTTATAGGTTGAAACGAAGAGATTGTGGTGTACGTGGGTACCCTCGTCATTTCATTACCATTAACTGATTGCGGCTAGTGAAAAGCCAGTTTGCAATTTGATGATTCTGCACTGCTATCTTTGTTTTTTCCAAACATAGATTTTTATTTTCCAGCTGTAGGGTTTTCAGAATACCCAATTGAAACTTCATTACCAATACAAACTCCATATGGTGTAGGAAAATCTTCAAAACCCACAATACCCTCAGAATAACTCGAAGTTATAACCTAAATATAGCAAGATCTGGAGTAGTGGATTCATCCTTCAAAATTTTCTTAACCATGACTGATTTGGAGAAAAAAAAGCTAAAAATGCAACCTCATACTTGTGGTGAATAAAAAAATTAGGAATAATCAAGTGGTTTGATGGTTCTCAAGCTAACTCTGATAACATAGGTTGGGGGTCGAACCCTTATGATAAACGTACATTTGTAATCCAAAAATAAAAATGAACGGGAAAAAGGATGAGAAATATTATTTTTTAATATTAGTTATACGCTAAAGTTAAAAAAAAATACGCTCTTTATTTCTGGAAAATAGTATTATCACTTTTCCAACTTGACCTAACTTTATGCTCAAATAAAAAAGTGATAGTAATTTTTTTCCAGAAACGAGGGAGTAAATCTGAATGTACGATTTTAATATTTTGTAAAATTGAAAAAGTGGAAGATTCAATTTTCATGTGGAACGAAAGTATAATATTGATCATTGATGTAGTTTTTACAGGTGATAAGAAAGGTATCGTTCACTAGGTTTTCAATTCCACTACTTCTAATATTTGTAAACTCAATAATAACAACCTTGACATAATAATCCAAAATACTCAAGGAAGTTTCGAACCCAATCTCATGCCTTGAATGATAAAAAGTTGCAAACAATAAATATGACTCTCGTCGTTAATCTAAAGCCTAATTTTCATTCGCTTATAAAAGATAAATAGTTTAAAAACTACCCAAAACAATTATTATGAAGCATGTAAAGAAGAGAAAAAAAATTAAGCAATTAAAAGGACAAAATGGAGTAAGTATATCAAAGGGATTGATTTTTAAGAATTACTCATAAAAAATAGCTTTTTCCAAAACCTCTGAAAATATGTTTAGCTACTTATGAATCGAAAAATGGAGAAAATTTGATTAATCATTGTATCAAAAAAATATAATTTGCTTACAACAATTTTTAATGGCTAAATTAGGAATCCAAATCCCTTACCGGTCTTGTTTAATCTCTACAAGCCCAAATCAATAAAATCCTACTATTAATAAATCACTCAAGCTATCCACCAAATTCGGAACAGAGAATTTCGTTGTTTATAAGAAAAAAAATTCCGGCTATGGTTTTCTTCAACTCGACAATACAACCAATTTTAAATGAATCAGACACCCTTACTTGTCCTGTTAGGCTAAATCAAGTCTTACCAATCAATTTCAGCCATTGAGTTTCTTCAGAACACCTTCAAATCTTGAATATGCTAATTCAGCCGGTAGAAAAACTATTTTCCCACCAAAAAATGTTTTGCTTAATCTCGACATTCCATCCAATTCTACACGAATCCAAAACCATTACCAGCTTTGTCTATCCCATTAGAACAAACTCAGTTAATTTCGAGGCTTTAGTCTCATTATAACTCACCCAGATTACGAACCCTAATTCTGCCTGTTGAAAATTAATATTTCCCGCCAAAATTCATATTCAAAAGGTTGAAGATGATGGTTGCCCCTTATCAAAATCGGTGTCCCTTAATAAATTCTGGTTGCATTTACCAAATTCCTTAGATGTGCTCAACAACTTTTCCGGATGTTCTTAACACATTTCTGGGGGTGCCCTTATCCACAATCGGGATGCATTTACTACTTTTCCAGGTGCCTTTAGTGATTTTTCGAGCCGATTCCTCCAAAAAAATAATATTTCGTTTTCAAAAATACCTACACATATATAGTAAGTACAAAATTGAGCACTAAACAATATGTAAAATGAAGAAAATCAAACACATAACTGTGTCTATCAATAATCAATATTACAAGTGTTGTAGATACAATTCTGACAACAAGTGTACAAGAGCATAAAAGATATTCGTTACCCAAAATCCGGAGATGTTTAATCCGTGCTTTGTGATCTGTAGGCCTTGTTTGGTAAAATTTATGATTATAGATAATCATAAATTGATACATGATTTTGATATAACCATTTTAAAAATAAATTTTCCAAACACTTTTTTCAGATAATTGATTATCTTAGAATGATGATCTCAAAAAGGAGAGGAAAGAACAATGATCTAGGATATTTTTTAGTCATTTGTTGTTTTTTTGTCTCTCTCTTGATAATTTAGAGAAAATAAGAAGAAAAAATTTAATTTGAGTTCCTTAGAAAAAATAATTGATTATAATAAATTTTCAAAACAACTTTTTTCCTGTTTATGGAAATAATGAATTTTTTCAATTATGATTATTATAATGATTACCAAACACATATAGAATCCATTATAATTTGCATAATGAATTATAAGCTGATAATCTATTAAAATAATGGTCATCAAACAGCCCCGTAACATCAAGGGACTTCTTTAGGTCAATTTTCCATGTCTTCACATGAATCCCATCTATGTAACATGCACTTTTCTTTATGTGTCCTCCGTTGACTGAACTTACCATGCATTGTATCTTTGAAGCTTTGGTTTGAATTTCCAGGAAAGATAACAGTGGAGATTGCAGCTAGCTAGATTGAAGCGGTTGGAGACCGACTCTAGCTTCAAGGTAACAATTGAAGTTTGTTTTTCTGCATGCTACTTACTTAAGCTCATCCAGCTTGAAATCTCCACCACTAGGTCAAAATTGCATCTGCTGAAATTTCCAAGATGAGTCTTGTATATCTTCCCACTTTGTTACCTCTCATGTTTTGCTTTGTTGTGCTGATTCTGGAGACTTTCTAGACTAGAGCAACAAAGAAGCAACTTCAATTTTCTTATGTTACAGGGAAACTGCATGAAAGTGGTACCGTTACAAGTATCAAATTTTGCAAGAATAGCGACCATATAACATAATAACTTGCCAGTGCCAGGTCTAATTCATTTACATCAACATGCACATCTTTCGATTGAGGTTTTAGATTGTAAAACTAATTGATACATACTTAAGTAATGAAGAAACATTTCAAAAGTACTTGCACGTTGTAGGTGTTCCTTGTCAAGTGTAAACCGAAGAATCCAACTTTCAATGCAGGCCTCTGATTTTCATGTTTAGTTATCATTTTCTAGATCTTTTTTAAGAAGCTCCATTGAGTCGGATGCCTCAGCTTTATAAACATAAAACTTTGCCATGATTAAAAACAAAAAGAAATTCAATGTGTTAAGAATTGCAAAGAACCAGTAATAGTAGTCGAGATGAGAATCATTTAAGTTGTTAAGAATCCATCCTTTTCTATGATTTTTTGGGTTATCTCAGCAACGGTTTCCAAAAGAAAACTACTCAGGAAACTACCAACTCCTAAACTAGTCATGTAATATGATGTTCCAAGACTTTTCATGCTTTCGGGTGCTTGATCGTAGAAAAATTCGACCCGGACTACCTCAAAAACTGCGTCTGCCACTCCCATGAGAATGAATTGAGGTAGTAGGATAAAGATACTAAGAGGAACTATCCCTCCATTTTGCACTAAACCATGTTCTCTAGCAACTGATAGTCTCCACCTTTCGGTTAGAGATGCAGCTACCATGACTATAATGTGAAAAGCAAGTCCTAATCCCATTCTTTGAAGAAGTGTAACCCCTCTTGGGTTTTTTGTCCACCTCCTCATTATCGGTACAAATAAGCGGTCGTAAATTATGACAGAGATCAGCATTGAAATTGTGACGAAGCTCGCTAAGCTTGCTGGTGGGATCTGAAAGTTCCCTAAACCTCTATCAAGAGTAGTTCCTTGCTTCACAAATAAGGTATTTACTTGAGCTACCATTGTGCTAGGTAGGATGCTAGTTATCATGATTGGAAACAAACAAAGCATTTGCTTAGTTTCCTCTACTTGAGTAACCGGAATTAACGCTGACACTGAATCAGTTTCTATAGCAGCTTTGTTAAGAAACCTGCATCAAAGTGCAAGCACGTTAAAGATATCAGAATAAATTAGTAACATAGAATGCAATGATAATTTTCCTTGTTTCAGTAAAATCTGACAATCCTCAAGGTATTTGTGGGAGCAATTTTGTATTTTCCTTTCTTGCTATATTCTTCCAGGTTAAGTTCATATAGTTCTTGCCTATCAATAGGTAAAGGTACCCTCCATTTTCTTAAGGCAGCAAATATGACCTTAAACATAGTTGTGAAGGGACTTCCCATGGGCAATTTGTGTCTATAATAGGGTGTACCAGCTAAAAAGACTACAACTGCAATCGCGAGACCGACTGTTGGAATCCCATAACCAAGGCTCCAGCCTACATTATCTTGTATATAAACAAGGAAGGTATTACCCATAAGCGCTCCAAAGAATATGGTGAACATCCACCAATTGAAGAATGAGAACTTTCGAAGTTTCTCCTTCGGATAAAATTCGTCGAACTGGTCAGCACCAAGAACTATCATGTTGGCCTTGGTTCCACCGGCTCCTACACCAAACATGTAGAGTGCAGTAAAGAAGACGCTCAATTGTAGTGTTGATGGTTCCTTGCAGCCTGCAACATTTGCTAGTGCGCAAGATGGTGGTTTTAGTCCCTTCACGGAAACTGATAGCGTTAGCAAACACATTCCCTGCATTGAAGGCAGAGCATGCCAAGACACAAAATTAGTCTTATACAATGAAGAAATTAGATAAAAAAAAAGTTGCAAATGACAACCAAAAACTTACCGTTACGTGGATTAGAGATGCAATTAGGAACGTCCAATAACGTCCTAGATGAGCATCAGCAATATATGCACCAATCATTGGAGCCAACCAAATTGTGCCGTTCCAATTGGTTACGTTGTTTGCTGCGGTAACAGTCCCCTGATGAAGCTTCTTTGTCAAGTACAAGATAAGATTGGACGATATGCCGTAAACGGCAAAACGTTCAAACACCTCATAAACTGCAAGAACAAGAACCAAGAAGTATGCAAAAGAAATTAGAAACAAAGATCATTATCCCAAACCAAAAACAAGCTCTATTCTGGAGGATTGTGTGAGAGAGAGACCAACGAGAAAAGAGCAAGCTTTCCGTACACCTCTTTCAGATCGAAGTATAGGATTTCCTTTTAGATCGACAGAACCATCTTGTGTTTGCAACTCAGTAAGAGTTTCTTCAGCTACAACACCTCCAGATTTTACACTAGTCATGGTGATGACTACTATTAGTTCTCTAACCAGCAAATACAAGATTTTGTTGGAGTAGTTGAAGAAATATTTGAGCTTATGATTGAGTGCACCAAAGATCATACAAATGTCAATCACTGAATTTAGTCAACAAAGGACTGCTGGGTATATCATATTTATATGTAATCATGTCAAGTCATAAGCCCCATGACCATGACAGTCAGGATGGGATTTGGTCAAAATAAGACATCCGGTATAGTGACTTTTTTATGCACCTTCAGCCGTGATGAGAAAGCTGGAAGCCTGGAACTGAGACTTTGGAAATGGAGAAGAGAATTTGGAAATGAAAAAAAGACAGATTCATTTATAGATAGATATACATATAAGTAAAGATTTCATGCTGATCGTATTAGTAAGTTACTATATTACACAAATGTATTTCGTGTTCTTATTTATGGTATCATATTAAGCATTACTCATTCCTCTTCCCTTCATGACATGTCTCCTCAGGCCAGGAATATGAACATTTGATATGTAATCCTTCCAATCTATGCTTCCAACGTCAAACCCGAAGCTTCGTTTTTCTTCCTCGGACATCAGTTCCATTAACTTCTGAGTATTTGAGTTATCAAATCTGTCATACATGAATAGTTCTGTTAGTATATCTTCATTTTGTTAGTAATTTTAACTTAAATACGTGGTATGTGGTGGAATTCTAACCTTCCGCCATAGAATGTATATGGTTCATATATATTGGCCAAGTACTTGGCCTGTTCAACAGATTTCCTGCAAATAACATCAAGTCTTTTTGACAACTTCCCTTGTGAAGAAGCAACAGCTGGAGCCAATACTCGGCCACTTCTTTGAACTGCCTCGGTCCAAATGTGCGAAGAGAAATCACACATTGAACTAAACAACTTCATTTTAGGTACTTGTATTGATCTCCCTCTTGAATCCATGTATGGTGAGGAGCTGAAATGCTCAAAAAGCAGACCAGCTAACTCTTGAAACACCAATGGGTTCACTACAGAAGATGCAATTTGGTAAATGTTTATTCCTGGTTTCCCTGCTTCGCCGTGCTTTGCCATGGCTGCTAAGGTTGCATTCACCACCATGTCGGCCGGTACCTACAACGTCAAATCGTATCTATGAGCAATCTATTGAATAAATTAAACTAAAACCAAAATTTAGGACAAATTTTATAAGTAATAGTACATACCACATCAAGAACTCCTTTTGGGTCAACTAAAAAACCTGTTAGTTGGCCTTTACCATAGTACAAGACTATTGGATCCATCATCCTGAAATCCACTTACATTTAGAGAGAAAAGATGGAACACATTCTCAAAAAAATAATTATGAGGTAGTACATCAACTGCAAGTTCGCAAGATATAATTGGAGCAGCAGCAAGTCACCTGTTTCCTTCCATCCATCCTGGGAAAGGTTCCTTGTAAGTACTCTCAATGACACTCGGACGTATTATGGCTACAGGTATATCCCCTCTCATATTGTCGATCACCATTTCTCCCATGGCCTTAGTGAACACATACGTGTCTTGCCAACCGTAGATCCTCGCCCTGTTACAATGACAAACCATCTTCATGAGCATTATTGAAGAAAGTTGCAACATGTAAGAGTAATTTGAACTCAAATATGTATATTCTTACCTTTCTAAACCCAATTCTTTCATTTTTTGAGATACTAAATTTTCTTGGAAAGTCTCTTTTGAATCCAAGGCCAACTTCATTTCAGCTTCAACATCCAGCAGTGGTGGAGCTCTTGCATGGGTATCAGATATGAGTTGTTCCCTTGCTATGCTATCCCCGATAGAAAATGGCTTTTCCAAGATTCTACCTTGTCTTTGTCCATTAACATAGGCTGTCAATAAAATGAGAATACATCCATGTAAGCAGATTATATTTCAAACTCTAATATACAAACAAAATCATATTTTAAGTTTGTTTTGACTGTTAACTTATACTCTTACCAGTTGATACTTGCAAGAACAGTTGAAGTTTCTTGCACCTTTTTGCCAAGGTCATAAGCCGATAAGGTCCTCGAGTGTTTATGTTCATAGCAACATCATACCTGCAAGCATACACCCACCTGTGTGAGAGAGACTATAATATGTGTGCCGGTGTATGTTGCTTGCCTAAACTAGGGCCGTAAGTGTAAAGAATCAAAATAGATAGAACATGCACCTTTCGTCGAATGTGGTATTAGCCGCAGAATTAACTATTATATCGACTTCATTTGCAATTTCACCAGCTAAGTTTGGTTCAATACCAAGATTAGTTTCACAGACATTTCCTAAAACAGGAACCAATTTGCTCAACATGAAAGTGTTGTAAGATCTTCCATGAGTTTGTTGTAGACACTTAAAAAGTTCTGTGTTTATGATCTGAAAGATGACATATTTCTAAGTAAACACAATGATGATGAAAATTGGCAAAAAGTAGTTCAAGTTTCTCTATAAAAACACATACTTCCTTGTTTAATCTCTCAACTGCTGCATCCTTGTTTTTTGCTTTTATCATAACATATATCTTACCGACATCGGGTGCAGTCCTCAAAATCTTCTCAATTAGAACTGAAATCAACAATCATATTATGAACACAAAAAATGTAAGTAAACAAAACTGAATGTACAAATTTTGAAATGATTTTTATACCTTTGCCTAAGAACCCAGTTGCCCCAGTAATAAGAAGTTTTTTTCCTTTAAGGAATCTGACAATTCCAATTCCTTCAGGGAATTCCATGAAAGTGTTATTGATTCTTTTGTAAGGAACCAAGTCCTTCAATGCTACATCTTCTTGGTTTGCAGTAGTTTGTGATGATAAAACCAAGCTGCCAGCATCAATTGTAGCAGTACCATGGTCAACTGTCGCGGCAACTGTGGCGGGTACAGATGATAATGCTGGTGATCTTTCAGTCAGTATTGAAGGTAACCCATTAGAAGTTTTTACATTTCCATTGCTGCTTTGGCAAAACACTACCATGTTCTTAACATTCTTATTACTTTTCTTCCACGTAAATGACCCATTATCCATGCAACGTCGGTTATGACATGTAAAATCGGATCTCTTTGTAATCAATTTTGGTTCCAATGAAATGGGATTATTGAGGACGAAAGCTCTCATAATGACTGCAAAAAGATGAAAAAATGAAAACCAAAAAAAAGAAAAGAAAAAAAAAACTAATGGGTTTGAAACAAAAGGTAGTTGTACTGAAAACTTAGCTAAACAGTTCCTGAAAACTAAAAAACGGCTAGAAAGGTAGTAAACAAACAAAGGATAGGTGACATGAAAAAGATGGGTGGGGGGAATGAGATTTTAAGGGTGAAGAAGATGTGAGTTAGGTGGTATGATTTTATAACTGAAGAATGTGTTGTTGTTTTTTTTCACAAAGAGGCTCTCTTTTTGCCACCCTTATTCACACACTTTCCACCAACGACTAAGATGGCGCTGGTTAGATTTTTTTGTAATTTCTTTTCAACATCTTATCTAAACATGAGCTACGAGAAACTTGGAAGACAGAAATGAAGAAGAAAGAAACGATCATTCTTCGGGTTAGTTGAAGGTAACCGCTATTTATTCTTGTGGAATCTTTGTATTGGCTGAATTGATTCATCCAACAAGAAGTTATTTTTTGTGTATATATTCTTGAAGGTCTAGTGTTCTTTAAAATCATATGTTGATGATAAGTTTCAAATGTATTTGCTTTTATTAATATAACGTTCAAAGAATGTTTTTCTTCCAGAAACTTTTTTGAAAAGTCCATCAGAAACGAGAAGTATTCATTTTCGAGTCCTCTTTTTTCTGGCGAACTCAGAGTTGAACTCAACCGAATGCAGCTGGTGGAGCTCAATAGTTATGCACCTTATAATTGAATAAGGCTGCTAATGCAAAGCAATTTGCAAGCCCCCAACTACAACATGGAGATCCCTAGCCAAAAAGGCCAGAAAGTTGGCATAATGGACTAAACGAATGACCCTTCGTAGAGAATTTATGAACCCACTAAAATAAAGATGGAGAAGTTCTGGTCTACATTTCTCTAATTACAACAGGTAGAAGAATGTTGAATGAAAACAGTAAGCCAAATCAATTTCACAGTATTTTAAATGGGACTGATCTTCGTATGCATTACTTCTTTTTGAGATGACTCAAAGAAACTATGAGCATGCCTTGGGGTAGAAGGTGTCATCTATTCAGGAACAAGTTGACAACAACTTATCCCTTTGCCATCATCACGACCACTCTCCAGCATCCAAATACCATATGCAACAGCAAGTGAGACACAAAAAAATACGCATAACAGTACAAAATATGAAAAATGGCTAGCTTGGAACAGACTACTTGAGTTGGAGGACGACTATATGAGAGCTTGAAGGGAACCCGCTATCATTACTAGAATCAAATCACAATCAACTTACGATTAACAAAACCCTAAAACAACTGACTTCACTACAACACCCAAGAAAAAGAAAAAAGAATAATAATTGTAATATCCCCTTTTCTTCCCTCTACATATTCCATAAATAACAAGAAAAAACAAAAAAAACAAAAATAAACACATATTCTTTTTGCTGCAAAATGTTACATGCTGCTGCAGCGTTGCTAGCTCCACTGCCACTGTTCGCAAGGATACCCATTACAGTAGTACACTAGTACTAGTTTCAGAGCATTACATATGCTATTGTTTTCTTTTCTTTTTTTCTGAAGTCATCTCCACCACCATCAAAGTAGGCATAGCAGGGTAAAAAAATTTACAGATCATATATCCAATACAGAGACCTCTAAACAAGAATCGGGAATGGAGCCACCTCATTTTGATGTCAATGTGTTAACAAGTAAGCAAGATCTGTAGGTAGTATTTGCCGCTGGGAGATCAGCAATAAACTTGTGCCCAGTTATATTATAGGAAGTAGTCGGGAGTTCTGCGAGTCACATCAGGCTCTCCTCTCCTTGGAGCTGGCTCAAACTGCAGTAACAAACAATCATACCCCTCGAGCGTCAATTTCATGATGAAAGAGAGAGAGATACCTGGATGAATGTGTGTGTGAGTGTGTGTGTGTGTGTGTGTGTGTGAGAGAGAGAGAGAGAGAGAGAGAGAGACCTGGATGAATGTGTGCCCTCTGCAGTCATCAACTTCCAAGATAGATGCCATGTTTCCACAACGGTAGCAATAGTTAGGTGCACTAAATATGGTAACCACTTTTTGTTCCTGTAAGAAAGAGATAGTAGAACCCAAGTCATTAACTTGCAGCAAAATAACTAGCCAAAACCTTGAAAACTGGTAGGGTGCATCATTCATTACATGTCCCCAATTGAATCCCTCCATGACAAGTTGATGCGCTCTAGCAATCAGCTTTAAATTGTTGGTATGGTTAAATTGCTCAGATATGTCCTGCCATCAGTCACACCAAATGAGCGCATCAAATAAGAGAAGAGGAGAGAGGGAGAGAGAGAGAGAGAGAGAGAGAGAGAGAGGTTGTGATTACTTGGCCGAAAGTATATCCAGCTCCACGGGGTGAAATACCCCATCCACATCGGTCATCAGGGTCAGACCATAAGAGGTCACACATAGGCCCTTCGTGAGGAACTTCTTGAACACGGTCAAAATTTCGTATATTATCGAGGGTCTCAATAGACGGCGATAGTCCACCATGCAGACAAAATATTTCCGATTCAACCTTTCACAAAGTTCCAAATGAACAAATAAGATAATACTCCAATAGGGGGGTAAAAGACAAGCAATCACTGATAAAGCCGGTTAACTTGACTGAAAATTGGTAACCAGCATCCAAGGCTTCTACAAGGACGACTATTTCAAAAATCAAACATGCACATGCTAAATATAATAAAAAGATGTGAAATCGTAACAACAATCAAGGAGAAAAAATATCCAAAAACTGACAGCAAATAAAGGTAATAAAATTCGACTGACCAGAGCTGTCAATGGAAAATAGTCGAAGAGATCCGTGAAGGTTTTCCATACATTAGCATTGCCATACCTACCAACAGATATTAGTAAAGAAGCATTAGATCATACGACTTTAGAGGAATAGAGTCACGTGTTTTCACAGGTAAAATATGGATTACAAGAGCGATTACTTTCGTACTACTAGACAATGAAAGCAATAAGGAAAAAAAATATATGCGAGGAATAACAAAGGTACATAATAACTGAAGGTCACGTAAACGAGAAGACAAAAAACGCCCACATCCTAGCAGACACATCTACCTATATCCTGAGAGTTGAGTCGATTGCTTGGTAGGGGATCTATAAGCACTTTACTCTTTCAGTAAGTTCTTACTCAAAAGATGAATATGTAATACCAAAAGATGGCTAAACTTATTGCAAGACATGTGGACTTCATCGCCCCCCGAATCTCAAAATGAAACAAGTATCTAACCAAATGAGAAGAGATGGTGAATGGCAAGTATACACGTAAAACTGAAAACAACCCCATATACAGCTTGAGGTTTCTAAGGAAACAGAAGTTCAATGTGTAGCTTAGTTTTACAAAGAAGATTGAACCGCGTCAATGATCATCCAAAGAACAAAGATAGAGACAAGGATAATATATTAAGACCACAATATGCAGACTATTAGAGTTTTATAATTAAAAACTGAAGGTAATAAATAACTTTTCACATTGGAATCTGCCGTGGATAAATCAGTGCACACAAGAAACTCACTTCCGTAAGCATTCGTCATAAAACCCATAAACCTGTGTAATCTGCAAAGTGAAGTGAAAAGACTGTTCAGCTCGAACTAGTTGTATTTGCAAACCAAATATACACAGTCTAATGCCATTGAGGCACATGTGTCACAGATTACATCTTTTAAGCACAAGTACCACTCTATCACAAAGCTGGAAACAGCCACTAAGAATTAGAATCTATATTCAGCCTATTCCGCATTTGACTTCAATCATGGGTATAAGAACCAAATACCTGACGACTTTCATGGTTTCCTCGAAGAATGGTAATTCGCTGAGGGTAGCGCACTTTCAAAGCCACCAGCAGCTGGAATATGCAATCTAGTCAGTACTATCAAACAGCACGCACAATCATGAAAATCTAAGTTACAAAAAGCACATACTGTAAGAACCAATAACCATTAAGGAGGCTATACAACTCCAACCAAATCCATCAAATAATCTTATCCATCTATTAAAATCGAGTATAAGCAAATTGAAATAATTTCTATGCATGGAAACATGTATTAACGGGCGGAACTACTGTAAGTATGAAGAGATAAAAGGCCCTGCGACTTTGGCACTGGTCTATACAGAAATGTAAGTATTATCTGCATATGTAGTGAGATTAAAAAATGAGCTGCATACTTGACATTTTAGAAGTTCTAACAGTAGTATTATAGGATCAGAGAAAGAAAACTTTGAAAAAAAACAAAGAGGATACAGAACTGGTATACGCTAGAAACTACGTCACCTATACAAGTGCAATGCTACTATATAAGGACATACTCTGAAAGTTCATAAGCAAAATATATATATATATATATTGTGTAGTGTATTATCATCTTCAAATATGTAGCAAAACTGAGTACAGTAAACAACTTACACGTTTACAATGACTGCCACAAAAAGTAATATAACAGTCTGATTGAGCTTACCGTTACAGTTTCAACGGAATAATAACCTCGATCCACATAATCTCCCATAAACAAGTAATTGGTATCTGGACACTACCGGAAAGATAAAAGAAAAGACACCATTAGGTTCCAAATTGGCTGTTGTATGAGATAATACATCTATTGATCACATAATAGCAGAAACATGAGACAACATTGAATCGGAAATGCTAGACTGAGCAAATACCTTTCCTCCAATTCGGAAAAGTTCTGCAAGATCATGAAACTGCCCATGAATATCACCGCAAATTGTGACAGGGCTTTTTACTGGCTGTAGTACATCAAAGAAAGTCCAGATTAATATACAGCTTTTAATTTGCTCCATACAACTATTCACCATAGAAAGTTGGAATGGATATACAACCACCTATAATATTTCATGAAAGTACTGCTAAGGAAAGGATGAAATACAAATCAGTGAAGCATGTATTGGAAAGAAGGAAACATGGAACATTGTGTGCTCGTTTCTCAGTAGATTGGTACCCAAGTTTACTTCTGTTTTATGTAAATTTTAACTTAAACCTAACATATTACACCTAGCTTCGCCACAAACTTCCGCTACATACTTTGATATTTTATGTTTACCAACAAACCCCAAGATAAAGATTCTTCATCAAAACCACAGCGAGGATCATGTGTATGCTAAATAGCTTTTGATGGTGTACCTTACTCTTTTGTTTGCAATATACACAATGTGTGCAAGGATGCAACCATTAAAGTGGGCCACTCCTCATTAAATGTGTGCAATATACAATGTTACTCTTGAGAGAATTATGAGTATAGTAAGCCACACCTTATTGGTCAGATCATATGAAAATTATAATAGGGTTCGGAATTCCATGAGATATGGTAGCAATATAGAGTGAAAAAGTGTCATACCTGTACATTGCTCTCTTCCATTAGTATCTCCTTTGCTTTCTCACATAATCCTCTTACCTAGAGTCAAGCAAAAAACAAATGTTGAAAGCTTAATATGACTCTGACAAGCCAGAAATAGCATTCATTAGAAGGAATAGATGTAACTAGAAGTTTAGCCAAATTCTCCCCTGCAGATCTAGTTTTTATATTCACCAATACAACAATATCAACCAGCAACGATTACAGATTAATACAGAAGTACAATTCAAAAAGTGTTGTCATCCTGCACAACAGCCATCTTGCTTTTAACAAAAAGTTACAACAGACCAGTTTTATATTGGACATTGTTTTAAAAAAGCAACGAGAAGTTCTATGTACGCAAGGAAGTAGCTGAAAATAAAGGTAAAGTATCTCAACCCAAATCCTGCGCTTGAAAATAGTGAAAAATACCTTAAAACTGCTAAGCAAATTCAACTACTGCACAGATTCCAACATCAAGCACTCTCTTTCTATAAACTAACAAGAGAAACAGTCTAAATCTCCACCATTTCCAAACAGATCCTACACCTAAACAAAGCCGATCTGGCTCAAAATTAAGCAAATCTAGTGCAAAATCCCCTGATCTCTAAGAAAAATCTAGTACAAATCAAGATAGAAATTCACACCCATCGGTAATTAACAGATCACTCCCAAATGAGCCCCAAGAAAATGATAAAAATGACACAAAACAAAAAACCGATCCATAAAATGAACCGGATCTTATGAAACCAGCTCAAATATGAATCAAAAAATAGCTCATTTCCATAAAAAAAACCTAATTTGATTTGTTCAAAACAAAGATTCAGAAAATGAGATTTCTAAGAAATGGAGAGAGAAGAAGAAGAGGTAGAGAAGACGTAGAGAGAACGTACCTCTTGCTCAGACAAGGGTTTACACTGCATAAGCTGAGCAATCTCTTCATCAAGATTTCCATGAGAGTTGGGAGTTATTACATCTATACTCATCTTTTCCTTCTTACTTCTTCTTCTTCTTCTTATCAACCAACAATAAATGAATCAAGATAACCCTGACCCGATTTTCTTAATAAACGTTCTCGTCTCCCGGAGGAAGAGAGACAGAGACACCGCGGGAGTAAAGCGAGCGGTGGTGGTGCAACCAAAATGGAAACCCTGGTTTTCTCTTGGATCACCAATTTTATTATTTGGTTTTCCTTTTTCTCTCTCAGGAAAAAAACTAACCTCAAATGAAACTATCAGTGTGGATTCTGTACTTCTGGAGTTGTTTTGAGATCCGTCTATCCAGTATCTTTATTATAGGCCGCGTGGTATCATCTGGTTCGTTCAATACGACGAGACAATCGACATATAGACAAGATATCTCAGCAAGTTGCCCCTTATCCATGCTTACTCAAACTGCCTTTGGGACAATTTTAAAAAGTTTAGCCAGTCGAACAGTGTTATTTTGAGAACCATCAAGTGGTGTGATAGGTTGCCATATTCCCTCCCACTGTGGAGCGCATAATTACCAAGTCAATCTCAATTTAAATGAGTTTGGATGTAGTGAAAGATCATTATACTGTCCTCTCAAACAAGAAAAAGAAAGAAAAAAGAGTTATTCTTTCTTTTGTAATAAACCAGAAATAACTCATGTCATAATGGCATCCGTTGTAAGTTAACATTATGCCCAAACCAAACTAAAAATCAAGGTATTCTAATAATGTTTAATAAAAAACTGAAAAAAGGTAATGTAATATTTATCTAACTTAATTATTGTTTTTAGTGGCAATACAGGTGTCCTCAAAATCTGGTTCGGCTGAATTCCACGCATTTTATACTAGTTCTTAATGATTTTTTTAAGATTTATTTAGATGAGTATTCATATATATATATATATATATATATATGCGATTACCTATTCATTTTTCTATCGTTCCAAAATTAAAATGTAAAAAATTAGAGTGATAAAAATGTCAACACTTGTCCTACACATAAGATATTAAAACAAATAAACACTCCAACGATATTGCATCCTAAAATTTACGCGAGCCTCTATTTCCCTTCACCTAAAATTACTGACTTTCTCAAAAGTAACAACTTCTTTCAAATGCTCATTGATCCCCACTATGTCTTTAGTTATCGCTCTACATAATTTATAGAAAACGTTCGAATTCTCAAGTGATGCAGATCAACCAAATAAATCCATTATTTGATTTTGCATCTCATGTTTACTGAATATTTTGGAGAGGGAGATTAGGCGATTTGATATATCAGATTTGTGATTCATGGTTAAGGATAAAATATGCAAAACCCATTATGTAACTACGATTTTTTGCACTTTCTTTTTCTTTAAGAAACCCTAAATTACATTAAAGCTAAGTACCGAAGCGGAATCGATGTTCTTCAAGTACAAAAACTCAGCCGAAACATCAAAGATAAACAAATTACACCAGTTACAACCACAGATACGAAAGTGAGTTACAACCCTTCCAAGGATCCTGATCGAGTGAAACAGAGACAAAACAACGACAATAAGGTTAAATGGCCATGTTTAGTTTCCTATTAAAATCAACCCAGTTAACAGGTCTTCAAGAACTGTTATGATCAATAGATAACCCAACCATTTCTCAAGGTTTTGAATAATATCAAGAACAAAGTAACTGAAGTAACTAAAGTAGTAGTAGTAGTAACAATAGTCTAGATCGGTCTGAATATAGAGGAATCAGTGTGAATCGAACAGAGTAATCCTTTGAATTGAGTTTCTGAAGCTGCAGATTTTTGTTGATGTTGTTCTATTATTCGGTGATAATGTTGTTAAAACCGAACGTGATTGAGTTGTTGAAACCAAAAGAAATTGAGTGTCCGAAATAGAGAGGACCGGATATGTTGATGAAGCAGTTATTATTATAGTGTGAATGAAACACAAAACATCGAGAGATTTTCCTTGCAACAAAAGAGAATCAATCATTCTCATGACTTAAAAACCATAAAAACAGGGGAAATCAAACAAACACAAACTCTAGAAATAAAATATAAAAACCAGAAGATTAAAGCCTAAAAAACACCTAAAACGGAGCAAAAAAAAGATAGTAAGAGAGGAAGGGAGGATTGTTTTTGTGATGGTGCAACGACACTTAAGGGTTTTTGGTTTCTCTTATCGCTTCAGAGAAGAGAGGGAGCGCTCTAACTGCTTTCTAATTCTTTGCACATGTTTATCAATTGTAGGGGTTGATTCATAGGAATAAATATGGTGGTTTTGATTCTTTACACGATACGTCTTCATATCACCAAGAGAATTTCCAAACAGTTTTGTGCTTTGGTTTGCTTCTACTCTAGCCATGGTATAGGATTTTGTTCTTATGAATAATTTGGATTTTTGGCCTTATTTTATTTTATTTATTTATGTAGTTTAGTTTGCTTCTTCATGCATGATTTAAGATAATGGGTTATCATGGATTTTTTCTTTAATTGGTGTTTTATGCACAGTTTTTCAATGGCTGGAAAACAATTTAGTTTTTTCATTTAATTTTATGGATTTAACTGAAATTTTGTGATTCTTGATTTTGAGGAATATTTGGATTTTATTTATTTATTTGGAGATGATACAATAGAAAAATCAAATAATTAAAAAATTAAAATTAATAGTGTTAAATTTTATTTTATTTTTTACATTCAGTTCTTATTTATGATCCTACTATTGAGGGAACATAATTTTGCAGAAAATACACCTGCAATTCATCATCTTCAGTTTGCAGTCGGTTTGCAGATGACTTAATTGTGTTCTTGGATGATAAAGTGGAGGAAGTTCAAAATTTGAAGAGAATTCTTTTGAATTCTGAGCTTATTTCTGGTTTGAAGGTGAATTTCAAGAAAAGTGCACTTGTAGCTGTTGGTAATGCACTAAATGCTGATGCAGGAGCGTTGTCTTTTGGGTGTCCCATAACCACTTTTCCTATGAAGTACATGGCATTCCTTTAGGCAGTAAATCAAAAGCAATTGGTGTTTGGGATGTGATCATTAAGATATTCCAACAAAAATTGAGTATTTGGAAGAAAAGATACTTGTCTAAAGGTGGGAGATTAATGTTGATTAAAAGTGTGTTGTGTAGCTTACCAGTGTACTATCTTTCACTTTTCCAGTTGTCAGTGTCAGTTGAGAAGCAGTTAGATAAAATCATGAGACAGTTTTTATGGGGTTTTTCAAAGCAGAAGTCAAAAAAGAGTTGGGTGGCTTGGAAAACAGTGCATTTGCCTAAAGAAAGAGGAGGCGTAGGGATTAAAAAGTTGAGAATCATGAACAAAGCATTACATGCTAAGTGGATATGGAGGTATGGTAATGGAGAAAGAGCTTTATGGAGGAATGTAGTCCATCACATATTTGGAGGTAACCAAAAAGCATTCTTGCCAAATCAAACTAGCAACTCAGTTGGAAAAAGTTTATGGTCTGGTATTTTGAAGAGTGCTTATGTTGTGGAGTTAAATTCTGCAATTTAAGTCAACAGTGGGGATAGGTGTTTATTCTGGAAAGACAATTGGATAAATGGCCAATCTTTGAAGGCTCTTTTCCCTGCACTTTACAAAATAACCAGGAAAAAAGATGCCACAATTCAAGATCTTTTGGATAGTAATACAAATTCATGGAATTTGGATTTTTGCATGAACTTGAAGGAGTCTGAAGTGGAAGATGTAGCACATTTGCTAAACTTACTTCCTTATATTAATTCTAGTTTTGGAAATGATCAAAGAATTTGGCTGGCAGGTAATCATGGTTTTTTTGTGGCTGAATGTTATAAGGCTCTTGAAGATGAAGGTTTGATTATGTTCCTTTACAAATATGTGTGGAATCCTAGAATTCCACAGAATGTGGTCTTCTTCATTTGGACTTTATGTTATAATGCAACTCCAACTTTAGATTCTTACAGGAATTCTATTGTGGTCAATGGCTGCTTGCTTTACAAGAAGGCAGCTGAATCAAATCAGCACATTTTCTTGCACTGTGAAACTACAAAGTCAGTATGGCATTATTTCCTAAGTTTTTACAAAGTGCAATGGGTGTTTCAAGACTGTTTAGGAATGTTATTTGGGAATGGAGAAGGAAGAAGGGTGCTGCAATTTCTATAAAGAAAATGATATGGGATATTTATCCTTTTGCAATTTGGTGGGCAATTTGGATTGAGAGGAATGATAGATTATTCAATGGCAGGTATAAAACTTTGGACTCAATCATTGATGGTGTCGAAGCTTTAGTTTTCAACTGGTGTGCCGGTATAGACATTTTCCAGGACTACTCTTTGGACACAGTTCTGCAAAACTGGGAGGCTGTAATGAGTTAATTTTTGTTTTGGTTTTCAATTTTTTTTTTTATGATCTCAACTTTTACTGAGCTTTCTTTATACTCTTTGTGCTCAATTCTCACCATCTTGGTGGTTAATTGAGTTTTTTCAATATATCTGCCCTTTTTGAGTAAAAAAAAATATTGAGGGAACACAATTAATGCATACTCATATTGAAAAGAGGTTACAACTAAAATTAACTAGCATACATGATATACGTTGATAGTATAATAACTAGAGATACGCAAGCCTCCAGGATATGGTAAGCATATATTTTTGAATATCTAAAAGATATTTGTATATTTCGGTTTCAGGATATTGCATTGAGCATCAAATGAAAGTACTTGAGCATTAAGATATGAGAGTTTAGCATGTGTTCAAATCACTATGTCGACATCTTAAGAATATTTTAAATTCAATCTGTATACATTTCGATGTATTTAGAAACCCAATGATAATAAACATATTGAGAACGTACAAATAGAATTGAATTATGTTAGGATCGGTCATGGGATCGATCCTTAACAATAGGGATCAGTCCTGAATCCACTATCAACTGTAAAACATTGTTTCACAAGTATACGTCCTTAAGCTATGTTTATGAATTGCTTTTAAACATAATCCCGAAGTTTGAGTTCATTCGGAAGTTCAATACACTAAATAATAACAAGTTACCGACTAGTGTAATGTTGTTAAAGCCTAGATCGCGTTGGTATGTCAAGTTTGGTTGTCATATTTTAGTATAAAAACTCATCTAGAGTCACTTGATTAAATACTAGAGTCAACTTAGTTTAGGTTAGACTATAAAGTCTAGGAATGTTGAGATATACAAGTATTACTCCGAAGACCTGAAGAATGTGAAGAAGTAACGAACTATAACGTCGACATCATCCTTCCACTCGAGGTTAGTAATATTGACTTGAAATATTTCATTCCTAATGTATCTTTCAATTCGTGCATATTGAAAACATAACATGCAAAGCTGTATATATTGTATATTATACTCTAGTGATGTGACATGATCATGATATTAAGGAATTAGACTGCGAAGTATAACGCTTATCTTTTGAACTTCGTAGATCTGACATCGACATAATCTTATATATAGTTTTATGATTACATGTATGGGTTACAGTGAAGATTTCATCCTAGGAAACAATGTTTTACATTTGTTTAAAGGAAGTACATTCATGAACTTGTTTTGTAAATCGAAAGGGAAATCAGTTGGTTTATTGGTCCGGCTATTCATTGCATATCTTTGAATGACCAATATGTGTGAGTTGGTAGAAGATCTTAACTCAAGTTATTTTTCTTGGTATAACCGATCACAATGCCTAGACTTATGATTTGGTATGTGAAAATGCAGGGGTCTAACAACCACACCCAACAATTCGTTTGGCAATCTGAGAGGACTTACTCCAATATACTTTCTAGAGAATCAACTAGATAGTCAGACTCAATCTAGAGAAAAGTATATCAAAGAGTTTAGTATCTCTAACTCTTAATTCAATTCGCAATCAGCAAATAGAAATCTGCGACCCCGATTGAATATAAGAGGAGTGAACTTGAACGATATCAAAAACCAATGTTCAAGGATCAATCAATCTCAATCAACAACCAAAGGTTGGATTCTCTAATTGATCGATACAACGCGCAACTTGTGATATTTCAATTATACAACAAAATATAATGCGGAAAAGAAATAACACAGACACCAAAATTTTGTTAACGAGGAAACCGCAAATGCAGAAAAACCCCGAGACCTAGTCCAGTTTGAACACCATATTGTATTAAGCCGCTACAGACACTAGCCTACCACCAATGAACTTCGGAATGGAATGTAGTTGAATCCTAACAAATCTCACACTGATTCAAGGTACAGTTGCGCTCCTTACGTCTCTGATCCCAGCAGGATACTACGCACTTGATTTCGTTAGTTGATCTCACCCACAACCAAGATTTGCTATGACCCAAAGTCGAAGACTTGATAAACAAATCTGTCTTACACATAAAAGTTTATAGGATTGAATAAATCTGTCTCCCACAGAAATACCCAAGAGTTTTTGTTCCGACTCTTGATAAATCAAGGTGAACATGAACCAATTGATAAACCGGACTTATATTCCCGAAGAACAACCTAGAATTATCAATCACCTCACAGTAATCTAAATCGTATGATGGCGAAACTAGATATTGTGGAATCACAAACGATGAGACGAAGTTGTTTGTGATCACATTTTATCTTACCTATCGGAGAAATTAATCTCGAGCAAATCTTAGAGAAGATAGTACTCAAACGATAGAATCGGGCAATATCTGAACACACAACTACAAGAGAAATAGTTGGGTATGGCTTCACAATCCCAATGAAGTCTTTCAAGTCGTTAACCAACAAGGTTTAGGAAAACCTAAGGTTAAAGGAGAATCGACGCTAGCTTATGCAACTAGTAACACACAGAAGTGTGGGGATTAGGTTTCCCAGTTGCTAGAGTTCTCTTTTATATAGTTTTTCAAATCAGGGTTTGCAATCCAAGTTACCTTGGTAACAAAGCATTCAATATTTACCGTTACATGAAAAACCTGATTCAACCAAGCTAATATCTTTCAACTGTTAGATCGAACTTAGCTTGTTACACACAAATGAAACGTACCCTCATTTAGATTTATGAACCGTACCCAAACGTGTACACTCATGTTGGCTCAACAAAGGTCAACCGAAGTTAGCCATATGATAACTCTCATATCAACCATATTCATCTTATCCATAACTAGTTCAAATGACTCAAATGAAACTAGTTAAAGAATTGTTCAATTGTTATATTCTCATAGAAGTATACAAGAACACAATCGAAAAAAAATCGGTTTAATTCACTCGAATCAATCATGAACATTACAGCCATGGTTTGCAAAGATTGCATTCCTTATGATTTAAATGTTTAAGTTCATGAAATGACCGATTTGATAAAGTGACCAGCTTAAGTATGCGTACTTAAGCAACCGAATTTGAGTTTGTTTTAGTTTCCAATCTCAGCAGAATTTTTCGGTTTGAAAACTTCTGCAAGTATGCGTACGAGTATGCATACTTAAGGTGACTAGTTAAGAGTTTATCAAAACCAAACTCAGCAGAAATTCTCGGTTCGAAAACTTCCGCCACTATGCGTACGAGTACGCATACTTAACCTGTCTCATTCACTAATTTCGTATACACACATATGCATACACTTGGCTCCCGGTTTATGGATTTATACACTAACGCGCGAACGCACTATATATGCTATATCCAAAGATGGTTACATAATCAACTCTTCATTTCAATTATTGAAACTTTCTTAGAGGACGTTATATAGTTGTTGTTCACAAACTATTTTTCGTCAAAGCAATTTTCAAGTCATTGAAATTATCATAATGAAACATTCCAAGGCAACACCAAATGATTGTATCACACAAACCATGTAAGATGTAACTCGGAAATTTTCATATGATCTTTTTCGGAATTTCGTCACGAATGTAAGATGAATTCGGCCGAAGCGAAAGCTTGCCAACACATATTCCGAGAAATATATAAGCGAGATAAACTCAGCTCGAAATCTCAAATGTGTATAATAGAAAACTATATCGTAACACGACTTATGTCTCAATATAGGAGATGGAGTAGAAATAGACTTTTCAAGTGATAGATAAGTTTAGTCTCTGGAAAAGCGTGGGTCTAACAACCACACCCAATATTTCGATTAGCAATCTGTATGGACTAACTCCAATATACTTTTAAGAGAATCAACTAGATAGTCAGACTCAATCTTAATAAAAGTATATCAAAGAGTTATATCTCACTTTCTCGATTCAATACTTACTCAAATAAATAGAAATATGCGAGTCTAATTGAATACAAGAGAAATCACTTGAATGGTACCAAAGACCAATGTTCAAGGATCAATCAACAACCAAAGGTTGGATTTACCAATTGATCGATTCGATGCAAAACCTGTGATATTTCAATTATATAAACAAATATAATGCGGAAAAGAAATAACACAAACACCAGAAATTTCGTTAACTAGGAAACTGCAAATGCAGAAAAACCACGGGACCTAGTCCAGATTGAACATACACTGTATTAAACCACTACATACACTAGCCTTCTACAAACTAACCTCGGTCTGGACTGTAGTTGAACCCAAATCAATCTCACACTGATCCAAGGTATAATTGCGCTCCTTACGTCTCTGATCCCAGCAGGATACTACGCACTTGATTCCCTTAGCTGATCTCACCCACAACTAAGAGTTGCTATGACCCAAAGTCGAAGACTTTAATAAACAAATCTGTATAGCACAGAAAAGTCTACGACAATAGATAAATCTGTCTCCCACAGAAATACCTATGAGTTTTTGTTATGTATTTTGATAAATCAAGGTGAACAGGAACCAATTGATAACCCGGACTTATATTCCCGAAGAACAGCCTAGTATTATCAATCACCTCACAATAATCTTAATCGACTAGCGGAAAAAGATATTGCGGAATCACAAACGATGAGACGGAGATGTTTGTGACTTCTTTTATATCTTGCCTATCGGAGAAATCAATTTCAAGCCAATCTTACGATTGTACTTAGTATGATAGAAACAACAATATCAGATCACACAACTACGAGAAAGTAGTATCGGTCTGGCTTCACAATCCCAATGAAGTCTTCAAGTCGTTAACCTACAGGGTCTCGATAGAAACCTAAGGTTAAAGGAGAATCGACTCTATCTAATACAACTAGTATCATATTAGAGGTGTGGGGATTAGGTTTCCCAGTTGCTAGAGTTCTCCCTTATATAGTCTTTCAAATCAGGGTTTGCAATCAATGTTAGCTTAGTAACAAAGCATTTAATATTCACCGTTATATGAAAACCTGATTAGATTCAAGATAATATCTTTCAACCGTTAGATCGAAACTTAGCTTGTTACACACAAATAAAATGCACGTTTATTTAGGTTTGTGTAATCGTACTAAAACATGTACATCAAGTTGGTTTAACGGTAGGTAACCAAATGGTTAGCCATATGAGCTCTTTCATATCAACCATATTCTTCTTTACCATAACTTCAAATGAACTAGTTAGAGAGTTGTTAAATTGCTTAGATCTTATAGAAGTAGACAAGACACAATCGAAGTAAAAACGATTTGATTCACTCGAATCGATTCATGAACTTTATAGCCACGGTTTGCAGACTTGCATTCCTTAGTTTATATAAATTTAAGTTCACGAATAATCGTTTTTAGAAAATAACCAACTTAAGTACGCGGACTTAAGTACGCGGACTTAAGTACCCGGAATAAGTTTTTTTTCAGTTCACAAACTCCAGCAGAAATTCTCGGGATGAGAACCTCTCACAGTACGCGGACTTGGTACCCGGACTTGGTACGCAGACTCTAGCTCCGGTTTTCCTGAGCAGCAAAGTACGCATACTTTGGTTTAAGGAATAAGGACTTATACATGTATGGGTTACCACACAGTGTTTATATCCAACCATGGTTATATAATCTAAACTCTTATTTCAATCATTGAAACATTGTTAGAGGACGTTATATAGTTGTTGTTCACACACTATTTTTCACCAAATCAATTTTCAAGTAATTGAAACTTAATATGACTTTCATTACTAGTAAAGATGAACTTGGGCAAAGCGAAAGCTTACCAACACATATTTTGAGAAATAGACAAGAGAGATAAACTCGGCTCGAAATAACAAATGTGCATAATCAAAGTCTATATAGCAAAACGACTTTTGTCTCAAGATAGGAGAAAGAGTAGATAGACTTTTGAGTGATAGATAAGTTCAAGTTTCCACATACCTTTTAGTCGATGAAGTTCCACCAGTTTCTTGAGTAGTTCTTCGTCTTTGTATGATAATCGCCATGGAGTCTTGAGCTCAATTAGACTTTCTATCCTAGTTCGAGACTTAGCTATAAGTAGACTAGAAATCAAGACTTATAGTTTTGATCACTAACATTGACAAACATGCTTGAGATAGAAACCCATGCGAGTTCGACCGATCAGTGCTCTAAAAGTCTCCACATACATTTTGTTGATGAAGTTCCACAAGCTCCCCTTAGTAGTTCTTCGTCTTCAAGAGATGAACGTCGTGAGGTCTAAAGCTCAATTACACGATCTATGTCTTATTCCGAGACACTTATATAGGCTAGAAATCAAGACTCATAGTTTTGATCGCTAACATCGACAAACATGCTTGAGATATCAACGCATGCGAGTTCGACCGAGCAATGCTCTAACAGTATGACCGGTCCTGGTAATAGGTGTAACGG
The DNA here is from genome assembly GCF_003573695.1 of Papaver somniferum. Lineage (NCBI taxonomy): Eukaryota > Viridiplantae > Streptophyta > Magnoliopsida > Ranunculales > Papaveraceae > Papaver > Papaver somniferum. The sequence continues at coordinate 32,083,578 of NC_039368.1, forward strand.
ATCCTAAGTAATCACCATGAGATGGTATGACCGATCCTAGTAATTGGTACGACCGATCATAAGTGTTGTGTGACCGATCCTTGTAATTGGTGTAACCGATCACAAGCAGATACCATGTGTAGACGTGTTTTTGAGTAAAAACTGATTCTGTTGGAAATGGTAAATTTGGGTGTGCCGCCGAGAAACGAATCTAAACCCTAAACAAATGTACTGCACGGGAGTACTTTAAATTCGAGAGATCAATCTGTACATTTCTGGCCTAAACCAAGAAATGGCCGTTCCAGTCTTGCTTCGGTCACAAAATGAAGGAGAAGGGTTGATCTTAGGGAGGGAAGCGAAGAAGGTATTGAGATCAGAATGGTTAACTCCGAAGGTGTGGTTGTTTTATGACTTGTATCAGAATGTGGAACTTTCTTGCAGAATGTAAGCTATAAGTTTTTTTTATGTTTTCTGGATACTTGTGTTAATAACCGTTGTCGGTTGAAATAGGTTGACAACCTATTTATATAAGTCATAGTCGAGCTCACCCATATCTCATAGGAACTGGAAGTAGTTGAGTGATGGAGAAGTGGGATCGTGTAGAATGGTGAAAACCATGTCCCTACTATGAGGAAAGACCGGTTGGTTTTATTCCCACTACTCCTCTACCATCAATAACTTTCCACCTTTCCTGACACTTTCTTATAATGGGCATGTTGCATGCTGCACTTTGTAGACCGCCAGACCAATACGCTGATGAACATCCCCCAGTTTGTGCCATGTTTGATGTCTCGAGTATTTTTGTAGAAAATAATTATTTTTACCAATCACGCGCAAGCTAGGGGTTGGGAAGTCATATGTAACAAGACAAGTTCTAAGACTTGTCGTGAAAAATAACATATAATTAATTTAGGTCAAGTAATTAAATTACTTGCGAAATCGATATTTGTAAAACATCGTTTGTAATCGATGCATATAAAGCATCGCTTTTAAGCAAGCAACTCAAAATAATCAATGTTCATGAAGCATCGTTGTATAAGCTCGTTTAGATTAGTCGCGGAGCTTAATGTCTTAAAAGGAGCATGACCGACCATCTTCAGGAAGCTGCCAGGAGCTATTCATGTACGTCAAAGGTGAGCCCATCGGTCCTTATAGGAGAGTGGTGGCTGGTAGCCATTTTGACATCCTATTGGTCGGTCTAAATCAGATCTAGACCGGTTAAATTAACTAGCCAAATTGGTTGGCTGAGATCATTTGCGGCAGTAATGTGCTTACATTGAAGTTGGATGGCCGAGATTGCTTTGCGGCAGTTATGCTCTGCCGTTGCTCGATCTTGAGGCTTTCAAAGCCGTGTGACCATCCTACTTTGAGCTAACGGTTTTAGGCGTTAGCCGCAGGCTGGGAGAAATTCGATTGGTCAGGGCTAAAGGCGAGTCGCATGTGAGCATACTGACACTTCATTGGCCGCCTAGAATTGGATCTGGGTCGGTCGATTTGGATAGCCAAGTTGGACGGACGAGATCGTTTTGCGATAGTAATATGCTTCCTCTAACATAAATTAGGGTTTTCAAAACCTCCCAATCAACCTACTTTGAGTAATCGGTTTGATGTGTTGCTGGCAGGTCGTGAGCAACATGATTAGCCAAGGCTAAAGGCGAGTCCCCGGTGAGCATATCGGCACTTCAGTGGTCGCCCAAAACAAAATCTAAGTCATCCAACTAAGCTGGATAAGTTGGACGGCCGCGATGGATTTGAGACTTCCATGGCCAGTCTAAACTCGTTAAACCTCTTTTTCAACAGCGCGATTAGCCTACTTTGGCTAGCGATCATGGATGTTGCTTGCAGGCTAGAGAAGTTCCAATAGGCTGGAACGGAAGTGGGCTGACCGGTAAATGTTGTGGATATTAATTAGTCGCGACAGGAGGCATCTAAGCTTGATAAATCGGCCGGTGAAATCGTGTGTCTGTAATCGTTTTGAGACTGGCGTGGGCAGCCTAAATTCAATTTTAAAGGAATTTAAGTATGTCGACTAGCCAACTCCCACCTTTAATTAAAAGTGTAAGATGCGTATTTAGATCGATTTGATTGATTGATGGTAAAGGGGGCCGAGAGCCAAAAAAATAAAAGAAGGAGCGCCGGCCAAAGGAAGCTCGAGTTAGGGCAAATTGGCCAGTCGGTCGCGGTTTCCTCTTTTCTTCCTATTTTCCGTTTTTTAGTAGGATTTTCTAGAGCATTGCTCGGACGAACTCGCATGCGTTTCTATCTCAAGCATGTTTGTCAGTGTTAGTGATCAAAACTATAAGTCTTGATTTCTAGCCTATTTAGATGTCTCGGATTAGGACATAGATTGTGTAGTTGAGCTTTAGATTTCACGGTGTTCATCATTTGAAGACGAAGAACTACTAAAGGGAGCTTTTGGAACTTCATCAACAAAAGGTATGTGAGACTGAAACTCATCTATCACTTGGAAAGTCTGTTTCTACTCTATCTCCTATATTGAGACATAAGTCGTGTTACGATATAGAATTTTATTATAAACATTTGAGATTTCGAGCTGAGTTTAACTCGCTTACATATTTCTCGGAATATGTGTTGGAAATCTTTCACTTCGTCCAAGTTCATCTTACATTCGTGAAGAAAGTCCGAATATGATCATATGAAAATTTCCGAGTAACATCTTACATGGTTTGTGTGATACAATCATTTGGTGTAATCTTGGAATGTTTCATTATGATAATTTCAATAACTTGAAAATTGCTTTGATGCTAATAGTATTTTGAAAACGACTATTGGCATCCTCTAAGAAAGTTTTAATGATTGAAATAAAGAGTTTAGAATCAAATAACCATGTTTGGATATAAACATAGTGTGTTAATAACATTAGTGTGCAAGTCCATAACCGGGAGCCTGAAGTATGTGTACCCGTACGCGTACTGGCGGTTGCTGATGTCTGGGAAAGTATGCGTACCCCCACGCATACTGGTGAAAAGTTCACCTCTATGAATTTCTGCTGGAGTTTGGAAGTGTAAGTAGTATACGCACCCGTACGCGTACTGGCGTTACTCAAACTTGGTCTGGCTACTTAAGTATGCGTACCCGTTTGCATACTTGAGTGGGTTACTTTCTAAAACCGGTTGTGTACATGAACTTAAACATTTATATTATAAGGAATGCAATCTTTGAAAACCGTGGCTATAATGTTCATGAATTGATTCGAGTGAATCAAACCGATTTTGCTTCAATTATGTTTTTGTATACTTCTATGAGAATATAGCAATTGAACGACTCTTTGACTAGTTTCATTTGAGTCATTTGAACTAGTTATGGTTAAGATGAATATGGCTGATATGAGAGTTAATCATATGGCTAACTTCGGTTAATTATTGATGAGTCGACATGGTGTACACATTTAGGTACAGTTCATGAACCTAAATGAGGGTACATTTCATTTGTGTGTAACAAGCTAAGTTCGATCTAACGGTTGAAATATATTAGCTTGGTTGAATCAGGTTTTTCATCTAACGGTGAATAATGAATGCTTTGTTACCAAGGTAACTTAGATTGCAAACCCTGATTTGAAAACTATATGAAGGAGAACTCTAGCAACTGAGAAACCTAATCCCCACACCTCCCGTGTGTTACTAGTTGCATAAGCTAGAGTCGATTCTCCTTCCTTAGGTTTTCCTAAACCTTGTAGGTTAACCACTTGAAAGACTTCATTGGGATTGTGGAGCTAGACCCAACTATTTCTCTTGTAGTTGCGTGTTCTGATCTTTCCTGATTCTATCGTTTGAGTACTATCTTCTCTAAGGTTTTCTCGAGATTAATTTCTCCGATAGGCAAGATATAACGTGATCACAAACATCTTCGTCTCATCGTTTGTGATTCCACAATATCTAGTTTCATCATCATACGATTTAGATTATTGTGAGGTGATTGATAATACTAGGTTGTTCTTCGGGAATATAAGTCTGGTTTATCAATTGGTTCTTGTTCACCTTGATTTATCAAAAGACGGAACAAAAACTCTTGGGTATTTCTGTGGGAGACGGATTTATTCAATATATAGACTTTTCTGTATGAGACCGATTTGTTTATCAAATCTTCTACTTTGGGTCATAGCAACTCTTAGTTGTGGGTGAGATCATCTAAGGGAATTAAGTGCGTAGTATCCTGCTGGGATCAGAGACGTAAGGAGCGCAACTTTACCTTGAATCAGTGTGAGATTAATCAGGGTTCAACTACAATCCAGTTCGAAGTTCATTGGTAGTAGTCTAGTGTCTGTAGCAGCTTAATACAGGGTGGTGTTCAATCTGGACTAGGTCTCGGGGTTTCTCTGCATTTGCGGTTTCCTCGTTAACAAAATTCTGGTGTTTGTGTTGTTTCTTTTCCGCATTATATTTTTGTATATAATTGAAATATCATAGGTTGTGAGTTGTATCGATCAATTAGGAAATCCAACCTTTGGTTGTTGATTGATATTGATTGATCCTTGAACATTGGTATTTGGTACCGTTCAAGTTTATTCCTCTTATATTCAATCAGGCTCGCAGACTTCTATTTGCTGATTGAGGATTGAATAAAGAGTTATAGATATAAAACTCTCTGAAATACTTTTCTCTACATTGAGTCTGACTGTCTAGTTGATTCTCTAGAAAGTATATTGGAGTAAGTCCTCTTAGATTGCCAAACGAATTGTTGGGTGTGGTTGTTAGACCCCCGCATTTTCAATTGGTATCAGAGAAGGCAAACACGTTAAAGATCTTATAAGTCTGTGTTTATAGCAATCTGATATGGAAAGAGGTGTTATCTCTACCACCAGTCTTTGATGCCTATAATTACTTGTGGTGGAAAATTGCTATGCGTGCCTTTCTTCAAGCGGGTGATTTTCAATCATGGGTTTATGTTGTTAATGGCTATGATGCTCCCGTTGTTGCAGTCGAAAGTGCGACTGTTCCAAAGAATATTGGTGTATATGACGCTGCTGAGATTCTTGCTGCAAAGCAAAATTCGGACGGTTTGAATGCTATCATACATGCCATTACCCCAGATCTTCAGCACCATGTGACTATGTGCACTCGGTCTAAAGATGCTTGGGATATTTTAAAAATCGTATTTGAAGGTAACACCGGTAAGAAGGAATCTAGGCTTCAAAACCTTAATTCCGATTGGGAAAACCTTCGTATGGCATATGAAGATTCATTTGATGAGTTTAATCACAAAGTATCTGAAATTCTTAATGCATCTTTTGCATTGGGTAAGACTATTCCTGAAAAGGACATTATGATGAAAATTCTCAGATTGCTGCCATCTAGATACGATTCTAAGAAGCATGCCATCGTTGAGGGATATAACCTTGATGCTCTCTCCAGAAATACACTGGTTAGAAAGCTAAAGATCTTTGATCATGAGCATACATCCAAAACAGGAAAGGATGTTGCCTTTAAAGCACTAAAGTACTTGACAAAAGTAAAAGTGTTTGTGTCTCTGAGGATGATCTTTCTGAGGCTGATTCATCAGATGAAGATCTTGACAAGTCAGTCTCGTTGATCACAAGACAGTTTAGAGATCTTCTATTAAAGAGAAGTAAACGGTGTTCCGGAGATAAACCCTGGTCATCAGTTAAACCTCACAATCGTGTTCCTCCTAAAAAAAGGGATGTTTACGAGACTGATGACAAGTATATGCCTCAATGCTTTAAGTGTAAAGGGTTTTGTCATTTTGCAAATGAGTGTCCTAACTGCAGGAAATACACTGGAAACAAAGGTCCTTCTGCAACTGTTGATGAAATGTCTGATCAATATGATTCCAATGAAGACGAAAAATCAAGAGTTGCACTTCTTTGTGAAAATATTGATTTTAATAATTGTAGCAATACATACATCAATCTTGATATTCTTTCAGAAGAAGACTCAACCAATCTGGAAGAAAAAATTGACCTTTCTGTTGGAAACTCTCTGTCTGATTTTTCAGGTTCCATCATGTGTCTTGCAGCTTGCACATCCCAGGTATCTGAATCATCATTTGCGTTGACATGCTCTTATAGTTCAGTCAAGGGTCATGTACTTTCAAAGTGTTTCAAGTACAAAGACAAGATGACATATGTCAACAAACTTCAATGATGAGCAAATCGACTAGCAAACAAGCTTAATCTCGCTCAAAAAACTGCTAAGGTATGTAAGATTTTGTCTTCTTCATCGAAGTTAGTTTCCAGAGATAAGATAAGACCATTAGAAAATAAAGTATGGTCTAAACGTTTTGATAGACAGGGTTTCTATGAATTCCTTCCAAAAGGGATATGGTGGACAGATTGTTGTTCACCGCAACACAACTTAATTGTGTTGTTTAGTGTATCTTGTCTCATGAGCCCGTTAAAAAAAGACAAGATTGTGCACACCCCGGGCTTTAGGAAAAGATTTTTTTTCTCTTTTCTTAGGTTTGCTGTTTTTAGCAAAATTGGAATTCCCTGTCAATCAATAAATAAAGGTTGTTATCGACAATTCTACTCTTTTTAAGGTGGTGAGTTGTGCATGTACGAACCTGTTTAAAGGTTGCGTAACCCTACATTCCTTTTCCTTCTCTGAAACTCTTTCTACCCTAAGACTGCTTGTTGAGTTTAAATTGTGATTTCCTCTCACAAACCCGTACTCTTATGGATACTCCAAGCATCATGTCTTCTGATGGAAAAGATGTTAATATGATTGTTAAGCCATCAATCATGAAGGAAAAAGAGAAATCTCCATTACCTCCAACTTTGAAAATAAAAAGAAGGAATGTGAGGAAGCCAGGAGCTGTTCCTTCAAATTCTCAGAAGTTTTCTGGTGTTCTTGAAGAGTTGAAGGAAACAAGGAAGGAGATTCAAAAAATAAAGGCTATTGTTATGAGAAATCTTGAAATTTAGAAGGCCCTGGTTCGACATCATCAGCCTAAAAGGTTTGTTGGAATTGACTCCTATCTTCACGAACCATATGTTGCTATGGTTGTTGACAACAAGGAGTTCGGGGACGATAAAGAATTCTTCAGAGGTCTTAATATCTAGGAAACTTCTTATGAGAATTTTTATTCTTGTTTTCGTTTAGAAGGATTACTAGGGTTTGAAATAGCCATTATTGTGATTACACATAGCTATTTCCAAATGTTTTCATCTTCTATTTTTTTAGATTTATTTATTTAAATTCTAAGTTATTTGGAAGATGATTTTTGTAGTATTAATCTTTATGGTTTTATATATTGCAAATTGTTATGGGATATGTTGTTTACGTTTGTGACCTTGACTGTCCCATACTTGTTCAAAAGTTATCTCTATTATGTCGGTGTGAAAGTATTGATAAAAAATAGAATGAACTTTTGACAATACAAATTTAAGCCTTTTATGTCGATGTTGATGGAAGAAAGGATGAACTTTTTTTACAAGGATTAAATCTATTATATGTCATTGTGCAAATAGTGATGAAAAATAGAATGAATTCTTGTTTATTCCGCGGTATTGATCTTCCCTGATCCACATCTTTGTGTATGTACTGTGTTGCTCCGTAAGTTTTCTTATGTCGAGCATGACCAATTGAATTGATCATTTTTGTGGTTGATTCAATTGAGATTTTTGGATACAATTCATGTTTTCACGTGATTTAGTTATATCCAAAGAAATCCTTCTTTTCTTGTAAAAGCAAGGTCGCATTTGTTGTTCTTTCGGGAATGACATTTTATGGGGAAGAGTTCTTTTTTGAACTTGTGCTTAATCACCATATCTTTGTGGGGAGTGCGGCCGTGGAATATTATAGTGGTTATCATGTATCTTTATAAACTCCTTGATGAATGCATTTAGCTTAGGCTTTATGATTGCATTTAAATTTGTTGGTACATTGTTCTCTTTTGGTCATGAAGAATCTCTATGGAAATTTCATGAGGATCCCACTAGTTTTCGTACCTTTGTCAATTTATATTGACAAAAAGGGGGAGAATTAATGTGTAGTTTCATACTACAAATACATATGGTTTACAGATCATTATGTAAGGGGGAGTGGTTTTCATATTGAGATGATCTATCGACTAAGGGGGAGTGATACATATCACATGGTATTGTTGTCAAATTTGTGATACAATTGAACTTTGATGTTGTGTAATAGTACTATGACACTGTATAACAACGATTGCATTTATTTTCTCATTGTTATCGTTACGGATATTCAACAACTATGATGTTGAGTTGAACACGTTTAGAATCACGGAGTACTTGGAAGTAACGAATATTTCGAGTCGTTTTGAAGATGCCAAGAAGATCAAGCATTTGGATGAAAAGCTACAAAGTTTTTATCTATTTTATAATCCATATGTATTGATAGTTTTGTCTCTAAAATTGACAAAGGGGGAGATTATTAGAGCATTGCTTGATCGAACTCGCATACGTTGCTATCTCAAGCATTTTTGTCAATGTTAGTGATCAAAACCATAAGTCTTGATTTCTAGCCTATTTAGATGTTTCGGACTAGGACATAGATTGTGTAGTTGAGCTTTAGATTTCACGGCGTTCATCATTTAAAGACGAAGAACTACTAAGGGGAGCTTGTGTAACTTCATCAACAAAAGGTATGTGAGACTGAAACTCATCTATCACTTGGAAAGTCTATTTATACTATATCTCCTGTATTGAGACATAAGTCGTGTTACGATATAGTTTTGTATTATACATATTTGAGATTTCGAGCTGAGTTTAACTCGCTTACATATTTCTCTGAATATTTGTTGGCAAGCTTTCGCTTCGGCCAAGTTCATTTTACATTCGTGACAAAAGTCCGAATATGATCATATGAAAATTACCGAGTAACATCTTACATGGTTTGTGTGATATAGGGCTGGCAACGGATAACCGAAATCCGATATCTTTTTCGAAAATCCGGCATCCTATAGGATAAAATATGACATATCGGATATAGGAATCAGATATTCTATTGGATAATACCTCATAACCCTATCAGAACCGGATTGGGCCGATTCCGTTAGGTTAATACCCGACATCCGATAAGCCTAGGGGTGTACTAGTAATTTCCTACCCCTAGGTATTATTTGTAGAGAGATGGGGTTTGTGTGATGAATTTTTGAAGTTGAGAATACTCAAAGAGAGTAGGGTTGATGTTGGAAAGAACGAGAGTGATTGGGTTTCTATAGGAGAGTCGAATGGTGGTAATTTTGTGTTGTTCTCAGTAATTGGTATTGCAAATTGAAGTTAGATGATGAATTAAAGATAGGGTTTTTCTGTGGATCAATCTTGTTGAAATAAGAATTTTAGAAGAAGGGGATCTCATGTCTGAACTAATGGGTTCAATGGAAGGTAGAGTCATGGTTCGATTGGCAGAAGAATTTGATGAATCTGGTAATGATTAATGAAGAACATAAAGGGGATCTGATGTGTACGGTTTAGAGCTGATGTTGGCTGAGGAATTGTAGGGAAGAGATGATGTTTTTGTTGTGGATTGCAAGAACAAGGTGTTGATTCTGGATGGGTTTTATTGTACAGGAAAGATGGTTGATGTTGTTTATCAAAGAAAAGTTGGGTTAGTGTTGGATTTGAAGAATACACAGAAGAATAGAAGGATTGGTGGTAAAATTGTTGTCATGGTTGCGAGGCTTTTACGAATTTAGGGTGTTGATGTCCATGGGTTACAGGTGAGAATGGTGTTCTCTGAGTTCGATTTTAATATGTGGGAGTTCATTTGTTGAGCAGAATTTGGGGATCTGAGATTAAATGGGTGATTGTGGATGAACAGGGGATGGTGTTGTCTTGCTGCTACGGTAGAGATGGACTGGTAGAGTTGCAGCTGAAGCTACAAAATGAAGGATGTTGGTAGTGTTGGTTGTGACAGTATTTGTGGTACCAGGCTTGGTGGTTGTTGTGAAGATGCTATCGAATTGACGAAAGAAGAGATTGAGGAGATTATGAAATTATGCTGATTCCGGTATTGAACATGGAGATGATGCTCAGATGGTTATACTACAAGAAGTGTGGAAGAATTGGTGAGAACCAGGAGCTGAGAACAAGTCATATCCGGATTTTATCCTAGTTACCGGATTTTTATCGGAAAAATTACGATATCCAATAACTTAACCTTAACCTTATCGGATTGGAATTTTTGGTATCCGCCGGATATCCGATAATCCTTAACCGCAACCTTATCGGAACTGTCAATATCCGTCGGATATCTATCCGTTGCCATCCCTAGTGTGATACAATCATTTCGTGTAATCTTGGAATGTTTCTGAAAAGACGAGGGTACCCAAATATACTTCAAGCTAAAACTTTTCCTACCTATAAGTACTTTCTCCGAAAGTGATTGTCTATGGACTCAGTCGAGATAATACAACAAATCGGTTCACACTTCGTGTGTTCGTCTATGGATATGAGATCGAGACAATACAACAACGAAGTATCTTACTTGATAAAAAGGTTCGGACTTAACCAAACACAATAGGATTCACTTATCAAGTAAATAAGAATTAACGTTTGTGTAATTTACTTTAATTATAATAAAACAATTATAATGCGGAAATATAAAGTAAATGACACAGCAAGATTTTGTTAACGAGGAAACCGCAAATGCAGAAAAACCCCGGGACCTTGTCCAGAATTGTATAATCTCAGGATTAAGCCGATACACAAAATTACACCTAACTTCGTATAGTTGAGACCAAGCAACTAAACCTATAGTTCACCTAGTTCCGTCTGTATTCCCACGCCTCCAACTTATAAATAAGTCACGTACTTGGAAAAATTCCTTTGGTTCGTAATCCAAACAGTAAAGGAACAACATATCTGTTTGGTATCAACTCTATTCAACCAAGTGATGTGATTCGAACAAAGACTCTTCTGTTTATCTTAACATAAACTCCTTCATCAGTTCCTTAGATCTATCTTATGTTCAATTACGAAGTAATCGTTTAAGATTAATCCAACAACACTATTAATCCAAAGAATTGTGTTGATGCCGATCTGCTCAATTAATCAATCCAATCTATCACAAGGATAAACCGATTATTAATTGGATCCTCTTTTACCGAAACAAGTATTGTGCACACCAAAGATTATGAACCAACAAATCATACATCTTTAATATCTTCTTCGTCTTCAAATCTTCTTAGGTCTTCAATAATAACCTGCACACAATTACTTGAATCTCTTGTGATCAATCACGCACAGAACGGAGTTTGTTAACAATGGATTATCACAAGATCGTCTTTAAAACTAACAACAGTCTAAAGATCCCTGTCAAAAATCTGAACTAGTTTGAGTGAATCTTATATCAGAAGAGAAGATTCTCAAGCATAAACAAACTAGGTGAAGTCAAAGTTCAACCACCGTTAGTCAATAAAATCAATGAAAACAAAAGATAACCCGCAATTATCTAGTTTCCCACCAACGGTACACGCTAGAGATTCTCAATCCCAAAGAAGACTTTAAACTGAGCGGCCGTAAGATATTTCTCCTAATTAGGTTACTCTCCTCTCCGAATAGGCGGCTACACCAGTAACACACAACAAAGAGGAAGCTTATTGTTACGAAGGATTAGTTTGCTAGAAAGGAAAACTTTAAGTATTTATAGACAAGGAAGTTTGGACACCAAGGAATTTCCAAAACCGAAAATATTCTCAAGATATTCATTAAAGAACAAATTCGGTTTTCATAATTCCTGGAAATGCTCTGTCCAAAAATAATGATCGAAATCTCTCGGAAAATCTCTAATTAGTAAATGCACATTACTAATTCTTATTTTCCTAAAAATGATGTTAATTAGCTTAATTAAAAGATTCTTAACTTATTTATGTTTCGATCCTTGGATTCTCTTCCCTTAGCTATTAAGGAATAACTTTGAACAATTAAAGAAATAAACATCCACAACACGTATTCAAAGTATGTCGACATCCTTACTTTGTAAGTTCTCTTTCTGTTAGAGCATTGGTCGGTCGAACTCGCATGCGTTGCTATCTCAAGCATGTTTATCAATGTTAGTGATCAAAACTATAAGTCTTGATTTCTAGTCTATTATAGCTAAGTCTCGGACTAGGATGGAAAGTGTTGTTGAGCTCAATGGCTTCATGGCAATTCATCATACAAGTAGAAGAACTACTCAAGGAATCGGTGGAACTTCTCGACAAAAAGGTATGTGAACACTTGAACTTATCTATCACTCAAAAGTCTATCTACTCTATCTCATACTCTTTGAGACAAGAAGTCGTCTGCTATATATATAGACTTTGATTATACACATTTGGTATTTCGAGCCGAGTATACCTCGCCTATTTATATCTCGAAATACGAGTTGGTAAGCTTTTCTCTTTAACCAAGTTTATCCTTACCGTGTGACGAAAGTCATGATATGTTTCAATCATCTTGAAAATTGCTTTGACGAGAAATTGTGTAACAACTATATAATGTCCTCTAAGAATGTTTCAATGATTGAAATGAGAGTTTAGATTACATAACCAATGGCGTACATAAGAATTGTTGTGGAAACACATTTATGTCCAAGTCATATTCCTTGAACCAATGCGAACTTTGTTGATCAAGAGAACCGGAAGAATGGCGTGAGCCAATTCCGCGAACTCAGTTCTCGAACTGTCGAAGTTCTCAAACCCGAGAATTTCTGCTGGAGTTGACAAATTACTTGCGTGAAACTAATTCCGCGAACCCAGTCCGCGAACCGGCGAAGTTCTCATACCCGAGAATTTCTGCTGGAGTTTGTAAACTATGCCCAGTAACTTAAGTCCGCGAACCTAGTCTGTGAACTTGAGAAGGTTATATATCTGAAGATGATCTCTGAACTTAAACTTAAAAAGACTAAGGAATGCAGTTTGCAAAACGTGGCTATAAAAGTTCATGAACCGATTCAAGTGAATCAAATCATCTTTGCTTCAATTGTGTCTTGTGTAGTACATGAGATTTCCTTGCAATTGAAAAACTCTCTAACTAGTTTATTTGAAATCATTTGAACTAGTTATGGTGAAGAAGAACGTGGTTAATATGGAATGCTCATATGGCTAACCTTTTGGTTAACTATCATTGAACCAACAAGTGCATACGTTTGGGTACGGTTAACAAACCTAGAAGCGTGCATTGTCAAGTGTGTGTAACAAGCTAAATTTTCGATCTAACGGTTGAGAAATATTAGCTTGAATCTAAATCAGGTTTTCATCTAACGGTGGATATTGATTGCTTTGTTACCAAGGTAACTTAATTGCAAACCCTGGTTTGAAAGAATATATAAGGGGAACTCTAGTATCTGTGCAAAACTAATCCCATACCTCACGTGTGATACTAGTTTGCATACTAAAGTCGGTTCTCCTTTAAACTTTGGTTTTCTTCTTCTAAAACCAGGTTAACGACTTAAAGACTTCATTGGGATTGTGAAGCCAGACCGATACTACTTTATCATAGTTGTGCGATCTGATCTTGCATCTTCTATCGTACGAGTACAATCAGATTGATTGGCTTGAGATTGATATCTCCGATAGGCAAGATATAAAAAGTAATCACAAACATCTTCGTCTCATTGTTTGTGATTTCGCAACATCTTGTTTCGCTACCATACGATTAAGATTGTTGTGAGGTGATTGATAACTCTAGGCTGTTATTCGTGAATATAATACCGGATTATCAATTGGTTCATGTTCACCTTGATTATTATCAAAATACGGAACAAAACCTTTTAAGCTTTATCCGTGGGAGACAGATTGATCCTTTGATAGACTTGTCTGTGTGAGACAGATTTGTTTATTGTCAAGTCTTCGACTTTGGGTTGTATCAACTCTTAGTTGTGGGTGAGATCAGCTAAGGGAATCAAGTGCGCAGTATCCTGCTGGGATCAGAGGCGTAGGGAGTACAACTGTACCTTGGATCAGTGGTAGACTGATTGGGGTTCAACTACAGTCCAGTACGAAGTTAGCTTGGAGTAGGCTACTGTCTGTAGCGGCTTAATACAATGTGTGTTCAATCTGGACTAGGTCCCGGGGTTTTTCTGCATTTGCGGTTTCCTCGTTAACAAAATTTCTGGTGTCTGTGTTATTTCTATTTCCGCATTATATTTATTTATATAATTGAAATTATACAGGTTGTGCGTTTGAATCAATCAATTGGAAATCCGACCTTTGGTTGTTGATTGATATTGATTGATCCTTGGATATTGGTCTTTGGTACCATCCAAGTTATTCCTTGTATTTGATTTGAACTCACAGTTCTTGCTTGAGTAAATCAAATCAATAAGAGAGATATAAACTCGTTGATATACTTTTAATTGATTGAGTCTTGTTGATTCTCTTAAACGTATATTCGAGTTTGTCCATACAGATTGCTAAGCGAAATATTGGGTGGTGTTGTTAGACCCCCGCTTTTTCAATTGGTATCAGAGCAGGCAAACACGTTTAAAACCTTACAAGTCTGTGTTTGTAGCGATCAGACTCTATGGACAGAGGTGCTATCTCTATTAATATACCACCAGTCTTCGATGGATCTAATTAATTATTGTGGAAAATTGGTATGCGAGCTTTTCTTCAAGCGCGTGATTTTCAATCATGGGTATATATTGTTAATGGCTATGATACTCCCGTTGTGGAAGTTGGAGATGTAAACGTTCCCAATAATATTGGTGAATATAGTCCTGCCGAGATACTTGCTGCAAAGCAAAATTCCGACGGTTTGAATGCCATCATACATGCCATTACCCCAAATCTTCAGCACCATGTGTCAAATTGCACTAGGTCTAAAGATGCTTAGGATATCTTAGAAACCGTATTTGATGGTAACTCTAGTGAAAAGGAAGGTAGGCTTCAAAACCTTAATTCTGATTGGGAGAACCTTCATATGGCAGATGAAGATACATTTGATGAGTTTAATCACAGAGTGTCTAAAATTTTTAATGCATCTTTTGCATTGGGTAAGACTATTTCTGAAAAGGACATTGTGATGAAAATTCTCAGATCACTGCCATCTAGATACGAGTCTAAGAAGTATGCCATCATTGAGGGAAATAACCTTGATAATCTTTCCAGAAATACTTTGGTTGGAAAGTTAAAGAACTTTGATCATGAGCATACATCCAAAATCGGAAAGGATGTTGCCTTCAAAGCACAAAAGAACACTAAATTACTTGATAAAAGTAAAAGTGTTTATGTCTCCGAGGATGATCGATCAGAGGGTGATTTTTTGGATGAAGATCTTGACAAATCAGTCTCCTTGATCACAAGACAGTTTAGGGATCTTCTATTGAAGAGAAGTAAATGGTTTTCAAGAGACAAACCCAGGTCATCCGATAAACCTCACAATCGCGTTCCTCCTAAAAACAGGGATGCTGACGAGGCTGATGACGAGGATATGCCACAGTGCTTTAAGTGTAAAGGTTTTGGTCATTTTGCATACGAGTGCCGAAATCGTAGAAAATACACTGGGAACAAAGGTCTTGTTGTAACACTTGATGAGATGTCTGAGATCTATGATTCTGATGAAGATAGGAAATCAAGTGTTGGTCTTCTATGTGAAAACATTGATTTTGATAATTGTAGCAATACATATATCAACCTTGATGGTTTCGGTGAAGAAGAGAATCCAATCAAGCTGGAAGAATCAATTGACCCATCATTTGTAAACTTTATATGTAATGTTTCAGGATCTACTATGTGTCTAGTTGCTTTCACACCACAGATGCATGAATACTATCCAAGATTGACGTGCTCATTTTGTTCTCAGAGAGGTCATGAACTATCAAGATGTTACAAGTACAAACATCAAGTGAGGCATGCCAACAAACTTCAATGAAGAGCAAATCGATTGGCAAGGAAGCTTGAACTTGCTCAGAAGACTGCCGAGGTATGTAAGATTTTATCTTCGTCTAAGAGGTTGATTTCCAAAGACAAAATGAGGACATTAGAAAATAAGGTATGGTCAAATTGCTTTGATAGACAGAAGTCAGAGGATTCCTCTCAAGAGGAAAATGGTGGACAAATTGCCGTTCACCACAACACAAATTAATTGTGTTGATTGGTAAGTCTTGTCTCATGTGCCTGTTCAAAAGAGATAAGATTGTGTACCGCTCAGGCTTTAGGAAAAGTTTTTTTTTTCTTAGGTTTGTTTTTCCTGTCTATCTAATAAAGGGTTATTATCGACAATTCTACTCTTTATAGGGTTTAGAGTTGGTCGTGCACGAACCTGCTTAAAGGTTGCGAACCCTACATTCCTTTTTCCTCTCTGATATCCTTTATATCTTAAGAATGCTTGATGAGATTGTGAATTCCACTCACAAAAACCAGTTGTTAACTGTTCTCAGAGCATCATGTCTTTGGATGGAAAAGATGTCAACATGATTGTTAAGGCTTCAATCAAGGAAAAAGATAAATCTCCAGTAACTCCGTCCTTGAAAAGAAAGAGGACGAATACAAGAAAGCCAAGGGCTATTCCTTCCAACTCTCAGAAGTTTTCTGATGTTTTTGATGATTTGAAGGAAGCAAGAAAGGAGATTCGTGAAATAAAGACTTGCGTTTTAAGATCTTTGGAAATTCAGAAAGCCCTGGTTCGACACCATCAGCCAAGACGGTTTGTTGACATTAACTCTTATCTCCACGAACCTTATGTTCCAATGGATGTTGACGACAAGGAGTTCGGGAATGATAAATAATTTCTCAAAGATATTGTTGCCTAGTATGTCTTCTTTTTGGTTTAGTTGGAAGAATAACTAGTGCTTTGAATAGCAATGATTGTGACTACACATAGCTATTATTTTTCATCTTTTTGTTCTTTTTTTTAGGTTTATTGGTTTAAATTCTAAAAACTATTTGGAGATGATTTTGCAGTATTAATCTTTATGATTTGTTATATTGCAATTTTTTATGGGATATCGGGGTTTACGACCGTGAACTATGTTTGACCCATACTTTGTCAAAAGTAAAGTCGTTCGTGATCGGTATTCACGTATTGATAAGAGAATGAATGGACTTTTGACAAATACAAAAGTTAAGCCTGTATTGTCAAATATTTGATGGAAAATAGGTTAAAATCTTTTGTTTTCAAGGATTATGCCTATTAAATATCGTTATGCATATACTGATGGGAAATAGAATGAATCCTTGTGTATTACGCAGTATTGATCATCCCTGATCCATATTTTATGTATTATTGTGAGGCTCCATAATATATCTTATGTTGAGCACTATACAACCAAGTTGATTTATTAGCTTAGTTGTTGTTCCGTGAGATATGTTACGTCGAGCATATTGAACTAAATTAATCATCTTGTTTGGTTATTTAGTTATTGCTCTGTAAGTTTTCTTATGTCGAGCAAAACAAATGGCAATTAAATTGATTGCTTTGTGATTAGTTTGGTTGTGTATTCCAGTTAGATTAATTATGGGTTCTCTTGTAATTAATCTAGTTGAGTATTTTCGTGTCTCCATAAGTTTTCTTATGTTGAGAATAATCAATTGAATTGTTCACTTTTTGTGTTTAATTTGATTGCGTATTCCGATTAAATTAATCATGGGTTTAATTGTGATTAATTTGATTGAGTTTTTGGATATAGGAAATCATTCTCATGGTTTTTTGTGTCCAATAAAAATCCTTCTTTTCTTTCGAAATTAAGGTCGCTCTTTTTGTTCCTTCGGGAATGACATCAAATGGGGGAGAGTTTTTTTGAACTCATGCTTAATGGTCATATATTGAGGGGCGTGCGGATGTGGAATTTTAGAGGGGTTATCTTGTATCTTTAAACTCCTCGATGAATGCATTTAGCTTCGGATTTATGATTGCATCTAAATTAGTTGGTAATTGTTTTCCTTTTGTCATGAAATGTCTCTCTCGGAAATTTCTTTATGATCCCGTTCTTATACCTTTGCCAATTTTATTGACCAAAAGGGGGAGAATTAATATGTAGTTCACACTACAAATACATATGGTTTTCGGATCATTGTGTAAGGGGGAGTTGTTTCCATGTGAGATGGAGTATTGACTAAGGGGGAGTGATACATATCACCATAGTATTATTGTTGAAGTTATGATACAATTGAACTTTGACGTTGTGTAATTATACTATGACACTGTACAAAAATGATGGAGAACTATGTTTTCTCATTGTTATAGCTACGGATCTTCAACAGCGGTGATGCTAAGCTTACAACCTTTGGGATCATTGGATTACTTGGAAGTGATGAAGATTACGAGGAATATTGAAGATTAGACATGTGGAATAGGAGCTACTAAAGTTTCTTTATCTTTTTTGTATTCCATACGTATTGATAGTTTTGTCACTAAAATTGACAAAGGGGGAGATTGTTAGAGCATTGCTCGGTCGAACTCGCATGCGTTGCTATCTCAAGCATGTTTGTCAATGTTAGTGATCAAGGAACCGATAGAAAGTGTATTATAGATAAGTCTCGTGCTAGGATAGGAAGTGTAGTTGAGCTCAAGGACTTCATGGAAATTCATCGTACAAGTAGAAGAACTACTCAAGGAACCGGTGGAACTTCTCGACAAAAAGGTATGTGAAGACTTGAAATTATCTATCACTCAAAAGTCTATCTACTCTATCTCCTATTGTTTGAGACAAGAAGTCGTATGCTATATATATAGACTTTGATTATACACATTTGGTATTTCGAGCCGAGTATGCCTCGCCTATTTATATCTCGAAATATGAGTTGGTAAGCTTTTCGCTTTAACCAAGTTTATCTTTACCATGTGACGAAAGTCATGATATGTTTAAATCATCTTGAAAATTGCTTTGACGAGAAATTATGTAACAACTATATAACGTCCTCTAAGAATGTTTCAATGATTGAAATGAGAGTTTAGATTACATAACCAATGGTGTACATAAGCATTGTTATGGAAACACATATATGTATAAGTCATATTCCTTGAACCAAAGTTTGCGAACTTTGTTGATCAAGAGAACCAGAAGAATGGCGTGAGCCACGTCTGCGAACTACCGAAGTTCTCAAACCCGAGAATTTCTGCTAGAGTTGACAAACTACTTGCGTGAAACTAAGTACGCGAACCGGCGAAGTTCTCATACCCGAGAATTTCTGCTGGAGTTTGTAAACTCCGCACGGTAACTTAAGTCCGCGAACCTAGTCTTCGAACTTGAGAAGGTTATATATCTGAAGATGATTTCTGAACTTAAACTTAAAAAGACTAAGGAATGCAGTTTGTAAACCGTGGCTATAAAAGTTCATGAACCGATTCAAGTGAATCAAATCATCTTGGCTTCAATTGTATCTTGTGTAGTACATGAGATTTCCTTGCAATTGAACAACTCTCTAACTAGTTCATTTGAAATCATTTGAACTTGTTATGGTGAAGAAGAACGTGGTTGATATGGAATGATCATATGGCTAACTTTTGGTTAACTAATGTTGAACCAACAAGTGCAAACGTTTGGGTATGGTTAACAAACCTAGAAGCGTGCATTGTCAAGTGTGTGTAACAAGCTAAGTTTTCGATCTAACGGTTGAGAAATATTAGTTTGAATCTAAATCAAGTTTTCATCTAACGGTGGATATTGATTTTTTTGTTACCAAGGTAACTTAATTGCAAACTCTGATTTGAAAGACTATATAAGGGGAACTCTAGTATCTGTGCAAAACTAATCCCCACACCTCACGTGTGATACTAGTTTGCATACTAAAGTCGATTCTCCTTTAACCTTTGGTTTTCTTCTTCTAAAACCAGGTTAACGACTTAAAGACTTCATTGGGATTGTGAAGCTAGACCGATACTACTTTTATCATAGTTGTGCGATCTGATCTTGCATCTTCTATCGTACGAGTACAATCAGATTGATTGGCTTGAGATTGATATCTCCGATAGGAAAGATATAAAAAGTAATCACAAACATCTTCGTCTCATTGTTTGTGATTTCGCAACATCTTGTTTCGCTACCATACGATTAAGATTGTTGTGAGGTGATTGATAACTCTAGGCTGTTATTCTTGAATATAATACCGGATTATCAATTGGTTCCTGTTCACCTTGATTATTATCAAAATACGGAACAAAAACTTTTAAGCTTTATCCGTGGGAGACAGATTGATCCTTTGATAGACTTGTCTGTGTGAGACATATTTGTTTATTGTCAAGTCTTCGACCTTGAGTCGTAGCAACTCTTAGTTGTGGGTGAGATCCGCTAAGGGAATCAAGTGCGTAGTATCCTGCGGGGATCAGAGGCGTGGGGAGTACAGATGTACCTTGGATTAGTGGGAGACTGATTGGGGTTCAACTACAGTCCAGTTCGAAGTTAGCTTGGAGTAGGCTAGTGTCTATAGCGGCTTAATACAGTGTGTGTTCAATCTGGACTAGGTCCCAGGGTTTTTCTGCATTTGTGGTTTCCTCGTTAACAAAATTTCTGGTGTCTGTGTTATTTATATTTCCGCATTATATTTATTTATATAATTGAAATTATACAGGTTGTGCGTTTGAATCAATCAATTGGAAATCCGACCTTTGGTTGTTGATTGATATTGATTGATCCTTGGATATTGGTCTTTGGTACCATCCAAGTTATTCCTTGTATTTGATTTGAACTCACAGTTCTTGCTTGAGTAAATCAAATCAAGAAGAGAGATAGAAACTCGTTGATATACTTTTAATTGATTGAGTCTTGTTGATTCTCTTAAAAGTATATTCGAGTTTGTACATATAGATTGCTAAACAAAATATTGGGTGGTGTTGTTAGACCCCCGCTTTTTCACTTTCACACTTACAACCTTGAAACCGATTTGTCATACTTCCAAACAAGTTTAGAATTGGTCCATCTGACTTTCAAGAACTATGCGGTTGATCAAATAACATTCAAATACAATCATGGGTTTAACGGTTCTACCAAAACAAGTTTCAGTCCTACCTTCCATGTGAGTATTGTGCATAGTAACACTAGCTTTCCAAAATTCGGTTGATTAGGTACTAGGATCGGTTCCACACATATATATGGTATCTAACTTATATGTGTTGCACATGTCCATATGATCGGTTCCCCTTTGCCTAAAAACGTGTTGCACATGTTCATAGGATCGGTTCCCCTTTCTGCTATAAACCTTGCTGCACCTCATACAAGGATCGGTTCCCCTTTGTGATGTACTGCACCTCTTACTAGGATCGGTTCCCCTTTCCCATATTTGGTCAGACATAAAATCACAAACCCGATCATACCATCTCAGGTGATTACTTAAAATCGGTTTCACTAATAAAAGTCATACCAATACATAAGTCAGGCCTTTGTGAATAGTTCTACCAAGAACACCAACAAGTCGAGAACGGTTATACTCAATAACACATATTGGTTGTTCATAAGATATGGAATGAATAACAAAAACAATAACGCCTTGCGATTTCCTTTTCGGTTCACAAACAAGTTTATGAACTTACTTCCTTAGAACACGTGTAAAACATTGTTCCCTAGGATGAAATCCTCACCTTATAACCATACATAATCACAATAGCACTCAAATGATTATGGCGATGTCTTATCTACAAAGTTTAATGGTTAAGCAATAAACCTTGTATTGTATTCCTTAATACTATGTCTATCTAGAGTTAAAATATGCTTCGCAATGTTTTTCTTCAATATGTACGACTTGAAAGATACGTTAGGGAATAAAACAGTTCAAGTCAAATATCACTAACCTCAAGTGGAAGGATGATTGTTGTCGTTGTAGCTCCTTGCTTCTTCACATCTTCAAGTCTTCGTAATACTTGTAATGTCTCATTATCCTAATACTTTCAAGCTAACCTATATGAAGTTGACTCTAGTACATAATCAAGCGACTCTTAACATGAGTTTTGATTCACTAAAATATGACAACCAAACTTGACATACCAACGCTTGGTGGGTTCAACCGAGCTATGCTCTAACAATTTCATTATGATAATTTCAATAAATTGAAAATTGCTTTGATGTTAATAGTATTGTGAAAACGACTATTGTCACCCTCTAAGAAAGTTTCAATGATTGAAATAAAGAGTTTAGAATAAAGTAACCATGTTTGGATATAAACATAGTGTATTAATCACATTAGTGTGCAAGTCCAAAACCGGGAGCCTGAAGTATGTGCACCCGTACGCGTACTGGAGGTTGCTGATGTCTGTGAAATACTGGTGGAAAGTTCACCTCCATGAATTTCTGCTGGAGTTTGGAAGCGTAAGTAGCATGCGCACCCGTACGCGTACTGGCGTTACCCAAACTTGGCCCGGCTACTTAAGTATGCGTACCTGTTTGCATACTTGAGTGAGTTACTTTCTAAAATCGGTTGTGTACATGAACTTAAACATTTATATTATAAATAATGCAATCTTTGCAAATCGTGGCTATAATGTTCATGAATTGATTCGAGTGAATCAAACTTGAAAAAGCGGGGGTCTAACAACCTCACCCAATATTTCGATTAGCAATCTGTATGGACTAACTCAAATATACTTTCTAGAGAATCAACTAGACAGTCAGACTAAATCTAGATAAAAGTATATCAAAGAGTTAATATCTCAATCTCTCGATTTGGTCTTTACTCAAGCAAATAGAAATCTGCGAGTCTTTATCAAATACTGGAGAGATAAACTTGGACGGTACCAAAGACCAATATCCAAGTGTCAATCAATTTAAATCAACAACTAAAGGTTGGATATTCTAATTGAATGATCTTAACGCACAACCTGTGATATTTCAATTATATAACAAAATATAATGCGGAATAGAAATAACACAGACACCAGAAATTTTGTTAACGAGGAAACCGCAAATGCAAAAAAACCCGGGACCTAGTCCAGATTGAACACCACACTGTATTAAGCGGCTACAGACACTAGCCTACTACAAACTAACTTCGATCTAGACTGTAGTTGAACCCTAATCAATCTCACACTGATTCAAGGTACAGTTGCACTCCTTGCATCTCTGATGCGAGCAGGATACTACGCACTTGATTCCCTTAGATGATCTCACCCACAACCAAGAGTTGCTATGATCCAAAATCGAAGACTTTAATAAACAAATCTGTATCACACAGAAAAGTCTATGATACTAGATAAATATGTCTCCCACAGATAAACCTAAGAGTTTTGTTCCGTATTTTGATATAATCAAGGTGAACATGAACCAATCGATAACCCTGACTTATATTCCCGAAGAACAACCTAGAATTATCAATCACCTCACAATAATCTAAATCATATGGTAGCGAAACTAGATATGGCGGAATCACAAACGATGAGACAAAGATGTTTGTGATTTCTTTTTATCTTTCCCTATCGGAGATATAATCTCAAGTCAATTATTCAATTGAACTCGTACGATAGAAAATGGCAAGATCAGATCGCTCAACTACAAGAGAAGTAGTTTCGTCTGGCTTCTCAATCCCAATGAAGTCTTTCAGTCGTTAACCTACAAGGTCTCGAGAAGAAACCTAAGGTTAAAGGAGAACCGACTTTATCAAAACTAACTAGTGTCACACAGAAGGTGGGGGATTAGTTTTTCCAGTTGCTAGATGTCTCCTTTATACAGTTTTCAAACCAGGGTTTGCAATCTAAGTTTCCCTGGTAATAAAGCATTCAATATTCACCGTTAGATTAAAAACCTGATTTAATCAAGCTAATATCTTTCAACCGTTAGATCGAAACTTAGCTTGTCACACATAAATGAAATGTATTTTATTTAGGTTTGAGTAACAATACCTAAACGTGTACACTTAGTTGGTTCACAAATAGTTAACCAATGGTTATCCATATGAGCACTTTCATATTAACCGTATGCATCTTCTTCACAACTAGTTCAAATGACTTCAAAAGAACTAGTTGAAGAGTTGTTCAATTGCTTAGGTCTTTATGCGTAGACACAATTGAAACAAAACCGGTTTGATTCACTTGAATCAATTCATGAACAATATAGCCACGGTTTACAAAAATTGCATTCCTTATTGATTTATTGTTTAAGTTCATGAACTTCCGATTTGACAAATATAACCAGCTTGGGTATGCATACGGGTACTTGTACCATAGCTACCAGATTTGAGTTTACAAACTCAGCAGAAATTTCGGTCGAAAACTTCCGTGGGTACGTGATAAGTGCATAATTCACATGATTTTAGTGATTATTCCATGCTTGTTTTAGTTAGATTTCTTGCATATTATCCTTGTATTACTCTTGTTTTCCATTTTATTTGTTTCTTTAGATGAATCACTCAAAGTCAATGGAAAAGGCTTCAAAAGATCTATAAAGTGGAGTTCTCCAAAGATCCGAGTGTTTAGAGCCAAAGGAAGTGGAAGAAGTGCGACGAAAAGGAGCAAAGAAGGTCGAAAACATAACAAGGACTAGAAGACCAAGTTCTAATCATCCAAATTAAGGATTTATTATAACCATATTGAATAAAATTCAATTTTTAAGAGAATGGTGAAATAATTAGGTCATTCCGAGTTCTGATGAAGAAGTTACGGCCAAAACAGTCGAGACGAAAAATGGCAATGTACAACACCACTTTCGGCATTTCTAAAGCAATACTGAAAGTCACCATATTTTGGGCAGAGAAGATGTATTTCGAGCACCACTTTAGGCATTGCTAAAGCAATACCGAAAGTAGACATATTTCGGGCAGAGAAGGTGTATTTTTGACCCCAACTTTCGGTATTTCTTTGGGGAGTTCGACAACGCCGGCTGAGATAAACCTATGGGGTCCCTTTTGACGTATTTTGACTTCCAAATCAAGGAAACACGGTCCCGGATGGATTCTAATACCTATATCTCTTGAAAACTATATAATAGGACCTTAAAAACATTAAGAAGGGATCTATCACATAACTTTGCAAGCTTGGAGAGAAAGAACAACAACGGAGCTAGGGTTTTGGAGCGGTTCTCATCAATCGTAACGATATCTCTTTACTTCTCTTATATGTTTAACATGGATGCTCTTACATCCATGAGTATCTAAACCCATAATTGATTGAGGATGAATTCTAAGTTCTAGACAAGATTTGAGTTATTATATTAATCTATTTTGAAGTTCTTCTCATATGATTATCGTTTGTTCATACTAAAAAGAATGTCTATGATTGATTGATTGATCCTTTAGGTGGCCAACTGAATTGATTAGTTGATTTAATCTAATGCTAGTATTGAGTTAGGATATAAGTAATCGTCGAATAAATCGTACACAAATAAAAACATGAGACCTTGCAGAGGGATTCTGTGGAGCAATTGTGTGTATAAACAACACTAAAAAGTGGACCTTGATCTAAGAGTCTAATTAGTAGGACCAATTTATAAATTCATAGAGCTAAAATTATTTGATTGGGTTACACCTTGAGTTATCT
Organism: Papaver somniferum; assembly: GCF_003573695.1. Classification (NCBI taxonomy): domain Eukaryota; kingdom Viridiplantae; phylum Streptophyta; class Magnoliopsida; order Ranunculales; family Papaveraceae; genus Papaver; species Papaver somniferum. Next base: position 32,108,881 of record NC_039368.1, read on the forward strand.
ACTACTTGGTGCTTAGTTGAATAGAATCTGGTAGTCGAGAACTTCCGTGTCCGGTGACTTAAGGAATTTTGGGGATACCACTGATCTAGATGCTTTTCTATGGTTGGTGATAATATGTACTAAGGATGAATGGATTGATATAATAACTTGATGACGGTTTAGTAACGAAAAAGGATTCCTCGATCAACTCTCTCTCTCTCTCTCTATTGCTTACAACTTAATCTTCCAATTGCTGTGTTTATTTACTTTGAAATCTAAAAACCAGAACCCCCTATTTGTGACCTTTTTGACAACTAAACTCCCTGCTCTTTGTGGGAACGATCCTTGCTTCCATTATATTACCAGTTAATTGTGTGGAAATAAGTGATTTAATTTGATTGCACTCACGACACGCATCAAATTTTTGTGCCGCTGCCGGGGAGCAGTCAATAGCTTTAGTTGTTTATTTTAGTTTTATTTTATTTTTAGATTTTCTTTTTTGTTTTTAACTTTGTTTTCTAGATTTTTGTTTTAGGTACTTAGTCTCTAGAATCGAAGGATTGGGATTACCCGAGGTGCGAAATTCAAACTCGAAAAGGAACGGTACTTCAAGCACGTCCAAAGTTTCAAGAAGAACCTTCTACATCAACAATGGTAGGTGGTACAAATGATGCACCACCACCTCCACATGCGGGAGGAAGTTAGGAGAGTTGACATCTCCATGTTTAGATTCACAACCACTGTGCATTACAATCACTAACCCAGTGGAGCGTCGAATCTACTTCATCATCTCCCGAAGTTCAAGGGACATCCTGGTGAAGACCTGAACCGTCATCTTCAAGTATTTCAACACAAGATGACAAGTCGAAGGCAAGGAACCAAAGACAGAGATATGGCTATGCTAGAAGCTTTTCCGTTCTCATTAATAGACTTAGCAGAAGTGTTATAACATGGAATGAGATGAAAAAGCTCCTTCTGGAGAAGTACTTTCCGGCTTCTAAGGAGGCTGCTGCTCGTAAAGAGATTAGTGGTATTCTACAGATTACTGGAGAATCTCTTTATGAATACTGGGAGAGATACAAGAGGTTGATGGCGAGTTTTCCTCACCATAATATATCCTCAATACTTCTACGAAGGATTACTTCCAGAACATAGGAATTTGATTGATGCAGCAGCCGGTGGTTCACTCACTGAGAAGACAATCTCGCAAGCAACTAGTATGATTGAGAGTATGGCCTCAAATGCACAACAGTTTTATACAAGACATGACTCAAATTTCTGAAGGGTTAGCGAGATGGGGGAGTCTCCGAATACAGAGCACCGGTTAAGTACAATTGAGAAGGCGATTCATTGTATAGCTTCTGTAGTAGCTCCACCATATGAAGAGAGGCCGAGGTTAATACTCTATTTCCTAATCGAAGGCCAAGGTATGATCCATATTCTAACACTTATAATCCAGGTTGGAAAGATCATCATAATTTCAGTTATGCAAACAAGCAAACTGCAGCTCCTAATCCTTATGCGAGGCAAGGTGGTTTTCAACAACAATTCTAACCACAACCACAACCACAAGTTCCAAAGGAGGATACCTCTGAGAAGATGATTACCATGATGCAAGGTCTTTCATCTATGTTCCAACAAATTCAACAGAAATCCGAACAAAATCAGTTAACAACTGATAATGCTATTAGAGATCTACAAACTCAAATGGGGCAGTTGGCTACGGATGTGAATCTACTGAAATCACAAGCATCGATAAAGTTTCCATCCCAACCTTTTGTGAATCCAAGAGAGCATCTCAATGCAGTGACTTTAAGAAGTGGGAAACAAACGGAAGAGCCAAAGCAACAAAAAGTGGTTAATAATGACATCGAAAAGGAAGTAGAGGTGGAAACCGTACCAAAGGAAAAGCCAACCTCAACCGGCCAACCTAAGGACACGGTTCCCACTTTTACCATACCACTTCCTTTCCCATTAGTTTTTCGAAATCAAAGAATCAAGCTCAAGATAAGGAGATCATGGACATTTTCAGCAAGATACAAATCAACATTCCATTTATTGAAGCCATCAGAACCGTACCCAGGTATGCCAAGGTTTTGAAGGATTTGTGTACAAGGAAGGATATGTTGATTGCTAATCAAATTACTCAGGTGGGCGAAAGTGCTACATCTATGTTACTAAAGAAGATGCCTGCAAAATGTGAAGATCCGGGTAGCTTCACATTGTTATGCAGCCGATGTTTACGATTCTTTGAATCTTGGACCTTTAAAAGAGGCAAAGATTACTATTCAATTGGCAAACAATTCCAATATATATCCTAAGGGAGTCGTGGAGGCCGTTTTAGTTCAAGTGAATCAGTTAATCTTTCCGGTTGATTTTTACATTGTGGACATGCAAAATGGAGATAATTATTCATCTTCTTCGTTACTTCTTGGGAGACCGTTTATGAAAACTGCAAAGACGAAGATTGATGTGGAAAATGGTACACTCACTATGAAATTTGATAAGGAGATCATTCGATTCAATATATTTGAGGCCATGCGTTATCCTAGTGATGTGCATTCCGCTTTCTCTATTGATGCTATTGATTCATTATCACAACAAATGTTTGATTTGAGCAATGAAGATGAACTTGGAGTGTTGCGAAATAACATTGATTTGGACGTTCATGGGCAGCCGAATTTGGACGTTGAATTAGTCAAAGAGATAGTGGAGATATGTGGTGCTTTAACAACATTACAAGAAGCTAAAACGGGTAATATCTCTTATATTTCTTTACCCGTGACTAATGAGGTTCCTTTACCTTCTATTGTGCATGCACCTAAGCTAGAATTGAAGCCTCTTACCGATCACTTAAATTATGCATACTTGGGTGATAAAGAGTATCTTCCGGTGATTATTGCAAAGAACCTCACTGCCATACAAGAAGAACGTCTACTCCGGGTTCTGAAAGAGCATAAAACGACTATTCGTTGGACTATTGTTGACATCAAAGGCATTAGTCCATCAATGTGCATGCATAAAATCCTTATGGAAGATGATAGTACCCCAGTACGTGATGTTCAGCGTAGGCTTAACCCCCCAATGATGGAGGTCGTAAAGAAGAGATCCTCAAATTACTAAGTGTGGGGGAAATTTACCCAATTTCTGACAGCAAATAGGTTAGTCCGGTACAAGTGGTGCCTAAGAAATCAGGTGTCACTGTTGTTAGAAATAAAGATGATGAACTTGTTCCTACAAGATTTCAAACAGGATGGAGAGTGTGCATAGACTGCCGAAAGCTTAATGCCGCAACAAAAAAGGATCACTTTCCTTTGCATTTCATTGATCAAATGCTAGAAAGGTTAGCGAGACATTCACATTATTTCTTTTTGGATGGTTATTCGGGGTACAATCAGATTGTTATTGCACCGGAGAATCAAGAGAAGACCACTTTTACTTGTCCTTTTGGTACGTTCGCCTATAGACGAATGCAGTTTGGTCTTTGCAATGCGCCTGCCACTTTTCAGAAATGTATGGTGAGTATATTTTCTGACTACGTGGAAAACATCATTGAGGTATTTATGGACGACTTTAGTGTTTATGGAAATTCATTTGATATTTGTTTACGAAATCTTGAACTTGTGCTAAAAAGATGCATAAACACTAATGTTGTTTTAAATTGGGAGAAATGTCACTTTATGGTAAACCATGGTATAGTGCTAGGTCACATCGTGTCCTCTCGAGGGCTTGAAGTCGACAAAGCAAAGATAGACCTAATAAGAGACTTACAATACCCCACTTCAGTGAGGGAGATTCGCTCGTTTCTTGGTCATGCAGGTTTTTACAGGCGGTTTATCAAAGATTTCTCCAAAATCTCAATGCCGATGTGCAAATTGTTGCAAAAAGAGGTTGTTTTTGACTTCAACAAGGAGTGTAAAGAAGCCTTTGACAAATTGTAAGAATTGTTGACAACTGCGCCGATTATCAAGTCACCGCATTGGAGTTTGCCATTTGAATTGATGTTTGATGCAAGTGACTACGTGGTTATAGCGGTTTTGGGTCAAAGAGTGGACAAGCTGTCCCATGTGATTTATTATGCATATAGGACCCTAAACGATGCTCAAATTAACTATTCTACCACCGAGAAAGAGTTTTTGGCTATAGTGTTTGCACTAGAAAAATTTAGATCGTATTTGGTGGGTGCAAAAGTGGTTGTGTATTCCGATCATGCAGTACTTAGGTTCCTACTTAGGAAGAAAGAAGCTAAGCCAAGACTTATACGGTGGATATTGTTATTACAAGAGTTTGATTATGAAATCAAGGATAAGAGAGGTGTTGAGAATACTGTTGCGGATCATCTCAGTAGACTTGTTGTTTCCAAAGAAGAACTTCCTTTACAAGATCGTTTTCCAGACGAACAACTTTTCTCAATTGAAGATTCAACACCTTGGTACGCCGATATAGTGAATTACTTGGTTACAAAGAAAGTACCTAGTACAATGTCTAATTTTCAAAAGCTTAAGCTTAAGAATATAACCAAGCAATATGTGTGGGATGAGCCTTACTTGTGGAAATATGGTCCCGATCAAATAATCCGCAGGTGCGTACCTAACTCTGAATTCCAGTCCATCCTTACTTTTTGCCATACCTATGCATGTGGTGGTCACTTTGGTTCTAAACATACCGCTCTCAAAGTTCTTGACAGTGGATTTTATTGGCCCACCTTATTTGAGGATGCATATATCTTTTGTAAATCTTGTGATAGATATCAACGAACGGGCAATCTAGGTGCTCGAGATCAAATGCCACTCACACCGATTCTTGCTGTAGAAATTTTCGATGTGTGGGGAATTGATTTTATGAGCCCTTTTGTCAATTTGAATGGAAAATTTTATATACTTCTTGTTGTGGATTATGTTTCAAAATGGGTGGAAGCTAAAGCCACCCCTAGTAATGATTCTCAAGTTGTTTTTGAGTTTGCGAAGGAATATATTTTCTCTAGACATGGTACACCAAGAGTGGTTATCAGTGATGGAGGCTCGCACTTCAAGAAATCCTTCCATGCTCTTCTCAAGAAGTACAACATAAATCACAAGGTCGGTACGCCGTATCACCCACAAACTAGTGGGCAAGCTGAAATTTCAAATCGTGATATTAAATCCATCTTGAAGAAAACTGTTAACACAACACGGAAAGATTGGAGTTATATACCCAACGATGCACTTTAGGCGTATAGAACGTCATACAAAACACCGATTGGTATGTCTCCATATCGGTTAGTTTATGGAAAAGCTTTCATCTTCCGGTTGAACTTGAGCACAAGGCTTATTGGGAGATAAAGATGTGCAACGTGGATTATGACAATGCGGGGAAGCAAAGAAATCTACAACTTAATGAGCTTAAGGAGATACGTAATGATTCTTACGAAAGTTCCCGAATTTACAAAGAAAAGACTAAGTTTTTCGACAACAAGATGATTTCTCGAAAGAATTTTGTTGTGGGGCAAAAAGTTCTTTTATTTTATTTTCGTCTTAAACTATTTCCTGGTAAGCTAAGGTCCAGATGGATTGGACCATATGTTGTTACTAATGTTTATCCTCATGGTGCAGTTGATATAACTAGTATCCGAGATGGGACAACTTCGAAGGTCAACAGCCACAAATTGAAACCTTATTACGAAAACATTGCGTATGTAGATATGTATGTGCTAGAATTTCGTGATTTACTCCCTCTGGAGGATTAGTTTGGAGAAGGCCAAGTCGGGTTGAGGACGTAAAACTAAGCGCTAACTGGGAGGAAACCCATAGGTTTTGTATTTTTATCTTTATCTTATTTATTTTTCTTCGTTTTGTATATCATATTAGGATTTCCCACCTTTACTTTACTTATGAAGAGTCAATTACATTGAGGACAATGTAAAGTTTAAGTGTGGGGGAGTGTTTGGATATTTTTCATGTAGAGTTTTTCAAACTTTTTGCATAAAACCTCCAACTTGTAGAGATTTTAGAGTCACTAGCATACTTCTAGGTATGTTTACATAGAGAATTCTGTCCGACATAACTTAACTTGGAAGTGTTAGGGAACTACATTGGATTGCTTGCTTGTTAGAGTGTTAAATAATAGATTTAATCATGCCGGTGATGCAAATTAGGAGCAGGGAGAAATGCATTATTAGAGTTGTTGATCAATCATTAGTGGAGACTACCTATTTTCATATCAACTGAGGCACCAGACCAGATTTCTTTGTAGCTGACTAAAGAGCTTTCTTTTGAGTGTGTGTCACCGTACGTTAATTCCGGGTAGAGTGGTGAGCTACCCAACCTCCCACCAATAGAAGCACTATTTTTGATATCTAGAGTACTAATTTTGTCAATAACGAGGGTGGCGTCTATAGATGAAAACCACTTCTTGTAGTTTGATTTGCAGTTAGCACCATTCTCTCTCTCACCGGAAACAGATCCATAGAAACACTATCATCATAAACAAGTGGAGCGATATCAAAATCTACAAGGAAAGTTGAAGACGTTTGAGGTTTACAAGCAACAATACAAGGAAGAGCAAATTTCATATCCAAGTAAAGCAACATACAATGAGAATATTTTTAAATACATGTTGAAGACTTGCAATACAAGGAGCAAAATTCTATATCAGTGGAAGACTAAGTACAAGAGCGAAGAAAATCATAAGATCAGAGTTATTGAAGTTTATGATACGAAGACAATACAAGTTGTGAAGAACAAAGTGGTAAAATACTTATTTCATGACCATGTTAATTTTACTTTTGTTATTATTTTTGTAGTTGTAATCTTCTTCTCAAAAAAAAAAAAAAAAGAGAAAATACAAAAAGATTTGCATTTAGGTTGTTATTTGTTCAGGCCATGGGGAAGAAAAATCTATAAGAAAGTTTCAAGCAAAAAGGAATTTTGAAGAGAAAAGAGTTATAAATTGTTAAAGTTTTACGAAGTTCAAGAGTTTATCATCAACCGTTGAAGACTGAAGAACGAAGACCAAGAAGATGAAGAAGACGAGCTGAAGACTACGTTTCTATTGGATGATGTGAGAGTGGTGTTATCATCATTGCAATCAGATGTGAAGGTGGTAAGTACTCTCATACTCTATTTTTAATAATAATGGTTGATTTCCTTTCTTAGAGATCATCAAAAAAGTCTTTATTTTCCACGATTTTGTGGAGTCTCCTGAAATTATTCGGAAGGTTTCCTTCCCACCATTAAACGTGTGTAGGATTCTCTCTTCATTCCTACCTACACACATGTGAGATCCATAAAAAACCCGTCTTTTTGAGTGCAATTATCATAAAATCCTTTTAAGTGAGGCAGAAGTCGAGGCGTAATTCTTATTGATCGTTCTCAAACACGCGTTCTCTCATTATGGTATGGTTATTTCTCACTCAACATTTAAGAATGAGAATATGTTCTTTGGTATTTATAACTTCTTATTTCTAGCATGCAGAAACTCTATGTCCTCATAGCTCTTTGGATGCTTGGGATGCTGGAAAGCTTTGAAGTTGGAGTAGGTTTTGTGAGTATATCTCTCGTAAGCCCTCACGAGACTATAACTCGTCCACTAGGGACACCTAGGGGTTCAAAGGCATGTTGCATTAGCTAAGTGCATCTGTATCCTCGAGGACATGGAGTTGTTGTATTTATTTAGGAAGTTTGCTTGAGGACTATCAAAACCTAAGTGTGGGAGAATTTGATAAGTGCATAATTCACATGATTTTAGTGATTATTCCATGCTTGTTTTAGTTAGATTTCTTGCATATTATCCTTGTATTAATCTTGTTTTCCATTTTATTTGTTTCTTTAGGTGAATCATTCAAAGTCAATGGCAAAGGCTTCAAAAGATCTATAAAGTGGATTTCTCCAAAAATCCAAGTGTTTAAAGACAAAGGAAGTGGAAAAAGTGCGACGAAAAGGAGCAAAGAAGGTCGAAAACATAACAAGGACTAGAATACCAAGTTCTAATCATCCAAATTAAGGATTTCTTATAACCATATTGAATAGAATTCAATTTTGAAGAGAACGGTGAAAGAATGAGGTCATTCCGAGTTCTGACGAAAAAGTTACGGCCAAAACAGTCGAGACGAAAAATGGCAATATACAACACCACTTTCGGAATTGCTAAAGCAATACCGAAAGTAACCATATTTCGGGCAGAGAAGATGTATTTCGATTAAGTAGACATATTTCGGGCAGAGAAGGTGTATTTTTGACCCCAACTTTCGGTATTTCTTTGGGGAGTTTCACAACGCCGAATGAGATAAACCTATGGGGTCCCTTTTGACGTATTTTGACTTCCAAATCAAGGAAACACGGTCCCGGATGAATTCTAATACCTATATCTCTTGAAAACTATATAAGAGGACCTTAAAAATATTAAGAAGGGATCTATCACATAACTTTGCAAGCTTGGAGAGAAAGAACAACAACGGAGCTAGGGTTTTGGAGCGGTTCTCATCAATCGCAACGATATCTCTTTACTTCTCTTATATGTTTAACATGGATGCTCCTACATCCATGAGTATATAAACCCATAATTGATTGAGGATGAATCCTAATTTCTATACAAGATTTGAGTTATTATATTAATCTATTTTGAAGTTCTTCTCATATGATTATCGTTTGTTCATACTAAAAAGAATGTTTATGATTGATTTATTGATCGTTTAGGTGGCCAACTGAATTGATTAGTTGATTTAATCTAATGCTAGTATTGAGTTAGAAGGTAAGTAATCGTCGAATAATTCGTACACAAGTAGAAAACACGAGACCTTGCAGAGGGATTCTATGGAGCAATTGTGTGTATAAACAACACTAAAAAGTGGACCTTGATCTAAGAATCTAACTAGTAGGATCAATCTATAAATTCATAGAGTTTAGATCATTTGATTGGGTTACACCTTGAGTGATCTACTACTTGGTGGCTTAGTTGAATAGAATCTGGTAGTCGAGAATTTCCGTATCCGGTGACTTAAGGGATTAAGGGGATAACACTGATCTAGCTGCTTTTCTACGATTGGTGATAATCTGTACTAAGGATGAATGGATTGATATAATAACTTGATGACGGTTTAGTAACGAAAAAGGATTCCTCGATCAACTCTCTCTCTCTCTCTCTTGCTTACAACTTAATCTTCCAATTGCTGTGTTTATTTACTTTGAAATCTAAAAACCAAAACCCCCTATTTGTGACCTTTTTGACAATTAAACTCCCTGCTCTTTGTGGGAACGATCCTTGCTTCCATTATATTACCAGTTAATTGTGTGGAAATAAGTGATTTAATTTGATTGCATCCACGATACGCATCATTACGTGTACGGGTATGCGTACCTAAGGTGACTGGTTTAACAGTTTGCAAACTCACAAACTCAGCAAAAATTTTCGGTTAGAAAACTTCCGCTAGTACGCGTACCCAACCTGTCTCCTTCATCAATACCGTATGCACACACTTGGTTTCCGGCACATGGATTTATACACTAATACGCGAACACACTATATATGCTTATATCCATAGTTGGTTACGTAATCTCAACTCTACATCTCAATCATTGAAACATTCTTCTATAATGTTATAACAGTCGTTATTCACAACTATCGTCATCAAAGCTATTTTCAAGATTGAAACGTCATCATGACTTTCGTCACGGGTTAAGATGAAAATTGTATAAAGCGAAAGCTTACCAACGCATATTTCGAGAAAAAGATAGGCGAGTAAACTCGGCTCGAAATAGCAAATGTGTATGTATGAAAACTATCATACTTATACGACTTTGTCTCAAGAATAGGAGATATAGAGGTAGACTTTTGAGTGATAGATAAGTTCAAGTCTCCACATACCTTTTAGTCGGATGAAGTTCCACTGGTTCCTTGAGTAGTTCTTCGTCTTCGTAAGATGATCGCCGTGGAGTCTGGAGCTCAACTACACTTAACTGTACTAGTCCGAGACTTAGCTATAAGTAGTCTAGAAATCAAGACATATAGTTTTGACAACTAAACTTGACAAACATGATTGAGATAGCAACGCATGCGAGTTCGACCGAGAAATGCTCTAACAGTATCCCCCTTTGTCAATTTTAGTGGCAAAACCATCAATATATATGGATTACAAATAAATAAAACTTTGTAGCTTCTCATCCACATGCTTGGTCTCTTTTGTTCTTCAAAATTACTCGAAAACTTCGTATTTTCCAAGTACTCCCATGATCCCATAGATGTTCAATTTAGCATCATAGTTGTTGAAGATCCGTAGCCATAACAATGAGAAAACAAAAGCTCTCGATCATTTATATACAGTGTCATAGTATTATTACACAGTATCAAAGTTATTATATCATAAATTCGACAACAATACTATGGTGATATGTATCACCCCCCCCTCCCCCCCCATCTCAACATGAAAACCACTCCCCATTACATAATGATCCGTAAAACACGTAAACCATATGTATATGTAGTATGAACTACATATTAATTCTCCCCCTTTTTATCAATAAAATTGGCAAAGGTACGAAAATGGGATCCTAATGAAATTTCCACGGAGATGCTTCAAGACCAAAGAAAAGTACATATCAACTTTGTTTAAATGCAATCAAATAGCCGAAGCCAAATGCATTCATCAAGGAGTTTATAAAGATACAAGATAACTCCTAAAATATTCCACAGCCGCACTCCCTACAAAGATATGGAAATTAAGCGCAAGTTCAAAAGAACTCTCCTCTATTTGATGTCATTCCCGAAAGAACAACAAGAACGACCTTACTTTTACAAGAAAAGAAGGATTTCTTTGGATACCAAAAACCATAAGGAAATGATTTTGTATCCAAAAATTCTCAAGTAAACTAATCACAAGAGAACCCATGATTAATTTAATCGGAATACACAACCAAATTAATCGCAAACGAATTTAGGATTAGTCTAGTCGAAAATGCTCACATAAGAAGACTTATGGAGCCGCACAATATATACATAAAATATGGATCAGGGAAGATCAATATTGCGGAATATACAAAGATTCATTCTATCTTCATCAATATTTTCATAACGACATATAATAGACATAATCTTTGTAAACAAAAGATTTTAACCTATCTTCCATCAAAGAATTGACATAATAGACTTAACTTTTGTTTGTCAAAAGTTCATTGATCTTGTATCAACACATACATATCGACATATTAAAGAGATAAATTTTGACATTGTATGGGACAATAATAGTTCACGGATGCAAACGCACATATCCCATAATATATTGCAATATATAAAACCATAAAGATTAATACTGCAAACATCATATTCCAAATGACTTTAGAATTTAAATAAATAAATCTAAAAACATTGCAAGATGAAAACGTTGGACATAACTATGTATACCCACAATAATGGCTATTCCAAACCCTAGTTATCCTTCTTAAACAAAAACAAGAATAAAAATTCTCTTTGACAAAAAAAATCTATCCCAAACGGGCAATCAAAGATCGAACACTTTCAAGTTCCTCATTGGCTTCCTTTAGTTTGATCTTCACAAACTCGAGATTCTTAAAGGCAATGACAAATTGATCATGCACGACTTCAAAGTCTTTAAGAAGATTTCCTACCAGTTGTGATGACATCTGGACTGGTTATCTGTTTTCAAGATCAATTGCATGATAGCAATTTATAAGAACAAGGTTCTCATAAAACTCAGCAATGTTGTTTCCTTCGTCCTTGACTTCCTTCATGCTTCCATCCATAGTTTGCACCATTATCTCAAGGGGAACTATTTTCGTTACCGTACGAGTATATATCAATGAAGAATTTCATGATATATATATATATATCAATGATCATGCAATTTCTATCATGTTCAGGACACATATAGTAGAACCCTAAGGTTACTCGTTTAAAAATTAGTAATGGGCCAGGTACGCAAACGTTTACGATTATGAATCAGGTTCTAAACCGTCTAAGCAAAGGAGCCTTAATTCACAAGGCTTTGTCAAGGGATTTTAAAACAAGGAAGGAGCACTGAAGAATCAGTATTTAAAGAAGGCATGGTTTTTTCAAGAGTTTAGATTGATCAACTATGCTTTATTATAAAAGGAAGACCAGAAAAGAATTCTTCATAGAAAGAATCGTTTCTAAAGAATCAAACGAGTATTACAACTACCATTTTTCGTCAAGACAAGTTATATCTTGAACTCTATGTGCATTCACCTAAGGTTGGTATGAGAATGCACAATTAAAAAACTGGTTAAGTTGTAATATGAGCATGTAGCTCATCATCGTTTTCCTTCCTTGGGATACAAGGAGGAGTAGCGGGAATACTTTCAAAAGAACTATCACAAGGAGGACAAGACATACCTGAAGATGCTTTCTTTCTCAATCTTTTGATTTTCCGTATGAGATTGTTTATACTGGTCCTTAGATCAGATGCATGATTATTGATGTGCAAAAATAATCAGAGCCTGATACTTTAGAAACAGTGTGATCCTTGACAGTGGATGATATTCATTCTTTTATTAAACCATCCTTCTTCCTTTGGAGTCTTTTTCTCTTTATTGAAACGTCAACCGACTTAATTGTCCATATGACTTTCTTTACTCTATAATTGTAGAAGGAGTCAGTATCATACATATAACTAACTGAGGACTTGTCACAGTGCTCTTTAGGATTTGAGTAACATATGTTATCAGTACGGAGAGAAACAGGTTTGATTACTTCTTTTGACATCCATATAAGAATGTTACGAAGTTTTTCATTCCTTATCCGAAAACGACACTTCCATTCAACATGAACTTTGTTTCCACAATAATAGCAGTTAAAGGTAACGCTTTCAACGGTTTTCCTATGCCATGTCTTTGAAGTATGACAATCTTTCTTTACAGAAACATCAGCTATAGTCGGTGAATTTTCACATAGCGAGTTATCACTAGCACATACAAAATTGATCTTTCCAGTGCTTGGAGCGTCTATTCCTTTATAGCCCAGACCACGTGTATCACGATGTTCTTTACATGCTCCTCACATGGAAGATAATTTTGTAGAGCTAGTGTTGAATCTTTTCATATTCTCTTCTAGTAATTTTTCCTTGTTGACAGTTGTAGATAGGTCATTCTTCAATTGTTTTTCTTTGGCAAGAAAAAGGCATTCTTTGTCGTTATAGTAGATCTGTTGAGAGTCATACTTTGCCTCAGATTTAGCAAGTCTTTCTCTCAGCACAAAGAAACTCTTCTGAAGTTTTTCACATTCAGCAACCTTTGAATGGACTTCTTCATCACGATATTTAAGGATGGATTGTAAAAGTTTATAACCACTATCGTATCCCTTAAATAGTTTTTTTAGTTTCCTGTTTTCACGACAGGGAGGATACATATATTCTTCCAGGTAGGCAGTTGATCCCTTTTTTTATATGATATCGTCAAAGAGTATAATATACTGTGAGACTTCTTCATCAATACTTGGTCCCTCGTCTGAGTCACTTTCATCTGAAAGTTCATCCAATTGTTCATCTAGGCGATTTTCCCAGTTGACATCGGTTTATGACAGAGGGGAAGATATGATAGATTTCTTGGAGGTATCAGAACTCTTATCATCATCAAGAGGATCCTGATATGGTTTTGCGAAGACAGAGATATCACTACCGTCCATGGAGTCAGATTGCTACAAACACAGACTTTTGAGGTCTTGAACGTGTTTGCCTGCTCTGATACCAATTAAAAAGGCAGGGTTCTAACAACCTCACCCAATATTTCGATTAGCAATCTGCATGGACTAACTCTAATATACTTTCTAGAGAATCAACAATACAGTCAGACTCAATCTAGATAAAAGTATATCAAAGAGTTAATATCTCAATCTCTCGATTTGGTCTTCACTCAAGCAAATAGAAATCTCCGAGTCTTTATTAAATACTAGAGAGATAAACTTGGACGGTACCAAAGACCAATATCCAAGTGTCAATCAATTTAAATCAACAACTAAAGGTTGGATATTCTATTGAATGATCCTAACGCACAACCTGTGATATTTCAATTATATAACAAAATATAATGCGGAATAGAAATAACACAGACACCAGAAATTTTATTAACGAGGAAACCGCAAATGCAGAAAAACCCCGGGACCTAGTCCATATTGAACACCACACTGTATTAAGACGCTACAGACACTAGCCTACTACAAACTAACTTCAGTCTGGACTGTAATTGAACCCTAAACAATCTCACACTGATTCAAGGTACAATTGCGCTCCTTACGTCTCTGATCCCAGCAGGATACTACACACTTGATTCCCTTGGATGATCTCACCCACAACCAAGAGTTGCTACGACCCAAAGTCGGAGACTTTAATATACAAATCTGTATAACACAGAAAATTCTATGATACTAGATAAATCTGTCTCCCACAGATAAACCTAAGAGTTTTGTTCCGTCTTTTGATATAATCAAGGTGAACAGGAACCAATCGATAACCCAGACTTATATTCCCGAAGAACAGCCTAGAATTATCAATCACCTCACAATAATCTAAATCGTATGGTAGCGAAACTAGATACTGCGGAATCACAAACGATGAGACGAAGATGTTTGTGATTTCTTTTTATCTTTCCCTATCAGAGATATAATCTCAAGTCAATTATTCAACTGAACTCGTACGATATAAAATGGGAAGATCAGATCGCTCAACTACAAGAGAATTATTTTCGCCTGGCTTCACATTCCCAATGAAGTCTTTCAGTCGTTAACCTACAGGGTCTCGAGAAGAAACCTAAGGTTAAAGGAGAATCGACTCTAGCAAAACCAACTAGTATCGCACAGAAGGTGTGGGGATTAGTTTTTACAGTTGCTAGATGTCTCCTTTATATATTTTTCAAATCAGGGTTTGCAATCTCAGTTACCATTCAATATTTACCGTTAGATGAAAAACCTGAAAAAGCGGGGGTCTAACAACCACACCCAATATTTCGTTTGGCAATATGAATAGACAAACTCCAATATACTTTCAATAGAATCAACTAGACAGTGACACTCAATCTTAAGAAAAGTATATCAAAGAGTTTTACATCTCTATCTCTTGATTCAATCCGCAGTCAGCAAATAGGAATTTGCGATCCCGATTGAATATAAGAGGATTAACTTGAACGGTACCAAAGACCAATGTTCAAGTGTCAATCAATTCACTCAACAACCCAAAGGCCGGATACAAGAACTGATTGATCTTAACGTACAACCTGTGATATTTCTATTATATAAATAAAATATAATGCGGAAAAGAAATAACACAGACACCAGAATTTTGTTAACGAGGAAACCGCAAAAGCAGAAAACCCCCGGGACCTAGTCCAGAATAAACACACACTGATTATAAGCTGTTACACCAGTTTTCTACTACCTATTCGGACTAAATGTAATACCTTATTCGGCAAAAAACTCCTAGCACAACACTTATTGTCTTTAGGAATTCTTATCGTAAATCTTCTAGCAGAACCCAAGGCTCTTTTTCGAAGATACAACAAACGATTGATAGGTTCGATTTTTGTTTGCACAAAACACCGATTTGATTTCCCTTTAGATGTAAATCAAGGTTTTGGAAATCTTGTGTTTATTTTGATAAAAACAATTACTAGGTAAAAGTAATATCAAAGAAAACTTGTAGATTAGGGATTATTATACTCTTCAATAAAGGAATAGAAACCTAATTATTCTACCACAAGAACAACTAGAATAAATCTAGAGATATCTTGTTTAAAACTTCTCAAGGATTTTTACGAGATGCCTCAATAGAAGTTTTTCTTTCTAGTCTCCGATTTCGACTAACAAGTGTTGGTATACGATCGAAAACTGAAATCTATCAAAACCTAGGGTTTATGATCAACAACTCTTGAATGGTTTTATATCAGAAGAGAAAACCTTAGAATAGACAAGAGGTGAAAAACCTAGATTACAAGTTGTATAATCAATCACGAAGATTTAATTCAACTTGGCTTTGTGATCCCCAATACAAAGACTTTTATCTCATTCTTGTTCACGAAGAACAGAAGACATGGAAACAACCTTCAAAGCTTACGCCAATTTTCCAAAGGGGATGAAAACGTGTAGCATTCACGAACTCAATATTTATAGTGAAACATAGCTTGAAAACTAAGCAAAGCTATTTTCCTTTTTCAAGACTCTCCTAATTTTGGGAGTCTTTCCTAAGTTACAACTCTTGCCAAAATAATTAAATAAATAATTAATTAGCAAATATTGTATTTATGTGAATAAATCACATTTTAACTTAGGCATGAATTTAAAGTTATCACAAACACTTTAATATGGTAATCAAATATGTTTGGATTAATAGCCATCTTGCCTAGATAAGGAAACATCACCAATTTGACCAAAAATGCCTTTTAGTCATGTAATTGGGCCCAAGTCCGTGAACTGTTACAAACAGCCCATGGATTGTTTCCTACTAACGAACTGTAATAATTACAACAACACTTATAGTTGTTACTTTAATAAATCACTCATAAATTCATTTTTATAACTCGGAATTGAGTGATTCTTGGCTCGTTGGATTCGTAAGCTCATTCACTATAACATGGGATTCTTTATAAGGATAAAGGTTATTGTCTCCAAGGTCATGAATCAAATAACCTCAAGTATATATACATAAATGTACATTTACCGTCATCGAAATTGTTCCATAGAGTGAGCATATATCTTAATAGATTAGAAAGGTAGAATTGAACAAGAATCCAAATGAAATCAATCACATACCTTTGTTGATTAAGTACTTGTTAATGTCTTCTTGTAGTCTTCAATCTTCATCCTTTAATGATAGCTTTGATTCAACTTCTTAGACTTAATCTAGTCTGAAACTATTTTTAGTATGCTAAATCATTAATGCATTTTGGCAACTAAAATTAACAACTAACTTGACATACAAACGCTAGTGGGGTTCAACCGAGCAGTGCTCTAACAATCTCCCTCTTTGTCAATTTTAGTGACAAAACCATTTTACATATGGTTTGTTAAGAAAAAAATCGACAAGCTTGATTTCCTTGGTTCTTAAACTTTACGTGTGTTCATCTTGTACTCGTTGAAGATCCATCATAGTATTATTACACAGAATCAAAGTTTCATTGTATCACAACTTTGACAATAATACTACGGTGATATGTATCATTCCCCCTTAGTCGATACTCTATCTCAACATGAAAACCACTCCCCCTTACATAATGATTTGTAAACCATATGTATTTGTAGTGTGAACTACACATTAATTCTCCTCTTTTTTGTCAATATAAATTGGCAAAGGTACGAAAACGGGATCATAATAAAATTTTCATATAGGAACTTCTTGACCAAAGGGAAACATATCAACTTTAGTTTAAATGATATCACAGAGTCGAAACTTAGTGACTTCATCAAGGAGTTTATTAAGATACAAGTTAACCCCTACATGTTCCACAACCGCTCCCCCCTCATAGATATAGCAATTAAGCACAAGTTCAATTAAGAACTCTCCTCCATAATATGTCATTCCCGAAAGAAATACAAGAGCGACCTTATTCCAGAGATAAGGATTTATTGGAGTTTAGAAACCCTACAAGGAGATACGAGTTAAGAACCAACCATTGAAAGTCTCTCATGAGATCATGTTACTAGAAACAAAAGAACTATATCATGGTAACAATACACAATATATAATTATGAAGATCATGTATTGTGATCATCTTTTCTAAGATACACACTTGTATAAACAAGAAATGATATGATTAGAAGGAGGAATAACCTTTTCCATAAGGATTTACACCAAGAATGGTTACCATAAGAGTATGAAAAAGATTCCTTGACAATAAAAACCAACATCCATAGCATTGATTATTGCTTCTAACCTGTTATACATAAGAATTTCAATCACACATCAAGTTAGGTAATTAAGAATCATACGCGTGGTATTCAACCATATTCTTCTTCACCATAACTAGTTCAAATGACTCAAATGAACTAGTTAGAGAGTTGGTCAATTGCAAGGAAATCTTATGTACTACACAAGACACAATTGAAGCAAAAACGATTTGATTCACTCGAATCGGTTCATGAACTCTACAACCACGGTTTGCATTTAACATTCCTTGGTTAATATAAATGAGTTCAAAAACAGTCGTCTTTAGATATAACCAACTCAAGTTCGCGGATTGGGTTCGCGGACTTAAGTTCCCGGATGGAGTTCACAAACTCCAGTAGAGATTCTCGGGTTTGAGAACTTTGCCAGTTCGCGGACTTAGCTCACGCACTACTCCGGTTCACTTGATCAACAAAGTTCGCAAACTTCAGTTCAAGCAATAAGGACTTATACATATACGTGTTTCCACAATAATGATTATATCCTCCAAATGGTTATATAGTCTAAACTCTCATTTCAATCATTTGAAACATTCTCAGAGGACGTTATATAGTTGTATTCACAAACCATTTATCGTCAGAGCAATTTTCAAAGTGATTGAAACATAACATGACTTTCGTCACTAGGTAAAGATGAACTTGGCTAAAGCGAGAGCTTTAACAACACATATTTCGAGAAATAGATAGGCGAGGTAAACTAGGATCGAAACAATAAATTGTTCCACATATTCAAAAATTACCAAACACAATATGCGCGCCCCGATTCTTTTGCAATCCTCACCGCATTTACTAGGGCTTCTTGGTGAGGATGCATCTCCAACACAATCAGGTTGTGTTGAGGTGAGCAAATCTTGCTCACCGCAGGTATTTGAAACAAAATCATGCATGGAATATAGGAATTTAACAACTTCCTTGAAACTTTCAATAACTGTTCCATACCTTTTTAAGATGTTATCCCTTGTCGAACTCTTGTCTGGGAGATCCTTCGTAATAGTGCTTGCTTTATTTGTCTTCTTTGGTACCCATTTCTGAGCAGCTTTTGGAGCAACATATTTCTTTTTCTCTCCAATATAATTATGAAACTTCTCGGGGGAATACTGAAAGAACTGATATTACGAGACTCATTTTTTCTCCAGTTTGGAACATCAGATCTTGTAGTCCTTACAGAATCAGATCTGGTATTATCTCGTTTAAGAAATCTGCAATTCCTTTGCAAGTGACCTGGTTTTCCACAATAAATACAATGTTTAGTAGAATGGAAAAAGTTATGTTTAGTATTACCTGAATGTGTATGTGCTTGCTTTGGATCTAGCCAGGATTTCCTCTTTTCACCATCCGTAGTTGGTAGAGATACTTTACTTTTGTCAACCGTGGAAGGTTTTGGTTGAAAAGAATCTTTAGCTTTGACAAATTTTACCTCTTTGCAAATACTAGGAGGGTCTATTCCTTCATAGCCCAATCCTCGTGTATCATGATGAATTCTACATGCTCCCAATATCGAGGATAATTTATCTGAGCTGCTATTTCTAGACAAACTCTCTTTTAAGCTCGAGTTTTCTTCTTCCAAACTTTTGACCTTTTCAAGTGCAATAACTAGATCATTCTTGAATGATTCAAATTTAACTTTGATATCTTCTCGTTCCGAATCAAATAACAAATTCTTCTCAATGTTCTCCAAGTTATCTAGCTTTGCTTGAAGAATAATTTCCCGATCTCGACCTTCGGCAATTTCTTCTTTGAGCTTTCGTATTTCGTTGAGATAATCTCTTGCACCGCTAGAATCAAGTTGGTCTTGAAAGTCTTTATTCCGACTACGACGTTTGTCATATTTAACTTTCTCACTGAAAATGGTATTGTCATCTTCTGAAAGTTTTCGATGACATTCTTTAAGAAGATTATTAGCAACTGGATCAACATGGAACACTTCTTCGTCAGAATCAGAATCAGTATCCGAAAGAATTTTTCTAGAATCTAATGCAACCTCGCCTGCGAACTCTTGAGGATTATAATATTCAGGTACATCATCAAGAGTAGGAAAATCTGTTGCATATGCCGATTGTCTATGGCTCCAACTAGGACATACTGAAGACAAGTGCCCGAAACCACGACAGTTATAGCATTGTACATCATCCTTAGAAGATGTTACACTTTTATAAAAACTCTTTTTCCCCTCTCTCAAGAATTTTCTAAATTGTCGTGGAGTAACATCCTTAGTATCTGGCGAACCAGATTTATCCTTAGAGGATTCAGAATTGTTTGCAGTTTTAAGAGAAATCACCTATTTTCTTGCGTGTTCATTATCAAAGATCTTTAACTTTCCAGCAAGAGTATTTCTGGAGAGTGTAGATAGATTGTTTCCTTCTTCGATGGCATGTTTCTTAGACTCGTATCTTGATGGTATAGACCTGAGAATTTTGCACACAATATCTTTCTCGGGAATAGTTCTTCCTAACGCAAATGAGGAGTTAACTATTTGACAAAGTCTTTGGTTAAAGTCATCAAAGGTTTCATCATCAGACATGCGAAGGTTTTCCCAGTTAGAAGCTAGATTTTGAAGCCTTGCTTCTTTCTCTGCGGCATTCCCTTCGAATACGGTTTCTAAGATATCCCAAGCATCTTTAGACTTATTACACGTAGTAACGTGGTGCTGAAGATATGGGGTAATGGCGTGGATGATCGCATTTAATCCTTCAGAATTTTGCTTTGCAACAAGAATCTCAAGATCATTATAATCACCAATATTCTTTTCAACATTTACACCGTCTACTGTAACTGATGGAGGATCATAGCCATTAACAATACGAACCCATGATTGAAAATCTCGCGCTTGAATGAAAGAACGCATAGCAATTTTCCACCATAAATAGTTCGTGCCATCGAAGACTGGCGATACGTTTATAGAGATAACACCTTTGTCCATAGATTCAGATTGCCACAACACACAGACTTATGAGGTCTTAGCGTGTTTGCCTGCTCTGATACCAATTGAAAAACATGGGGGTCTAACAACCACACCCAATATTTCGTTTGGAAATCTGAATAGACAAACTCCAATATACTTTCAAGAGAATCAACTAGACAGTCAGACCCAATCTTAAGAAAAGTATATCAAAGAGTTTTATATCTCTATCTCTTGATTCAATTTGCAATCAACAAATAGGAATTTGCGAGCCCGATTAAATATAAGAGGATTAACTTGAAGATACCAAAGACCAATGTTCAAGTGCCAATCAATTCATTCAACAACCCAAAGGCCGATAAAAGAACTGGTTGATCTTAACGTACAACCTGTGATAGTTCTATTATATAAATAAAATATAATGCGAATACAAACACCAGAATTTTGTTAACGAGGAAACCGCAAAAGCAGAAAAACCCCGGGACCTAGTCCAAAATAAACACACACTGATTATAAGCTGTTACACCAATTTCCTACTACCTATTAGGACTAGATGTAATACCTACTTCCGCAAAAAACTCCTCGTACAACACTGATTGTCTTAGGAATTCTTCTCGTAAATCTTCTAGCAGAACCCAAGGCTCTCTTTAGAAGATACAACAAACGATTTATACGATTGGATTTTTGTTTGCACAAAACACCGATTTGATTTCCCTTTAGATGTAATTCAAGGTTTTGGAAATCTTGTGTTTATTTTGATAAAAACAATTACTAGGTAAAAGTAATATCAAAGCAAACGTGTAGATTGGGGATTATTATACTCTTCAATAAAGGAAGAGAAACCTAATTATTCTACCACGAGAACAACTAGAATAAATCTAGAGATATCATGTTTAAAACTTCTCAAGGATTTTTACGAGATTCCTCAATATAAGTTTTTCTTTCTAGTCTCCGATTTCGACTAACAAGTGTTGGTATACGATCGGAAACTGAAATCTATCAAAACCTAGGGTTTATGATCAACAACTCTTAAATGATTTTATATCAGAAGAGAAAACCTTAGAATAAATAAGAGGTGAAAAACCTAGATTACAAGTTGTATAATCAATCACGAAGATTTAATTCAACTTGTCTTTGTGATCCCCAATACAAAGACTTTTATCTCACTCTTGTTCACGAAGAACAAAAGACATGGAAACAACCTGCAAAGCTTGCACCAATTTTCCAAAGGGGATGAAAAAGTGTAGCATTCACGAACTCAATATTTATAGTGAAACATAGCTTGAAAACTAAGCAAAGCTATTTTCCCTTTTCAAGACTCTCCTAATTTGGGAGTCTTTCCTAAGTTACAACTCTTGCCAAAATAATTAAATAAACAATTAATTAGCAAATATTGTATTTATGTGAATAAATCACATTTTAACTTAGGCAGGAATTTAAAGTTACCACAAACACTTTAATATGGTAATCAAATATGTTTGGATTAATAGTCATCTTGCCTAGATAAGGAAACATCACCAATTTGACCAAAAATGCCTTTTAGTCACGTAATTGGGCCCAAGTCCGTGAACTGTTACAAAACAGCCCATGGATTTTTTCCTACTAACGAACTGTAATAATTACAGCAACACTTATAATTGTTATTTTAATAAATCACTCATAACTTCATCGTTATAACTCGGAATTGAGTGTTTTTCTTGGCTCGTTGGATTCGTAAGCTCATTCATTATAACATGAGATTATTTATAAGGATAAAAGGTTATTGTCTCCAAGGTCATGAATCAAATAACCTCAAGTATATATACATAAATGTACATTTACCGTCATCGGAATTGTTCCATAGAGTGAGCATATATCTTGATAGATTATAAAGGTAGAATTGAACAATAATCCAAATGAAATCAATTACATACCTTTGTTGATGAAGTAATTGTTGATTTCTTCTTGTAGTCTTTAATCTTCAATTTTCATCTTTTAAGGATAGCTTCGATTCAACTTCTTAGACTTAATTTAGTCCGAAACTATCTTTAGTATGCTAAATCAAGAATGCATTTTGGAAACTAAAATTGATAACTAAATTGACATACCAACGCTAGTGGGTTCAACCGAGCAGTGCTCTACAAAACCTGATTTAACCAAGCAAATATCTTTCAACTGTTAGATCTAAACTTAGCTTGTCACACACAAATGAAATGTATTTCATTTAGGTTTTAGTAGCCGTACCTAAACGTGTACACTTTGTTGGTTCACAAATAGTTAACCAATGGTTAGCCATATGATCACTTTCATATTAACCGTATTCTTCTTCTTCACAGCTAGTTCAAATGATTTCAAAAGAACTAGTTGAAGAGTTGTTCAATTGCATAGGTATTTATGCTTAGACACAATTGAAAAATCGTTTTGATTCACTTGAATCAATTCATGAACAATATAGCTACAGTTTGCAAAGATTGCATTCCTTATTGATTTTTTGTTTAAGTTCATGAACTTCCGATTTGAGAAAGATAACCAGCTTGGGTACGCGTACGGGTACGTGTACCATAGCTACCGGATTTGAGTTTACAAACTCAGCAGGAATTTTCGGTCGAAAACTTCCATGGGTACACGTACGGGTATGCGTACCTAAGGTGACTGGTTTAACAGTTTGCAAACTTACAAACTCAGCAGAAATTTTCGGTTCGAAACTTCCGTTGGTACGCGTACCCAACCTGTCTCCTTCACCAACACCATATGCACACATATGCACACACTTGGTTTCCGGCACATGGATTTATATACTAATGTGCGAACACACTATATATGCTTATATCCATAGTTGGTTACGTAATCTCAACTCTACATTTCAATCATTGAAACATTCTTCTATAATGTTATAACAGTCGTTATTTACAACTATCGTCATCAAAGCTATTTTCAAGATTGAAACGTCATCATGACTTTCGTCACGGGTTAAGATGAAAAGTGGTTAAAGCGAAAGCTTACCAATACATATTTCGAGAAAAAGATAGGCGAGTAAACTCAGCTCGAAATAGCAAATGTGTATGTATGAAAACTATCATACTTATACGACTTTACTCAAGAATAGGAGATAGAGAGGTAGACTTTTGAGTGATAGATAAGTTAAAGTCTCCACATACCTTTTATTCGGATGAAGTTCCACTGGTTCCTTGAGTAGTTCTTCGTATTCGTAAGATGATCGTCGTGGAGTCTGGAGCTCAACTACACTTTACTGTCCTAGTCCGAGACTTAGCTATAAGTAGTCTAGAAATCAAGACATATAGTTTTGACAACTAAACTTGACAAACATGCTTGAGATACCAACGCATGCGAGTTCGACCGAATTGCTCTAACAAAACCGATTTTGCTTCAATTGTGTTCTTGTATTCTTCTATGAGAATATAACAATTTGTTGATGGTGGTTTTTAGTTCAGGGATAAAATCGTAAAACCATGTATTTAATGCGTTGCCATCCTGCAAAGGAACGAAAGCCATCTGAAGGTGATGAGTGCATAAACCTCTTCGCTCACGGATGTATTGAGCAATTCAATATATTTTGATATATATATATAATTCACTCGTAATGGTGCATACAAAAACGATCCCAAATATTCTGTGAATTTTATTCTCCACCGGCATTACTCACTAATGCATTGATCTGCCTGGTATTTGCTTATGCTATGTTCCCAACTGAACTCTCAATATTGGCATGACATGACAATTAATGTTCACTCGCAGCGGAGTAGCATGAATCTACCAAAGTGTCAGTATCGAGACCTGCATGAAAACACTCACGTGGGCTACACCACTCTCTGACAAAGATATCGGCGTGTCAACACACTTTTAATTAAAAGTTAGCTCGATCAATGCGTTTAAATTCCTTAAGGAAAATCTAGACTGTCCATGTCAGTATTAAAAAGCAACCGCGGCCACACGATTTGGACACACAGTTCAATAAGCTTATCCTCTTCCTAGCGGAACTAGGCAACCTCCATAACATCCACCAGCGGGCCCACATCCCAGTCGATCGGAAATCCTTTAATTCACCTGAAACACCCTGAACATTAGCCAGAATTAGGGTGATCGTGCTGTTGAAAAAAGAGCTCAAACGAGCTAAGACCGACCATAACGGTCTCAAACTACCGCATTCTTCCAACTTATCCAGCCAAGTTGGACGGCGTAGATCGTGTTTTGGACGATCAAAGAGGCGCCAGTGTGTTCACCGGCAACTTACCTTCATCCCTAGCCAGTCGAACCTCACACGACAATCTATAGGCACATCGAAACGATTGCCCAAAGTAGGGTGATCGCGCATGTTTTAAACCCTAAATTGAATAAACGGCATTACGCAACTGCCGCAAACCAATCACGTTCGTCCATCTTTGACAACTTCGTCGAACGACTTAGATCAAGGTCGGATTTATCAACTGATTGAACTGCGCACAACCTGTGATATTTCAATTATATAAACAAATATAACACGGAAAAGAAATAACACAGACACCAGAAATTTTGTTAACGAGGAAACCGCAAATGCAGAAAAACCCCGGGACCTAGTCAATATTTGAACACCACACTATATTAAGCCAATACATACTCTAGCCTACTACAAGTTAACTTCGGATTGGAATGTAGTTGATTCCTAACCAAATCTCACACTGATTAAGGTACAGTCGCGTTCCTTACGCCTCTTGAATCCCAACAGGACTCTGCGCACGTGATTCCCTTAGATGATCTCACCCACAACTAAGAGTTTTTACGATCCAAAGTCAAAGACTTATAAACAAATTTGTCACCCACATATATGTCTATTCTGTTTTTGTTTCCATCTTTAAATAAATCAAGGTGAACATGAAACTTAACTAATAATCCGGTCTCGTACTGATTAAGGACTCTGCGCACGTGATTCCCTTAGTTGAGCCCTAACGAAGTCTCACACTGATTAAGGTACAATAGTGTTCCTTACGCCTCTTAAATCCCAGCAGGACTCTGCGCACGTGATTTCCTTAGCTAATCTCACCCGTAACTAAGAGTTGCTACGACCCAAAATCGAAGACTTGTAAACAAATCTGTCTCCCGCAGATAAGTCTATTCTGATTTTGTTTCCGCCTTAAGATAAATCAAGGTGAATATGAAACTCAACTAATAATCCAGTCTTATACTCCGTAAGAGCAGCCTATAAATATTAGTCACCTCACAGTAACCTAACTGATTAACAAAAGAAATTATTGCGAAATCACAAGAGTCTGGGACAAAGAACTGTTGTGCTTAGTTTTTATATCTTACATGTAGGAGATGATTCTCGAGTAAATCTAAGAGAAGATAAAACCCAATACGATAGAACAAGTAAGATCAGAATGCGCAACTACAGAGAAAATATTTGGATATGGCTTCACGAATTCCAAATGAAGTCTTCAAGTCGTTTACCTAATAATGGTTTTGAAAAAACCTAGGTTAAAGGAGAATCGACTTTGGTTTACAACTAGGACACACGAGCGTGTCGGGATTAGGTTTCCCAGCTGCTAGAGTTCTCCCTTATATAGTCTTTCAAATCAGGGTTTCTTAAAATCAAAGCTAAGATAGATTAGTAACAAAGCAATTAATATTCACCGTTAGATGAACTTCTGATTTAAGATTCAAGCTAAGTCTGCTTAGAAACTAATCAATCAATCTCCATTGTAGATGGTATTAGCTTGATAAACATAAATGAAATATACCTATGTTTAGATATGGAATGAAATATACCTATGTTTAGATATGGATGAATCGTAGCCAAACATGTATACCTTGTTGGCTCAACAATAGTTAACCGAAGTTAGCCATATTAACATTGATAACTTATCCATATTCATCCAATACTTCTATATCAGGTATGATGATCAATCAATCATGATAGATAATCAAATGAATCTAAATGTGTTTCAAGAGAGTTATTCAAATGTTCATCATCTCATAGAAATATATATACATATATATAAACAATTTGAAATAAAACTGGTTGGTTTGTAATTGTACAAAGTACTTATACAAGAACCAATTCATGAACATAATGCCACGGTTTGTAAAACTAGTTCACATACCTTATTCCATTAAATTTTCAGGGATTTTAGTTCGCAAGCGAACCTGAGTTCACGAGTATGAAAATCCATACTTGCCGATTTTAGAACTTGACCACTGTGTTCGCAAACTGAGTACGCGAACAACAGTTCTGGACTTTGGCTTTGTCCAGCCGTTCGCAAATAGAGTGCACGAACAACAGTTTTGGTCTTGGCCTTTGTCTATCCATTCGCAAACAGGGTACACGAACAACAGTTCCAGACCTTTTCACAGGTAAACCCGTTCGCAAACATAGTTCGAAAACAAAAATTCCATACCTAAACTAGAACTTCACAGTGCACATACAAAGTATACGTAGTGTGATATATCCATGCATTGGTAGTCCTTGTAAAACTCTCATTTAATCATTGAAACATCCTTGGAAGACGACAATGGTAATCTTACACATACCACTAGCTTCAAGTAATTTTCAAGTGATTAATCGATCAATACGAAACTTACCAAGTTAACATCAAATGATTGTCTCACACAAATCATGTAAGATGTTCAAGGTAATTTTCACATGATCATCTTTGACTTAATATTTAGTTTCCAACAATTAGATTGTCTCCAACTAAACTCGTCTAAAGATAAAAGCTTCCAACACATATTTCGAGAGATAATCGAAATAAACTCGGCTCGAAATATCAAATGTGTATAATGTAAATTTTTATATAGCTATACGACTTAGTCTCTTTATAAGATAAAATAGAATAGACTTTTGAGTGATAGATAAGTTTTAGTCTCCGCATACCTTTTGTTGATGAAGTTCCTCCAAGCTCTTCAACAGATCTTCTTATTCAATTGGTGAATGTCGTGAAGTCTAAATCTCAAACAAACACTTTTATCCTAATCCGAGACATAGTTATAAGTAGAATAGAAATCAAGTATATAGTTTTGATCAACTAAACTTGAAAAACAAGCTTGAGATAGCAACGCCATGCGAGTTCGACCGAGCAGTGCTCTAACAATAAGATTCAATCAAACTAGATCGAAGTATTGGCGGGATGTTTAGAACTGTTGTTAGATCTAAAGACATCTTGTGATAATATATTATTAACAGACTCTGTTCCGTGCGTGATTGATCACAAGGGATTCAAGTTGTGTTGTGCAGGTTTTGAAGATAAAAGAAGATTTGAAGACGAAGAAGATTTCTTATTAGTTTCCATATCTTGTGAATTGTATGCACAATCCTTGATCGGCTGGGATCCAACTAGAATCAGTTTATCTGATTCATTAGTTGCGTGAGATCGGCATTATCTATATTTCTCTTTGAGATCTATATCGATTGAGTGCGAATCTAAACTTGAATACTTCAGTAGTTATTGTATAAATTGATCTAACCATACAAAGGAGTTTATTATATTAAACATAAGAGCCTTTGTTAATGACTCATCTATATCTTGTAGCAAGATTGATTAGAGTGGTTACCAAACAGAATCTTCCTTTGCTTTTGGAATACGATACAAAGGACTTTCTATTCACGTGCGTGACTCTAGAAGTCGAAGGCTTAGGGATACTGAGGGAACTAAGTAGCTAGGGTTAGTCTGCTTGGTCTCAATTATACGAAGTTGGTATTAGATTCTGTATACCGGCTTAATTCTGAGAGTATTCAAAACTGGACTAGGTCCCGGGATTTTTCTGCATTTGCGGTTTCCTCGTTAACAAAACCTTGTTGTGTCATTTAATTTTCTATTCCGCAATTATAAATTTTTTTATTATAATTAAAAATAAATTACACTTGTATGTTAACTCCGCATTACTTGATAGTGATCCTGTAGAGTTTGGTGATTTCCCAACATATTATCAAGTAACACACTTTGTTTTCGTATTCTCTCGATCTTATATCCATAGTCAATCACACAAGTTATCTTGTTGTCGTATTGTCTCGATCTCGTATCCATAGACGATCACACGAAGTGTGAATTAATTGGTTGTCATATTTTAGTATCAAAAATCATCTAGTGTCGCTTGATTAAATACTAGAGTCAACTTCGTTTAGGTTAGACTAGAAAGTCTAGGAATGTTGAGACATACAAGTATTACTCTGAAGACATGAAGAATGTGAATTAGTAACGAACTACAACGATGGCATCATCCTCCAACTTGAGGTTAGTAATACTGACTTGAACTTGTTTCATTCCTAATTTATCTTTCAAGTCGTGCATATTGAAAACATAACTGCGAAGCTGTATATACTATATATATTGTATATTATACTCTAATGATGTGACATGATCATATTAGTATGATATAGTATTAAGGAATTAGACTATGAAGTATAACGTTTATCTTCTGAACTTTGTAAATATGACATCAACATAATCTTGTATATATTGTTATGATTATGTGTATGAGTTATGGTGAATATTTCATCCTAGGAAACAATGTTTTACATTTGTTTAAAGGAAGTACATTCATAAACTTGTTTTGTGAATTGAAAGGGAAACCAATAGGATTATTGGTCTTGCTATTCATTGCATATCTTTGGATGACCAATATGTGTGAGTTGATAGAACCGATCTTAACTCTGGTTATGTATGTTGGTATAACCGATCATTATGCCTAGAATTATGATTCGGTATGACCGGTCCTGGTATTGGTGTAACCGATCCCAAGTAATCACCATGTGATGGTTTGATCGATCTTTGTAATTGGTGTGACCGATCCTAGTAATTAGTGTGACCGATCATAAGAGTTGTGTGACCGATCCTTGTAATTGGTGTAACCGATCCTAAGTAATCACCATGTGATGGTATGATCGATCCTTGTAATTGGTGTGACCGATCCTAGTAATTGGTGTGACCTATCATAAGTATTGTATGACCGATCCTTGTAATTGGTGTAACTGGTCATGGTACTGGTGTAACTGATCACAAGAAGATACCATGTATAGATGGAACCGATCCTTGTAATTGGTGTAACCAGTCCTTGTAACTGGTGTGACCGATCCCAAGTAGGTACCATATTTAGGTACAACCGATCCTAGTGATTGGCATAACCGGAACTCATGTATGTGATTTGGAAGGACCGATCACAACTAATCATTGTGATTTGGTATAACCAATCACATAATAGTCTTGGAATATTGGCAAACCATTCTAAACTTGTTTGGAAGTGTGGTATATCCGATTCCAATAACGCAAATCTATTTAAATATGAAATAAGGATTTGTAGTGAAAAGATGTCAACATACTTTGAACACGAGCAATAACTCTTATCATTTATTGTTCAAAGACATTCCTTGGTACTCAAGGTTATCGTGTGCGAAAATAAATTAAGAATCTTTTAATTAAGGTTTTTGATTTTATATGCATTAATTACCAACAATTAATGCATAGCTCTAGAAAATAAAAATTAGTAATGTGCATTTACTAATTGGAGATTTTCTATTGAGAGATTTCGGAAATATTGGACAAGTATTTATTGGAATTAGGAAAACCGAATTTTTCCATTCATTGCATATCTTGAGAATGTTTTCGGTTTTGGAAATTCCTTGGTGTCCAAATATCCTTGGTCTATATATACCTAAGTTTGCATTTCTAGCAAAATATCCTAAGAGCCAGACAAACTTCATTTCTTGTTGTTTTTGGTGGAGCCGTCTATTCGGAGACGAAAGTATCCTAATTAGGTGAAATCTCTTACGACCGCTCGTTTAAAGACTTCTGTGGGATCAAGAAGCTTTACGAGTACCGTTGGTGGGAAACTAGATAATTGCAGTGTTATTAGTTTTTGATTTTATTTGATTGACTAACGGTTGTTGAACTTTGTTTGCACCTAGTTTGTTTATGCTTGAGCTTATCTTCTGATATAAGATTCACTCAGACTAGATCAAAGTATCGACATGATCTTTAGAACTGTTGTTAGATCTAAAGACATCTTCTGATAATCCATTGTTAACAGACTCTGTTTTGTGCGTGATTGATCATAAGAGATTCAAGTGGTGTTGTGCAGGCATTTGAAGATAAAAGAAGATTTGAAGACGAAGAAGATTTCTTAATTAGTTTTTGTATCTTGTGGATTTATTGCACAAACCTTGATCGACCGGTATCCAACCAGAATCGATTTATCTTTGATAGAGATGATTGATTAGTTACGTGAGATCGACATTCTCTATATTTCTCTTTGAGATCTATATTGATTGAGTGCGAATCTATACTTGACTATTTCGGTAGTTAAAGTTAGATTGATCTAACCATACAAAGGAGTTTATTAGATTAAACGGAAGATCCTTTGTCAACGACTCATCTATATCTTGTATCAAGATTGATTAGAGTGTTTACCAAACAAATTATTCCTTTGATTTTTGGAATATGATCCAAAGGACTTGCTATTCACGTGCGTGACTCTAGAAGTCGAAGATGCAGGGATACTGAGGGAACTAAGTAGCTAGAGGTAGTCTGCTTGGTTTAAACTATACGAAGTTGGTATTAGATTTTGTATAACGTCTTAATTCTGAGAGTATTCAAAACTGGACTAGGTCCCGGGGTTTTTCTGCATTTGCGGTTTCTTCGTTAACAAAACCTTGCTGCGTCATTTACTTTTCTATTCCGCAATTATAATTGTTTTTATTATAATTAAAAGTAAATTACACTTGTACGTTAACTCTGCATTACTTGATAGTGATCCTATAGAGTTTGGTGATTTCCGAACTTATTATCAAGTAACACGCTTTGTTGTTGTATTGACTCGATCTTGTATCCATAATTAATCACACAAGTTATCTTGTTATCGTATTGTCTGATCTCGTATCCATAGACGATCACATGAAGTGTGAACCAAATTGTCGTATTGTCTCAACTCTGTCCATAGACGATCACATTCGGTAGAGGACTTATAGGTTGAAACAAAAAGATTGTGGTGTATTTGGGTACCCTCGTCTTTTCATATTTTGACAGAGATAACATTTTGTACATAGACTAAATCCTTTAGAGTTGGTTTTTTCTCCAGTAGCACAAGCATCTTTAGAAATTTTCCAAATTTTAGTAGAAGTGGAAGGATGAATGCAATTCTTCCAGATTTTCTTGTACCAATGTATAATTGGTTGTATTCCACTTATACTATTCTAGGATGAGTTGTAGAAAAAAATACCACAATAATGACCAGACCAAATCATTTTGGCCTCTCCCTGATCAATTATTAGTAAGTCTTAAAAAAGGAAAAAAAAAATTACAACATCATTTTAGGAAAAAACTTTAATTAGAGCATTTTTAAATATCTATATATCTTTCCAACATTTATTTTTTCACCGTTTTCCACCAACCACATGCAATTTGTTTTTATATCCCCCATAACCCATTTTAAGCCTGGCCAGATGAAAGATTTCCTATAACCAGTAATCCAATTTTTATTTCCTTGTATTTTTCCAACATAAACTTTTCCCTATCATAATTTGCATTTTGAACCTTCCACAAAATCTTCATTAGTGAAAACGCGGGGGTACCATAATATACCACCATTTTTTTTCTTAGGCAATCTGTATGGACAAACTCAATACAATTATGAGAGTTAAACTAAATTGAGGAATAATATCTAGATATATCTCTCTCTCTTGCAATTAGAACGTTTACAGAAACAAGTCCGTTAACCTAATCACAAAGAGAATACTTGGACGGAACCAAAGGACAATTGTCCAAGAATCAATCTAGTCGTATCCAACAAACTAGGTCGGATGTATCTACTAAGATTGATCAATGTACAACCTGTGATATTTCAATTAGAAAGATAAACAATATAATGCAGAAAAATAAATAACACAAAACCCAGAAGTTTTGTTAACGAGGAAACCGTAAATGCAGAAAAACACCGGGATCTAGTCCAAATTGAACACCAAATTGTATTAAGCCTCTACAGACATTAGCCTACTACCAATTAACTTCGGACTGGAATTTATTTGAGTGCTAAAAGGTATCCCACCGATTAAGGTACATTCGCGCTCCTTACATCTCTTGAATCACAGGAAGACTCCGCGCAATTGATTCTCTTAGATGACATCACACCAATTAAGAGTTGCTTCGACTCAATTGAAGACTTTAAACCAAATCTGCCTCCCACAGATTAAGTACATATATGATTTCCTTTTACAATCAAATAGTTTGATCAAAGGTGTGGAAATCAATAGCAATAGACAAAAGTCTAGCTAACCCAAAATCTGGACTTATGCAACCCCAAGTGCATCTTAGATTATTATTTACCTCACAAGTATAAAACCTGTGGAATCAACAAAGTTTGAGGTGAAGATAAATTTGATGATTTCTATCTATCTTGATCGATGGAGCAAGCTCAGCAAACAATTAAGATCAGGATACTTGAGTTATCAAGGAAAGATAACTGGACCTGGCTTCACGACGATGGAGCAAGCTCAACAAACAATTAAGATCAGGATACTTGAGTTATCAAGGAAAGATAACTGGACCTGGCTTCACGAATCCCTATGAAGACTTTGTAGTCGCTAAACTCTAAAATGGTTAGGAAGCGGACGACTATAGATACAATTAGGACACACCAAAAAGTAGTGCCGGGATTCAAACATTCCAGTTGCTTGAAGTTCCCTTTTTATAGACATTCAAAGCATAGGTTTCTTTATGTTTAAGCTAATATAGATTTGGAACCAATCAATATATATCGTTAGATGAATCTTTAAATCTGATTTACATAAGCAAGATATACACTCTGGTTAGGTGAAATCGTAACCATACTGTGTACAAAGATTATGTTCAATATGGTTAGCCGATACTAGCCGGTTTGAACTTAAAAGCTTAATCTTCATTTCATGAACACATAAGACATTAACTCTGAGTCACAAGCATGTGATCAAATAAGTCTACTTTTTTTAGAGAATTAATCAAATACTAATTATCTCGTAGAAATAACTTAAATGCACTTGAAAATATAATCGACATGGTTAGTAGGTGTATAAGGTACAAATACCATTGCCGTTCATGAGTCGGTTTAGTCACAGTACGTGTACCAGTTTGTAAACATTTAACCAAGCCAAGTTCCATAGTTAACATAAACTTTTACGTTTGCGTACCGGTTTGGAAACTAATCCCGATTCGGTAACCACAGTTCAAAAATGGTTTGCGTACGAGTATGCATACCGATCCGGTTCACGAGTTAAACTGATTTTCACATGATGTGCATAAGAATATGCGTACCAAAAATCTGTAAGTCGATATATAGCTGCTCTGCTACGTGTACGAGTACATGTAATACGGTCTCAGACATATAACAATTTTCCCAGTTTGTAAGACTGATAATACCGTCTTGTATCTGAATATGTAGTAGTTATATATTTCTCTTTAAATCGATTAAAAACATTCCTGAATAACATCAATGATACATATCACTGTTCCAGGCTATTTTCGAATGATAAAACTTGAATCATGATTTTGATTCCGAACAATAAATTTTCCTTAACCGAAATTCATCAAGCATGAACAAATGTTCATTAAGCTTAGTCATTATATTTCGAGAAGTCCGCTAACTTGATAATTAGTGCTCGACTCAAAATTCTTGTCTATGCATAATAGTCTAATTAGTTATGCGGTATAGTCTCAAATGATAGAAAGTGCATATAACTTGAGATATAGGTGGTTCAGTCTTCACTTACCTTTTGTTGATGAAGTTCTCCAAAAACTTCGGTTGATCTTCGCCTTCAAACGGTAGAACGCAATGATGATTGCCGTGATCCATTGTTTCTCAACTACATTTCTACCATATTCCGAGATTTAACTAATTGTAGACCTGAAATCAAGATATAGTTTTGACAACTAAATTTGACAAAAGCTTGAGATAACAACACTTGTGAGTTCGACCGAGCAATGCTCTAACAATTAGCATAGCTTTATTGACAACTTCTAGTCTTCTGATTCCAAGATCACCCTTATCTTCAGGTACACAAACCTTGTCCCACTCAATAGTAACCAATTTCCTCTTCTCGGGATTACCACTTCATAGAAAATTCCTGATAATTTTTCCCAAGCAACAATAATACTTTTTAGCCATTTGCATAAAGTCAGAGTGTAGATGAGAATACTACTAAGAACATTTTTGACTAAAATAATTCTAGATTTGAATGAAAGTAGTTTTCCAATCCAACTAGCTAATTTGTTTTGAAGATTCTCAACAATATGTCAATCATCAGCAACTTTGAGTTTATCAGGATGAAGAACAATCCTATGATAGTTATCTGGAGATTCAGACAGACCCATTTGAACTTGATCGACAATACTTCTCCTTTTGGCTTGACAAACACCGTTTAGAAAATCCCATTATAGTCTTTGGAAATTCAGAAAGACCCATTTGAACTTGATATGCAATACTTCTCCTTTTGGCTTGAAAAACACCATTTAGAAAAGTACTTGCTTTTCTCTCTACTAACCATTTGACCAGAAGCAGTCCATGAAAAGTTGTACTAGATTTTCCAAGCTTCTTTTAATGGCATTGCAAAAAAATGAATATGTGATGACATATCTTTTCTTCTTTCATCATCTTCATCCCCGCTAAAAAAAAAGAAAAAAAAAAAATTCATTCCAAGGGAGATTTCTTACCTTTCTCTAAAACAACAACAACTGATCTTCTACCATTTTCTCTAAACAATATTTATTGAGGTGGGACCTTTGAAATCTGAAGGCCGGGTAAAAATTCAAACCAATAAATGCGCCCAAAATGTTGATGTACAAATATTCAGACAAATTTACTCTTCCCGTAGCATCGGATCATCCGATATCATATGTTACATTTTTCTTTTGAAGCACATATGTTACATGATATGGACGCCCGAGATGTGAGAACCCAAATATGAAACTTATTGGAAACGGATTCAAATAAGAGATCGATAAGGTCAAGCAAAAGTCAACCTGAAAGTCAACCTTGATGATAGATATCAGATGGGATGTTTCATCATCCCAAAAAAAATTACCAAAAAAATAGATGCGTTATAAAGGGACTTTTGATGGGATAAAGAATCTAACAACAAGAGATATTATCCCAAATTTTACGCTTGCCTGTGCAAACCCATTAGTAAAGGGGAGATTGGGTTTCAAAAATACACATAAATTTGACCTAGCTCTAATAGCCAAATTAGCTTGGAGACTATTAACGGAACATGCTCCGTGAGTTAGTCAATTTAAACCCAAATATTTCAGAAAAACCTCTGTTTTTGGAGCTTAAATTCCATCTGAGAGTTCTTGGATTTGGAAATGTATACACAAAAGGAAAAAAAAAAGAAATTGTTTCTCGAGGTAACACTTAACCCTTTATTATTAAACACAGTTCTCATCAAAACATTTCGATGACATTTAAGGTACAAACTTGAATTACATATACAACACGGATTCAACATTAGGTGCCCAGAGACACGCACCGGTTGATTGATTACATCTTTATTAAAACGAAAATTTATAAAACAATTCGCATGGATAGATGATCCAAACGTGAGACTTGGAGCTCCATATGTGCTCTCAAAAGACTCATTTATTCCCTAATCCAGCAGGCAAAATGTTAAGCAGCAGTTGTAGTGATGAACGAATCAGACCAATCACGGGTTTTGTTGTCTGCAATTTTCCTCGCAAGCCTTGGGGCATATGTCATCACCAATTTTAGCGCTGTACTGTTTTTTGCAATCAGGCACACATATACCCATGCACGAATCATAATCTCCAAGCACTTCAATTGTATTGCTAGTCAACATTACCACCATCAGAAAACACAGCACAAGCATCTTTTTGGTACAACCTGCCATTTTCGTTAATTATTTCTCTGACTCTCTAGATTTCTCTCTTGTAATCACAAAGGAAAGTGAAGATATGCAATTGATGACTGAATATTCATTCTGCACAAAATTGGGATGAATTTATAGTACAGGTTTGATTGTTAGTACACTAAGTTTGGATACAAATTGACCGGGTATTGTTGGAGAATAATGTGGATGAATTAGAGATGTAGGAATTGGTCAAAGCTGTATGGTTCACTAGTATGGGTCTTTCTTTAATCTTCACAGTCTCACCTTACGAAATTAAAAACGAGCAAGATTTGTGAACCTGTGCATGCCAAAGACAAAATTAGTCATAACTCATAACCTTTTATTAGATGTGTTTGCATGAGATTCTACAACACCGTCATCTTCGCACAGGTATGAAGAGAACAGGACAAATAAGGTACCAAAGACCAGATAAATAAGGACATTGCATCCTGATAGCTGTGTGTGGAGCTCATCTCTACTTCAAGTTTGCAACTCTGCTGTCTAACGATTAAACAATTTGATGACTAGGTAAACTGATTGGAATAGAGATACTCATGAGCACCACACCACGTGACAAAAACCATACTAAGACCCATAAGTGAACTCTAATCACCAGATAGACACCGCGGGCATTTGCAATGAAACCCAAATCCTTCAAACAGGAGGTTTTGTCACGCACCATGATCCATGCTTGCATCAATATAGCAAATACGAAGCTCTTCCCCTGTTAAAAACATGGGAGATTGATCACTGATAGCTTAATGTATAACTATTCAGAAAGATGACGCTAGTACAATAACATTCAGAAAGTAGCAGAAATTTAGTAATAGAGATCATATAATTTGGGAAAAAATAAAATAAAACAATCATGCTGATCTAAGATATATGATGCGAACCTGCTTTAATATCACGAAGAGCCTTCAATCTCGCATTTACATTCTCTATCCATATAATGTGACTGTTGGGATCTGAAACAAATAACCATGTTATCCATGCAATTGTATACATATAAATAATCAAGTTCTTCAAAAATCACTTATTATGTTTTTCCCATAGACTGTCAACAAAAGTCTTCACCATTTATCTGGTTCACGAGCCACCTTTAAGGGGTTCAACCAATCCCACACCTTTCATGTCAGTCACTCGTGGTCAAAGACTTACATGTTTTAGTACTGATTACGGTGAAGGAATTTATCAGATAGGCGCTAACATATGAAGCTCTACATATGTGAAGAATAATTTGGTGATATATATAAATTTCTTTGCCAGAAGCTCTGTAAACTCCAATATGATAGAGATAAGGTTATCAATCACAAAATAAACTATAGAAAGATGTCATATTACTAAATTACCATGTAATAAGTGTAACCACCAAACATCAATTTTTCCAACCGTTTCAATCAAAACCTATCTAGTTTTTGAGTGCTAAACTAACTCCTTAACAAACAACTAGATAATCGACAAGGTATGTTATTACAGGGCAACCTGCAAATATATTCAGTAGTCACCAATTCTTTCTTATTTACTCAAATTTTGTGAATTGTGATTACTTAACCATAAGAAATAATGCGCTCACCACAATCATGATTGTAGAAGGAAGGAAGGATATAAACAGCATTTCCAACAGCAGATTCAGCGTCAACAGATGCTGCTGCAGATTAAAGTAGATCCTCGTATGATCCTCCAACCAATTCAATGCGAAACGCATTCGTTAGAACTAATAATGTCAAAGAAAATGCTGATTAAATGAATTCTAAGGATTCATAGACAGTTACCAATACAGCCTATGTGATACTTAAATACATTTTTTCTACCATATGGAGGATACATTCCATCTGTGCGTCCTTAAAGCCTGCTTTCGTAAGCGTGCTCTTCAACAAGCCAAATTCATTCTCCATCTGGAATAAAATTAGTACACCTTTAAGATAATGATGAAAAGAAAATAAACAACGGTAACATAGGTTTGACATAAATCTAAAATCTTCGCAGTAACTAGGGTATCTTTTGGTAAGCCACAAGAGCTACAAACGTGGCATGCAAATGCACAGGGAGGGGCCAAATTTGAGTTCTTGCGATTAACTTCAACACCAAATTCAGAACAATAACATCAATACAATTTTATAACAGTTTTCATTTTTGTATTAAGTTGCACAAAGGTAGCGTATGTGTTAGTCATGGTATGTCAGTCTGACTGATATCCTACATGTACTTAGAATTGTTTGAATGAAGAAGAAAACAATATTAAACAAAAAGAACGCAACTTTAGCAGGGTAGCATGCTATAATGGATTTTGGTATATGTTGTAGAGTAGTGCGGTGCTTCATAATGATCACCTTCTTACACTTTCTGTCTTGAAAGGGTTTCTAGTCATTACCATAAAAATTTGTGAAAGGTTCTCACCTCTAAAATCATCTCAGGAATCAGCCTGGCAGGTTGAAGAATGTCAAGACTTTCTGCAGGTGCTGCTCCTGATATAACCATACATGCCAAGCGCTTGACAAGATGTGGATATTTTAAACCTAGAACCCTTCAGATAATAGTAGAATCAAAGTCAGAGTCTTTATTTATTTTAATCATAAGAGGTTTATATTACACCATTATTAGTCCTTACAAGCAGAGGTTAAAATTAACGGTTTGGTAATGTTTATTCTGTTAAGCATCCATGCCATAGTATTTTGTTAAATCGGGAATAAATTCACTAGGACACCTGATAGGTGTTTGGTCAGGTGTTTCTGATTGAAAAGTCAATGAAAAAATTGTGGGGATTTATTTACCTGCAGTGCTCATCATAGGCTGACCAATCCGCCTGCTTTTCAACTTCGTAAAAACCCTAAAAGTACAAAAACTAGTTAGTAGAGTGAAAGAGTTTCACCTTTCCTCAGAAAATGAAAAACTCGGTTTGAGTAGGTGCTAACAAGCTGGTAGAGAGTATACGTAACAACAGCTTGGCGCTAACCAGAAGTAAGCAAGCATCCGACAACAGATGTACAGTGCCACCAGCATTGGTGAATGAGAATCTAATCTCTATCCCAGACAATGATGAAATAAATGTTTATATGAGGCGAGGTGGTTTCATAAGCAAGGTGAGAGATTGCCTCAGCATTGCTTAAATAAAATGCTAGAAATAACAAGTCAGTAAACATTACTCTACAAAAATATACTATGAAATAACAAGTTAAGAATTAGTCTCACTCAAACATAAAAAACTACTGCCTTGAAGATAGAAATTATAGTCTCCATGATAAAGCAGCTTCCTTTATAACTTTGTTTGATCTCCACTTCAGTCTTCCCACATTTATGCAAAGAAACTCATATACAGGGTTTAACCCAAGATTAATTTTAAGCTTTAAAATAGATACTTATATAAAAGCCCTACGGAATTGAGAGCAAAATATTTGCTCGATACGCATTGGAAAACACAGTTCAAAGTCTTCTTATCCGAAAATGTGGAAGCATCTAGAGAAGCCTAAGAAGCATAAGCACACATGACCATCAACTTTTGAGGCGAAAAGGTGCAAATCAGACAACCTTTTTTACACTGGTTCCAGATGCAATAGAATGCTGAAGAAAGTACCAACTTATCAGGCAGCTGAAATGCAGAACAAAGTCGTGAACATGCTACTTCGCTTCAGCTGCCAAATCAGTTTTAGAAGCACCGAATCAATTTTTGGACCCGTAGAGATACTGAAATACTAGACACAACTTGCTCTAATCCTAATCAAACTAAGGTGCGCTTCACTGAATTAACTATATTTGCTTTGTACATCATTATAATTCATCACTTGCATTTTCGGCATTTACACAAAGCCCGTTATCTTTGCGGATCAGTAAGCACCTTGCACCAAAAAGACACACTATAACACTACATTTATAAACATCACATTCATAAAGTAACAAAGACAAAAGAACTAGGGTTTATATCAAAATCTCGATAAAAAAAGAAAGACAATTCACAATTCTTGATCAATTAAGCATCAAACCCATAAAGAGGGATAAGAAGTGAAATACCTTCGATTGTTGAATGCAATCTTCACTGCAGAAATGAATAGTTTGATATTTGGAATCAACTTGAATACTACTTCCTCCACCAGAATGTAACCTTTTGAGACAAAAATAACAGACATCGGAGAGTAGGGAAATGGAAGGATGAGTTATCAAGGGTTTAGCTGTGGATTAAATCTCCTGCTCCAATACAACGAGTTGCGAACACACCTCTCCCAGCTGATTCAGTAATAGAGACTTGAATTGGTGGGGGTAAAGGTCGATTCGTCTGTTGATCGGTATTATTGTAATTCGGGGTGGTGGTGGAGAAAGATGAGAGGGCTGCTGGGAGCTTATGAAGTTTGTTTTTCAGTAGTGGAGTATATAAACGACTGAGGGGAGACATCTTTTTACTACTTCAAGCAGCAAATCTCTCAATCCTACAGATTATTGATTACTGTCTCTGATTTAACTCACTAGTCACTACATACAGAAGCAAAATAAAATCGGGAAG
Source organism: Papaver somniferum (assembly GCF_003573695.1). NCBI lineage: Eukaryota > Viridiplantae > Streptophyta > Magnoliopsida > Ranunculales > Papaveraceae > Papaver > Papaver somniferum. Next base: position 32,149,966 of record NC_039368.1, read on the forward strand.
GACAGCACTAAACCGTTGAGTTAAATTTTAAGTCAATGATCTCAAATTGTCATTTTTATACTCAATAATACATGATTGACATGACCAAGACCCAGTTGGTGTTTGAATATTTTTGAAAGCTCCACCGATATTTTAAGATGTTTGAATCTTGAATCCTTCGCGCTTCTTCTTAATCTCTGCTTCGTAAAAAAGACACAGAGAGAGGGGTAGAATCTACTAGAATGGTGGACGGGTTATTGGAGGTGGTGCTGGTGGATGCTGCAGGATTCAAAGATACCGAATGTTTCTTCGGTAATTAGATCCATCGTTCCATCGTTTTTGTCAAAACTTTCCTGTACTTGTCTGTTAGCCTGGAGATATACAAGTAGTTAGTTGATCAGTATAATATTTGTCACGCCCGGTACGCTATTTTCAATAATCAGCCATAGACTTCATATATGTTTTATCTGGTGAATTATGAAACTGTATAAACAGCTTAGATATAGGGATCAGGGAATCAACGTATTTTCGGTCACTTTTTATTTTCATTTTGTTGAAGTTGTTTAAATTCTAATTAACTCGTGAATTTGTATTGCAGGAGGGATAGATCCGTATGTGTTGATCAAATACAAAAGTCATGAGCGAGAGAGCAGTGTCGCCAGAGGTATGACTAAAGTTTTTAGCTTCATGATTATTACTTTGTGCCCACTGTTTCAATGTCTAAAACTAAGAGTCTTGGACGATGGTTGCAAAACTGCTTGGTACAGGAGAAGGTTCCAAACCAATGTGGAACGAGAAGTTCAATTTCAGGGTGCAATATGTTAGAGAAAATGAGGTTATAAAATAGTTTGGTTTTTGGTCTTGGTGCGATTGGAACTTAGGATCTATTGGTCACTAAGGACACTAGCTCATTTTCACTATTTGTGAATGAACCTTTAGTCCCACATAGGGAAAACTAAAGATGATACCTTTCCATAAGTATTGAAAATTTTGATATTAGAGTGGCCCTTGGGTCATTAGCACTTTTGTGCGAGGGAGAGGACTTAGGCAATGGGCTAGTTGGTGCAATCACACATTTTCGCACACGCGCGGTGAAATTGTTTTAATGCGCATTTATGAGACCTCTCTCTATTCTCCCCTATATAAAGCGATCACTTTCTCTCATTTCATTTTGTGTCCAGAAGAGCTACTATCCTCTTCTTTTCGTCTTCTCCCCCTGTGTGGTCCTTTATTTTTCATTCCGTGCGCAATTGTTGTTGAGGTCGTAAGAGTGGGAAAGTACTGTAGTGCTAACAGTGCTTGCAACGGGCAATTTTATCCTGGATACGAACTTGACCACAGGGTATAGGCATCACTCATTCTTGAGGCGTACCGGTCAAATATCGTGTTAAGGACAGCGTGTTGAACACGTGACTTTGTCCTCTGTTTGCAGTCCAATTGAGTGTCTATTTACTTTCCAGAAATTAATCCTTTTATTCTTACATCTTTCTTGAGTGTTTTATTGTTACAGACGCAACAATCTTAACACAATATTTCTGTTTTCTGTCTGTAACAATGGGTAAGAACGATGTTGAAAAGGCCTGCAAAGTTTTCTGGAAAAGACTTTAAGAGGTGGCAGTCAAAAATGTTATTCTTTCTAAGTTACCATGAGTTGGATTCATATGTTCTGAAACCTTTTGATGAATCACTGAATGATGCTGGTCGTGAGTCTTCTTTAGAAGAATGGAAGAGGAACAATTACATGTCTAAAAATCATATTCTGAATTGCTTGGAGGATGCTTTGTATGATTTTTACAATGCTAAAGAAAACTTCTCTGCTTTTGATTTATGGGCTGCTTTGGAGGCGAAATACCAAGCTGAAACTGTCGGAAGTAAGAAATTCTTGGTAGCTAGGCTTTATGAGTATAAAATGGTGAATGACAAATCTGTGGTTGATCAATTCCTTGAACTCCAGAAAATTATGAATGAAATTCTTGCCTAAGGTATGGTGATTGATGAAACTTTTCAAGTGTCTACTGCTATCAAGAAATTGCCTACTTCCTGGTCCGAGTACAAGAAGAAACTGAGACATGAAACTGCTGAAGTTACTATGGTTGAACTGGGTAAGAAAATTCAAGTTGAAGAATTGTTGTGCTCCAAGGACAAAAATGTATCTTCTTAAAGGGACATGTCTTACAAAGCTCATGTGACTGAACACAAAGGTTCCAATGCTGATAAGAACCGAAACAACTCCAAGAAACCTCCAGGCAAGAAAGGTATGTTTCAGAAACCTAAATTTAGCATTAATAAAATTAAGGGTGATTGCTATGCTTGCGGAAATCCTGGCCATATGGCGGTTCACTGTAGAAACCGTAAGGACCTTAAAAAGAAAAATAATGCTAATTTGGTTGAAAACAACAAAGATGAATTTTCTGGCACGGTGTCTGAAGTAAATTTGGTAACAAATGTGAGAGACTGGTGGGTAGACTCTGGGGCTACCAAACATGTCTGTGGGAACAAAGAAATGTTCACCTCCTACAGTAAGGTAGGGGAAGGAGAGAAACTCTATATGGGTAACTCATCTGCAGCTGCGGTTGTAGGAAAAGGCAAAGTTGGGCTCAAGCTCACTTCTGGCAAGACTCTCACTTTGAATGAAGTTCTTCATGTTCCGGACATCTGCAAAAATCTTGTTTCTTGTTGTTAGATGATAAGGGTTTTAAAATTGTAATAGAATCTGGGAAATGTGTTGTAACTAAGGGTAAGGATTATGTGGGGCAGGGTTATAAGACTGAGGGTCTGTATAAGCTTAATGTAAACTCTGCTGTAATGAATAATAATGATTCTTCTGCTTATGTTTGTGAGTCTTTGAACGTTTGGCATGGTAGACTTGGACATGTAAATTTAAATCAATGCTTAAACTAGCCAATGTGGGCTGCATACCCAAATTTAGTTTGGAAAAGGAACACAAATGTGAAATATGCGTAGAATCAAAGTATGCTAGAAAACCTTTTAGCAAAAATGTTCATAGAAATTCTAAACCCTTAGAATTAATTCACTCAGACCTAGTTGACATGAAATCAGTTCAAACTAGAGGCGGTAAGAAATGGTTTGTTACTTTTATAGACGACTGTACTAGGTACTGTCATATTATTTGCTTAGAGGTAAGGATGATGCCTTAGAAGCATTTAAGAGGTATAAACTAGAAGTTGAAAACCAATTGAATACTACCATTAAAACCATTAGGTCTGACCGTGGTGGTGAGTACATAACTCCTATAGGAGATTTCTGTGTAGAACATGGCATAATACACGAGGTTACCCCTCCTTATTCACCTCAGTCGAATGGAGTAGCTGAACGTAAGAACCGCACCCTTAAGGAGATGATGAATGCCATGTTAATTAGTTCAGGATTACCTTCGAACTTGTGGGGGGAAGCTGTCCTCTCAGCCTGCTATATCCTGAACAGAGTACCTTTTAAAGGATCAGATAAAACTCCATATGAATTGTGGAAAGGTAGACAACCTTCTTTAGCATACTTTAAAGTGTGGGGGTGTTTGGCTAAGGTTCAGATCCCTAAACCTAAAGCAACCAAGATAGGATCCAAAACTGTTGACTGTGTCTTCATAGGGTATCCTGAGCATACACCTGCATATAGATTTATGGTTGTGAATTCTGATGTTTCTGAAATTGGTGTAAATACTATTATGGAGTCTAGGGATTGTGTTTTTTGAAAATGTTTTTCCTTTAAAATCTGACTCTCGTAAGAGAGGTGTTGATCCCCTAGATGTTCCTTCAACCAGTCAGACTTTACCTTTAGAGGAAGATGAAGTAGAATTTGATCTTAGGAGGAGTAAAAGGGCTAGAACCAAAACCTCTTTTGGACCTGACTTCATAACACTAGCAGAGTCTGATCCTCAGACTTATAGAGAAGCCATGACTTCTTCTGAAGCTCCGTGGTGGAAAGAGTCTTCTATTAGTGAAATGGAATCCATCAAAGAAAATGATACATGGGAGATAGTAGATTTACCTCCAGGGTGTAAGGCCATAGGATGTAAATGGATCTTCAGGAGGAAACGTAACATAGATGGAACTATTCAAAAATACAAGGCTAGGTTAGTAGTCAAAGGCTACAAACAAAAGGAAGGTGTAGATTTCTTTGATACTTACTCACCCGTTACGAGAATTACTTCCATTAGGATGTTAATTGCTATAGCCGCGGTTCATAACCTAGAAATACATCAAATGGATGTAAAGACAGCTTTTCTACATGGTGAATTAGATGAAGAAATTTACATGGAACAACCTGAGGGCTTTGTAGTGAAAGGTTGTGAAAACAAAGTTTGTAAACTGAAAAAATCTTTGTATGGATTGAAACAAGCACCTAAACAATGGCATGAAAAATTTGATCATGTAATGTTTTCTAGTGGTTTTAGAATCAATGAATCTGACAAGTGTGTATATACTAAGCTTGTAAATGATGCCTGTGTGATTGTATGCTTGTATGTTGATGATATGCTTATACTTGGTACAAACATGGATGTAATTAATTCCACTAAGAACATGCTGAATGAGAACTTTGACATGAAAGACTTAGGCCCTGCAGATGTAATCTTAGGGATGAAAATTAGGAGAAATTCTAACGGTTATAGTCTTAGTCAATCTCATTATGTTGAATCTGTGCTTAGAAAATTCAATCATTTTGATTGTAAACCTGCTTATACTCCGTATGATCCTTGTTGTAAACTCAAAAAGAACAGAGGTAATGGAGTATCACAACTTGAATACTCACGAGTTATAGGAAGTCTGATGTATTTGATGAACTGTACTAGGCCAGACATTGCTTATGCTGTGAGTAGGTTAAGTAGGTATACTTGTAATCCAGGGCAGGAACACTGGGATGCACTTTTTAGAGTGTTGAGGTATTTGAAATACACGTTGACCTTTTGTTTGAATTATGAAAGGTATCCTGCCGTCCTTGAGGGATTTTGTGATGCAAACTGGATATCAGACTCAGAGGAGTCTAAGTCTACGAGTGGATATGTTTTCACTCTAGCATGTGGGGCTGTTTCTTGGAAGAGTTCCAAACAGACCTGCATAGCTCGATCCACTATGGAATCTGAGTTTATTGCGCTAGATAAGCAGGAGAGGAAGCCGCTTGGCTAAGATGCTTTTTAGAAGACATTCCTCTCTGGCATAGGCCTGTGCCGGCTATATCTATACATTGTGATAATCAAGCTGCCATAGCTAAAGCTAAAAACAGCTACTATAATGGGAAGTCTATACATATAAAAAGAAGACACGATACCCTAAAACAACTAATCTCAAAAGGCGTTATTTCCATTGATTGGGTTAAGTCCAAGGAGAATATCGCGGACCCTTTGACGAAAGGTTTGTCCAAGGAGATAGTTAGTAATGCATCTAAGGGGATGGGGCTTAGGCTCATTAAATAAACTTGCCATGAAGGATACTCAACCTTGCTGACTGGAGATCCCAAGATCAAGGTTTCGAATGAGAAACTAATTTGTGGCGGGTCAAGGTAAACACTATCAGAGAATTCATTCTCTGCCCCTTCCCTATGGTGTAGACGTGATAGTGTGACTGCATGTGAGGATGACTTTCTATTAAGTCTCAATGAGTTCTATAGTTTCAATTTTAGATTGAAGTGGGGTGTAGCAGTAAACACTCTTGATAGAACTCACCTATCTGAATGTGGAAGTGGGTCGCTTCCTATGAGAAGAGAGCTGATTCTCTAGAGCATTCGGAGAAACGGGATTTGTCCAGGGCCAAAAAGGACACAACGGCACGAACTCGACAGCACCTAGAGAGATCACGCGTGGTTATTATCGCGGATTACACCAAACGATGGTAGTTCAAGACATCGCGTTCACTGTCCATCAAGTAGTTCCGGCAATTTCTCACTAAGCAAAGGTTCAAGACCTCATGGACACCTCTTGCCTAAGTGGTATTTCTCGCTTTCCGTTTTCTGGTTTTTTATCGGTATTTCATTCATGTGGGGGATTGTTAGAGAAAATGAGGTTATAAAATAGTTTGGTTTTTGGTCTTGGTGGGATTGGAACTTAGGATCTATTGGTCACTAAGGACACTAGCTCATTTTCACTATTTGTGAATGAACCTTTAGTCCCACATAGGGAAAACTAAAGATGATACCTCTCCAAAAGTATTGAAAATTTTGATATTAGAGTGGCCCTTGGGTCATTAGCAATTTTGTGCTAGGGAGAGGACTTAGGCAATGGGCTAGTTGGTGAAATCACACATTTTCACACACGCGCGGTGCTTCGCACCGAAGCACGCACGCCGTCGTGCGTCCGTGCAGGCGGGCTGGCCGGGACGAGCCGGGCTCGGGTTCGGGTTCGGGTGTGGGTGTGGGTCAAGACTTATCTTTTTTGGCCAAACTTCTTTTGAATTTTTGAATTAATACTTAAAAAATTTCAAACAAAGTAAATCTTTGGGCGACTTTATGTCGATGCATGAACGTTATATCAACATTAATTTGCATGAACGTTTTATATCAAACTTAAATTTTCATGAACGTTTTTATTTCAAATTTAAATTTGCATGAACGTTTTATATCAAACATAATGACGCATGAACGTTTCAAACCGTTGGAAAGAATCTGAATTAATTGAAATTGTTTTAATACGCGTTTATGAGACCTCTCTCTATTCTCCCCTATATAAAGCGATCACTTTCTCTCATTTCGTTTTGTGTCCAGAAGAGCTACTATCCTCTTCTTTTCGTCTTCTCCCCCTGTGTGGTCCTTTATTTTTCATTCCGTGCGCAATTGCTGTTGAGGTCGTAAGAGTGGGCAAGTACTGTAGTGCTAACAGTGCTTGCAACGGGCAGTTTTATCCTGGATACGAACTTGACCACAGGGTATAGGCATCACTCATTCTTGAGGCGTACCGGTCAAATATCGTGTTAAGGACAGCGTGTTGAACACGTGACTCTGTCCTCTGTTTGCAGTCCAATTGAGTGTCTATTTACTTTCCAGAAATTAATCCTTTTATTCTTACATCTTTCTAACATCTTTCTTGAGTGTTTTATTGTTACAGACGCAACAATCTTAACACGATATTTCTGTTTTCTGTCTGTAACAATGGGTAAGAACGATGTTGAAAGGCCTGCAAAGTTTTCTGGAAAAGACTTTAAGAGGTGGCAGTCAAAAATGTTATTCTTTCTAAGTTACCATGAGTTGGATTCATATGTTCTGAAACCTTTTGATGAATCACTGAATGATGCTGGTCGTGAGTCTTCTTTAGAAGAATGGAAGAGGAACAATTACATGTCTAAAAATCATATTCTGAATTGCTTGGAGGATGCTTTGTATGATTTTTACAATGCTAAAGAAAACTTCTCTGCTTTTGATTTATGGGCTGCTTTGGAGGCGAAATACCAAGCTGAAACTGCCGGAAGTAAGAAATTCTTGGTAGCTAGGCTTTATGAGTATAAAATGGTGAATGACAAATCTGTGGTTGATCAATTCCTTGAACTCCAGCAAATTATGAATGAAATTCTTGCGAAGGTATGGTGATTGATGAAACTTTTCAAGTGTCTACTGCTATCGAGAAATTGCCTACTTCCTGGTCCGAGTACAAGAAGAAACTGAGACATGAAACTGCTGAAGTTACTATGGTTGAACTGGGTAAGAAAATTCAAGTTGAAGAATTGTTGTGCTCCAAGGACAAAAATCTTCTTCAAGGGACATGTCTTACAAAGCTCATGTGACTGAACACAAAGGTTCCAATGCTGATAAGAACCGAAACAACTCCAAGAAACCTCCAGGCAAGAAAGGTATGTTTCAGAAACCTAAATCTAGCATTAATAAAATTAAGGGTGATTGCTATGCTTGCGGAAATCCTGGCCATATGGCGGTTCACTGTAGAAACCGTAAGGACCTTAAAAAGAAAAATAATGCTAATTTGGTTGAAAACAACAAAGATGAATTTTCTGGCACGGTGTCTGAAGTAAATTTGGTAACAAATGTGAGAGACTGGTGGGTAGACTCTGGGGCTACCAAACATGTCTGTGGGAACAAAGAAATGTTCACCTCCTACAGTAAGGTAGGGGAAGGAGAGAAACTCTATATGGGTAACTCATCTGCAGCTGCGGTTGTAGGAAAAGGCAAAGTTGGGCTCAAGCTCACTTCTGGCAAGACTCTCACTTTGAATGAAGTTCTTCATGTTCCGGACATCTGCAAAAATCTTGTTTCTTGTGCTGTTTTAGATGATAAGGGTTTTAAAATTGTAATAGAATCTGGGAAATGTGTTGTAACTAAGGGTAAGGATTATGTGGGGCAGGGTTATAAGACTGAGGGTCTGTATAAGCTTAATGTAAACTCTGCTGTAATGAATAATAATGATTCTTCTGCTTATGTTTGTGAGTCTTTGAACGTTTGGCATGGTAGACTTGGACATGTAAATTATAAATCAATGCTTAAACTAGCCAATGTGGGCTGCATACCCAAATTTAGTTTGGAAAAGGAACACAAATGTGAAATATGCGTAGAATCAAAGTATGCTAGAAAACCTTTTAGCAAAAATGTTCATAGAAATTCTAAACCCTTAATTAATTCACTCAGACCTAGTTGACATGAAATCAGTTCAAACTAGAGGCGGTAAGAAATGGTTTGTTACTTTATAGACGACTGTACTAGGTACTGTCATATTATTTGCTTAGAGGTAAGGATGATGCCTTAGAAGCATTTAAGAGGTATAAACTAGAAGTTGAAAACCAATTGAATACTACCATTAAAACCATTAGGTCTGACCGTGGTGGTGAGTACATAACTCCTATAGGAGATTTCTGTGTAGAACATGGCATAATACACGAGGTTACCCCTCCTTATTCACCTCAGTCGAATGGAGTAGCTGAACGTAAGAACCGCACCCTTAAGGAGATGATGAATGCCATGTTAATTAGTTCAGGATTACCTTCGAACTTGTGGGGGGAAGCTGTCCTCTCAGCCTGCTATATCCTGAACAGAGTACCTTTTAAAGGATCAGATAAAACTCCATGAATTGTGGAAAGGTAGACAACCTTCTTTAGCATACTTTAAAGTGTGGGGGTGTTTGGCTAAGGTTCAGATCCCTAAACCTAAAGCAACCAAGATAGGATCCAAAACTGTTGACTGTGTCTTCATAGGGTATCCTGAGCATACACCTGCATATAGATTTATGGTTGTGAATTCTGATGTTTCTGAAATTGGTGTAAATACTATTATGGAGTCTAGGGATGCTGTGTTTTTTGAAAATGTTTTTCCTTTAAAATCTGACTCTCGTAAGAGAGGTGTTGATCCCCTAGATGTTCCTTCAACCAGTCAGACTTTACCTTTAGAGGAAGATGAAGTAGAATTTGATCTTAGGAGGAGTAAAAGGGATAGAACCAAAACCTCTTTTGGACCTGACTTCATAACACTAGCAGAGTCTGATCCTCAGACTTATAGAGAAGCCATGACTTCTTCTGAAGCTCCGTGGTGGAAAGAGTCTTCTATTAGTGAAATGGAATCCATCAAAGAAAATGATACATGGGAGATAGTAGATTTACCTCCAGGGTGTAAGGCCATAGGATGTAAATGGATCTTCAGGAGGAAACGTAACATACATGGAACTATTCAAAAATACAAGGCTAGGTTAGTAGTCAAAGGCTACAAACAAAAGGAAGGTGTAGATTTCTTTGATACTTACTCACCCGTTACGAGAATTACTTCCATTAGGATGTTAATTGCTATAGCCGCGGTTCATAACCTAGAAATGCATCAAATGGATGTAAAGACAGCTTTTCTACATGGTGAATTAGATGAAGAAATTTACATGGAACAACCTGAGGGCTTTGTAGTGAAAGGTTGTGAAAACAAAGTTTGTAAACTGAAAAAATCTTTGTATGGATTGAAACAAGCACCTAAACAATGGCATGAAAAATTTGATCATGTAATGTTTTTTAGTGGTTTTAGAATCAATGAATCTGACAAGTGTGTATATACTAAGCTTGTAAATGATGCATGTGTGATCGTATGCTTGTATGTTGATGATATGCTTATACTTGGTACAAACATGGATGTAATTAATTCCACTAAGAACATGCTGAATGAGAACTTTGACATGAAAGACTTAGGCCCTGCAGATGTAATCTTAGGGATGAAAATTAGGAGAAATTCTAACGGTTATAGTCTTAGTCAATCTCATTATGTTGAATCTGTGCTTAGAAAATTCAATCATTTTGATTGTAAACCTGTTTATACTCCGTATGATCCTTGTTGTAAACTCAAAAAGAACAGAGGTAATGGAGTATCACAACTTGAATACTCACGAGTTATAGGAAGTCTGATGTATTTGATGAACTGTACTAGGCCAGACATTACTTATGTTGTGAGTAGGTTAAGTAGGTATACTTGTAATCCAGGGCAGGAACACTGGGATACACTTTTTAGAGTGTTGAGGTATTTGAAATACACGTTGACCTTTTGTTTGAATTATGAAAGGTATCCTCCGTACTTGAGGGATTTTGTGATGCAAACTGGATATCAGACTCAGAGGAGTCTAAGTCTACGAGTGGATATGTTTTCACTCTAGCATGTGGGGCTGTTTCTTGGAATAGTTCCAAACAGACCTGCATAGCTCGATCCACTATGGAATCTGAGTTTATTGCGCTAGATAAAGCAGGAGAGGAAGCCGCTTGGCTAAGATGCTTTTTAGAAGACATTCCTCTCTGGCATAGGCCTGTGCCGGCTATATCTATACATTGTGATAATCAAGCTGCCATAGCTAAAGCTAAAAACAGCTACTATAATGGGAAGTCTATACATATAAAAAGAAGACACGATACCCTAAAACCACTAATCTCAAAAGGCGTTATTTTCATTGATTGGGAAAAGTCCAAGGAGAATTTCGCGGACCCTTTGACGAAAGGTTTGTCCAAGGAGATAGTTAGTAATGCATCTAAGGGGATGGGGCTTAGGCTCATTAAATAAACTTGCCATGAAGGATACTCAACCTTGCTGACTGGAGATCCCAAGATCAAGGTTTCGAATGAGAAACTAATTTGTGGCGGGTCAAGGTAAACACTATCAGAGAATTCATTCTCTGCCCCTTCCCTATGGTGTAGACGTGATAGTGTGACTGCATGTGAGGATGACTTTCTATTAAGTCTCAATGAGTTCTATAGTTTCAATTTTAGATTGAAGTGGGGTGTAGCAGTAAACACTCTTGATAGAACTCACCTATCTGAATGTGGAAGTGGGTCGCTTCCTATGAGAAGAGAGCTGATTCTCTAGAGCATTCAGAGAAACGGGATTTTTCCAGGGCCAAAAAGGACACAACGGCACGAACTCGACAGCACCTAGAGAGATATCACGCGTGGTTATTATCGCGGATTACACCAAACGATGGTAGTTCAAGACATCGCGTTCACCGTCCATCAAGTAGTTCCGGCAATTTCTCACTAAGCAAAGGTTCAAGACCTCATGGACACCTCTTGCCTAAGTGGTATTTCTCGCTTTCCGTTTTCTGATTTTTTATCGGTATTTCATTCATGTGGGGGATTGTTAGAGAAAATGAGGTTATAAAATGTTTGGTTTTTGGTCTTGGTGGGATTGGAACTTAGGATCTATTGGTCACTAAGGACACTAGCTCATTTTCACTATTTGTGAATGAACCTTTAGTCCCACATAGGGAAAACTAAAGATGATACCTCTCCATAAGTATTGAAAATTTTGATATTAGAGTGGCCCTTGGGTCATTAGCACTTTTGTGCGAGGGAGAGGACTTAGGCAATGGGCTAGTTGGTGCAATCACACATTTTCACACACACGCGGTGCTTCGTACCGAAGCACGCACGCCGCCGTCCGTCCGTGCGAGAGGTAGGGCGGGCCGGGCTCGAGTTCGGGTGTGGGTGTGGGTCAAGACTTATCTTTTTTGGCAAAACTTCTTTTGAATTTTTGAATTAATACTTAAAAGATTTCAAACAAAATAAATCTTTGGGCGACTTTATGTCGATGCATGAACGTTATATCAACATTAATTTGCATGAACGTTTTTATTTCAAATTTAAATTTGCATGGACGTTTTATATCAAACATAATGACGCATGAACGTTTCAAACCGTTGGAAAGAATCTGAATTAATTGAAATTGTTTTAATGCGCGTTTATGAGACCTCTCTCTATTCTCCCCTATATAAAGCGATCACTTTCTCTCATTTCGTTTTGTGTCCAGAAGAGCTACTATCCTCTTCTTTTCGTCTTTTCCCCCTGTGTGGTCCTTTATTTTTCATTCCGTGCTCAATTGCTGTTAAGGTCGTAAGAGTGGGCAAGTATTGTAGTGCTAACAGTGCTTGTAACGGGCAGTTTTATCCTGGATACGAACTTGACCACATGGTATAGGCATCACTCATTCTTGAGGCGTACCGGTCAAATATCGTGTTAAGGACAGCGTGTTGAACACGTGACTCTGTCCTCTGTTTGCAGTCCAATTGAGTGTCTATTTATTTTCCAGAAATTAATCTTTTTATTCTTACATCTTTCTTACATCTTTCTAACATCTTTCTTGAGTGTTTTATTGTTACAGACGCAATACAATATCCGGTTGATTCTGGGGGAAGTGACCCGTACAAGCTCTTCATCAAGGTCATGGACAAAGACACTTTCTCCGCCGACGATATGATTGGTCAAACAGTGTAAGCCACTTAATCTCCTTATCAACAAATATAATGCAACCCATTTCGGCTCCAATTGCATCCAAGAAAACAACAATACTTACTCATGAACCATATGCCAAAACCAAGTTACATGACTACTACATAAGTCGACCAGATGATGTGGCAATCCACCTCTCCATACTAGATTGTTATATGAATTTTGTCTTAGTGGATCCTACTAAATGCATACAGGATCTATCTGGAGGATCTGTTGGCACTAGAAGTGGAGAAGGGAAGGGCTGAAATACACCCTCGCAAGTGCAGCGTTGTTAGCCCTGATCAATCTTATAACGGAGGGATTCGAGTCGGCCTCATTTTCACCCTCAATAAGGTAAGGTGTATAAACTTTTTTATTATCATTTGCGAAATCCCGCGAAAGTTATTTGAAACTATGAATTGAACCACATTAAAGGAAGCTATTATAATTATAATTTGCTATGCGCCTGATACAACCCCTTGATGTGATCAGGTAAGTGAAGATGAAAATGAGGAAGAATTTGGAGGATGGAAAGAAGCCTTTCACCTCCATCACAAGGATGATGATGATGAGGAATGATTAGATTAGATGCATCCATGTAAAAATTTGGAAAGTGTCATATTGAACTCCAGTTTTCTGTTGTGTGATAAATCAATAATCTTTTAATTGATTATCGTGATTACTAATTTTTTCATTTTGTTTTTCCTTGGATTTCTTTTTTGAAGCATGAAAAATATTATTAGAACTAAGCGGTAATTACTAGGATAGGTTATACCCAAGGAGTCGTCCATTACGATTTGAGTGATGCATGGTGGGATTGTATATATGGTCCTAAATAAAGTTGTAAGGTTCCCCAATTGGCTGTTTTCCGCCGCCAGATTGGCCAGTCCAGTCTGCCTCCAGATTGCCTTCCTTATAGTTGTGGTTGATGGTACAATTCGAAATCTGGCTCATGATTTGCTTGGTTTCAGATATCATTCCTGAGATGTACCAAGTCGAGTGTCTGAGGTTAGGAACCGAAGCAGGTTTTCCAAGTCGGTTTCGAATTGAACCTTTGGCCAGTTCTTCTGCCGTCTTAGATACAATGAGCATTACCCACACTCAGTTGTGAGGGCGGTGCTACCAAGGTGTTGACAGAAGCATACTGCAAATGAAACCAACTCCAGTTATTATGGGTTGGCTTGCGCTTCTCCGTTTTTGTTGATCCGTGTCCAGTCTAGATTAGGTTTGACCCAACCTATTAAGATTGTAATAGACATTTGTATTCTATTTTCTGGATTTGCAGGAGCAAGTATTTAAGGTAGCATAGGAGGGAAATTCTCATGTGCCCAAAATAACTCTCTTTGAAGACTGAGAGCCATATGGGGAATGTCACCTTGATTTGGTTTCCTTTGTCGATAGATGTAATCATCCCTAGCTATCCATAAGGACCGGAAAAGAAAACAGTAGACTATTTTGACAGAGTGACGAGTTTCCAATTATAGAATTTTGTGAGATTTTCATATGCGAGTTTGGAAAGTTTGGAATATTTTGGGTTGTGGTTAAATGAGTAGGGAGTCTTGTGAGGAGAAGCATCCTTCAAATGAGGTCAACGACTGTCTGGATTAGGTAACAACTCGTCGGGTCTAGGATTTTAGCGAATTGCAGGATCCAGTTTTCTTAAATAGGGTTTGTAATATGTTGTTTGATTTTGGAAATAAGGTATGCTAATTGCAATATGGAATAGCTAGAGTTCCTAACAACAGAAGTTGCTTCTTATGATATGTTGCAAAGTATAGCATAGACTGAATCCCATTTCTCATGGGTGTTTCAGACCTGCTACATGATTAACGCTTTATTATGATTGTTGCTTCTTCCCAGAATGACTTCTAATTTGGTCTTAGTCAACTTATTATAACCAAGTGGGCGAAGCTTCTTGACTCAGGGGTCATGTCCCTAGAAAAAGTTTTGGGTGATACGATTTATTTTCTTTTAGTACAAAACTCTTATTACATATGGATAAACAAATTACATAAGAATTCATTTTACATGCGCTTGATTCCAAGTTTCAACAACACAATAACCTGCATATATTCAATCAATAAATGTCGTTGTTGACGTTTGAATTACAAAGCTTATACTCCCCCTAAAGGAAATCTAGGTAGATATTCAATCCGAACATCTTTGTTATTCCCCCTTTTGTAGTCAGGATACTACAACAGCAATATGATATGTTTCTCCCCCTTAGTCAATGTTTTACTCTTTCGTTAGATATAAAGTTTAAGCACAGTTGTCCTTTCATTATTTACTGCAAATCACTAGTTTAATTCATATATTTCTCCCCCTTTTTGTCACAAAATGACAAAGGTTCAAGCAAATAAAGGACAAACCGAAAGGATCTTACAAATCTAAGAGACTTGTAAACAACCTATAAGAGTTAAGCACGAAGTTTTCACATACCACTTTAGATAACCAATATTAAAACCGGAACGACAAGTAATTTTGTTTTAATATTTTATCAAGGAAACAATTGCTCGAAGCAATTTTCTCTAATAGTTTAAAAAATCGACTAAGAAAATTAGTTCCCTTGTTGAACCGGTTGCGTATGTACAACCACTTGTTTCGATAAGACCAAAACAAATATCAGAATTAACTTTATTTCTCTCATCATGCTCTAATTATTCAGACAATAACTTAGACCTTTCTCTTTAGACAAGACAAACACTAGGTTAGTTAACTAGTTTTTCTTGTCAAGCCATTCGATTAGACTTGAATAACTGAATCCTTCAATTTGATAAGTCTAACTAATATCAGAATTAACTTAGTTTCTCTTATCTAGAACCGATTTAGACTAAACAAATGATCTTGTATTTCGTTAGGCCATAAACAATACATACAAACCAAAATAAATTGACTTCACAATTATTTTCTTCACCGGAAGCAATTGAAACAAACATAGACATTATAGTACCGCAATTGCACCGAATTTCGTTAAGCAAAAACACTTGATACCCAACAATAAAGAAGATACCAAACAATAAGTCAAATAAATTGACACAGTTTTTCTTAACCGGAAACAATTGAATCATACATACACACACATCCATACACAATAATGGAACATATCAATTGTACCGAAATTTTGTTAAGCAAAAGCAAAATATATGCAATATAAACAGGCTTTTCTTAAAAAGGAAAACGATGAACTAACAAATTCGTTACCTCAGGTTCCGCAGCCTCTTCTCCCCATAAAGATATACCATTAAGTGCAAGTTCAAGTAAGAACTCTCCCCCAGTATGTTGTCATCCTCTCGCAAGAACAAAAGAACAACAACATAAGCAACCTTTACCAGAGAAAGGTTGAAACAGTTTTAATTAATGCGTAGCAATATACTGGGGGAGAGTTCTTTCCGGGTTGAAAAGTTGAAAACCCGGAACACATATGTTATGATAAACGCAACTCATGTAAACATAAATTGATTCAACATATTGTGACTTTTTACATGTGAGTTTCAGTTGGAACACCTTATGATCCTTTGATAAAGCCTACCAACATGGGATAGAACTTAATCTCGCTAAATCAAAAAGCCACAAACCATAAGGGTTACATCATATGGGATCGAATATTAAGGTTAATGAAAACTGAAATCAGACATCCCATAAACTGAATACACATAGCAAAAATATAAACATTCATTCAAATGCTATGTAATCAGTAACTATCACAGGAAAAATTATAACGAAATAATTTTCTTCATGATTAATGATAGTTTTATTCAAAATAGACCGTATGCAATAATTGAGGCAGATCAAAACATTGATGTCTATTTTTTGGGTTAGATATTTGAATAGTCTTCTCCAAAGATCATCTTCAATATCCTCAAATTTCTCAGGATCTTCATCAACTTCATTACGACTTGTTTCCCGAATTCTACACACAGTACCTTGATTATGTTCACAAGCTAAATCATTAACCTTTCGATTAATATTCCGAGCATACACCCTATTACCGATTCCAAGTTTAATCATCTTTCTTTGGTTACGAATAACAATTCTTAATGATGTTGCATGTTTGTGATGAGTTTCAACAGTATTGAGGAGGACTTGACGAAGATTGAGAATATCAATCTTAGTATCCAATCTATTTTGGACTTGAAGATTAGTAACTCCTGCTTGAGATGACACATCTTCATTCTTGTTTCGTTTATCCTCACAACCAGATTTCTTGAAGGAATCGAAAAGATTAATGGTTCCATCAGAAGCCATTCCACTCAAATCTTTCAGAATCTTAGCTTAAGATCTGGTTTGAGAATACATCTTTTAATATAAGTTCTAAAACAGGATGAGTACATATACCAGAGGATTTCAACACCTACCAAACATAGGTATCATCCGTAAATAAATAATTCTGACCAGATTCGCATCTTATGTGTTTCCAAATCATAAAAAAATTTCCGAAAAGAATCAATCTTATAAATCATGTATCTAAAAACACTTCTAGACAAGAAAACTCATCATGTTTACACAAGTTGTAGTAATACAAATTTTCTACATATAAAGAAATCTTAAATATCTTCAAGTAGATTGTGTATTCTCTCTATGTTGAATAAGAGAAGTTAACAGGATTCCTGATGCCCATATACTTGTGCTTCCTTACATCAAAAGATTGGGCATTGTACGGATGCACTTTCTAACATTGTTAAGTGTTGGGGTGAGAGGGGTTTTTCTCACCAAGTACCATTGAAGCAACATCTTACTTTTTTATCTTTAGGGACATGATCTTGTGTCCTCATATGGGTTTGAAATGTGTTTGATACATCTTTTTCATCATGAATATTGCGAGACACTATATTCTTGATTATTTTTTGAGCCCAGGATGATATATCCTTTTTATTCGAACCCAAATAGTCTTGATCTGACATCAAACAGATTGCAGATATTTTTCTTTCAAGACTTTCAATATATCCTCTTAACGCGCAGCAGCTCCGATGTGGTCGGGCCACATCATAGAAGTATGTGGCCCCTCTTCTCTTTTTGCCACGCCTTAGAAATCTTCAGTTCTTTTGCTTTTCAGGGGATTTAGATGGGGCTAGTTTTTAGGACAAAATTAGTTTTGATATTTTGGGGGAGAAAAAGTAGGATATGATTTTAGTTAAAACTAACTTTTTATTACGTGTAAATAAAAGAAGAGGGGCAACATACTCTAAGTATGTGGCCCGACCACATCGTAGCCCTGGCGCTGTTAAGGTATCCATTCCTTCTTGAAAATGTTTTTCTAAACATTCGTCAACGTATACCTTTTGACATGATTCTGTAAGAAGGTCTTCTATAAAGATTTTATTCCTTATCTGTGAATGTTCCAGCGATTGTGTAAGATATTCACACTCTGAAGTTTGCTGATTCATTTCATTACACAAAGCCAATTTTTGTTCCAAAATAATCTTCTAGATTATTTTGAAGGCTGAGTTTTTCACGATTTTCTTCACAAATTCTTACATTTAGTTGAACAATAAGTTCTAGGACATCTTTCGGATTGTCAATGGATTTTCCTGCTTCTGAAAGGGTTTTGACTTTGTTGAAAAACCTTTGTAATCCATCCATTAATTCAGGATTAGAACAAGAGAGTGAATCAAGGTTCTTCTTTCTTTCTAAAATAGAAACAAAAGATCACTAGTAATTGGAATCGGATCCAAAACATGCTTTGAACTAGGTACTTGTTCATTTTCTTTTGGATTCATTTTTTTTTGAACATGATTCTCAATCAAGTTATCAGTCATAGACTTTGTTCTTGATTTCAGAAAAGAATTACGAAACCAATTTCCATTGACCCTTTTGAGAGGTTATTCTCAACATCTTGATGTACGTTAAATGAGTCCTTCATAAGTTTAGCTTTGTTTTTCTCATTTCGACTCATATCTTATAGGTTGGATCGCACCAAACACGGATTGTTAGATATTTTTTTGTTTGCCCGCTCTGATACCAATTGGAAAGACGAGGGTACCTAAATACACCACAATATTTTATTTATCCACTTATAAGTCCTCTTACCGAAAGTGATCGTCTATGGACAGAGTCGAGACAATACAACAAATCGGTATTCACATTTTTTTTTGATTGTCTATGGATACGAGATTGAGACAATACGACTACCAAAGTATGATACCTGATAATAGGTTTGGACTTAACCAAACTCTATAGGATCACTATCAAGTATATCAGAGTTAACGTTTGTGTAATTTAATTTAAATTATATAAACAAATATAATTACGGAAAGCAAAAGTAAATCACTCAATAATATTTTGTTAACGAGGAAAACTGCAAGTGCAGAAAAACTCCGGGACCTAGTCCAGAATTGAATACTCTCAGAATTAAGCCGCTATACAAAATCTAGACCAACTTCGTATAGTTGAGAACAAGCAACTACTCCTAGTTCACTTAGTTTCCTCAGTATCCCTGCGCTTTCTACTTCAATGAGTGCACGCACTGGAACAATTCCTTTGGATCGTATTCCAAACAGTAACTGAACAACAATTCTGTGTGGTAACAACTCTTTCTATTCTTTCAAGATAAAGATATCTCAAGTCATACGCAAAGGCTCTTCCGTTTAATCTAATAAACTCCTTTACCTGGTTAGATCAATCTATCAAATAACTACCAAAGTAGTCAAGTTTAGATTCGCACTCGATCAAAATAAATCTCAAAGACATATATTGAGAATGTCGATCTCCCGTAACTAATCGATCGAATAAATCCGATTCTAGTTGGATCCCAGCCGATCAAGGTTTGTGCACACACAAAGATTTGGGAACTAAATAAGAAATCTTTTTCGTCTTAAAATCTTCTTTGATCATCAAT
Organism: Papaver somniferum; assembly: GCF_003573695.1. NCBI lineage: Eukaryota > Viridiplantae > Streptophyta > Magnoliopsida > Ranunculales > Papaveraceae > Papaver > Papaver somniferum. Next base: position 32,169,445 of record NC_039368.1, read on the forward strand.
AAAAACCTGCACAACACCACTTGAATCTCTTGTGACATACATAACGGAGTTTGTTAACAATGGATTATCATAAGATGTCTATAAATCTACAAACAGTTCTAAAGATCTCGTCGATACTTTGATCTAGTTTGAGTGAATCTTATATCAGAAGAGAATATTCTCAAGAATAAACAAACTAGGTGCAATCAAAGTTTCAACAAATGTTAGTCAATCAAATCAAAACTAATAACACTGGTAGAGCTTCTTGATTCCACAGAAGTCTTTAAACGAGCGGTCGTAAGATATTTCACCTAATTAGGATACTCTCCTCTCTGAATAGACGGCTCCACCAGAAACAACAAGAATGAAGTTTGTCTAGATCTTAGGATAGTTTGCTAGAAATGCAAACTTAGGTATTTATAGACCAAGGATGTTTGGACACCAAGGAATTTCCAAAACCGAAAATATTCTCAAGATATGCAATGAATAGCAAAATTCGGTTTTCCTAATTCCAATAAATGCTTGTCCAAAATTTCTGAAATCTCTCAATAGAAAATCTCCAATTAATAAACGCACATTACCAATTTCTATTCTCTAGAGATATGCATTTAATTGTTGGTAATTAAAGCATATAAAACCACAAACCTTAATTAAAAGATTCTCAATTTATTTCGGCATATGATCTCCTTAAGTACTAAGGAATATCTTTGAACAATAAATGATAAGAGTTACTGTACGTGTTCAAATTATGTTGACATCTCTTCACTGTAAATCCTTTTTCATATTTACATGGATTTACATTCTTGGAGTCGGTTATACCACACTTCCAAGCAAGTTTAGTATTGGTTCACCTGTATTTCAAGATAATTATGTGATTGATCAAATCATATACGTGGGTTCAATCGATTCTACGAATCACTAGGATCGGTTATACCTCAATATGGGAATACTTTTGATCGGTCACACAAGTTACCAGGATAGGTCACATCAGTTACCAGGATCGGTTACCTCAAATACCAGGACCGGCTACCATATTCTCATGGTATTTATTGTGATCGGTCATACCATTTACCAGGATCGGTTACACCAATTACCGGGATCGGTTACCCCAATTACCAGGACCGGTTACCAATTACAAAGATCGATTATAAAACACTCTATGATCGATCACACCAATTACTAGGATCGGTCACACCAATTACAAATATTGATCATGCCATCTCATGGTGATTACTTAGGATCGGTTAAACTAATTAATAAAAACTAGTCATACCAAATCATAAGTCAGGCATTGTGATTAGTTATACCAATATACATAACAAAGTCACGATCGGTTCTACCATCTCATACATATTGGTTGTTAGAGCACTGCTCGGTCGAACTCTAAAGCGTTGCTATCTCAAGCATGTTTGTCAAGTTTAATTGCCAAAACTATAAGTCTTGATTCTAGTCTACTTATAGATAAGTCTCGGATTATGATAGAATGTGTAGTTGAGCTTTAGACTCCATGATGTTCATCAATTGAAGACGAAGAACTACTAAGGAGAGCTTGTGGAACTTCATCAACAAAAGGTATGTGGAGACTGGAACTCATTTTTCACTCAAGAGTCTATTTCTACTTTATCTCCTATTTGATACAAAAGTCGTATAGCTATATAGACTTCGATAATACACATTTGATATTTCGAGCTGATTTTAACTCGCTTACATTCTTGACGAAAGTCAAAAGATGATCATGTGAAAGTCGCCTGGTAAAATCTTACATGATTTGTGTGAGACAGTCATTTGATGTAGACTCAGAATATTTCGTATTGATATATCGATCACTTGAAAATTGCTTTGAAGCTAATAGTTTGTGTGAGACAGCTATTGTCGTCTTCTAGGAATGTTTCAATGATTGAAATGGGAGTTTAGAACAATTAACCATTAATTGGATATAGCACAGTATGCATAATAATTGTTGCAAGTTATTCCAAGTCCGGGAACCATAGTATACATACCCGTATGCGTACTGCTTTGTTAGTTGAAGTCCGGGAACTTAGCGTAAGTTCAATTCCGGGAATTCAACTGAATTTGGTGGTGTACGACAGTATGTGTACCCGTTCCCATATTGGCGAACCCAGACCAAGTCCGGATACTTAGGTATGCGTACCCGCTTGCATACTTGAGTGAGTTATGTTATAAAATCGTTTTTTTCATGAACTAATACATTTATAAAATAAGGAATGCAATCTTTTGCAACCGTGGCTATAATGTTAATGAATTGATTAGAGTGAATCAAATCGATTTTGCTTCAATTGTATCTTGTATACTTCTATGAGAATATAAATAATTGAACAACTCTATAACTAGTTTCATTTGAGTCATTTGAACTAGTTGGGTTAAGATGAACAAGGTTGATATGAAAGTGTTCATATGGCTAACTTCAGTTAACTATTGTTGAGCCAACAAGGTGTACACATTTAGGTACGGTTGCCCATATCTAAATGAAGTCACTTTTAATTTGTGTGTAACAAGATAAGTTCAATCTAACGGTTGAAAGATATTAGCTTGAGTCTAATAAGGTTTTCATCCAACGATGAATATTGAATGCTTTGTTACCAAGGTAACATTGATTGCAAACCCTGATTTGGAGATTCTATAAGAGAGAACTCTAGCAACTGGGAAACCTAATCCCACACCTCTTGTGTGATACTAGTTGCAACTAGAGTCGATTCTCCTTTAACCTAGGTTTTTTCTCTATAGTTGCGTGTTTAGATATTGCTTTATTCTATTGTATTGAGTATTATCTTCTCTAAGATTTGCTCGAGATTTAATCTCTGATAGGCAAGATAAAAAGTAGTCACAAACATCTTCGTCTCATCGTTTGTGATTCCAAAATATCTTATTTTGCTACCATACGATTAAGATTATTGTGAGGTGATTGATATTACTAGGCTGTTCTTCGGGAATATAAGTCCGGTGTATCAATTGGTTTCTGTTCACCTTGATTTATCAAAAGACGAAACAAAACTCGTAGGTATTTCTGTGGGAGACAAATTTATCTATTCAATAGATTTTTCTGTGTGAGACAGATTTGTTTAGCAAGTCTTCGACTTTGGGTCGTAGCAACTTTAGGTTTGGGTGAGATCAGCTAAGGGAATCAAGTGCGTAGAGTCCTGTTGGGATTCAGAAGCGTAAGGAATGTGACTGTACCTTAATCAGTGTGATATTAGTTAGGGATCCAATATATTCCAGACCGAAGTTAACTTGCAGTATGCTAGTGTCTGTAGAGGCTTAATACAGTTTGGTGTTCAAATCTGGACTAGGTCCCGAGGTTTTTCTGCATTTGCGGTTTCCTCATTAACAAAAATTCTGGTGTCTGTGCTATTTCTTTTCGACATTATATTTGTTTATATAATTGAAATATCACAGGTTGTGCGTAGTTCAATCAATTAGATAATCCAAACTTTGGTTGTTGATATAAGTTGATTGACACTTGAACATTGGTCTTTGGTACCGTTCAAGTTGTTTCACATAATAATCAGGCTCATGGATTTCTATCTGTTTGATTTGTTGATTACATTATGAAACAAAGATATAACTCTTGGATATATCTCCATTGATTGAGTGTGATTGTCTGTTTGATTCTCTTGAAATTATATTGGAGTTTGTCCATACAGATTTCCTAAACGAAATATTGGGTGTTGATAGACACATTTTTGTGACCAAATTGTCCTCAATTTTCAGTACTGTTGGTACTCGATTTTCTACTTATTATGGTGTTTTATGTGTTTGTAGGTATTTTTGGAAAATAAACATTTTTGGAAAATTCGGCTCGAAAAGTTGGTATAGGCACCCGGAGACACATGTTATTCAGACTCAGTTTTGGATAAGGGGCACCTAACTGATAAGGGGCACTCCAGTGAACCAATTGCTAATCGCACCCCATTACTGGTTAAGGGGGATCCATCTCTTCCTTGATTTGAAAAGAAAAAATTGGCGGGAAATTTGGTTTCAACGGTAAAGGATTTATTATCTTTAAGATAAGAATATCTTCTTGCCTTACAAACATGAAGTTTTGAAGAAAAAAGAAGTTATCTTGTATTAAACAAGAAAGATATCCTTAGAAGATTTTATCTTGGATTTTATTCTGCGAATTAAAGAAGATATGGGTTTAGTAAAGAAATATATAGAATAAAGAGAAGGAAAAATTCTGAAGATATTTTTAATTAAAAAGAAGAAGATTTTGGAGTTGGAAGAATATATTTGAGTGATGTGTATTTGTGTGTATAAATAGAGAGCTAGAGAGCACATTTGGTATTGATAGTTTTTGGGAGAGAAAAGAAAATCACTGTTTTATCATTGTTTCTCCCATTTCATCTTTGTAAACACCCTTTGAGCAATAAAAATGAATTTTGAGCGTGTTTCCATGATGATGAGCTAATTCTCGCGCAACCAAGGCAATGGATGAAACTATCTATGCATGAATGATTGGTAATAATTTTATTTTCTCTAATTTACAATTTATAATTCATTCAATCACCGCTTTTGCGGAGTTCTAAATGTTCACATAATTTTCTTAATTACTATAGGAAATTGAACAAGGTCACTAGGAAGGACCACTTTCCCCTTCCCTTCATCGACCAAATGCTAGAGAGATTAGCTGGACGTAGCCATTATTGCTTTTTAGATGGATATCGCGGTTATAATCAGGTTGTTATTCCCCAGAAGACCAAGAGAAAACCACTTTTACCTGTCCCTTTGGTACCTTTGCGTATAGACGCATGCCTTTCGAGCTATGCAATGCTCCTACGACCTTTCAACATTGTATGCTGAGCATATTTTATGACATGGTAGAACAGTCTTAGAGGTCTTTATGGATGATTTTTCAGTGTTTGGCTCGTCTTTCGATGAGTGCTTGCATCATTTGTCATTAGTTTTGACTAGTTGTAAGGAAAAGAATTTAGTGCTTAATTGGGAGAAATGTCACTTTATGGTTCGTTTAGGAATTGTTCTAAGGCATATCGTATCTTCGAAAGGTATAGAGGTAGATAGAGCCAAACTTGACCTTATTAAAACTTTACAGGTCCCAAAAACCGTAAGAGATATTAGGTCATTCTTAGGGCATGCAGGTTTTTATCGTCGATTCATTAAGGATTTTAGCTTAATTTCTAGACCTCTTTGAAATTTGCTTGGAAAAGACGTTAAGTTTGTCTTTGATGATGCTTGTTTAGAGGCTTTTGAGAAGATTAAGAATTTACTCAGTACCGCCCCCTTAGTCCAGGCACCCAACTGGAACCTACCCTTTGAGATCATGTGTGATGCTTCAGATTATGCTATTGGTGTTGTGCTAGGTCAGCGAGAAAATAAGTTACTTCATGTGATTTACTATGCTAACAAAACTCTGAATGATTCCCAGTTGAACTATACCACTACGGAGAAGGAACTATTAGCTATTGTGTTTGCCTTAGACAAGTTTAGATCCTACCTCTTAGATTCTAAGGTCATAATATTTACTGATCATGCTGCTTTAAAGTATCTTCTTTCCAAGAAGGATACTAAACCTAGATTGATTAGATGGATCCTATTGTTGCAGGTATTTTCCTTAGACATCAGAGATAAAAAAAGGTGCAGAAAATATAGTAGCAGACCACTTGTCTAGGCTTGTTGTGGATACCCTTAATGATTCTCCTCCTGTTAGGGATAGTTTTCCTGATGAACAACTGTTATTTGTTACCCAAGCACCTTGGTATGCGAATATAGTGAATTATCTTGTTACTGGTCGAATGCCCCAACATTGGGGTAAACAAGATCGTTCCAGGTTTTTAGCCTAGGTGAAGCACTTCTTTTGGGATGATCCTTATTTGTTTAAGGAGATGTATTAGGAGATGTATACTTGAGAATGACCAGTCCAGTATTATTTCCTTTTGTCATGATCATGCTTGTGGGGGTCACTTTAGTGCTAAGAAGACTGTTGCTAAAATATTGCAGTGTGGATTCTATTGACCTTCGTTGTTTAAAGACTCCCACAGTTACTGTGTTACTTGTGAACGTTGCCAGAAAGTAGGAACCATTTCCCGTAGGAACATGATTCCCTTGAACCCTATTTTAGTTGTTGAGGTATTTGATGTGTGGGGTATTGACTTTATGGGTCCGTTTCCTAATTCTTTTGGTAACTTATACATCCTTGTCGATGTAGACTATGTCTCTAAGTGGGTTGAGGCGGTTGCGTGTAAAACCAATGACCATAGGGTTGTGATTGAGTTCTTGAAAAATAATATACTTACACGTTTTGGTACACCGTGAGCTATAATTAGTGATGGAGGGTCGCACTTTTGTAATGGACCTTTTAGGCTTTTGATGAAGAAATATGGTATTACACATAAGGTAGATACCCCATATCATCCACATACTAGTGGTCAGGTAGAGGTTTCCAATAGGGAGATAAAGCGTATATTAGAGAAAACAGTTAATCCTAATCGGAAAGACTGGTCGTCTAGGCTTACTGATGCCTTATGGGCTTACCGTACTGCGTTTAAGACCCCCATTGGAATGTCGCCTTATCGGCTTGTGTATGGCAAGGCATGTCATTTACCTGTTGAATTAGAACATAAAGCTTATTGGGTTGTTAAGCAGCTAAATTTTTCACTTGACAAGGCAGGAGCCCATAGGAAACTCCAGCTCAATGAGTTGGAAGAGATTCGTATAGATGCTTACGATAGTGCGATGGAGTATAAGAACAAAATAAAACTTATGCATGATAAGAATATTTTAAGAAAGTCATTTTCTTCAGGTCAAAAAGTTCTTCTGTATGATACCCGCTTGCATATTTTCCCTGGAAAGTTGCGTTCTCGGTGGACGGGTCCTTTTATTGTTCGCACTGTCTTTCCTCATGGAGCTGTTGAGATCGAGACACCAGATGGTAGTAGTTCTTCGAAGGTTAACGGTCAGAGATTGAAACCCTTTTTAGAGTCCTTTCCTACAGGTGATGTTGAGGAGGTCCCTCTGGAGGACCCTGTTTACCCTTGATTGACCATCGAGGCGATTGTATGTTGTATATTAGTTTTTGATTTTTCTCTTCACCCAGATACTATCTTTCCGACTTCTCTCTTTACTGATTCCTCGTGTTACCTTACTTTTTGGTATTTCTCTTTCATTAGAAACATTGAGTACAATGTTAGATTTAAGTTTAGGAGTGGGGAAGAAACTTTTTGTTAGATTTTAATTGCATTAAATAAACTCCAGAGCCTAGAAATTTATGCTTATTAAGGTTGACACTAACCAATCTAAGTGGATGGGAACATCTTGGTTGTAGGAGTTGAGGAACCAATCTGATTAGATGGAAACATATAAAGAGTCTATTCATAAAAGCACAGAGCTCAGGTGTTAGAATTAAAAAAAAAAAAACATGGTTGTTTCTCCATAACTCGTTGAATCTTAATCCCTTCTGTTTTTATTTCTTAAGTGATTTGGTGGGGCACACGACTCAAGTTTTTACCATTGCTAGGGTGAAATAGGGTGATTGAGATACCTAAAGAAAAAATAGAAAAAAAAAAGGTTTGAGACCAGACCATCAGACCAACCGGAATAAAATCAGTAAAGTCGACCACTGGTGCCCTTGTATATGCCAGTTGTATTGACCTAGAGTTAGGTTTATCGACCACTGGTCCCCTTGTATATGCCAGTTGTGTTGATATTAGTCAGACCGGTATCTCAGTCCATTAGGATAGGTTCATCTTGGCAGAGGCCTTCAGACAGATATGGGAAACACCGTTCACTTTGAACCATCTATTTTTCTCTTTATCCATCCTCTTAATCTTTCCATGTGATTGGTTGACTCCGTGTATGATGTCTAGAAACTATCTGAGTAGAGCTCTGTCACTTATATATGAATTTTAGTATGCTGAGTGCAAACTCGTGTACAGTAATTGGAATTTCGCATCAGGGTACTTCCTCTTATAGTCAATGATTGTATGCCAACCAAGGAGATTCTTTAGTGCCTTCCAAGGTTCTGCATAGATAGCTAGGGTCTGGAGTAAAGGTTTTGTGGGTACACCTCTGGTAAACCCTCCGGAGACAACGCTCCGCCGCTAGGGCCACCTAGCGGTTTAACGGCTTGCTGCACGTGCTAAGTGTAGTCATTTTTATTTTTCTAGATTAGATTTGCTCGAGGACTAGCAAATAATAATTTTGAGGGTATTTGATAGACACATTTTTGTGACCAAATTGTCCTCAATTTTCAGTATTGTTGGTACTCGATTTTCTACTTATTATGGTGTTTTATGTGTTTGTAGGTATTTTTGGAAAATAAATATTTTTGGAAAATTCGGTTCGAAAAGTTGGTATAGGCACCCGGAGGACACATGTTATTCGGACTCTCAGTTTTGGATAAGGGGCACCCCAGGGAACCAACTGCTAATCGCACCCCATTACTGGTTAAGGGGGCTCCATCTTCTTCCTTGATTTGAAAAGAAAAAATTGGCGGGAAATTTGGTTTCAACGGTAAAGGATTTATTATCTTGAAGATAAGAATATCTTCTTTCCTTACAAACATGAAGTTTTGAAGAAAAAGGAGTTAACTTGTATTAAACAAGAAAGATATCCTTAAAAGATTTTATCTTGGATTTTATTCTGCGAATTAAAGAAGATATGGGTTTAGTAAAGAAATATATAGAATAAAGAGAAGGAAAAACACTGAAGATATTTTTAATTAAAAAGAAGAAGATTTTGGAGTTATGGAAGAACATATTTGAGTGACGTGTATTTGTGTGTATAAATAGAGAGCTAGAGAGCACATTTGGTATCGAGAGTTTTTGGGAGGGAAAAAAAATCATTGTTTTATCATTGTTTCTCCCATTTCATCTTTGTAAACACCCTTTGAGCAATAAAAATGAATTTTGAGCGTGTTTCCATGATGATGAGCTAATTTTCGGGCAACCAAGGCAATGGATGAAGCCATCTATGCATGAATGATTGGTAACAATTTTATTTTATCTAATTTACAATTTATAATTCATTCAATCACCGCTTTTGCGGAGTTCTAAATGTTCACATAATTTTCTTAATTACTTATGATTCAATTTGATAGATTATACTTTGTTTAATTGATTGATAGTCTATTCTTAGGGAATACAATTAATATTTGGGAATATGTTTGATTATGTGTGAATTAAAAGAAAGGACTTAATGGATAGTTAGAGTTTTGAAACATATTTGGTATCGTTCATTCATGTGTAATAGTGGAATCTAGTGTCTAGGTTACTTTTAATATCTTGAAATCAATTTTACAATAAGTTTTATATTTTTAAGTTTTATAAGTCTAAAATATTTTGCTTTCACAAGTCTCAACGAACTTATTACTACAACATCATTGAAAAATATCATCAGTTGTGGTTGTTAGACCCCCGCTTTTTCATTGGTAATCCAAAGATTTGCAATGAATAGTTGTACCAACAAGCCTAATGATTTCCATTTCGATTCATAAAACAAGTTCATGAATGTACTTCCTTTAAACAAATGTATAACATTGTTTCCTATGATGAAATCTTCACCATAACCTATTCACATAATCAAAACATTATATACAAGATTATGTCGATGTCATATCTACGAAGTTCAAAAGATAAGCGTTATACTTCGTAGTCTAATTCCCTAATACTATGATCATACAAACATGACTATGTCACATCACTAAAGTATTATTCAATATGTACAGTATATACAGCTTCACAATTATGTTTTCAATATAGCACAACTTTAAAGATACGTTAGGAATGAAACAGTTTAAGTCAATATTACTAACGTCAAGAGGAAGGATGATGTTGTCGTTATAGTTCGCTTCTTCTTCACATTCTTCAGGTCTTCGGAGTAATACTTGTATGTCTCAACATTCCTAGACTTTCTAGTCTAACCTAAACGAAGTTGACTCTAGTATATAATCAAGCAACTTTAGATGAGTTTTGACACACTAAAATATGACAACCTAACATGATATACCAACGCTTGGTGAGTCAACCGATCTGTGCTCTAACAAGATCCACCAGTTGGATATTTAGTGGTTGCAGTTTACAACAACAAAAATGGATATTTATTGGTAAAATATTTATCTTCACTACAAAGACACTGTAGAAAATTACTTAGTGTTTCTTTTTCTTCGATTTTGGGTTGATCAGCAAAGATGCTAGATCCAACAACACTAAGGGAAAAAATAGTACTATGTAGTAATCACAAAGTGTTTATATGCCAATTGCATGTATCGCATAATGATACCAAGAAACAAGGTCTAGGGTTCATAATTTTTTCCGAGTACAAACAATAAAAGCTTATTTTGTTTTTCCATATTTTTCTCGGTAGACGGAATACTAGATTTGTGGTATAAAGATCAGAAGGTACTTCTCTCTAGCTCATACCCTCAGACTCTTGGATGGCTGTTTGTGCGTAATGAAGGTCATAAACAGAAAGCACCTCACTGGTCACGATCATTTGCAAAAACCATGATTTCGTGATTAAAGATTCTTTAGAAAATGACATTATTTCGTTTGATTACCAGTACCGCAATAGCACCAAGTTTTCTCTTTTGGATGTTATATTTGTTTTTCATGATAACATTAATACAGTGAGAAAATTGAAAGGTATCATAGTGCAGAGGTCCAAGCATAACTCCCGAGCTATTTTGAGGGAATATGAGAAAAGAGCGAACAAGTCTCCTAAAATAAATTCAGAGGGAACAAAAATACTGTTTGATAAAACAAAATTATTGCATACATAAATAAAAACAAACTAGTTTGTATTCCTAACAAATTTTAACTAGTTGAATCAAAATGATCGTTGTATGTTTAATACGTGGCGAACATCTGACAATTTCTCTAAGTTACTTTATATACAAATAATTTCCTAAATTATTGATGATATATTACTAAGATGCATAAATATTTCTTGTAAGTATAAAAGTAATTAAATGAGAAATGCAATAAAACAAACATGTTACATGCCTAATGCGATTCCTCAATTCAATTTTACACAATATTATCAATTTGAAACAACTAAATATATGGTTTAACCTGTAGAACAATATTTCGGGAAGAATTAAGCAATCAAAAACATGCAATATAATTCATGCTAAATATCACATAGTTTCTTCAGTCTATTGTATATGTAATAACAACTATTGAGTAGGAGTAAATTAGATAAGGAATCGAGGCGAGGATCGTTATTTTCTTAAGATGTAACTTACCCTATATGCACATGCTGAACACTTAATGGTAAAGGTTTCCCAAGATATAACGGTTACATTTCGAGTAGGACATCACTTGAATGCTTCGAAATCAGGCGAACGCAAGGTGAAGAACAAAACTCTCTGAATTTTAGAATGCTAACGGTGAATATTTTCATATATAAAAACAGAGACATACTTGGGTTTTTATATCTATCTCTTTGTTTGGGAATGTATTTCTTTGTTTGTGAATGAATCATATTCCTAAAGGTTATGTATGAAAGGTTTCAAGTCATACTGTTAGATTAATTAGGTCTGGTATCTATTGAATGAAGAGACACAATCTGAAATCGTTGGATTTTTAGTTCCTTCAATAATTTCCCATTACTGACGAGCTAGAGATTCAAACGCAACTTGTGACTATCCATGTATCTATTAATGAAGAGACACATCATAACTTCCATATGCTCAGCAGAAGAAGCAGATATTCGAGCCATTAGAAATTTCCTAAATTTTGCGCTGGGAAAGAAAAAAGACTGGATTATAATTGAAAGTGATGCTATGAACACCTTGGATCAAATTAAGCAGAAGACATTTATGGGAGACCTGAGAACTCATATTATTTACCAAGATGTAAAAAACCTAATTCATAAATTTATATTCTTTAATAAAGTTGCTCACGATCTCGCTCGGTGGGCTAAGATTAATATGAGTCACACAGTCTGGTTTACCCCACAGGTCTGGTGAGTGCCAACTCTTTGTAGTGACCACCCAATGTTAGGGGGGAATATGTAAGTTTCTTTGTTTTGCCTTATAAAGAAAAGAAGAGGAAAAATCCATCCTGGTCTTCATTATTTGATAAGGTAGGGACCAAAGAATTTGCAATTAAATTTAGAACATGTAGTTGTTTTAGCCACAAAGCTACATTTATATCAACTTATCCATCCCAAAATAACACAATGAATGGACCAAGCCTAGATGAAACTCTTGAATCACTGTGTGATTCACATCTAAACTCATTAGCACTTATAGCTGAGATTATTGACCCAACTACACATAAGTGGAACTCTGAAAAAGCTAGAAATAACTTTCCTCAAACTATTTCGGATAAAATTTTTAATATCAAACTTTTTCATGACATCAATGGGAACCCGAAAAGGGATATCTTCAGATGGCTTTTCACTAAAAATGAACAATTTTTAATCAAAACAATGTAACAAGTCACAAAATAACTCTCTAAATAAGAGTCCTCAAGCTACTGTCTCATTCTGGAAGGAATTCGAAGCTTAATGTGTCTCAAAAAATAAATATTTTTTCTGTGGAAATGCATCCACAATGCTTTACCAGTTGGGAAAATCCTAGGACAATATATGGATAATATTGATATTCACTGCATTTTTTGTAATCATCCCTGTTAATCTTTACAACACTTGTTTTTTTATTCTTCTTATGCAAAATATGTATGGATGTTTCCTCATTTGGCAGGTTTGAATTCATCCTCACATATGATCTTCCTTTTTTGAGCCTATACACTAACCGGATTGCATGAAAATCTACAAGCAATATTATTGAAGTAGTTGCTACTAAATGTTGGTTGATTTGGAAGGAAAGGTGTACGAGGGTATTTTAGGATAAAATTACTACTAGTCTTCAGCTCTCTTTGGGTGTTCTTAGGCATTTAAGTTTTTGGTCTCCTACTTCTCTAAATCCCACATTTACTGATGTTGGCCTTAATCTTACATATGGTATGGTCACAAGCCCTGTAAATAACCCTGACAGGATCTCAAATAATAATAACACTCGTCTGCCCCCTGTTTTGAACCAATTCAAGCTTAATTTTGATGCCTCATGGTTTGATGAGAATAAAACTGAGGGACATGGTCTAATTTTTCGTTCTTCAACAGGTACAACCATCCAAGTTGGATCTGGGACCAATGCCTCCAACCCTGAAGAGACATAAGCTCTAGCTTTGCTTGAAGCAGCAAAGTGTGCAACAATCATGAACTACAAAGATTATTGGATAAAGGGAGATTGCAAAGGAGTTATTGATTTTGCTCAGGGTCACAACAACATAATTCACTGGAGAAGCAAGGCCATTGTAGCCGAAGCTCAAAGAATCCTACAGACTTGTGAGCACTTTTTAGGTTTCATTTTCAGTCATATAAGCATAGCAATGATGTAGCATGCTTTGGCAAAGCAGGCAAGGAGGCAGGGCCACTACAAACAACAATGGAGACCAATGCCACAATTTCTCCTTTCTGCTTTAGCTTTTGAATGTAGTCATATCCGAGGAGAACAACTTGTGGGAGGATTCTCATATTTCAGTTCCTTACACTGAGATAAGGGCAGCCAACAGGGAAACTAACCTCTTGTAACCTTTTTTGTTTTGTTTGAATGATATTACCTTTCAAAAAATAAAATAAAAAATACAATGAATAAAAAATACTAATCGAGAAATTTACTGCAAACTAAAAGAAATATAAAACACCCTGAAAATTCTTTAGTCATGAGATTCAGTATGTCTTTATTGTTTGTTACATATGATACAAAATTGCATGTGGTCCCTTTTTTTTTTGCTTACCTTTCATGAATTAGTAACCAAGGCTCATTTGTTTTTGAACCTCTAAAAGTCTAATGTCAAGTCAATGTCAAAATAATACACTATCACTGCATCCTTTATCATCAAATTATCAATCTAAGGATGATCTCAAATCATTCATCCGAGCCAACGATTCATTTCGAACTTCTTCCGGTGGTATAAAACAATCCATTGATAATCCAGGCACATTATACACCATATCGTCGATCGTCCACGTCTCTTCCATCCGTTTAACAAGCGGACCAACCTTAACATTGTTCCCGAATCTCGTTAAACTTACCGTAGAATGACCGGAATGAGCAATCATTACACCACCATCCACCATCCTATAGTCCTTGATACTTGATCCCATTGTTGTTTCCCAGTAAACTGGTTGAGATCCGAGTGACTGAATTCGAGTTAAATGAGAGTCCTCGAGATATACCAACAACCCACTTCTCTGACTGAAATACCCAACCATATTATGTTTAATGATTTCTGCTGTACTATCACTCCGATCAGTTAGAACCGTTTGATCAGCTGACAGTTTTAGTGCAAAACAGTCTTCATCCTCAATCTTTTTTTCTCCCGAAAATTGTGCTGCCGAGAATACTGCTGCTATGGCTACAGGATCTAATCCCTGCACATAGACAAATTCATCAATCAGTTCCATTTTTGGAATGACACGGTCCAGGATGAGGTGATGAAGACAAAGAGAATTCAATGTGATGTGATCTATTATGGAAAAAGGAGGGGCCTAAGGGAAATGCATGTGCAGCAGGAAAAGGGACATTAGTGGCAGTACAATGAATGACTAAAAAAGTTTGGAATGAATGGATATGAAGAATATATGAGGGTCTGTACATGCTTAAAAAGTTGTAAAGAAAAAGGTATCCATCAAAGAAAAAATACCACCAGATTTCATGTGATGGGAATCATTTCATGAGTTGATGAGGCTTCCAGGGAACTGAAAATGGTGCCCACAACATCATCTGGTGTGGACACTGATGTCATTATGCACTATATCTTGAATCACATCTCTTAAAGCAAAGTTTCTACTGTCCAGATATGTGTTCACATCAGAATCAGATTCCAATACAAAATAGATCAAGATTCTAGAGCTAAAAAGTGAAAGGAAAGTTGAATTCGCTGGTACTAGGTAGTGTCCGGAAACCACTAAGTTGCTCAAGTCTTTACGGGGTTGGAACTAAAAGCTAAAAATATCATCGAGTCGTAACAAGATTCAGTATCATCAGTATATCAGTTTATGTATACTAATTGGTGAAATACCTTTTCTACTTTGTTCGCGTGTATGCACATAACAGGCACTTGGAAATATGACAGGCAAACTATGCGTACTTTGTGTCTGCCGTATACAACATAGCAGGCGTAAGCTTAAGATTAGAGGATCTTAGAGAGTCTATAAAACTTGAATCTGATCACCTAATCAATCTTCTAGGATGTGATAGTTGAAATGGAAACAGATACAATTGCACGAAAAATTAAATGAGGAGATGGTCAAAATAGAGACAGATTAATTTGCATTAAAGCAAAAAGAATAGTACTCCCAACTCCCAGTCCTACCGGTCGGTTTGGTAAAGAAATTGACTATGGCAGAGATAGAGACTCATCATTTGTAACTAAAAAGTTCACCATAAAATAGAAAAGCAGAATATTCCAGATAACTTAATGTAATACTAAAAGAAATGTGAGCCACTTGCCTGAAGAGCGCGCCTGAGAGGCCGAACACCGCCTTTAGCAGCGTGAGAGCCAAGCCAAGGTGTATGACGCCAAGCCACATTTCCATCACTACCAGCAGTAATTTTATGGCCGGAGACAACTAGTTCCATCAACCATTTATCAGGTATCATTTGCCACATCACAAAACAACCCTGTTGCGGCACTCCAGATGATCCATTTTTACTGCTTCCGGCCGATGAGCCGCCATTTAAGCCCCCATTTTCTTCAGCCATTACCATCTTAACATTTCCTATTGCATACACACTCTTTACAATACCTTCTGTTTTCTTACACCCAGTTGCTGCTACAAAATGTTGAATTATGTACTGTGCCCTTGTCGCAACCTACAATACAATAACCCCAGACATCATCAAGAACAGTGAACTGAAATTTCTATGCCACACAGAAAAATTAATGAATAAATGTAAACTACTTACATTGTTGAGTTGAGATTGTTTGTTGTTAGAAGAAAGTGGAGAAAGAGGACAACCTAAAACGCTCAAGAGAATTTTGAGATCGGATTTTTTGTTAAAGATGAAAGGGAATTGATTTTTGAACCAAACACTCCATGATTGATTACTACCACCTGATACTAATTTCTTCAGAGAACCACTTCTTTTGTTTTTGCTGTGATGCGTATTCTCTTCATTAATGGGTTCTTCTGAAAGTGGTGCCAGACGATTCATTGCTTGTATATTTGACAAATAAAACTTTCTTTTTTCTTTTTCAGTTCTCCCAATTTCAATTTTTTGTTCCGTTTTATGGTGGAAAATGAACAGATTTTGTTTGAGATTGATATCGGTACCTACAAGAGAGAGAGAGAGAGAGAGAGAGAGATGGGGAGTAGACAACTACTTGCTTATGGGTAGAAAATGGGAAGAAGAAGAAGAAGAAGAAGAAGAAGAAGGAGCTTTTAAGGCAGGCTAGCTAAGTAGGCAGGCCAGGGGTCCATATCTACATCTGTGTGATAATGGCTTCTTTCCTTTCCTATTTGCTGGTAGTTGGTACAGAGAAAAAAGAAAGAATCGCAGAGTCTTTTGGAGTGCTTTTGAGGGTACATAGAAATATATTTATTATTTCTATATTAAATGTTTATATTTATTCTTAAAGAGGAATTTAAGGAAATTTACTATGCCCAAAAAGAAAACTAAAAATATACTCATATTCAAGGATTTCTTGATCAAATAGAGATACATATGTCTATTATAAACACTTGAGTTGGTTGCCAAAATGTAGATCTCAAGAACTCGCAATGAGCTTCATTCAATCTTACATAGATGGGAGAAGGATACATAAAAGTTTCTGGAGGATAAAATTCTGCCTTCTTTTGTACACATGAAAGATTTGATGTTACTCTTCATCCATTTCGACATTTATCATCAGATTTTACCTTGCAAAACGCACTGTCCATGCTGCTGCTATTTCGTCGTGTTTAGTTTTATCTTCCAAGTACAAGTGAGCAACACCCGAGACAAGTGGGTTATCTGGAAGGATGAGAAAACAACCAGAATTCACTGACTAAATAATGGAAAATTAGATGACTAATGTGGAACAAGGTAAAAGAAAGCAATACTAGATTGCTATAAGCAAGAAGAGAAGAGAATTCAAGCAAGAAGAAAAAGATAAGTTTTGTGTTTAATAATTTGATTGAGTAATGGATAGCTCTTACAAGACTTAATCTAGCCTTTATATAGGCTTGAAGAATAACTAAACTAGGAAACAGAAAACTAAAAGGAAATCTAAAAGAATCCTAAAAATAAGAAAGACTGAAACTAGGAAATCATGAAAGCCAAACCTCTAAGCGGAATCTTCTGGAATTGTAGTATGCCCTGCATCAGTCCCCTCTTCTAGAGTAAAACTCGTCCTCGAGTTGTCCAAACAAACCAGAAGTTCATTGTCACCATGAAACGTAAAAATCTCTTGAACATTAAATGTGTTGGAGATATTCCAATCATTTGGTAGATCAATAACATAAGCATTATCATTGATCTTCTTTAAAACCTTGAAAGGACCATATTTCTTCATCTTGGTTTTGTTATAAGTACCCACTGGAAATCTCTCTTTTTTTAGATGTATCATCACGAGCTCCCCTTCCTTGAAGGTTTTAAACCTCTTGTGTTTATCAGCATCCTCTTTATATTTAGAATTGGACTTCTCCAGTTTAGATTTTACTTCATTATGTAATTCAGTTGCTTTGTCTACAAAAGAGTCGGCTGCAGTGTTTGTACTCTGTGTGGTGGGTAAGGCTACCAAATCAAGAGTATGATTAGGTACTTTAGAGTACACAATCTCAAATGGAGTTTTCCCAGTAGAACGATTCACAGAAGTGTTGAAAGCGAATTCCATATGTGGCAATAACACATCCCACTGCTTACTATTATCCAGGCACTTAGCTCTAATCAAATTCCCAAGTGATCTTTTACAACCTCAGTCTGTCCATCAGTTTGCGGATGTGAAGTTGTGCTGAATTGTAAAACTGTGCCTAAGCGCATCCATAAACTTTTCCAGAAATAACTCAAAAATTTTGTATCTCTGTCAGAAGTGATAGACTTTGGAACCCCATGCAATCTTACTACTTCTTTAAAGAACAAAGAAGCAACATTAGAAGCGTCAGTTGATTTCTTACAAGCTACGAAGTGAGCCATTTTAGAGTAACGATCAACTACGACCATAACAGAATCATTACCTCAAGCAGTACGAGGTAAACCAAGTATAAAATCCATACTTATATCAACCCAAGGTGCATCAGGAACTGGTAAAGGAGTATACAACCCGGTATTTTGAATTGTACCCTTTGCTCTCTGACAGACCATGCATTTTTGTACGAACTTTTGTACATCACGTTTCAAAGATGGCCAGAAATATCTTTCTTCAATCAGGGCAATGGTTTTATCTCTCCCAAAATGACCATCAAGACCACTGCCATGTAATTCTCGCATAAGATGTAAACGTAAAGACCCTCGAGGAATACATAATCGATTCCCTTTAAAAAGAAAACCTTCTTGTATAAGAAAATCATCAACTCCATGAGTTTGAGAACTGCATTGATCCCATAGTTTGCCAAAATCTTCATCTTCTGGATAAATGTCTTTGATATAGTCAAATGCATATCTCTCATTACGAATTGTTGTTAATAGATGACTTCTTCTACTTAAGGCATCGGCAACTTGATTCAATTTGCCACTTTTATGTCTCATGGAGAAAGTGTATTTGTTGAGTGTGGAAAGCTATCGATCATGCATTCTGTTAACTTTAGCAGAAGTACTCAAAAACTTCAAAGCATGGTTGTCAGTGTTGACAACAAATTCCCTATGTATAAGATAAGTATGCCACTGTTTAAGAGATTGAACAAGAGCCAATAACTCTAATTCATATGTAGACCATTTCTTTTGTGCATCTGAATTCTTCTCACTGTAATATGCAATTGGATGACCCTCCTGTGATAATACTGCACCAATACCAACAACAGATGCATCACAATCTATTTCAAAAGACTTGTTGAAATTCGGAAGTGCAAGAATTGGTGCCGTACAAAGCTTTTCTTTAAGAAGAATAAAGCTTTTATCCATTGCTTCCGTCCACTCAAACTTCTCCTTCTTGAGACAGTCAGTCAAAGGTGCAGAAATAGAGCTAAAGTTCTTCACAAATCTTCGATAGCAAGAAGCCAAACCATGAAAACTACGAACATCACGAATAGAAGTAGGAACTGGCCAATCTTCAATTGCTTGAACTTTAGAAGGATCGACATGAATACCATCAGTAGAAATCACATATCCCAAAAATGTTACTGAAGAAGCCATGAAGGTACACTTCTTCAAATTAACATATAAAGAGTTGTCAGCAAGAACTTGAAACACTTGTGAAAGATGTTGGAGGTGTTCTGGCTCACTGCGACTAAAAATTAGTATGTCATCAAAATAGACAATAACAAATTTACTGAGAAAGGGTTGGAGAACCTGATTCATAAGTCGCATAAAAGTACTAGGTGTATTAGATAACCCAAATGGCATGACCAACCATTCATATAAACCTTCACGTGTCTTGAATGCTGTTTTCCACTCATCTCCACCTCGAATGCGTATTTGGTGGTAACCACTGCGTGAATCCAACTTAGTAAAAATAATAGAGCCCGACAGTAAATCAATCATATCATCAATACGGGGGATCGAAAATCTATAAGGAATGGTGATGCGATTTAATGCTCTGCAATCGATACACATCCTCCATCCATTGTCTTTTTTACTAACCAAGAAGGCAGGACTGGCACAAGGACTGTTGCTAGGTCGTATCAAACCCTTTGCAAGCAAATCATTTACTTGTCCCTGTAATATCTCATGCTCAGCAGGACTCAAGCGATAGTGTGCTTGGTTTGGTAAAGAGGCTCCAGGAATAAAATCGATGCAGTGTTGAATATTCCGTAAAGGAGGTAATGCAGTTGGTAGTTCATCTGGAAATAAAACATTATATTGAAATAATAAGGGCTTCACCTTTGCAGGCAACTCAATCATAGGCTTAGAATCTTCATGGGAATGTAAAGAATGTTGTGGGTGCAAAGAACGAATAACAGTGGCTACGACAGCATCAGTCTGCGCACAAGAGTTTGAAGTGGAATTGGATGGACGAAGAACCTTGGTTTTCCCATTATGAACAAAAGTGTAAGTATTCTCGAATCCATTGTGAACCGCGTGAAGATCGTATTGCCAAGGTCTGCCAACAAGAACATGGGTTGTCGTCATATTAATGACATCACATAGAACTGTGTCTTCATAACCCTCAAAAGAGAATGACACATAACACTGAAGAGTAATCTTCTGTGTGCTAGAGGCATGAACCCATCCTACAGTGTAAGGTTCTGGATGAGAAGTTACTGGTAGTTCAAGCTTCTTAACTACGTGATCAGCAATATAATTATCCACACTGCCACTATCAGTTATCGTCTTGCAGATTTTACCCCCAATATAACATCTGGATTTAAAGATACTGTGTCTCTGAGACTTGCATTGTTGAGCAAGAAATAATGGACGAATCATCCCAACAAACTCATCGTCATCACCAGGTGAGTCTTCATCTTCGAACTCATTAAGCGCACCAGTGACTTCATTAATGATCTGAGGTTCACCAATCAAAGCATTGAATTTCCGACAATCACTAGACGTGTGCCCCGATTGCTGGCATTTATTGCACTTATCTCCACGAAATTTTGCATAAGTATTAGTAGTTCTCTGTTGCGGTGGAAATTGTTGTTGCCTGTTATGAAACCGATTCCCTGTAGTAGGAGGAGTTGGTTGCAGAGAGTGAGACTGCTGACCCGGCTGAAGATCAACTGGATTGGCTAAGATAGGTGTAGCCAGAGGTGGAGTATAAGGCACAATATGGCTAGGTTGTCGATGTGAATGGCTAACATCATCATAAGGAGGCCTGGGAATAGTCAAAACAGTATCTGGAGAAAAAATTTGAGATGAATTGGTACCCCTGGAATTATTTTGATAACGCCCTTCTCTGGATGGATAAGTCCTAGAAGAACGAAGAAGGCGATTTTTTATCTTAATAGCTTGCTGCACCGCTTCGACCATAGTAAAAACTGAATGAGTCATACCATTTTGTATTAATCTATTCATCCTCTCAATGAATCTTGCAACTAACTGTTCTTCAGATTCTTTAAGTTGATTTCGTGCCACCAAATTATAAAAATCGGACACATAATCTTCAACAGTGCGTGCCCCCTGCTGAATGTTCTGCAATTTGATGAAAAGTTGTTGCATAAAGTCTCTAGGTAAGAACTTATCCCTGATCAAAGTTTTCATACGTGTCCAAGTACGTATTTTCGGTTTGTTAGCGTTTCTACGATCATCACAGATCTTATCCCACCATGCTGCAGCTCCTCCTTTGAGCTTGTAAGTCACAAGTTTGACCTTAGAATCTTCAGGGACTTCCATAAATTCAAAAAAAGCTTCTACCTCAAAGAACCAATCAGTTAGTTCTTCAATACGAAAATTTCCAGAGAAGTTGGGAATATCAGCTTTTAGCTTATATTCGGGTAAAGAACTGTAAGGGTTGTGACCAGTTTTTAAACGTCGTTCTTCAATCCAATTCTTCTCTAGATCGTTCTCACGTTCATCTTCATCATCACTGTCGAGTGTAGGAGAAACTAGCTTCTTCTTTGAATGACCTATGAACCCTTCATACGGTTTCTTAATGTTTAAAGTACGCAATAATCTTTAGGTACTTCATCATTCTGTAAAAACTGAAGTGTATCGTTTTTAGTTTTGTCTTCTAAGTCTACAAGCTCAGGCATATCCAAATCTATATTTATGTGTTTTGCAACCTTGAAAAGCTGATTCTGCATTGCTTCAAGCTTGTTATCTCTTAACCCTAATTTTTCCTCCATGGACTTCTCAAGAGTTTCAGTAATGTTTTTTGCCAAAATCTCGGTATGAGATTTGATGAGAGCTTCGATTGCTGCTAGAGTAACTGGTTGAGCAGTCATGTTTTTTTTTTTTTTTTTTTGTGTACTTAAAAGAATGAAAAGGTGTTGCGGAAGCGAAGTAAAGGATCAAGTGATAGGATGAAAAACCTAAAACTAAGCTCTGATACCAACTAATATGGAACAAGGTAAAAGAAAGCAATACTAGATTGCTATAAGCAAGAAGAGAAGAGAATTCAAGCAAGAAGAGAAAGATAAGTTTTGTGTTTAATAATTTGATTGAGTAATGGATAGCTCTTACAAGACTTAATCTAGCCTTTATATAGGCTTGAAGAATAACTAAACTAGGAAACAGAAAACTAAAAGGAAATCTAAAAGAATCCTAAAAATAAGAAAGACTGAAACTAGGAAATCATGGAAGCCAAACCTCTAAGCGGAATCTTCTGGAATTGTAGTATGCCCTGCATCAATGACCTTGAGCTAGCTCGCAGTTTAAGGAAATTATTGCGCAGAAACTTACAAGTTTTACTTACAAGGATTGGGATTCGTAAACATTGATCTGATCGCAACTAACACGTTTGAGATTGTAAGAGCTGGACTC
Organism: Papaver somniferum; assembly: GCF_003573695.1. Classification (NCBI taxonomy): domain Eukaryota; kingdom Viridiplantae; phylum Streptophyta; class Magnoliopsida; order Ranunculales; family Papaveraceae; genus Papaver; species Papaver somniferum. The sequence continues at coordinate 32,191,961 of NC_039368.1, forward strand.
CAGCTGTCTTTTAAGATATCCAAGCTGATATTTCCATTAAGATCGACATTGCAGTGATATATCCGAGTTTTGAATACTACCTGAAACATACAAATAAGGAATTACGTTTGCCTAGGAAAAGCATGGTTAAGAATATGATGTTATGCAATATCTACTAAGGAGGCAAATATCTTTCTTTGAAGAATTGGGTCATTCTTTTTTTTTGGTAAGTTAAACTTATCGTGAGGATGATGGGAAGAATTGGGTCATTCAAAAATTGAATAAAGCATAAAAAGCCCCCCACTAAGAAATTTAATGTACAAAGGTAATTGTAGTTCAGCAGTTTGTTACAAAACAAAACAAAAAAATCTGAAAGTTTTCAGAAAATCATGTTGGGTCACTTTTCAACCAAATGTTAATACACGCGCCACTTCTTTGATTTCTCTAGATTTATAAACGAGTATGCACTTACAGGAAAGAGGAATAAAAACAAAATGGTTTATGTTGACTACTTGAATTTGTGCTAATACAGATTGGAAAGAAATTGTTGAAATGCGATCCAAAGTAAACATAACACAAAAAGATATCTTCTTTCTGTTCCTGTTGTCTACTGAAAGATATTACTTAAACCCGTCCACCGGAAAAAATAAATTGTCACGTTATTGAAAATGAACTATAACTTACTCTTTCTCATAGAAGAGGGAAATCAAGTATACCTTTGGGGGTTTGAATGGATAATCGGCTGGAAATGTAATATCAAGAAAAAATACACCTCCTTCATATGGTGATCCTGCAAACAATAACATAAAACACTAAATATTGGGTTTCATAACTTCCCAACACCAAAACAACAATACCCCTATGCCACATTTCTCAGATTGTATCCCATAACAGCTACTTGCTTGCTTAGTGAACCATAAATTAGCCATGGCAAGATGAGGTCTGTCAGAGGTGTTGTAACTACGACAAGCCTGAATAACTTACTACTCCTAAAAGGCTTGGAATGTACAAATCTCGTGTATTAATAATCTAGCAATGGTTTTACATAATCTCGACATTAACTAATAAGACGAGGATTCTGGCACACAGCCTAAAAGATGCTTTGGATTAAACACTAAGAAGAATTGGTTTACATCACCGACCACAACAGCATCTTACAGCCACTTCTCGCATTAATCTAACCATAGTTCACCCATCTCATGGGACCAAAGGTATGGAAGGAGGCAATGGTAGTTATAAACTATTCAGCATTAAGCCTCCTCTGCATATGTTGACACGGATACCAGACATGAAATCCAAGTTCAATGTTCTATAGGTTCATATCAATGATTCAGTCATGAGAAGTATCAAGTATGTTAACAGTGCCTGAGCTAGAACACAAGGAAGCAAACTCCTTGTTGTCAAGGATAGCTCCCATGGCCACAAGGGGGAGAGCTAGGTAGGGTGGGTTCAGTTGCCCCCACCTGCTAACCAATCTCCACAAGCCTATGTAAAATTACTTTCACATAAACCTCCTTAACATGGTGTCTGGGATTACTCTTATATGGTTTTTGCCCCCCTCTGACTAGAACCCTTGGATAAGCACATACTGTGATAATTAATTTGGGGTTTAAGCTAAGTTTTCCATTAACAAATCATAAACTGAAAATATTGAAATATTCAGAAAGGGAAGTAAAAAAATGGAGAGAAATCTCGAAATTGGAGTAAAACCAGATACCATAGCCTAAGTGTGGGGAAGGAAAAAAAACAGAACCCGAAAGGGTATTCTATTAGTTGAATTCGAAGCAAACTAAACCCAGAAAACAAAGAGGGATGGAGAGAGAAACCTGGAGGACCAAAAATGGTAGAAATCCACTGATAGAGATTGTCACCTTTAGGACCAGCAGAACAATCAGGAGGAGGTTCACTGTTGAATTCCAACATTTCCTTTCTTATCCTCTTACCTGATGCTGATACTGATGTTGCCGAAGCCCATGACCTTCCTCCTCCTCCTCCTCCTCCACCTCCACCACCACCACCCACTCCTGAGGTGCTCGTGCTGTTCATTCTCAACAACCCTTCCAATCTCTCTCACTCTCCGTCTCTCTATCGTGGAATTCCTGCCCCGGTGGTTACTTACGTAGTGTTGAGTAGAGCCATAGGTGTGGCCAGGGTGCGGTCAGGGTGCCAACTGCCAACCCAACAAGTATTTACACATGAACTGGGTTTACAAACGGACTTGAAACCCAACACAAGTTGAATTTTTCAATCATTTTCAATAGAAAAACAGTACAATGAAAAGTGATCGAATCCTTTGATGAAATATAAATTTGTTACCGGGAAATGAACAGATCAACTCCCGGCTGAGTGCAGTGCCATGCTTCCGGGGGGATTTACATTACACACTCCTTCCTGTCCAGTCTTGTAAATAAAATTAGAGTCCCTGAACGAGCCTTTTGACTGTTCTGTATAGGTTCAACTATGACACACTGGTAACTGTCAGGCTGATCAGTAAGCAGCAGTTCCACAATCCCAACAGGCTTTTCTCTAAATTGATTACTTAAAAGTCATTCTTGAATTACAGATGAGATCCATCTTTCACAGATTGTACATGATCTAACTACAAAGCACATTAATACAAAACATTGAAGAATAGACAACTACAACAACAACAACAAAAAACTAACATTCAACCATAGTTGACTGTCCTGAATATCATGGCGCTCCGGAACTCTTTACAACACTGCATCTCCAGAGCACTACCCTAACGGTCTGAGCAGGTACAAAATTGGTTTGGTTTCTCATCATAGTTGGATAATTGCAAGAAGTACTGTCAAAACCATATAGGTTATTCCAGAAAATTGCAGTTTAAGACCACTTTTACCGGGAATAAAAGGTCCAGGTGCTGCAGGAGGCATGAATGGGCTGCTTGAATTTGATCTAGAACTGTTTCAACAAAGATCAAATTGTTACTATAAATAAATAATGATTCAAGTCTGACAAATAGCAAAATAATTTCAAAGGTAAGTTCAAGTAATTCTCACCTTCCCATGAATATGCACGAACCATGGCCTGCACAAATTAAAAGTTTATGTTATAATTAAAGGATTCATGAACAAATCAGGAACTTATTCATTTACATGTGAAGAGCTTGAATGAACTTACTTGGATCAACACTGGTAGTAGTGGCAGTACCACCAAAGTCGCAGGTCCCACCAGCACTCTGCATTCTATGGTAATAATCATTGTAGGCATAGGAAGAATGGCTCTGGATATTGTTTGGTTGAAAACACGGTTGCCCTGCTTGAAGAGCACTACAATTTGCCGATCCTTGACCACACGCCCAATCAAGACCAGACTTCAATGCACTAGAATCTGCATCTGGCTTAGCCACACAGAATAATCCACTCCCTGATGAATCGCCCGTAAGGTCTGAAGTACTCATGGGCAGAGAATAAACCATTGTGCCGTTTGGAAAGAACATGCCCCAATTCTTCTCAGAAATGGGTCCTGGGCGCTTATCTTCATCGAATAGCTCATAGATGTACGTACTGATAGGTGTCGATGGCTGGCTAGGAGTTCCTGAATCATTCAATACCCGTCGAAAAAGGTTACCATTGTAAGTCTCTGCGTTCTGCACTGTCGCATCGCGTTCATTTGCACCACCAAGGGAGGGCCAACCTGTTTCAGTCACAACAATAGGAATCTCCGAAAAGTTCAGGGCTTCCATAGAGTAATAAGCAGCGTCAACCATGGCATCGAACATACTATTATAATGTAAAAGAGTGTTTGAATCCACGATCTGTTTGCTAGTAGGTATCGGTCGAAACAAAGCATAGTCAATAGGAAAAATCCCGTTTCCATTGATGTAGCCATAATAAGGGTAAGCGTTTAGCATGTAAAAAGACTTGGTGTTCTTCAAAAACTGGAGGAATTGGTACATTGTGGAGTTCCACGAGGAATTAAAGGTTGCAGTGGAAGGAGGGAAAGATTTAGGAATTATGTCCATGGATTGAGGACTTGAAACTTTGACCTGGAAATTGAGATTAGAAGCTACTAGAGCACGATGAATATTGTTCATGGCTGGAACCAAAATGGGAGCTGCATGCGGAATTGTACTGAGAACTTCACTACCAACAGCAATGGCTGTTATATTAATTCCTGGAATGTATGCAGCTACGTTCTTATTGACCCATGCTGCTGCCAGGGATGGGGTTTGTCCAATACCTAAGACCTCTTGATTAGTTACTCCTACCATGACTTGAATTCCAGTGTTTGCTAGGGCGTTTAACATATGACGATCAGCATCAAAAAGGCGAACATGGGTGATCTGGTAAGATTTAAGAATTGCTACCACATCCTCTGCAGGAGGCAAATTTGACATATCGGTGCCAATGTTTAGTCCGAAAAATGCACCTAAAGATTATATAAAAGATTTAAGTTCCTTGTTAGTAGTGCAGTAATATTAAGCTCATGCAAAGATAAAATAAACAAAGCGATGTAAAACAGGAAGAAGAATTCTTGGACGAAAAGAGCCCGAAAGTACCAGAAATACAAAAAGTATACCTAAACATAAACAGAAGAAAAGGCATACCCGTTGAACATCTCTTAAACATATTAATAACCAGCAACCAGTAAAAGGAGTTGGAAAAATGACCAACATTTAATACCTTAATCAGACCTAGAACAATATGAAAGGTAACAAATAATTTGACTTCAAGATGCTAGTATAATTCTTAAAGTGCATTGTATTGGGCGTACTGACTGGATTACTGACAAGGAGGTATGCAGTAAACAGAAAAAATCTTGTTTTACATTTCATCAGGTTTAGAATCTGGACCAGCAATTTACAACCTTCAAAGATTTTCAAGTACCGATTATTTGGAGCCATGCAGAAAGTACGAAAAAAAATCGGATGTAGGAGTATTTAGACTGAGAAATTTAGAGTAAAAGTGTATATATTTGCAAAGAAGGACAGGATCCACATTTGAATGCGTGGAATTTTAGGTCGGTCGTGGGGATTTGCCTACTGGTTCTGCCTTGTTCTTTTAGTCATTTACCAAGGGCAGATGATGGTTTGTTAAGAAACAAAGTTCAAATCAAAACAGTACCAGAATTTCTCTATAATACTCACCCTAGTCATCAAACAGCACAACCAAATAAGATTGACCATCATGTATTTAGACAATTACCTGATGCACTGGAAATCATACAAAATAGCAGCAGAACCAAATGATTTCGCCATTTTTCAGGCGACATCTGGATAAGGAGAATTCAACAGAAACCTTCAAGCTCTGGTTTGCCTTCCCTGCTATAACCAAACATTTTCAAAAAAGAGCAAATTAAAATGTGGTAGTAGTTCTCCATCAAAAAAAAATGGTAGTAGTGACAGGCAAACTAAACTGCGATACAGATGAGAAATTATGATATGAGAGATGCAAAACAACTTTTATAAGGTAGTGACATTCAAAAACAACACGGCTAATATGAATTCGGACCTAAGCGGATAATAGTACTACGTAACTCGAAGTATTGAACAGTGCGAAATCCCTTCATAACTAGATAGTACTAACGAGAATTCCAGAGCTGCACTCTTTTTCTCTATTTAGTGTCTAATACATACCGCACAAAGATGAAATCTCTTTTTAAGCTTTTTGTGTAAATCCCGTTATAATAAGAAAAGAATGCAGAACAATGCACATATACAGATTGACCTTGAAAATTTGATACCAAGGATTTTAAGAACTGTCAAACTCAAAAATGTAAGCAAGGTGTTTAGCATGTAAATCTTGAAGAATATGAAATACGAAGGCAATATGTCTACGAAGAGCAGAAGACTAAGCCTAATTCTTGACAAATCCCATGGGATTTATAGATGAGAGGGCCTCCATTTAACTTTCAACAGGGTCAATAACCATTATACATCCCTGTGTCTTTGAAGTACATCCTCGTGTCTTTGAAGGAGTAAACAAACATGGTACATGCCCAAAGAAAATGCAGACCAAAATCATGAAATTGTACAACATAAGCGAACAACTCAATTACAGACTGAATAAAACAAAGACAATGTCTACTGCTGAATGGTAGCTTGGGACATAAGCGTAGACACTTAAAAACCCTCAATTCCAGTTCAAATTTCCATTTCAGAATGCATCTGTTAGGCCCATTTCTGTTGTTATAGTGGCATTAACAGTTTTAAAAGCATTCTGACTTACATCCTACAGGTGGAAACTTCACTACGGCCATTAAAAACAAAGAGAAGAAAAAGTGAAGCTGCAAAAACCCAATCTACAAAAAAAGGAAAAACCCTAATCACACAATCCAGAGATGTTAAAACCACACAGACAAAATATCCATAAGAAGAAAACCAGAGAAAAGGGAGAAAAGTAAGTACCTGATCCAACTTCACCAGCTTAGAAGAAAAACCACTTCACTTCACTGAAGAACTCTTCCAAACAAAACCTGTAAACCAACCCACAACCCACTTTAATAAAGTTGAGTGTAGTCTAAGATGAAAAGTAAGTTAAACATTAGAAAAAGGAATCTTGGGAGATTTTAAAAATCCCACCAAACAACTCAGCTGTTTCACACTTTCTGAGGTAGATGAACAGCTAAAGACACTTCTTCAAGTACCATTTCCACTAAAACTGAAATAAATTGCTCAAATTTTTTGAAAAAAATAGATGCCCTTACCCCTTAAACTTGCTCTTCTAGAATCCTAAGTCCAACTCCAGATAAAAAATGGAAAAACTTTTGAAGTTTAGATACTTTTATTTAATGAAAGTAGAGCTGATATCTTTATTGAATATATGTATATTTAGTTGGCCCTTTTGTTTTCAATGGCGAAAGAAAAGAGACATCTTTTTCATGGCAGTGAAGAGTAAATGTAAGAGAAAATGGGCTCTAGTATATTCGTTAAAGCTGAAAAGAAGAGCTGGTAATTATCACAAAGTACTGTTTTTTTTATTGGGTGGTCGGCAAATGAGGAATCTAGAGGGTTTCTCTACAGCGATCAATGTGAGTCTTTTTAAATTTTTTCTGTTTCTCTCATCTAATAATAATAAATTTATGGGGTTATTCGAAAAAGTAATGGGAATGTTTTCAATCGAAAAGTCAATAATTTGTTCCAAGTTAGCAATGAGTGTGCAAGTCATGAGTGACTAGTTATCCGAAATTACTTGCTGTTTTTGGTCCTTTGGATTTGAAATTTGAAACGTTTTTGCATACAATAATTATGGGTGAACCCACCGAAGTTTAGGTGCTTGAGTTTTAACTTTGACCGTGTTTGACCAACTCTTTGTTGTTAGGAAAACCATTTATTTTTAATTACAAAAGCAAAAAGAAGAGAAAAAAAACCTACCATTTTTAGGGGCCACTCAAAAGGAATTAGGGGCCATTTTTATTATTCTCATCCATTGAAGAGTGTTAAGGGGTGTCTTGAAAATAGAAATTATCTATGTTATCCTTCACCTTTATTCTAAATCTAAACCTATATCCTTTAATTTCATATCCACCTCTTCTTTTTTTTCTACTCATCAACCTTTTTTCATGGTTTTAATTTTGAATGAAACCAAAGACGTCGATCAAACTAATTTTATGGTTGATTGTTTAAAATTAAAACCCAACATTCATTAACCTTAACGTTGAAACTTAGAACATCAAAAAAATTCGAGCTAAATAAACAAAATAAATAGAGGATAGTAGTTGTGATCCAAAATTAGGATTTGATTGCTTGAAATCAAAAATTTGATCGAAATTTTTTCTAAAATTTGCAGTACCAGGAATATAATCGGTAGATAACAATCAATTTATCTACCAGTGATGGTTGATGTACTTGGATTTACAGTAGTAGAAACATAATCGGTTGATAATAATCTATTTTACCTACTGATTGTGTTTCTGCTACTGCTTCAAATTTTCTGTACTAAAATTAAACACAATCGCTAGATAATGAACATAATTGACTACCGATTATGGCAGTACAAAAATTCAAAAACTGAAGGATTTTGGCAAAATCTCATTTCAGGGACAATACACATTCGGATGTTAAATTAACACAATTAACTACCGATTATGGTAGTACTAAAATTCGAAAACTGACTATATTCGGAGGTTAAAGTAACACCATTTACTATTGATTATGGTGGTACCAAAGTTCGAAAATTTTAGGATTTTGGCTAAATCTCATTTTGGGGCCAATATACATTCGGAAGTTAAATTAACTACCGATTATGGAAATACTAAAATTCGAAAACTGAATATATTCGGAGGTTAAAGTAACACCATTTACTACCGATTATGGTAGTACCAAAGTTCAAAAATTTCAAGATTTTGGCAAAATCTCGTTTTGGGAATTCACATTCGGAAGTTAAATTAACTACCGATTATGGTAGAACTAAAATTCGAAAACTGAATATATTCGGAGGTTAAAGTAACACCATTTACTACCGATTATGATAGTACCAAAGTTCGAAAATTATAGGATTTTGGAAAAATCTCATTTTGGGGCCGATATACATTCGGAAGTTAAATTTACACAATTTACTACCGATTATGTTAGCACCAAAATTCGGAAATGTAAGAAGAAAAAAAACTCAAATAATTCTCGTAGCACTAACTACTGAATTGCTATTTAACCTTCGATTATTGAAGGGCAATTTGGTCATTACGAAAAAAAAAGATAAGGGGTGAACTCAAATTAGGTTTGGGTGACCTTTTTTGTTTTTATTGTTGGTCCGTAATTCCTTTTGAGTGACCCCTAAAAATGCTAGCAAAAAAAACAACCTCTTACTGAGATGAGTAATACAAGAAGGGCGGAGAGTTAACCACATTCCAGAGGATTGGTTACAACAGCATGAGCTATTAGATGACGAGCCACATTGTTGGCCTCGTTTCTGACAAAATGAAACATGACTTAATCGAAGATATGTAATAGCTCCCTGTTTCTGCTGGTGGAGTTATGAACACACAATGGCTAATGATAATGACTATACTTGAGGGAATTTATGATGATTAACGAGTCCCGCTCAAGTATAATGTCCATGAGCCCCTTATTGATAGCCAACTCAACTGCTAATAAGGCTCCATGAGCCCAGGCTCTGCTGCAGATGTGAAATTAAGTATCTTATGTTGACAACCCTGTAAAGTAACATCATTATCTCTAGCAACTGCTTTGTAGGAAAATTCTTTAGGACCAACAACTTCATCTTTTAGTGGGAGGGGGTTCCTAGTGACCTTTTTTGGTTTGAAACAAGTCACTCTCGATTTAAATGACATCTGAATCAACAATATTTACTTCCATGTTGAACCAATATATGGCTTCCTGAATAATATTTTGTAAGCTGAGGTTATCATTATTGAACATTATATCGTTTCTAGCTTTCAAATAGCTCAAAGCAAACAAGCTCTCATCTTCAGGTTTTGAATAATCTTCATCTTCAAACAACCAACTTATAACAGAATCTTGAATAATAACATTTGGCGGTGCACTAGTTCTAAGTCTCAACGGAAAAGCAAAAAGCACAACTTGAGACACCTCGCAATCAAGAAATAATTGCTCAGATATCCCAATAGTATACATTGATGCAATATATTTACTGATATTTCCAGCCACAGCTAGTCCATTCTTCGGCAATATCCATGGAAACAAGTGGGTCTTAGGTGGAAGAGTCCTAACTTTCCAGAATTTCTTCCAAGGAAAATCATCACTATGAGAACTAGATAGTTGCTTATCTGACTTGGTTTTAAGTTCGGTCAACTCATGTTCAATTAATTGACTCCAAGGTATGACAAAGACCAATAAGTTTGAGATATATATTGACTCAACGACCTTTATCTGAATCATGTTCAAAAACGAAGGCTTTCTCGCCATATGGATGTAGCCTTGAACTTTCTATGCTCTCTGTTTTGAATTTTTTTACTAATGTGCATTCTAAGGGAAATGCTCATGAGTTTTCTTGTCCTCACACTCCATATAAAAATGGAGTTGCAGAGACTATGCATAAACACCTAATATGGGTATGACTCTTTTAATTCAATCTGGTACGCCTTTCACTTTCTAGGTTAAAGAAATAAATATTGTTAGATATCTCATTAATAAATTACCTACTGAATCTATTAAGTTTGTATCTTCATTTAAAGTTCTTTTTCATAAAAAACCTGCTTATGGTTTTCTTTTTTTAAGGTTTTTGGTTGCCCGTATTTTCCTTGGATCAAGCCATACACTACCGTTAAGCCGCCCTAGGGAAAAACAATATATGTAACATTGTATGTTTCTAGGATATAATATGTTTCACAAAGGTTATAGATGTTTTCACCCTACAATTGGTGGAGTATACATTTCTATACATATTTATTTGTCTCTTCATCCACTTCATCTTTTAAACCTTAAAAAAAAAAATTGTCTAGAAATGTGTGGCTTTAAGCAAGCACCAAGAGCCTGGTTCTCTAAATTGGTTGATGTAATGTTATCTCTTGGTTTTGTAACTTATCTAACAACTATTTGTTTTTTCAGAAACTTGATTAGAAACTTAATATAATGTTGGTATATATAAATGACATTCTAGTCACATGAAATGATTTTGGTTATATTTCTCAGTTTGTCACTGATTAGGGTAGTTATTTTACTGTCAAGGATCTTGGATCTTTGCCTTATATGCTTGGTATGGAGGTGAAGAATTTTTTTTCGGTCTCTCTTTCTTTTTCAGACTAGGTATATTCATGTTTTACTAAATATAACCTATAGTTGTATAAAGCTTGATTTTTCATCTGCAGGTTATTCCTGATGGTATTTTGCTTGATAATCCTTCTGAGTTCAGATCCCATATAGGTGCTTTGAATTATTTGACTTGAAGTAAACCCAAAATTTCAGTATACGTCCAAGCCTACTATTACATAGTTTATAACACCTAAAGGATTTTAAGATACGTTAAGAATATAATTCATCTTGGCATGTGCTTCAGCAAAGGTTCTCTAGTTCTTAATGGTGTCTCAGATGTTGACTTGGACTGGTGATATCAATGATAGAAAGTTCACTAGAGGGTTTTACATCTAATTTGGTTCCAATCCAGTTTCATGGTTTGCCAAGAAGCATGATATTGTCTTTATATCATCCACGAGATATGAATGTAGACTTTTGGTTATCGTTGCAGCTGAAATGGCGTGGATTTGGTTTTTTTTTCTTAGCAATGACTATCAGATATGGTGTTAAAACACCATATCTCTCTCTTAAAAAAAGTAGAGAGTAACTGATAATGTGCTTTGATAGTATGAGAAGCACTTTGTTACAAACTTTGACCAAAAAATTATGTTTGGTAAAAAAAATTCAAAGTGCTTTCGGGGAGAAGCATTTTCATTTTAGGCCTACTTTTAAAAGCTACCCAGCACTAGCTTTTAAAAGATGGAAAAGCAAAAGTTGTAGACTCACATACTTTGATATAATTGATTGGGATATTTTGACTTTGAGTCACATAAAAGTGACCAACTTTGCGTTTGGGTCATGCCAAAATTTTAATTAGAGTTTGGGTCACGAGACCATCGTTCACCGTCTTGACCGTTTGGAAAGTTAGTTAAATACTAAAATGACCAGAAAAAAAATTAAAGTTTGATTTATTTACTAACTAACCCATCAAATATTTCGTTTGACAGCTGTATGATTCCTAATAATTAACAAATGCACGGCTGAGATTTAAAACGTGTGTGGATAAAAGAAGTAACCAGATTCTCTTTTCCCACTTAACCAAAATCGAACTTTTAGTTCTAGGGTTTCACTTCTCTTTCCTGGTGTGATTGCAGAGGAGATTTTGCCTAAAATCTGAGAGTGTGTATCGTGTAATTGTGGAAATGGTTGATTTCAGTTAGTATTAGTTCTTATTATCGCCGATCTACAAGGATTTCGTGGTAAAAGTTGTGTTTCAGTTGAGGTAAGTACAAAAATTTCCCTAATCTCTTAATTTAATTTGGGGATTTTCGTTTATCTGCTTTTTAATGATACCTGTGAGTGTTATTCGTTGCAGAAATAGTAATTTAATGGGTCAATTTTGTTTTTCCTTTGTTTTATAGGGTTTTGTTCTGTTCTAGAATTTTTTTAGGTTTTCTTTTTGATTCCTTTTTTACTTTTGTCGAGTGGTGCTTTATGATAAAAATTGCTACAAGTGGGTGAGAGATATTGTGGTCCTAGTGATAGCTTAAAGTATATAATTGTATGAACAGTTTAGGAACTGTGATTATTGTCAATAGAAGTATTCTTACGTGTTTAGTCTTGGTAAAATCAAGTTGCAGTGGTTCTCACCTTCCATACTTAAAATATGTATGAAAAGGTATATACAGCCAAAACTGGAAGTATTCAATGATGATGTCCTTTTCAAAAATTTGTACTACTGGTTTGATAAGAAACAATCAACCATTTTTGGTTGGTACATATACAGTACATACTAGAATTAAATGTTTAATTAATTTTAGATGGTTGAATAATTTGTTATACCGAAATAGACAGGAGCAGCATTAGTACGTATTCTGGCGTGTTTAATCTGCTTATAGTTTACACCCTTATGCTAACTCATACACCCAAGTAGTTGTCCTTTTAGACTACTGTTCTAGCCGATTTTCATGTTTAGTTTGCGTACATTTATTGGAGTAATTTCTTGCAGACAACTGGGTATGTAAGGTTTTAATCTTGGTGGTTGTGTGTATTTAAATGCAGGTACAATGAATGATTTATTTAGATACTATCCCACTAAAGGTGGTTATGTTGTTGGAAAAAGTGCAAGGGCTGAGCATCCTGACATGGAGAAGATGCCTGACTATATACCTGAAGAAGACTTGGATTTTCTGCCCATTTTGGACCCAAAGAAAACTTCTACAAAGGCCATTCAAATTGAGTCAAGCACATCTGAAAGTCAAGCATCTACAGTTGTTGACCCTAATGAAGTGATCTCACAGCTAGATGATGAAGATATATTTGCATGTACGTACAATGAAAGCAACTCAGCAAATGAGACAGTAAATATAAATGAGTTTCCTGATGAACCCGATGAGAGTGATGATAAAGAACTTCTTTATGAACCTGAGATTGATTACGATGAAGAGATCAACCTCACTTGTCAGATTCAAGCAACACTAGAGTCAACTGAAGAATTCAAGGAATATGTTGTAGAAACTGACAACATAGATGGAGATCACAAGTTGTCTGAAGGTCAAGAATTTGTGGAGAAACTGTTTGTTGGACAATAATGGTTGAGTAAAGAACATTGTAGGGAGTATTTGAAGGATCTAGCACTTGACCTGAACCATTCCATTGTTCAAGTGAGAAACAAGAAAAAGCAGCAAGAATATAAATGTAAAGAAGAATGGATACATTTTTTAAGTTTAGTGGCTGAGGAATTGAAGGCACTTCCCAGGGCTTTGACTTTCATTAGAGACAGGCAAAAGGGTTTGATTGAAGGTGTTGCTGTAAATTTCAGTGATAGAAATCACTATCATAGGTACTGGTTTATACATCTTTACAAGAACTTTAAGAAGCTTCATCCTGGAAAGAACCTTGAGTTTATGACATGGCGAGCAACAAGGTCATTTAGTGAGGTAGGTCATAAAATTTGGATGGACAGACTCAAAGAGGCCAAGACATTTGCACCAGAGTGGTTTGACAGAGAACCAGTTAAGACATGGGCAAGAGCTTACTTTGATAGGTCATCAAAGTGTGAGCATGTGACATCAAATTTTTATGAAGCTTTTAATTCATGGATTCTTGATTTAAGGAAGCTTCCTGTATGTAAGTTAGTTCAGAAGTTTCATTTACTTATGATGAGAATTTTCTATGATAGAGAGCAAGTGGGTAAAAAAAAGCCTGATGATGAAGTGGTCCCTAGAGTGACACAAATTGTTAACAAGCACTTGTATTTCTGCCATGAATTCACCACACAACTTTCATATGTGAATATTTGGCAAGTTTTTGACACAAAGAAGGACATATCATGGGTGGTGAACCTGGAACAGCATACTTGCACCTGCAATTCATGGCAAGTATGTGGAATACCATGTGTGCATGTTATCTGTGCAAGTTTACGTGCAAGACCAGAGAGTTATAAGAAGTAAGTTACATTCTTGTTATAATTTTTTGTCATTTCAACTACTTAATTACACTTGGATATGTATGCTCTTACATTGTATGTACATTTGTTTGCAGGTATGTGCACTCTTACATGCATGTTGACACATACAGAGACTTGTATGCTCCTTCAATTGAACCTCTAAATCACCAATCTTTATGGGCCAAAGTAATCTTAACTTTCATTTCTTTGAATCTTACTGTATGATCACCTAGACTTGTAGTAACCTCTGACTTATGCAGAATTCAAGGGAGGTAAAGCCTCCTAAATGTGGTAGACCACCAGGTAGACCTAGATGCCTAAGAAGAAGGGACAGGGATGAAGGTGGCAATAGCAGAAAATACATGTGTAGGAGATGTTATGTGTATGGTCATAACATGAGCACTTGTAAAGGATCTTCAGATGAAGATCAACATCAAGGTAAAGCTATTGGGCACATTTGTGTATGTTATGCTTTATTGGGCTTAGTTGTTTGGTATATTTGTTCATTGGGCTTATTTGTTCATTTATTTATGTTTCAGCTCCAGAAACTTAGGCCTCATGTAAGGCCTGATCCAGGTACTAGGCCACCACCACCTTCACTATCTGCAGATGAAACTACTACAACACCAGCTCCAAGGAACAAACCAAGGACTACAAGTGGTGTTAGAAAGAGGAGAGGTGGAGCTACTCATGCATCAACTTCAAATGTTGTTGCACCATCTTCAACTGCTGCTTCATCAGTTCCACATACATATGAACCAGAAGTACCAACTACTAGAGGAAGAGGCAGGGGTGGAAGAGGAACTAGAGGAGGCAGAGGTGGTGCTACTGCACTATTTCCACTGTCAATTGTTGCTCCAGTTCAAGTTGCAGCATTTATAACAATTTCTTTTGGAAGAGGTGTTGGCAACTCATCCACTAATTCTGGGGGTGGTGCACTGAAAGGAAGAGGGGCAAGAAGCAGAGCAAGAGGGAAGACAGCGCATAGAAGAAATGGGAGAATTGTAGGTGTTGGAATACTGCAGGATGAGGGACCAACACTGACTAGAGAACCAACACCAGTGCAGGTTTCTGCTTTAACTTTTTGTCTTGAATTTGCAATTTCTTGTTGGTAATGAACTTGCAATTTGTGTCTCTTATGACCTTACAATATCTAACTTGTTTTTCAATGCAGGTAAATCCTATACCAGGACTAGATGGATCCTTCTTAAGAGGTACTTATGGTGGCAGGGGAGGTGGGCCAGTAATAAGAGGAGGTGGTGCATTTTCTTCTACATCTGGAAGGGGAAAGAGGCCAAGAATGATGTACTTGCTAGGCACAAAAGAGCAGTGTGCGAATGAAGGACTTCCATGATGTGAATTTGGTTTAATCCCTTCTTTAATGTTTTTTGTTTTTGAAACATCTTTGTGTTTTTATGGATCTTTTGCAAACATCCAACTCTTTCATGTTGCAAACATTTTTTTTTTGATGAAACATGACATGTTACTTTAATCTGCTTTTTTGTAAGACTTCTTTTATTCAGTTTTTCCATGCTGAGATCTGTTGATTCTGTCAAAAATATGTGCATAAAACTGTCTGCAGGTGTGAAAATGAGTTGCTGGAAAAGTGGTTACTAAAATAGCAGTATTTGTGCGTTTATAGGGATTTGAAGGTGGGCTCAACGATCTGAATGACAGACAAATAACCCAGAACGTTGGATTCATCTGTTCTCAACCGTCAGATGTGCCTCAATGATACTCTAGTTAACATGTGTGAGTCACGTGTTAACGGTAACTGACGGTGTTAAGTAAATAAAAATTAATTTTTAAAAATAAATTATTTCTTAACTGTCAAGACGCTCTCGTGACCCAAACTCTAATTAAAATTTTGGCGTGACCCAAACGCAAAGCTGGTCACTTTTATGTGACCCAAAGTCAAAATATCCCCAATTGATTCTCTATTTTAGGCTTAGTTTGGTATTGCTGCGACTTTTATAAAAGCACTTTTTTGCTGTGCGTTGTTGTGTTGTGCTGTGAGAAAAAAGCAGTTAGACGTTTGGTAAAATATTAATTAAATTTAAAGCTGATTAAAAAAGCAATCAAAGTGTGTTTGGTAAAATATCATATTCAACCATTGTTATTGTGACAAATGACAAAAACAGACATATCTTTGAAAATAGTTTTATTCAATTTTATTGGGTTTAAAAATAAATAATCTTTTCTACTATTAAATATAAATATATAAAATATTGAATTTACTAATTGTTACTATTATTATAATTGTTAAAAAAAACATTTTACTTAACCACTTTTTAATATATATAATTTTCAAACAAAAAATCAAACTAAAATTAAGTAATTATCTAATATTTGTTTTTATTTTTATGTTTAACAAATTAAATGAAATGGTACCATAAAATAGTGTGAAAATAAAATATAATAATAATTAAGAAATAAAAAATTGATTGTATATATATTTAAGGGTAATTTTTGTCATTTACAAAATAAAATAGGGACAAAACGGATAAATAAAGCATTAAATTTTGGTGGGACCAAAGCTTATGCTTTTGTAGCTTTTAAATTAAAGCTCCTCCTCCTCAGCTTTTAAAAATTGAGGAATTTGGGAAGTGTTTTGGGTTAAAGTCACTTTGATATTTTTTTACCAAACATTAATTTCAAAAATTATTGACATATATAGATTTTGAAAGTGCTTTTGGAAAATAAAAGCATTACCAAACCCAACCTTAACATTGTTATTTTATTATAAAGACAATGTTATCCTAGAACATTGTAAGTGATCATTGTACTTTCAGCTTCTATTTGTTCATCTATTTTGTATCTTTCTCTCTTTTAAAATTTATTATTATTATTATTATAAGAAAGGAGCCATAGGGGACACAATATTATTAAAAATATAAGAAAATATTATAAAGATGCGGTTGGTAGCCTAGCCACAAGCTGGGCACCAATACCTTTCTGAATAACCAAACTTAATCTATGAAAAAGAAAATTACCATGACCACTGCAAGCATCAAGGTTAGCCAGGCAATTCTTAGTTAGACGCTTTAAAAACACAACAAAATTCTCACCAAGTTCACCTAAGATAGTGAAAGACAAAACCCCAAAACCAGAACCATGAGATGCACATTTATCCAAATATTTTATATGTTTACGTGAAACTGCATTGGCAATGGCTTAACCTGGTATGAAAACATTCCCAGCAGCGGTAGTGAAAGGTGAAACACCAGTAATATCAAAACAAACATCGCGTCCATTCAGTAACACCAATAATATTTTATCCTTTAATAATATTATCAAAGGTATTTACACAGAAATGGGTCGACGCCAGGCAACAGTTGTGCCCGACGCCTTTCTGGATAGACAACCCTACCCTTTGAAAAAGACTATTACAATAAACTAGATGGAAACCTAACAAGCTAAGCTCTAACATCGTACTACTACATTAGTTGAACAGGTTTCCATGGTAGCCTACCAGCGAGCCTCATGAGGAACCAACCAAGGGAACTGAAGTGGATAAGGGGGTTGATTATGTTGCAAAGGGGGCAAGCTAACTCTACCTTCCATGTTAAATTCTTCAATATTGCGCCATTGAGGAATCAAACATGGGACCTCTTGGAACACATGAAACCTTTGAGGAACGGGGATGACCAGCTGATCTAGCTACCCCTTTTCAGATTACACTAAAATCACAATCTTTATTTTATAGGTCCGATTTTTGGGAACCTCAATTCCTAATTGGAACAAGTACCTTATGTCAAAATTGAAAAATTCTATGGCTCGAATCTTTATGCATTATATGGTGGCGAGATCATTCTAAACAACAGTATGAACACGATACCAAGGAAAACTCGTAAAAATACCTCTTTAACAAAAAAATATAAATATTATATTACTTTATTGCATTGGAGAGGACTCTGTTTGTGCTATGGACTTCTAATTTTCCTGTCAAGGATCTTTGGTTTTTGCACTATATTCTTGGTTTGGAGGTCAAGCCTTATTCTGCTAGTCTCTTTATTTATTTCTTTCTTTCTAAGATTAGATATGTTTTTTCTTTACTCAATAGAAACGATATGTTTGGTGCAAAACTATGTTTTTCTCCTTTAGCTGCTCATACTCAGGTTAATCATGATGGTCCTTTGCTTGCCAATCTTACAGAGTTCAGATCTTATATAGGTTCTCTGAATTATTTAACGTGGAGTATACCCGAGATTTATTTGTTGTCATCCAGGTGTGTCAGCATACTATTACCTATTTTACGACACCTAAAAGGATTTTAAGATACCTTAAAGGTACAACTCATCATGGTATGTGTTTCACCAAAAGCCCTCTAGTTCTTAATGGTTTCTCAAATATTGATTGGGATGGTGATGCTAATAATGACAAGTTTACTTTAGGGTTTTACATCTAAATTCATTTCAATGCAGTTTCACGATCTGCTAAGAAACATGTTATTACCTTTATATCATACATAAGATATAAATATGAAGTTTTAGTTATTATTGCAACTGAAATAGCGTGAATATGTCAGCTTCTTAAGGATTTTTTCTTTAAAAAAAAACAAAAAAAAAAAACAAGGGCTATGGGATAGGATATTAAAACATCCTATCTTTTTCAAAATGGAGTAAACAGGAACCAAGAGGGTGTTCTTGCCAGTGATTGAGTATCTTTACATGTCATATTTGAGGGTATCCCAAAAAGAATTTGGGGCGACTAATAAAACAAAATAGGGTTACTAAGAATTAATATCAACACGCCCCTTATCCATTTCTTTTTCATGGTGTCTAATCTACCCTCGCTTAATTATTGTTGATGTTGATTATATTAGTGTTAGAAATATCATTTGAGCTATAGTTTTAAAAAGAAATAAAAAACGTGTTAGAAAAGAAGAAGAAGAAGTTTGGAAAAACTAGGGTTACTTAAAATCAATAACAAAAACGGATGATATCAAGAAGAAGATGGGAATCATCATGAAGAATATCATGTTGAAGGTTCAATAACGATTAGAGATGACGACTGAATGCATTCAGTGCCATTAACGTCTCGGAGTCGGTAGATAATAAAGTACGTTATCTACTGATTATACTCTTTTGTTCCAAAAGAGAAATACAATCGGTAGTTTCGATAACATAGACTACTACCGATTATGCCAAAAAAAATGATTTTTTTCCCCAATTTTGAATTTCTCTATTTTCATAATCGGTAATTTCGTGAAGTTCACTATCTACCGATTCTGATTGTAGCCACAATTTTTTTTCAAAACTAATAAAACTTCGAATTTTTCTACTTTCATAATCGGTAGTTTCGTGATGTTCTTTATCTAATGTTTGTGATAGTAGTCCGAAATATAAATTTAGCAAAATAAAATTTCAGATTTCTCTACTTTCGCAATCGGTAGTTTGATGTATTATTTTAGTATTAGACGTAGAGTCTATTTGTTTGAGCCTTGGATGTTTTCTTTATAGTTCTCAATGTTTGGCATTCAAGTCTCCTTTCTTCTAGGGTTAGGAAAATCATAGTGACCAAGTTTCCTCCTATTAGAAATCCTAAACGCTTCCAAGAAGTCTCTCTTGGCTTTCCAGTCTCGTTTCTCATCTTTCTCTCGATTGAAATATCCCCAAAACTCAATTTTTTTGTACCCAAAAGTGCCATAATGGTAGGCTCGATATCCATCATATTTACCGATTGTAAGACCTCTAAATGGACTTTTTCTGTGTCCGAAACTTCCTATAATCGGTAGGCTCGGGTTCCCTATTATCTATAGATTGTTTGATGTGTTTTCGCTCTTTATTTCGGCTATTTTGCCTGCAACTTCTTCGTCAGAACTAGGAATGACCTCATTCTTTTTGCGTTCAGTCCATATTTGAATTCTCTGCAAGATGATCATAAGAACTCCTGGATTTCAATGAGCTGAATTTGGTCTTTGGCTCTTCTTCATCAATAACACTTCACTTCGTTGCTTCTTTTAGCACTTTGTATTATAGCTATAACAAGTATGAATTTGACACTCTAAACATGTAAGTTAAGCACTTATAATAGTTTCATGATGTTCATTATCTAATGCAATAGTTGCCACAACTTTTATTTGATGTCAAAACTAATAAAATTTCGAATTTCTCTACTTTTACAATCGGTAGTTTCATGACGCTCATTATCTATCAATTGTGATACTTGCCCCAAATTATTTTTTCTCAAAACTAATGAAACTTCAAAATTCTCCACTTTCACATTCGATAGTTTAGCAAATTAGATGTCTACCGATTATGTCTAAATTTGGGTATAAAAACTCAAAATACGAAAAATAATTGGTAGATAAGTATCAATAATATCTACCGATTAAGATCGCTGAGGAATGAAGAATACAGTCATAATCGGTTGATAAAACCAATACGAAACTACCGATTATGAACTGTTACAGAAAACCTTAGAACCTTTTTTGGCCAACTCATTTATTTAAAGCAATAAAAATTCAAAAAATGATAGAATCTCAACCTATTGGTTTAGGGAAGTAGGGGTTTGAACCCCGTAATTGCCAGAATCCACTCCAATTTAAGGAGTTTGGAAGTAGTTTAGGGACCACTAGTTTATGGTGTCAAAAAAAAAGAGCTCGGTGGATAATTATATTGTTAGAAATTGTATCCAAAAAATAATCGATGATTTGGTTTAAGTTGTTGATTAACAATGATGATTTCATTATGAAAATAAAATGAATTGGTTATGAATTGAACAGGAGAAGAAAAAGAAATAAAATGAATTGATTACGGATGATGATTTCCTCTGATTTAGTCGGTAGACAAAAGAAATAAAGAAGAAGAGCTACAATTGAAATGGGAATGAATGATTTATTTCATTACTGAAAGGGCATATAGGGTATTTAATTAACTACTAGGACATCCCATGGATGGGTATACAGAAGGGAACATTATTTGAATACCCTTCAAAATCCTCCTCTTAAATATATCCGTATCTTCTGAAAAGTGAAAGCAACTAGCACAAATTGTTTCCAGAAATTGAAAAGATGGAAACAATTTTCTCAAAATGACTCCAAAAAAATGGAGGGTATTTATAACATTCCTAGTTGAAGTGTAATCCCAAACTCCTGTTCGCCCTAAAAAGCGCTAGGTATTTTTACGGGGTAGAGCAAAGGATATATAAAGAGACTAGAACCCAAGGTAGGCGGCACACCAAGTGGTTTTCACATTTTTAAGGGGAATAGCTCCCAATGCTCATATAAATTTCCGGCATGTGTGTGATTTTTTCTGGAGATCAAACACTGTTCTGGAACACGTCCTCACATCTTTCTGACCAAATACACCAAATCATCTCTTTTGTTCTTGTCCCTCTAGTAATCTAAAATTGGATTTGGTAAAAGAGTAAATCAGGTGTTGATACTCCTCTGTCCGTGCAAGGAGAACGGAGGAAAAATGGAACACGAAAACTCAATTTATGTCGACTGTTACTCCTAACATCTAACTTAGTTTTTATCAGTTTTGACATTGTAGTTGGGTACATCCATGGAAACTTAGAAATTTGGGGGCCCCACAATTTGAGGCTCTAGACGATGGCCAAGCCTATAACACCTCTGCATAGACTTCAGTGAAATGATCAACAAACTTGAGTCACAATGAACCATTCACACCTAAAACTTCAAGAGCATGCAACACTCCTTTTTACTGGCTAGATGACAATGATCTTTCTCTGTGTGCCCTCGCATAGTTTTCAGGCGTTCGGCTCCTACTTCGACCAACTGGCCCTCTTTCATGAGGTGAACGAGAGTAGGATGACTCTCGTCTGTACCTTCTCTCGTCAGGCGAATATGACCTGTTCAGTTAAGAGGTTAGGGTTAGATGTGTCACAATGCATTTCTTGTCAGGTAAACACAACAAAAGCGTAGTTTTTACCTTGAGTAACGCCCTGGCCTTGGAGAGCAGGGATAATAACCTGGGCTCCTAGACCGATATCGTTCCTGGCGTGGCGACCGAGAATAACGTGGGGAGTGTGAGTGCCGAGCGGGGGATCGTCGCCTATCATATGACCGACCCCTGAAAAAAAAGATCATCAACGAATTATAAGAATTTAAAAGTTACATTTCCTAATGCATGTGTCTCTAGAGTTACATAAACAATACCAAACTCAGAACACATCTCGACCCGATCCCAAAGACAGATCCACAATCCAATAAACAATGATATAATCACGACACATAAATCCAAATAATAACTGAAGGATAGTAGAAGCACGGACTTGATGTTTCTCTAGACTGGGGTCACACCTTATATGTAAGAATCTGCTGAAATAATATCTACACCAAAATCCAGCCAGGATTCCACCACAAAATGGCTGCTCTGAACGTTGGGAGCAAGTCCCAAAATCAGAGTCTATAAACAGTACTTCCAAAATTCTTAACTTTCAACATCTAACTCTCCAATCTTTTCTCCTTTCAAAACTTCCAAAAAATCCAAACTTTTCCTTCCTTACCTCAATAATTCAAATTTGAGTAAAGCGGATAATTTTTGACAACTCTTAGTCTTTATAAGCTAAACCAATTTCAGGTCCTGAATACTACATAGCAACCAACTCTATAAAAATGTACTGTGGCTAAAGAGAATCGTAGAAATAATAATATGTTTTTTTATGATCGATCAGCAGCGGGAATTGAACCCGCAACCTATAGGTTGGGAGTCCAACACCTGGCTAACTGGGCTAATGCCAGTTGGTTTATAAATAATGATATGGCCTAAAGAAAGATAAAAGGCGACATTACCTCACTCGCTCTCTTGCCCTCATGTCAGACGGCTTCTTTCTGTTCTCCTCAGCAAATACAACTGTCAGCTCTCGCCCATGAAGAATTTGACCGTCCATCTGATATTTGGCTTCAGCAGCATCAGCAGGATCTATATACTGGACAAAACCAAAGCCACGTGGATCCCTGAAAAACAAGACTTAACTGTCAAAAAAGGAAGGGAAACAAGCAGCCTGTGAATAATTCGGGAGTGTTCTAGTACACCAAATATTCGTGCCAGCTGTCGAGATAATATCCATCACAAGCCATGATAAGTACAGAAATTTTCAGTACTTCATAAAATTCAAGTAAAGGTAGCACTTTGGCTGCTGACCTTGCATGTGTCTAGTATAAAGATGACTTGAAGTTCTTCAAGGCTTTTAACATTCTTCAAATGTAACAAAACCTCTTTTTCTTCCCATCCCCACACACATTAACATCATCTTCAACATAACTATGCTTCAAAAAAAAAATCTTCAACAGAACTCTTATTACTTGATATCTTCATAACCTTATTAGATCCACTGCTAAATTCTTAGTAACAATTTTAGAAAAGCAAAGAAATAGTGGATGCTAAAGGAAAGAACAGGGAGAAAAACGGAGCTAATATTGAATCAGAGAAATTCAGCCCCTCCTATATTTTTCCTTTTTAACATGCAGTCACAAGCATTGTTACTAAATATCATTACTACACTTGATTAACAATTAAGGTACTTAACTAAGTATAAAAAATAAAATTAGATTGCTGTCCTCTTTGTAGTTCAATAACTCCGAAGAATTGAAAATAGCAGAGATCCGCTTACCCTGAGTAGTAATCTCGTGGCAGATAAATGTCCTTAAGAGGACCAAATTGGCCAAATGGCCTACGGAGGTCTTCCGGTCTGCATCCAGATAAACCGAACTATAAAAGTTAGTGGAATGAAATTATTGAGTAATTAGCATTCTATTGGGGGGATTACTACACACAATCCACTACCCATGTGTCATAACATAAATGTCCGACCCATTTCACACTAGTAGGATAGAAAAGTTCAACAAAGGAATGAGAAAGAAAGAAATCCAGAAATCAGATGCATTCCTTAAACCTAAAACTTCCAGGGCCTTATAAAAACAAATTGCACTCAGAAAGAGGGTTGCATCATTCACCGGGAGAATTAATAATATGTATAACAATTGAACTTAGGTTTCAACCAGACCTTATAATTACCATGCCCACACTCAATCTTCATACAGTACAGCTGTTCTTGAGGAGTGTCCTCCTGTGATAGTGGTATACCTAACTATTCCTAGAACATGTGGTACTATACCACATTAAACTAGAGTAATTTTACAACATAGGAAGAATTAAAATTAACCGTTGACTATAGCATGCTCAATATTGTAAATTCAAAAAGAGAGAGCATAGATTACGATAAGAATCTAATGTAACAAAACTAATCTTTTTAAGTCCAATCCTTCAAACAAAATATTAATACAACGATTTAACTCCTACTGGGATTGCAGTAAAGAAGATGCTTGTGCAAGAACTTATGACATTAAACTTTATTTAGTACAAAGAGATGAAGAATTTGTATCTGCCTCCTATCCAAGTATCAGAGTAGTACTTGTAAACATGTAAAAAGGAACTTTACCGGCTACCCCGCTTGATCAAGATTCAAGGCTTTTGTGCTATCACATATATATAAATGAACGTAAATTAAAATAACAGACAGTAGTTGAAAATCTTACCTACAATCCCGTCGCAAATTGCGAACTAAAAGACTGGTAGGAAGATCTCTACTACGAGCTGCATAACGACCTCTAGGGCTAGGGCTCCGAACTCTTCTACCATAACCTCCCCTTGGAGGTGAGGGACTGTAACTGTAGCTTCTTCCCCTCATTTGTATACACAATGCAACCTATTCCCAAACAACAAAACACCAAAACGGCAAAATTTATTAAGTACACAAAATCAATAAACTTAACACCGTGTACAAGATACAGGAAAGAACATTTACTTAAAACTAAATTTATGCTGTCATCAATAATTTACTAATGCTTCAGAAAAAAAAAACAAAAAAAAAAATCTACTTTCGTTCTTCCATCCTTCAAAGATAAAATATCAAACGCAAGAAATTCAAAGGGATAATCTGCGCAAATATATCTAATTATTTATGCATCAAAAAAAAAATCTAATTTTTTTTTGAAGCAAAAAACAATACAAATTTTTTAGTTGTTAATTTTAATTAACTGAATTGAATACTCAAATAGAATCACACTAAACAAGTATAAAAAGATCTGCATATACAATATAGCTCCTTGATGATATATAAAATAAGTTATTCCCATGTAAATCAGTTATGAAACATAAATCCAACGATCACTCAACGCGATCAAATCAAAATTACATATCCAAAAAGAACATACAACCTCTGATGGTAAAACGGAGATCAACATAAGATACAATGCACCGAAATCGATCATAACACCCTAATCTGAAATATGAAATATTGAGCTCTGAATTACCTCGATGATATTTGCTTTGGATAAAATTTCTGTCGTCTTATGTTTCTTTCCTCCTCATTAAAAAGCAATCCCTTCTCTTCCAGAAACTTCCCAACGCCTAAATATTCGACACGCAATCGTCTTTGTGTAGCCTCGTTAAATTGGGTGAAGGAAACCCACGTTAAATTTTGGGCAGATCCTAACAATTTTTGGGTGGGTTTTGTTTTCCAAAATGTTACATGTACCGTGAAATGGTACTTTGGTTTGCACCTTGTGAGATTAAAAGCTGGCCCATTTGAACCCTTTCTAATTCCGATGCAGAGAAGCGCTGCCGGAGCCGCACAATCTCCTCTTGGGACACATTGCGGGAGAAAAGCTCGGTGTGTCTATCATCACCATTTTGTTTTACATTCGAGGCGATAAGTACACACGTGTCCATTAAGAGGAAAAGATTGGATCCCTTTATCACCACAGTTACAACAAGCATTATGAACCTGGTGCTTCTAGTTAGCTATGACCGATCCGGCAAGTGAGTATAATGATTGTGCATTACATGGTTACAGTCCAAGTCAGTGTCCGACAATGATTGCACGATACTGCATGGACTGTCAAGTGCTAAATATGGCGTAAACTTGCAAGGCCAGTGAAGCGCAAAGGTATCGTTATACTGTAAAGACATTTGGCTAAGTAATGAAGCTTATTGGCCGACACAATGAGGCTTCGTTGAGGGAAAGGCTGTAGTGATCTACACTATAAATTAGCACAGAAACATCTCTGAATCTCTAAGGATAGAGATTGGATTGGGGAGAACAGAAATTTGGGAGAAAAAACATAGTTTTTCTTATTATTTTTCATAAGAACATCAATCTGCAGAACTGAGAATATAAAGACTACCCTAAGACAGCAGAACGTGTGACTCACACAATGACTACTAAACATGGTTAACAATGGCTCATTATGGGATAATGACCACCAGCCCATTCAGATATCCCATAGTAATGGGTCAGCCCTTAACAACTCTGGAAATGTGCGAAAAGGTTCATGACAAACCCTACTCCTTCAAATCATCTTTATCCTCAAGGATGGAGGATATAACAAATAAGTTGAGCTCTTGATGGAATTCATAGCAACGACAACTTCTTCTCATCAGCATAAGAGTCGAGTCCTTCAAAAAATTTAGCTTCAAGGCCCAGATTAGACTGAGCTCAAACCTCAATCTTGGAATTTCAGTAAGCAAACCAATTTTCTTCATCTTCACTGCTGGTACATCTTAGTAGCAATGCAGCCGACTGTATAAGCATATTCTAACACCATGAACAAAATTAAATCATAGGCAAGATAAAAAGTAATCACAAACATCTTCGTATCATCGTTTGTGATTCCACAATATCTTTTTTCGCTGCGTCAATTAAGACTATTGTGAGGTGATTGATAATACTAGGTTGTTCTTCGGGAATATAAGTCTGGATTATCAATTGGTTCTTGTTCACCTTGATTTATCAAAATACAGAACAAAACTCATAGGTATATTCTTGGGAGACGGATTTATCTATTATCGTAGACTTTTCTGTGTACAGGTTTGTTTAAAGTCTTCGACTTTGGGTCGTAGCAACTCTTAGTTGTGAGTGAGATCAGCTAAGGGAATCAAGTACGTAGTATCATGCTGGGATCAGAGACGTAGGATCATAACTGTACCTTGGATCAGTGTGAGATTGGTTGGGGTTCAACTACAGTCCAGACCAAAGTTAGTTTGGAGTAGGCTAGTGTCTGTAGCGGCTTAATACAGTGTGTGTTCAATCTGGACTAGGTCCCGGGATTTTTCTGCATTTGTGGTTTCCTCGTTAACAAAATTCTGGTGTTTGTGTTATTTATTTTCCGCATTATATTTTTTCATATAATTGAAATATCACAGGTTGTGCGTTGTTCAATCAATTAGAATATCTGAACTTTTGGTTGTTGATTTAAATTGATTGACACTTGGATATTGGTCATTGGTACCGTCCAAGTTATCTCTCTTTGATAAAGACTCGCAGATTTCTATTTGCTTGAGTATAGATCAAATCGAGAGATTGAGATACAAAACTCTTTGATGTACTTTTATCTAGATTGAGTCTGACTGTCTAGTTGATTCTCTAGAAAGTATATTGGAGTTTGTCCATACAGATTGCTAAGTGAAAGATTGGGTGTGGTTGTTAGACCCCCGCTTTTTCATAAACATTTATAAAATAAGGAATAAAATCCGTGGCTATAATGTTCATGAATTGATTCGAGTGAATCAAACCGATTTTGCCTCAATTGTGTTCTTGTATACTTCTATGAGAATATAGAAATTGAACAACTCTTTAACTAGTTTCACTTGAGTCATTTAAACTAGTTATGGTTAAGATGAACAAGGTTGATATGAGAGTGATCATATGGCTAACCTCGGGTAATTATTATTGAACCAACATAGTGTACACGTTTAGGTAGGGTTACATAAACCTAAATGAGGCTACACTTCATTTGCGTGTAACAAGCTTAGTTCGATCTAACGTTTGAAAGATATTATCTTGGTTGAATCAGGTTTTTAATCTAACAGTGAATATTGAATCCACAGTTACCAAGGTAACTTAGATTGCAAACCTTGATATGAAAACTATATATAGGAGAACTCTAGCAACTGGGAAAGCTAATCTCCACACTTCTGTGTGTTACTAGTTGCATAAACTAGAGTCGATTCTCCTTAAACTTAGGTTTCTATCGAGACCCTGTAGGTTAACGACTTGAAGACTTCATTGAGATTGTGAATCCCGACCCAACTATTTTCTTTGTAGTTGCGTGATTTGATCTTGTTGTTTCTATCGTGTTGAGTACAATTGAAATAATTGGCTCGAGATTAATATCTCCGATAGGCAAGACAAAAAGTAATCACAAACACCTTCGCTTCATCGTTTGTGATTCCACGATATCTTGTTTCGCTATTCGATTAAGATTATTGTGAGGTGATTGATAATACTAGGCTGTCCTTCGGGAATATAAGATCGGTTTATCAATTGGTTCCTGTTCACCTTGATTTATCAAAAGACGAAACAAAAACTCTTGGGTATTTCTGTGGGAGACAAATTTATTAATTCTATAGACTTTTTTGTGTGAGACATATTTGTTTATCAAGTCTTCGAGTTTGGGTCGTAGCAACTCTTGGTTGTGGGTGAGATCAGCTAAGGGAATCAAGAGCGTAGTATCCTGCTGGGATCAGAGACGTAAGGAACACAACTATACCTTGAATAAGTGTGAGATTGATTAGGGTTTAACTACAGTCCAGTCCGAAGTTCATTGGTAGTAGGCTAGTGTATGTAGCGGCTTAATACAGTACGGTGTTCAAATTGGACTAGGTCCCGGGGTTTTTCTGCATTTGCGGTTTTCCTGTTAAAAAAATTCTGGTGTCTGTGTTATTTCTTTTCTGCATTATATTTTGTTATATAATTGAAATATCACAGGTTCTGCGTTGTATCGATCAATTAGGAAATCCAACCTTTGGTTGTTGATTGAGATTAATTGATCCTTGAACATTGGTCTTTGGTACCGTTCAAGTTTACTTCTCTTATATTCAATCGGGCTCGCAAATTTCTATTTGCTGATTGCAGATTGAATTAAGATATAGAGATATAAACTCTTGTATATACTTTTCTCTAGATTTAGTCTGACTGTCTAGTGATTCCATAGAAAGTATATTGGAGTAAGTCCTCTCAGATTGCCAAACGAATTGTTGGGTGTGGTTGTTGTACCACCGCATTTTCAATTGGTATCAGAGCACACAAACACATTACAGACCTTATAAGTCTGTGTTTGTAGTGATATGATATGGACAGAAGTGTTATCTCTGATAAACGCATCGCCAGAAATAAAAGTCATGTTTCTATAAAGTCTATTAAAGAGAAAGATTTTTCAATCTCGAATATAGATGAACCCAGTGTTCCCATGAAACAGACTTGCATTGACAAGTGTTTCACCGATTACCTTACTGACGAGTCTGACTCTGAAGTTGAAAGGAATGCATCCAAGTGAATGCAGTGATTCTAAAACTTGTTAGAATGGAGGCTGATAGTCTCAATCAGTTGAAGCGCAAAGTCAATGTTCTTGTTGGTATGGTAAATGAGCGTGACTCTCTCTAAAAGTACTACGTGAGGAAAACGCCTCTGTCTGTCCTTCACAGACTTTGCATGAGGGAAAACTCAAATAGGATGCTTTGGAAACTGACCTTCTTTTTAGTAAACTCTCTATTCAAGAATGTTCCAAAGAGTCCACTATACCAATTGCTTCTGATTTAACTGGAAAAATTTCTGGTTCAGAAGCAAAATCAAAATCCCTTCATGTTGAAAAAGATGTTCCCTTGTCTTCCTCTAATCAAGGAATGTCCACATCACATGGAAGGAAGAATCCTCCCAACGATGGTATTAAGACTGTGTTGTCTAATCACTAAGGTGATCAGAAAGTGTGTCTCTTTTGTGATTCAAAAGGGCTTAGTGAACAAAATAGGAATCCTTGGTTGAATGACAATTCTACTATCCGTCTTCAACACACCTTAGATTTAATTCTCAAAGGTGTAATTGGCATACATATGTCTAAACCAATTGGTTTTAGTATACACCATGTGTGCCCCTCCAGGAAAGTCAGTTCAATGTGTTCCTCAAATATTCAAATGCGAAACAGTCTTCCAAACCATTTCGTCGAAGAAGAACTCATGGATATTCTTAAGTTAAGAAGGGAGATTACGTTGTTGATGATGTGAAAAAGGTACCAGAAGAAGGAACCAATAAAGAGATGGAAAGAAACCTAAAAAGGATAATTGAAGGATATTAAGATATTATCAAAAGGCTGTCAATTCCCTCTGGTTGAAATTATTCAGGTAAGAATCAACGCTTTGCGTCATATTTTGATGATAGTAAATTTTATGATAACTTTTCACATCATAATGGTTTTCCACCCAAAGATCGGGAAAAAGAGGTTTAACCGAAAACAACGTTTATTTGATGAGCTCAAGGCTCACACTTATGCAAATTAATCACAATGTTTAAACCTCACTCTCAATAAAAATCCTAACAGAGTGAGACTTATTCAGGTATACTTGATGGCAAAATATCTCTCTGATTCTCTATGCTATCCTCTTATCGTTTTTAGCTGGATGATCATTCACAAACATTTCTGCTTAAGTATTTGTGTTTTGTTTTATTAATCTTAAATATTTTTGCTGTGTCAAAATTTCTACTCTTGCTCTAAAATTGTTCTCCTGTAAGAGTACTATTTTTATTGAGCTAAGATCTGTGAGTTTTCTCATATAGGCAAACATTATCGCTGAATAGTCATCTTAATTGAGTTTTTCTCGTATTGTATCGTTTTTTAAATAATGTGCCAAGTTTTTGTTCGTACGGGTATCCTTGTTACATGTCACGAACCGGCTTTGGAAACCCTAACCTCTGGGTTTATGTGATACCGTTTAAATACCAAACCCAACTTTTGAAAAGTATGCATACTCCAGACTACTTTTTCTGTCAAGAATGACAGCACCTTCGGGAACTTGTAATTTCCCAAGAGGTTTTCTTGATAAGGGTTTTGATCTCACACTCAAAGAGGATGAGAAAGGAACTCTCGTGGAAGTTGATGCCACGTTTCTCAATATCCTAATAACTTTTCTGATATTGAGGATGATGAAGAGATTTCTATTGAAGTTGTTCAAAACTTTATCAATCAGTTTAATGATGCAAAGCTGCTGCTTGTTAACACTTTGAAAGATCCAGATGTGTTAAGAAATGATTTGATAAAAGTCAACTCCGATCTTTCTTTAATGAAGACACTACTTAAGGATCGTCTCAACGTTGTGTCTGAAGATACGGTTAATTCCGTCTGTCACAAGCTTGTAGGTCTTGGAACCAGTGAAGTCTCCGCACCGGAACTCTGATTATCGCTTATGGTCTCTCTGTGTTTTTAGAGTTGTTTTTAAATTTTTCTAGGAAACTTCTTATGAGAATTTTATTGTTGTATTTTTTAAAAAGGATAACTAGGGTTTGGAATAGTCATTATTGTGAGTACACATTGCTATGTCCAACGTTTTCATCTCCAATGTTTTTAGATTTATTTATTTAAATTCTAAGTTATTTGGAAGATGATTTTTGCAGTATAAATATGTATGGTTTTATAGATTGCAAATTGTTATGAGATATGTTGTTTACGTCCATGATCCTTGACTGTCCCATACTTGTTCAAAAGTTATCTATATTATGTCGATATGAAAGTATTGATAAAAGATAGAATGAACTTTTGAATACAAAAGTTAAGCCTTTTGTGTCATTATTTTGATGGGAGAAATGATGAACTTTTGTTTACAAATATTAAGTCTATTATATGTCATTATGCAAATAGTGATGAAAATAGAATGAATCTTTGTTTATTCGGCAGTATTGGTCTTTCCCTGATCCACATCTTTGTGCATATACTGTGTTGCTCCGTAAGTTCTCTTATGTTGAGCATGTCCAATTGAATTGATCATTTTGTGGCTAATTCAATTGTGATTTTTAGATACAAATTCATGTTCTCATGAGATTTGATCATGTCCAAAGAAATCTTTCTTTTCTCATAAAAGTAAGGTCGCGCTTGTTGTTCTTTCAGGAAAGTCATTTTATGGGGAGAGTTCTTTTTGAACTTGTGCTTAATTGCCAAATCTTTGTGGGGAGTGCGGTTGTGGAATATTTTAGGAGTTATCTTGTATATTTATAAACTCCTTGATGAATGCATTTAGCTTCGGCTATATGATTGCATCTAAATAAGTTGGTATGTTATTCTCTTTTGGTCATGAAGTATCTCTATGAAAATTTCATGAGGATCCCACTATTTTTCATACCTTTGCCAATTTATATTGACAAAAAGGGGGAGAATTAATGTGTGGTTTTATATTACAAATACATATGGTTTACGGATCATTATGTAAGGGGGAGTGGTTTTCATGTCGAGATGAAGTATTGACTAAGGGGGAGTGATACATATCACCATAGTATTGTTGTCAAGGTTGTGATACAATTGAACTTTGATGTTGTGTGATGATACTATGGCACTGTATAAAAATGATTGGAATATTTTTTTCACGTTGTTATCACTACGGATCTTCAACAACTATGATGATGAGTTGAACACGTTTAGAATCATGGAGTACTTGGAAGTAACGAAAATTTCGAGTCGTGTTGAAGATGCCGAGGAGATTAAGCATTTGGATGAGAAGCTATAGAGTTTTGTTTATTTTGTAATCCATATGTATTGATAGTTTTGACACTAAAATTGACAAAGGGGGAGATTTTTAGAGCACTGCTCGGTCTAACTCGCATGCGTTGCTATCTGAAGCATGTTTGTCAATGTTAGTGATCAAAACTATATGTCTTGATTTCTAGTCTACTTATAGATATCTCAGACTAGGACATAGATTGTGTAGTTGTGCCTTAGACTTCACGGCGTTCATCATTTGAAGACGAAGAACTACTAAGGAGAGCTTGTGGAACTTCATCAACAAAAGGTATGTGGAGACTGAAACTCATCTATCACTTGGAAAGCCTATTTCTACTCTATCTCCTATATTGAGACATAAGTTGTATTACGATATAGTTTTCTATTATACATATTTGAGATTTCGAGCTGAGTTTAACTCGCTTACATATTTCTCGGAATATGTGTTGGCAAAGCTTTCGCTTCGACCAAGTTCATCTTATATTCTTGATGCAAGTCAAACGATGGTCATATGAAAATTGCCGAGTAACATCTTACATGGTTTGTGTGATACAATCATTTGGTGTAGACTTGGAATATCTCGTTATGATTATTTCAATAACTTGAAAATTGCTTTGATGCTAATAGTGTGTGAAAACAGATATTGTCATAGATTGTGTTAAAGGAGAATCGACTCTAGCTTATACAACTAGTATCACACATGAGGTGTGGGGATTAGGTTTTCTAGTTGCTAGAGTTCTCCTTTATATAATCTCCAAATCAGGGTTTGCAATTTAAGTTACCTTGGTAACATAGATTGTGTAGGCAAGATAGAAAGTAATCACAAACACCTTCGTCTCATCGTTTGTAATTCCAAAATATCTTGTTTCGCAAGTCGATTAAGATTATTGCGAGACCGATTGAATATAAGACAGATAACTGGAACGGTACCAAAGACCAATGTTCAAGGATCAATCAATTTCAATAAATGACCAAAGGTTGGATTTACCAATTGATCGATTCAACGCACAACCTGTGATATTTCAATTATATAACAAAATATAATACGGAAAAGAAATAACACAGACACCAGAAGTTTTGTTAACGAGTAAACTGCAAATGCAGAAAAACCTCGGGACCTAGTCCAGATTTGAACACCATACTGTATTAAGCCGCTACAGACACTAGCCTACTAAAAAGCTAACTTCGGTCTGGAATGTAGTTGAACCCAAATCAATCTCACACTGATTCAAGGTACAGTCGTGCTCCTTACGTCTCTGATCCCAGCAGGATACTACGCACTTGATTCCCTTAGCTGATCTCACCCACAACTAAGAGTTGCTACGACCCAAAGTCGGAGACTTGATAAAACAATATGTATCACACAGAAAAAGTCTTCCACAGATATACCTATGATTTGTTGTTCCATCTTTTGATAAATTAAGGTGCACAGGAACCAATCGATAACCCCGACTTATACTCCCGAAGAACAACCTAGAATTGTCAATCACCTCACAATAATCTTAATTGATTAACAAAACAAGATATTGTGGAATCACAAACGATGAGACGAAGATGTTTGTGACTACATTTATATCTTAATTCTTTATCGTCCCCGAACTCCTTGTTGTCAACAACCATGAGAACATATGGTTCGTGAAGAAAGGAGTCAATTCCAACAAACCTTCTAGGCTGATGATGTCGAACCAGGGCCTTATGAATTTCAAGAGTTCTCATAACAAAATCTTTTATTTGTTGAATCTCCTTCCTTTTTTCCTTCAACACTTCAAGAACACCAGAAAACTTCCGAGAGTTTGAAGGAACAACTCTTGGCTTCCTCACATTCCTTTTTTTTCTTTTCAAAGTTGGAGGTAACCAAGATCTTTATTTTTCCTTCATGATTGATGGCTTAACAATCATATTAACATCTTTTCCATCAGAAGACATGATGCTTGGAGTATCCATATGCGTACGAGTTTGTGAGAGGAATTCACAATTTAAACCCAACAAGCAGTCTTAAGATAAAAAGAGTTTCAGATAAGGAAATAGGACTGCAGGGTTACGAAACCTTTAAACATAAGTTCGTGCACGCACAACTCACAACCCTAAGAAGGGTCGAATTGTCGAGAATAACCCTCTTTTATTGATTGACCAGGGAATCCCTTTCCAATATCAATTAGATATGGAAGAATTACAAAACTTGCAACATGTAGCAAATCTTAAGAAAGAAAATCAAGAAAACAAAAAATTTCTTTTCCTAAAGCCTGAGGTGTGCACAATCTTGTTTCTTTTGATCAGGCAAATGAGACAAGATGCACCAAACAACACAATCAAGTTATCCTGCGGTGAACAACAATTTGTTCACCATAACCTTTTTGAAAGGAATTCTTTGAACCCTGCCTTTCAGAATGTTTAGACCATACTTTATTCTCTAGTGGTCTTGTCTTATCCTTGGAAACTAACTTCTTCAAAAAAGATAAAATCTTACATACCTCAGCGGGTTTTTTAACAAGTTTGAGCTTGTTTGCTAATCGATTCGCTCTTCGTTTAAGTTTGTTGACATACCTCATTTTTTGTTTGTACTTGAAACACTTTGAAAGTTCATGACCTTTGAGTGAACAGTACGAGCATGTCAACCTGGAATATAATTCAGACGCCCGAGATGTGCAGATGCTAGACACATAGTGGAACCTGAAAAATTAGACAAAGAGTTTCCAACGGAAAGGTCATTTTTTCTAGATTGGTTGAGTTCTCTTCTGAAAGAATATAAAGATTGAAGTATGTATTGCTACAATTATCAAAATCAATATTTTCACAAAGAAGCGCAACACTTGATTTTTCGTCTTCATTAGAATCATAGTGATCAGACATTTCATCAAGAGTTTTCGCAAGACCTTTGTTCCCAGTGTATTTTCTGCGGTTCAGACACTCATTTGCAAAATGACCAAAACCTTTACACTTAAAGCACTGTGGCATATCCTCGTCATCAGTCTCGTCAACATCCCTGGTTTTAGGAGGAACACGATTGTGAAGTTTAACTGACGACCTAGGTTTGTATCTTCAAAACCGTTTACTTCTTTTCAATAGAAGATCCCTAAACTGTCTTGTGATCATAGAGACTTATTTGTCAAGATATTCATCTGATGAATCAGTCTCAGAAAGATCATCCTCAGAGGCATAAACACTTTTACTTTTGTCAAGTAATTTAGTGTTCTTTTGTGCTTTGAAGGCAACATCCTTTCCTATTTTGGATGTATGCTCATGATCAAAGATCTTTAGCTTTCCAACCAACGTGTTTCTGGAAAGAGCATCAAGGTTATTTCCCTCAACGATGGCATGCTTCTTAGAATCGTATCTAGATGGCAGCGATCTGAGAATTTTCATCAGAATTTCCTTTTCAGGAATAGTCTTACCCAATGCAAAAGATGCATTAACAATTTCAGACACTTTGTGATTAAACTCATCAAATGACTCTTCATCTGCCATACGAAGGTTTTCACAATCGGAACATAAGTTTTGAAGCCTAGCTTACTTTTCAGATGTATTCGCTTCAAATACAGTTTCTAAGATATCCCAGGCTTCTTTAGACTCTGTGCAAGTAGTCACATGATGCTGAAGATCCGGGGTAATGGCATGTATTATAGCATTTAAGCCGTCAGATTTTGTTTCACAACAAGGATTTCTTCAGGACTATATCTACCAATATCCCTATGTATAGATACATCTCCTTCTGTATTCACCGGAGGATCATAGCTATTAACAACACATACTCGTGTTTGAAAATCACGATCTTCAAGAAAAGCACGCATAGGGATTTTCCACCACAAGTAGTTTGAGCCATCGAAGACTGGTGGTACGTTTATGGAGATAGAATTTTGTCCATATAGTAAGATCGCTACAAACACAGACTTATGAGGTCTTAAACATGTTTTCCTGCTCTGATACCATTTGAAAAAGCGGGGGTCTAACAACCTCACCCAATATTTCACTTATCAATCCAGATTTGAACACCACGCTGTATTAAGACGCTACATACACTAGCCTACTACAAAGTTAACTTCGGTCTGGAATATAGTTGAACCCTAATCAATCTCACACTTATTCAAGGTACATTCGTGCTCCTTACGTCTATGATCCCAGCAGGATACTACGCACTTGATTCCCTTAGCTGATCTCACCCACAACTAAGAGTTGCTACGACCCAAAGTCGGAGACTTGATAAACAAATCTGTATCACATAGAAAAGTCTACTGAATATATAAATCTGTATCCCATAGATATACCTACGAGTTTTTGTTACGTGTTTTGATAAATCAAGGTGAACAACAACCAATCGATAACCCGAACTTATATTCCTGAAGAACAGCCTAGAATTGTCAATCTCCTCACAATAATCTTAATCGATTAATGAAACAAGATATTGTGGAATCACAAACGATGAGATGAATATGTTTGTGACTACTTTTGTATCTTGCCTATCGGAGATATAAATCTCACGCCAATCTTACGATTGCACTCAAACATGATGGAAACAGCAAGATCAGATCACACAACTACTGAGAAAATAGTTGGATCAATCCCAATGAAGTCTTCAAGTCTTTAACCTACATGGTTTCATGAAAAACCTAAGTTTAAAGGAGAATTGACTCTAGCTTATACAACTAGTATCACACAGGAGGTGTGGGGTTTAGGTTTCCCAGTTGCTAGAGTTCTCCTTTATATAGTCTCCAAATCAAGGTTTGCAATCTAAGTTAACAAAGCATTCAATATTCACCGTTAGATGAAAACCTGATTAGATTCAAGATAATATCTTTCAACCGTTTGGGTAACCGTACCTAAACGTGTATACTTAGTTGGTTCAACAATAGTTAACCAATGGTTATCCATATGAGCACTTTCATATCAAGCTTATTCATCTCTACCATAACTAGTTCAAAAGAACTAGTTAGAGATTTGTTCAATTGCTTAGATCTCATAGTAGTATACAAGACACAATCGAAGCTAAAATCGATTTTTATTCACTCGAGTCAATTCATGAACATTATAGCCACGGTTTCCAAAGATTGCATTCATTATTATGTAAATGTTTTAGTTCATGAACAAACCGATTTTAGAAAGCAACCTACTTAAGTATGCAAACGGGTACACATACCTAAGTGGTCAGATCGAGTTTTTTTACGCCAGTATGCGTACAGGTGTGCATACCAATTCACACTTCCAAACTCCAGAAGAAATTCATGGATGTGAAACTTTCGTCAGTATGCATAATGGTACGCATACTAGCCCAAGTTTCCAACAACCGCCGGTACTCGTACATGTACGCATACTTTAGGTTCCCGGTTTTGGACTTTTACACAAATGTGAGAACACACTATGTTTATATCCAAACATGGTTACTTGTTCTAAACTCTCATTTCAATCATTGAAAGTTTCTTAGAGGATGCTAAAATAGTCGTTATCTACAAACTATTTTCATCAAAGCGATTTTCAAGTTATTGAGATAATCAACATGACTTTCTTCACGAGTAAAGATGAACTTGGCCAAAGAGAAATCTTACCAACACATATTTCGAGAAATAGATAAGCGAGATAAACTCGTCTCGAAATAGCAATGTATATGATTGAAGTCTATATAACAATACAACTTTTGTCTCAAAATAGGAGATAAAATAGATAGACTTTTGAGTGATATATAAGTTCAAGTCTCCACATACCTCTTTGTTGATGAAGTTACACAAGTTCCCTTTAGTAGTTTTTCGTCTTCAATTGATGAACGTCGTGGAGTCTAAGGCTCAACTACACTTACTATCCTAATCCGAGATTTAGCTATAAGTAGACTAGAAATAAAGACTTATAGTTTTGGCAACTAAACTTGAAAAACAAGCTTGAGATAGCAACGCTTGCGAGTTCGACCGAGCAATCCTCTAACACCATTACGTACATTTCATTCAGCGAACCCTACCTTCCGAATTGGGATATTACAATACTACCGTCTTAAATTGGAGCCGTCCTCGACACCAAAATATATTCAATCTCAGATGTATGATGTTTGCTTCCCCTCATGAGACCAGTACATAATATATTCCTTCCATCGTATTCTCTCACCCTCGTCAGGTGATCCATCATCAGCTCTAATACTGAAAAATCGGGGGTCTAACAAGACCACCCAAATTTCGCATAGTAATATGTATGGACTAACTCCAAAATACTTTCTAGAGAATCAACTAGACAGTCAGACTCAATCTAGGTAAAAGTATCTCAAGGAGTTAATATATCTCTCTTGTTTTGATTTACTCGAGCTAATAGAAATCAACGAGTCTTTAATAAAACACAAGGAACAACTTGGATGGTACCAAAGACCAATATCCAAGGATCAATCAATGACAATCAAAAAACAAAGGTTGGATTACTCTAATTGATGATCTAACACACAACTTGTATTATTTCAATTATAAAGATAAAACAATATAATGCGGAAACTGAAATAACACAGACACCAGAAATTTTGTTAACGAGGAAACCGCAAATGCAGAAAACCCCCGGGACCTAGTCCATATTGAACACACACTGTATTAATCCGCTACAGACACTAGCCTACTCCAAGCTAACTTCGGACTGGACTGTAGTTGAACCCCAATCAGTCTCCCATTGATCCAAGGTACAGTTTTACTCCCTACGCCTCTGATCCCAGTAGGATACTGTGCACTTGATTCCCTTAGCTGATCTCACCCACAACTAAGAGTTGCTACGACCCAAAATCGCAGGCTTTAACAATAAACAAATCTATCTCACACAGACAAGTCTATCAAAGGATCAATCTGTCTCCCACAGAAAAACCCTAAAGTTTTTATTCCGTCTTTTGATAATAATCAAGGTGAACAGGAACCAATTGATAATCCGGTCTTATATTCCCGAAGAACAACCTAGATAAATCAATCACCTCACAACAATCTTAATCGTATGATAGCGAAACAAGATGTTGTGGAATTACAAACAATGAGACGAAGATGTTTGTGACTATTTTTTATATCTTGCCTATCGGAGATATTAATCTCAAGCCAACCAATCTGATTTTACTCGTACGATAGAAGATGAAAAATCAGATCACACAACTACGATAAAAGTAGTATCGGCCTGGCTTCACAATCCCAATGAAGTCTTTAAGTCGTTAACATGGTTTTAGAAGAAGAAAACCAAAGGTTAAAGGAGAAATGACTCTAGCACGCAAACTAGTATCACACATGAGGTGTGGGGATTGGTTTTGTAGAGTTGCTAGATGTCCCCTTATATAGTCTTTCAAATCAGGGTTTCGCCTTGGTCACAAAGCAAACAATATCCACCGTTAGATGAAAACCTGATTTAGATTCAAGCTAATATTTCTCAACCGTTAGATAGAAAACTTAGCTTGTTATACACAAATGAAATGTACGCTTCTAGGTTTGTTAACCGTACCCAAACGTGTACATTGTTGGTTCAACAATAGTTAACCAAAAGGTTAGCCATATGAGCATTTCATATCAACCATATTCTTCTTCACCATAACTAGTTCAAATGACTTCATATGAACTAGTTAGAGATTTGTTCAATTGCAAGGAAATCTTATTTACTACACAAGACACAATTGAAGCAAAAATGATTTGATTCACTTGAATCGGTTCATGAACTTTATAGCCACGGTTTGCAATTTGCATTCCTTAGTCTTTATAAGTTTAAGTTCAGAAATCATCTTCAGATATATAACTTTCTTAAGTTCGCACACTAGGTTTGCGGACTTAAGGAACTGGACAGAGTTTACAAACTCCAGCAGAAAATCTCGGCAAAGACTTTCCGCCAGTTCGCGGACTGTTACTCACGTAACAAGTTTGTCAACTCCAGCAGAATTTCTCGGGATGAGAAGTTCGGAAGTTCGCGGACTTGGCAACAAGCCATTCTTCCGGTTTATCTTGATCAACAAAGTTCGCAAACTTTGGTTCAAGGAATAGGACTTATGCACATATGTGTTTCCACAATAATACTTATATCCATCATTGGTTATGTAATCTAAACTCTCATTCCAACCATTGAAACATTCTTAGAGGACGTTATACAGTTGTTACACCATTTCTCGTCAAAGAAATTTTCAAAGTGATTGAAACATATCACGACTCTCGTCACTAGGTAAAAATAGGAATGGTCGAAGCGAAACGCTTACCAACACATATTTCGAGATATAGATAGGCGAGGTATACTCGGCTCGAAATACCAAATGTGTATAATCTAAGTCTATATATAGCATACGACTTTTTGTCTCAAGAAGTAGGAGATAGAGTAGATATACTTTTGAGTGACAGATAAGTTCAAGTCTTCACATACATTTTTTTCGAGAAGTTCCACCTGTTCATTGAGTAGTTCTTATTCTTGTATGATGAATCGCCATGAAGTCCTTGAGCTCAACTACACTTTCTATCCTAGTCCGAGACTTAGCTATAGTAGACTAGAAATCAAGACTTATAGTTTTGATCACTAACATTGACAAACATGCTTGAGATAGCAACGCATGCGAGTTCGACCGAGCAATGCTCTAACAGGTACTATTTGTAATGACCCGATACTCCACTCATATTATCCTCACTTAGCCACTACGGTTATC
This sequence comes from Papaver somniferum, assembly GCF_003573695.1. Lineage (NCBI taxonomy): Eukaryota > Viridiplantae > Streptophyta > Magnoliopsida > Ranunculales > Papaveraceae > Papaver > Papaver somniferum. The sequence goes on from NC_039368.1 coordinate 32,233,125, forward strand.
CGGCAATGTAGGGTTTTCAATAGGCGACGCTGCGATGATCCAACAACAGCTTCCCAGGAGGTTACACATCCATGTATTACTTCCGCCCGAGCACGCTTAACTGTAGAGTTTTATGTCAACTCTGGAGATAACTGTGCTGAAAAGGACTCAAAGTAAGAAAATGACAAACTGTTACCTATATTCCGTTCAGCGAACGCTACCTGCCGAATCGGGGTATTACATAAACATTCCCGGGTTCTTATCATCACATGATTAATTAAGTTTCCAAGTGACATTGACGATGGTGTGGGCGACATGCCAGATGTTTCCTTGTTGTAGGACCATACCATAATGTGGATCTTGACGATGTAAATCTCGGTACTCGTCTAAAAAGATCCCATCCTTGCTTCCAGGTGGATGTGTCTATATGCATCCCTGGACTTCTCTTCAGAACCTTTAATCATCATTGGGGAGTAGGTGGCCTAGCGACAAGAAAATCCTACGGCTCCGAGAGTTTTAATGGGGATGATGTTGACAGTTGTGCCAATGTTGGTCAGTGTTCTCTCAAATTAAATATCTTTGAGGCGAAATACAGTGAGTAGTCCCCAGTCATATTTATCCTTCCTTTTATTGGTCACATTCTTCCGAGCAGGCTTTGGACACACTTCAATTTTGATATGGAAAAAAAAGTTCCTTCCGGATACAACTTGATTGAGAGCAATGAAAATATCCTTGCGTTGCGTATTTGAGAAGTATAGAAGCTCGCATAAGTGCTTCAATAAATAATGGATTGTCCAATTAATAGGATTTCTAGAGAAAGTGAAGCTCCTAACAGGAATATGATCTTTGTGAACACCTTCAATTCCCCAAGTATAGTTCACCTGATTTTATATTTTCCTTGAAAATACGTTTCAAGCCATTGCATTCACTTTTTGGATGATTGCCAAAACTATGGAATTAACAACATTTGGGATCTATTACTTCTTGGAAAGTTGTTGGGCATCGTACGACATGCAATTTGATAATGTCGTCTTTGTTAAATTTATGATCGGTCGAACCCACAAGTTTTCCTATATAAATCTTGTCGTCAATGTTAGTTGAACAAACTATATCTTCATTTCTAGTCTACTAAAGTCAAGTCTCGGACTAGGATTAAAAGTTGGGAGTTGAGTATCAGACATCACTGAATAGCCCTCAAAGTTTAAAGACTGAAGATCGAACGAAGATATCAACAAAGGTATATGGTGAATGATTTCATTTGGAATTCTTATTCAATTCTACCTTTATAATCTATCGAAACAAGTGTTCACTCTTTGGAACAATTCCAATGACGGTAAATATATATTTATGTATGACTCGAGGATATTTGAGCCAAAGACTTTAGTGAGAATGACCTATGTACCTGGAAAGGTCCTCATGTTCTAGTGAATGAGCATACGAATTCAACGAGCCAAGAATCACTAAATTCCGAGTTATAATGAAGAAGATTAGTGATTTATTGAAGCAACACTTATAAGAATTGTTGTTGATGTTGCAGTTCGTGATTGGGAAACAGTCCATGAACAGTTTGTCACGGTTCGCGGACTTAAGCAGTAAAACGTGACTAGGTGCCTTTTTTAGTAAAGTTTTTGATGTTTCTTCTTCTAGGAAAGATGGATATACTTCCAGACACAATTGATTGCCATATTGAAGTGTGTGTGATGTTTTAAACTCCTTTCCAACTTAAATTATAATTTATTTTACAAAAAAAAAATACAATTTATGCTAAAGTAATTATTTATGCAAGAGGTGTAACTTATAAACGGAAATAACTCATGAACTTTCTTAGAATTCAAGCAACCATTCACTATAAATAAAGGGTTCATGTAAGCGACACAATTCATCCCTTTGGAAAATTTGTGTGTGCTTCATAAGGTTGTTTTCCACTAAATTTTTTCTTCGTAAACAATAGTGAGACAATAAGACTTTGTTTTGAGGATCACAAAACACGAGTTGGTAATAATATTCTTGATAGTTACACAACTTGTAATCTAGGTTAATTTAATAATTCTTTTCTATTTTAAGGTCCTTATCTTCTTATATAAGGAAATTCAAGAATTGTTGATCATAAACCCTAGATTTGATAGATTTCAATCTAAAATCGTATACTGACACTAGTTGGTTGAAATATGGATTAGAAAAAAAACTTCATCTAAAGTGTCTTATAAATTCCTTAAGAAGTTTTATCAAGATATCTCTACATTTATTCTAGTGGTTTTTGTTGTGGAATATTTAGGTATCTCTATGTGTTTTAAAGATTATAAACCCTAAGTTTACATGTTTGTTTTGATATTACTTTTACCTGGTAATTACTCAAAACAAACACAAGATTTCCAAAACCTTCATTTCATCTAAAGGGAAATAAAACTGGTGCTTTGTGAAAACAGAATATCAAAAAGTCTTCATTTAGGTTGAAGCAACTCTTAGGATGTAAAGGACGTCAGCTAAGAGAGCCAACTACGTAGAGCCTTGTGAGGTTCGAGAGACGTAAGGATCAAGGATGTAACTGAATTTCTTGGAGAGTGGATTCTATATCAACTAAATTACAGTCTGAAGTCTGATAATAGGTTAGTGTCTGTAGCGGCTTAATATAGCTCGGTTTTCAAATTTTGGACGAGGTCCTGGGGTTTTTCTGCAGGTGTAGTTTTCCTCGTTAATAAAATTTCTTTGTGTCTTGCTTTACTTTTTACTTTCGCATTATATTTGTGTTTTATATAGTGAAAGTAAACACAAGTGATTTGATAATCAACTTAAACACTTTTTAAATAAAACCGTATAGAACCTACAAGACTTGTTCTTGAGAATTCGTATCTTGAAATATAGATTACAAGACTTGTTCTTGTTGTAATTCGGTTGGTGCACTGTTCCGGTACATACTAGGTTGATCTTGGATATTGATTTTTAAGATCGTCCAAGAGTTCTTGTAATCAGGTTCACGGATCTTTGATCTAAACTACTGATTGTACAAGAAAGATAAATTGTATACACATATTATTCAAGGATCGTTAAGTTGGTCTACTTGCAATTGTATTAGGTTTTGTCTTATAGGTCCAAAAGAAAAGTTGGTGGTGTACTTGATACCCTCTCTTTTTCAGTCTTATATCCACACATCTAGCAATTCAGTCACCTATTCTATAAGGAAAGAAAATCGGGGAACGTTAAGGCTGCCTTTGGCTGTTGTTGCTGGTGTGGAGCACAGAACAAAGCTTTTTCTTAGGCCGATGATCGATAGGACTAGATATGGATTTGAAGTTGAGGATGATGGGAGCACTTGGTTTGAAGCACTTGCTGAGTTAAAGTCTACCTCCTTCACCACTAACAACATCTATAGATGGTTGGATGTTGTATTATTCGTTGAAAAGGCGTCTGCTTTTATGTGTCTATATGTGACCTTTTTCTGTAAGAGGTCTCTCTCTCTGCCCCCAATATGGAAGGTGCAGTTGTTGTTGATCGTTTGGTAACCTCATGTGTTCAGAGAAAGTTTGAAAGCTTAGTTTTTATAGCAAATGACGATAAACATGTATCATAAATTGATACAGAATTCCACCAACTGCAATGACATATGGATCATGATAGTCGAGATCCTGAGTTCTGAATCACTTTATGTAATCATTAGGATACTCATTATTTATACGGAATATTATCCACAATCTGACATGATTTGTTCACAGACAAAGAAATACTTTTTGTAATAGGCACTGACCATCTCAAAATAGTTACAGATGTTGTTGGGAGAAATATAGTTATACCAGGTGACACTCTTCCAGTAAGAGATTTTGAAAATTCCATGAGACGTAGTATCTGATTGTACTCATGATCTCCTAACAAATCCAAGAATAAGAAATATGCTCGCGATTTTTTTTGGTCCCATCATACAGCGAGAAGGGAGGATAGGAATATCCCCTTGATAGAGGAATCCTCCGACTTTGGAGGTTGGAGTTAGTAAATCAAATATGAGCCCTCCTTTCCACGGTTTTGTAGGAGATTTTCCAGATTTTCACGGGTGATGAAGTTGGATTATTGATTCCTTTTCAGGTTCATGATCAATGATGACACGAACTTCATTCTCATCTTGGAACTTCATTCTCATCTTAGACTGGGAAGCATTTCTAGCTTGTTCCATCTAACGTTGACATTGTTCTGGTGATAATTATTCCACAAGAGTCTTGAGAAAGGTACGTACCTCCTTCAGAGTGGTAGCCATATTCACTTGTGTCTTGGAAATAATTTTTTGTCTATGTATCAGATCAACTATGTTGGCAAAGCATGGAGTATTTTCTGACCTCTCCAGGAGCACGACAAAAGGCATGAGGATTTGGATTACCGAGAATGGTGTTAAGAGGAGTGGTAGTGGTGTTAGAGGTTGCCGAACCTGAAGATCGGCCATTTTGAACAAACGAGAAATTTATGTTGTAACCGAGAGATTGATCTTGCGTTGTGGTCGTTAATTATTTTAGAATAAAAATAATATGTTATAAAAGTATGGAGTAAGTTCGATATTTGAGTGAGTTTCAGAGATCAAAATCGTATAAGACGGGGCTAAAGCAAAAAATAACTATTCACGTCTTATTTCGGTCACAAAAGAGCAGAAAGGTTGATGTTAAGAGAGAAACAGATAAAATATGAGAAATAACTATCTAGTATGCTTGCAGAATGAACTTGTTGAACTATAGTGTAAATACTAGACTTGTAATCGTATGTCTGATCTCATTTTCTCAATAGACTTAATTATCCATTTATAATTGCAGTAGACACACTGATTTGTCGTAAGAAGTGGAGAAGTAGAGGTTGTGGAGGTAGTGGTTCAGTTGAGTCTGCAAAAGAAAAAGAAGCACACCCTGTATAACAAACGATATTGGTTGCGGTAAATTTGGTCCCTTTATAAAAGACAATTTCCATTAGGCACTTAGCAGAACCACGCACAGTATACAAATTTTTTATTCCATAGATTTTTATCCGGCATAAATTATATTTAAGTTTTTTTTTGGTAAGAATTATATTTAATTTTTTATTCCATAGATTTTTATTCGGCATAATTATACACCAAAAGGCTTTTGATAATAGCAATCGAGGTTGTCACCTACACTGACCCCCATCAAGCTACAATATCTCTGGTAGAATCCGATTCTATCTTTGCCACTGTCATTTGGACCTTTATTACATTCGATTCCTCCATTGATGATATTAGTGATGACCCCGTAACCTGGCAAACGGCCAGCTGATACATCGGTTGACGAAGGTTGCCACTGTCCAATAACGACTTCGTGGCAAGATGGCTTCAGAGATTGCGGAGTCATCCAAAACCATAACGCTGTCTTGAATGAAATGATAGGATCTTGAGCAACCAAATCTGGATTATTCAAGATGTCTACTTGTAAAACTTTTGCAGCTTGTCCATAATTGTAGTTCCTATCATGCACGTTAATACGATATATATATCAAACATTATAGTACAATGGACCTTGAGAATGACTTTTTTAAACTAGAATTAGAAGTTGAAATTAACCGGTAAAAAAAAGTATTACCATGAAATTTGAATGGGTCCTCGACCATGATAGCTTTTGCCGGAAGCACAAGGCCACTGCGTACCTGATTGACAGTAGACACTTGTAGGGCTCTTCTCTTGAATAAAACAATAACCCCATGAATATGGTCCCCCGGAAGCTGTAGCCCACCCACCTGTATGTAAAACACAAAATTGGTTAAAAAGACTAAAATCAATAATTTCTGGGTGAAATGGACAGTTAGATTTTGATATTGTTTAAATGGAAAAAAATGTAAAAATAGACAGGATGTAACCAGTTTCATCGTGCCCATTTTCAAATATCTTTTCTTATTTTTAATTTACACAGGATGTATCCAGTTTCATCCTTGCTATTTTTTAAATTTAAGCTAGGATGAATCCAGTTTCATCCTTGCTATTTTTTTTTTTGGCGATTTCACCCAAACTATTTTTTACTCGTCCATTTGAACCGTGATTTAAAAATAGTTGGACAAATGACCCATTTTCCGTATGTAAAATTTATCTTGTAATGCGTAGAAATGTAATTTTAATAGTCACTTTTTGTTTTATTTTTAATTTTAGTAGACCCACCGAAAAAACAGACCGAAATTTACACCGAGAAAGATCGCATGAACATAGTGGAAATGTGGAATGTGCTGTGCATTGGGATAGGGAAGGGAGAGTAGGCCCCACCCTCCCCTCTCACACGTTAAACCGTTTTCGTTTTATTTTTGGTGGAAAACGTTAAATATTTGTTGGTCCATCAAATTGGGAGCCAATTTAGAGGAGCCTATATTACAAACTAGGTAAAATTTTAATTTAGCATACCAGTTGTTTCATGAGAGGTTTGAGCTAAGAAAGCAGAAATCTCTTTCTTGCGCGTATTGGTATCTCCAACAGAAGCAAAACTGCTAAAAGACTTGGCTGCTTCAATAAAAGCCGCATACGTGTAAAATTTTCCCATGCAGCTTGTGTCATTGCGATACGCCAAAAGTTGATCGAAAAGTGATTGGCTAATAAGTGAGGTTAAATTCCCGCTGGGAGGTGGAGGAGGCGGTGTTGACGGGTGTGGCGGCGGAGGTGAAACAATTGTGCATTGGCTTTGGCAACCAGCACCACAATAAGCAGAGGTGCTACCGCAATAACCGTATTGACTGCAACAAAGACCTCCTGAACACAGTGCGCCCCCGGCTCCGGATCCACATTGGACTTGTGCGTAGGTTACATTTGATTCAAATGATATGTTGATAAAGATTATGGATAAACAGAGAAAAAGAAACGACTTCATTGTCCATTTGGTTTCCATCTCAAAGCATACAGCAGTACTGCTTTATTCAAGGGACTTACAAATACTAGTATTTGAGATGATGGGTTCTTCATTCAACTACCATTGATATAGACTGCAAATCTAATGACTTTGTTCGTAGGTTACCAATGTTATATCATGGAGTTCGCAAAAGAAAGTACTATTCAATTGCAAGGTTCTTGATTTGTGTAATGTATGTGCATCTTCGTATATGAAAGCAACCAGTTTATTTGTTTTTTAAGCATGGATTTAAGACTTTTTAACTTTTTAAGTTTTTAACCATTAAGTCAGGCTTCACTTGGAAAATACATTCATGTGATTAAAACAGGAGGGGGCAATGAATCTGTTTGGTAGACTTTTATTTGAGCTCATTTTATTTCATTTACTCCCTACGTTTCAAAAAGATTATCATCTATTTTATTTTGGCCTGTTTTAAAATTGTATCCAACTTCTGTTTATAGTCATATTTTTCCAATGAACTCTCTAATATATCCTTAAATTTTTTATTTTCATAAAATTTATTTTTGATGGGATCCAATCTAAAATATTAAAAACATTTGTATAAGTACGGAAACAAACATATATCCTTACTAGGTTGGCCGGGGCTCAACCTGTTTTTGAGTGCAGCTTGCGAAAGCACAGTGAAGCGCCAATCGTACAATGACCAGTTACTTATGCCCCCAAAGAACGTCCAAAAATTTCATGCCTCTCTGGCCAACTCTCATTTCCTTTTGTGGGCTCCTTTCCGGAGAAGTGAAGCCAATTTTATAGTAATTTTTATCTTTGAAAAATGCCTTATATAGGGTTCTTATTCTCGCAAAAAATCAATTTATCTAAAGTTAGATCTGAAAATCGACTACTGAAAATTAACTCTTCACTTGTAGAATAATGTACAAATGATATTAGTATTTTCTCACGAACCATTTTTCAAAATTTTAAGTTTGGGATAGAGGATCAAGGTTATGTTTTTGATCCTACATAAAACGAAATGCGAAAGATATACTTACACAAACCTAGTCTTAATTAACTTCTAATCAGTATGGTGCATTAATTACCAACTGTTTCAGTAAGATAATTTATATTTAGGATGTCTTAAAGAAAAGTTTAACTTAACTCCCAGAGAGTTTTTCATAGACGGGCTACATTCATACCATGAATAGCGCACCATTTTACGGAAACATTAAAGCAAGATTTCCATTTTCCCATACAATGAATAGCGCCATCTATACAAACAAAGTTAACGCTTAACCGGCACAACTACATTATGAAAACAAAGTTATATAAAGAACGTTCCGTACACAATTGGTGTCGGCATTAGGAAACCACGTTACTAAAGGTATCGTAACAAAATCAGGAAACCAGGACATCCGACGTACGAAAATATCTCTCACCCAACTCTCAATACACGCCGTCGGATGACGAAATTGATGGTCGGATATATCCGAATAGACAAACACCACTTCTTTTTATAATATATAGATTACTTTTAAGAAAATGTATATTTGGCTCCAAAAATTAAATTCCTTATTTGTGACGACTCCAAGATATGGTGACAGTTATCATGTTATTTCTAACACCTGAGTTATGTCCTTCGAATAAACTCTATTAATATAGGTCCCTCAACTCTTACGACCACAATGTTTTCATCCACGTGTTATCTTGAAGACACGAGTTTCTAGACATTGGAGTTCTTTTAATTTTCCTTTTATATTTCGTATTTATAATCTTATGATAATTTTAGGTAATTTTTAATGCTAGCATTTTATTAAAATAAAATAGGTGTTATAAACGTTTATTTATGTTAATAATATATAGGATAAATCACGTTTATTACTGGGATGCCCTTGTGTCTAGCCTTTATAAATAGAGGTTGTATTCTCCCTTTTTCGTCACACACATTAATAAGTATTCTTCTTATCTCTCTACTTTCTCTGTCTTTTTCTTTGTGTCACACTACATCATCAGCTACGAGCTCACCAACTGGGTGACAATGTCCAAACTCTCTAACCTGGACTTCATGGCCCTTGACATTATTGGAAAGAACTATTTGTCATGGATTTTGGATGCAGAAGTGCACCTTAGTGCCAAGACTTTGGGAAACACTATTTTTTTGAACAACAAAGAATCCCTGAGGATCGCTCCAAAGCCTTAATATTTCTCCGTCATCAGCTTGACGAGGCTTTGAAGTCCCAATATCTTACGTGAAAGACCCATACACTTTGTGGACAGAGCGGAAAGATCGTTTTGATCATCATAAAATAGTGATTTTACCTCGTGCAAGGTATGAGTGAATGCATCCGCGCCTCCAAGACTTCAAGAGTGTAAGTGCATACAATTCAGCACTTTTTCAAATTGTCTCTCGTTTAAAACTATGCGGTGAAACAGTTACTGGTGCTGATCTTTTGGAGAAGACTTGCTCCACCTTTCATGCTTCAAACATTTTGCTTCAACAACAATATCGTGAAAGGCAGTTTAAAAAATATTCAGAGCTTAGTTCTTGCCTTCTAGTAGCCGAGCATAATAAAGAGTTATTACTCAAGAACCATCAAAGTTACCCAGCAGGTTCAATAGTTGATCCAGAGATAAACTCTACAGAAAGTCGTGTCAATGCTACTGAAAACAGTGGGAAATAACAGGGACGTTCGTCAGGTCCTAAAAAGCCCAACTTCAAGAAGAAGGCTGGTAATAATTCCCATTATCAGAAGGGGAAGAAGAACGTGTTTCCAAAACATAAAGGCAAAATCTCGCAAAGCCATTCAAACCACCATGAAAGTGTTTGTCACCGTTGTGGTTCACCAGGGCACTGGGAAAATGTTTGTCGTACTGCAAGGCACCTTGTTGACCTTTATTAGGCGTCTATTAAAGGAAAGTAAGAGAAGGCTGAAACCAATTTTTCCCAACATGACATACCAATGGATATTGCCCATCTTGATATTTATGACTTCAAGAATGATGGAAATGAGATTGAAGACGTGGACTCCTTATTCAAGGATATATGAATTTATTTGTTTTATGATCAGTTATTTTTAGTAGATTGAGTAGTAGTTTGGTTTGAATAAGTGACAATATTTTGTCATATTCTTTTTAGAGATTGTTATTCTTTTAGGAAGTTGATTTTAATGTATTAGTTATTGAAATTCTCTTTAGTAATGAAATTATTTTCTTAGTATTTATTCTCCATAACTTATATTATTGTCTTTATTTTATTTTCTAAAGGGATATGGATATTGCTAATGGAAAGCCAAAAACAAGTAACGAAGATATATGTCTTGTTGACAGTGCAACAACGCACACAATTTTTCATAACAAAAAGTTTTTCTCCCATTTAACGTTATCTACGGTCAATGTTACTACAATTTCAGGGACTTCTAATCTTGTTGAGGGACATGGAAAAGCATCGATAGTGCTCCCTAATGGTACAAAAATCCATGTCCAAGATGCCTAATTTTCAACAAGGTCTAAACGCAACTTGTTGAGTTTTAAAGATGTTCGTCTTAATGGGTATCATATTGAGACAACGAACGAAGCTAACAAAGAGTATCTATGTATTACTTCCATTGTCTCAGGTAAGAAACAAGTCCTAGAAAAACTTTCATCTCTATCTTCTGGATTATATTGCACTATCCTAATTGAATCACATCTTGTGAGTCATTCTAAGACTTCTGATCCCGGTGTTTTTAAACTTTGGCATGACCGTTTGGGTCATCTAGGATCAACTATGATGCGTAGAGTTATTGAAAACTCATATGGACATCCTCTAAATAGACTAAAAGTCTTATCATTTAACGATTGTCCATGCATCGCTTGCTATCCAGGAAAATTGATTATTAGGCCATTATTGATGAAAGTTGGCATCAAATCACCTAATTTTCTGCAACGAATTCATGGACCAATTCACCCTTCGTGTGGACCATTTCGTTATTTTATGGTTCTTATTGATGCTTCAATACGATGGTCACATGTTTGCTTACTTTCGACTCGTACTGTTGCATTGGCAAGACTTCTTGCACAACTTATTAAGTTACGAGCTCAGTTTCCAAATTTTCCTATTAAAACTATTCGTCTTGATAATGCTAGTGAATTTACCTCTAAAACATTTAATGATTATTGTATGTCAATTAGCATTGATGTTGAACACTCCATCGCTCATGTGCACACTCAAAATGGCTTAGTGAAATCATTTATTAAGCGCTTACAATTGATTACCTGACCATTAATCTTAAGGTCTAACTTTCCAATTTCAGCATGGGGTCATGCAATATTACATGCTGCAGCATTGGTCCGTATAAGACCAACCAGCTATCAAAAATACTCACATGTATAACTCGTATATGGGCATCAACCATATATATCCCATCTTCGAACTTTTGGTTGTGCTGTGTATGTTCCCATTGCTCCACCACAGAGAGCGAAAATGGGTCCTCAACGTAGACTCGGCACATAAGTTAGCTATGACTCTCCATCTATCATTCGGTATTTAGAACCTCAAACAGGAGATGTTTTTAGAGCAAGATTTGCTGATTGCCAATTTGATGAATCAAATTTCCCGTTGTTAGAGGGAGATAAGCCAAAACTTGAGGAACGTCGTGAAATTTCATGGAATACACCATCATTAGCCCACTTTGATCCTCGTATAAAACAATGTGAACTTGAGGTTCAAAGAATCATACATTTGCAAACCAAATGCCTGATGCATTTACTGATACAGGTAATGTAACAAAATCACATATACCTGCTGCAAATACTCCTGTGAGAGTAAGTATCCCAGAAGGACATCATGACAAAATCAGTCCACGATACGCTTAAAGCGTGGAAGACCTCTCGGTGCAAAGGATTTAGTTCCGCGGAAAAAGAGATCATTAGTTGGCATTCCGGAAAAAAGCCATTCTCTCTGAAACATTGATTGATCAATCAAATACAGATACACAAGTTACACGTGAAGAGGCACGTATACCTCAAAACAATGAGATCTCTATAAACTATGTTGGTACAAGACAAAACTGGGATAGGAATACAATTATTCCTGATAGTAAATTTTCTTTTAAAGTTGCTTTGGATGTCATTGAAAATATTGATGATCCTGAACTACAGTCTATCGAAGAATGTAGTCGTAGAAAAGATTGTCCTAAGTGGGAGGTTGCAATCCAAGCAGAGTGCAACTCATTAGTAAAACGTGGAGTCCTTGGTCCTGTTGTTGTAACTCCTGAAAATGTAAAAGTTGTTGGATACAAATGGGTATTCGTACGAAAACGTAATGAGAAAAATGAAATTGTGAGATATACAGCTCGACTCATTGCACAAGGTTTTTCACAAAGACCAGGTATTGATTATCAAGAAACTTATTCTCGAGTGATGGATGCCATTCAGGTTTCTTATTAGTTTGGCAGCTTCAGAAAAGCTTGAAATGCGTCTTATGGATGTAGTTACAACTTATCTTTATAGGTCAATTGATAGTGACATTTATATGAAACTTCTCGAGGGATTTTGTATGCCTGAAGCAGACAAGTCCAAAGATCGTAGTGTATATTCAATAAAACTTCAAAGAGCTCTATATGGACTAAAGAAATCTGGAAGAATGTGGTATAATCGCCTCAGTGAATATTTATTGAAAGGGATATACCAATAATGCTATTTTTCCATGTGTTTTCATTAAGAAATCTAATTATGGGTTTGTTATTATTGCAGTATACGTTGATGATCTAAATCTTGTTGGAACTTTAAAAGAACTCACTGAAACCGCTGCTTACTTGCAGAAGGAATTTGAGATAAAAAAACTTGGTAAAACTAAGTATTGTCTTGGTTTACAAATTGAGCATGTCTCAAATGGGATATTTGTCCATCAATCTACTTATACAGAAAAAGTCTTAAAACGATTTTATATGGACAAAGCACATCCACTGAGTTCCCCTATGGTTGTAAGATCACTTGACGTGAATAAAGACACATTTAGACCTAAAGAAGATTGTGAAGAACTTCTTGGTCCGAAAGTGCCATATCTAAGTGCAATTGGTGCTCTTGTGTATCTTGCAAATTGCACAAGGCCAGATATTGCTTTTTCAGTTAATCTGTTAGCTAGATACAGTTCTGCTCCAACTCGAAGATACTGGAATGGAATCAAACACTTATTACGTTATCTTAGTGGCACTATTGATTAGGTTTATTATACCCTTATGAATCTAAGCCAAAACTAATTGGGTACGCATATGCAGGTTATCTTTCAGATCCACACAAAGGACGATCACAAACTGGGTATTTGTTTATTTATGGAGATACAACTATATCTTGGCGGTCAATGAAGCAAACAATTTCAACTACATCTACAAATCATTCTGAACTACTATAAATCCATGAAGCAAGCCGTAAGAGCGTCTGATTAAGATTAGTAATACACCATATTCAAGAATCATGTGGATTTCCTTCAACTAAAGATTCACCAACAATATTATACGAAGACAATACTGCTTGCATTGCACAGCTAAAGGAAGGATTTATCAAAGGTGATCGAATAAATCATATCAGTCCAAAGTTCTTTTTCTCATATGATCTATAGAATGATGGTGTGATTGATATCCAACAAGTACGTTCAAGCCACAATCTAGCAGACCTCTTCACTAAGGCATTACCAACTTCTACATTCAAGAAATTAGTTCAAAATATTGGAGTGCGTCAACTTAAAGATTTGTAGGCCAATATTTCGCTGAAGTATCCATCAGGGGGAGCATCATTAGGACTTAAACGCATTGTACTCTTTTCTTCGTCAAGGTTTGTCCCACTGGGTTTACTTGTCAAGGTTTTAATGAGGCAGCATATGCGTGTCCAACACTGTTCTGAGTCTCACACATTTCAGTTTTTTTCTCTCTTGATTTTCCTGATATATTTTTGTGACTTAGACACGGTGGTCATCAGGGGAGTGTTATAAACGTTTATTTATGTTAACAATATCTAGGGTAAATCCCGTTTATTACCGGGATGCCCTTGTGTCTAGCATATATAAATAGAGGTTGTATTCTCCCTTTTTCGTTACACACATTAATAAGAATTCTTCTTATCTCTATACTTTCTCTGTCTTTTTCTTTGTGTCACACTAATAAGTATGTATCTAAGGGTAGTCAAATAAAATACCATGGTCTCTTTAATATTTTGACAAAGTCAAAGCGGACAGTCTTTTTGAAACTCTGCGAGAGTATTTATTTTGAAAGTAGATATGCATGCATACATGTAAAGAGCACAAGCCATGTTATACTCTTTTCTTTTTAGAAAATAATATTATTGCATGTTGTTTTTTTAATAAGTAAATTTAATTAATATTTAAAAGTTGTTACAAGGAAAGCGAAAACAAACAAAACAAAAACAAAAAATAAAAACCACTTAAATCCCTAAACTGATCCGGTATTGGATACGTATATGTTGCCTCAATAAAACATTGATAGGGAAACTTCATAGGGACAAAACCTTGACAAAGAAAAAGTACAACGTGATACGTCCGAAAATAAAAATAGTACTCAAACAAGTCTTATTGTAATCTAAACAAAAGTAAAGTAGATTACAGTAAAATAGGTAGATGTAGGCTTCTCGTAAATGTAGCCCACGGTTTTATTAACTGTATAACCCATATAAAAGAAGGCGCAATTGGGGATATAGAAAAAACACAAAAATCGGTTTTAAATTGTAAAACACAGGCACCCCTTATCCATGTATTTTAACTAATTCTTAATATACCCCTCACGAATCAGGCTTAGTGATTAATTATAATTAAGAAATTTATAAGATTATTTGTTAAGTGATTAGTATATTATGATTTGGGTGAGGTGATAGTAGAAGGAGAGGAAATTTTAAGAGAAAAGTTTTAGATGAAAATAGGGGATGATAGTGAAGAGATAATTGTTGCTGAATCTTTAGCTCAACTACAACAAGGGGTCTATCTTGAATCTTCTTTGAATGACAACGATTCACAATTGCAATTATTTGTGGAACCAACACCCTTGAATCATGATTTTTATGAGCATGGATATTTACGTGTAAAACCAACCCAAGAAAGTAAACAAGCTCAACATACAATCACTCCAAATACTCAGGTATATGTGCTAATGTGTTGAAATTCGACTTATTTCTCTTTGATTTCGCCATTTTTATAGCTGAAAAAGATCAGTGCCGACATGGACGTAGTATGAATACAATACCGGCAAAGGCTAAAACGGCATGGTATTCATACTACAACCATGCCGGCTAACAATAAACCCCATTTTGAAATGCATGTCGGCATTGTCAGAAGAAAAAAAACTATGTCGCTATACAAGTTACTTTTAATCTACCATTGAATATTCCACATATTATTCTATCGGCATGATCAAATACAAAACTTGTAATGCCGGTACCTCAAAAAAAGCAAAGGAAATTCAAAGTTAACTGCCGGTGCAGTTGGTTATTTGTCGAGAATGTCGGTACGATGTACCTGCATTGTACTATATTTGTTCAGCATGCCGGCACATGGTTTCCCGACATTTTTTTCCAATGAAAGTTATATGCCAACAACATTAGCAATTTTGACATAATTATCAGTTCATTTCAATCATATGTCGGCATTGCGGTACATTGTCGAGCATGCCGGAACCGTGATCCGACATAGTTATATATGGTATTTTTTTTTGAACTAATTCACTTTCTTATCATTCGTTTCTAAGATTGTGACATATGGTGATCCAACAAATGCAAAACCGCTGGGTTGGGGTATGTCAGAATACTATAAAATTTGTCCACTATGTTACCAAAGAATACTTTTCACCTAGTATTTTGAACTTTACTTAGGGATTGCTTATAATGAACCTTATAATCTCCTGTGGTTATCCTTATATATGGAATAAAAAGTAAAGATGAAGCAATCAATTGGACTTTGGAGACGGCTTGTAAGAATATGTGTGTGCTAGTGAGGAATAACCAAGGTCCAAAGATTCATTTTGAAATGGATTGCGAGAGAAGTTGTCGTACAAGGAGAATAACAACCACAAGAGAAAAGGTTATGTGTATCCAAAGAAGACTAATAGGGTATACAAGACTCATACGAGGAAGGATAATTTCCCCTTTAAGCTTGTATTCAATTTCAGAGAAGGTGAATGGAAATGTTCGGTGTGGTTTGGATACCATAGCCATGGTTTTCAAAAGATTGCATTCCTTAATATATAAATGTATTAGTTCATGAACAAATCGATTCTAGAAAATAACCTACTCAAGTATGCATACAGGTACGCATACCTAAGCGGCCGGAATAAGTTTGGGTTTGCCAGTATGCGAACGGGTATGCATACCTTCCAAACTCAGTTAAATCCTGAAACTTCAAACTCACGCCAGTATGCATATCGGTATGCATACTAAGTTCCTGGATTTTCATTAATCAACCAGTAAGCATATGGCATGCATACTATGGTTCCCGGGCTTGGAATAACTTGCAATAGTTAGCATACAAGTACGCATACTGTGTTATATCCAATCATGGTTATTTGTTCTAAACTACCATTTCAACCATTGAAACATTCTTGGAAAACGAAAATAGCTGTCTCACACAAACTATTAGCTTCAAAGCAATTTTCAAGCGATCGAATGATCAATACGAAATATTCCGAGTCTACATCAAATGACTGTCTCACACAAATTATGTAAGATGTTACAAGGCGATTTTCACATGATCATCTTTTGACTTTCGTCAAGAATATAAGATGAACTTGGTTAAAGAGAAAGCTTACCAACACATATTTCGAGAAATATCTAAGCGAGTTAAACTCAGCTCGAAATATCAAATGTGTATCATCGAAGTCTATATAGCTATACGAATTTGTCTCAAATAGGATATAGAGTAGATAGACTTTTGAGTGATATATGAGTTCAAGTATCCACATACCTTTTGTTGATGAAGTTCTACAATCTCCCCTTAGTAGTTCTTCGTCTTCATATGATGAACGCCGTGAAGTCTAAATCTCAACTACACTTTCTATTCTAATCCGATACTTAGATATAAGTAGACTAGAAACCAAGACTCATAGTTATGGCAACTAAAATTGACAAACAAGCTTGAGATAACAATGCTTGCGAGTTCGAACGAGCAGTGCTCTAACAGATACGTCAATCTAATTGTGATCGATTACGAGACTCGTTTCTTATAGAATTCGTATCTTGAAAGATAGATAACAAGTTTTTATTACTTAGCAGAATTCCAATTGGGTTTTTTGGATACGACTAGATTGATCTTGGATATTGGTTTTTGAGATTGTCAAAGTACTCATCTTAACAATCGGTTTATAGACTCCTTGTTTATATACGTACTGATTGAGATGAGATAAACATATAAACTCTGTTAGAGTATAGCTCGGTTGAACCCACCAAGCGTTGGTATGTCAAGTTTGATTGTCATATTTTAGTGAATGAAAACTCATTTAAAGAGTCGCTTGATTATTTATTAGAGTCAACTTCGTATAGGTTAGCTAGAAAGTTACTATGATATGAGACTTACAAGTATTACGTGAAGACTTGAAGAATGTGAAGAAGTAAAGATCTACAACGACGACATCATCCTTCCTCTTGAGGTTAGTAATATTTGACTTGAACTGTTTCATTCCTAACGTATCTTTCAAGTCATGCATATTGAAAACATAACTATGAAGCTGTGAATGATTACACTCTAATTAGACATAGTATTAAGGAATTATAATACGAAGTATAACGTCTATCTTTTGAACTTCGTATATAAGACATCGACATAATCATATGAATGCTATTGTGATTATGTATGGGTATGGGTGAATATTTCGTTCTAGGAAACAATGTTTTACATTCATTTAAAGGAAGTACAATTCATAAAATTATTTTATAAATCGAAAGAAAAATCGATAGGCTTATTGGTATTGTTATTCATCGTAAATCTTTGATTACCAATATGTGTGTTTAGTATAACCGCTCATAACTTGTTTGTGTATCTTGGTAAAATTATTCACAATGCCCGACTTTTGTATTAGTATGACTTTTATTAGTGAAGCCGATCTTAAGTAATCACCTGAGATGGTGTGATCGATATTTTGTAATTGGTATGACCAACTCTAGACATTGGGGAACCGATCCTAGTAAGAGGTGCAACCGATCACAAGTTTGTGGAATCGATCCTTTTAAGAGGTACAACAAGTCTTAGTAATTGGTAACTGATCCTATGACTTGTGCAACCGATTACGAGTAAATACCATAATTATGTGGTAACCGATCCTAGTACCTAGTCAACCAATTTTTAGAAAGATAATGTGACTGATCCTAGTACCCACATGGAGGTAGAACCGAAGCGTTGTGTTTTGGTAGAACCGTGAAACCCATTAATGGTGATTTTATAGGATAATCAATCACATAGTTCTTGGAAGTCATGTGAACCAATTCTAAACTCGTTTGGAAGTGTGGCAAACCGGTTCCAAGATTTTAAATATGAAAAAGGATTTACAAAGTAAAGATGTCGACATACTTTGAACATATGCATTAATTCTTATCTTTTATTGTTCACAGATATTCCTTAATAATTAAAGGAGAATCCCGAATCGAAATAAATTGAGAATCTTTTAATTAAGGTTTTTAGTTTTATATATGCTTTTAATTTCCAACAATTAAAATGCATATCTTTAGAAAATAAAACTTGGTAATGTGCATTTACTAATTGGAGATTTTCTACTGATATTTCGGTCAATATTTGGACAGAGCATTTCCAGGAATTACGAAAACCGAATTTGGAAATATATTGCATATCTTGAGAATATTTTCGGTTTTGGAAATTCCTTGGTGTCCAAACTTCCTTGGTCTATAAATATTGAAGTTTGCATTTAGAGCAAACTAATCCTAAGAGCCAGCAAAACTACCTAGTTCTGTTGTTACTGGTGGAGCCGTCTATTCGTAGAGGGAAGTACCCTAATTAGGAGAAATCTCTTACGGCCGCTCGTTTTAAAAACTTCTTTGGGATTGAGAAGCTCTACGAGTACCGTTGGTGGGAAACTAGATAATTACAGTTTATTATTAGTTTTCGGTTGATTTGATTGACCAACGATTGTAGAACTTTGATGGCACCTAGTTTGTTTATGCTTGATAATTTTCTCTTCTGATATAAGATTTACTCAAACTCGATCGAAGTATCAACGGAGATCTTTAGACTGTTTATAGATCTAAAGACGTCTTGTGATAATCCATTGTTAACATACTTCGTTCTGTGTGTGATTGATCACAAGAGATTCAAGTTGTTTGTGTGCAGGTGTTTATTGAAGATCTAATAAGATTTGAAGACAAAGAATATTTCTTATTTGAGTTCATAATCTTTGGTGTGCACAAAACTTGATCGGCTGGGGATCCAACTATAATCGGTTTATCTTTTGATATATTGGATTGATTAATTGACTAGATCGGCATCAATACAATTCTTTGTGATTCAAAGTATTGATTGCATAGTCTAGACAATTACTTTGGCAGTTATTAAATAGATTGATCTAAGAACCTGACAAAGGAGTTTATTGGGATAAACGGAAGAGACTTTTGTCAAACTCATATCACTTGTTTGAAAAGAGTTGTCACCGAACATATTTGTTGTTCCTTTACTGTTTGGAATACGAACCAAAGGAATTGTTCCAAGTGCGTGACTTATTGCAAGTTGGAGGCGCAGGGATACAGACGGAACTAGGTGAACTATGGGTTTATTTGCTTGGTCTCAACTATACGAAGTTGGTTTCGATTTTGTATAGCGGCTTAATCCTGAGAGTATTCAATTCTGGACAAAGTCCCGGGGTTTTTCTACATTTGCAGTTTCCTCGTTAACAGAATCTTGTTGTGTCTTTTACCTTTTCATTTCCGCAATTGTAATTGTTTTTATTTTAACTAGAAGTAAAATACACACTCATCAATTCCTAATTACTTGATAGCAATCCTATTGTGTTTGGTTAAGTCCGAAACTATAATCAAGGAATCATACTTCTTTGTTGTATTGTCTCGATCTTGTATCCATAGTCAATCACACAAGTTATCTTGTTGTCGTATTGTCTCGATCTCGTATCCATAGACGATCACACGAAGTGTGAAATGGTTAGTTGTATTGTCTCGACTCAGTCCATAGACAATCACTTTTGGAGAAATAACTTATAGGTGGAAAAGTTTTAGATTGAGGTATATTTGGGTGCCCTCGTCTTTTCAAACTCTATATACATATTTTCAAGGATCGTTGAGTTGGTCTAGTTGCAACTATATTAGGTTTTGTCCATACAGGTTGCCAAACGAAAAAGTTGGTGGTGTATTTGGTACCATCGCATTTTCAAGTATGGTTATGAATCAATTTAAATTACAACAATAAATACATCAACTGAGGTTGAAACAACTTGATTATGAGGAAACTGAAGACAAATAACTAATCGACACTCTGATGCTTGTATGTTCAGGCCAATACCTAGAGTTCTAGATCAAAAAAAAAAGTGTTCTCAAGAATATATACGTACCGAGGGAGGTAATTTTACCATCGGATGCTAATGCACAATTATTTTCTTTCCAGTTGTGTGTACTCGGATCAAAAATTTCAAGGTCAATTCCGCATGTCCTGACACCTGGTTTAACAAATTATTTTTGATTTTTGTCTAGTAGAACCTCAATGTGATTATCAGTTTGATGCACTAAATATTAGAGATCATAGTACTGAATAAAAAGTTACTTCGTCTCTAAGGATTCTAGGTTACGGCAAAAATTTATGGCAAAAAGTTACTTCGAACAATTAATACCTTCGTATGGACAAAATAATTTCATTCACTTATCTTTCATTGTTTTGCGAAGTCGTAATTAATTGTTTTGTTCCAATGTATTTACGAAAACTAACCGAAGAAGATGTTAGACAAATATTAAGGGAAAATATGGATATGGGATTCTCAGGAATGCTATAGGTAGTCTTGATTATATGCATTGGATATGGCAGGGATGCCCTACTTAGTGGGCCAACCAATACCCAAAACCAATCGTTATCCTTGAAGTTGATGCTTCTTATGATTGTTGGACATGACACGCTTTTTTTGGTCTTCCGGATTCACAAAATGATATTAATTTTTTGCACAAGTCGCCTATGTTTGAAGATCTAAAGGATCAAATTTGTCCCCAAGTTTGTTTCACAATCAACGACCATCAATACACTCATGGGTGTTATCTTGCGCATGATATCCATCAAAAATAGTCAACCTTGGTTAAATGTTATCGTCAGTCCCCTGCCTGAGAATTGGGTCGTTCATACCGCCATTTTAACGAATGCCAAATGGCGTTGAGGAAGGATGTGGAACGGGATTTTGGAATTTTCACTATCATTTGTGGGCCATATCATGGTTTAAGTCCACGTGAAATGCACAAGACTATGCTCACTTGCATAATTCTACATAACATGGTAATTCAGGGAACCCGTCGTGATAAAGAATGGAGTAACTATGAAGATGAAGATTCGAGGCCTGAGATTCAACTAGAAATAGGCTTTTTTGCAAGATACTACGGGAAAATGACTAATTAAATTCAGAAGCGGAATATGCATGACAATTTAAGAGAAGATTTGAGAGTGAATCTTTGGCCAGAGTATGGAAGAATCAGTGGGCGTAATTATTAAGTTTTATTTCATGTGTTAGTTTAATAATTGTTAATTTGTTTGTAGTTCGTTATTCAATATTAATTTTTATATAAAATATTCAATTATCACTTAGCGATTTTCAGTTGATTGAGTGATAAACACTTTATCGCCAACGACTAGTTTTCCCAACGACTTTCAATATATCCCATGTATATACACCCACTCATCCCATTTCAAAATTACACCTTCTACTCTCACCATCTAATCTCAATCAACATGCCTAATCCTAACTTTACTCTATACTAAGATTTATCTCTTTGCAGAGACTACGTAGGATATTATCCGAAGGAGGGAGAATAACGACAACAAGTTGGTTTAGTCAGTCAGAATTATTGGGGTAAAGTTCACGAGACCTTTTACAATGACACAGGTAACCCTTATAATCGGGGTCATGCAAAACTGTTATGTCGATTATTTGACATAAGAAAACAAGTTGAGGATTTTATAGCTTTGGTTCGGATTGTAAGCCAATATAGACTTAGGGGTGAAAACTATGACGACATTGTTGTGCGCTCTCGAGAGGAATGATGAAGATGAAAATGAAAAGATTTTAAATACAAAGCTCATTTTCACATCCTCAAGGAGTTTCTCATTACCCGTATGAGATTATAATACGATGGTGTTAAATGTTATATTGTAATTAAGTTAAATGTGGCGTGGTGTTATAATTAAGTTAAATGTGGTGTGATGTTATAGTAAAGTTAAATTTGGTGTTGAAAAAGCGGGGGTCTAACAACCACACCCAATATTTCGCTTAGCAATCTGTATGGACGAACTCCGTTACACTTTTAAGAGAATCAACTAGACAGTCAGACTCAATCTTAATAAAAGTATATCAAAGAGTTATATCTCACTTTATCGATTCAATACTTACTCAAGAAAATAGAAATATGCGAGTCTAATTGAATACAAGAGAAACTACTTGAATGGTACCAAAGACCAATGTTCAAGGATCAATCAATTTCAATCAACAACTAAAGGTTGGATTTCCCAATTGATTGATTCAACGCACAACCTGTGATATTTCAATTATATAACAAAATATAATACGGAAAATAAATAACACAGACACCAGAAGTTTTGTTAACAAGGAAACCGCAAATGCAAAAAAACCTCGGGACCTAGTCCAGATTGAACGCACACTGTATTAAGCCTCTACAGACATTAGCCTACTACAAACTAACTTCAGTCTGGACTGTATTTGAACCCCAATCAATCTCGCACTGATCCAAGGTATAGTTGTGCTCCTTACATCTCTAATCCCAGCAGGAACTACACACTTGATTCCCTTAGTAGATCTCACCCATAACTAAGAGTTGCTACGACCCAAAGTCAAAGACTTTAATAAACAAATTTGTATCACACAGAAAATTCTACGGTAATAGATAAATATGTCTCCCACAGAAATACCTACGAGTTTTTGTTTCGTCTTTTGATAAATCAAGGTGCATAGGAACCAATTGATAACCCGGACTTATATTCCCGAAGAACAGCCTAGAATTATCAATCACCTCACAATAATCTTAATCGACTAGCGAAAGAAGATACTTCGGAATCACAAACGATGAGACGAAGGTGTTTGCTACTTCTTTTGTATCTTGCCTATCGGAGAAATCAGTCTCAAGCCATTATTACGATTGTACTCAAATACGATAGAAACGACAACATCAGATCACGCAATTACAAAGAAAATAGTTGGGTCTGGCTTCACAATCCCAATGAAGTCTTCAAGTCGTTAACCTACGGGGTCTCGAGAAGAAACCTAAGGTTAAAGGAGAATCGAATTTAGATAATACAACTATTATCACACAAAAGGTGTGGAGATTAGGTTTCCCAGTTGCTATAGTTCTCCTTTATATAGACTTTCAAATCAAGGTTTGCAATCAATGTTAGCTTAGTAACAAAGCATTCAATATTCACCGTTAGATGAAAACCTGATTAATATCTTTAAACTGTTAGATCGAAACTTAGCTTGTTACACACAAATGAAATGCACGTTTATTTAGGTTTGTGTAACCGTACCCAAACATGTACCCTTAGTTGGTACAACAATAGTTAACCAAATAATTAGACATATGAGCCCTTCCATATCAACCATATTCTTCTTTACCATAACTAGTTCAAATGACTCAAATGAACTAGTTAGAGAGTTGTTCAATTGCTTAGATCTTATAGAAGTATACAAGACACAATCGAAGCAAAAACGATTTGATTCACTCGAATCAATTCATGAACTTTATAGACACGGTTTTCAATTATGCATTCCTTAGTTTATATAAGTTTAAGTTCATGAATAATCGTTTTTAGAAAATAACCAACCTAAGTACGCGAACTGGTACGCGGACTTAAGTACCCGGAATGAGTTTGTTTTTAGTTCACAAACTCCAGCAGATTTTCACGGGACGTGAACTTCCGATGGTGCGCGTACTGGTACGCGGACTTTAGTTCCGGTTTTCCTGAGCAGCAAGTATGCATACTTTGGTTCAAGGAATAAGGTACACACATATGTGTTACCACACAATGTTTATATCCTTTCAAGGTTATATATTCTAAACTCTCATTTCAATCATTAAAACATTCTTAGAGGACGTTACATGATTGTTATTCACAATCCATTTTTCGTCAAAGCCATTTTTAAGTAATTAAAACTTAATATGACTTTCGTCATTAGTAAAGATGAACTTGTCCAAAGCGAAAGCTTACCAACACATATTTCGAGAAATAAATACGCGAGATAAACTTGGCTCGAAATAACAAATGTGTATAATCAAAGTCTATATAGCAATACGACTTTTGTCTCAAGATAGGAGATAGAGTAGATAGACTTTTGAGTGGTAGATTAGTTCAAGTCTCCACATACCTTTTGGTCGATGAAGTTCCACAAGTTCCTTGAGTAGTTCTTCGTATTTGTATGATGATCGCCATGAAGTCTTGAGCTCAACTACACTTTCTATCCTAGTCCGAGACTTAGCTATAAGTAGACTAGAAATCAAGACTTATAGTTTTGATCACTAACATTGACAAACATGCTTGAGATAGCAACGCATGCGAGTTCGACCGAGCAGTGCTCTAACAATCTCCCCCTTTGTCAATTTTAGTGACAAAACTATCAATACATATGGAATACAAAATAAATAATAAATTTTGTAGCTTCTCTTCCACATGTCTGATCTCCTTGGTTCTTCAACATTACCCGAAATCTTCGTCACTTCCAAGTACTCCAATGATTCCAAAGGTTGTAAGTTTAGTATCATCGTTGTTGAAAATCCGTAACCATAACAATGAGAAAACAAGAATTCTCAATCATTGTTAACAGTGTCATAATATTATTACACAACATCAAAATTCAATTGTATCACAACTTCGACAACAATACTATGGTGATATGTATCACTCCCCCTTATTCAATAACCCATCTCACATGGAAACCACTCCCCTTTACATAATGATCCGAAAACCATATGTATTTGTAGTGTGAACTACACATTAATTCTCCCCCTTTTTGTCAATAAAATTGGCAAAAGTACGAAAACTAGTGGGATCCTAATGAAATTTCCATAGAGACATTTCATGACCAAAAGAAAGCACATATCAATTTTTTAGATGCAATCATATAGCCGAAGCTAAATGCTTTCATCAAGGAGTTTATAAAGATATAAGATAACTCCTATAATATTCCACAACCGCACTCCCCACAAAGATTTGGCAATTAAGCACAAGTTCAATTAAGAACTTTCCCCCATAAAATGTCACTCCCGAAAGAACAACAAGAGCGACCTTACTTTCACAAGAAAAGAAGGATTTATTTGGACATAACAAATCATATACGAATACGAATTTGAATCCAAAAATACTCAATTAAATTAATGCACAAGAAAACCCATAATTAATTTAACCGGAAATGCTCAACATAAGAGAACTTATGGAGCCGCACAGTACATACATAAAAAATATGGATCAGGGAAGATCAATACTGCGGAATAAACAAGGATTCGTCCAATTTTCATCACTATTTGCACAATGACATACAATAGACAAACTCCTCGTAAACAAAAGTTTTATCCTTTCTTCCATCAAAATATGACATAAAAGGCTTTAACTTTTGTAATGTCAAAAGTTCATTCATTCTTTTATAAATACATGCATATCAACATATGAAAGACTTAACTTTTGACAAAGTCTGAGACAATCATAGTTCACGGACGCAAACATACATATGCCATAACATATTGCAATATATAAAACCATAAAGATTAATACTGCAAAAATCATCTTCCAAACAATTTTAGAATTTAAACAAATAAAACTAAAACAATGAAGATGAAAACATTGGACATAGCTATGTGTAATCACAATATTGGCTATTCCAAAAACTAGTTATTCTTCCTAAAACACAAGAAATAAAATTCTCATAAGAAGATTTACTAGACAAAATAAAATCAACTCTTAGAGAATATGATTCGAAAAACATATTAAACATAGCCAGCAACCAAGGATTGAACATGGATGAGTTCATCAGTTGCTTTCTTCAGTTTATTTTTCAGAAAATCGAGATTCCTTGTTGCAATTCCAAGTTGTTCACGTATGACCTCAAAATATCGAAGAAGATTTTCGACCAGTTGTGATGACATCTGAACTGGTAGTTTGTTTTCATGATCAACAGCATGATAGCAGGTTATGAAAACAGGGTTCTCGTGAAACTCGATAGGCTTGTTCTTCCCAACATTGTCTTCCTTGTTGCATCCATCCATTGTGCACACAGAAATCAGGTGAACCTTTTGACGTTACGGAACGTGTATGTACCAAAACTGAGCATGATACATACATACATACATACATATATATATATATGTGTGTGTGTGTGTGTGTGAATGTTTCTTAGGAAACCCTAGAGATACTCGTATACGTTCCGTGTGGGTTAGGTGTACGTGCACTTATGGTTACAACCTTGGTATGAGACCAAAAGAATAATGGAGCTAAATTTAGAAGAAGTCTTGAAAAACTAAAGAATCATTCTAAACAAGGGATGACCTTCTTAGTTCAAGGGAACATGTTTAAAATCAAGGCAATCAACAAGAAATTATTCTTAAGAGTGAACAATCAAAAAACATTACATCATGTAAAGTACTGGAGCAAGGCTCAACAGTTTAATGATCATTCGTTAAACAAATTAAAATATCACAACAATACTTTCTCAAGATACAAAGGTTTCTTGAGAATTATAAGCATCCTTCCATATTACAAGAAGGATGCTGCATTGATTAGTCATGTTGTATCTTGATAAGCTTTTTTCTCATCAAGAATATTGACTTCTTCTATCTTTCCTTCTTGAAGATTTTCATAAAAATTATTAGGATTAGTAGAAATAGATTTAACCAGAGGAGAACAAGGAATACTTGAACCCGCTGCTTTCCTTGCCTTTTTGATGCTTCGTTTGAGTCTGTTTATGCTGATCTTGAGCTCCAATACTCGATTATTGATATGAATGAAATTTGGAGCTGACACCTCGGGTTCACTGTCTTCTTTAGAAGGAGATAAGGAATTTGGTTTATCTTTCTTTCTCCTATGCTCTTTTCTATTCTCAGAGTAATTTAAAGAGCCAGTTGTCCACCTAACATTATTCCTTCTACAACTATAGACATTTTGTGTCTTAAAATCATAATCTATAAATGACTCATCACAACATTTATCTTGATTGCAGACATAGGTTTAATTACTTCTTTAGACATACATGCAAGAATGTTATGAAGTTTCTCATTACTCATTCGAAAACGACATCTTCGTTCAAGATGTCCTTTATTTCCGCAATAATAGTAGTTAAAGGTTTTGTTCTTGAGTGTTCTCATGCGAGTTAATTTTGAAGGAGTACAATCCTTGTTCCTAATATTGTCGGCTGCTTGAAAGGTTTTTTCACATGAAGAGTTTTCATTATCATGAACAAAATTAATCTTACCAGTACTTGGAGCGTCTATTCCCTTATAGCCCAGACCACGTGTATCACAATGTTCTTTACATTCTCCAAGCATAGAAGATAATTTTGTAGAGCTAGTATTAATCTTTTCAGATTTTCTTCCATTGATTTTACCTTATTAAGAGCAAGCAACGAGGTCAGTCTCCAATGATTTTTCTCTGGCGAGGAGACTGAGCTCTCCGTCATTAAAACATTTTTGTTGAGAGTCATATCTTGTTTCATATATCACAAGTCTTTCTTTCAACACAAAGAGATTTTGAAGAAGTTTGTCACACTCGGACCTTTTTGATCATAAGTCTTCGTCTCAATATTTAATGGTAGATTGTAACAGTTTATATCCACAATCGTAACCTTTAAAGAGTTTTCTCATCTTTCTGTTTTCTTAACAGAGAGGTGCCAAATATTTTATCAAGCAAGCTATTGACATACTTCCTCATCAATAGTCTGTCTTTCTTCTGAATCACTCTCATCTGAAAGATCATCCAACTGTTTATCAAGACTTTTCCCAGTTGAAGTCAGATTCAGACACAAAAGCAGAAACATGAGATTTCTCAAATGTCTCAGGATTTTGAAACATCTCAGGGGAACTCTGATATGGTGTTGCGTCATCAGAGAGATTACTCTTGTCCATAGAGTCAGATTGCTACAAACAAAGACTTATAAGGTCTTTAAACGTGCTTGCCTGCTCTGATACCAATTGAAAAAGCGGGGGTATAACAACCACACCCAATATTTCGCTTAGCAATCTGTATGGACGAACTCCAATATACTTTTAAGAGAATCAACTAGACAGTCAGACTCAATCTTAATAAAAGTATGTCAAAGAGTTATATCTAACTTTCTCGATTCAATACTTACTCAGGAAAATAGAAATATGCGAGTCCAATTGAATACAAGAGAAACTACTTGAACTGTACCAAAGACCAATGTTCAAGGATCAATCAATTTCAATCAACAACCAAAGGTTGGATTTCCCAATTGATCGATTCAACGTACAACCTGTGATATTTCAATTATATAAAAAAATAGAATGCAGAAAAGAAATAACATAGACACCAGAAGTTTTGTTAACGAGTGTGACTACTCGTTTTCCCATAGTCTACGTAATGTATACAGTTCGGAGAATCAGATACTAAGTAGTATCGATGCCTCAGTTGAACTGATGATGCTAAGTAATAAAAGATATCGAATATCACAATAATAACAAAGAACACTAATGTAAAGTAAATGCTACTAAGTTATCATGAGACACAAGATATTACGTGGTTCGACTTTCGTTTACATCCACGGGGTAATGATTGATTTGTTTGTATTATATTGTAGTGGTTACAAAATATCTTAAATGTTTTCCAAAGTAGTAAAGAGAACTCAAGTCGAAGTCATTACTTAAGTTCTAAACATTAAAGAGGTATAAGCTTAAGACTAGATCTTCTTCTCCTAGGAATTGAATGCCCTTAGTTTGTTGGCGAGGCTTGGTATTTATAGCCTCTTATGCTCCAGGTATATCTTTGCTGCCTCTGGGCCCATCGTTTCCTGATATACCTTTCGTACAGATGGTACCTTCGTTCGCTGCGTGCTTTCTCCAATCAAACTCTGCCACCTCATCTGACCCACGTTCCTTCGGGAACTTTCCAACCTCAGTACAGATGTACCTTCTTTAACCGCCAACCTTTGCCAATCTGGTTCCGACACATCATCTCTCTCCACGTGCTTTGATTATGCATGTAGATAAGAGATTCGTGCATTTAATGCTAATTAGATATGTCATCTACCTCTGTCCCTTCACCAGCTGCCTCTCCATAGATTAGGCTTTTACTTCTTTCATTCCCTTCTTCAGTATTTTTTTTGTTTTTCAAATAAGATACTTCTTGTAGGGTTTGATTTTTTCTGGTTTTAATTGATGGGTAGTGACTTTGTGGGTTTGCTGGATACTTTTTCCTTGAGATGATTTAGGAAAACTTATTTTGAAATAAAGATGCTTTTAATTAAAATCGAAACCCTAATTATGAATGCAAGCAGTGCAATCATTTTGGAGGGATTACAAATATTGCAGGGAAAGGGAAATTACTGAAGGAAATACTTAAAAGGAGAACACTGGAGGAAAAGGTAGCACAACGTTTTAGGTATCAAAGGGCTTGAGGCATCGTGAATGAATTGTCACGCCTTCCAATTTGTGGGCATTGATGAGTTTGTAGTAACCACCCCAGATAACATCTACCACCAGGTATGGCTCATCTTCCCTTTCTTTAGGCGAATCAGTTTGAGCGGCTAGCTTCACTGTTACATCTCCAACTTGAAACGAGGTCACCTTGATTACCATATCTCCAATTAGAAACGGGTTTGGGTGTTGTGCAATCACTTGATTTTTTAGCTCGTTATATTTGACTGAGGCAGCTTCTAAATTTTTGACAAAGCATATGAAAGGCCCATCATCCCATTCACATCTCTTAATGACGCCCGAGTTGATAACTGGACCGAGTCCCCATGCATGACCGAGAGGAGAAGAGACTGGGTGCATGATAGGAGTCTAAAACACCTAATTTTATATTTAGTATTTATGCTTTCTTTGCTACTTTTCTTGTAAATTATGTATGTTATGTTTGCTTTTGAGTTTATTAGGTGCAATGGAGTCATTATGAGCAAAAGAAGGAGAAACGTCCATTTGGAGCGAAAAGCGCAAAGAGGTCAAGTCACTGGCGATATTTGGAGCAGACTAGGTCATGCAAAAGGAGTTATGCAGAAAATTACACTGTCAGTCTCTTAGAACCGACAGTTGAACTGAGAATTAGGATGTCGGTTATAAAACCTGGAAAAGAGTTTCTCATCATTAATTTCTTTTGCATATGGAATTGAGAAAAGGAGGCGTTGTTCTGTGTCAATAGAGATGCAGAAATTCAGAGAAAAGGGAGATCGAGAAGAAGATGCTATCATGGATCGATGAAGATGAATTAGGGTTGGTGATTAACAGGGATGAACATAAGACGATGGAATTAGAGAGTAACAAAGAAGAATCTGATGTTGTTGGATTCAGAGATGAATGTCGGAGGTCGAAGAGATGGGTTTTGTCGGTTGAATCTCGTGGATCTGAGAATGAAATCAGATGGGGAAGTTTGCTGTCAAGAAGAAGATGGGGATGAAGGAGTTGGAAATTGAGATTCAAGGGTTCGAGAGATTAAATTGGGGTTTGCTTCTGGTGGTTTGATTCTGTGTGAGAATGGCTCGAGGCAATGAGGAATTGCAGGGAAGTGGTGATATGAACTGGAAGAAGAAGTTGTAGTTGTGATTGGATGAGTTACAAGGGTTTTTTGGAAAAGATGCAAGTGCCAGTGGAGAAGTTGTGATGCTGGAAAGTCAGAGATAGAGTTAGTGCAATGGCAGTTCGAATGAGAATGCAGTTGATGCGGCTTAACAGCTGCAGTTTCAGGTGGTGTTGATTTAGATTTAAAGTTGCAGTTCAAGATGTTGCAAGTGGTGATTCCAATACAACTGAAATGGTGAATGATGCTGGTGGTATATGAATTTGTGAAGCTACAGCTGAGTTAGGTGGTGATGCAATGGGTATTTGCTCTATGTTGTGGCTTTTGCAATTGATGGAGAAGAAATGGGTTGCACTTGGAATTTGAGAAGGCTTTGGATGGAATTTAGATGAAGACTCAATATAGGCCGAGAGGAACAATGGGTACAGGTTGATAATGGTGCTGTAGCTGTGGTTAACTGAGATGCAGGATTGCAAAGAATCAGGAGCTGAGAAAAATTGAGCAAATGGGTCAGTGTTTGAATTGCAGAGAGGGGTTGGTTGCAGAGAATGAAACTGCAGGTGGTTAGATCCTGCTGCCGTTGATTGAAAACAGATAAAAAGATGTTACATGATGAGTCTCAGGTGGCAGTGTCGATTGGTTGGTTGTAATTCCAGATGGTGGTTGTTGGCAAATGGTTTAATAAGCTGTAGCTGCAATTGTAAGTAACTGAGCAAGTCAGAAAGAGGCATGAAATGGTGAGATTGAGCTGAAATAATTGAATGAGTCAGGCGCAATTAAATATAGAGTATGTGAAGCAGTTGCAGCTGGTATTGAATTATAAGAAGAGGAAATTGCAGATGGTATTGATGTTGAATACAAGGGTTACTGGTTGCAGTTTTTGAGATGATCAAGGATTGCACTCAAGAGCTAAATGTGATGTGTTGTTTGAAAGAGGCTGGTGCTATGGTTGAAGCAGGCAGTGGTATTGCAGCTGCAGGTTAAGATGGTTGTGCTGAAATTGCAAGTAGGAGACAGTTATGGTGCTCAGGTTTTTGGATTTGGCAAGAGGACATAGGGAGATTGTGGAGCTGTTGGTTTGGAGTCAGAGTTGTGTGAGCTGCAGGTGATGGGATAGGCAGGAAAGAGCTACAGAATGAAATGGGTCTGTAGATGGAAACAAAGTAGTGGTGCAGCTGGTTATGGAGATGAATGGCAGTTGGTCTTGGTTTGGCACTGCAATGGAATGAATTGCAGGTATGAGGTGCAACTACAAATGTGCTTGTTCAAAGAAGCTACAAAGGTGGAGTTTGGCTGAATGCATTGGAGCTGATTGAGCTTGTATGAGTCATGAAGGAACTGAAGTCGCAGCTGGAACTGCAAGAGCATTACAGGATTTTGGATTTAAAAGTGGTGTTGCTGTCATCAATGGGAGTTGGTATTGCAGCTGGTAATGACTCCGGAGATTCTTACAAGATAGTGCGAGATGGAGTTGTGCTGGAGATTACAAGGAATAGCTGAAATGGGTGAGAGTGTTGCCATGGGACTGAAGCTGTGATGTTGTTGGTGGTTTCTGGTGTGCATTTGAAGTTACAGGAGCAACAAGGTGTTGGTGGTATGAATGGGACTGTAATGGGTTGAGATTGAAGTTGCAAGTGTTGCTGTGATAGAAAGAATGAAGGTGTTGAGGCTAGGAAGTGTTGGGGCCTTTCATGGCTCTGCAATGGTTGCAAGAGAAGGTGTTGGTGCTTGAAAGGGAGTGTTGGTGTTGATATTAAAGTGGAGATGGTTGAATCAGTAAGATGGTGGTGTTGCAGGTGATAAATGACCGAGGAAGCTGAGTTGCAGTTGTGTAAGCCAATGCAGTGGTGGAATTGGAGCTACAAGGAAGTCGTGGCGAGAAGACAATGGAGTCTGGGTTGTGATACAAAGTTAGTACATGGATGAATTTGTGGAGTTGGCCTGAGTTGTGAAGAATGAATGAATAGATGCATGTTAGGATGAAGTTATGCAGTGAAGGTTAGAATGCTTCAACAGAGGAGTACACTGTCAGTTCCATGGGACTGACAGTTGAACCGAGTTGACTTAATCCAGTGAGACAGGCGAGCTGACTCAGACCCGGTTGGACTTGGACTTGGGATTGGCTGATGGGTGTTTTAGGAGCGGGCATTTGGCAGAAAATGGTGCGACCTAGTTAAGAAATCAGGGAAGGAGAGAAAGTATATAAGGGTCTCGTATTCTATTCCATAGAATATCTTTTTATCTCTTCTTCTACTTTTTGCCTAGGGTTTAGAAATATGAAGCTTCTTTTCATTCTTGTGATGAACTCCTTTAACATGAGTACTTAATTTTATCATTGGTTTAAGGAATAAGTTGAATTTCCAAACATGGGTTGTGCTCAATAAATTAGTTTTGTCTCATGTTTTATCGAATATGATTCGCTAGAAATATCGCCATGTATGATTGATTGTTAGTTTTGTCAAGTTGCAAATTGGTAGAACTCGTAATCATATCTATTGCTAGTTTAGGGTTTATTATACGTAAACGTGATACACCTTGAATACAAGTAGCATAATTGTGATTATTGCTTGTAGTGATACATCCTAGTAGTCACAAGTGAGTCATAACCTTTGTTAAATCGGATTAGTGCTTTTACACGTTCGATTGCTTTGATTGACCTGATTTCATAGAACTTAATGCATCTAGAGAATTAAAATTTATTAGTGTTTTTACACGTTAGGTTGTTCTCTTAGATAGAACTCATACTCGCATCTTTTAATGTGTTTGTTGATGACAATAGGAGATTTGCGGGATATACTTGAGATCAAGGTATCTTAGGGCCTTTGATAAATAGAGATTAAATATCAATTCTAGTTATTGTTAAAAAGCATGTTTGTGAATGAAGATGAATCCTTAACCAATATCTGCTCTATTTGATTTTCTTGTTTATTTCTTTGTTTTGTTTTTATTTTATTTTAGTACATAACCCCCCATTGGTATTTATAGGAAACTGAAACAATTTGACAACCCAAGTCCTCTCTGTGGGAACGATCCTTTCTTGCCCTTGCTATATTTATATTTCGAGTAGTAAGAAAGTGTAATTTATTTTTGACGCATACGACAGCGATCAAATTTTGGCACCGTTGCCGGGGAGGCAGCAGTTGTCACTTGTTTTTGGTTTCTTATTTTTTTTTTAGTTTTTTTTTTCTTCTTTTTTTCTTTCTTATTTTCGGATTTTGACATAGTTTTGAGAACTCTTGTTTCAGGTAGCAATTTCTATGGACGGAGCATATTGGAACAATGGGTACGGTTATCAACCTCAACAACATTATGACAACTATCACCCTTGTGGGGAATACAATCAAAACCAATCCTTTGGTTATGGTCAATATTCCACGTACCCTTTGAGTTATTCTCATACATACCAACCTTCTTACGGTAGGTATGTAAGTGAGCAACCACAAGGAGGGGAGACTAGTTGTACTCCTATTCATATTTCTTCGAGTTTGGTAGATGAGATGCAACAATTTATGGTGGGCATGGATTCAGTTTGTAGAAAACCAAGCGTGGAACCAATTTCGTCGACCGAATATGCTAATAGTATGTTTGGCCCAATTTCTGATCGTAGTTATGATCATTCACCCATTCAAAGGGAAGATAATTGGTCTAGCAATACTGACGTAAGTGATTCTATTTTTTCCTTGTCGAACGAGCTTTACCAACAAACGGAAGACTATTTTCAAAATTTGGATGGATCACTCCAAAAGCTTCAAAAAGGTGTTTCCATTTTAAGACAAGGCATTAAAGAATACAAAGAGGACATGCAAAATTCTGCGAAAGACCAATCTTTGGGAAGTGGTAGTCAATCTTATGTCAACTATGATAGTGGCGATGACTATGAAAGTACAACGCTTGAACCAATTTATGATGACATCCCCGAGGAGTGTACAATGGAGTCTTTTTGCGATCAAGGTGAAGATGAAAAGGAATATGATGACACTAGTGCAGATTACTCAAGCATTGATCTTAATAATGATCAAGAACCTATTCAAAAGGTAGAGTTTGAGGATGATGCAATGCGTGTTCTTAACAAGTTCCTTATGGAGAGAATTGAATCCGCAGTAGCATATGTGCCTTACAACAAAGAAGAGTGTGTTGAGAATGAAACCAATATGACCAATATTATGGAAGACCCAATTGAGCTTGCAAAGGATTGTAATGATGATGTTTATGTCGAGACTTTGGTTAAGGCAGAAACGGACGAAGAATGGTTGCAAGGTTTAATAGAGGACCATGATTAAAAGAGGTGAGTAATTCACTTGAGTTTTTCAAGGATGAAGAGGATTCCGTAATACAAGAGATTGTGCAAGGTTTGTCTAACCCTTTGCATATTGTTTCTTCTCCCTTATCTCTTATTGGTTTGGCTGTATATGCTTCGAAAACATTGTTGAATGATTTGTTTCTCGATATCCGCCATTGGAAACATTTGATTTTCATGCTATGCAGGTTTGTGAACAAGAAACCATGAAAGTTCCCGAATTCTATATTTTATATCCACTTCCAAGTGTGGACAAGAATAAGTGTGGGGGAAACTTTTATCGGTTTATAGCTTCGTTTCAGTTTTATATTACTAATATTTGTGTGAAGCTAGTGTTTGCAAAACAGGTTCTATGGAAGGATCCTCAACTTTTCAGGTTATTGGTGTATGGGGAATCGGTCTTGCAAATCGGGCTGACGACTTTAAACCAAGCGCTAAATGGGAGGCAACCCACTGGTTTTGTGTATCTATCTCTATCTTTTTATTTCTCAAGTCTTTTATCTTTATTTTCTTATTTTGGATATTTTCATATCAAAACTTCAACTTTTATAAATTTTTGAACAATTTAGAATAAACACTAGCCTTTCTAAGTAGATGGAATATTTTCTTGACGATGAGGTATATATCTTGGCTGAGTTAGGATTAGATGCCAACTAAATAGCTTGTTTAGTGTTTATCCTCTATTGTTCAGAAATAGCTATGAGTTGGAGTATGAGTTTTTATTATGCATTTTATTTTCTTATTGTGTATATATATCATGTTATGAATTTCCCATCTTAAATTTTACTTTGGATGACTTAATTTACATTGAGGACAATGTAAAGTTTAAGTGTGAGGGAGTGTTTTCGCATATAGAGTTTTTGGCCTTGTTAGTTTTTCCCTTTTATGATTAAAAAAATGATTTATACACTTCGAAACATAGAAATATGTGCCTTTAGGATGACACTATCAATCTAAATGGATGGAACCATCTTGGCTGCGGGAGTTGAGGAACTCATTAACTACAAGGGACAAAATTATTCAAGTGTTACAAATAATGTGAAAGTTGTTACCATATCTCGGAATATCACCATATCAGTTGGATTATCATTGGTTTAACATGGTACTTAATTTTATCATTGGTTTAAGGAATAAGTTGGATTTCCAAACATGGGTTGTGCTCAATAAATTAGTTTTGTCTCATGTTTTATCGATTATGATTCGCTAGAAATATCGCCATGTATGATTGATTGTTAGTTTTGTCAAGTTGCAAATTGGTAGAACTCGTAATCATATCTATTTCTAGTTTAGGGTTTATTATACGTAAACGTGATACACCTTGAATACAAGTAGCATAATTGTGATTATTGCATGTAGTGATACATCTTAGTAGTCACAAGTGAGTTATAACCTCTGTTAAATCGGATTAGTGCTTTTACACGTTCGATTGCTTTGATTGGCCTGATTTCATAGAACTTAATGCATCTAGGGGATTAAACTTGATTAGTGCTTTTACACGTTAGGTTGTTCTCTTAGATAGAACTTATACTCACATCTTTTAATGTGTTTATTGGAGGTGTTATACTTGAAGAAAAGTTGGGGGTACCAGCAGCGGCTCTGGCTCTAGTGATCGGAGGCGTAACGCCTGAAAGAACACTTTTCATGCCGCTGGTGTTGGTAGGTGGCGTATTAATGTCACTGGAGGTAGCGCTACTACCGAGGATGATTTCAGAGCTAGTGCTCTCGGGGTTTGATGCCGATCTGGACCTGAGTTCTACCATCTTGAGATATGAGTTGAAAAAATGAAATTGGAAATTGGAAATTGATATTGTAACCGAGAGATTAATCTCCCACTGTGGTCGCCAATTGTTTGAGGGTGAAAACGGTTTCTGCTGGTTTTGGTAAATTCGTGTGTGTGGATGAGAAACGGGTCTAGACCCTAAACAATGTACTGCACAAGAGTACTTTTGATTCGAGAGATCAATCTGTACAACCCTGGCCTAAACCAAGAAATGGCCGTTCCAGGCTTGCTTCTGTCACAAAGTGAAGGAGAAGGGTTGGTCTTAGGGAGGGAAACGAAGAAAATGTTGAGACCAGGATAGTTGATTCTGAAGGTGTGGTTGTTTACGGCTTGTATCAGAAAGTAGAACTGGATAGCTGAATGAAAAACTATCAGGTGATTTCTGGATACTGTGTTGCTCTCCTGACCAAAACTTATTGTTTGGTGGAAATAGGTGACACATATTTATACAAGTCGTAGTAAAACGTACCCTGGTCTCGTAGGAAGTAGAAACGATTGAGTAGTGGAAGAGTGGAGTAACGTGTAACATCAGAATTTATGCTTCCGTGATGAAGTACACGTTTACACCATTACTTCTTGCCACTACTAACCGCCTTTCTTCATGGCACTTTCTTGTAACGGGCGTATTGCACGCCGCACGTTGTAAACCGCCAGACCAATACCCTGATGAGTATCCCCCAGTTTGTGACATGTTTGATGTCTCGACTGTTTTCGTGGAAAACATGTAGCACTTTTCTACGTGTGGCAAGTTAAAATCAAGAGGCTTGCCGCAGGAAAATAGCATGTGATGCTATTAGGCTTGTCTTGGCTGGTCGCCTGAAACTTGACACAAGTATGCCGGCTCGGTGGCGAACTTTGATTGCTGAGATTGCATCTCATGATGAATGGGAACTTTGATGGCTGAGATTGCATCTCATGATGAAGGGTAGTCGTTGATTATGGCTACCTTCTGTTGGCGCCTGGTAATGCCGCAATGGCACTTTTGGTGCATGCCAGCGGCATTGCAGCATGGCTGGCATGGCTCGTGCATGTCAGTGGCACGTGGTGCAAGTGGCGCCTGGCGTAGCCGTGGCCACTAGATTTAGGCGGCGGGTCGCCTAAAAGTTGCCACAAGTCTGGGAATTTGGTGACAAACTTGGATGGATGAGATCGCATCTCATGAGAAAGGGTAGTCGTTGATTATGGCTACCTTCTGTTGGTGCCTGGTAATGGCGCAATGGCACCTTTGGTGCATGCCAGCGGCATTGCAACATGGCTGGAATGGCCCGTGCATGTCAGTAGCACGGTGGTGCAAGTGGCGCCTGGCGTAGCCATGGCCACTAGATTTAGGCGGCGGGTTGCCTCAAAGTTGCCACAAGTCTGTCGGTTCGGTGGCAAACTTGGATGGCTGAGATTGTGATTCAGGAGAGAGAGTGGCTGTTGATTATGGCCACATTTTGTTGGCACCTGTTAGTGGCATAATGACAAAGCCGCAGCGTAGTGGCATGCGCCTACGGCATGGTGGTATAGCCGCGTCTGTGGCGTTGTTGCTTGGCCACGCCTGTGGTGTTACGACATGGCAAAGGCTAGGATTTGGCGCGGTGGCCAAAGTTAGGGCTTGGCGGCATGGCCAAGGCTAAAGTGGCTCGTGGCATATTGTGGACTATGACCAAAAATTAGGGTTTTGGCTAACGCTACTGAAGCAAAAGTCTTGTTTCGATAATGAAATCCTAATTGGAGTCCGTTATGGAATTGGCCACGAACAGAAAGTGGATTAGCACGTAATGGCGTCATTTGTGGAACATTGGCATGTTACTACCGCAGAGTGGCATGTTGGCATGCCAATTAATATGTTGTTGTAGCATGGCGTGTTTGGCTTGCCAGTTAGTATGGTGGAGCGACAAGGTGTGTTTGGCCTTTAATATATGGTGTCAAGTTTAGAGCGACTTGATTGGTCAACAAAAGGGGTCGGCCAAACATAAGGCGCGCCCGCACCTATAATGCTCGTGGCACATTTTAAAGTGACCTGATTGGTCGGTAGAAAGGAGAGGGGTCGGTCAAGCATGGGCGTGGATACACTTCTGGTGTGAGCGCGGCGGCTTTAGAGCAACCTGATTGGTCGAGGGAGATGGTGCCGGTTTAGGATGGGGCGTGGCCAATGGCCCTGATTGGCCTAAGGCATGGCCACGCCTCCCTTTGTTGTTGCTCCTATCTTGCGGCTCCTTGTTTTCTGATTCTGGCAAGATTTTGCTCCTGCTAATCCACGGCGGATTAATTACCTGGTTTGCCTAGGCTTAATTTCGACAAGAAAGGTCTGATATACCGCGCAAGGCGCAAAACCCTAACTTTTGCGAATTAGTCAGGATAATTGATTGAACTCTATGTGCTGACACAGAGTTCTTTTAAGTTCATTTCCAGAGAGCAGCATGCTTTCTGATTGAATACCTTATGCAAAGACCTTATCCTTGATACTTGGAAATTCGTGTTACTCTGCTGCGAGTGAGCACAAATTGTCATGCCATATCAACATTAAGGGTTCAGCCGGGGAACATAGCACAGGAAGCATTCAAAGAAACTTATATTAATTGAATGTAGGCAAGCTGCCAAAATTTACAGAATACTTGGGATTGTTGCTACATGCACCATTCTGGGTAAATTTTATGAGAGAATATTGAGTTACTCAATAAGTGTGTCAGTGAAGAGGTTAAACACTCATCACCCTCATACGGATCTGTCTATTTACAGAGTGCCGGCCTATTAGATGCAGGGTTTTACAAGTTTAGCCCTGAACTAAAAGCCACCATCAACACAAGGGTAACCCCCAGTCCCATCCGTGCTGGATCAGTGGAGGGTGAGAACCTCGTAGCTGGTGGTGATGCTCCATTTTCTAACCATGTTAGTGTTCAAGCTCCATATCCTACTTTGTCTCCAAAGGTTCCTTCGTTTTATGCCCCTGGCGGAGCAATGCCTGTTATCTCGGCTACTACTGGGGATGTTGTTGTAGCTTCCAAGAGTCTTCCTTCGTCTCCTGCTACTTTTCTTCAATCAAGTGGTTTGTATGCATAGATTGTTACCCCAGTGGTGAGGGTTATCATCTCAGACTCTCAGCCGAAGAAGAAGGTTGTGATTTCACTGGACAGCTTCTCCTTGAATGTTACGCCAACCTCGTTAGGGAGCGCCCAGTTTGTTTCTACTGCCTCTGTTAGCAAAGTTGTTGGACCTCCGCCCTCGTCACCAGATTGGACCGTATTGGGCAATCTTCCTTCTGCTGGTGATATGGACTTAGGGGGTGCTCAAGCTTTTTATTCGGTTCCCATCTCATCCACCATGTCGTCTCTTCGTCGTGGAGAGGGCTCAGTAGTCGTGCCCCATGTTCGATCTCAAACGATTGATGGAGTTGTTGTTGAGTCTAGCAAGGGTAAGCTGCCTGAGAACTTGATCCTTGGTAGTTCTGATGATGCCATTCTTGAAGCCATTATGCGGGACCCGAAGGGTCCTTTTTCTGCTGAGGTTGATCGTCATCATTTGGATAGCTCTTTTGAAGTAGCTTCGTAGTTGGATGTGCTGTCTGCTCAATATCGTGCGGCTAAGGATCTATTCTTTGACCCGGATTGCCTTCGCTCCAGCCAAAGCTTTGGTGAAATCCGCAGGGGTAGCATCCCATAGATGGAGGCTTTCATTGACACCTACGTTGATTTCCTTTCTCGTCTCTCAGCATTCTCAGTAAGTGATTCTCACCTTACCGCTTTGCAATTTGTTTTGATTCACCGTCTGTTGTTATACTCCTTTGTTCGCAGCTTTGCAAACAGATAGATGTTGGTTGCACCTTGTTCAAGTTCTATAGGGCTAAGTGTACTCACTTGAGCGCTCTATTGGAGCGTGCTCGTAAAGAATATGACCTTGTTAGCACACAACAACCTTCGTACAGTGATGCTGCTTCTATTGCTAGGATATCTTCGTTGGAGGATAATTTGAGGAAGACTCAAAGATCTTTGGAGGCTTGTTTGCTGGCTCTCGAGAGAGCTAACAATGCTGCTAAAGTTGCTGAGGACGGGCGTAAATCTGCTGATTCCGCTCTGGCTACTGAGTCCTCCAAATCCATAGGTTCGTTTCTTTTGTCCCTTAGCTTTGTTTTTGTTCTTGTTTGGTTGCATAGTCCTAAGAAAACCTTCTCCTGCCAGCTGGTAGCTCTAGTGAGCTTAGATATCTCCGGGATCAAGTAGCCAATTTAACCTCCGATGTTTGATATTATCAGAAGAAGTCTGACAGGTTGATGAACGTAACTGTTCATAATGAGGCCCAACTTTCCCTTGAATCTGCTCATAACGCGGATTTAGCGAAGCAGTCTTTGCTTCGTAAAGAATGCGACGAAGCCCTTAATTGGAAGGAAAGACTCATTTTAAAGCAAAAGGAGGATATTGCCTTAGTTGAGAGACGCCTCTCAGCCCAAGAAATCATCCGCAAGAAATATCATGCGGATTTTGAAGACGCTTGTGCTTCATTAGCTAAGATTACTGCAGAGCGTAACGTTTTATCTTCTAAGGTTTGTTCTCTTAAGAATAGACTTGTAGAGGCAGGCTCCGCGTCATCTTCCATGTCACATACGTCCTTAGTTAAGAAGTTGGAAGAGTTAGAGAATGTTTACCAAGTTTTATCCTCTAGGAATGCTTCGCTCCGGATTGATGTTGATGACCTACGAACTGAACGTGATACCCTCGTGGAGGATCTCGAGGCCGTTGAGGTGGATCTTGATGAGGCTCAACATAGTTTAGAAGGATCCCTTAGCCATGCAGGAGGTAGTTTAGGGTCCTTATATTCCAGCAGCATCCTTTGTGTCTTTTGCTACTTCTCCTTATTGCTTACACCCTTTGTACCCGTAGGTCTCCAGGAGCATCTGGTGGGTGAAAATGCCAAGATTAACCGTCTTGAGGGTCAAATATCTTCGTTGGAGATATCTCGCCAGTTTGATGCTGCTGCTAAGTTCAAGGCTGAGGTGCTCCAGCAAGCTAATGATCAGCTTAGTGCTCAGGTGATAGGGCTTAATCAGAAATCAACATCTGATTTGGCGGCTCAGGCCTCCCAACTGAAGGTTCAGTTCGAGAAGTCGGCCATTAATTATATCAATGACGCCTTTGCGGAAGTTGAACGTTAGGCTGAAGGAGTAGTCTTTCCTCGTCTTCCTTGCCCGTGATCATGCCGTGTCCAGTATATCTTAACTGAACTCTTTATTGTATTATGCCCCCAGCTGAGGGGCCTTTGTATCGTCTCCTTTCCTTGAAACAATGCTTTGTGATGGTTTGAACCTTTGTTATCTGCAACTTTTAAGACATGTCAGTCATATTTTGGTAACATTATTACTGTACCTATATTATTGCATGAAATATTTTGTTTGTAAACGTGTTGTGTCTAGATGATTGCACATTCAAGTCATCACAAGGTGGTAAGGTATGTTTAACCTTGGGTGGAACATTCATCGTCCTACCTAAGTATCCTTTAGCTAGAAGGTACCGTGGTGGCGAAGGCTCCTACGTGGGCAATAGTTTTCCTGTAACCCTACACGTTCAGCGCAAAGGCTGCTTTATTTCGATAAGGTATCTCTATAGGGGATATCTTACTTTTTCTTATTGCCTCATGAATGGAGCTATCACTCCAAGAATCCGAGTATTAACATATGCGCAGTTATGTCTTGCCTTGTCTCATCGTCAATCCTGACGGAGGGTGTCTGTTAGAGCATTGCTCGGTCGAACTCGCATGCTTTGCTATCTCAAGCATGTTTGTCAATGTTAGTGATCAAAACTATAAGTATTGATTTTTAGTATATTATAGCTAGGTCTCGGACTAGGATAGAAAGTGCAGTTGAGCTCAAGGACTTCATGGAGATTCATCATACAAGAAGAATAAATACTCAAGGAACCGGTGGAACTTCTCGACAAAAAGGTATGTGAATACTTGAACTTATCTGTCACTCAAAAATCTATCTACTCTATCTCCTAATCTTTGAGACAAGAAGTCATATGTTGTATATATAGACTTGGATTATACACATTTGGTATTTCGAGCCGAGTATACCTCGCCTATCTATATCTCAAAATATGTGTTGGTAATCTTTTCGCTTCAATCAAGTTTATCTTTACCATGTGCCGGAAGTCATGATATGTTTCAATCATATTGAAAATTGCTTTGACGAGAAATGGTGTAACAATTGTATAACGTCCTCTAAGAATGTTTCGATGATTGAAATGAGAGTTTAGATTAGATAACCAATGGTGGATATAAGCATTGTTGTGGAAACACATTTATGTATAAGTCCTATTCCTTGAACCAAAGTTTGCGAACTTTGTTGATCAAGAGAACTGGAAGGATGGCGCAATCCAAGTCCGCGAACTCAGTCCGCGAACTGCCGAAGTTTTCAAACCCGAGAATTTATGTTGGAGTTGACAAACTACTTGCGTGAAGCTAATTCCGCGAACCGGCGAAGTTCTCAAACCCGATAATTTCTGCTAGAGTTTGTAAACTCTGCCTGGTAACTTAAGTCCGCAAACCTAGTCTGCAAACTTGAGAAGGTTATATATCTGAAGATGATTTCTGAACTTAAACTTTAAAAGACTAAGGAATGCAGTTTGCAAACCGTGGCTATAAAAGTTCATGAACCGATTCAAGTGAATCAAATCATCTTTGCTTCAATTGTGTCTTGTGTAGTACATAAGATTTCCTTGCAATTGAACAACTCTCTAACTAGTTCATTTGAAGTCATTTGAACTAGTTATGGTAAAGGAGAACATGGTTGATATGAAATGCTCACAT
The DNA here is from genome assembly GCF_003573695.1 of Papaver somniferum. Lineage (NCBI taxonomy): Eukaryota > Viridiplantae > Streptophyta > Magnoliopsida > Ranunculales > Papaveraceae > Papaver > Papaver somniferum. The sequence goes on from NC_039368.1 coordinate 32,276,690, forward strand.
GGATAACCTTTTGGTTAACTATTGTTGCACGAACAAGTACATACATTTGGGTACGGTTAACAAACCTAGAAGCGTGCATTGTCAAGTGTGTGTAACAAGCTAAGTTTTCAATCTAACGGTTGAGAAATATTAGCTTGAATCTAAATCAGGTTTTCATCTAATGGTGAATATTGAATGCTTTGTTACTAAGCTAACATTGATTGCAAACCATGATTTGAAAGACTATATAAATGAGACATCTAATATTGTGCAAAACTAATCCCCACACCTCACGTACGATACTAGTTTGCATACTATAGTCGATTATCCTTTAACCCTTTGGTTTTTTTCTTCTGAAACCAGGTTAACGACTTAAAGACTTCATTGGGATTGTGAATCCAAACCGATACTACTTTTATCGTAGTTTTGTGATCTGATCTTGCATCTTCTATCGTACGAGTAAAATCAGATTGATTGGCTTGAGATTGATATCTCCGATAGGCAAGATATAAAAAGTAATCACAAACATCTTTGTCTCTTTGTTTGTGATTCCGCAACATCTTGTTTCGCTACCATACGATTAAGATTGTTGTGAGGTGATTGATAACTCTAGGCTGTTCTTCGGGAATATAAGACCGGATTATCAATTGGTTCCTGTTCACCTTGATTATTATCAAAAGACGGAACAAAACCTTTAGGGTTTATCTGTGGGAGACAGATTGATCCTTTGATAAACTTGTCTGTGGGAGATAAATTTGTTTATTGTCAAAGCATGCGATTTTGGGTCGTATCAATCTTAGTTGTGGGTGAGATCAGCTAAGGGAATCAAGTGCGCAGTATCCTGCTGGGATCAGAGGCGTAGGAGCATAAATGTACCTTGGATCAGTGGGAGATTGATTGGGGTTCACTGCAGTCAAGTCCGAAGTTATCTTGGAGTAGGCTAGTGTCTGTAGCGGCTTAATACAGTGTGTGTTCAATCTGGACTAGGTCCCGGGGTTTTTCTGCATTTGCGGTTTCCTCGTTGAAAATTTTCTGGTGTCTGTGGTATTTCAATTTCCGCATTATATTGTTTTATCTTTATAATTGAAATAATATAGGTTGTGCGTTTAGATCATCAATTAGAATAATCCAACCTTTGGTTGTTGATTGTCATTGATTGATCCTTGGATATTGGTCTTTGGTACCATCCAAGTTATTCCTTGTGTTTGATTAAAGACTCGCTGATTTCTATTAGCTCGAGTAAATCAAAACAAGAGAGAGATATTAACTCCTTGAGATACTTTTACCTAGATTGAGTCTGACTGTCTAGTTGATTCTATAGAAAGTAATTCGGAGTTAGTCCATACAGATTGCTAAGCGAAATATTGGGTGGTGGTGTTAGACCCCCGCTTTTTCAGTGTCTATTCTAACCCAATTTGTACCTAATCAAAAATTGACTTTCTCTTCTCAAAAAGTTTCTTTCATTGATTAGCAAGGTTCATAATACCTTTGATCAGGGATAAAACATGGTGGGCTATTGCCCATTCCCTTCTTCTCCTAAGTATTCATCATTCTCTTACGGGTAGTACTTTTTTAGGTACATTGCATTCCAAGGGTGTTGAAATACGTCACCTTTGAGGGTCCTTAGGTAGTATGACCCTTTTCCAGCGATGTCATGTATGATGTAGGGCCCATCCTACGTCGGAGCTAGCTTACCCCGCTCCTTCTTTCTTTGATATGGTGGTATCTGACATAACAAGTATTCTTCGACCACAAAGTTTCTAGGAATGACCCATTTGTTTTATTTGAAAGCTAGACTTTGTTGATAGTTTACCATCTTTTGCAAAGCCACTTCCCGCCTTTCTTCAAGATCATCGAGCTTCTCTAGCATTAGGTCCGTTATTAGGTTCTTCTCTCATGCCTCCGTTTTTGTTGTTGGAAGTATTATCTCTGTTGGGATGACCGCTTCGGCTCCGTAGGTTATCAAGAATGGATTTTCTCCCGTGGCCTCCCTTCTTGTAGTTCGGTAGGCCCATAGGACATTGTGCGGTTGTTCGCACCATCTTTTCTTGTATGCTCCTAGATTTTTCTTCAAGTTCATCGCTATTGTTTTGTTAGGCGCCTCCGTTTTTCCATTGCTCTTAAGGTATATAGGAGTGGAATTGTTTTTCTGAATGTTGAAAGTATCGAATAACATATCTATGTTCTTTCCTTGCAACTGCTTGCCATTATCAGAGACTATGGAGGCTGGTATTCCGAACCTGCATATGATTTGCTCAAACAAGAACTTAAATACATATGTGTCCCTAATTCTTGCCAAAGCCTTTGCTTCCACCCACTTGGTGAAGTAATCTGTAGCCACAATAAGGTATTTTCTCTTCGAGGTTCCCTCTATCAAAGGTCCGACAATATCAACCCCTCACTTGACAAATGGACAAGGGCTGATGAATGAGTTAAGCACCGTTGCTGGTGCTTTAATCTTCCTGGAAAAACGTTGGCATATCTCACAACGCTTGACCACGTTCTTTGAATCTTTGTCCATGCTTAGCCAATAGTATACTTGCATTTTTGCTTTGACTGCCAAGGACCTTCTTCCGCTATGATTGCCGACATCTCCGCTGTGTATATCATGGAGTATCCTTATGCCTTCGGTTCGTGAGAGGCACCGCATCAGAGGTCCAAGAAATTACCTTCTGTACAGTAATCCATCACACATGGTGTACATTGCTGCTTTTGATTCAAGTTTCCCAGCCTCTTTGACACCTGCTGGTAAGGTACCTTTGTCAAGGAATTGGTGAATTGGAATCCTCCAATCATCTTCCGCTTCGTCTTCGTTGTCTTCGTCCGACATAGGTTGGTCTTTGTCAGATTCTTCGACTTCGTTATCTGGTTCTTCTTCGTCTTCTTTTCCTTTCTCAGCTTCTCTCATGACTCGAGTTTGAACGGCCAAAGCCTCCCCGGCTCCTGAGGTTGGCCTTTCTATCGAAGGCTCATATATCCTTCCAATTTGCACGGAGGTGGTATTTTTGTCCCTTAGCATTGATGATATGAGTGCTAAGGCATCTGCGTGTCTGTTATGTTTTCGACACACATGTCTGAATGTAACGTTGTTGATCATTGACGCATACTCCTGTGCTAAGTTTAGGAACGAAGATAGTACTGGATCCAAAGTTTGATATTTGAGCTCGATTTGTCTAATGACTAACTGTGAGTCACTAGTCAAACGAACATCTGATAAGCCTAGATCCCGTGCCAAGCGTAAACCATTGTTGATGGTGGTTTTTCGAATAGGGCTAAAATTGTAAAACCCTGTATTTAATGCGTTGACGCCCTGCAAGGGTATAAAGCCATTTAAGAAGTGATGAGTGCAAAAAACCACTTCACTCATTGAGCAATTCAACATGTATGGAATTCATTCAGAATGGTGCAACAATCCCGAATACTCTATGAATTTTCCTAGTAGCATTATCCATTTAATGCATTGTGTGCCTTGTATTTTCCTACGCTATGTTCCCCAAGAGAACCATCAATGTTGGCATGACATGACGATTAATGTTCACTCTTAGCAGAGTAGCATGAATCTCCCTAAGTGTCAGTATTGAAGTCTGCATGAAAGTACTCACACAGGATGCATCGTTCTCTGACAAACAAATCTTCTTATCGACGCACTTTTAATAAGCTAGCTCGATCGAACTCGTTTAAATTCCTTAAGAAAAATATAGACTGTCCATATCAGTCTCAGAAACAATCACGGCCACACAAGTTGGACGCGCAATTTAACAAGCCTAGTCAAACCCTGGCAGGAATAGGCAATTATCGTGATGACCACCGGCGGGTCCACTTATGCCCTAGCCGGTCGAACATCACCATACATCTCCCAGCGCCATCAAACGCCAACCCTAAGTAGGGTGGCCGCGCTGCTTGGGAGGAGCTCGAACGAGCTTGAACTGTCCAAGATAGTCTCAAAACCATCACAGCCGTCCAACTTCGCCTGCTTGCTTGGACGGGTTAGATGATCCCATGAGTAATTGGGGAAACGCTGACATGCACACGGCTGGCCCTACTTTATCCTTGCTCGAACGACTTTCCCATGGTAGGGACATTAAGCAGTTAAACGCTTGCCCAAACCATGGCAAGCGTGATATTTCCAAACCCTAAATTGGGTCGCGGAAATACGCTAACGTCTTAAATCGATCACGACCATCCAACTTAGCCAACCTATTTGGATGGATTAGATGGCGTTTAGGACCATCAGGAAGGTACGCATGCGTTCACCGTTAACCCAACATTGTCCCCACGTGATCGATCTCCCCAAAGGAGGCCAATGGCGTACCAAACCGTTTGGTCAAAGTCGTGTGGGCGTGGCTGTTTCGAAACCCTAATTAGGGTTTGCGGCAACACACATCTGTCGTAAATTGATCGTGACCATCCATCTTCACCAGCCTAAACGGACGGTGTAGATATAGACTCAAGAGGTTCCAAGGATGTCAAAGTGATCACCACGGGCCCACTTTTACGTGTGACCGGCCGTCTATGCAGACTAGAGCCCGGCGCCTCGAAACGCATGTCCCAAAGGTGGCATGACACACGGATTTAAAACCCTTTGCAGCAATATATTTCTGCGGCAAATAGATCACGACCACTCATCTTTGTCGGCCAAATTGAGTGTCCTATATCGAATCTTTGAGGGACCGAGAGGTGTAGAAATGCAAGCCAGCGGGCCGTCTCCACGCATGCACGATCGGTCCATACAAATTAGCGCCAAATGCTTGGATTCGATCAGACAAAGAGGGAATGATTGTGCACCTCTAAAAAACCCTAAAATTCCTTCAACGGCAGCAAACATGTGTCGTAAATCATCTCGTCCGTACAACTTCGCTAGCTTGGTCGGACGACTTGGATTAAAAACTGGGCGATCAATGGAGTGCCTCAATGATCACCGTCCGCCACTCTGTCACAGGGAGTGATCGACCAGATGATGGCCCGCCGTGCAGCCTCTAAACGATCACTCGAAGATGGTTGTATGTGCTTCCATTTTAAGACGCTTAATCCGCGACTTATTCAATCAAGCTTTAAAATAACGATGTTTCGTGTATATCGATTTTGTTGAGCTTCTCGCTTAAAAGCGATGCATTACATCGAGCATGCACGATATTCCATGAATATCAATTCCATAAATAACTTAGTTATTTAACCTAATAGCACTGTATGTTATTTCTTGCGACGGGTCCCACGACTTGACCCCCTCATTCGAGACATCAAACATGTCACAAACTGGGGATACTTACTGGGGTATTGGTCTGGCGGTTTATAGCATGCTGATAGGTGTCTAAAACACCTAATTTTATATCTAGTATTTATGCTTTCCTTGCTATTTTTTTCTTGTAAATTATGTATCTTATTTTGAATTTGAGTTATTAGGTATTTTGGAGTCGTTTTGAGCAAAAGAAGGAGAAAACGTCCATTTGGAGCGTAAAGGAAACAAAGTCAATTCACTGGCGAGTTATACTTGGAGCGGACTAAGGTGCGCGAGAAGGAGGTGAAGAATGAACTGCCAGTTCCTCAAAACTGACAGTGGAGTTGAGAAAGGAATTAATCCGTCGGTTCTCTGGAACCGAAAAGCCATGTTTGAGTTGGTCACTGGGTATCCCTTATCTACTTTACCTGGGTGGTTATATCCAACCTCATTTCCTACACCAAACCTAAAAATCAGAGAAAATTCATTTCTCTTCATCTGTTGTTATTTTTCCATATTGGTCTGAACAATGGCGGCATCATAATTGAGAGGAGAGGTTCTGTGTCGAGTAAAACCAGAGATGGTTCTGCTACCGGTAAAGATTAAAGGGTGAAGCTGGATTTCTGAAATTGAGAAGATGTTGTTGCTGAATAGAGAGTTTAAGAATCAGAAGATGGAATTGATGATGAAATACAAGCAATTGAGGAAGAAACTGAGTTGTTGTCGCTCAGTTGATGACAGAGATCGAGAAGAAGTTAGGGTTTGCATTTCAGTAAAATCGATTGAAGAATCTGGTGATGAGTTTAACGGATTTCAGAGATTGAGGTTTGTGGAGATTAAGAGAAGGACATGTTTCTAAGATCGATGGAGTTGATGGGTGTGTTGCTGCAATTCGATTGAGATAAAATGGGTTTGAGTAAGATTTCATAGGGGTTAGAGTTTGAACCAGAGAAGCTGAAATTGCAGGTGGTGGTTTGAGGATGCTGTTACTGAGGATTTCTGGGATTCGAAGCTGAATTGGAATGGGTATGAGCTGGATTGGCAGGATGAAGTGATGTTGATTGTCATGGGTCTGTGATGTTCAAAGAAGAAGAAGGTTTGATCTGTTGCGGCTATGATGGTGTTGGTGGTGGCACTGAGATTGCAGATTTGGTAGTGTTGATAATGTTGGGTGTTTTCGAAGGGGTCTTGTTAACTTACTGCAGTCAACAAAGAGATAAAGATGGAGCAGGTGATGGATTCTTCCGAGTTTGAGATGTTGAAGTGCAGGTGGTCTTGTAGCTGTGCAAGGAGAAGGTTCAGGCTATGTGTTGCTGCCAATGCTGGTGAATTGTGCTTGAAATGAAGAAATCAAGGGAGTGAATCTGATGTTGATGCTGCTGGAGTTGGTCTGGTTCTAATATGAGTTAGAATGGGTTTATGACAGGGAATGAAGATTGAAAGTTCATTTGAGCTGAGATGAAGAAGAATTAGTGGAGGTTGTGAATGTTTGATGTGATGAGAAGGATGGGTTTAGCCTGAATTAGATGTTGCAGCAGTTAAATGGATGAATGAAGAGTATTTGGGTCCTTTGGGTTATGCAGTTGAGTACCAAGGGTTCATAGTGCAGGAAACAGAGAAATAAAGAAATTGGACGAGCAAAGTTTTGCTTCTGCAATGTCTCGACTCAATGTTGATACAGGAAGGGCATGATTTAGAATTGGAGATGCAGTTGTTGGTAGGACCTGTAGCAATTGCAGTCAACAAAGAGACATAAATGGCAGTGAAGGCAGTGGTGGTGATTCATGAAGTTGTACAGAGAGATGCATATGGTCCTGCTGGTGCAGCCACGGCTGAAAGCTAATGAGGAATGACAGAGATTGCAGTCAAGCGGAACTGATTGCAGGTGAGATTAAGTTGTTGTGACAGTGTGGTCGAACCGAGAAGGTATGAAGTTGCAGTGAGGCCATGGAAGACTGCAAGTATGAGTTGGTAAGATGAGCTGGAAATGGAATGTGTGTTGAATTTATGAGAAGAAGGGAAGGATGGCAGCTTGGCTGTGTTGCAGAAGTGCAGGTTGATTTGAGTAAGTGCGGCTCGAGATTGAGACTGGCTCAAGTGTGTTGCTGTGTATTATGGCCTGAACTGAATTGCAGGTGGAACTGGAAGTGAAGCAGTGATGCACAATCATTGTGCAACACAGCTCTGGCCTGTGCAAAGTGGCATGCAACTGTAGCCTGAACCAAGTCAGCTGAGTTAGCTTCTTACTCAGGTCTGACTAGGCTCAGCATCTGACATCACTGAGTTGAGTCACTGATTCGGTTTGACTTCCCGAGTCGACTCGTTGACCCGACCGATTCAGGCCGTTGACCGGTGATCGGGCGGACTTTGCCGGTCACCTGAGCACTTTTTCGGCGACTGTCCGGCTAACTTTCGGCGACTTTTCGGCAGAGTTTCTACACGGGTTTTTATGACTTTTGGGCCACGCGGATTTTCATCTAATGGGCTTTGAAATTTTGACCTAATTTTGGGAAACAAAGGGATATAAAAGGAAGACTTCTACAACTTTTGGGATTATTAGTTTTATTATTATTTTTGGAGCTTTGGAGAAAACTACTTCTAGGGTTTGCTTTGCTTTCATCTTCTTTATTATTTTATTGATCATGATGATGATGAACTCCATTATTATGATTAACTAAATACACTTGTTGGTTATGGGATAAAAGTTGATTTCTCAATGCATGTTATTTGATTCTATGGATTAGTTTTGTCTCAACTTTATTGTTTATGATTCATGGTTTATAGTGTTTTAGGATTTGATTGTTTGATTGGTTGAGTCCGGAATCAATCCGATTTGCTTTCATATCTAGAGCTATATTAGGGTTTTCAATACGTAAAAGTTGTTTGTCCCTGATTTGAAGTAGCATAATTGTGGTTAGTGCTTGTAGTGATAGATCCTACTAGTCACATATGAATCATAACCTTGGTTAAAAAAAATTAGTGCTCTTACACGTTTGTTTGCTTTGATTAGTCTTATTCCATAAATCTTAAAGCTTTTAGGGAGTTAAACTTAATTGTGCTTTTACACTTTGGGTTGCTTTTTAGGAAGAATTCACATATGTATCTTTTAATGTGGTTGTGATGAAAATACGGAATTAGCGGGATACTCTTGCGATCAAGGTATACTAGGACTTTTAATAAATAAGAGATTAAATTATCAATTTTATTCAATGATGAAAAAATACACGCTTGTGAATGATACTATCCCATGACCAATATCTTCTCCTTATTGATTATTCCAACTATTTACTTTGCTTTACTTTATTTTATTTGATTTGTTAAAACAAAACCCCCCTTGGTTATCTAAGAAACCGAAAATTGCATAACAACAAAGGCCTCCCTGTAGATACGAACTCTTTCCTACCACTTTCTACATTATTGTAGTTGAGTAAGGAAGTGAAATTATATTTGTCGATTGACAACCGATCAAATTTTGGCGCCGCTGCCGGGGCGGCATCGGCTTGTTATTAAGTTTTTAGTTTCTTTTCAGTATTTTTGCTTCCATATTTGCTTTTTGTTTCTTGTCTTGTTTCTTACTTGTTTGTGAGAATTTTTTTCAGGTACCTAATCCCTGGCTTCTAAAGATTGGAACTATCCAAGGTGTGGAATAGCCACTCGAAGAGGCACAATACTCCAACCAAGTCAAGGTACAACGGAAGAACAAGAGCTAGCAGTGGAAGAAGAGTTACAACAAGAGGTATCGGTTGAACAAGAACCACCTTTTGAAGAAGAAGAAGAATAAATGGGTGATGAAAATCGTACACTCAATGACTTGGCTTCTCACAAGTTGGATACACAACAAGGGTGTATTCAATCAAATTCTACTTTTGAGATCAAGCCGGGGTTGCTTAGAGAATTACCAAAGTTCCATGGAATGGTGAATGAAGACCTAAATAAGCATCTTATGGACTTCCACACCATTGTCACGGCCATGCTTCCAGCGGATGTTGAAGCGGATGGTGCAATGTTGAAAGTTTTTCGATTCTCTTTGATGGATAATGCTAAGGATTGGTTGTGTTATTTACCTCCCGGAAGTATCACAATATGGAATGGGTTGAAGAAACTCTTTCTAGAGAGGTATTTTCCAGCATCCAAGGCTACTCAAATTCGCAAAGAGATTTGCGGGATGAAGCAAAATGTGGGAGAATCCTTATATGAATGTTGGGAACGATACAAGAGATTGGTGGCAAGCTGTCCTCACCATCAATTCAGCGATGCAATGATCATCCAATACTTCTATGAAGGACTCAATTCAAGTGATAGGAATCTTCTTGACGCTGCGGGTGGTGGTGCACTAGTGAACAAAACGGTGGCACAAGCTAGAGAGTTGATTGAGAACATGGCAGCAAACTCCCAACAATTCTTGAGTCGTGGTTCGGACGTGCTCTTAAGGAGAGTAAATGAAGTGAGCGAGGTAGAGGAACTTCGTCAACAAATGGGTAACGTGACAGCAATGTTGCAACAAGTTGCAGCCGCGGTGATACCAAGTTCTTCTCAAGGGTATGAAGACTCCAATGAACAAGCTAATGTGATCTTCCCAAATCAGCAAAGACGGTATGATCCCTACTCCAACACTTACAATCCGGGATGGAGAGACCACCCCAATTTTAGCTATGCCAACAAGCAAGGAGCGGTTCAACAACCTACTTTCAACCGTCCAAGTGGATTTCAACCACAACAACAACAATTTCAGCAACCACAACAATCAATGCAAGGTCAAGGTTCGGATATTGATGCAAAACTTCAAAAGATGATGCAAGGCATTGGTACCATGTTTCAAGAGAGCCAACAAGAGACTAAGAGCGCTATTAAGGAGTTGCAGACACAAATGGGATCCATGGATTGAGATAAACAAATTGAAAGCACAAAATAGTGGGAAACTCCCTTCTCAACCTATTAACCCAACAGAGGGTGTCAATGCAATTACGTTGAGAAGCGTACACAACTTGTGCAACCCGAAGTTACTGATTCGGGCAAGGTGGAAACACCCAAGGAGCCGGTGTTGGAGGAAAAGAGGGATGAAATTCCCCAAACAACCGAGGTACCGATTCCTAACTCTAAAACTCCTATTCCTACTTATGTTCCTCCTTTACCTTTCCCTCGCAGATTTGCAAAGTCCAAAATGGAGGAACTAGAAAAGGAGATTTTGGACGTGTTAAGGAAGATTCATGTGAACATACCCCTCATAGATGCTATAAAGCAAATTCCAAAGTATGCAAAGGTGTTAAAGGACTTGTGTACCAATAAGAAAAAGCTCCAAGGTAATGAAGTGCTAAGTGTGGGAGAGAATGCTTCGACAATCTTACAACATAAACTCCCACTGAAATGCAAGGATCCGGGTAACTTTGACATTCCCGTCACTATTGGTAACACTACATTTAACAAAGCAATGTTAGATTTAGGTGCATCTGTTAATGTTATGCCTGCGTCCATATATAATTCACTTGATCTTGGTCCTCTTAAAAAGTCTGGAATTGTTTTGCAATTAGCCGATCGCTCTAATGTTTACCCAATGGGTATTGTTGAGGATGTTCTTGTGTAGGTTAATCAACTTGTATTTCTAACTGACTTTTGTGTGTTAGAGATGAATGAAGGTTCACCGGACTCATCTCTTCCATTGCTACTTGGGCGTCCCTTCATGAAAACGGCGAAAACCATTATTGATGTGGATAAGGGAACACTAACTATGGAGTTTGATGGAGAAATAATATGTTTCAACATTTTTGAGACGATGAGATATCCTAGTGACGTCCACTCTTGTTTCTCTATTGATGTTATGGATACATTAGCACAACAAGTGTTTGAATTGAATGGTGGTGATGCTTTGGAAACCGTTTTAACTACATCCATGGATAATGGTGTAGAGTGTGGTAATGAAGTCAAGGAAGCCCTTGGTGATCTTAGTTCACTACAAGGATGCCCGGAAACTCATAATATCTCTTTTATTTCTTTACCATGCAGTGATGAAAAACTTTTACCATCTATTGTTAAATCTCCAAAATTAGACTTGAAACCTCTTCCAAGTCACTTAAAGTACTTGTACTTGGGTGACAAGGAAGAGTTACCTGTGATTGTTTCTAACTAGCTTAGTGAATTACAGGAGCAACAACTTCTAAGGGTGCTAAGGAAGTACAAGACGGCCATTGGATGGACAATCGCTGATATCAAGGGTATAAGCCCTGCCGTTTGTATGCATAAGATTCGTTTGGAGGATGATGCAAAGCCTACAAGGGAAGCGCAACGTCATTTGAACCCTCCCATGATGGAAGTTGTGAAAAAGGAGATACTCAAGCTTTTAGAAGTGGGTGTTATATACCCCATATCCGACAGCAAGTGGGTAAGCCCGGTACAAGTAGTACCAAAGAAATCAGGTGTGACGGTAGTGGAGAATGATAAGAATGAACTTGTCCCAACTCGTGTGAAAATCGGTTGGAGGGTTTGTATTGATTATAGGAAATTGAATGCCACTATTAGAAAAGATCACTTTCCTTTACCTTTTATTGATCAAATGCTTGAACGTTTAGCTGGACACTCTTACTATTGCTTCCTTGATGGCTATTCAGGTTATAATCAGATTGTGATAGCACCGGAGGACCAAGAGAAAACCACTTTCACTTGTCCTTTCGGTACTTTTGCTTATAGAAGGATGCCTTTTGGCTTGTGCAATGATCCAGCTACTTTCCAAAGGTGTATGGTGAGTATCTTTTCAGAATATGTTGAAAACATAATCGAAGTGCTCATGGACGATTTTAGTGTCTTTGGTGATTCATTTGACCTTTGCTTGGAAAACTTGTCTTTAATCCTTGAACGATGTGTTGAAACAAACCTTGTGCTAAATTGGGAGAAGTGCCATTTTATGGTAACTCATGGCATAGTTTTAGGCCATGTAATATCTTTTAAAGGCTTGGAAATTGATAAATCTAAGATTGACCTTATTCATGCTCTAACCCCTCCCACTACGGTGAGGGAGATACGTTCTTTTCTTGGACACGTTGGTTTTTATCGTAGGTTCATCAAGGACTTTTCCAAGATAGCATCACCACTTTGTAACTTATTGCAAAAGGATGTGGTTTTTAACTTTGATGAAAAGTGCATGGAGGCATTCAATCGCTTGAAAGAGCTTTTGATTTCAGCCCCTATCATTAAACCACCGGATTGGAGCAAGCCTTTTGAGCTCATGTGTGATGCAAGTGACTATGCGGTTGGTGCGGTGCTTGGTCAGCGTGTGGGGAAGTTTCCTCATGCCATTTATTATGCTTCTAGAACGTTAAATGAGGCCCAACAAAACTACACAACCACTGAAAAAGAGTTATTAGCCATTGTTTTTGCTTTAGAAAACTTTTGCTCTTATCTAATTGGTACAAAAGTTGTTGTCTTTTCTGATCATGCAGCACTTAGATACTTGCTTACAAAGAAAGAGGCGAAACCGAGGCTCATACGATGGATTTTGCTCTTGCAAGAGTTTGATCTTGAAATCAAAGACAAGAAAGGAATTGAGAAAACCGTTGCGGATCATTTGAGCCGACTTGCTGTGGACAAGGAAGTTATCCCATTGCGTGAAAGCTTCCCGGATGAGCAACTATTCTCAATTGCCCTTGGAGAACGATGATTTTGTGCAAGCAAATATTTTTGCAAGGTTTGTGGTAGGCCCGGGAAAGCGTATAAAATTGAAGCGAAATGAAACGGGCCTACAGTAATACCGCAAGTGCACGGTCGTCAGTTGTAGCTCGTGCAAGTACGGGTCGAATCCACAGGGACTGGGTGTGTTTTGGAGTTTTCTAGCTATTTTGGGCTCTAGTTGGATATTGGGCTTTAGGTTACCTTTGGGTTATAAGCTTGTTTGATAATGAAGTGAACTGAGCTTGGGCTCAGTTGGTCTTGAAGTGCACTAGGCTTGACCTTTGAAGTGCAATGGAATGGACTCAATTGATTTGGTCTTGGGCTTTTGAGTTTAGGCTTTGATTGAATCAGGCTTTTACTTTAAAAGTGACCTGGGCCTTTGTAATGACTGAGAACTGGGCTTGGTAACCTAATGATGAGCTGGGCTTGTGCTGTGAGCCAAGCTCAGTTGCAGCAGCAGCAGTAGCAGGGTTGCAGAGCAGCAGCAACAGTAGCAAGAGGAAGGAAAGCAGCGGCAGCAAGAGAAGTTGAAGTAGCAGGAGAAAATAGCAAACAAAATGAAGGACAAGTGAAAGTAAAACAGTGGCAGTGAAGGAATGAGGAAAAGTGACAGTGCAATGAAACTAAACAAGAACAATGGAACCAAGGCCTAAGCCAAGGGCAGGGGTGTGAAGAAGACAGTGAAGTAAAAAAAAGGAAAAAAAAAGCAAAGCCAAGGCAATGGCTTTAGGCATTCATCTAGAGTGGGAAGAGAACCAGCTTGCTCACAGTCACTAGTGAGCACTAGTTTCTCCCCACTGCTCAATCAACTCAATGCTCTAAGGCTCTAACCTAGCATTGACACACAACAGTAGACTAATCCTAACATTTGGGAAGCTAACAGTTGACAAAACAAGAGAGCCTAGGCATACAACTAGAGTGGGAAGAGAACCAGTTTGCTCACAGTCACTAGTGAGCACTAGTTTCTCCCCACTGCTCAATCAATCCAATGCTTCAAGGCTTCTAGCCTAACATTCAATCACTTCACAATGAACAAACTTAACATTTGAGCATTTAAACTAACATTAACATTAAACAGAATTAACACTAACAGGATTATCATTAACAGGGGACAAACAGGAACAATGAACAATATTAACCTAAACATGAACCCTAAACAGAACACTAAACTGGACACTTAAACAGAACAAGAACAGGAATTACAGTGAGCAAAACATAAGAAGAATAGGAACAGTAAGCATTAAACATCAAGTAACAGGACATGGTATTCAGAAATTAAACAGGTCATGGAATTATAAAAACAGCAAATATTAAACAGAAATATAACAACAAGAATTAAACAGCACAAAATAACAGAATTGAGAACAAATTAAACATAACCCTAAAGATTTAAATTGATTTGAAGTTGAAATTGAAAATTAAAATTAAACATACACTAACCCAAATTTGGGGGAATCTTGGCTAGCCCAAGAACAGTTTTCTTCAACACCCCAGCGCTCAATTTATAGTTCTACACATTTTTCCCCAAACTCCCCCCCCCCCAAAACAGTTGAGGCTAGGGTTAGGGATTACTCACCCAATTTGACACAACCACTCCAGTTTGATGTCGACCCATGCTTCTATTTGTCCTCCTCTACCTCTCCATGCCTTCAATTTCTCTCTAGCACACGTTAATCCATCAACCCATAACCTAGGGTTTAGGTTAGGTAATAAGTTGATGGGATAAAGGGCTAGAAGGATGGGGGAAGCTATCAATCGTGTGTAGGATGATAGGGTGGCAGTGTGTGAGCTCGAGGTGGTTGTGGCACGGCGTTTGGTGGCGCGACAGGGAGAAGGTGGTGGAGGTGAGGCTGTTGCAGACGGAGGTGAGGGAAGATGGAGTCGATGGAGAAGAGATTAGGTGCTGTTTGGTTTAGGGTATAGGGTTCTGGGTACTCGGGTGTTGAGCGGGTGTAGCGAACTTTGATGAACAGCAAGTAAAGAGCGTTGGATGATCCCATATAGATTGAATCGAACGGATACTATGGAGAGGTATGTGGTGACCGTTGGATTATGAGATACAACAAAATTGACGACACCAGATGGAGTTAGGTGTTGTAGTGTTAAGCGGAAGTATCTGGGTTTGATGCACAGGCAAAGAAGCGATCGTTGGATTCAACTACAATCTAATCTGAAGGCTTGGAATTTAGGCGCTGTGGTGTTTGTCAGAGACTTCAGATTTTGATGATCTACGAAGGAGCGACCTTAGGATTTCGATGTAATCCCATCTAACGGATGAGAATGGAAGCGGGTATGGATATAGAAAATGGGTTTGGGTAAGGGTTTTGGGCCTTGGGTATGCCAAGCCCATATCTTCTTTAAGAACAATTCTTCCTTCTTGAGCCCATTCCTAGCTTTTTGGACGTGCGCTCCATTCTTTGCGGCTTCCTTGCGTAATTTCTTCCGGATTTTCACCACTCTTCAGCTCTTTTCCGCTCCGCAAGTCATCCAGACTTTATTTATTACCTAAAAATGCAAAATAAGTAAGAAAAATATTTATTCTTGAAAAAATGAAAATACAGAATATGGGATAAAATGTAGAATTAATGCACAAAAGATGAGTTAAATGCCAACAAAAAGGGATAAATATATGCAATTTGGCACTCATCAAATACCCCCAAACCTGAATTTTACTTGTCCTCAAGTAAAACAAAACTAAGGAAATCCTACCTATACCACTGTCGCTGGTCTCTCGAATGCATTTAGCGTATGCACTAAGCCTTTTAAACCACAAGTGTCCCTAGTGGACGAGTGAAGTCTCGTGAAGGTTTGCTTAGAACGTACCTACAAAGTTCTAGGTCAAAATATAAGCTCATATTCCATCAAATGTGACATGTGCAAACAGTTTAAGCTCACAGCAAAATGGAGATGTCAATCTAGCTATCAAAGGCACAATCCTAGCACTGATAACAAAAAAAGACATGTGATAAGAGTGTAAAGTGTATCTACACATGTGTAAAGAAAGATCTGAAGTTATGACTACTAATCACCAAGAGATAGTTTCTCAGGCTAAGAACCGAGGTCGAAATCTAGCTAGCTGTCCGGACTTTACGAGAATTGTGAATGAGTTGGAGGTATTTCACAATTACTCGCGTTGTACATCAATGGCATACACCCTCCTTGCTTATTACAATGAAACAACAAAAGATGACTCTTTACATGACTCTTATTTACATTGACTACTCTCTTTTATTTTTGGAACAAGAGAGGATGGAATTGATTAATACTTGATTTTTTTTTGTATTTTTCTGATTTTTTTTTTTTTAAAAAGAAAACACTTTTGATACATAAGCAAAAAGAAACAAAAAAATACATGACACTTTGCAAGAGGTAGCCCTTTTTGATGCACCCAGTTAAATTCGATGGTTGTCTTTCTTAATGTAACCTCCACCTTCTATCCCAACCAACCAAAGAACAAGCTAGTCAAGTTTCGTTCAGTATTCTAAAGTGATTGGCAATCGTGACTTCCTATCAAACACCTTGAAGATCGAGGCCATACATGTATTGGTAGATCGTGCGCGTGCAAATTTCTTATCACTATGTGAATTGTGCTAGAATCAGGGTGCCTAAATATCTAGACTAAGACTCCTAATAATTACATATTTGCACAAGAGTCAACATTTCAAGGTAAATGAGCTCCATTTTTATGATTTTTCATTTTTTTAATTTTTTTGAATTTTTTCGATTTTTTCAAAAGAAGAAGGAGTTCGTTTTCAATTATAGCATATTATCATGGTATCTACTCTATACCCCCAAACCTAAACTAAACATTGTCCTCAATGTTTCAAAATATGGAAAGAATTAAAATGCAACATGTGGAAAGGGACATGCTGAGTAGAGTAAAAGGAGAGAGAATACCCGATTTCGGCGAAAGCAGAATTAAAACTCCGTTATCCAAGGCAAAACTCCAACATATTCGGAGTCACAATGGATGAGCAATAATATATACAAAAGGAAATTTAACTAACACATTATCTACAAGCAAATTTTGGTTTTTAATGGGATTGGACTTTTTGGGAAAAATTTGGTTTTGTCGGGAGACATTTGGCTTTGATGGAAAAAGAAAAATTTTGGTTTTTAGGAAAACATTTGGAAAACTTTGGTTTTTATGGGAGAAATTTTGGTTTTTGAAATTGGGAGCAAAAGAAAATTTTGGTTTTTTTTTTTTTTTTTTTTTAAAGAACAATAAATGAAGAAAATAAAATTTGGTTTTTGAAATGGGAGCACGCCCACTGTTGGTTTTGTGTTTGCTTTGGCCCAGCTTGGTTGAAAACTTTTGGTGGAACTGAGTCCAAAATCTCGGCCTAGAATTTGGGTACTCGGCCCACTAACGAGTTCAACTAGCGTGATCGGTTACAAGCTCAGCTGGGTTTAAACCCAGAATACAAGATACAACTCCAATTTAAACAAGCTCACAAAAATTAAATACAAGCCCACAAATAAATTATTACAAACCCAACAGAAAATAAGAGAAGCCCAAAAATTGGCTTTAATATTACAAGCCCACAATTAAAAATTGGAAGCCCACAATTCGGGTTCTCTTAAATGGGTTACCTTTTAAGCACAGCCCAGCTGCTCTGATATTGTTGCAAAAACCCAGTTGGGCTTTGGTTCTTTTCCTTGGTGGCGTCCCAGCAGAGGAAAAACAGGTTCAGAACAGCAGGTCCAACAGCAAATGAAGTGAAGCAGATGCAGATGCAAATGCTATGCAGTGAAATGCAAAAATAGCTAATAAAACTACAAGAAAAACACAGCACCAATCCCCGGCAACGCGCCAAAAACTTGTAGGCCCGGGGGGGAAAGCGTATAAAATTGAAGCGAAATGAAACGGGCCTACAGTAATACCGCAAGTGCACGGTCGTCAGTTGTAGCTCGTGCAAGTACGGGTCGAATCCACAGGGACTGGGTGTGTTTTGGAGTTTTCTAGCTATTTTGGGCTCTAGTTGGCTATTGGGCTTTAGGTTACCTTTGGGTTATAAGCTTGTTTGATAATGAAGTGAACTGAGCTTGGGCTCAGTTGGTCTTGAAGTGCACTAGGCTTGACCTTTGAAGTGCAATGGAATGGACTCAATTGATTTGGTCTTGGGCTTTTGAGTTTAGGCTTGATTGAATCAGGCTTTTACTTTAAAAGTGACCTGGGCCTTTGTAATGACTGAGAACTGGGCTTGGTAACCTAATGATGAGCTGGGCTTGTGCTGTGAGCCAAGCTCAGTTGCAGCAGCAGCAGTAGCAGGGTTGCAGAGCAGCAGCAAGCAGCAACAGTAGCAAGAGGAAGGAAAGCAGCAGCAGCAAGAGAAGTTGAAGTAGCAGGAGAAAATAGCAAACAAAATGAAGGACAAGTGAAAGTAAAACAGTGGCAGTGAAGCAATGAGGAAAAGTGACAGTGCAATGAAACTAAACAAGAACAATGGAACCAAGGCCTAAGCCAAGGGCAGGGGTGTGAAGAAGACAGTGAAGTAAAAAAAAGGAAGAAAAAAAAACAAAGCCAAGGCAATGGCTTTAGGCATTCATCTAGAGTGGGAAGAGAACCAGCTTGCTCACAGTCACTAGTGAGCACTAGTTTCTCCCCACTGCTCAATCAACTCAATGTTCTAAGGCTCTAACCTAGCATTGACACACAACAGTAGACTAATCCTAACATTTGGGAAGCTAACAGTTGACAAAACAAGAGAGCCTAGGCATACAACTAGAGTGGGAAGAGAACCAGTTTGCTCACAGTCACTAGTGAGCACTAGTTTCTCCCCACTGCTCAATCAATCAATGCTTCAAGGCTTCTAGCCTAACATTCCATCACTTCACAATGAACAAACTTAACATTTGAGCATTTAAACTAACATTAACATTAAACAGAATTAACACTAACAGGATTATCATTAACAGGGGACAAACAGGAACAATGAACAATATTAACCTAAACATGAACCCTAAACAGAACACTAAACTGGACACTTAAACAGAACAAGAACAGGAATTACAGTGAGCAAAACATAAGAAGAATAGGAACAGTAAGCATTAAACATCAAGTAACAGGACATGGTATTCAGAAATTAAACAGGTCATGGAATTATAAAAACAGCAAATATTAAACAGAAATATAACAACAAGAATTAAACAGCACAAAATAACAGAATTGAGAACAAATTAAACATAACCCTAAAGATTTAAATTGATTTGAAGTTGAAATTGAAAATTAAAATTAAACATACACTAACCCAAATTTGGGGGAATCTTGGCTAGCCCAAGAACAGTTTTCTTCAACACCCCAGCGCTCAATTTATAGTTCTACACATTTTTCCCCAAACTCCCCCCCCCCCAAAACAGTTGAGGCTAGGGTTAGGGATTACTCACCCAATTTGACACAACCACTCCAGTTTGATGTCGACCCATGCTTCTATTTTCCTCCTCTACCTCTCCATGCCTTCAATTTCTCTCTAGCACACGTTAATCCATCAACCCATAACCTAGGGTTTAGGTTAGGTAATAAGTTGATGGGATAAAGGGCTAGAAGGATGGGGGAAGCTATCAATCGCGTGTAGGATGATAGGGTGGCAGTGTGTGAGCTCGAGGTGGTTGTGGCAGGGCGTTTGGTGGCGGCGGGAGAAGGTGGTGGAGGTGAGGCTGTTGCAGACGGAGGTGAGGGAAGATGGAGTCGATGGAGAAGAGATTAGGTTGTTTGGTTTAGGGTATAGGGTTCTGGGTACTCGGGTGTTGAGCGGGTGTAGCGAACTTTGATGAACAGCAAGTAAAGAGCGTTGGATGATCCCATATAGATTGAATCGAACGGATACTATGGAGAGGTATGTGGTGACCGTTGGATTATGAGATACAACAAAATTGACGACACCAGATGGAGTTAGGTGTTGTAGTGTTAAGCGGAAGTATCTGGGTTTGATGCACAGGCAAAGAAGCGATCGTTGGATTCAACTACAATCTAATCTGAAGGCTTGGAATTTAGGCGCTGTGGTGTTTGTCAGAGACTTCAGATTTTGATGATCTACGAAGGAGCGACCTTAGGATTTCGATGTAATCCCATCTAACGGATGAGAATGGAAGCGGGTATGGATATAGAAAATGGGTTTGGGTAAGGGTTTTGGGCCTTGGGTATGCCAAGCCCATATCTTCTTTAAGAACAATTCTTCCTTCTTGAGCCCATTCCTAGCTTTTTGGACGTGCGCTCCATTCTTTGCGGCTTCCTTGCGTAATTTCTTCCGGATTTTCACCACTCTTCAGCTCTTTTCCGCTCCGCAAGTCATCCAGACTTTATTTATTACCTAAAAATGCAAAATTAAGTAAGAAAAATATTTATTCTTGAAAACAATGAAAATACAGAATATGGGATAAAATGTAGAATTAATGCACAAAAGATGAGTTAAATGCCAACAAAAAGGGATAAATATATGCAATATTTGGCACTCATCAAATACCCCCAAACCTGAATTTTACTTGTCCTCAAGTAAAACAAAACTAAGGAAATCCTACCTATACCACTGTCGCTGGTCTCTCGAATGCATTTAGCGTATGCACTAAGCCTTTTAAACCACCAAGTGTCCCTAGTGGACGAGTGAAGTCTCGTGAAGGTTTGCTTAGAACGTACCTACAAAGTTCTAGGTCAAAATATAAGCTCATATTCCATCAAATGTGACATGTGCAAAACAGTTTAAGCTCACAGCAAAATGGAGATGTCAATCTAGCTATCAAAGGCACAATCCTAGCACTGATAACAAAAAAAAGACATGTGATAAGAGTGTAAAGTGTATCTACACATGTGTAAAGAAAGATCTGAAGTTATGACTACTAATCACCAAGAGATAGTTTCTCAGGCTAAGAACCGAGGTCGAAATCTAGCTAGCTGTCCGGACTTTACGAGAATTGTGAATGAGTTGGAGGTATTTCACAATTACTCGCGTTGTACATCAATGGCATACACCCTCCTTGCTTATTACAATGAAACAACAAAAGATGACTCTTTACATGACTCTTATTTACATTGACTACTCTCTTTTATTTTTGGAACAAGAGAGGATGGAATTGATTAATACTTGATTTTTTTTTGTATTTTTCTGATTTTTTTTTTTTTAAAAAGAAAACACTTTTGATACATAAGCAAAAGAAACAAAAAAATACATGACACTTTGCAAGAGGTAGCCCTTTTTGATGCACCCAGTTAAATTCGATGGTTGTCTTTCTTAATGTAACCTCCACCTTCTATCCCAACCAACCAAAGAACAAGCTAGTCAAGTTTCGTTCAGTATTCTAAAGTGATTGGCAATCGTGACTTCCTATCAAACACCTTGAAGATCGAGGCCATACATGTATTGGTAGATCGTGCGCGTGCAAATTTCTTATCACTATGTGAATTGTGCTAGAATCAGGGTGCCTAAACTATCTAGACTAAGACTCCTAATAATTACATATTTGCACAAGAGTCAACATTTCAAGGTAAATGAGCTCCATTTTTATGATTTTTCATTTTTTTAATTTTTTTGAATTTTTTCGATTTTTTCAAAAGAAGAAGGAGTTCGTTTTCAATTATAGCATATTATCATGGTATCTACTCTATACCCCCAAACCTAAACTAAACATTGTCCTCAATGTTTCAAAATATGGAAAGAATTAAAATGCAACATGTGGAAAGGGACATGCTGAGTAGAGTAAAAGGAGAGAGAATACCCGATTTCGGCGAAAGCAGAATTAAAACTCCGTTATCCAAGGCAAAACTCCAACATATTCGGAGTCACAATGGATGAGCAATAAATATATACAAAAGGAAATTTAACTAACACATTATCTACAAGCAAATTTTGGTTTTTAATGGGATTGGACTTTTTGGGAAAAATTTGGTTTTGTCGGGAGACATTTGGCTTTGATGGAAAAAGAAAAATTTTGGTTTTTTAGGAAAACATTTGGAAAACTTTGGTTTTTATGGGAGAAATTTTTGGTTTTTGAAATTGGGAGCAAAAGAAAATTTTGGTTTTTTTTTTTTTTTTTTTTTTTTAAAGAACAATAAAATGAAGAAAAAAATTTGGTTTTTGAAATGGGAGCACGCCCACTGTTGGTTTTGTGTTTGCTTTGGCCCAGCTTGGTTGAAAACTTTTGGTGGAACTGAGTCCAAAATCTCGGCCTAGAATTTGGGTACTCGGCCCACTAACGAGTTCAACTAGCGTGATCGGTTACAAGCTCAGCTGGGTTTAAACCCAGAATACAAGATACAACTCCAATTTAAACAAGCTCACAAAAATTAAATACAAGCCCACAAATAAATTATTACAAACCCAACAGAAAATAAGAGAAGCCCAAAAATTGGCTTTAATATTACAAGCCCACAATTAAAAATTGGAAGCCCACAATTCGGGTTCTCTTAAATGGGTTACCTTTTAAGCACAGCCCAGCTGCTCTGATATTGTTGCAAAAACCCAGTTGGGCTTTGGTTCTTTTCCTTGGTGGCGTCCCAGCAGAGGAAAAACAGGTTCAGAACAGCAGGTCCAACAGCAAATGAAGTGAAGCAGATGCAGATGCAAATGCTATGCAGTGAAATGCAAAAATAGCTAATAAAACTACAAGAAAAACACAGCACCAATCCCCGGCAACGCGCCAAAAACTTGGTAGGCCCGGGAAAGCGTATAAAATTGAAGCGAAATGAAACGGGCCTACAGTAATACCGCAAGTGCACGGTCGTCAGTTGTAGCTCGTGCAAGTACGGGTCGAATCCACAGGGACTGGGTGTGTTTTGGAGTTTTCTAGCTATTTTGGGCTCTAGTTGGCTATTGGGCTTTAGGTTACCTTTGGGTTATAGCTTGTTTGATAATGAAGTGAACTGAGCTTGGGCTCAGTTGGTCTTGAAGTGCACTAGGCTTGACCTTTGAAGTGCAATGGAATGGACTCAATTGATTTGGTCTTGGGCTTTTGAGTTTAGGCTTTGATTGAATCAGGCTTTTACTTTAAAAGTGACCTGGGCCTTTGTAATGACTGAGAACTGGGCTTGGTAACCTAATGATGAGCTGGGCTTGTGCTGTGAGCCAAGCTCAGTTGCAGCAGCAGCAGTAGCAGGGTTGCAGAGCAGCAGCAACAGTAGCAAGAGGAAGGAAAGCAGCAGCAGCAAGAGAAGTTGAAGTAGCAGGAGAAAATAGCAAACAAAATGAAGGACAAGTGAAAGTAAAACAGTGGCAGTGAAGCAATGAGGAAAAGTGACAGTGCAATGAAACTAAACAAGAACAATGGAACCAAGGCCTAAGCCAAGGGCAGGGGTGTGAAGAAGACAGTGAAGTAAAAAAAAGGAAAAAAAAAACAAAGCCAAGGCAATGGCTTTAGGCATTCATCTAGAGTGGGAAGAGAACCAGCTTGCTCACAGTCACTAGTGAGCACTAGTTTCTCCCCACTGCTCAATCAACTCAATGTTCTAAGGCTCTAACCTAGCATTGACACACAACAGTAGACTAATCCTAACATTTGGGAAGCTAACAGTTGACAAAACAAGAGAGCCTAGGCATACAACTAGAGTGGGAAGAGAACCAGTTTGCTCACAGTCACTAGTGAGCACTAGTTTCTCCCCACTGCTCAATCAATCAATGCTTCAAGGCTTCTAGCCTAACATTCCATCACTTCACAATGAACAAACTTAACATTTGAGCATTTAAACTAACATTAACATTAAACAGAATTAACACTAACAGGATTATCATTAACAGGGGACAAACAGGAACAATGAACAATATTAACCTAAACATGAACCCTAAACAGAACACTAAACTGGACACTTAAACAGAACAAGAACAGGAATTACAGTGAGCAAAACATAAGAAGAATAGGAACAGTAAGCATTAAACATCAAGTAACAGGACATGGTATTCAGAAATTAAACAGGTCATGGAATTATAAAAACAGCAAATATTAAACAGAAATATAACAACAAGAATTAAACAGCACAAAATAACAGAATTGAGAACAAATTAAACATAACCCTAAAGATTTAAATTGATTTGAAGTTGAAATTGAAAATTAAAATTAAACATACACTAACCCAAATTTGGGGGAATCTTGGCTAGCCCAAGAACAGTTTCTTCAACACCCCAGCGCTCAATTTATAGTTCTACACATTTTCCCCAAACTCCCCCCCCCCCCAAAACAGTTGAGGCTAGGGTTAGGGATTACTCACCCAATTTGACACAACCACTCCAGTTTGATGTCGACCCATGCTTCTATTTTCCTCCTCTACCTCTCCATGCCTTCAATTTCTCTCTAGCACACGTTAATCCATCAACCCATAACCTAGGGTTTAGGTTAGGTAAGGTATAAGTTGATGGGATAAAGGGCTAGAAGGATGGGGGAAGCTATCAATCGCGTGTAGGATGATAGGGTGGCAGTGTGTGAGCTCGAGGTGGTTGTGGCAGGGCGTTTGGTGGCGCGGCAGGGAGAAGGTGGTGGAGGTGAGGCTGTTGCAGACGGAGGTGAGGGAAGATGGAGTCGATGGAGAAGAGATTAGGTGTTGTTTGGTTTAGGGTATAGGGTTCTGGGTACTCGGGTGTTGAGCGGGTGTAGCGAACTTTGATGAACAGCAAGTAAAGAGCGTTGGATGATCCCATATAGATTGAATCGAACGGATACTATGGAGAGGTATGTGGTGACCGTTGGATTATGAGATACAACAAAATTGACGACACCAGATGGAGTTAGGTGTTGTAGTGTTAAGCGGAAGTATCTGGGTTTGATGCACAGGCAAAGAAGCGATCGTTGGATTCAACTACAATCTAATCTGAAGGCTTGGAATTTAGGCGCTGTGGTGTTTGTCAGAGACTTCAGATTTTGATGATCTACGAAGGAGCGACCTTAGGATTTCGATGTAATCCCATCTAACGGATGAGAATGGAAGCGGGTATGGATATAGAAAATGGGTTTGGGTAAGGGTTTTGGGCCTTGGGTATGCCAAGCCCATATCTTCTTTAAGAACAATTCTTCCTTCTTGAGCCCATTCCTAGCTTTTTGGACGTGCGCTCCATTCTTTGCGGCTTCCTTGCGTAATTTCTTCCGGATTTTCACCACTCTTCAGCTCTTTTCCGCTCCGCAAGTCATCCAGACTTTATTTATTACCTAAAAATGCAAAATTAAGTAAGAAAAATATTTATTCTTGAAAACAATGAAAATACAGAATATGGGATAAAATGTAGAATTAATGCACAAAAGAGAGTTAAAATGCCAACAAAAAGGGATATATATATGCAATATTTGGCACTCATCAAATACCCCAAACCTGAATTTTACTTGTCCTCAAGTAAAACAAAACTAAGGAAATCCTACCTATACCACTGTCGCTGGTCTCTCGAATGCATTAGCGTATGCACTAAGCCTTTTAAACCACCAAGTGTCCCTAGTGGACGAGTGAAGTCTCGTGAAGGTTTGCTTAGAACGTACCTACAAAGTTCTAGGTCAAAATATAAGCTCATATTCCATCAAATGTGACATGTGCAAAACAGTTTAAGCTCACAGCAAAATGGAGATGTCAATCTAGCTATCAAAGGCACAATCCTAGCACTGATAACAAAAAAAAGACATGTGATAAGAGTGTAAAGTGTATCTACACATGTGTAAAGAAAGATCTGAAGTTATGACTACTAATCACCAAGAGATAGTTTCTCAGGCTAAGAACCGAGGTCGAAATCTAGCTAGCTGTCCGGACTTTACGAGAATTGTGAATGAGTTGGAGGTATTTCACAATTACTCGCGTTGTACATCAATGGCATACACCCTCCTTGCTTATTACAATGAAACAACAAAAGATGACTCTTTACATGACTCTTATTACATTGACTACTCTCTTTTATTTTGGAACAAGAGAGGATGGAATTGATTAATACTTGATTTTTTTTTGTATTTTTCTGATTTTTTTTTTTTTAAAAAAAAACACTTTTGATACATAAGCAAAAAGAAACAAAAAAATACATGACACTTTGCAAGAGTAGCCCTTTTTGATGCACCCAGTTAAATTCGATGGTTGTCTTTCTTAATGTAACCTCCACCTTCTATCCCAACCAACCAAAGAACAAGCTAGTCAAGTTTCGTTCAGTATTCTAAAGTGATTGGCAATCGTGACTTCCTATCAAACACCTTGAAGATCGAGGCCATACATGTATTGGTAGATCGTGCGCGTGCAAATTTCTTATCACTATGTGAATTGTGCTAGAATCAGGGTGCCTAAATATCTAGACTAAGACTCCTAATAATTACATATTTGCACAAGAGTCAACATTTCAAGGTAAATGAGCTCCATTTTTATGATTTTTCATTTTTTTAATTTTTTGAATTTTTCGATTTTTTCAAAAGAAGAAGGAGTTCGTTTTCAATTATAGCATATTATCATGGTATCTACTCTATACCCCCAAACCTAAACTAAAACATTGTCCTCAATGTTTCAAAATATGGAAAGAATTAAAATGCAACATGTGGAAAGGGACATGCTGAGTAGAGTAAAAGGAGAGAGAATACCCGATTTCGGCGAAAGCAGAATTAAAAATTAAACTCGTTATCCAAGGCAAAACTCCAACATTTGGTCACAATGGATGAGCAATAAATATATACAAAAGGAAATTTAACTAACACATTATCTACAAGCAAATTTTGGTTTTTAATGGGATTGGACTTTTTGGGAAAAATTTGGTTTTGTCGGGAGACATTTGGCTTTGATGGAAAAAGAAAATTTTGGTTTTTTAGGAAAACATTTGGAAAACTTTGGTTTTTATGGGAGAAATTTTTGGTTTTTGAAATTGGGAGCAAAAGAAAATTTTGGTTTTTTTTTTTTTTTTTTTTTTTTAAGAACAATAAAATGAAGAAAATAAAATTTGGTTTTTGAAATGGGAGCACGCCCACTGTTGGTTTTGTGTTTGCTTTGGCCCAGCTTGGTTGAAAACTTTTGGTGGAACTGAGTCCAAAATCTCGGCCTAGAATTTGGGTACTCGGCCCACTAACGAGTTCAACTAGCGTGATCGGTTACAAGCTCAGCTGGGTTTAAACCCAGAATACAAGATACAACTCCAATTTAAACAAGCTCACAAAAATTAAATACAAGCCCACAAATAAATTATTACAAACCCAACAGAAAATAAGAGAAGCCCAAAAATTGGCTTTAATATTACAAGCCCACAATTAAAAATTGGAAGCCCACAATTCGGGTTCTCTTAAATGGGTTACCTTTTAAGCACAGCCCAGCTGCTCTGATATTGTTGCAAAAACCCAGTTGGGCTTTGGTTCTTTTCCTTGGTGGCGTCCCAAGCAGAGGAAAAACAGGTTCAGAACAGCAGGTCCAACAGCAAATGAAGTGAAGCAGATGCAGATGCAAATGCTATGCAGTGAAATGCAAAAATAGCTAATAAAACTACAAGAAAAACACAGCACCAATCCCCGGCAACGCGCCAAAAACTTGTAGGCCCGGGAAAGCGTATAAAATTGAAGCGAAATGAAACGGGCCTACAGTAATACCGCAAGTGCACGGTCGTCAGTTGTAGCTCGTGCAAGTACGGGTCGAATCCACAGGGACTGGGTGTGTTTTGGAGTTTTCTAGCTATTTTGGGCTCTAGTTGGCTATTGGGCTTTAGGTTACCTTTGGGTTATAGCTTGTTTGATAATGAAGTGAACTGAGCTTGGGCTCAGTTGGTCTTGAAGTGCACTAGGCTTGACCTTTGAAGTGCAATGGAATGGACTCAATTGATTTGGTCTTGGGCTTTTGAGTTTAGGCTTTGATTGAATCAGGCTTTTACTTTAAAAGTGACCTGGGCCTTTGTAATGACTGAGAACTGGGCTTGGTAACCTAATGATGAGCTGGGCTTGTGCTGTGAGCCAAGCTCAGTTGCAGCAGCAGCAGTAGCAGGGTTGCAGAGCCAGCAAGCAGTAGCAAGAGGAAGGAAAGCAGCAGCAGCAAGAGAAGTTGAAGTAGCAGGAGAAAATAGCAAACAAATGAAGGACAAGTGAAAGTAAAACAGTGGCAGTGAAGCAATGGGAAAAGTGACAGTGCAATGAAACTAAACAAGAACAATGGAACCAAGGCCTAAGCCAAGGGCAGGGGTGTGAAGAAGACAGTGAAGTAAAAAAAAGGAAAAAAAAAAAACAAAGCCAAGGCAATGGCTTTAGGCATTCATCTAGAGTGGGAAGAGAACCAGCTTGCTCACAGTCACTAGTGAGCACTAGTTTCTCCCCACTGCTCAATCAACTCAATGTTCTAAGGCTCTAACCTAGCATTGACACACAACAGTAGACTAATCCTAACATTTGGGAAGCTAACAGTTGACAAAACAAGAGAGCCTAGGCATACAACTAGAGTGGGAAGAGAACCAGTTTGCTCACAGTCACTAGTGAGCACTAGTTTCTCCCCACTGCTCAATCAATCAATGCTTCAAGGCTTCTAGCCTAACATTCCATCACTTCACAATGAACAAACTTAACATTTGAGCATTTAAACTAACATTAACATTAAACAGAATTAACACTAACAGGATTATCATTAACAGGGGACAAACAGGAACAATGAACAATATTAACCTAAACATGAACCCTAAACAGAACACTAAACTGGACACTTAAACAGAACAAGAACAGGAATTACAGTGAGCAAAACATAAGAAGAATAGGAACAGTAAGCATTAAACATCAAGTAACAGGACATGGTATTCAGAAATTAAACAGGTCATGGAATTATAAAAACAGCAAATATTAAACAGAAATATAACAACAAGAATTAAACAGCACAAAATAACAGAATTGAGAACAAATTAAACATAACCCTAAAGATTTAAATTGATTTGAAGTTGAAATTGAAAATTAAAATTAAACATACACTAACCCAAATTTGGGGGAATCTTGGCTAGCCCAAGAACAGTTTTCTTCAACACCCCAGCGCTCAATTTATAGTTCTACACATTTTTCCCCAAACTCCCCCCCCCCCCCCAAAACAGTTGAGGCTAGGGTTAGGGATTACTCACCCAATTTGACACAACCACTCCAGTTTGATGTCGACCCATGCTTCTATTTTCCTCCTCTACCTCTCCATGCCTTCAATTTCTCTCTAGCACACGTTAATCCATCAACCCATAACCTAGGGTTTAGGTTAGGTAATAAGTTGATGGGATAAAGGGCTAGAAGGATGGGGGAAGCTATCAATCGCGTGTAGGATGATAGGGTGGCAGTGTGTGAGCTCGAGGTGGTTGTGGCAGGGCGTTTGGTGGCGCGGCAGGGAGAAGGTGGTGGAGGTGAGGCTGTTGCAGACGGAGGTGAGGGAAGATGGAGTCGATGGAGAAGAGATTAGGTGTTGTTTGGTTTAGGGTATAGGGTTCTGGGTACTCGGGTGTTGAGCGGGTGTAGCGAACTTGATGAACAGCAAGTAAAGCGTTGGATGATCCCATATAGATTGAATCGAACGGATACTATGGAGAGGTATGTGGTGACCGTTGGATTATGAGATACAACAAAATTGACGACACCAGATGGAGTTAGGTGTTGTAGTGTTAAGCGAAGTATCTGGTTTGATGCACAGGCAAAGAAGCGATCGTTGGATTCAACTACAATCTAATCTGAAGGCTTGGAATTTAGGCGCTGTGGTGTTTGTCAGAGACTTCAATTTTTGATGATCTACGAAGGACGACCTTAGGATTTCGATGTAATCCCATCTAACGGATGGAATGGAAGCGGGTATGGATATAGAAAATGGGTTTGGGTAAGGGTTTTGGGCCTTGGGTATGCCAAGCCCATATCTTCTTAAGAACAATTCTTCCTTCTTGAGCCCATTCCTAGCTTTTTGGACGTGCGCTCCATTCTTTGGCGGCTTCCTTTCGTATTTCTTCTTCTTTCATCTTCTCTTTCTTCTTCCGGATTTTCACCACTCTCAGCTCTTTTTTTCCTCTTTTCTTTTCCGCCGCTCCGCAAGTCATCCAGACTTTATTTATTACCTAAAAATGCAAAATTAAGTAAGAAAATATTTATTCTTGAAAACAATGAAAATACAGAATATGGGATAAAATGTAGAATTAATGCACAAAGATGAGTTAAATGCCAACAAAAAGGGATAAATATATGCAATATTTGGCACTCATCAAATACCCCCAAACCTGAATTTTACTTGTCCTCAAGTAAAACAAAACTAAGGAAATCCTACCTATACCACTGTCGCTGGTCTCTCGAATGCATTTAGCGTATGCACTAAGCCTTTTAAACCACCAAGTGTCCCTAGTGGACGAGTGAAGTCTCGTGAAGGTTTGCTTAGAACGTACCTACAAAGTTCTAGGTCAAAATATAAGCTCATATTCCATCAAATGTGACATGTGCAAAACAGTTTAAGCTCACAGCAAAATGGAG
Source organism: Papaver somniferum (assembly GCF_003573695.1). Taxonomy (NCBI): domain Eukaryota; kingdom Viridiplantae; phylum Streptophyta; class Magnoliopsida; order Ranunculales; family Papaveraceae; genus Papaver; species Papaver somniferum. The sequence continues at coordinate 32,306,913 of NC_039368.1, forward strand.
ATGTCAATCTAGCTATCAAAGGCACAATCCTAGCACTGATAACAAAAAAAGACATGTGATAAGAGTGTAAAGTGTATCTACACATGTGTAAAGAAAGATCTGAAGTTATGACTACTAATCACCAAGAGATAGTTTCTCAGGCTAAGAACCGAGGTCGAAATCTAGCTAGCTGTCCGGACTTTACGAGAATTGTGAATGAGTTGGAGGTATTTCACAATTACTCGCGTTGTACATCAATGGCATACACCCTCCTTGCTTATTACAATGAAACAACAAAAGATGACTCTTTACATGACTCTTATTTACATTGACTACTCTCTTTTATTTTTGGAACAAGAGAGGATGGAATTGATTAATACTTGATTTTTTTTTGTATTTTTCTGATTTTTTTTTTTTTAAAAAGAAAACACTTTTGATACATAAGCAAAAAGAAACAAAAATACATGACACTTTGCAAGAGGTAGCCCTTTTTGATGCACCCAGTTAAATTCGATGGTTGTCTTTCTTAATGTAACCTCCACCTTCTATCCCAACCAACCAAAGAACAAGCTAGTCAAGTTTCGTTCAGTATTCTAAAGTGATTGGCAATCGTGACTTCCTATCAAACACCTTGAAGATCGAGGCCATACATGTATTGGTAGATCGTGCGCGTGCAAATTTCTTATCACTATGTGAATTGTGCTAGAATCAGGGTGCCTAAATATCTAGACTAAGACTCCTAATAATTACATATTTGCACAAGAGTCAACATTTCAAGGTAAATGAGCTCCATTTTTATGATTTTTCATTTTTTTAATTTTTTGAATTTTTTCGATTTTTTCAAAAGAAGAAGGAGTTCGTTTTCAATTATAGCATATTATCATGGTATCTACTCTATACCCCCAAACCTAAACTAAACATTGTCCTCAATGTTTCAAAATATGGAAAGAATTAAAATGCAACATGTGGAAAGGGACATGCTGAGTAGAGTAAAAGGAGAGAGAATACCCGATTTCGGCGAAAGCAGAATTAAAACTCCGTTATCCAAGGCAAAACTCCAACATATTCGGAGTCACAATGGATGAGCAATAAATATATACAAAAGGAAATTTAACTAACACATTATCTACAAGCAAATTTTGGTTTTTAATGGGATTGGACTTTTTGGGAAAAATTTGGTTTTGTCGGGAGACATTTGGCTTTGATGGAAAAAGAAAAATTTTGGTTTTTTAGGAAAACATTTGGAAAACTTTGGTTTTTATGGGAGAAATTTTTGGTTTTTGAAATTGGGAGCAAGAAAATTTTGGTTTTTTTTTTTTTTTTTTTTTTTAAAGAACAATAAAATGAAGAAAATAAAATTTGGTTTTTGAAATGGGAGCACGCCCACTGTTGGTTTTGTGTTTGCTTTGGCCCAGCTTGGTTGAAAACTTTTGGTGGAACTGAGTCCAAAATCTCGGCCTAGAATTTGGGTACTCGGCCCACTAACGAGTTCAACTAGCGTGATCGGTTACAAGCTCAGCTGGGTTTAAACCCAGAATACAAGATACAACTCCAATTTAAACAAGCTCACAAAAATTAAATACAAGCCCACAAATAAATTATTACAAACCCAACAGAAAATAAGAGAAGCCCAAAAATTGGCTTTAATATTACAAGCCCACAATTAAAAATTGGAAGCCCACAATTCGGGTTCTCTTAAATGGGTTACCTTTTAAGCACAGCCCAGCTGCTCTGATATTGTTGCAAAAACCCAGTTGGGCTTTGGTTCTTTTCCTTGGTGGCGTCCCAGCAGAGGAAAAACAGGTTCAGAACAGCAGGTCCAACAGCAAATGAAGTGAAGCAGATGCAGATGCAAATGCTATGCAGTGAAATGCAAAAATAGCTAATAAAACTACAAGAAAAACACAGCACCAATCCCCGGCAACGCGCCAAAAACTTGGTAGGCCCGGGAAAGCGTATAAAATTGAAGCGAAATGAAACGGGCCTACAGTAATACCGCAAGTGCACGGTCGTCAGTTGTAGCTCGTGCAAGTACGGGTCGAATCCACAGGGACTGGGTGTGTTTTGGAGTTTTCTAGCTATTTTGGGCTCTAGTTGGCTATTGGGCTTTAGGTTACCTTTGGGTTATAGCTTGTTTGATAATGAAGTGAACTGAGCTTGGGCTCAGTTGGTCTTGAAGTGCACTAGGCTTGACCTTTGAAGTGCAATGGAATGGACTCAATTGATTTGGTCTTGGGCTTTTGAGTTTAGGCTTTGATTGAATCAGGCTTTTACTTTAAAAGTGACCTGGGCCTTTGTAATGACTGAGAACTGGGCTTGGTAACCTAATGATGAGCTGGGCTTGTGCTGTGAGCCAAGCTCAGTTGCAGCAGCAGCAGTAGCAGGGTTGCAGAGCAGCAGCAACAGTAGCAAGAGGAAGGAAAGCAGCAGCAAGAGAAGTTGAAGTAGCAGGAGAAAATAGCAAACAAAATGAAGGACAAGTGAAAGTAAAACAGTGGCAGTGAAGCAATGAGGAAAAGTGACAGTGCAATGAAACTAAACAAGAACATGGAACCAAGGCCTAAGCCAAGGGCAGGGGTGTGAAGAAGACAGTGAAGTAAAAAAAGGAAAAAAAAACAAAGCCAAGGCAATGGCTTTAGGCATTCATCTAGAGTGGGAAGAGAACCAGCTTGCTCACAGTCACTAGTGAGCACTAGTTTCTCCCCACTGCTCAATCAACTCAATGTTCTAAGGCTCTAACCTAGCATTGACACACAACAGTAGACTAATCCTAACATTTGGGAAGCTAACAGTTGACAAAACAAGAGAGCCTAGGCATACAACTAGAGTGGGAAGAGAACCAGTTTGCTCACAGTCACTAGTGAGCACTAGTTTCTCCCCACTGCTCAATCAATCAATGCTTCAAGGCTTCTAGCCTAACATTCCATCACTTCACAATGAACAAACTTAACATTTGAGCATTTAAACTAACATTAACATTAAACAGAATTAACACTAACAGATTATCATTAACAGGGGACAAACAGGAACAATGAACAATATTAACCTAAACATGAACCCTAAACAGAACACTAAACTGGACACTTAAACAGAACAAGAACAGGAATTACAGTGAGCAAAACATAAGAAGAATAGGAACAGTAAGCATTAAACATCAAGTAACAGGACATGGTATTCAGAAATTAAACAGGTCATGGAATTATAAAAACAGCAAATATTAAACAGAAATATAACAACAAGAATTAAACAGCACAAAATAACAGAATTGAGAACAAATTAAACATAACCCTAAAGATTTAAATTGATTTGAAGTTGAAATTGAAAATTAAAATTAAACATACACTAACCCAAATTTGGGGGAATCTTGGCTAGCCCAAGAACAGTTTTCTTCAACACCCCAGCGCTCAATTTATAGTTCTACACATTTTTCCCCAAACTCCCCCCCCCCCAAAACAGTTGAGGCTAGGGTTAGGGATTACTCACCCAATTTGACACAACCACTCCAGTTTGATGTCGACCCATGCTTCTATTTGTCCTCCTCTACCTCTCTCCATGCCTTCAATTTCTCTCTAGCACACGTTAATCCATCAACCCATAACCTAGGGTTTAGGTTAGGTAATAAGTTGATGGGATAAAGGGCTAGAAGGATGGGGGAAGCTATCAATCGCGTGTAGGATGATAGGGTGGCAGTGTGTGAGCTCGAGGTGGTTGTGGCAGGCGTTTGGTGGCGCGGCAGGGAGAAGGTGGTGGAGGTGAGGCTGTTGCAGACGGAGGTGAGGGAAGATGGAGTCGATGGAGAAGAGATTAGGTGTTTGGTTTAGGGTATAGGGTTCTGGGTACTCGGGTGTTGAGCGGGTGTAGCGAACTTTGATGAACAGCAAGTAAAGAGCGTTGGATGATCCCATATAGATTGAATCGAACGGATACTATGGAGAGGTATGTGGTGACCGTTGGATTATGAGATACAACAAAATTGACGACACCAGATGGAGTTAGGTGTTGTAGTGTTAAGCGGAAGTATCTGGGTTTGATGCACAGGCAAAGAAGCGATCGTTGGATTCAACTACAATCTAATCTGAAGGCTTGGAATTTAGGCGCTGTGGTGTTTGTCAGAGACTTCAGATTTTGATGATCTACGAAGGAGCGACCTTAGGATTTCGATGTAATCCCATCTAACGGATGAGAATGGAAGCGGGTATGGATATAGAAAATGGGTTTGGGTAAGGGTTTTGGGCCTTGGGTATGCCAAGCCCATATCTTCTTTAAGAACAATTCTTCCTTCTTGAGCCCATTCCTAGCTTTTTGGACGTGCGCTCCATTCTTTGCGGCTTCCTTGCGTAATTTCTTCCGGATTTTCACCACTCTTCAGCTCTTTTCCGCTCCGCAAGTCATCCAGACTTTATTTATTACCTAAAAATGCAAAATTAAGTAAGAAAAATATTTATTCTTGAAAACAATGAAAATACAGAATATGGGATAAAATGTAGAATTAATGCACAAAAGATGAGTTAAATGCCAACAAAAAGGATAATAATATGCAAATTTGGCACTCATCAAATACCCCCAAACCTGAATTTACTTGTCCTCAAGTAAAACAAAACTAAGGAAATCCTACCTATACCCTGTCGCTGGTCTCTCGAATGCATTTAGCGTATGCACTAAGCCTTTTTAAACCACCAAGTGTCCCTAGTGGACGAGTGAAGTCGTGAAGGTTTGCTTAGAACGTACCTACAAAGTTCTAGGTCAAATATAAGCTCATATTCCATCAAATGTGACATGTGCAAAACAGTTTAAGCTCACAGCAAAGGAGATGTCAATCTAGCTATCAAAGGCACAATCCTAGCACTGATAACAAAAAAAAGACATGTGATAAAGTGTAAGTATCTACACATGTGTAAAGAAAGATCTGAAGTATGACTACTAATCACCAAGAGATAGTTTCTCAGGCTAAGAACCGAGGTCGAAATCTAGCTAGCTGTCCGGACTTTACGATTGTGAATGAGTTGGAGGTATTTCACAATTACTCGCGTTGTAATCAATGGCATACACCCTCCTTGCTTATTACAATGAAACAACAAAAGATGACTCTTTACATGACTCTTATTTACATTGACTACTCTCTTTTATTTTTGGAACAAGAGAGGATGGAATTGATTAATACTTGATTTTTTTTTTTTTTCTGATTTTTTTTTTTTTAAAAAAAACACTTTTGATACATAAGCAAAAAGAAACAAAAAAATACATGACACTTTGCAAGAGGTAGCCCTTTTTGATGCACCCAGTTAAATTCGATGGTTGTCTTTCTTAATGTAACCTCCACCTTCTATCCCAACCAACCAAAGAACAAGCTAGTCAAGTTTCGTTCAGTATTCTAAAGTGATTGGCAATCGTGACTTCCTATCAACACACCTTGAAGATCGAGGCCATACATGTATTGGTAGATCGTGCGCGTGCAAATTTCTTATCACTATGTGAATTGTGCTAGAATCAGGGTGCCTAAATATCTAGACTAAGACTCCTAATAATTACATATTTGCACAAGTCAACATTTCAAGGTAAATGAGCTCCATTTTTATGATTTTTCATTTTTTTAATTTTTTTGAATTTTTTCGATTTTTCAAAAGAAGAAGGAGTTCGTTTTCAATTATAGCATATTATCATGGTATCTACTCTATACCCCCAAACCTAAACTAAACATTGTCCTCAATGTTTCAAAATATGGAAAGAATTAAAATGCAACATGTGGAAAGGGACATGCTGAGTAGAGTAAAAGAGAGAGAATACCCGATTTCGGCGAAAGCAGAATTAAAACTCCGTTATCCAAGGCAAAACTCCAACATATTCGGAGTCACAATGGATGAGCAATAAATATATACAAAAGGAAATTTAACTAACACATTATCTACAAGCAAATTTTGGTTTTTAATGGGATTGGACTTTTTGGGAAAATTTGGTTTTGTCGGGAGACATTTGGCTTTGATGGAAAAAGAAAAATTTTGGTTTTTTAGGAAAACATTTGGAAAACTTTGGTTTTTATGGGAGAAATTTTTGGTTTTTGAAATTGGGAGCAAAAAAATTTTGGTTTTTTTTTTTTTTTTTTTTTTAAAGAACAATAAAATGAAGAAAAAAATTTGGTTTTTGAAATGGGAGCACGCCCCTGTTGGTTTGTGTTTGCTTTGGCCCAGCTTGGTTGAAAACTTTTGGTGGAACTGAGTCCAAAATCTCGGCCTAGAATTTGGGTACTCGGCCCACTAACGAGTTCAACTAGCGTGATCGGTTACAAGCTCAGCTGGGTTTAAACCCAGAATACAAGATACAACTCCAATTTAAACAAGCTCACAAAAATTAAATACAAGCCCACAAATAAATTATTACAAACCCAACAGAAAATAAGAGAAGCCCAAAAATTGGCTTTAATATTACAAGCCCACAATTAAAAATTGGAAGCCCACAATTCGGGTTCTCTTAAATGGGTTACCTTTTAAGCACAGCCCAGCTGCTCTGATATTGTTGCAAAAACCCAGTTGGGCTTTGGTTCTTTTCCTTGGTGGCGTCCCAGCAGAGGAAAAACAGGTTCAGAACAGCAGGTCCAACAGCAAATGAAGTGAAGCAGATGCAGATGCAAATGCTATGCAGTGAAATGCAAAAATAGCTAATAAAACTACAAGAAAAACACAGCACCAATCCCCGGCAACGCGCCAAAAACTTGTAGGCCCGGGAAAGCGTATAAAATTGAAGCGAAATGAAACGGGCCTACAGTAATACCGCAAGTGCACGGTCGTCAGTTGTAGCTCGTGCAAGTACGGGTCGAATCCACAGGGACTGGGTGTGTTTTGGAGTTTTCTAGCTATTTGGGCTCTAGTTGGCTATTGGGCTTTAGGTTACCTTTGGGTTATAAGCTTGTTTGATAATGAAGTGAACTGAGCTTGGGCTCAGTTGGTCTTGAAGTGCACTAGGCTTGACCTTTGAAGTGCAATGGAATGGACTCAATTGATTTGGTCTTGGGCTTTTGAGTTTAGGCTTTGATTGAATCAGGCTTTTACTTTAAAAGTGACCTGGGCCTTTGTAATGACTGAGAACTGGGCTTGGTAACCTAATGATGAGCTGGGCTGTGCTGTGAGCCAAGCTCAGTTGCAGCAGCAGCAGTAGCAGGGTTGCAGAGCAGCAGCAACAGTAGCAAGAGGAAGGAAGCAGCAGCAGCAAGAGAAGTTGAAGTAGCAGGAGAAAATAGCAAACAAAATGAAGGACAAGTGAAAGTAAAACAGTGGCAGTGAAGCAATGAGGAAAAGTGACAGTGCAATGAAACTAAACAAGAACAATGGAACCAAGGCCTAAGCCAAGGGCAGGGGTGTGAAGAAGACAGTGAAGTAAAAAAAAGGAAAAAAAAACAAAGCCAAGGCAATGGCTTTAGGCATTCATCTAGAGTGGGAAGAGAACCAGCTTGCTCACAGTCACTAGTGAGCACTAGTTTCTCCCCACTGCTCAATCAACTCAATGTTCTCTAAGGCTCTAACCTAGCATTGACACACAACAGTAGACTAATCCTAACATTTGGGAAGCTAACAGTTGACAAAACAAGAGAGCCTAGGCATACAACTAGAGTGGGAAGAGAACCAGTTTGCTCACAGTCACTAGTGAGCACTAGTTTCTCCCCACTGCTCAAATCAATGCTTCAAGGCTTCTAGCCTAACATTCCATCACTTCACAATGAACAAACTTAACATTTGAGCATTTAAACTAACATTAACATTAAACAGAATTAACACTAACAGGATTATCATTAACAGGGGACAAACAGGAACAATGAACAATATTAACCTAAACATGAACCCTAAACAGAACACTAAACTGGACACTTAAACAGAACAAGAACAGGAATTACAGTGAGCAAAACATAAGAAGAATAGGAACAGTAAGCATTAAACATCAAGTAACAGGACATGGTATTCAGAAATTAAACAGGTCATGGAATTATAAAAACAGCAAATATTAAACAGAAATATAACAACAAGAATTAAACAGCACAAAATAACAGAATTGAGAACAAATTAAACATAACCCTAAAGATTTAAATTGATTTGAAGTTGAAATTGAAAATTAAAATTAAACATACACTAACCCAAATTTGGGGGAATCTTGGCTAGCCCAAGAACAGTTTTCTTCAACACCCCAGCGCTCAATTATAGTTCTACACATTTTTCCCCAAACTCCCCCCCCCCCCCCAAAACAGTTGAGGCTAGGGTTAGGGATTACTCACCCAATTTGACACAACCACTCCAGTTTGATGTCGACCCATGCTTCTATTTTCCTCCTCTACCTCTCCATGCCTTCAATTTCTCTCTAGCACACGTTAATCCATCAACCCATAACCTAGGGTTTAGGTTAGGTAATAAGTTGATGGGATAAAGGGCTAGAAGGATGGGGGAAGCTATCAATCGCGTGTAGGATGATAGGGTGGCAGTGTGTGAGCTCGAGGTGGTTGTGGCAGGCGTTTGGTGGCGCGGCAGGGAGAAGGTGGTGGAGGTGAGGCTGTTGCAGACGGAGGTGAGGGAAGATGGAGTCGATGGAGAAGAGATTAGGTGTGTTTGGTTTAGGGTATAGGGTTCTGGGTACTCGGGTGTTGAGCGGGTGTAGCGAACTTTGATGAACAGCAAGTAAAGAGCGTTGGATGATCCCATATAGATTGAATCGAACGGATACTATGGAGAGGTATGTGGTGACCGTTGGATTATGAGATACAACAAAATTGACGACACCAGATGGAGTTAGGTGTTGTAGTGTTAAGCGGAAGTATCTGGGTTTGATGCACAGGCAAAGAAGCGATCGTTGGATTCAACTACAATCTAATCTACGAAGGCTTGGAATTTAGCGCTGTGGTGTTGTCAGAGACTTCAGATTTTATGATCTACGAAGGAGCGACCTTAGGATTTCGATGTAATCCCATCTAACGGATGAGAATGGAAGCGGGTATGGATATAGAAAATGGGTTTGGGTAAGGGTTTTGGGCCTTGGGTATGCCAAGCCCATATCTTCTTTAAGAACAATTCTTCCTTCTTGAGCCCATTCCTAGCTTTTTGGACGTGCGCTCCATTCTTTGCGGCTTCCTTGCGTAATTTTTCCGGATTTTCACCACTCTTCAGCTCTTTTCCGCTCCGCAAGTCATCCAGATTTATTACCTAAAAATGCAAAATTAAGTAAGAAAAATATTTATTCTTGAAAACAATGAAAATACAGAATATGGGATAAATGTAGAATTAATGCACAAAAGATGAGTTAAATGCCACAAAAAGGGATAAATATGCAATATTTGGCACTCATCAAATACCCCCAAACCTGAATTTTACTTGTCCTCAAGTAAAACAAAACTAAGGAAATCCTACCTATACCACTGTCGCTGGTCTCTCGAATGCATTTAGCGTATGCACTAAGCCTTTTAAACCACCAAGTGTCCCTAGTGGACGAGTGAAGTCTCGTGAAGGTTTGCTTAGAATGTACCTACAAAGTTCTAGGTCAAAATATAAGCTCATATTCCATCAAATGTGACATGTGCAAAACAGTTTAAGCTCACAGCAAAATGGAGATGTCAATCTAGCTATCAAAGGCACAATCCTAGCACTGATAACAAAAAAAAGACATGTGATAAGAGTGTAAAGTGTATCTACACATGTGTAAAGAAAGATCTGAAGTTATGACTACTAATCACCAAGAGATAGTTTCTCAGGCTAAGAACCGAGGTCGAAATCTAGCTAGCTCCGGACTTTACGAGAATTGTGAATGAGTTGGAGGTATTTCACAATTACTCCGTTGTACATCAATGGCATACACCCTCCTTGCTTATTACAATGAAACAACAAAAGATGACTCTTTACATGACTCTTATTTACATTGACTACTCTCTTTTATTTTTGGAACAAGAGAGGATGGAATTGATTAATACTTGATTTTTTTTTGTATTTTTCTGATTTTTTTTTTTTTAAAAAGAAAAACTTTTGATACATAAGCAAAAAGAAACAAAAAAATACATGACACTTTGCAAGAGGTAGCCCTTTTTGATGCACCCAGTTAAATTCGATGGTTGTCTTTCTTAATGTAACCTCCACCTTCTATCCCAACCAACCAAAGAACAAGCTAGTAAGTTTCGTTCAGTATTCTAAAGTGATTGGCAATCGTGACTTCCTATCAAACACCTTGAAGATCGAGGCCATACATGTATTGGTAGATCGTGCGCGTGCAAATTTCTTATCACTATGTGAATTGTGCTAGAATCAGGGTGCCTAAATATCTAGACTAAGACTCCTAATAATTACATATTTGCACAAGAGTCAACATTTCAAGGTAAATGAGCTCCATTTTTATGATTTTTCATTTTTTTAATTTTTTTGAATTTTTTCGATTTTTTCAAAAGAAGAAGGAGTTCGTTTTCAATTATAGCATATTATCATGGTATCTACTCTATACCCCCAAACCTAAACTAAACATTGTCCTCAATGTTTCAAAATATGGAAAGAATTAAAATGCAACATGTGGAAAGGGACATGCTGAGTAGAGTAAAAGGAGAGAGAATACCCGATTTCGGCGAAAGCAGAATTAAAACTCCGTTATCCAAGGCAAAACTCCAACATATTCGGAGTCACAATGGATGAGCAATAAATATATACAAAAGGAAATTTAACTAACACATTATCTACAAGCAAATTTTGGTTTTTAATGGGATTGGACTTTTTGGGAAAAATTTGGTTTTGTCGGGAGACATTTGGCTTTGATGGAAAAAAAAAATTTTGGTTTTTTAGGAAAACATTTGGAAAACTTTGGTTTTTATGGGAGAAATTTTTGGTTTTTGAAATTGGGAGCAAAAGAAAATTTTGGTTTTTTTTTTTTTTTTTTTTTTTAAAGAACAATAAAATGAAGAAAATAAAATTTGGTTTTTGAAATGGGAGCACGCCCACTGTTGGTTTTGTGTTTGCTTTGGCCCAGCTTGGTTGAAAACTTTTGGTGGAACTGAGTCCAAAATCTCGGCCTAGAATTTGGGTACTCGGCCCACTAACGAGTTCAACTAGCGTGATCGGTTACAAGCTCAGCTGGGTTTAAACCCAGAATACAAGATACAACTCCAATTTAAACAAGCTCACAAAAATTAAATACAAGCCCACAAATAAATTATTACAAACCCAACAGAAAATAAGAGAAGCCCAAAAATTGGCTTTAATATTACAAGCCCACAATTAAAAATTGGAAGCCCACAATTCGGGTTCTCTTAAATGGGTTACCTTTTAAGCACAGCCCAGCTGCTCTGATATTGTTGCAAAAACCCAGTTGGGCTTTGGTTCTTTTCCTTGGTGGCGTCCCAGCAGAGGAAAAACAGGTTCAGAACAGCAGGTCCAACAGCAAATGAAGTGAAGCAGATGCAGATGCAAATGCTATGCAGTGAAATGCAAAAATAGCTAATAAAACTACAAAAAAACACAGCACCAATCCCCGGCAACGCGCCAAAAACTTGGTAGGCCCGGGAAAGCGTATAAAATTGAAGCGAAATGAAACGGGCCTACAGTAATACCGCAAGTGCACGGTCGTCAGTTGTAGCTCGTGCAAGTACGGGTCGAATCCACAGGGACTGGGTGTGTTTTGGAGTTTTCTAGCTATTTTGGGCTCTAGTTGGCTATTGGGCTTTAGGTTACCTTTGGGTTATAGCTTGTTTGATAATGAAGTGAACTGAGCTTGGGCTCAGTTGGTCTTGAAGTGCACTAGGCTTGACCTTTGAAGTGCAATGGAATGGACTCAATTGATTTGGTCTTGGGCTTTTGAGTTTAGGCTTTGATTGAATCAGGCTTTTACTTTAAAAGTGACCTGGGCCTTTGTAATGACTGAGAACTGGGCTTGGTAACCTAATGATGAGCTGGGCTTGTGCTGTGAGCCAAGCTCAGTTGCAGCAGCAGCAGTAGCAGGGTTGCAGAGCAGCAGCAACAGTAGCAAGAGGAAGGAAAGCAGCAGCAGCAAGAGAAGTTGAAGTAGCAGGAGAAAATAGCAAACAAAATGAAGGACAAGTGAAAGTAAAACAGTGGCAGTGAAGCAATGAGGAAAAGTGACAGTGCAATGAAACTAAACAAGAACAATGGAACCAAGGCCTAAGCCAAGGGCAGGGGTGTGAAGAAGACAGTGAAGTAAAAAAAAGGAAAAAAAAAACAAAGCCAAGGCAATGGCTTTAGGCATTCATCTAGAGTGGGAAGAGAACCAGCTTGCTCACAGTCACTAGTGAGCACTAGTTTCTCCCCACTGCTCAATCAACTCAATGTTCTAAGGCTCTAACCTAGCATTGACACACAACAGTAGACTAATCCTAACATTTGGGAAGCTAACAGTTGACAAAACAAGAGAGCCTAGGCATACAACTAGAGTGGGAAGAGAACCAGTTTGCTCACAGTCACTAGTGAGCACTAGTTTCTCCCCACTGCTCAATCAATCAATGCTTCAAGGCTTCTAGCCTAACATTCCATCACTTCACAATGAACAAACTTAACATTTGAGCATTTAAACTAACATTAACATTAAACAGAATTAACACTAACAGGATTATCATTAACAGGGGACAAACAGGAACAATGAACAATATTAACCTAAACATGAACCCTAAACAGAACACTAAACTGGACACTTAAACAGAACAAGAACAGGAATTACAGTGAGCAAAACATAAGAAGAATAGGAACAGTAAGCATTAAACATCAAGTAACAGGACATGGTATTCAGAAATTAAACAGGTCATGGAATTATAAAAACAGCAAATATTAAACAGAAATATAACAACAAGAATTAAACAGCACAAAATAACAGAATTGAGAACAAATTAAACATAACCCTAAAGATTTAAATTGATTTGAAGTTGAAATTGAAAATTAAAATTAAACATACACTAACCCAAATTTGGGGGAATCTTGGCTAGCCCAAGAACAGTTTTCTTCAACACCCCAGCGCTCAATTTATAGTTCTACACATTTTTCCCCAAACTCCCCCCCCCCCAAAACAGTTGAGGCTAGGGTTAGGGATTACTCACCCAATTTGACACAACCACTCCAGTTTGATGTCGACCCATGCTTCTATTTTTCCTCCTCTACCTCTCCATGCCTTCAATTTCTCTCTAGCACACGTTAATCCATCAACCCATAACCTAGGGTTTAGGTTAGGTAATAAGTTGATGGGATAAAGGGCTAGAAGGATGGGGGAAGCTATCAATCGCGTGTAGGATGATAGGGTGGCAGTGTGTGAGCTCGAGGTGGTTGTGGCAGGGCGTTTGGTGGCGCGGCAGGGAGAAGGTGGTGGAGGTGAGGCTGTTGCAGACGGAGGTGAGGGAAGATGGAGTCGATGGAGAAGAGATTAGGTGTTGTTTGGTTTAGGGTATAGGGTTCTGGGTACTCGGGTGTTGAGCGGGTGTAGCGAACTTTGATGAACAGCAAGTAAAGAGCGTTGGATGATCCCATATAGATTGAATCGAACGGATACTATGGAGAGGTATGTGGTGACCGTTGGATTATGAGATACAACAAAATTGACGACACCAGATGGAGTTAGGTGTTGTAGTGTTAAGCGGAAGTATCTGGGTTTGATGCACAGGCAAAGAAGCGATCGTTGGATTCAACTACAATCTAATCTGAAGGCTTGGAATTTAGGCGCTGTGGTGTTTGTCAGAGACTTCAGATTTTGATGATCTACGAAGGAGCGACCTTAGGATTTCGATGTAATCCCATCTAACGGATGAGAATGGAAGCGGGTATGGATATAGAAAATGGGTTTGGGTAAGGGTTTTGGGCCTTGGGTATGCCAAGCCCATATCTTCTTTAAGAACAATTCTTCCTTCTTGAGCCCATTCCTAGCTTTTTGGACGTGCGCTCCATTCTTTGCGGCTTCCTTGCGTAATTTCTTCCGGATTTTCACCACTCTTCAGCTCTTTTCCGCTCCGCAAGTCATCCAGACTTTATTTATTACCTAAAAATGCAAAATTAAGTAAGAAAAATATTTATTCTTGAAAACAATGAAAATACAGAATATGGGATAAAATGTAGAATTAATGCACAAAAGATGAGTTAAATGCCAACAAAAAGGGATAAATATATGCAATATTTGGCACTCATCAAATACCCCCAAACCTGAATTTTACTTGTCCTCAAGTAAAACAAAACTAAGGAAATCCTACCTATACCACTGTCGCTGGTCTCTCGAATGCATTTAGCGTATGCACTAAGCCTTTTAAACCACCAAGTGTCCCTAGTGGACGAGTGAAGTCTCGTGAAGGTTTGCTTAGAACGTACCTACAAAGTTCTAGGTCAAAATATAAGCTCATATTCCATCAAATGTGACATGTGCAAAACAGTTTAAGCTCACAGCAAAATGGAGATGTCAATCTAGCTATCAAAGGCACAATCCTAGCACTGATAACAAAAAAAGACATGTGATAAGAGTGTAAAGTGTATCTACACATGTGTAAAGAAAGATCTGAAGTTATGACTACTAATCACCAAGAGATAGTTTCTCAGGCTAAGAACCGAGGTCGAAATCTAGCTAGCTGTCCGGACTTTACGAGAATTGTGAATGAGTTGGAGGTATTTCACAATTACTCGCGTTGTACATCAATGGCATACACCCTCCTTGCTTATTACAATGAAACAACAAAAGATGACTCTTTACATGACTCTTATTTACATTGACTACTCTCTTTTATTTTTGGAACAAGAGAGGATGGAATTGATTAATACTTGATTTTTTTTTGTATTTTTCTGATTTTTTTTTTTTAAAAAGAAAACACTTTTGATACATAAGCAAAAAGAAACAAAAAAATACATGACACTTTGCAAGAGGTAGCCCTTTTTGATGCACCCAGTTAAATTCGATGGTTGTCTTTCTTAATGTAACCTCCACCTTCTATCCCAACCAACCAAAGAACAAGCTAGTCAAGTTTCGTTCAGTATTCTAAAGTGATTGGCAATCGTGACTTCCTATCAAACACCTTGAAGATCGAGGCCATACATGTATTGGTAGATCGTGCGCGTGCAAATTTCTTATCACTATGTGAATTGTGCTAGAATCAGGGTGCCTAAATATCTAGACTAAGACTCCTAATAATTACATATTTGCACAAGAGTCAACATTTCAAGGTAAATGAGCTCCATTTTTATGATTTTTCATTTTTTTAATTTTTTTGAATTTTTTCGATTTTTTCAAAAGAAGAAGGAGTTCGTTTTCAATTATAGCATATTATCATGGTATCTACTCTATACCCCCAAACCTAAACTAAACATTGTCCTCAATGTTTCAAAATATGGAAAGAATTAAAATGCAACATGTGGAAAGGGACATGCTGAGTAGAGTAAAAGGAGAGAGAATACCCGATTTCGGCGAAAGCAGAATTAAAACTCCGTTATCCAAGGCAAAACTCCAACATATTCGGAGTCACAATGGATGAGCAATAAATATATACAAAAGGAAATTTAACTAACACATTATCTACAAGCAAATTTTGGTTTTTAATGGGATTGGACTTTTTGGGAAAAATTTGGTTTTGTCGGGAGACATTTGGCTTTGATGGAAAAAGAAAAATTTTGGTTTTTTAGGAAAACATTTGGAAAACTTTGGTTTTTATGGGAGAAATTTTTGGTTTTTGAAATTGGGAGCAAAAAAATTTTGGTTTTTTTTTTTTTTTTTTTTTTTTAAAGAACAATAAAATGAAGAAAATAAAATTTGGTTTTTGAAATGGGAGCACGCCCACTGTTGGTTTTGTGTTTGCTTTGGCCCAGCTTGGTTGAAAACTTTTGGTGGAACTGAGTCCAAAATCTCGGCCTAGAATTTGGGTACTCGGCCCACTAACGAGTTCAACTAGCGTGATCGGTTACAAGCTCAGCTGGGTTTAAACCCAGAATACAAGATACAACTCCAATTTAAACAAGCTCACAAAAATTAAATACAAGCCCACAAATAAATTATTACAAACCCAACAGAAAATAAGAGAAGCCCAAAAATTGGCTTTAATATTACAAGCCCACAATTAAAAATTGGAAGCCCACAATTCGGGTTCTCTTAAATGGGTTACCTTTTAAGCACAGCCCAGCTGCTCTGATATTGTTGCAAAAACCCAGTTGGGCTTTGGTTCTTTTCCTTGGTGGCGTCCCAGCAGAGGAAAAACAGGTTCAGAACAGCAGGTCCAACAGCAAATGAAGTGAAGCAGATGCAGATGCAAATGCTATGCAGTGAAATGCAAAAATAGCTAATAAAACTACAAGAAAAACACAGCACCAATCCCCGGCAACGCGCCAAAAACTTGGTAGGCCCGGGAAAGCGTATAAAATTGAAGCGAAATGAAACGGGCCTACAGTAATACCGCAAGTGCACGGTCGTCAGTTGTAGCTCGTGCAAGTACGGGTCGAATCCACAGGGACTGGGTGTGTTTTGGAGTTTTCTAGCTATTTTGGGCTCTAGTTGGCTATTGGGCTTTAGGTTACCTTTGGGTTATAGCTTGTTTGATAATGAAGTGAACTGAGCTTGGGCTCAGTTGGTCTTGAAGTGCACTAGGCTTGACCTTTGAAGTGCAATGGAATGGACTCAATTGATTTGGTCTTGGGCTTTTGAGTTTAGGCTTTGATTGAATCAGGCTTTTACTTTAAAAGTGACCTGGGCCTTTGTAATGACTGAGAACTGGGCTTGGTAACCTAATGATGAGCTGGGCTTGTGCTGTGAGCCAAGCTCAGTTGCAGCAGCAGCAGTAGCAGGGTTGCAGAGCAGCAGTAGCAAGAGGAAGGAAAGCAGCAGCAGCAAGAGAAGTTGAAGTAGCAGGAGAAAATAGCAAACAAAATGAAGGACAAGTGAAAGTAAAACAGTGGCAGTGAAGCAATAGGAAAAGTGACACAGTGCAATGAAACTAAACAAGAACAATGGAACCAAGGCCTAAGCCAAGGGCAGGGGTGTGAAGAAGACAGTGAAGTAAAAAAAAGGAAAAAAAAAACAAAGCCAAGGCAATGGCTTTAGGCATTCATCTAGAGTGGGAAGAGAACCAGCTTGCTCACAGTCACTAGTGAGCACTAGTTTCTCCCCACTGCTCAATCAACTCAATGTTCTAAGGCTCTAACCTAGCATTGACACACAACAGTAGACTAATCCTAACATTTGGGAAGCTAACAGTTGACAAAACAAGAGAGCCTAGGCATACAACTAGAGTGGGAAGAGAACCAGTTTGCTCACAGTCACTAGTGAGCACTAGTTTCTCCCCACTGCTCAATCAATCAATGCTTCAAGGCTTCTAGCCTAACATTCCATCACTTCACAATGAACAAACTTAACATTTGAGCATTTAAACTAACATTAACATTAAACAGAATTAACACTAACAGGATTATCATTAACAGGGGACAAACAGGAACAATGAACAATATTAACCTAAACATGAACCCTAAACAGAACACTAAACTGGACACTTAAACAGAACAAGAACAGGAATTACAGTGAGCAAAACATAAGAAGAATAGGAACAGTAAGCATTAAACATCAAGTAACAGGACATGGTATTCAGAAATTAAACAGGTCATGGAATTATAAAAACAGCAAATATTAAACAGAAATATAACAACAAGAATTAAACAGCACAAAATAACAGAATTGAGAACAAATTAAACATAACCCTAAAGATTTAAATTGATTTGAAGTTGAAATTGAAAATTAAAATTAAACATACACTAACCCAAATTTGGGGGAATCTTGGCTAGCCCAAGAACAGTTTTCTTCAACACCCCAGCGCTCAATTTATAGTTCTACACATTTTCCCCCAAACTCCCCCCCCCCCAAAACAGTTGAGGCTAGGGTTAGGGATTACTCACCCAATTTGACACAACCACTCCAGTTTGATGTCGACCCATGCTTCTATTTGTCCTCCTCTACCTCTCCATGCCTTCAATTTCTCTCTAGCACACGTTAATCCATCAACCCATAACCTAGGGTTTAGGTTAGGTAATAAGTTGATGGGATAAAGGGCTAGAAGGATGGGGGAAGCTATCAATCGCGTGTAGGATGATAGGGTGGCAGTGTGTGAGCTCGAGGTGGTTGTGGCAGGGCGTTTGGTGGCGCGGCAGGGAGAAGGTGGTGGAGGTGAGGCTGTTGCAGACGGAGGTGAGGGAAGATGGAGTCGATGGAGAAGAGATTAGGTGCTGTTTGGTTTAGGGTATAGGGTTCTGGGTACTCGGGTGTTGAGCGGGTGTAGAGAACTTTGATGAACAGCAAGTAAAGAGCGTTGGATGATCCCATATAGATTGAATCGAACGGCTACTATGGAGAGGTATGTGGTGACCGTTGGATTATGAGATACAACAAAATTGACGACACCAGATGGAGTTAGGTGTTGTAGTGTTAAGCGGAAGTATCTGGGTTTGATGCGCAGGCAAAGAAGCGATCGTTGGATTCAACTACAATCTAATCTGAAGGCTTGGAATTTAGGCGCTGTGGTGTTTGTCAGAGACTTCAGATTTTGATGATCTACGAAGGAGCGACCGTAGGATTTCGATGTAATCCCATCTAACGGATGAGAATGGAAGCGGGTATGGATATAGAAAATGGATTTGGGTAAGGGTTTTGGGCCTTGGGTATGCCAAGCCCATATCTTCTTTAAGAACAATTCTTCCTTCTTGAGCCCATTCCTAGCTTTTTGGACGTGCGCTCCATTCTTTGCGGCTTCCTTGCGTAATTTCTTCCGGCTTTTCACCACTCTTCAGCTCTTTTCCGCTCCGCAAGTCATCCAGACTTTATTTATTACCTAAAAATGCAAAATTAAGTAAGAAAAATATTTATTCTTGAAAACAATGAAAATACAGAATATGGGATAAAATGTAGAATTAATGCACAAAAGATGAGTTAAATGCCAACAAAAAGGGATAAATATATGCAATATTTGGCACTCATCAGTTTGGAATTCCAAGGGCTGTAATTAGCGATGGAGGTTCTCACTTCAAAAACAGGTTCTTGCAAAGTTTGTTAAGGAAGTACAATGTGTCGCATAAGATTGCAACACCTTATCATCCACAAACGAATGGACAAGCTGAAGTTTCCAACCGAGAGGTGAAGTCCATACTTGAAAAGACGGTGAATCCAACAAGGAAGGATTGGAGCATGCGACTTAATGATGCTTTGTGGGCTTATGGAACCGCATACAAGACACCTATTGGGATGTATCCTTTTAGGCTTGTGTATGGTAAACCTTCAACGGCAGCAAACATGTGTCGTAAATCATCTCGTCCGTCCAACTTCGCCAGCTTGGTCGGACGGCTTGGATTAAAAACTAGGCGATCAATGGAGTGCCTCAATGATCACCGTCCACCACTCTGTCACAGAGAGTGATCGACCAGATGATGGCCCGTCGTGCGGCCTCCAAACGATCACTCGAAGATGGTTGGACGTGCTGCCATTTTAAGACGCTTAATCCGCGACTCATTCAATCAAGCTTTAAAATAACGATGTTTCGTGTATATCGATTTTTTTGAGCTTCTTGCTTAAAAGCGATGCATTACATCGAGCATGCACGATATTCCATGAATATCAATTCCATAAATAGCTTAGTTATTTAACCTAATAGCACCGTATGTTATTTCTTGCGACGGGTCCCACGACTTGACCCACTCATTCGAGACATCAAACATATCACAAACTGGGGATACTTACTGGGGTATTGGTCTGGAGGTTTATAGCATGCGGAGTGCAACGCGACCATTACGAGAACGTATCAAGAAAGGTGGACGGTTAACGGTGATGAGGGGAGTGGGCAAAGGCGTGATCGTGTGACAATCACCTACACGACCCCACTACTCCATCACTCAACTTCCTCCACTTCCTACGAGATGAGGATTGTGCTCAAATGACTTGTATAAATAGGTTCTTCAACCTATTTTCAAACAACACAGAAAACCAAGTTGTTGTTAACACCGTATCCAGAAAACACCCAGAACTGATAGCTTACATTATGCAAGCCAGTTCAACATTCTGATACAAGTCATAAACAACCAACATCTTCACAATCTTAACAACTTCTTCGCTTCCCTCCCTAAGATCAGCCCCATCTCCTTCACTTTATGACCGAAGCAAGTCTGGAACGGCCATTTATTGGTTTAGACCAGAATTGTACAGATTGATCTCTCGAATCTAAAGTACTCCCATGCAGTGCATTTGTTTAGGGTTTAGATTCATTTCTCATCCACACACACACAAATTTACCAAAACCAGTAGAAACAGTTTTCACCCATAAACAATTGGCGACCACAGTAGGAGATTGATCTCTCGGTTGCAAAATCAATTTCTCAAGATTCATTCCAGTTTTCTCAACTTCAAAAGGGTAGATCTTAGATTCAATTCAATCATTAGATTCAACAACTAATTTCAATTCCGGTGTTCCATTCACTAAGAAGCTTCACAAAAATGCTTTTTCAAGCAATGCTACTGGAAATACCTTGGATAGCTGAGCACCAGTAGATCTCCCAGATAAAAGGACCAGATAGTCGCATGGAGACACAAGACGCGACTACTACTTAGAAGAACGCAACGGCTTCTTTCGAGATCCGGATGGAGAAATCACCTTTTCCGCAACACCACAAGTGTTGTATGGAGCAAGCCAAAAATTCCTCAAACGGTCCACACCCAGAAAGACGAAGTGAAGATTCGCGTAGCCGTTGTTTCAGTATGGAGATAGTCGGCAACAAATTCAACACCAGTGGAGTCTTCGGAAGACACCTGCAGAGGTCACAAAAGAAAAGGTCTATCTCTATTCCACCACTGCTACTAATTTAAGATTAGGAGTATCCGCTATCACTTCATCAAAAAAACGTGTAGATCCAGAATATGGTGTAATTCCGAGAATTCATACATCTACAATAAAAAAGGAGGCTTGACACATCTTCAAATCATCATAAAGGGTTCGCCTATTATGTCAACCCGGATAGGAGCGAGCCCGGGTCATCTTCAGGTCTAATGGAGCCGACACCTCAAGAGAAAAACCTCAAGAAGATAACGATTCCCGCGTCATCAAGACTAGAAAGAATCCGCAGTTTGGGCGAATCATTCTGTTAGGAAGAATGTTTCAGCGAAACAACGAACATCGAAATGATCAAGAGATGACGGACCCGAGGTACTTCCACTGCCACAGATTCATTCATCACTTTACCAGTGAATACAATGGCCTGAAGCATATTCTCCAAAGGAATATTAACTCAGGAGAGTTACCCCCTTTCTTCGAAGATTAACGTGCGCAGTTTCATCGAAGTGATCGAACCAACTATGGGTTTCTCGAGGTGCTTCATAACAACTTCGAAGCGATCACCCTTGGAGAATTCAAGTCTCGTTCAACCGAGATCTTGTGAACGAGTAAGTTTCGTTAAACAATGTTACATTTTAAAAGCCTATTGGGGACTTGACGCATACGTCCCACATCGAGGAAGGAAGACAATGATGTAGTTGTTCTTAGACATCACATTATCTTCCTTTTACATGTTTCCCTTTTTATGCAACATTTGCAATTTTTACGAGATACTTAGAATGATCGAATTCAAAACAAGAATGACGGCTTTCAACCGATTCAAACATAATTCCTTTCAGAAAGTCATTCATAAAATCATTTCAAAAATAAACCAATTCAAAAATTCAATCACCTACTAGTTCAAAAACCAGAAAATAAAACTGTGAAAGGAATTACTTACATCACTCAAGACACCTAAAAGGGAAATATAAAAGACAATACGCAAGTATTCGAGGGAAGTCTTTCAGCAACAACTCATTCTTTTTGGAAAGAGCGCCTTTCGTTTTTGCGGAGAACAGCCTGCTTCTGCTTCAATTCCAAGGATAACCTCTCGATCTCCTCCTCTTGCCGAGCAATGAAGTCCACGGAGGGAACTTCGTTTGTTTCATCTTGCAGCTTATGTATTTTAGAAAACCCTTCAGAACCAGGAAGTGTTGAATTCAAACTTCATAAACACATCTCAGTGGAACTCCCAGTTTGAAACCACCTCCACAGAAACAGTGCACCCAGTCACGCTGCTCATAAATGGAGGATAAAGCTTCTTCAACACGTCGGACCAACAAGCAATACAACCTTCAAACTTATGTAAGCGGTTTCACTGAAGCAACAAGAGAAAAAACACCGAGATACAACATCCTGCGCGTCCAAAATCTCCCAACTCCAGTTGCACATGCACGATTGCCACAATGATAAAATAACGTCCAAGATATTCTATATCTGGCTCGACGGAAACAACATCTACGAGGGACGCTTTCAGAATTTCGTCTCCCGTAGAAGAAGTAGTTGCGTCACCAAAGAAGATTGCGCCTGGAACTTAAGAGGTACACACAAACTTTCCATGTCAAGAGCTTCATCATATTTGTAGAACCTATTAGTTAAGTCATTCGCATGAGGGGACTTCCCTACTCCTCAAAGACACGATCCAAAGATGATAAAGGCAAATGAGTGTCGCTGGAGACTGCTTAGCACTACCCATCTCAAAGATGCTGAATTTGGAGAGATGCAAGCCCACTGTCATTATGATTCCAAGATGCCCAAAGACGTAAACGTATTGGAGGGAGCAGATGTATTATTTAAAGTCCCGCGATGTGCCTGGATGTCTATGAAACGCAATGTAGACGCAAAGACGGCCTCATGATCAACAACTCGTACTATCCTCATCAACATTGGGTTCAACTCCAGCTCTCTCCAAAATTATTTCTTCAGAGACCTAGCGTGACAACATCTATCAAGTTGAAAGCTCATATATGAAGACTGCCAAGTTCGTGCAAGTAGCTACCATGCCTCTCCCTGCCAGTCTCTTCTGATCATAGTTGCTGCCAAGAATCGTTGTTGCTCGCCAGAGCTTCGCCATAGCAACAACCACTACGGACATAGGTAACCCGAACTTCTGCATGTTTTACTTTCCTATGAAGAAGTAATAGAGTCATCATTATGGAGGCGAGATGGTGATATCTTTATTATGGTAAACCCACCGACCATACAAGATAGAGCCATGTAACTCACGCTTGGGGACTGAGATTCAACATGAAATTCCTTTCAAGTATTTCTTCAACACAAGAGAGACGGTCAATCAAGAAGCATGTAATTTGCAAGGGAAAATCAAACTGAAGAAGAAGCCGCTTCAACGCACGCTCTCTCCTGAATCCGCTTCAACGCTCTCTTCAGAAGAAGCTGCTTCAACGCACGCTCCAGAAGCCGCTTCAACGCATGCTCTCTCCTGAAGCCGCTTCCACGCTCTCTCCAGAAGAAGCCGCTTCAACGCACGCTCCAGAAGCCGCTTCAACGCACGCTCCAGAAGTCGCTTCAACGCACGCTCTCTCCTGAAGCCGCTTCAACGCTCTATCTAGAAGAAGCCGCTTCAACGCACGCTCCAGAAGCCGCTTCAACGCACGCTCTCTCCTGAAGACGCTTCAACGCTCTCTCCAGAAGAAGCCGCTTCAACGCACGCTCTCGCTTGAAGTTGTTTCAACGCTCTATCCATAAGAAGATGCTTCAATGCTCTCTCCTGAAGCTGCTTCAACGCTCTTTCCAGAAGAAGCTGCTTCAACGCTCTCTCTCGAAGATGCTTTAACACTCTTCCCCGAAGCCGCTTCAGCGCTCTCTTCAGAGGGCGAAGACACTCCAATACCTTACCAGCAAATGCAATGGAAGTACGTCTTTCAAGAGAAAATAAGCTCGGGATAATTACACCTGGGGACTGCCAGGATGCCTTCACGTCCCTCAATCGGTTCATTTCTAATATCAGCATCATCACTGTTGAAGCTTTACGAGCCGCAGAAAATTCTCAACATGAAGACGTACATGTGCATTAAAGACTCCAAAAGTAAAAATTGGAGATGGTTTCACGTATCCAGCCACGCCATCGAATATGAAGTGTAACTGGGGACTGCTCATCGCATCTCATTCCATAACACCATCTAAGATTCAGAAGATGGTTCAAAGGATGTCGCTTAGAACGAAGTCTTTGAAGACTTGATAGCAGCACGTCGGCAGCAAAACGCCTCTCAGCTTATTTACTTCACTCAAAGACTCCGGAAGATTTTTCCGATACAAGCATTCCAAGCATTTCACCATCGCAATCAGAAGGGCAAGAATAAGCCTATGAGATAGGGTCATAATGAGCGCAATTCCATTCCAATCAATGTTCAGGGGTTTAAAGAATATTTTCGTTGCGACTCAGCAGTCCGGACTCCAAGAAACTTAAGTCAAGGTCTCTCGCAATCAATGGAGTTTAGAAAATTTCGAAATCTACCTAGAGGCAATTGACGTATGATTGGAGGACGATCACTGCAAGCTTTGATACTTCGTTAAGCGTATCTTGCTCAAAGACCTAGCCGGCCTCTATCCTGGTAACATCTGTCTACCTTGCCTCATAAGTTTTATATTTAACCATCACCATCCATTGGTTACCCCGCAACAATGTCAATGTTACGTGTTAAGCAGGGGACTTAATGTTGATGGTGGTTTATCGAATACGGCTAAAATTATAAAACCCGGTATTTAATGGGTTGACGCCCTGCAAGGGTATAAATCCATTTAAGAAGTGATGAGTGCAAAAGACCTCTTCACTCATTGAGCAATTCAATATGTATGGAATTCATTCAAAATGGTGCAACAATCCCGAATATTCTATGAATTTTCCTAGTAGCATTATCCGTTTAATGCATTGTGTGCCTTGTATTTTCCTACGCTGTGTTCTGCAAGAGAACCCTCAATGTTGGCATGACATGACGATTAATGTTCACTCTCAGCAGAGTAGCATGAATCTCCCGAAGTGTCAGTATTGAAGTTTGCATGAAAGTACTCACACAGACTGCACCGTTCTCTGACAAAGAGATATTCGTATCGACGCGCTTTTAAGAAGCTAGCTCGATCGAACTAGTTTAAATTCCTTAAGGAAAATATAAATTGTCCATATCAGTCTCAAAAACGATCACGGCCACACAAGTTGGCCGCGCAATTTAACAAGCCTAGTCAAACCCTGGCAGGAATAGGCAATTATCGTGATGACCACCGGCGGGCCCACTTATGCCCTAGCTGGTCGAACATCATCATACATCTCCCGGGGCCATCAAACGCCAACCCTAAGTAGGTGTTTGAGGGTGAAAACAGTTTCTGCTGGTTTCGGTAATTTCGTGTGATGTGGGTGAGAAACAAGTCTAAACCCTAAAGAATGTACTGCAAGAGGAGTACTTTAGGTTCGAGAGATCAATCTGTACAAGTCCGGCCTAAACCAAGAAATGGTCGTTCCGGACTTGCTTCGGTCACAAAGTGGAGGAGAAGGGTTGGTTTTGGGGAGGGAAGCGAAGAGAGTGTTGAGACCAGAATAGTTGATTCTGAAAGAGTATTTGTTTTGACTTGTATCAGAAAGCGTAAGCTAACAGATGGGAAAGCTAACAGGTGATTTCTGAGTGTTGTATGCTCCTGACCAAAAAACTCGTTTTTGGTGGAAATAGGTAATGCCTTTTTATACAAGTCGAAGTGAAACGTACTCTGGTCTCATTAAGAAATGGAAAACGGGTGAGTAAATGGGAGGAGGTGGTAACCGGTAACGCCTGGAATTGATGCTCCATAAAAGAAAGTGTTTCACTGTTACTCCCTGTATTTACTAACCGCCTCATCCTTATGACACTTTCTTATAACGGGCGTAGTATACGCCGCACATTGTAAACCGCCAAACCAATACCCAGTGAGCATCCCCCAGTTTGTGTGTTTCGTGGAAAACATGTAGCACGATTTTGTTGTCTGGCAAGTTGAGCTTGGGAGACTTGCCGTCTCGGTGGTGACCTTTGACGGTCGAGATTTTGCATCTTAAGAGGAAAGGTAACCGTTGATTATTGCAACCCTTCGTTTGGTAGCCAGTGGCATGAAAGCATGATCAATATGGCTTTAATATGGTTTAGTTTAGGCGCGGCCAAAAGTTAGGGTTTTGGCTTTGTTTAGGCGCGACCAAACTAGGGCCAAAGGTTGCCAAGCGTTAGCTGGTAACCTTGGACGGCTAAGATCTGCACCTCAGATGAAAAAGTGGTCGTTGATTGTTGCAGGCCTTCGTTTTGGTAGCCGCATAGGGAAGGCCAGTATGGCATGGCCAAAACTAGGGTTTTAGGCCAAAGATTACCATGCGTTGTTTGGAAACCTTGGACGGCTAGGATTCGCATCTAGGATGGAAAGGTGGTCGTTGATCGTCGCACGCCTTCGTTTTGGTAGCCGCATAGGGAATGACGGCATGGTATGGCGCGGCAAGGTTGTTGGCATGCCATTGGCACATGTGTCATGGCATGCTTTGGCGCGGTTTGGCATAGCCAAAACTAGAGTTTTGGGCCAAAGGTTACCATGCGTGGTTTGGCGACCTTGGACGGCTAGGATTTGCATCTAGGATGGAAGGGTGGCCGCTGATCGTCGCACGCCTTCGTTTTGGTAGCCGCGTAGAGAAGGCTGGCATGGTATGGCGCGGCAAGGTGGTTGGCATGCCATTAGCACATGTGGCATGGCATGCCTTGCGCGGTTTGGCGTGGCCAAAACTAGGGCTTTGGGCCAAAGGTTACCATGCGTTGTTTGGAGACCTTGGACGGCTAGGATTTTCATCTAGAATGAAAGGGTGACTGTTGATCGCTGCACGCCTTCGTTTTGGTAGCCGTGTAGGGAAGGCCGGCATGGTATGGCGCGGAAAGGTGGTTGGCATGCCATTGGCACATGTGGCATAGCATGCCTTGGCGCGGTTTGGCGTGGCCAAAACTAGGGTTTTGGTCCAAAGGTTACCATGCGTTGTTTGGCGACCTTGGACGGCTAGGATTTGCATCTAGGATGGAAGGGTGGTCGTTGACCGTCGCACGCCTTTGTTTTGGTAGCCGCATAGGGAAGGCCGACATGGTATGGCGCGACAAGTTGGTTGGCTTGGCATGGTGGGGCCATGGGTTTGGCATGCCATTGGCGCATGGTGCGGCTAGCATGGTTGGGGCCAAGGTAAGGTGTGGTTGGCTTGGCATGGTGGGGCCAAGGGTTTGGCATGCCATTGGCGCATGGTGCGACTAGCATGGTTTGCCATCGGCACGGTGGTACGGCTGGCATGCCTTGGCGCGTAGATGTGGCTGGCATGGTTTGCCATTGGCACAGTGGTGCGCCTGGCATGGTTGGCATGCCTTGGCGCGGAGATGTGGCTGGCATGATTTTCCATTGGCATAGTGGTTCGGATGGCATGGTTCGGCTGGCATGGTTGGCATTCCTTGGAGAGGAGATGTGGCTGGCATGGTTTGACATTGGCACAGTGGTGCGGCTGGCATGGTTCGCATGCCTTGGCACGGTAGCATGAGAATTAGGGTTTGGCATAGATGATGTCGGTCAATGTTAAGGGTTCTGCCGTGGAACATGACACATAAAAAAAAGGTACCCTGGTAAATCTTATGTAGGCATGCTGATCAATTCAATAAATGTGCTAATGGTCATAGTGATGTCATGTCAGATGTGCGGTTTTACGATTTTAACCCTAAGCTAAAAACCACCATCAATATTAAGTCCCCTGCTTATCTCGGAACGGGAGCATCGTTGCGAGGTAAGCATAAGATGGTGACAGGCTAGGACAAAAATCGTAACAACAAGTCGTGAAAAGATGGTCAGGAAGGTCCGACTAACCTTTTTCGAGAGGTAAAGAGAGTTTGTGCTTCCCGTGTTGGCGGCTTTGCATAAATTGTACTGGTAGTGCAGACCGTGAAGTGGTGAGATGAAAATCGTCAGCTTAGTCTGGCCATGCATCACCTTGGATGAGTTAGGGAACATCGTGACGCTGTTTTGGCGAGTTTGTTGGTGTTGGCGCGGCAGGATGGTGCAATGCATAACGCGGTTTAGCGGGGAAAGCATGGAGCGGACGGTGGTGCAAGGCATGACATGGTTTGGTGAGGCAAATCATGCGTGGACGGCTTGGCCCAGTAGTGGATTGTCTTTGCGGGCATGGGTGTATCTTTTCCTTACGTGACTCACATAGGAAGTTCTTTCCTTATTCAAAACCCCGCAAGTGTTATGCCCGTAGAAAGGGGGCGTTATTCCTTCTCTTCATGTCACCTTGTCGGTTGTTTTTTTTCAAGTCTCGGTGCTGGCGGCAAAGAAGTAACAATGCGGGAAAGCGTGTCTTAAACATGTACTTCCACATTTTCTCACCAAACCCTAATTTACCTCACGTGGCCAGGCATTCCATTATGTTCTCTAGTAAAAAACGGTTTCATTAGAATCTGATATCATGCCTAAATCTGCGGCTGGTAGGAGGCTTTCCTTTTCGGGACCTCATCGCTCTGCTGGTTATAAGAGATGATCTTGAATCCTTCATTTGCACAGGTCGTGCTGAAATCGTGTCTATCCTCTATTCTTTCTCTGGTTTTGTAACGCATAATGGGATCTTCCAATGACAGACATGTCTCCAATTTTTCGGGGAGAAACTTTGGAATCGAAGAAAAACAGTCTTCTTCTCATGGGGAGGCGTTGAATATAATTGAATCTTTGTTTCGTAAAGCTGGCGAAATCATTCGGGACATACCCTTGGAGAAAGAACGGGAAAGCGGCGAAGCATCCCAGTGCGTTGGGAGGATTTGGTGCAACAAAACCTCTTCACGGCCCACTGTTAGAGCGGGACAGTTTGCTTCTCAGTTGAAACGGCGGAAGACCGAGCTTGTGAAACTTTTAGGGGAAAATCAGCGTAGCTCCCCTGTCCAGGACG
Organism: Papaver somniferum; assembly: GCF_003573695.1. NCBI lineage: Eukaryota > Viridiplantae > Streptophyta > Magnoliopsida > Ranunculales > Papaveraceae > Papaver > Papaver somniferum. The sequence goes on from NC_039368.1 coordinate 32,335,625, forward strand.
GTATCATAACCCTTGATTCTGATGAATCGGGAAAACCTCCTCGAAAGGTCGCTGAGAAGACTTCCGAGGAAGATGATGTTTCATAAAAGAAAGCGTTTCACCATTACTCCCTGTATTTACAAACCGCCTCATCCTTAAGACACTTTCTTATAACGGGCGTAGTGTACGCCGCACGCTGTAAACCGCCAAACCAATACCCAGTGGGTATCCCCCGGTTTGTGACATGCGTTTATGTCCCAAGTGTTTTCGTGGAAAACATGTAGCACGTTGTTGTTGTCTGGCAAGTTGAGCTTGGGAGACTTGCCGTCTCGGTGGTGACCTTCGACGGTCGAGATTTTGCATCTTAAGAGTAAAAGTAGCCGTTGATTATTGCAACCCTTCGTTTGGTAGCCAGTGGAATGAAAGCATGATAAGTATGGCTTTAATATGGCCTAGCTTAGGCGTGGCCAAAAGTTAGGGTTTTGGATTTGAATAGGCGCGACCAAACTAGGGCCAAATGTTTCCATGTGTTACCTGGTAACCTTGGACGGCTAAGATCTGCACCTTAGATGAAAAAGTGGTCGTTGATTGTTGCAGGCCTTCGTTTTGGTAGCCGCATAAGGAAGGCCGGTATGGCGTGGCCAAAACTAGGGTTTTGGGCCAAAGGTTACCATATGTTGTTTGGAAACCTTGGACGGCTAGGATTCGCATCTAGGATGGAAGGGTGGTCGTTGATCGTCGTACACCTTCGTTTTGGTATCCGCATAAGGAAGGCCGGCATGGTATGGCGCGGCAAGGTGGTTGGCATGCCGTTGGAACATGTGGCATGGCATGCCTTGGCGCGGTATGGCATGGCCAAAACTAGAGTTTTGGGCCAAAGGTTACCATGCATGGTTTGGCGACCTTGGACGGCTAGGATTTGCATCTAAGATAGAAGGGTGGCCGTTGACCGTTGCACGCCTTCACTTTGGTAGACGCGTAGGAAGGGCGGTATGGTATGGCGCGGCAAGGTGGTTGGCATGCCATTGGCACATGTGGCATGGCATGCCTTGGCGTGGCCAAAACTATGGTTTTGGGCCAAAGGTTACCATGCGTTGTTTGGCGACCTTGGAAAACTAGGATTTGCATCTAGGATGGAAGGGTGGCCGTTGACCGTCGCACGCCTTTATTTTTGTAGCCGCATAGGGAAGGCCGGCATGGTATGGCGCGGCAAGGTGGTTGGCGTGGCATGGTGGGGCCAAGGGTTTGGCATACCATTGGCGCATGGAGAGGCTAGCACGGTTGGGGCCAAGGTAAGGTACGGTTGGCTTGGCAAGGTGGGGCCAAGGGTTTGGCATGCCATTGGCGCATGGTGCGGCTAGCATGGTTTGCCATCGGCACAGTGGTACGGTTGGCATGCCTTGGCACGGAGATGTGGCTGGCATGGTTTGCCATTGGCACAGTGGTGCGGCTGGCATGGTTGTCATGCCTTGGCGCGGAGATGTGGCTTGCATGATTTTCCATTGGCACAGTGGTTCCGCTGGCATGGTTGGCATGCCTTGGCGCAGAGATGTGGCTGGCATGGTTTGACATTGGCACAGTGGTGTGGCTGGCATGGTTGGCATGCCTTGGCACGGTAGCATGAGAATTAGGGTTTGGCATAGATGATGTCGGTCAATGTTAAGGGTTCTGCCATGGAACATGACACATAAAAAAAGTTACCATGTTAATTCTTATGTAGGCATGCTGATCGATTCAATAAATGTGCTAATGGTCATAGTGACTAGTAGGACTTGAAAGAAGACTACGACTATGTCTAACTGCAAGTGCACAGTGTCGATATGCAACACAGGGAAAGCACATGTCGATCCTCAGGGACAAGGTGGGTGTAAAGCTGAAACTATGGTCTCACTTAAACTGATTATAAACAAGAAAGAGTAACCAAAATGGGGGTTGTTTTGATGTGTCGATACGACAAGGTGTTGGTGAGGATTACAACAGAAAATAAATAAAAGTAAAAGATGCAAATAACACAGGGAGTAAACACTGAGAATGAAGGTACTAGGATTGTCGAATCCACTATTAACTCATACTATGTATTCAACTGATTATGATACTATTGTCCTTTTAACAGATAAGGTAGAGGTGTCAAGTCTATTACTTACCTAAGGTGTTTCACCAATGTATGATTCAATCACAACTAAAATATCAATCCGGAGCACTAACTGTCTAATTAAGCACAACTAGTCAAGGGATTAACAATAGTCTCTAAAGTATGAGCTGCAGCATAATCAACACAGTTTTATCCTGACTACAATGGATACATGGCATACATTGTGAAAGCAAAGCATCGACGTACTAAGATTGAAACTATCCTAACAGTTTAAGCATTCAAGAGCAACACAATTAGTATGAATAAAACGGCAGAAAGCTAAGGTTTCATCTAAACCCTAGTTATTGAATTAGAACATAATAACACTACTGAAAACAAACATAAATTACTACATCTTGGTGCACCGGCTAATCCGGGCATCCAGGGTTGAGATCTGGCTAACCCAGGCATACCCCTAACATTACACACACCATGTTCTATTTATAGTGCAGAATCCCCAAATTTCTAAACCCTAATTTTTGAAAACCTAAAATTTGATTTGCGGATTTTCAATTTGACGTACCCACTTGCGATTTCACCTCGACCCATACCTTCTTCTGTTCTTCCCACTTGTTCTGATGCTTTTGCTGCTCTTCTTTGTGAACTTTGAACCCTAGCTCGAGTCGTCTCATCAACTCCACACCCTAGGTCAGTGGTATGTGAATTTGATGAAACACCTAGGCTAGGTAGAGAGATGGTGGAGTTGTCGGGTGGTTGTGGTGGTGGTGTGGTTCGAGGTCTGGTGGTGGCAGTGATGGCAGGAGATGGTGGTGGCGGAAGTTGCAGGTGATAGGGAAGAGAGGAATTTGGGGAGAAGAGGAGAAGAGGTCGATGAAGAATGGGTTAGGGGCTGTTTGGTTTGTGGTGTAGGTGTTTGGCGTTTGGGTGTTGAGCGGGAGTAGCGAACTTTGATGCACAGCGAGTAAAGAGCGTTGGATGATCCCATATAGATTAAATCGAACGGATACGATGGAGAGGTATGTAGCGACCGTTGGATTATGAGATACAACAAAACTGACGGCTTCAGATGGAGTTAGGTACTATGTGTTTGACAGGAGCTTCGGATTTTGATGCACAATGATGAGGTGGCCGTTGGATGATGAGATGTATCCAATATGACGGCTCTCATGGAAATGGGTATGGATAATGGAAATGGATTTGGGTAAGGGTTTTGGGCCTTGGGTATACCAAGCCCATATCTTCTTTAAGGACAATTCTTCCTCTTCAAGCCCACTTCTAGTTGATCCGGCTCTTGCAAACATCATTCTTTGCTGCCTTTCTGCGGGAGTCTTTGCCGTTTCTTTGCTCTTTTCGCTCCGTGAGTTAACCAGGCTTTATTTAGTACCTAAAAATGCAAAATTAATTGAGAAAAGTATTTATTCTTGAAAACATCGAAAACACAGAATATGGGATAAAATGGAGCGTTAGTTTACAAATGATGAGTTAAATGCCAATAAAAAGGTGCAAATATATACAATATTTGGCCCTCGTCAAATACCCCCAAACCTGAATTTTACTTGTCCTCAAGTAAAACAAAACTAAGGAAATCCCACATATACCACTGTCGCTGGTCTCTCGATTGCATTTAGCGAATGCAATAAGCCTTTTAAACAACTAAGTGTCCCTAGTGGACGAGTTGAAGTCTCGTGAAGGTTTGCTTAGAACGTACCTACAAAGTTCTAGGACAAAATGTAAGCTCAGATTCCATGAAATGTGACATGTGCAAGACAGTAGAATCTCACAGCAAAATGGAGATGTCAATCTAGCTATCAAATGCACAATCCTAGCAATGATAACAAATAAAGACATGTGATAAGAGTGTAAAGTGTATCTACACATGTGTGAAGAAAGATCGGATGTTATCTCTACTAATCACCAAGAGATAGTTTCTTAGGCTAAGAACCGGGGTCGAAATCTAGCTAGCTGTCCGGACTTTACGAGAATTGTGAATGAGTTGGAGGTATTTCACAATTACTCGCGTTGTACATCAATGGCATACACCCTTCCTTGCTTATAACACAAAAACACAAAAGATGACTCTTTACATGACTCTTATTTACATTGACTACTCTCTTTTATTTTTGGAACAAGAGAGGATGGAATTGATAAATACTTGATTTTTTTTTTTGATTTTTTTTGATATTTTCTGATATATACATCGTTTTTTTTTTTTTTTTTTTTTTTTTGAAAAAATTATTTACAACATGGTAACTCTTTTGATACATAAGCAAAAAAAAAAATTACATGACACTTTGCAAGAGGTAGCCCTTTTTGATGCACCCAGTTAAATTCGATGGTTGTCTTTCTTAATGTAACCTCCACCTTCTATCCCAACCAACCAAAGAACAAGCTAGTCAAGTTTCGTTCAGTATTCTAAAGTGATTGGCAATCGTGACTTCCGATAGAACACCTCAAGGATGAGGCTATACATGTATTGGTAGATCGTGCGCGTGCAAGTTTCTTATCACTATGTGAATTGTGCTAGAATCAGGGTGCCTAAATATCTAGACTAAGAATCCTTATGTTTACATACATGCACAAGAGTCAACATTTCAAGGTAAATGAGCTCCATTTTTATGTTTTTTTTTCGAATTTTTATTTATTTTTTCATTTTTAATTTTTTTTCAAAAAGAAAGAGTTCTGTTTTCAATTATAGCATGTTATCAAAGTATCTACTTTTCACCCCCAAACCTAAACTAAACATTGTCCTCAATGTTTCAAAGATAAACATGATTATACACATACCATGAGAACGATGCTAAGTGTAGAAAAAGGAAAGAGATTACCGGATATTGGCGAAAGCAAGTTTGAACTCCATTATTCAAGGCAAAACCCAACAGTAACTCAACTGAATTCACATTGGGTTAGCACAATATATACAAGAAACATATGATTCCACTAAACATTACCTACCAGATTATATACAAACAATTCACTATATACATCTATACATACAAAAGAGTTGAGGATCAACCCAAAAGACAAAGTGTTGAAACATAGACAGTTTCAAACAACTATAGTTGGACTGAAATGCGAGTGAGAGTGAAAAACCAAATGATACCCCTAAACCTGGATTTTACACTAGATATACTATTGGATACAAAATCTCGCAGTTTTGGGGGTTCATCATGCACAAGGTCTAACTCGAAATGGACTTTGCTAGGGACGGGCAAACATGCATATTCCAACTGTGGCTCCTTAAAGGTGTGTATTTAGATGCAAAATAGTCCAAGAGGACTTGGGAGGCACACAGTTCCAGGCCTAGATTAGGTATTCTCAGAAAAGTTGGTTTTACAATATTGTTACAAACCAAATCTAGGTTGGGTGGAAGGCTATCAGATTGTGACTTAAGTAGGAAGGTGACATCTAAGTTTCTCACATGCATGAGATCAAGAGTACCAATATTATCAGTCACATCAGCATTTTCTAAGTCATAATCAAGTTGTGTAGCATGCTTATCATCACAAAACAATTGCACAAGTCCAAATTCAGAATCATGGTTATCCGAAATATCCAAATCAGCATCAAAAGAAGCAATATATTGTGGCTTAAGTATGGAATCAGACACATCAACTATATTTTCATGCATAGGATCATTAGTGTCAACAGAAGATTCAACATTACCTAAGTCATGCTCTTCACAGGATAACTGCACAATATCTAAATCAGTAGCCTCATCACATGTATATGGAATACTAGAAGAAACATCATTCATGAAGGTCGGGGTAGAAAAGCCTAATGTATTTGAACCCAAAGGTTCCATAACATTTTCAGCATAGACATGTTCTTCTAACATAACATCATCATCATCATCATCACAAATACATGAAAATCCTACTTTGTCAAAACCATTAGTGTTTTTCGTCCATACATCTGCCTCTAAAATAGGTGAATATGGATTGACATTTTCAGCAATAGGGTATGAAACACTATATCCAGAATTAAGCTCATTGGGAAAATCAACATCTGACTCATGGTGATTACCCATATCATGCATGGTCCTAGTTTCCCTATAGGTTTCCCACTGATGGGTTTTCTCTGCAACTTCAGCTAGAAATGACCATGCATCGTCCACAGTTTTATCAATGAACTCACCATTACACATAGATTCAACCAAGGCTCGAGACTTAAAGTCTAGTCCCTCATAAAGAATGGCGACCAGTCTTCACTTCTCAAGGCCATGGTGAGGACACTCAAACAACAAATCATTAAACCGTTCAAAATAATGAAAAAGTGTCTCTCCATCTAACTGGACAAAACAATTAATACTTTGACGAATAGAGATGGTCCTATGATGTGGAATTTTTTTTTTGACAAATTGATTTGTGAGTTGGTCCCAAGTGGTGATTGACTGCGGTCTCAGATTGTAAAACCATGTTTTAGCCCTTTCCTTTAAAGAAAATGTAAACAAGCGCAATTTCAAAGAGTCTTCGGATATATGGTCAGGTTGTAAAGCCCGGACAATTTTTTAAAACTCTCTTACATGATTATAGAGATTCTCATAATCGAACCCTCGAAATATAGGAAGTATTTGTATCATTCTTGCGTTTAGTTCAAATGGGCCATCAGTCTGGGGTAAGACGATACATGATAACTGACTTATTCTGTTAGAGTACATGTATTCATGGAGACTACGGGGTTTATTCACATACTCGCCCATTGTTTTCAGAAAAATTTGGTTTTGATGGGTTTTGAAATTTGGTTTGAAAGGGTTTTGAAAAGAAAATTTGGTTTTAAGAATGGGAGCAAAATTTTGGTTTTTGAATGGGAGAAAACTTTTGGTTTTAATTTTGGGAGCAAGCCCACATTGGTGGAGCAAAGCTTTGGTTTTGAATTAGGAGCAAAATTTTGGTTTGAATATGGGAGAAATTTTTGGTTTTGTTGGGTTTTGAAACTTTTGGTTTCAAAATGGGAGAAATTTGAGCAAGGCCCACTTTTGGTTTTGAAAAGAAGCCCAAAAGATTTTTTGAAAACTTTGAACTATTGGGTCTTTAAAAGTTTGTACTTTGAAGCCCACTGTTGGGAGTTGGAAGGAAGCCCTGGTTTTGAAGCCCACTGTTGGGTTTTGAGAAGTGGGTTTTAAAAAGTTTGTGAAGTGAAGCCCATTTGGGGCTTTAAAAACTATTCAAGTTTTGAAACAAAAGTTTTTACAAGCCCACAAATAATCAAAGTTACAAGCACAAAGAAAATACAAGCCCAACTGTTGGGTTTAATATTATAAGCCCAGAATTCAAAAATATAAACCCAACAGACAATTGGGCTTTCCTACTGGGTTTAGGCTTACCTGATTTTTGGAGGGAAGCCCAGTTGGGATTTTTATCCCTTTTTTGTTGCACAAGCCCAGTTGGGCTTTGATCTTAATCTTTACAGCACAGCCCAGCAACAGAACTAGCTAGCCCACTTCTTCTTAGCTCTTCCAACAGCAGCCCAGCAACAGCTTGTAACACCAAACCCAATAAACTGGGTTGTATGCTTTGGTTGTTGTAGCAGCAACTCACAGTTCACAAGCTCCTGCTCCTTTCCCTTTTCTCCCAGCCTTGGCAGCAGCAATGTTGCAGGCCTGTTCAGCAGCAACTCAACAGCAGTAAGAGCCACAACAGCACCAGCAGCAGCCGGGCTACACAACACTCAGCAGCAGCTGGCAGCAGTAACAGGCAGCAGCACAGCAGCACAAGCTTCTTCCTCAGTAGCACCACAGGTACCTAGTGGCTCAAAGAAGCTTGTCAGAACCTTCACATAGGGAAGTTCAGTTGTGTGTAGGAAAAAGAAACAAGCAAAATTACACTAAGATGCTTACAAAGCTACAGAAAACTACTACACTAAGATGCTTATCAGAAAAGTTACAACTACTACGTGGGTTTAAGCTACATATGCTATGCAAGATATGCAAGTTACACTAAGATGCAGTTACACAGCAAGAACTAGCTAAGAACTAGCTCAGAAAAGCAATGAAAATGAACAAGCTAAGATGAACATGTTAATGCAAAACAATAGGCAGACAAGTTAGTATGCAGAACAGCAAAGATGATGCAAGTAAGATGAATATGCAAGAATCAGGAACAACACTTAGTTAAAAGATGCAAGAATAGCACTAAGCTAAAAGATCAAAGAACAAGACAGCAAGTGAGCTTACACTAAATGCACAACAAGTAAGAAGAACAACAAGTATGCTTACACTAAATGCACAGCAAGTGAGCTAAATGCTTACAGAACTAAGTTATGCCAAGTGAGACTAAGATGCACAGCAAGATGCAGGAACTAAGATGCACAGGAACTAAGATACATGGACTAAGATGCACAACAAAACTACACATCTATAACAGAAATTAGCCCAGAAAACATTTAGGACAATAGTTCAACTACACAGCATCCAAGTCCCCGGCAGCGGCGCCAAAAACTTGGTAGGACTTTAAAGAAGCCTACGACTATGTCTAACTGCAAGTGCACAGTGTCGATATGCAACACAGGGCAAGCACAGGTCGATCCTCAGGGACAAGGTGGGTGTAAAGCTGAAACTATGGTCTCACTTAAACTGATTATAAACAAGAAAGAGTAACCAAAATGGGGGTTGTTTTGATGTGTCGATACGACAAGGTGTTGGTGAGGATTACAACAGAAAATAAATAAAAGTAAAAGATGCAAATAACACAGGGAGTAAACACTGAGAATGAAGGTACTAGGATTGTCGAATCCACCATTAACTCATACTATGTATTCAACTGATTATGATACTCTTGTCCTTTTAACAGATAAGGTAGAGGTGTCAAGTCTATTACTTACCTAAGGTGTTTCACCAATGGATGATTCAATCACAACTAAAATATCAATCCGGAGCACTAACTGTCTAATTAATCACAACTAGTCAAGGGATTAACAATAGTCTCTAAAGCATGAGCTGCAGCATAATCAACACAGTTTTATCCTGACTACAATGGATACATGGCATACACTGTGAAAGCAAAGCATCGACGTACTAAACCCTAAACGATGTACTGCAAGGGAGTACTTTAGGTTCGAGAGATCAATTTGTACAAGTCCGGCCTAAACCAATAAATGGTCGTTCCAGACTTGCTTCGGTCACAAAGTAGAGGAGAAGGGTTGGTTTTGGGGAGGGAAGCGAAGAGAGTGTTGAGACCAGAATAGTTGATTCTGGAAGAGTATTTGTTTTGACTTGTATCAGAAAGCGTAAGCTAACAGATGGGAAAGCTAACATGTGATTTCTGAATGTTGTATGCTCCTGACCAAAAAACTCATTTTCGGTGGAAATAGGTAATGCCTATTTATACAAGTCGAAGTGAAACGTACTCTGGTCTCATTAAGAAATGGAAAACGGGTGAGTAAATGGGAGGAGGTGGTAACCGGTAACGCCTGGAATTGATGCTCAATAAAAGAAAGCGTTTCAACGTTACTCCCTGTATTTACTAACCGCCTCATCCTTATGACACTTTCTTATAACGGGCGTAGTGTACGCCCCATGCTGTAAACCACCAAACCAATACCCAATGAGCATCCCCCAGTCTGTGACATGCGTTGATGTCTCGAGTGTTTTCGTGGAAAACATGTAACACGTTGTTGTTGTCTGGCAAGTTGAGCTTGGGAGACTTTCCGGCTTGGTGGTGACCTTCGACGGTCGAGATTTTGCATCTTAAGAGGAAAGGTAGTCGTTGATTATTGCAACCATTAGTTTGGTAGCCAGTGGCATGAAAGCATGATCAGTATGGCTTTAATACGGCCTAGTTCAGGCGCGGCCAAAAGTTAGGGTTATGGCTTTGTTTAGGCGCGACCAAACTAGGGCCAAAGGTTACCATGCGTTAGCTGGTAACCTTGGACGGCTAAGATCTGCACCTTAGATGAAAAAGTGGTCGTTGATTGTTTCAGACCTTCGTTTTGGTAGACGCATAGGGAAGGCCGGTATGGCGCGGCCAAAACTAGGGTTTTGGGCCAAAGGTTACCATACGTTGTTTGGCAACCTTGTACGGATAGGATTCACATCTAGGATGGAAGGGTGGTCGTTGATCGTCGCACGCCTTCGTTTTGGTAGCCGCATAGGGAAGGCCGGCATGGTATGGCGCGGCAAGGTGGTTGGCATGCCATTGGCACATGTGGCATGGCATGCCTTGGCGCGGTTTGGCATGGCCAAAACTAGAGTTTTGGGCCAAAGGTTACCATGAGTGGTTTGGCGACCTTGGACGGTTAGGATTTGCATCTAGGATGGAAGGGTGGCCATTGATCGTCGCACGTCTTCGTTTTGGTAGCCGCGTAGGAAGGCCGGTATGGTATGGCACGACAAGGTGGTTTGCATGCCATTGGCACATGTGGCATGGCATGCCTTGGTGCGGTTTGGCGTGGCCAAAACTAGGGTTTTGGGCCAAAGGTTACCATGCATTGTTTGGCGACCATGGACGGATAGGATTTTCATCTAGGATGGAAGGATGGCCGTTGATCGTCGCACGCCTTCGTCTTGGTAGCCGCGTAGGGAAGGCCGGCATGGTATGGCGCGGCAAGGTGGTTGGCATGTCATTGGCACATGTGGCATGGCATGCCTTGGCAAGGTTTGGCGTGGCCAAAACTAAGGTTTTGGGCCAAAGGTTACCATGCGTTGTTTGGCGACCTTGGACGGCTAGGATTTGCATCTAGGTTGGAAGGGTGGTCGTTGGCTTGGCATGATGGGGCCAAGGGTTTGGCATGCCATTGGCGCATGGTGCGGCTAGTATGGTTGGGGCCAAGGTAAGGTGCGGTCGGATTGGCATGGTGGGGCCAAGGGTTTGGCATACCATTGGCGCATGGTGCGGCTAGCATGGTTTGTCATCGGCACAGTGGTACGGCTGGCATGGTTGGCATGCCTTGGAGCGGAGATGTGGATGACATGGTTTGCCATTGGCACAATGGTTCCGTTGGCATGGTTGACATGCCTTGTCACGGAGATGTGGCTGGCATGATTTTCCACTGGCACAGTGGTGCGGCTGGCATGGTTGGCATGCCTTGGCGCGGAGATGTGGATGGGATGGTTTTCCATTGGCATAGTGGTGTGGCTGGCATGGTTGCATGCTTTGGCGCGGAGATGTGGCTGGCATGGTTTGCCATTGGCACAGTGGTACGACTGGCATGGTTGGCATACCTTGGCACGGTAGCATGAGAATTAGGGTTTGACATAGATGATGTCGGTCAATGTTAAGGGTTCTACCGTGGAACATGACATATAAAAAATAGGTACCCTGGTAATTCTTACGTAGGCATGCTGATCGATTAAATAAATGTGTTAATGGTTCTAGTGATTTCCTGTCAGGTGTGGCCGCGCTGCTTGGGAGGAGCTCGAACGAGCTTGAACTGTCCAAGATAGTCTCAAAACCATCACAACCGTCCAACTTCGCCTGCTTGCTTGGACGGGTTAGATGATCCCATGAGCAATTGGGGAAACGCTGACATGCACACCGGCGGCCCTAATTTCTCCTTGCTCGAACGACTTGCCCATGGTGGGGTCATTGAGCAGTGAAACGCTTTCCCAAACCATGGCAAGCGTGATGTTTCCAAACCCTAAATTGGGTCGCGGAAATACACTAGCGTGTTAAATTGATCACGACCATCCAACTTAGCCAGCCTATTTGGATGACTTAGGTCGCGTTTAGGACCATCAGGAAGGTACGCATGCGTTCACCGTCAGCCCAACATTGTCCCTACGTGATCGATCTCCTCAAAGGAGGCCAACGGCGTACCAAATCATTTGGTCAAATTCACGTGGGCGTGGCTGTTCCAAAACCCTAATTAGGGTTTGCGGCAACACACATCTGTCGTAAATTGAGTGACCATCCATCTTCACCAGCCTAAACGGACGGTGTAGATATAGACTCAATAGGTCCCAAGGATGTCAACGTGATCACCGTGGGCCCACCTTTGCGTGTGACCGGACGTCCTATGCAGACTAGGGCCGGGCTCCTCGAAACGCACGCCCCAAAGGTGGCATGCCACACGGCTTTAAAACCCTTTGCAGCAATATATTTCTGTCGCAAATCGATCACGACCACTCATCTTTGACGGTAAAATTGAGTGGGCAAGATCGAATTTTTGAGGGACCGAGAGGTGCAGACATGCACGCCAGCGGGCCCTCTCCACAAATACACGACCTGTCCATACAAATTAACGCCAAATGCTTGGATTCGATCAGTTAAAGAGGGAATGATTGCGCACCTCTAAAAAACCCTAAAATTCCTTCAACGGCAGCAAACATGTGTCGTAAATCATCTCGTCCGTCCAACTTTTCCAGCTTGGTCGGACGGCTTGGATTAAAAACTAGGCGATCAATGGAGTGCCTCAATGATCACCGTCCACCACTCTGTCACAGAGAGTGATCGACCAGATGATGGCCCGTCGTGCGGCCTCCAAACGATCACTCGAAGATGGTTGGACGTGTTGCCATTTTAAGACGCTTAATCCGCGACTTATTCAATCAAGCTTTAAAACAACGATGCTTCGTGTATATCGATTGTTTTGAGCTACTTGCTTAAAAGCGATACATTACATCGATCATGCACGATATTCCATGAATATCAATTCAATAAATAACTTAGTTATTTAACCTAATAGAACCTTATGTTATTTATTGCGACGGGTCCCACGACTTGACCCACTCATTCGAGACATCAAACATGTCACAAACTGGGGGATACTTACTGGGGTATTGGTCTGGCGGTTTATAGCGTGCGGCGTTCAGCGCGCCCATTAAGAGAACGTGTCAGGAAAGGTGGATAGTTAACGATGATGAGGAAAATGGGCAAAGGCGTGATCGTGTGACATTCACCTACACGACCCCACTACTCCATCACTCAACTTCCTCCACTTCCTCCGAGATGACGATTGCGCTCAAATGACTTGTATAAATAGGTTCTTCAACCTATTTTCAAACAACACAGAAAACGAAGTTGTTGTTAACACCGTATCCAGGAAACACCCAGAACTGATAGCTTACATTATGCAAGCCAGTTCAACATTCTGATACAAGTCATAAACAGCCAACACCTTCACAATCTTAACATCTTCTTCGCTTCCCTCCCTAATTAAGATCAACCCCATCTCCTTCACTTTGTGACTGAAGCAAGTATGGAACGGCCATTTCTTGGTTTAGGCCATAATTGTACCGATTGATCTCTCAAATCTAAAGTACTCCCGTGCAGTGCATTTTTTTAGGGTTTAGATTCGTTTCTCATCCACACACACCGAAATTTACCAAAACCAGTAGAAACAGTTTTCACCCATATACAACCATGTACGACCGCCTCGTATCTGTGATGTTATTAGTGTGTTGTTCGAATTCTAACCTGAATGCATAGATGAGTCGGTCTCCGGTAGGGTTGTTATTACAATCCCTATGCATGCGCCCTCTCCAATGGAGGAGTCATCTACGAATATCTCCCACCTCCGTGAATTCTGAGGTTCCAAGAGATCTTCTGGTTCTTGCTTGTCTTCCTCCATTCTTGGGATGTCATCTATCTCTGCTTCGTCATTGAGAGGTAGGTCCGCTAGAAAGTCTGCTAAGATTTGTGATTTCTCAGCATTCCTTGTCTCAAAGATTATGTGGAACTGCTTTATTATGGCATTCCATTTTGCCACCCTTCCAATTGTATCCGTTTTGTCGAGGATTTTACTTATCTGAGCCTTTGTGAAGACTCGGATGGTATGTGCGTCGAAATATATCCTTATTTTTTGTGTTGCCACTACTAAGGCATATATAATCTTCTCCACCTTGGTATAATTACGCTCCACTGGACTGAGTGTTTTGCTGATGTAGTATATGGGATCTTCTCCTTGTCCTTGGTCTCGTACCAATACTGCGCTCACAACGTAGCTTGTTGCTGCTAAGTACAAGGTGAGAATTTCACCTGGTTCCGGCTTCTGTAGGACGGGTACCGAAGTCAAATATTCCTTTATTTTTTGTAAGGCTTGCTCGCACTCCGTGGTCCACATGAACCTGCTTCCCTTCCTTAGTGTATCAAAAAATGCTTTGCATTTATCTGATGATCTTGCTATGAATCTTCCCGTGGAAGCTAAGATTCCATTTAGCTTTTGTACTCCTTTTAGTGTTTGTGGAGATGGCATTTCTATTATTTTCGGGGTCCACTTATATTCCTCGCTTATTTACCAAATATCCTAGGAATTTTCCCGAGGTTACTCTTAACGTGCATTTCTCCGGGTTTACCTTCATGTGAAAGCTTCTCATGGCTTCGAATATTTCCCTTAGGTATGATAGGTGGTGTTTCGCCTCTTTGCTCTTGACAAGCATATCGTCCACGTAGACTTCCAGTATCTTTCCTATCCACGACGTAAAAAATTTGTCTACCAATCGTTGGTATGTTTCCCCCGCGTTCTTTAGTCCAAAGGGCATCCTTGTATAACAGTACAAGCCTCGTGGGTAAAGAACGCAGTATGCTCCTGGTCTTCTTCCGCAAGGGCGATTTGGTTGTAACCTGAGTATCCATCCATGAAGGATAGCCTCTGGTGACCTTCGGTTGCATTGACTAGTTGGCCAATGTTTGGCAGCGGGTAGCTGTCTTTGTGGCTCGCTTTGTTGAGATTGTTAAAGTCGATGCAAATGCGTACGCCTCCATTCTTCTTGGGCACAATCACCATGTTGGATATCCACGTGGGATACTTGACTTATCGTATGAACCCTGAGATTAGTAGATTTTGTAACTCCTTTTCTACTGCTTCTTGGTAGATGTCTGCCACCTTACGGATGCGTTGCTTGAATGATGGTATTTCTGGTTTGAGCCGAAGGTGGTGGGAGACCAAATTCGGGTCAATTCCAGGCATGTTTTCCATTGACCATGCAAAGACATTTGCGTGGTCCCTTAGTAGCCTTTTTAGTTGCATCTCCTCTTCCTCTTCAAGTAAAGTTCCGATGTTGATCATTTTTGGTTCCGCCTCCGTTCCGATGTTGATTTTGTTTGTTAGTTCCACTGGTGGGAAGGTTTGTTTCTGAGGACGTTGAGGAGTGCTTTTCTGTAATTATCATTTGGCAGAGACGTTCACCCCTGAAGTGGCGGAGGTGCTTGTCTCCGTAACTGAGATGGCTTCGGGTACTAAGAAGGCTCCGTCCTTCATTTATTTGGTGTTTGCATTTCGTCTTTTTCTTTCGTGTTGCTGGGCAGCAACTATTTCTTCGTTGAGTCTGACCTCTGTTATATTGCATAACCTTGCATCTTGCTGGTCACCTTTGATTTCCATTTCACCCATGGGTGTAGGGAATCGAAGAAACTGATGACACGTCGAAGTTGTTCCTCAAAGTCTATGGACCCATAGTCTTCCCATGATTACATTGTAGGGCGAAGGCGCTTCCACCATACAGAACCTTGCATTGGTTACTAAGGGTCCTGCACGTACCTGCAAGACGATTTCCCCTTTTGGTCTAGAGACTGCTCCATTGAAACCGTATATTATGCAAGTGGAAGAATCCATCTGCTCCGCTGTCAAACCCATGCATAGGTATGGTTCGTAAAACAATACATTTAACGAGCTTCCCCCATCAACGAGGACCTTCGTAACGTTTCATCCGTGTATTGAAAGAGTGATCACAAGTGGATCGCTATGCATCTCGACCTCTTGATTGACGTATTTTTTTAAAAATGTTAATGGCGTGGCCATCCATTATTCCCAAGTGCTAGTAGGTGGTCCGCTTAGCTTGAACACCTCGTGGGTTTCTAGCTTTCTTCTGTTTCGAGCTAACTCGAGGATGTCTTCGAGCATTTCTTCTTGACCTCCGCTGGAGAAGGTTATCATGTTGATGTATTTGTCGTCCTGAGGTAGTTCTACCCTTTTGTTCGGGGCTACCTCAGTTTCCGCTGGCTGTATCTGTACATACTCCATGAATTTTCCTTCGTCTATGAATCTCTGAATAGTGTTCCTTAGGTGATAGCATGTATCAGTTGTATGGCCATACTACTAATGGTACTCGCAGTACTCCTCAGCCTCCTTTGCTTTCTTTGGTTTCTTTCCCCTAGTGTTAGGGTAAGGAGAGTCCGGCTTCGCTCCTTCCTTGCTTAGGATGTGGGAGAATGTGGTATTTAGCTTTGTGTAGATATTATCTACGAACTCGTCTCTTCCTTTTCCTATACCTTTGCCATCTCTGTATTTTGATCTTTTGTCTCGAGAGCTGGTTCTGCCCCCGGTCTCGTTTTGCCTCTTAGGTATCTCCGGAATTGGTTCCATAGAGTTGGTTCGTTGCAGACCTATTGTTTTCTTTGCTTGTGCCATGGGGTTGTCCTTATGGATTTCTTCGAGTCTGATGTAGCGGTCTTGGACAACCCTGAGCTCTACTTCAGAATCAAGGGCTTTGTTGTGAAGCTCCACGAAGATAGCTGAGGTTCTATCAAGTCCGTACTTATAGCAATTAATGCTAATTTCTGGATTGACTTTTCCAATTGCTTGGAACGTCTTCTGCCACCTGTCAGTGTACTGCATTAATGTTTCCCGGGGTCCGATAGCTAGAGCAAATAGCCTAACTAACCCTGCCTTTGTTGATTTGTTGTACATGTATGTTTCCAAGAATACCGTAGACAATTGCTCAAAGGAGTCAATTGAGTTTGCTGGTAAATTGTCATACCACGCCAATGGTGATCATGTCAAACTTCCAGGAAAATACCTATAAAGTACTACCTCATCTCTTTCGCAATAGGCAAGGATACGAGTGTAGTATCGTAGGTGGGCTGCGGGATCAGAGGTACCATTGTAGGTCTGAAAAACGCAGGTACTGGGCATTTCGCAGGGATAGGCTCCCTTAAAATGCGGAAAGACAACGGAGATGTGATGCGCGTCGTTTACACAACAAATTAATTACTTCTTTCCACACAATTAACTGGTAATATAATGGCAAGGAGTTCGTTCCCACGAATAGCAGGGAGACTTTAGTTGTTATAAGTAACCGAAAGGGGGGTTTTAGATGTTGAATCTAACTAATTAATAAAAGAAAATAATAAAACTTTGTCGTAAACAATGAGAAGAAAGATGACCAGGGAATCCTTCGTCGTCACTGAACTGAAACTTAATTGAACACAAGTTTATCTATTGTTGAATTTATATTGTTACCAACCATAGAATAGCAATAAGCTCGCTATCCCTCGGATTCCTGTTGTCACTGGATACGGAAGCGCTCGACTACCAGTTTCTATCCAACTAACCCACCCAGAATAAGCTCTCAAGGTTCAGATTAACCGAATGCTTTACACTCTGTGAATCAGGTTGATCCTAGCATCAGATGCATAGGCTCGGCCCGCTTACTAGTGTTATCTTTATACACAATTGCTTAACAGAATCCCTCTGTCAACTCTTGCGATTTACTACTTGTGTAAAGAGTTGATGTGACAATTACACGTATCACACAACCCTAAACTAGTAGAAGAAATATCGATTGGTTAATTTAATTGATCACTTTAAATAACCCCTCAATATTCTTAAACATTAAAAATAAAGATAATCAACAACAAAAAAAACTTGAAATAAACTTGGTTTAAGAAATTAAAGTTTCATTATTCAGGACTTTGAAATCATCCCTAATCAATAAGAAATTTAGTTACTCATAACTAAAATATAATAATAATTAAATAAATAAAAAAAAAATTGAAACTAAATATAAAAGGTCACAAGAAAATTCACGGACCAAAACTTTACTTCCCTCTGTTCTTGTGAATGGCTATAAAAAGAATAATAAAAGAAGAAGCAGCTATTATTGATCTTGGGTTTTATAAGCTATTTATAGTCTTCGAATAACCTAGGAGATCCAAAATACCCATACAAGATAGAGAAGCAAAACTCGGTTAAGTTTATCCAAGTGCTGGTTTGGTGTATTAGAGCGCCGCAAAGAAATATACGTACAACCTCTCATCCATTCAATCCTACGATCTCAGCTTACGTGTCTTCTTATGCACCGTTCGGACATCCAACGTCGATGATCCATAGTACACACAACAATCACCTTCCTCTCTACGCGTCAAAGCTTGGGCAGAAGTGCTGCAAGCCTGCAAACACAACCCTTCCACGTGCTTGTACGGATCTTGGACTTCCCATCTACATCGTCCCTGCCATGTTCTTCCACGTCTCACCGGTGCCATGAATGGTAGCAGACTATCTTCGAACCACAGCAGACCAACTCCTTCACCACCCTCGGCACAAACTCCATCTTTACTTCTTCATTTAATCTTCGCATCATCATCACCGAGAACATCATCGTCACTGCCATTCATGATAGCAGCCCATCTCTCTATCAGCTCCGGAACTCCACTTCCATTCCCTGTTTTCTGTCAAGTTTACGACAGCAGCAACAGTTCGAGCTTCCCGCTTCTATGTATCTCCTGTCGATCGCCATCTTCTAAATCCATCATCACTCGACACAGCCAACTCCATCATCTCGATCATCTCCATCGTCATTCTCTCCTCAGCACCGGTGATAATAGCAGCAGCCACTGTTGAGTTTTCCATCTCTGCCAAGATCATCGGCATCACTTCCTGAATTTCGTCCCTCTGATTTGAGATCAGGCTTGTACCCATGCTTTCTATCATCCCCATCAACCCAATGATATATTTAAATTCGAATATAATTGTTGATCAAAATCCATCACCGTCGTGATCATCAAGTTCCGACTGCCATAACCTGTGTTCTGTTTAGAAATAGGGAAGACGAAGTGCCCCGAGTAATAATCCAGGTGCCTTTAGCAGTATTTGAATTTCGGCACCTGACTGCCTCTAGCAGCTGCTTTGAACTTGACTGCCCTTAGCAGAGTGACAGCCCTTATCGTGCAATGTGGGTGCCAATAGCTCTTATCCTATAATTGACCATTTTGCCCTTTTAGCTTTCCGAGTTCTTGTTTTGCTCATAACTTCTTCATACGAACTCAGAAAGACTCTGTTCTTTCGCCATTGCCTTTGTCTTCTCGTCCTCTACATAATGAAAAGTAGAAATCCTGAATTTGAACGAGTTCCAATTGGTCTTTGGGCATTCTCTACTTGTATCTGGCTTCTTTCATTTCACAATTAAGTGCCAATTCACTTCTTTTGGATAATTTTCCTAATAAAACACAAATAAGAGAAAACAAGCGTAACATACAATAATTTGCAAGAAAACCAACAAATACTAGCACGGAATTGACACTAAATATATGTGAAATATGCACTTATCAAGATGTTGTCGCTTCATGAAGCACTTCTTTTAGCCTTGCGCCTGCATGGCCAGTTTTCAGCCCTTGTATTTCTTTTTGCATCTTCTCCATTTGCTCCATAACCATGTTCACATTGTGAACATCTCTGAAAAATGCCTCATCATAGTAGGATTAAGAGGTCTTGTAGGTTGAGTCTGTCTCGTCTGGATCGCGGTGCGTCCTCCTGGTCCCCCTAGGTGGGTTAGCCTTTTGTGGGTTACGATCCGTCCTTCGTCTTCCTAGGATGGATACGTTCTCACGCCTCTTTAACGGAGGGTGAGTTTGGGAACCTTCAATCTGCACATCCAACATATCTTTTAGGTTCTGGTTTTCCTGGGCCATCACGTGCATGGCATCCTCGTGTTCCTTGTTTCGTAGTAGCAAAGCTGCTACTTGTGCTTCCATTTGTTCTTCGTTGTGGATTCCACCACCCCGAGGAGTGCTGTCGTCCGGATCCTCGGAGTTATCCACTTCTTCTTCTATGACTGTTGCGTCTGGATCTATCTGGATCGGAGTTAGGTTTCCCAACCCTCATCCAGTAGGAACTAGGGTTATGAGTAACCCTGTGTTGGCCACAGGTGGCTGCATGATATTGGTATGCTCCGGTGGCATATCGTAAAGTGGTTGTGCTCCTGATGTTTGCCCCATCCCTTCAGCAGGAATAAGCAGCTTGGCAGCAGTTGTTCTTCTTGCTATTTCTCTTTGGCCGTCCGCTGCTTCGGTTCTTTGGTTTGCTTGAGACGGCTTTTGAGATCTTCCTCTCGTGACTGCTGGTCATGAACTTGTTGGTACATCACTTGGTTTCTGCATGCCTTCGGCTTTTGTTATCCTACGGTCACAGAAAAACGACAAAAATCTGCTACTTGGGTGCCTTCGTCAAAAGTAGCAATTAATGTTCTGACATATAAGACGACTAAGCAGCTTTTTCAGAAAAAAGACTTAAATGACGTCTTGTAGAGACAACAACTGACTTTTTCATGGTACCCTTGGAGAAAACAACCTTAAATGTTGAAAATAATTAAAAAGGGTACCAGATCTTTTCGAAAAATAGGGTATTAAATGCTTGAAAAGTTTTTTGCTTCTTTAAATTCTCGCAGAGATTCCTCAGTGCTCAGAGGTACTCAGATCTGAAGAATACTTTGTCGGAAAAGGTGTTTTAGTACAAAACAAAAGTTTTAACGTTTTGTGAGTGCGTTTTTGTGAAAACTTTTATATATCTGTGATATTGCTAGTCTTTAGAGGCTATGAACTCAAGGAACTTGCGGAAACAATTGACGAACCAATCACTAAAAAGTGAGATCCATCGTTGTTGAACTCAGATCTCTTCGTTAAAGAAGATGCGTAAGTAAAATAGATGACGGAATATAAAAACTCAAGCTGGTGAGCAAAACCTTCTAGCGCCAAACTGTGACTACTCGTTTTTCTGTAGTCTACGTAATGTATACAGTTCGGAGAATCAGATACTAAGTAGTATCGATGCCTCGGTTGAACTGATGATGCTAAGTAATAAAAGATATCGAAGATCACAATAATAACAAAGAACATTAATGTAAAGTAAATGCTACTAAGTTATCATGAGACACAAGATATTACGT
This sequence comes from Papaver somniferum, assembly GCF_003573695.1. Taxonomy (NCBI): domain Eukaryota; kingdom Viridiplantae; phylum Streptophyta; class Magnoliopsida; order Ranunculales; family Papaveraceae; genus Papaver; species Papaver somniferum. The sequence goes on from NC_039368.1 coordinate 32,356,510, forward strand.
GATTCGACTTTCGTCTACATCCACGGGGTAATGAGTGATTTGTTTGTATTATGTTGTAGTGGTTACAAAAGATCTTAAATGCTTCCCAAAGTAATAAAGAGAACTCAAGTCGAAGTCATTACTTAAGTTCTAAACGTTAAAGAGATATAAGCTTAAGACTAGATCTTCTTCTCCTAGGAATTGAATGCCCTTAGTTTGTTGGTGAGGCTTGATATTTATAGCCCCTTCTGCTCTAGGTATATCTTTGCTGCCTCTGGGTCCATCGTTTCCTGATATACCTTTCGTACAGATGGTACCTTCGTTCGCCGCGTGCTTTCTCCAGTCGAACTCTGCCACCTCAGCTGACCCACGTTCCTTTGGGAACTTCATAACCTCAATACAGATTGTACATTCGTTCACCGCCAGCTTCTGCCACTCTGGTTCCGCCACATCATCTCTCTCCACGTGCCTTGATTATGCGTGTAGATAAGAGAGTTGTGCATTTAATGTTAACTAGATATGTCATCTACCTCTGCCCCTTCGCCAGCTGCCTCCCCATAGACTAGGCTTTTACTTCTTTCATCTTAGCCGTTTCAACAAACTTCTTGATTTTTATGATATTTCCCTAAAATCATGAAAATATTATAAATTATGAAAAAATGCCTTGGGACCGGCTCCTTGGCCGGCCATGCCTTGGACTAGCCGGTCCCACACCTCATGATTCCTTCATTTTTCTATAGTTTTATCCCTTCATCTCACGAAGTTTCACGGTTTCAGCAAAATCCCTGATTTCTTCATATTTTCTCAAAATGTTGCTCAAATGCACACCGGAAAATATCAAAACTCTCAGGACTGAGACACGAACATTATGGTGACGCGGGCATGTCTTCTTGACCGACCAAGGCCGGCCTTGAGGCTTGTAAATAGCCGGTCCCACGTGTTTTAATAATTTTGACCTAATTTGCTCAATTGCTCATACTGGGTCCAAACTCTTCCCAAACAGCTGGGAGTTTGTTAAAACGACCATCAGCTAGTCCCATAACCACCAAGGGCTGATCTCATGATCCCTTGGTCGGTCCCTCATCTCTCCATAATCAGGTTCTACTACCTGACGCTCACACGAGCACTATTTTTAAAAAATGATTAAACCAGCATTTAATCATCCTTTCACCAACTGATCTTCAAGAGACTTTGGTATTTTGCTCACTTGAGCATTTGGGCGCTATATGGTCGGTTCATCATCCCTTATAGCCGGTCCTACTTTATTTTCATGAATGATTTTCAATAAATCATCAATTTATCAATTGGGCAATTGATCAAAATTAGGGTTTCGAATCCAGAGCTCTGCAAAACATAATTTTGATAAGATTCAAACACTAATAATTTTACGTTGATCCCGTGATCAACACTTTAATAACTATGCTCGGCTCAGATGTCAGCATCTTAAATTGACGTTTGCTCAGACGAGCAATATTTGCTCAATAAAAAGAATATTGGCGCAACTATCAATATTCGACGATGTCAACAATTCATTAAACGAGCAACATTTTCTCATACGAGCAATATTTGTTCAAATCATGAATATTGGCTCAACTGTCAATATTCAATAACTCATGCGAGCAGCATTTGCTCATATAAGCAACATTTGCTCATACAAGCAATATTTGCTTAGACCATGAATATTGGTTCAACTATCATATTTGCTCAGTCCATGAATATTGGTTCAACTATCAATATTTGCTCAGATGAACAACATTTGCTCAGTCCATGAATATTGGTTCGACTATCAATATTCAATAAGTCATCATATGAGCAGTACTTGCTCAGTCCATGAATACTGATTATTAATGTTCAACAGTTTATCAAACGAGCAACATTTGCTCATATGAGCAATATTTGCTCACTTTAACAATCAACGTAATTATATCTTCGTCTCAACAGACATGTTCAATTCATAAGTCTCAGAACATTTGCAAATTATGTTCAACTCAGCAATAAAAGGACACATCGTCCCACAAAGTCAGCAACTGACTAACTAAATACACATCTGCCTTGCAGACTCCACATTCACGAGACATCAATCGTGTCACATGGGGGGATATTAACTAGGGTTTTGGTCTGGCGGTTTACGGCACGCGTGTTCATGCACACGATGAGAATGTGAGCAAGTCGTGCAATCCGTTGGAGGAGTTAGCAAAGTAGTGGGTGGAAAGTTAACCAAGTCTCCGCATAATGAGCAACTGGTTTCAACACGATTTTCCACTTCCCCACTCTCTGACTCCCGCAACTGTCACACTTCATGGGATCATGGTGTTTTCAATTCAGCAATATACAAGTCTCTGAATCCTGATTGAAAGGATAATAATTTCTCAACAAGTTCACACAGACAATCTTTCGTCTACACGAACTCATCGTCTGAGCAATCACTCTCAACTGAGTAAAATTCAATCATTCAGAACTTTCTTACGCAGAATACACAACACACCTACAATCCCGATCACCATTGATCTCACACATTTCTCAGCTTCCCTCCTACAGATCAGCCCATCCTCTCTTGTGACCGAATTGAATATGGAACGGCCATTGCCTTGGTTTAGGCCGTAGTCCTATAGATTAATCTCTCGAACTTAAAGCACTCCCTTCTTGCAGTGCATCTGTGTGAGGTTAAACATTTCGCTCGGTTTAAGGAGTCTTGATGCGTGTCGTAACCACAACAAATTAATTAATATTTTTCCACCTAATTAACAAGTAATATAGTGTAGTCAAGTTCGTTCCCACGAGGAGCAAAAGGTTTTAGTTGTTTAGTTGTCACTAAAAGAGGGGATTGGTTTTAGATTTTAAAAACAAAAGAAAATAAATAAAGCAATTAAAAGTGTATGTCGAAACCAATGAGAGAGATTAGATCAAGGAATCCTTCTTCGTTGCAAAACAATGATTCAAGTTATGTTCTTTTTCACTTTTTATTAGTCACAGATTATCACCAACCGTAGGTAAAGCAGCTAGCTCAGTACTAAACCTCTAAATCCCTAGTATCACCGGATTTGGAAATTATCGACTACCGGATTCTATTCACCAAACCACGTAGTAGTAGCTCACTCAAGATGTAATTTAGTTAAACGCATTAAGATTTTTGAATTTATTAGGTTGATATTAGTAGTTAGACTCTTAGCTCAAGGTCTACTTGCTAATGTTGTTTCCACACACAATTGCTCCACGGAATCCCTCTGCAAGGTCTCGTGTTTGCTACTTATGTAAATAGTCAAGAAACGATTACTTATCCCCTAAATTTCACTAGCTTTAGATCAATTAACAAATCAATTTAGTTGGCCACCTAAACAATCTATCTATCAACCATGAATGTATAAACATTCCTATTAGCAAAAACAAACGATAATCATGTGAAAAACTTCAAAGTAGATTTAAAAACAAAACTCAAAAATGTTAAAAACTAGGAAGTCATCCTCAATCAATAAGAAAATTAGCTACTCATGTTTTTGAAATTCACACAAATAATTAAAGGGATAATTTTTAAAGTTCACACAAATAATTAAAAAAGAATTTTTGAAAGCAATCAAAAACACAATTGTTGTGTGTGTAGAGAGGTGTCAAGAAGTAGAAGTGTAGAGAACTTTATAGGCTTCAATGCTCTCCAATCCTTGTAGAAAAAGAATCCTCATTTCATAATAACACCACTTTCCCAATTTGAGCCTAATTCCAATTTTAAGTCCAATTCTCCAAATCTTTCAAGTTTCTATCCAACTTCCAAATCTAAGTATTCACACCCATGAGAAGAATCGCACAAAAATCTGTAAATTTGGGTTGCCTGAAAAGTCCTTGAGATCACTGGAAATCCGACCTGAAATGTCACCGACGGCCACCTGAAATCTGTTGTCGTCGACATTCTGTTAAACTAAACGGTCAAGAAGGTCAAGCCGTCAGTCAACTGGGTCAAGGTAGGATAGTCAGCTACTGAATCGGCTGCTCTGACTCGGTCTTAATCTGCTGAATGACTGAGTCACATGGATGGATCAGTCATCGAACTCGTCTGGAACGGTCATCGCCGGCACCGAGTCGACTCGTCAGAGTAGAAAATCCGACAGAGTCTCCTTTGTTTCAGGTGTATTTCCAGGCCATATTCGGGCTAATTTCAGCTTTATTCCCTGTACACAATCCTAAACATACATCTACCGTAATCAAATCATTCATCTGCTATTTATGTACTAGCAAGATCCCCTTTTATTCTCTTCTCAGTGTGTTGTTGACTCATTCACATTATATTTACCAATCTGCAGCATCATGTCTTCCTTCTCTTCATTTCAAATCACAACAGACACCCTCAAATTCATCACAGATCTCCTCTCTTCACTTCCCTGCACACATTTTAGCATTCATTCAACACGGTTTTGAGAACCCATTCTTCTTAGTTCTATTTTGAGCTATTTCTCTGTATCTGCAGCACCACCAGCATCTCTGCATCACCTTCAAATCCTTGCTTCTTCTTGATTCAATGGCAGCAACAGCTTAATCATCTTCTTTATTTATCAACGACAACAAAACCCATTTTCTTTCCTGCAATTTCAGTATCACCAGGAACTCAATTCTGCTATGTGTCTAACACTGATAAACACCCATTCTCTGCATTTGAGCTTCTTCTTGTCTTCAAAAACCCTAACTTCAATTTCTGCCATTACCCCTTAACAACAATTTCTCTTGTTCATCTCAGATAGCAACAACAACTCAATCAATCCTAACCCATCTTCGATTTCCATTACAGCCGCACAATCAACAACATCTCTCTGAATTCAATTTCTTCATCTGATGTAGCTTCATCAGATTCAAGCCCATCTTAGCAAAAGCACCACCAAACCCAAATCAGTTTCATTAACAAATCCATCTTCCAATTTCTTTATGACCCAGTCTTCAGTACGTTATCATCCTTCATAGATCGAGCAAGTTCTTCTTCTTTCCCATCTCAATTTCATCTTCGATTCCATCTGATAAATTGATTCTCGGCTTCAATTCTCTCAAATTACTAACCAATTTCTTCCAATACCGAACTCATCTCATATTTCACAACAATCTCTCGATCATAGCAGCATCGATTTACTTTTCTTCTTTTGGTTTCAACAGCAGCATCCGCTGCTTTTAGTTTCAGGTGAATGGATGAATGAGAGGCAGTCTCCTCTCGATTTTAGGGTATAGGCCTTAGGGTTGGACGACTACACCCCAGGGATCGGGACCACCCCAGTTTGGGTGCTAACAACACACACATTTTCTGGCTAAGGGCTACCCAAATTGCCATCCCCTTAATTCTCAGTTGGCCTGTCTTTAGTGCTCTTCCAAATAGAGATGCCCCTTAACATTGACTGGGCTCCAGATAGTGTTCGCCGATGAAATAACAATTTTCGCCCTTTTCGCTCAAATTGGGTAACTTCTTCTCCTTTTCTTCCGCATGACTCCAAAGTAGCTACAAAACTCAAAACATGCGTAAAATACATAATTTACAAGAAAAAATAGCAAAGAAAGCATAAACTCTAGATAGTAAATACGGTGTATTCTACACCTATCAAATTCCCCCACACTTAGACTTTGCTAGTCCTCGAGCAAATCAATTAAAACTTACAACTTCAAAGCGTTCCAGCGTCCCAAGCATCCAAATAGCTATGAGGACATAAAGTTTTTGCATGCTAGTAATAAGAAGTTAGAAATACTAAAGAACATATTCTCATTCTTAAATGTTGAGTGAGAAATAACCACACCATAATGAGAGTACGCGTGTTTGAGAAGTGATCAATAAGCATTTCGCCTCGACTTCTGCCTCACCAAAAAGGGTTTTATGATAATTGCACTCAAAAGTCGTACTTTTATGGTTCTCACATGTGTGCAGGTAGGAATGAAGAGAGAATTCCTGCAACACGTTGAATGGTGGGAAGGACAACTTCCGAAATATTTTAAAAACCCACATCTTTTAACGTTTTGAAAAAACATTTTTCTGACGATCTCTAAGAAAGGAAATCAACCACTATTATCGAGGATGAGATTACTTACTTACCTTCACATCCGATTGCCAATTATGATAACACCACTCTCACGGCATCTAATGGAAACGTCTTCCGCTCCTCGTCTTCATCTTCTTGGTCGTCGTCTTCGGCTTCGACTATTGATGATAAATGCTCGAACTTCGTAATTCCTTGACAATTTGTAACTCTTTACCTTAAATCCTTGTCGCTTGAAACTTCCTTATAGATTTTTCTTCCCCACGGCTTATTAAATAAAAGATAAAAACAAAATTTTCTCTTGCCATCATTTTTTTTTTCATTTTTTTTCATTTTTTTTCATTTTTTTTAGAGACAAGAGAAATAAAATACAAAACAAAGTGAAAATAAAACAAACCATAGACGTGGGAAAAGTATTTTAACGCTTGATTCTTCACAACCTGTATCGTCTCGAAATCATAAACTTCAATAATTCTCACCTTTTTATTTTCTTTGCTCTTGTAAATAAGTCTTCAACATGTATATATAAAAATCCGCTCATTTTATGTTGCTTTACTTGGATATGAAATTTACTCTTTTCTTGTTCCGTTGCTTGTAAACCTTGAAATTTTTCAACTTTCCTTGTAGATTTTGATGTCGCTCCCTTGTTGATGATGATGGTGTTTCTATAGATCCGTTTTTTTTAGAGAGAGAATGGTACTAACTGCAAATCGAACTACAAGAAGGAGGCTTTCATATATAGACGTCACCCTCATGATTGAAAAAATTAGCACTCAAGAGATCAAAGAGTAGTGCTTCTATTGGTGGGAGGTTGGGTAGCTCACCATTCTACCCGGAATTAATGTACAGTGACACACACTCAAAAGAAAGCTCTTTAGTTATTTATAAAGAAATCTGGTCGGTGCCTCACATGATATAAATACGGGTAGTCTCCACTAATGATTGATCAACAACTCTAATAATGCATTTCTCCCTGCTCCTAATTTGCATCACTGGCATGATTAAATCCATTATTTAACACTCTAACAAGCAAGAAATCCGAACGTAGTTTCCTAACCTTCCAAGTTCAATTATGTCAGTCAGAATTCTCTATGTAAACATACCTAGAAGTATGCTAGTGACTCTAAAATCTCTACAAGTTGGAGGTTTTATGCAATTTTTTTTTTAAAAAAATAAATGCTTAATCACTCTCCCACACTTAAACCTTACATTGTCCTCAATGTAATTGAATCCTCCTAGTAAAGTCAAGGTGGGAAATCCTAACATGATATGGAACAAGAAAAATAAATAAACGAAACAAAAAAAAAAAAAAAAAAGGTAAGAAATACAAAACCTATGGGTTGCCTCCCATTAAGCGTTTGTTTTAAAGTCGACGGGCTGACTTAGCTCTTGCTTCACATTACTCCTCCAGAGGGAGTGAATCTTCAAATGAAAGTTCATCCACATTCACATATGCGATGTTCTCGTAGTATGGCTTCAATCTATGGCCGTTGACCTTGGAAACCGAGTTGTCTCTAAGACTAGTAATTTCAACTGCACCATAAGGAAAAACATTAGTAACAACATATGGTCCAATCCAACGGGACCTTAACTTTCCCGTAAACAGTTTAAGGCGAGAATGATATAAAAGAACTTTTTGTCCCACTTTGAAGCTTTTCCGAGAAATCATCTTGTCATGAAAAAGATTGGTCTTTTCCTTGTAAATATGGGCACTCTCGTAAGCATCATTACGTATCTCCTCTATCTCATGTAGTTGTAACTTTCTTTGCTTCCCCGCTTCATCATACTCCATGTTGCATTTCTTTATCGCCCAATAAGCCTTATCTTCAAGTTCAACCTGAAGATGACAAGCTTTACCATAAACCAACCGATATGGAGACATTCCAATTGGTGTCTTGTACGCCGTTCTATACGCCCAAAGTGCATCATTAAGCTTAAAGCTCCAATCTTTCCTTGTAGTATTCACCGTTTTCTCAAGAATGGATTTGATTTCCCGGTTTGAAATTTCCGCTTGTCCACTAGTTTGTGGATGATAAGGCGTATCAATCTTATGTGTAATGTTGTACTTCTTGAGGAGAACGTAGAAAGCCTTCTTGAAATGTGAGCCTCCATCGCTTATCACCACTCTTGGTATACCATGCCTAGTGAGTATGTTTTCTCTTACAAAATCACAAACAACTTGAGAATCATTAGTTTTGATGGCTCTAGCTTCCACCCATTTCGAAACATAATCCACCGCAAGAAGTATATAAAAATTTCCATGTGAATTGACAAAAGGGCCCATAAAATCGATTCCCCACGCATCAAAAATCTCAACGGCAAGAATTGGTGTGAGTGGCATTTGATTTCGAGCACCTAGATTGCCCGTTCTTTGAAATCTATCACACGATTTACAAAAAACATGTGCATCTTCAAACAAGGTGGGCCAATAAAATCCACTCTAGAGAACTTTGAGAGCGGTACGTTTAGAACCAAAACGGCCACCACAAGCAAGAGTGTGACAAAAAAGAGAGAATAGATTGAAATTCGGAATTAGGCACGCACCTTCGTATCATTTGATCCATGCCATATTTCCATAAGTATGGTTCATCCCACACATATTGCTTGGTTATCTTCTTAAGTTTCATTTTTTGGAAGTTAGACATTATATTAGGTACCTTCCTTGTCACCAAGTAATTCACCATATCCGCGTACCAAGGTGTAGAATTTTCCAAGGAGAAAAGTTGTTCGTCCGGAAAGCGGTCTTGTAATGGAAGTTCTTCTTGAGACATAACAAGTCTACTAAGATGATCCTAAACGGTATTCTCCACACCTTTCTTTTCTCGAATTTTTATGTCGAACTCTTGTAGCAATAGGATCCATCGGATTAGCCTTGGCTTAGCTTCTTTCTTCTTTATTAAGTATTTAAGTGCGGCATGATTGGAATATACAATAACCTTTGTGCCCACCAAGTATGATCGAAACTTTTCCAATACAAAAACTATAGCCAATAACTCCTTCTCCGTGGTAGAATAGTTGATTTGTGCATCATTAAGGGTCCTCGATGCATAATAGATAACATGGGACAATTTGTCCACTTTTTGACCCAAAACGGCTCCAACCGCATAATCACTAGCATCACACATTAATTCAAATGGAAGATTCCAGTCCGGTGATTTGATAATTGGCGCACTTGTCAACATTGCCTTCAATTTGTCAAAGGCATCCTTGCATTCCTTGTTGAAGTCAAAAGGTACCTCCTTTTGTAATAACTTGCACAACGGCATGGAGATTTTGGAGAAATCCTTGATAAACCGCCTATAGAAACCTGCATGGACAAGAAATGAACGGATTCCCCTCACCGAAGTGGGATATTGTAAGTTCCTTACTAAATCTATCTTTGACTTGTCCAATTCAAGCCCTCGAGAAGACACGATGTGACCAAGTACTATGCCATGGTTTACCATAAAGTGACATTTCTCCCAATTAAGGACGAGGTTTGTGTCTATGCATCGTTTAAGAACTAGTTCAAAGTTGTCTAAACAACTATCAAAAGAATTGCCATAAACACTAAAGTCATCTATAAATACCTCGATGATGCGCTCCACATAGTCCGAGAATATACTTACCATGCATCTTTGGAAATTAGCCGGTGCATTGCAAAGACCAAACGGCATCCGTCTATATGCAAACTTTTCAAACGGACAATTGAAAGTGGTCTTCTCTTAGTCCTCCGGTGCAATAACAATTTGGTTGTATCCCGAATAACCGTCCAAGAAACAATAATGAGAATGCCCCGCTTACCACTCCAACATTTGATCAATGAAAGGTAAAGGAAAGTGATCCTTTCGAGTTGCGGAATTAAGCTTCTATAATCAATGACACTCTCCAACCGGTTTGAACTCTTGTAGGAACAAGTTCATCGTCTTGATTTCTAACAACCGTAACACCGGACTTCTTTGGTACCACTTGTACCAGACTAACCCATTTGATATCGGATATTGGTTAGATCACCCCCACACTTAGCAATTTGAGTATCTCTTTCTTCACAACCTCCATCATGGGAGGATTAAGCCTACGTTGAGCATCACGTACCGGCTTCACGTTCTCTTCCATTAGAATTCTATGCATGCACACGGATGGACTAATGCCTTTGATGTCCGCAATTGTCCACCCAATAGACGTTTTGTGCTCTTTCAAAACTCTAAGCAAATGGTCTTCTTGTACCGGTGTGAGGTTCTTTACAATAATCACTGGAAGCTCATCTTAATCTCCCAAGAAAGCATACTTCAAATGTTCCGGAAGTGGCTTCAATTATAGCTTAGGCGCCTTCACAATAGATGGTACAAGTAATTCATCATCCACGGGTAAAGAAATATATAAAACATTACCCTTTTTAGCTTCTTGCAATGCCGTCAAGGCACCACACATCTCCACCAATTCCTTGGAGATTTCAACATCCAAATTGGACAAGCCGTGGACGTCCAATTCAATGCTATTTTGCAACACCACCTCAAGTTCGTCATTTTGACTCAATTTCACCATTTGTTGCGCTAAAGAACTAACCACATCAATGGAGTAAGCGGAATGCACATCACTTGGGTAGCGCATGGCTTCAAATATGTTGAAGTGTATTATCTCCTTATCGAATTCCATAGTAAGTGTACCCTTGTCAACGCCAATCTTCGTCTTTGCGGTCTTCATAAATGGCCTCCCAAGAAGTAAAAAAGTAGATGACCGATTCTCATTGTTGTCCATATACACCACGAAGAAATCAACCGGAAAAATTAGCTCATTCACTTGCACTAGCACGTCTTCTACAAGTCCGTTAGGTATATGTTAGACTTGTTTGCTAATTGGATAATAACTCTTGTCTCTTTCAAAGGTCCAAGATTCAAGGTGTCATATATATCGGCCGACATTACACTTATGGAATCTCCCAAGTCAAGTAAAGCATGTTCAAACCTTTTTGTACTAATAGTAACGGGCACCGTGAAACCACCGGGATCCGTGCACTTTGTAGGCATCTTCTTCAATAGCATAGCCGACGCACTCTCGCCAACTTTAGTAATTTCATTATCAAGCAACCTATCCTTCTTTGTGCATAATTCCTTCATGAACTTAGCATACCTTGGCATTGTCTTGATGGCCTCTATGAAAGGGATGTTGATTTCTATCTTCTTGAAGATATCCATGAGTGCCTTGTCTTGAGCTTCTTTCTTGGACTTAGCAAAGCGACTGGGAAAAGGAGGTGGAGTAGTGAAACTAGGAACCGTTTCCTTGGATTGGGTGGTAGGTGTTGGATTCTCCTTTGGTGCGGCTTCCTCTTTGTCTTTGAATAACTCTTTGCTAGCTTCTTCATGATGACTTGGACTCTCCACTTGTCTCCCACTTCTTAACATAACCGCATTAACATTCTCTCTTGGATTCACAAAAGGTTGTGAAGGAAGCTTTATGGATGCTTGAGATTTCAATAGATGCACATCGGTTGCCAATTGTCCCATCTGGGTTTCCAAAGCCTTAATGGCCGATTCATTCTTTTGTTGGCTTTGTTGTAACATAGAAGTAAGACCTTGCATGCCTTGCATTAACGCATTGATCTTGTCATCACTCGAAGAATCACGCTCCTTGACTTGTTGTGGTTGGAATTGTTGTTGAGGTTGGAAGCGCGATTGTTGGAAACCACCTTGTTGCACATATGGATTAGGAGCCGCCGCTTGCTTGTTGGCATAACTAAAGTTAGGGTGATCCTTACAACCGATATTGTAAGTATTGGAGTATGGATCGTACCTTGGCCTTTGATTTGGATATAAAGCATTTACTTGTTCGGTCTCATCATCCGGAATAATTACCGCGACCATTCGTTACATTATCCTTTCTATGCTCTCCATCCTTTGTTCAAGGTATGATGATGAATCACTAACTTCATGCACTCGCCTAACTGTTGGTTCTTCTTTTGTGTAGAATTTTTGCGAGTTTGCAGCCATACTTTCAATCAACTCTCTAGCTTGGGTCAACGTCTTGTTTATTAGTGCACCACCACTTGCGGCATCAAGAAGAGATCTATCACTTGGGTGGAGAGCTTCGTAGAAGTATTGGAGTATCATGACGTCACCAAATTGATGGTGTGGACAGCTTGACACCAATCTCTTGTATCTCTCCCAACATTCATACAATGACTCTCCCACATTTTGCTTCATCCCACAAATCTCCTTGCGAATTTGAGTAGATTTTGATGCAGGAAAATATCTCTCGAGGAAAAGTTTCTTCATCCCATTCCATGTGGTGATACTTCCGGAAGGAAAATAATACAACCATTCCTTAGCATTGCCCACCAAAGAGAACATGAAAGCTTTCAACATTGCTCCATCCGCATTAGTCTCCGGTGGAAGCATGGCCATGACTATGGTAGAGAAGTCCATAAGATGTTTGTTTGGATCTTCATTCACCATGCCATGAAACTTTAGTAACTCTCTAATCAACCCCGGCTTGATCTCGAAGGTTGAGTTAGTTTGGATACACCATTGTTGTGTATCGATCTTGTGAGAAGCTAAATCCTTGAGTGTACCGCTCGAAAGAGGTCTTTTAGTTGAGTGCCGGATCGAAGACGTATACCAATTGGACTCGGTTTGCCCTCTTTAAGCATTCACTAAAGATATAGTACATGAAACAAGATTCTCGAAAACTAAGTTAGATACGATATAGAATCTAACAAAGAAAGAATAAAGCAAAAAGAAAAATAAAACAACTAAAATCGTCCGCTGCTCCCCGGCAACGGCGCCAAAATTTGATGCGTGTCGTAACCACAACAAATTAATTAATATTTTTTTACCTAATTAACAAGTAATATAGTGTAGTCAAGTTCGTTCCCACGAGGAGCAAGAGGTTTTAGTTGTTTAGTTGTCACTAAAAGGGGGGATTGGTTTTAGATTTTAAAAACAAAAGAAAATAAACAAAGCAATTAAAAGTGTATGTTGAAACCAATAAGAGAGATTAGATCAAGGAGTCCTTCTTCGTTGCAAAACAATGATTCAAGTTATGTTCTTTTCCACTTTTTATTAGTCACAGATTATCACCAACCGTAGGTAAAGCAGCTAGCTCAGTGCTAAACCCCTAAATCCCTAGTATCACCGAATACGGAAGTTCTCGACTACCGGATTCTATTCACCAAACCACCTAGTAGTAGCTCACTCATGATATAATTTAGTTAAATGCATTAAGATTTATAAATTATTAGGTTGATATTAGTAGTTAGACTCTTAGCTCAAGGTCTACTTGCTAACGTTGTTTCCACACACAATTGCTCCACGGGATCCCTATGCAAGGTCTCGTGTTTGCTACTTATGTAAATAGTCAAGAAACGATTACTTATCCCCTAACTTTCACTAGCTTTAGATCAATTAACAAATCAATTTAGTTGGCCACCTAAACAATCTATCTATTAACCATGAATGTATAAACATTCCTATTAGCAAAAAAAAACGATAATCATGTGAAAAACTTCAAAGTAGATTTAAAAACAAAACTCAAAACATGTTAAAAACTAGGAATTCATCCTCAATCAATAAGAAAATTAGCTACTCATGTTTTTGAAATTCACACAAACAATTAAAGGGATAATTTTTAAAGTTCACACAAATAATTAAAAGAAGAATTTTTGAAAGCAAGCAAAAACACAATTGTTGTGTGTGTAGAGAGGTGTCAAGAAGTAGAAGTGTAGAGAACTCCTTTATTTATAGGCTTCAATGCTCTCCAGTCCTTGTAGAAAAAGAATCCTCATTCCATAATAACACCACTTTCCCAATTTGATCCTAATTCCAATTCTCCAAATCTTCTAAGTTTCCATCCAACTTCCAAATCTAAGTATTCACACCCATGAGAAGAATCTGCACAAAAATCTGTAAATTTGGGTTGCCTGAAAAGTCCTCGAGATCACCGGAAATCCGACCTGAAATGTTGTCGACGGCCACCTGAAATCTGTTGCCGTCGACGTTATGTTAAACTAAACGGTCAAGAAGGTCAAGATGTCAGTCAACTGGGTCAAGGTAGGATAGTCAGCTACTGAATCAGCTGCTCTGACTCGATCTTAATCTGCTGAATGACTAAGTCACATGGATGGATCGGTCATCGAACTCGTCTGGAACGGTCATCGTCGGCACCGAGTCGACTCGTCAGAGTATAAAATCCGACAGAGTTTCCTTTGTTTCAGGTGTATTTCCAGACCATATTCGGGCCGATTTCAGCTTTATTCCCTATACATAATCCTAAACATACGTCAACCATAATCAAATCATTCATCAGCTATTTCTGCACTAGCAAGATCCCCTTCTATTCTCTTCTCAGTGTGTTGTTGATTCATTCACATCATATTTACCAATCAGCAACATCATCTCTTCCTTCTCTTAATTTCAAATCACAACAGACACCCTCAAATTCATCACAGATCTCCTCTCTTCACTTCCCTGCACACATTTTAGCATTCATTCAACATAGTTTTGAGAACCCATTCTTCTGATTTCTATTTTGAGTTCTTTCTCTGTATCAGCAGCACCACCAGCATCTCTGCATCACCTTCAAATCCTTGCTTCTTCTTGATTCAATGGCAGCAGCATCTTAATCATCTTCTTTATTTATCAACGGCAACAAAACCCATTTTCTTTCCTGCAATTTCAGTATCACTAGGAACTCAATTCTGCTATGTGTCTAACACTGATAAACACCCATTCTCTGCATTTGAGCTTTTTCTTGTCTTCAAAAACCCGAACTTCAATTTCTGCCATTACCCATTAACAACAATTTCTCTTGTTCATCTCAGAGAGCAACAACAACTCAATCAAGCCTAACCCATCTTCGATTTCCATTACAGCCGCACAATCAACAAGATCTCTCTGAATTCAATTTCTTCATCTGATGTAGCTTCATCAGATTCAAACCCATCTTAGCAACATCACCACCAAACCCAAATCAGTTTCATTAACAAATCCATCTTCCAATTCCTTTATGACCCAGTCTTCAGTACGTTATCATCCTTCACAGATCGAGCAAGTTCTTCTTCTTTCCCATCTCAATTTCATCTTCGATTCCCTCTGATAAATTGATTCTCGTATTCAATTCTCTCAAATTACTAACCAATTCTTCCAATACCGAACTCATCTCAGATTTCACGACAATCTCTCGATCATAACAGCATCGATTTACTTTTCTTCTCTTGGTTTCAACAGCAGCAGACGCTGCTTTTAGTTTCAGGTGAATGGATGAATGAGAGGCAGTCTCCTCTCGATTTTAGGGTATATGCATTAGGGTTGGACGACTACACCCCAAGGATAGGGACCACCCCAGTTTGGGTGCTAACATCACACACATTTTCTGGCTAAGGGCTACCCAAATTGCCATCCCCTTAATTCTCAGCTGGCCTGTCTTTAGTGTTCTTCCAAATAGAGCTGCCCCTTAACATTGACTGGGCTCCAGATAGTGTTCGCTCATGAAATAACAATTTTCGCCCTTTTCGCTCAAATTGGGTGACTTCTTCTCCTTTTCTTCCGCATGACTCCAAAGTAGCTACAAAACTCAAAACATGCGCAAAATACATAATTTACAAGAAAAAATAACAAAGAAAGCATAAACTCTAGATAGTAAATACGGTGTATTCTACACCTATCAAGTCTCCTTTGCACGGTCGTCTCCTCAATCCCGTAAAAACCAGCAAATAGTTTTTCCCCATCTACAACAATAGAAACAACAAGATCAGATCGCGCAACTACAAAGAAAATAGTTGGGTCTGGCTTCACAATCCCAATGAAGTCTTCAAGTCGTTAACCTACAGGGACTCTAGCTAACACAAATAGTATCACACAGAAGGTGTGGGGATTAGGTTTCCCAGTTGCTAGAGTTATCCTTTATATATACTTTCAAATCAGGGTTTGCAATCAATGTTAGCTTAGTAACAAAGCATTCAATATTCACTGTTAGATGAAAACCTGATTAGATTCAAGCTAATATCTTTCAACTGTTAGATCGAAACTTAGCTTGTTACATACAAATAAAATGCACGTTTATTTATGTTTGTGTAACCGTATCCAAACATGTACACTTAGTTGGTTCAACAATAGTTAACCAAATGGTTATCCATATGAGTACTTCCATATCAACCATATTCTTCTTTACTACAACTAGTTCAAATGACTCAAATGAACTAGTTAGAGAGTTGTTCAATTGCTTAGATCTTATAGAAGTATACAAGACACAATCGAAGAAAATCGATTTGATTCACTCGAATCAATTCATGAACTTTATAGCCACGGTTTGCAATTATGCATTCCTTAGTTTATATAAGTTTAAGTTCAAGAATAATCGTTTTTAGAAAATAACCAACCTAAGTACGCGGACTGGTACGCGGACTTAAGTACCTGGAATGAGTTTGTTTTCAGTTCACAAACTCCAGCAGATTTTCACGGGACGTGAACTTCCGATGGTGCGCGTACTGGTACGCGGACTTTAGTTCCGGTTTTTCTGAGCACCAAAGTACGCATACTTTGGTTCAAGGAATAAAGACTTACACACATATGTGTTACCACATAATGTTTATATCCTTCCAAGATTATATATTCTAAACTCCCATTTAAATCATTGAAACATTATTAGAGGGCGTTATATGATTGACATTTACAAACCATTTTTCGTCAAAGCCATTTTCAAGTAATTGAAACTTAATATGACTTTCGTCGTTAGTAAAGATGATCTTGGCCAAAGCGAAAGCTTACCAACACATATTTCGAGAAATAAATACGCGAGATAAACTCGGCTCGAAATAGCAAATGCGTATAATCAAAGTCTATATAGCAATACGACTTTTGTCTCAAGATAGGAGATAGAGTAGATAGACTTTTGAGTGATAGATAAATTCAAGTCTCCACATACCATTTAGTCGATGAAGTTCCACAGGTTCCTTGAGTAGTTCTTCGTCTTTGTATGATGATCGCCATAGAGTCTTGAGCTCAACTACACTTTATATCCTAGTCTGAGACTTAGCTATAAGCAGACTAGAAATCAAGACTTATAGTTTTGATCACTAACATCGACAAATATGCTTGAGATAGCAACATATGCGAGTTCAACCGAGTAGTGCTCTAACAGGTGTGACATTATAATTAAAGTAAACTTATTAAATAGAAATGCAACAACATTTAAAATTAAGCAACTTTTCATTTCGAATTAATATTAAGTAGAGTGCAACTACATTTCAAATTAAAATTCAATATTTCAAATTAATTAAAATTAATTAATTCATCATTTACTCTAGAGATACTACTACATCGAACTCATCATCGTAATCATCATCACCAGATGGGTTGTTATTAAATCCAACTTGTTATTCAATCTGTGCTCGTAGCTTGTGAAGTTCGAGTTACCGCACATGTTTTTGTTGGGGAATTAATAATTGAAGTTTTTGTTTGAAGAATGTTATGATTGTCAATTTTTTCTCGAGAAACCTAACCTTTTTTCATCTCCATGTTCTGAAATTTATTGTCAACCGCTCTTTGCTTCTCGACGGTCTTCTGATGTTCCATAAGCTCCGCCATGTTAAAACCATCAGAGCATCATCTTATTGAGATAATTTTCTAGCCAGACTTGCTCTATTTCTTCCTAGAAGTTTTTTTATTAGCATCATCATTATCGAGAACTAAGCTTACATTTGGGATTTTCGGGGTATCTCGTGAATAATTTGATGGACCTGGTGAAAATAGTGAAGAATTTGGTATTGAGGGAAAAATATCGTATGGTGACCTTTTATGTACTTGTTTATTAATTAGATGCTAACACGTATGGATTATATTTGTTTAACAGCTTCTGAAAACGCAGGGGATACTAAATACACCCAACTTTTTCGTTTGGCAACTTGTTGTTGATGGTGGTTTTTAGCTTAGGGTCAAAATCGTAAAATTGTACATATGACATGACGTCACTATGACCAATAGAACATTTATTGAATCAATCAGCATGCCTACGTAAGAATTACCGGGGTACCCTTTTTTTACATGGGTCATGTTCCACGGCAGAACCCTTAACACTGACTGACATCATCTATGCCAAACCCTAATTCTCATGCTACCGCGCCAAGGCATGCCAACCATGCCAACCGAACCACTGTGCCAATGACAGACCATGCCAGCCACATCTCCGCGCCAAGGCATGCCAACCATTCCAGTCGCACCACTGTGCCAATGGCAGACCATGCCAGCCACATCTCCGGGACAAGGCATGCCAACCATGCCAGTCGCACCACTGTGCCAATGGCATGCCATACCAGCCGCATCTCCAGGACAAGGCATGCCAACGATGCCAGCCGCACCACTGCGTCAATGGCATGCCATGCCAGCCGCACCACATGTGCCAATGGTGTGCCAACCACCTTGTCGCTCCATACCATGCCGACCTTCCCTATGCGGCTACCAAAACGAAGGAGTGCGATGATCAACGGCCACCCTTCCATCTTAGATGCAAATCTTAGCCGTCCAAGGTCGCCAAACAATGCATGGTAACCTTTGGCCCAAAACCCTAGTTTTGGCCACGCCAAACCGCGCCAAGGCATGCCATGCCACATGTGCCAATGGCATGCCAACCACCTTGCCGCGCCATACCATGCCGTCCTTCCCTATGCGACTACCAAAACGAAGGCGTGCGATGATCAACGGCCACCCTTCCATCCTAGATGCAAATCTTAGCCGTCCAAGGTCGCCGAACAACGCATGGTAACCTTTGGCCCAAAACCCTAGTTTTGGCCACGCCAAACCGCGCCAAGGCATGCCATGCCACATGTGCTAATGGCATGCCAACCACCTTGCCGTGCCATACCATGCCGGCCTTCCCTATGCGGCTACCAAAATGAAGGCGTGCGATGATCAACGGCCACCCTTCCATCTTAGATGCAAATCTTAGCCGTCCAAGGTCGACAAACAATGCATGGTAACCTTTGACCCAAAACCCTAGTTTTGGCCACGCCAAACCGCGCCAAGGCATGCCATGCCACATGTGCCAATGGCATGACAACCACCTTGCCGCGCCATACCATGTCGGCCTTCCCCATGCGGCTACCGAAACGAAGTCCTGCAACAATCAACGACCACCCTTCCATCTTAGATGCAAATCTTAGCCGTCCAAGGTCGCTAAATAACGCATGGTAACCTTTGGCCTGAAACCCTAGTTTTGGCCACGCCAAACCGCGTCAAGGCATGTCATGCCACATGTGTCAATGGCATGCCAACCACCTTGCCGCGCCATACCATGTCGTCCTTCCCTCTGCGGATACCAAAACGAAGGCCTGCAATAATCAACGACCACTTTTTCATCAAAGATGCAGATCTTAGCCGTCCAAGGTTACCAGCTAACGCATGGCAACCTTTGGCCTTAGTTTGGTCGCGCCTAAACAAAGTCAAAACCCTAACTTTTGGCCGCTCCTAAACTAAGCCATATTAAAGCCATACTGATCATGATTTCATGCCACTAGCTACCAAAACGAAGGCCTGCAACAATCAACGACCACTTTTTCATCTAAGATGCAGATCTTAGCCGTCCAAGGTTACCAGCTAACGCATGGCAACCTTTGGCCCTAGTTTGGTCGCGCCTAAACAAAGCCAAAACCCTAACTTTTGGCCGCGCCTAAACCCTAACTTTTGGCCGCGCCTAAACTAGGCCATATTTAAGCCATACTGATCATGCTTTCATGCCACTGGCTACCAAACGAAGGGTTACAATAATCAACGGCTACCTTTCCTCTTAAGATGCAAAATCTTGACCGTCGAAGGTCACCACCAGTCGGCAAGTCTCCCAAGCTCGACTTGCCAGACAACAACAACATGCTACATGTTTTCCACGAAAACGCTCGAGACATCAACACATGTCACAAATTGGGGGATGCTCATTGGGTATTGGTTTGGCGGTTTACAGCGTGCGGCGTACACTACGCCCGTTATAAGACAGTGTCATAAGGATGAGGCGGTTAGTCAATACAGGGATTAATGGTGAAACACTTTCTTTTATGGAACATTAATTCCAGGCGTTACCGGTTACCACCTCCTCCCATTTACTCACCTGTTTTCCATTTCTTAATGAGACCAGAGTATGTTTCACTTCGACTGGTACAAATAGGCATTACCTATTTCCAACGAACAACAAGTTCAGGTCAGGAGGATACAACACTCATAAAATATTTGCTAGCTTTTCATCTGTTAGCTTCCCACTTTCTAATACAAGTCGTGAAACAACTACTCTTCCAGAATCAACTATTCTGGTCTCAACACTCTCTTCGCTTCCCTCCCCAAAACCAACCCTTCTCCTTCACTTTGTGACCGAAGCAAGTCTGGAACGGACATTTCTTAGTTTAGGTCGGATTTGTACAGATTGATCTCTCGAATATAAAGTACTCCCTTGCAGTACATTGTTAGGGTTTAAACTCGTTTCTCACCCACACACCCGAAATTACCACAATCAGCATAAATCGTTTTCACCCTCAAACAATTGGCGACCACAGTGGGAGATCAATCTCTCGGTTTCAATATCAACTTCCAAATTTCCGATATTACCTTTCACTTCCAACTCCAACATGGTGGTACTCAGATCCGGATCAGCCACCGAGAACACCAACGCGGAATCTGTCCCTGGTGTTAACGCTACTTACAAAAGTATCACTACGCCGCCTACTGACCCCAGCAGCACCGAAAGCACTCCTTCAGGTGTAACATCACCAATCACCAGGGCCAGAGCCGTTGCTGCCTCTAATGTTCCTGTGCAACTTGTTAATCCTGGCAGTACTGAGAGCGCTCCTTCAGGCGTTACGCCGCCAATCACCAGGGACAGAGATGCCGCTACCGCTCCTAATGCTTCGTCAAGCATGTCGCCTCCAACCGCCACTAAGACTCCGATTACCCCACCAACGGGACGAGAAACCGGAGGAACCAGAGGAAGCCGACCCTATATCACCATCGCTGATTTGATGGAACGACAGGAAGTTCTTGCTAGATCCCACACAGACATGGTCTCGACACAGAAAGAAGTACTTGTTTTTCTCAAAGCCCTGACAGACGGCTGCCGCAGGAGTCACGCCCTCCAGAGCCAATGAGAGACACCTTCAACACCCCTAGCGCCAGCACCTCGACGGAACGCATCTCCGCGGACGAGGAGATTCGTGCCAGAACCCCATTGGAAAGAAATCAGCCGTCCAATTTTGTCATACGAGAGGATCTGGAGCAAATTCTCCGGAATCGAATCAAGATTGATGAAATAGACATGCATCAGCATCAACCTCCTTACCCACCTAAAATACAAAGAATTCCTCTTCCAAGAGGATACTCCTCTCCTCAATTCACCCTGTACGATGGCACCGGAAATGCACGTGAGCATGTCTCTCGACTCTTGGAGTCCCTAGGCGAACATGAATACAATCACGTTCTTCGTCTGAGGGAGTTTTCGAAATCGCTTACCGGAAGAGCATACACATGGTACAACAACATCGCGCCAAACAACATCCCCAACTGGGGTGGCATGGTTACCGCATTTTACAAAAAGTACTTCTTTGTGTCTGAACAAGTTACCTTCTCGGACCTAGGAAGGATGTACCAACGAGACAACGAACATCCAAATGATTTTGTCAAGAGATTCAGGGTTCAAGCACTAGACTGTCATGACCCAAACGTGACCGAACAACAGCTGGTGAATTCATGCATCAACGGTATGGATCCCATTTACCGCGCCTTGCTAGAGAACCTGCGTTTCCAGACATTCTATGAGCTCTATGAAGCTACCAGGTGATCAGCAACGACAACACCAGCATTATTAGAAAGATCTAGACCAACCAGAGCCGAAGACGTGCGCTAAACTCACGGGAATAGACGTCTCATCAACAAGCAGTACAACGCTGGTCCCTCTTATGTGAGCATAGTAAACGAGAGAGGAAAAAGGAAGGCCCCAGCTGTAGACCAGCAGCCCAAACGCGAAGCACCAGCACGACGAGCAACTCCGCCACGGAAGGCCACCGCTAAAGCTCCCATGCGTCATCACGAAGCTGAAGGAAATGCCCTGGATTTCCCGTTTCCCATTGAGGAGGTGATCGATCTCTTATAAGCATGGATTCAAGATGATGTTATCAGAATACCATCTCCCAGACGCCCACCTACTGAGGCCGGATGGCAAACCCCAAATACTGCCACTACCACAGATTTGTTCATCACCCAACCAGCGATTGCAACAGACTAAAACATATTTTCAAAGAAAAGATAGAGGCAGGGGAACTTCAGCTAGGAAACGAGGGAGTACATCGAGACCCACTTCCGGTGAGGAATTGTGGAGTCTCTGGGGACTCCGTGCATGATACTGTACGATCCATTATGCAACACATATGCAAAATTCTCTACCTTTCGAAGGTACAACGCCAATATATCTTCACGACTCTCAATCGTGTCGTGTCTGGAAAACGGCTTTTTCCCACTACGGAAGCCACGCCAAGAGCCCAAGCTCTCTCAAGAAGCGGAATGAATGCACCGTTTGTATTCTTCATTAGGGTTTCGTTTTTATTTAAAAGCATACATTTCTTTCCGAATGAGTTTTTCGAATCTCAGGAAAAAAAACATACACCAAATAAATCCCAAATCATGGAGAAGCCATTAACCATCCAATCACAACCAGAAACATCAACCCATTCTAATGGAAGACTTGGGTCTTTCAAAATGAGAAGTTTTATTCAAAGATAGAAACCGCAAGCGGGATGCTAATTGAAGAAACCCTAACTTCGCCACGAATACAAGGAAGGTAAAAAAAAAAAGTCTGCAAAACATCAAGACAACTAAGCGACGAATAAAAACAATAAAAAGGGAGAAGCTAGTCATTGAAAGTTAATGCGCGAATCGCCAATGCCTCGGTTAGAGCTCTTTCAAACACTTTCCCCAACAGTCTTTCGGGCAGCGAAGATTCCATCCATAAGCCACATCAATAATAGCAGCCTCAACATCCCACCTGGAAGTCGTCTCAGCAGCAAAAACATCTGTCTCTTTACCGACATCCGCCTTGATAACCGACCCAGCATATGCCACCACGACTTCCCCAATGTCACAGACAACAGTTTCGCCGTCTACTCCGAAAGTTGTTTCAGTTTCATCGACCGCAGCATCATCATCTTCCTCGGAAGCCTTCTCAACGACCTTTCAAGGAGAATTTCCCGATTCATTTACATCAGAACCAAGGGTTATGACACCGTCCTGTACAGGGGAGCTACGTTGATTTTCCCCTAAAATTTTCACAAACTCGGTATTTCACTGTTTCAACTGAGAAGCAAACTGTCCCGCCCTAACAGTGGGCTGTGAAGAGGTTTTGTTGCACCAAAGCCTCCCAACACAATGGGATACTTCGTCGCCTTCCCGTTCTTCCTCCAAAGATATGTCCCGAATAATTTCTCCAGCTTCACGGAACAGAGATTCAATTCTATTCAACGCCTCGCCATGAGAAGAAGACTGGTTTTCACCGATTCCAAAGTTTATCCCCAAAGAGTTGGAGGCACGTCTGTCACTGGAAGATCCCATTATGCGCTACAAAACCAGAGAAATGATGCGAATGAAGGATTCAAGATCATCTCTTATATCCAGCAGAGCGATGAGGTCCCAAAAAGGAAAGCCTCCTACTAACCGCGGATTGAGGCGTCACATCGGATTCTAATGAAACCGTTTTCTACCAGCGAACATGAGGAAATGCCTGGACGTGAGGTGAATTAGGGTTTGGTGAAAAAACGTGGAAGTACATGTTTAAGACACACTTGCCTACGTTGTTACTTCTCCGCCGCCAGCACCGAGACTTGAAAAAACAAAACCGACAAGGTGACATGAAGAGAAGGAATAACGCTCCCTTTCTATGGGCATAACACTTGTGGGGTTTTGAATAAGGAAAGGACTTCCTATGTGAGTCAAATTAGGAAAGGAGGCAGCCATGCCCGCAAAGACAAGCCACCACCGTGCCAAGCCGTCCACGCCATGCTTGCCTCACTAAACCGCGTCATGCCTTGCACCACCGTCCGCGCCATGCTTGCCTTGCCAGAACCGCACCATGCCTTGGCCCCACCATGCCAAGCCTTCCGCGCATGCCTTGCACCACCGTCCACATCATGCTTGGCATGCCAAGCCATCAACCAAGCCCATTCCCACACTTGCGCCGTACCGATCCCAAGCCAACGTAATGCCTGCGGCCCCCTTCCAAACCGCACCAACACCAACAACTCGCCAGCGTCTCGATGTTTCCCAACCCATCCAAGGTGATGCATGGCCAGACTAAGCCGACGATCTTCATCTCACCACTTCACAGTCTACACCATAAATAGAACCTATGCAAGGCCGCCAAACACGAGGATCATGAACTCTCCTTACCTCTCGAAAAAGGTTAGTCGGACCTTCCTGACCATCTTTTCATGACCTGTCGTTTCGATTTTTGTCCTCGCCTGTCACCATCTTACGCTTACCTCGCAACAATGCTCATGTTCCGAGCTAAGTAGGGGACTCAATGTTGATGTTGTTTTCTTAGCTTAGGGTCAAAATCGTAAAATTGTACATCTGACATGACGTCACTATGACCATTAACACATTTATTGAATCAATCAGCATGCCTACGTAAGAATTACCTGGGTACCCTTTTTTTTACATAGGTCATGTTCCACGACAGAACCCTTAACACTGACTGACATCATCTATGCCAAACCCTAATTCTCATGCTACCGCGCGAAGGCATGCCAACCATGCCAGCCGCACCACTGTGCCAATGGAAGACCATGCCAGCCACATCTCTGCGCCAAGGCATGCCAACCATGCCAGTCGCACCACTGTGCCAATGGCATACCATGCCAGCCACATCTCCGGGCCAAGGCATGCCAACCATGCCAGCCGCACCACTGTGCCAATGGCATGCCATACCAGCCGCACCACTGCGCCAATGGCATGCCATACTAGCCGCACCTCCGCGCCAAGGTATGCCAACCATGCCAGTCGCACCACTGCGTCAATGACATGCCATGCCAAGCGCACCTCCGCGGGCATGCCAACCATGCCAGCCGCACCACATGTGCCAATGGTGTGCCAACCACCTTGTCGCGCCATACCATGCCGACCTTCCCCATGCGGCTACCAAAACGAAGGCGTGCGATGATCAACGACCACCCTTCCATCTTAGATGCAAATCTTAGCCGTCCAAGGTCGCCAAACAACGCATGGTAACCTTTGGCCCAAAACCCTAGTTTTGGCCACGCCAAACCGCGCCAAGGCATGCCATGCCACATGTGCCAATGGCATGCCAACCACCTTGTCGCGCCATACCATTCCGTCCTTCCCTATACGACTACCAAAACAAAGGCATGCGATGATCAACGGTCACCCTTCCATCTTAGATGCAAATCTTAGCCGTCCAAGGTCGCCAAACAACGCATGGTAACCTTTGGCCCAAAACCCTAGTTTTGGCCACGCCAAACCGCGCCAAGGCATGCCATGCCACATGTGCCAATGGCATGCCAACCACCTTTCCGCGCCATACCATGTCGGCCTTCCCCATGCAGCTACCGAAATGAAGGCCTGCAACAATCAACGACCACTTTTTCATCTAAGATCCAGATCTTAGCCGTCCAAGGTTACCAGCTAACGTGTGACAACTTTTGGCCCTAGTTTGGTCGCGCCTAAACAAAGCCAAAACCCTAACTTTTGGTCGCTCCTAAACTAGGACATATTAAAGCCATACTGATCATGCTTTCATGCGACTGGCTACCAAAACGAAGGCCTGCGACAATCAACGACCACTTTTTCATCTAAGATGCAGATCTTAGCCATCCAAGGTTAGCAGCTAATGCATGGCAACCTTTGGCCCTAGTTTGGTCGCGCCTAAACAAATCCAAAACCCTAACTTTTGGCCGCGCCTAAACTAGGCCATATTAAAGCCATACTGATCATGCTTTCATGTCACTGGCTACCAAACGAAGGGTTACAATAATCAACGGCTACCTTTCCTCTTAAGATGCAAAATCTCGACCGTCGAAGGTCACCACCGAGTCGACAAGTATCCCAAGCTCAACTTGCCAGACAACAACAACATGTTACATGTTTTCCACGAAAACGCTCGAGATATCAACACATGTCACAAACTAGGGGATGCTCATTGGGTATTGGTTTGGCGGTTTACAACGTGCGGCGTACACTACGCCCGTTATAAGACAGTGTCATAAGGATGAGGCGGTTAGTAAATACAGGGAGTAATGGTGAAACACTTTCTTTTATGGAACATCAATTCCAGACGTTACCAGTTACCACCTCCTCCCATTTACTCACCCGTTTTCCATTTCTTAATGAGACCAGAGTACGTTTCACTTCGACTGGTATAAATAGGCATTACCTATTTCCACCGAACAACAAGTTCAGGTCAGGAGGATACAACACTCGGAAAATATTTGCTAGCTTTCCATATGTTAGCTTCCCACTTTCTGATACAAGTCGTGAAACAACTGCTCTTCCAGAATCAACTATTCTGGTCTCAACACTCTCTTCGCTTCCCTCCCCAAAACCAACCCTTCTCCTTCGCTTTGTGACCGAAGGAAGTCCAGAACGACCATTTCTTGGTTTAGGTCGGATTTGTACAGATTGGTCTCTCGAATCTAAAGTATTCCCTTGTAGTACATTGTTTAGAGTTTAAACTCGTTTCTCACCCACACACCCGAAATTACCAAAATCAGCAGAATCGTTTTCAGCCTCAAACACCTGTACAGACAAAACTTCACACAATTGCAAGTAGACCAACTTAATGATCCTTGATAATATATATATAGAGTTAATATCTCAATCTCTA
Source organism: Papaver somniferum (assembly GCF_003573695.1). NCBI lineage: Eukaryota > Viridiplantae > Streptophyta > Magnoliopsida > Ranunculales > Papaveraceae > Papaver > Papaver somniferum. The sequence continues at coordinate 32,383,317 of NC_039368.1, forward strand.
CTCAATCAGTGTGTATATAAACACAAGGTCCGTGAACCTGATTGTTAAGCAGAGTACTAGGACGATCTCAAAAATCAATATCCATAATCAATCTAGTCGTATCCAAATAATTCAATAGGAATTCTGCCAAGTGATTAAACTTGTTATTTATCTTTCAAGATATGAATTATACAAGAAACAAGTCTCCTAATCGATTACAATTAAGTGGACGTGTCTACTTAGATTGAATATGTACGAACCTGTGTAAATACAATTATAAATATAGAAAATATAATGCGGAAAAGGAAAAAACAAGACACCGAAAATTTTGTTAACGAGGAAACCGCAATAGCAGAAAAACCACGGGACCTCGTCCAGATTGAACACCACATTGTATTAAGACGCTACATATACTAGCATACTGTCAAACTTCAGATTGGAATGTAGTTGAGACCAAATCCACCCTCCAAGCGATTCGGTTACAGTCGCTCTCCTTACGTCTCTTGAACCTCGCAAGGTTTTACGCACTTGATTCCCTTAACTGAGGTTCTTCACATCCTAAGAGTTGCTTCAGCGAAAGTGAAGAATTCTGATACCAATCTGCCTCTAACAAATAAACCTATTTGATTTCCGCTAAGATCAATAATCAAGGAGTGGAAATATGTTTGCAATAGCAAGCTAGCAAACCTCATAAATCTGAAACTTACGACTCTCGAAGAGCAACCTAGATTCTTAACCACCTCTCAAGAACAATCGCCTAATGATCAACTAAGATCAGTCTTTGGATATATATCTTGAGGAATCACAAAGTCTGAGACAAAGAGAACTTTGTGATTACCATTTATCTTGCCTGAAAGAGATTACGAAAACCTCGATAACAGAAAAGCAAGATCAGGTTTGACGAACTATCAAGGCAAAGTTAGTCGGACCTGACTTCATAAATCCCCAAGTGAAGTTTTTTTAGTCGTAGACCTAAAACGTCAATAGAGGCGAATTTAGAATTAACTAGGGCACAAAGTGTCAGGGATTGATTTTCCTAGTTGACAGAAATGCTCTATTTATAGTTTTCAAAGACCAGAGTTAACTTAAAATTCAAGCAAAGATAACTTGATAATCGAGAAAACACAATTGGTCTTCAAACTGCAATAGAAGATTGTACACGTAGGTTCGGTTACTGAACCGTGTGTAATAACTGTTCGGTTTGGAAAGTTATCCAAATAACTAAAAGTTACTTGATGTTCAACACCTAAGAAATGGTTCTAGATAATCTAGCCGAGCTAATATCGTCAACATCTAACAACCATCTGGTTATTTTGTTTTTGTTAATGGTTAATTTAACCTTAATCGAATAAGAGAAAGATAAAGAGGGAAGAAGAAAAAAAGGGGAAAATAAATAAATTGGGAGAGAAACTATTTTTGCACACACATTTGGGAAGTGGGTAGCGAGGTCATTTTCTTGTTTTAAATTATTTTACCTAGCATTTTTAGGGGCGACACATAGGACAAAAACGGGTCACCCAAACGTAAAATGAAGCTATCCATTATCTCCCGCTTTTTTTAAGCGTCGAATTACCCTTCATAATCGGTAGTTAAGTTTACAATCGGGAGAAGCTAACCAGAATCGGTAGTTAAGTTTACAATCGGGAAAACATCATGAAATTTTTTAATGGCTAAATCACCCATAATCGGTAGATAATGGATTACCACATCTACCGACTATAAAATAATTAGCAGAAATATATCTATAATCGATAGAAAATGACATTTAATTGGCTTCCGATTACAATGTAGCCCCAAAATTGGATTGTATAAAAATTCTTAAATTTTCGAATTATCTACACAAACATAATCAGTAGTAAATATAATTTATTTAACTTCCGATTACAATCTGTAGTAAATGAACTAACATAATCGGTAGTAAATGAAGTTCGTTTAACTTCCCTATTATAAAGTAGTCCCAAAATTGGATTTGTCAAAATTCTTAAATTTTCAAATTCTCTACACAAACATAATCGGTAGTTTCATGATGTTCTTTATGTACCGATTGTGGTAGTAGTCCCAAATTCAAAATTTTCAAAAACCAATGGAATTTGGAATTTCTCTATTTTCGCAATCGGTAGGTAGATAATGTTTATTATCTACCGATTGTGATACTAGCCCCAAATTTTAAAATTTTTCAGCTTTTACAATCGGTAGTTTCGTGATGTTCACAATCTACTGATCGTGTTAGCAAAACAAATTCAATTTTTGCAAAATAAATAAAACTTCGGATTTCTCTACTTTCACAATCGATAGTTATATGGTGTTTATTATATACCGATTCTGATAGTAGTCCCAAATTTATTTTTTCCAAAACAAAGAAAATAAGAGAAGAACGCAGTCATAATCGGTTGGTAAAACCAATCCTAAATTACCAATTATAGATATCATAATCGGTTACTAAAACCAATCGTAAACTACCGATTATAGAAAAGCATTTAGGTGTTCTCCAAACCATTAGGACATCCCACAACCTTGTCTATGAGTTGAGAATAAAAAAATCGCCCCTAATTTTTTTTGGCACTAAAAATGCAAGGTTATTTTGGTCCTCTAGATAAATAAAAAATCCGATTGGACCCTATTATAAATAACTATATAAGCTGCGGACCAAACAACAAATTTCCCAAACCTAAAACCCTTTAAGGCTTAAACCCACCTCTCCGCCTCCATTGAAAACAATATATACCCTCTCTCGATATTTTTAGGGTTCTTTAGAAGCTCTGTAAACTTTTCTGTAATGGCAGGACCTCCGAATAAATCCCTGAAAAGAAAGTTAGGGGATTCACTAAAAACACCCAAAACTAAACAGAAATCTAAAGATTCTACCAAAACTCCCGATTTGATTCCTCAAGTTGAAGACGATGTTCCTGATTTCCCTCGTGGTAAGATATTTATCGTTTTCTTAGTTACACCAAATATCAGTACAGTATGATTTGTAATCACACTTGTTTTTACTTTGTTTGCAGGAGGAGGAAGTACTCTGAGTAGGCGTGAAGAGTCTGAAATCCGTGCGGAGGTGGATGCTGAGTTTGCGACGGAATATAGAGAATCAAAAAAGAAGAGTAAAAGGCAGAAAAAGGATACAGTTGAGGATGCTGATTTTGGTTCACTTTTTGGTGATGGTATTGCTGGGAAATTACCTAGGTTTGCTAATAGAATCACTTTAAAGGTATAAAATCACTAAGTTTCTAATAGAATTTTTTAGCAATTTCTGGAAATGAACGTTTTAACTTAGGTTGGTTACTCAAACACATTGGTGTGTAGTTTGCATGCATTGGTGATGAACTTATGAGTTCTTTGACTTTTCAGAATGTTGCACCTGGAATGAAGCTTTGGGGTGTTATTGCTGAAGTAAATGAGAAAGATATAGCAGTTAGTCTCCCAGGTGGATTACGTGGATTGGTTCGAGCAGATGAGGCATCTGACCTTATTGCAGAGAATCAAATTAAGGTATCAACTGCCTGCATTTGATAAACTTGGCTTGTCTTTCTGTAGAAAGACAATAAAGTTAAGAGAGGGGGTGATAAATTTTGCTCATATTGCAGGATTCAGAAGGTAACTTTCTTTCCAGCATATTTCATGCTGGTGAACTCGTATCCTGCGTCGTCGTACAAGTTGATGAAGGTAAAGGTACGGGCAAAGGGAGGAAAAAGATTTGGCTTTCTTTGCGGCTTGCTGTACTGCATAAGGACTTGACATGGGATGCGATACAAGAAGGGATGGTATGTTCTTACGCATTATATTCAGCGGTCTAAGTATGCTAAGCTGTTTTAAACTTTTGTCTTCATTGTATGTCTCGTAGATAGCCACATGATTGTTAGTATTGTTTGAAAAGTTATAGGGATTATGATATTTGATTTTTCTCTTTAGCTGGACTGTCAGTAGAGCATGTCTCATCACTTGAGTAAAATTATTATCCCGTACCTAGATGGTCAACACATAAAATGATATAGCCATTAAGAATACGGGTGAAAACTTACTTTGTGTTGTTTTCAAAGAAATGTTGTGTGTCTAATCTGCATGAGGGAATTGCATTCTCAGATCCAAGCAATTCCAGACATACTTTTGTACTGCACAAAACTATTCTACATGTTGCATTCCAAATACTCAACTGTTAGTGTTTGGTAGAATTTGATTTTTCTGTTTGCCTGTACATTATCTACAGGTGTTAATGGCATACGTGAAAAGCATTGAAGACCATGGTTACATTCTTCATTTTGGGCCTTCTTCGTTTACTGGTTTTCTTTCGAGGAAAAATAAAGGTGAGAAAATGTGAAGTTACAATTTGTATCTCTTTGACTATTTGTGCATTTTCTTTGCGTAGACATGTTAATATACTTTTGTTAGGTTATTATTTGTATTGCTGGAGAAAATGCAAGGCTTCGAATTTAGGCTTTAAGCAATCGGATGCTCATCATCATCTGAAGTTGGGTTTTGCTTTTATCCCCAAAAAAAAAACAACGGAAAGTGGATTTTAAAATGAAAATTCTTGCTTCTGTTACATTTGAATCCATTACAGCAAAATATATCCTGGCTCCATTTTTTTTCTTTTCCATTACGTGGATAATCTAGTTTTTAATTCTATTAAGTGTGAGTTTGTTTACTTTGTTGTCGGTTGTTGATGTGCTTCAGAGCTGTCAGACATTGTTTTGGCTAGCAAGTTGTATAATTAATTTGGCTATTCTGTTTCTTCTCAGATGGAGTCGAGATAAAGGGAAATGCTGGGCAATTATTACAAGGAGTTGTTAAGAGCCTTGATAAGGCTCGTAGGGTTGTTCACTTGAGTGCTGACCCTGATACTGTGTCTAAATCCGTGGTATGCCTTTTACTCTTTCATATGCTGCTATCGCACTATCATTGTCCATACTTTCTTTTTGTTTTCTGTCCACTCTGTATTTCGACTGTCCAGTATTTTAATTTGTCAGCATTTTACAGACCAAGGATCTTAAGGGAATTTCCATTGATCTGCTCGTTCCAGGCATGATGATAAATGCTCGTGTGAAGTCCACCCTTGAAAATGGGATTATGTTATCATTCCTTACTTATTTCACAGGAACTGTAAGACCATAGCTCTGTTAACTTGTTGGTCAGTTTCTGTTGGTCATCTTGTATCATCTCACATACGTGTTTAATATTTTCAACAGGCTGATGTTTTTCATTTGCAAAATTCTTTTCCAACCAGAACGTGGCAAGAGGACTATGAACAAAATAAGAAGGTATGCATGTTTCTCCATATGCAACTTGCCAATTGGACCTTGGTATGACTAATGCACGAGTTTCTGCATTTTCGTCTGATTGGTGTTTATTTTTGGGGTAGGTAAATGCTCGGATATTATTTATCGATCCGTCGACTAGGGCTGTTGGTCTCACCATGAACCATCACCTTGTTCATAACAAAGCTCCTCCTTCAGTAAGTCTACCTGACTATAATAAGAAATTAAGTCTACTCTATAATTTTTTCTGCTTTATTTGCTAGTGGATTGAAAACTTTTTATAGGACGTTTTAAAATAATATTTGCATGAGATAAAAACAACAAGAATCTTAAATATGTTATGTGTTTTTATCAATTGAAAACATTAAGAGAGTTTACGACTCAAAAGCCTAGTTTAGGGCGTATTTTAGCCCTAAAGGCATCAGAATTCGGGAAGCCAAAAGAGAAGGACTGTTAAGGAAGATTATAGAATCAACCTCGTACTTCAGGCATGAATGTGACATGTTAAGAGATTTGGATGGTGTGTGATGCATAAGGAGTAAGCATCAAAACGTTTGGCTTTCAACCCCATGAGCAGACCCACGAGAAATAAAACGCTAAATAAGAACTTGAAAGGGTTAAGCCAAATGGGCACTGCTCTTAAAAAAGAAACTTGTTCAGATTGTGTGGTATTACAGCATCTTTATACTGAATAACTTGTTCAGATTGTGGTATTACAGCATCTTTATACTCCAATCATCTTAATCTGTAATAAGTTGTTACAACCAATACTGCACATAAGGGCATAGTGGCGTACCTCTTGCACACTTTTCTCGTTAGGTGTATGAATTCAGGTCTGTGAACCTTTGTAAAACTCGTATGCCCAAGAGTTGAGTCAATGGCAATTTTCGTGTGGGTGTCACCAACTTTGCCTGTTTAGTGACCCTAGAAGAAGTTGATCCGTGATTCATTTTGCTTTGCATTTATGATGTAATGGTTGAGATTGTGATTTTTGTCAATGTCTTTTGTTGCCTGACTAATGATGTGGTTTGTCTCTAGCATGTTAAAACTGGTGATATTTATGATGGCGCCCGTGTAGTTAGAGTTGATAGAGGGTTGGGCCTGCTGCTAGAGATTCCTTCAACTCCGATACCAACTCCGGCATATGTTAGTGTAAGTTCGTATCATTGCATCTATTTTCTGTTGATTTTCCCATATGTTTTTCACCAGTTAGACCATACCTGCTGTTTTGAAACTTCTTTTTCTAAATTTAGATATCTGACGTGGCTGATGAGGAAGTTCGGAAGCTGGAGAAGAAGTACAAGGAGGGGAATTCTGTCCGTGCTCGTATTCTAGGATTCAGGCACTTGGAAGGACTTGCATTGGGTATCTTGAAGGTTGTGTCTTGCCCTTAATATATATTTTCTCTGCATGCATGGTGCCCACTAAGATTAGAAGCCTTAAAATTACATAAAGAGAATTTATCCGCCAAGGTATTAATATTGTTGGTGCCTGGATTCAAATGGTTTGCCTCATGTAATATTTGCAAATTTATACAGACTACAAGTGTGACCCCTTGCTAACAATATATTGTATGTAACGAACTGAACTGTTTTGCATTTCCATTCTGCTTCTGTTATACAAGCCTAGTTCTTTTTAGTATTCAGTATTCAAAGTGTGGTTTCTTAATTTGCTTCCACCATTCTGCTTACTTTATCCAGACTAGTGCATTTGAGGGATCAGTTTTCACTCACTCAGATGCCAAGCCAGGTATGGTTGTCAAGGGGAAGGTAACCTCCGTCGGGGACTTTGGTGCTTATGTGCAGCTGTCGACTGGTGTGAAGGCACTTTGTCCTCTTACACACATGTCAGAACTTGAAGTCCCAAAGCCTAGGAAGAAATTCAAGGTATTTTCTCTTGGTATAAATTACTCTCATTGTCTGTTACCTTCTAACTGCATTGTATGTGTGAAAAGAATCAATTTTTTTTATCATTGTGGCAATTGTTCTGTGTAGGTTGGAGCGGATTTAGCATTTCGAGTGCTAGGTTTCAAGTCCAGGCTTATATCAGTCACACACAAAAAGACTCTTGTATGTTCTGTTTCTTGTGTTATTGTTAATGCATTAGGATCTCTGTTGGTCTGTCCTCAGTATTTCATCCCCTTTACTGGAAGTCGCCCATGAATTTTCTTATCTTCCTATCTTGTTTGCTGTGTTTTCTTCAGGTCAAGTCGAAGCTTGCTATTCTTAGTTCATATGACGATGCTACTGAGGGACTGATAACACATGGATGGATCAAAAAAGTTGAAACACATGGGTGCCTTGTGAACTTCTACAATGGAGTGCAGGGATTTGCTCGTCGGTTAGTTGTTCTATATAACCAATCCTTGCTGTTATACACACCTTAAACTTGTTTACATGTCTATACATTTCATTCTTGTGCATTTGTGCATATGTGATGATCTTAGTCAGCACTACGCTATGTAATTGCATCTACTTACTTCATGATTTCTTCGTATGTATACGAAATTAGTCCGTGGATAAAGAGCAACCAGTTTGCCCTTTTCAAGAACGTAACTAGGCAACTTTTCTACGTTATCTTTTTTTTTTTTGGTAATTATTGACCATTGTCATTCAGGACTTGTGTTGTTAGATATAGATAGAGAGGTCTGATGATTAACTACTCTATAAGCCTCCTAAGCCTCCTAATATATTATTTGATCTTTTTATTCATTAGCTGATTATTTCCTGTCTTAATCAGATCTGAACTTGGATTAGACCCAGGCTGCGAAGCAAGTTCAATGTATCATGCTGGACAAGTCGTGAAATGTAGGGTAATGAGTGCAGTTCCTTCTTCCCGGAGGATCAACATTAGTTTTCTTATGTCTCCAACAAGGTTCGCTTTCATTCTCCCTGTGTTTGAATTCTATATCTATATGTGTATGAAGGTGCCAATTATACATTTTTTAAAGCGTGTATGAGGGTTGACTATCTCTTAAATGTGGTAAGAATCTAAAGTAGTTCCTTAGAACCAAGAAAAGAAATGGGGGTGTCATGAATCTTTCAAACAAAGGGGTCTGGCATCCCCCCCTATCCTGTCGAGAGCGTTTAATCCACCTTTTATTAAAGAAATTCAAAGTTCCCATACAAGTGTAAGCTTTAGAAGAGAAGGAGTTTATAAACTTCTTTTCTTTAAATCGACGGTTGTGAAGTCTGGTCTCCACTAGCTTTGAAGGTTAGCCTATTGATTTTTGTGCATAAAGAATCTTTAACTGAGCAAGGCGTATTTGAGACTGTGACCTTTCTTGTAAAGGCTTTACAGATGGTCTTTAAGATAAATGCCATTCAAGCACAAGTGTTAAGTGTGAAGAGAAGGTTAAACGTAGTGGAGGCTACTGTAGGCTGTAGCATAAAGAGAAGACAATACATTTTCTTATTTCTTATTTAGGGCAGTAGGTTTAGCATGTTCAACTTTAAGTAGGACTAGTTGGTAACTTGTTAAAGTCACAATGTGAGGCAATGTCTCGCATTTCCATCGGAAAATGCCTCTCCCTGCCGTTTCCTTAAACCTTCGGTGGCACACCTCAATCTAAGTTCTCAAGTTCTGAAGGCCTACTAGCTTATATGCTATTGGTGTTCGGCAAGGAATATAATATAATTTTGTTATAGAATGCTTACTGATAATGGCTTGCCTCGCATATCCGCAGAAGCTTATACTTTGGAACACGATTAGAATTTTTGTATTAGGTTATGTTGTTCAGCTAGAGAATCTGGTATTTCTTTTTATCTTCTTTATATTATAAAAACCATTATAAATGGTGCTCCCTGTTACTGCTATTTTCTTCCCAAAAAATTTACCATTCCATCTTGCGAAGTTAGTAACATCTCCAGCTTAATATTCTTTTCTTGACTTCTTCCCGACAGAACATCAGAAGATGCTGTATTAAAGTTGGGTAGCGTGGTTTCTGGTGTTGTTGAGCGCTTGACTCCTAATGCAGTTATCGTGAAAGTGAATGCTAAAGGTTATTTGAAGGGTACCATACTCGCTGAACATTTGGCGGACCACCAAGGTACCTGTTTTCATTAGTGTTTGGATATTGTATCTTTTTTTTTCAAAAGTTATTTCGCTAATCCTTCTGTTCGCTCTGTAGCGCACACTACTTTGATGAAGTCTATGTTGAAGCCTGGGCATGAATTTGATCAACTTGTGGTTCTAGGTAAGCTCACAATTGGCAATCATTTCCAAATTTTGGTTCAGTACATTGTACATTCAGTGGACATACTCGAGAAACATGTCTTTCGTATGTAGTTGTCATGTGAGTCATGTGTGTGTAGTAACATCTTTGGTGAGCTATGGTATGAAGGAGGTTGGTGAGCTATGGTATGGAGGAGGTATTGATACAGTTTATTGAAGGAAATTAAAGATGAAAGCTTAGTGTAGAATTTTTTTGACATTGTGACAACATTTTACTATTGAGATGCTCTTTATCAGGTCCGAGGTCTCAAATAGCTGGATCCAAAACTCCTCTATTTTGTCAGTTCTATTCCATTTCTGAAAGAACTTGGTTCCTGTTTTAAGGTGTAACATCTGTCAGAAACTGTAAAATAACAGTAAAGAATATAACAAATTTATAGTTTTAAGTTTTAACTTGGAAGCTGTTCACAATTTTTTGTTTTTTTGGTTGTCTTCTGTTTTTATTTTAAATTTTTGCTAAATCAAAGTTTTTAGGAGTATGCTTCAGGTTCCCTAATGTTTACAAAGAGGCATTAAAGAAAGAATTAGTAAGTTCGAGTTGTGTATAACTAATTGTCTTTCAGCACGTGTTTTAATCTAATGATAGGCGCGTGCAATGTTACTGGACTGTTTGTACTCTTGAGTGGATCATATCCACGTACTATGTGAAACATTAATTTTGCTTAGGTTTGATATTTTCATCATCTACTTGCAGATGTTGATGGCAACAGTTTGATACTCTCTGCGAAACTTTCTCTTATCAACTCAGCTAATGAGCTTCCTTCGGATATTGCACAGATTCATCCTCATTCCATAGTCCATGTAAGAAGCTTGCATGGTGGTTAATTTCTCTCTTCATAGGGTGTAACATTAGTCATCCTACTATTTTCGTAGAAATAACTTCCCCTTTCTTGATAATCAGGGATATGTCTGCAACTCAATTGAAGGTGGCTGCTTTGTTCGTTTTCTTGGGAGGTTGACAGGATTCTCTCCTAAAAATAAAGTAAATATTTAGGTTTTTCTGTTGGCTTACATACTATTAGTAATCTGCTATCATGATGTTTGGCCTGATTTCTTGATTTCCTTGCAGGCTCTAGATGACCAAAGAACTGATATATCTGAAGCCTTCGACATTGGACAATCTGTCCGTGGTCATGTCGAAACTGTAAGTGGACATAATTTGGTTTAGTAGCTGTATATATCTGGAACCATACTTAGCTGTTGTTTGATCTGGTAGCGGTTACTTTCAGGTTAACAGTGACACAAACAGAATAACACTCTCCTTGAAGCAGTCGTCTTGTTTTTCAACTGACACGTCCTTTATTCAGGGATATTTTGTTCTGGAGGATAAGGTAACACATACATAGGTGTCTTCAGTTTATTCATCCTCTCTCGATAATTGCCTGTATGAGATGAAAATTCTTGATTTTAATTGTGCAAAGGGAAAGTTACTTGTTGTCTCTCATGTGGTACTACCTTGTGATTTACTTTGAGGATGTATGATTCTTACTCTATGCCAGGGTGCTGGTTGTATTATCACTAACAATGAATTTATCAATTACGTATTTCCATCTGATTTTGTTTCTTTTTGCCTATCAGCACCACCCAGTTCTGTACTATGTTCGCTTAAGTTATTGTTGGTGTACACGTAATACTAATTGGTAGCAGTACTGATAATTGTCTAACTTTATGATGCAGATTGCTAAAATGCAAATGTCGGACCCCAAAAATATTGATTTCAAATGGGTGGAATCTTTTAATATAGGGAGTGTTGTTGAAGGAGTGATTCACGAGATCAAAGAATTTGGGGTTGTTCTTCGTTTTAAGCAGCAGACCGATGTTTTTGGTTTTATTACTCACTATCAGAGTAGGTTTTTTTTTGCCGACCCCTTTTTCATGCATTTGAATTTTAATGTCTTGACGTATACTGTCAATTCTCTCTGTTCCCTTGATAGCTGGTAAGCTTTTTCATGTCTTACTTTGTGCTCTAATAAGCTCCGTGTCATTCTTTTCAGTAGGTGGAACGAGTATTGAAAAAGGGTCTATTGTTCGTGCTGTTGTTCTTGACATTAATAAGTCTGAGCGCCTTGTAGATTTGTCTCTAAAACCTGAGTTGGTTTGTCGGGTCAAAGAAGATGGCGGTGATAACAAGGCCTCAAAGAAGGTAGTTCTTAACTTAATCATTTAGAATCAGTTTTAATGGAAACTCGTTTAAGACTCCCACCCATGCACAATGTCAAGGCCGATCCAGTTCTCGTGTAAACGTATCATTACAAACTCTTGTTATTACTTTTTTAATGTCTCGAGTTAATAGCTTCACTTTACCCATATTAAGACGAAGATTAAAATGTTGAGTATTTTTAAATGGGAGATATGCAAACTTGATTTTCAAGTCTAAAGAGGAAGTTCTTATCTATGCATTGTGTTTACTGAAGTCCTGATGTTCATGTCTTTTGACTTACTTCAGAAACGTAAGAGAGATAAATCTGTGGATATGGAGTTGCATCAAACTGTTAATGCAGTTGTAGAGCTTGTCAAAGAGAACTACTTGGTAAGTGCTTTCTTGTAGAAGTTTCTGGCATTCTTATTCTTAGCAGAGCTTATGGGCTTATGATGCACTTCAACTGATTTTATGCTATCTGAATTTCATTATCATCGAATGTAGGTTCTCTCCATACCAGATTTTGATCATGCCATAGGTTATGCATCAATAGCTGACTACAATACGCAGAAGCTTCCGAACAAGCATTTCGTGAATGGCCAAAGGTTTGCATATTTCCAAAATTTCTGCCTGCAATTTATCTTTATTGATTCTTCTGTGATAGTGATGTTTTCTTCTCTGAATGTGAACAATGCATTCTTTTATAATGTTTGGTTATATGTTAGAGATGTTGATTGCGGGAGGTGTTCGTGGTTTTTACGTTAGACACTTTTCGGCTGACCTCTTTATTATGCCTCTTCAAAACCCCCTATATGTAGCATTTTAGGCTTCTATTTACAGTTAAACGTACTTTTTTCACCGGATATGAAGGCCTAATCTTCAATTTCATTTAACTTTGTATTTGCGCTTAAAGATATTGCATAACTATTAACTTTTAGGGAGGTTATTATTATCTGGCGCCACGGCCTCCATAGCTATATCCTATGCCTCGCCGCATGCGTTGTCCCCAAAAATCACGGATTTTATGTCTTGTTTCTTTTTTACATTTTGCTTGTTCAAAATGGGTAATAGCTTGAGAGGTTCTATTAAATGCAGTGTGGTTGCCACTGTTGAGGATCTTCCTAGCTCATCTGCGACTGGGAGACTTCTATTGCTTCTGAAATCTCTGAAGGAGGTTGTTGAGACTTCCAGTTCGAAAAGGGCCAAGAAAAAGTCCAGTTACAATGTTGGCTCACTTGTTGAGGCAGAGGTATACCTTTTGTTTCCGTACTCTTTAAGACATTGTTCCTTTTACATATTCTTTGGAAAACAACTTCTCTTATAGTTCTTTTTTCTCCAGGTTACCGACATAAGGCCTCTAGAACTGCGTTTGAAGTTTGGAGTAAATTTCCATGGGAGAGTGCATGTAACAGAGGTGAACATTTTTATTTTGGAGTTCAATAATTAACTGTGTTTGTCACTGCTATTTCGCACGTATTAGATTCTAGCTTATGGTGTTGTACTGGATCTTGATCTTACATACTCGTGTAGGCCAGTGATGAACATATTGTGGAGGGTGCATTTAGTAAAATTAAAGTTGGGCAAGTACTGACGGCAAGAATCGTTGAAAAGTCAGATAAGAAGAGTAAAAAGACCCAATGGGAACTCTCCATCCGGCCGTCATTGATTTCAGGTAATAATAATTACGGAATAAATATGTTCAACGTTAGTATTTTATGTTGAATGAACTTTCTGTACGAATTTCCTATGGTTTGTTTTGATAATCTTAGTTAGCTGTTTTACAAATATGTAGTGTTCCTTTTTCTTGCTATCTTGTCACTTTTCTTTTCCCGGAGGTACTTTTTTCTCTATGTTTCGTATATATATTTTTGTGATTCTTTTCCAGGACCCAAAGAAATTGACGACAAGCTGATGACTAAGGAGTTTGATTTTTCAATTGGAAAATGCATTACTGGGTATGTTGTAAAGGTGGACGGTGAATGGGTCTGGTTAACAGTGTCTCGTCATATGACGGCTAAGCTATTTATTCTAGACAGTGCGACCGAGCCTTCTGAAATTTGTGATATCAAAAAGCGGTTTCCTGTTGGAAAAGGTGTGACTGGTCATATTTTAAGTGTTCACAAGGAGAAGAATTTAATACGCTTGATTTTGCACCCCTTATCAATTGTCTCCAAAGGAACTCTTGATACTGATGCTCTTGAGAATGTTAGCGAACATGTACATGAAGGTGATGTTCGTGCTGGTAGAATTTCAAAAATACTTCCAGGTGCTGGTGGGCTGCTTGTGCAAATCGGACCTCATCTCTTTGGAAAGGTTCATTTTACTGAACTTACAGATAGTTGGATGCCAAACCCACTTCTTGGATTCCAGGAAGGGCAGATTGTCAAGTATAAGGTCCTAGAAATAGGTCGCTCTCTTAAGGGCACCGCACACTTTGATTTATCATTACGTATGTCTTTACAAGAGATTGAGACTCGGGGCACTTCGGAACTTCATACTGATGTGTAAGTATTTAACTTTCAGTCATTTATATCAGTGCAGTTCAGGTGGTTCAGTATTTTAGGTTTTGCACAAATCACATGTATGCTTACTAGTATAGATAAGTAAAAAGGGTATTACTGAAAATTCATGTCCATGAGAATTTTCTTTCTTGGTTTGCATACTTTCTAGAAGTATCTCTGATTGGACTGCTTGCAAGAATATGTTGCTCAAATTACCTATGAGCTTCTGGAAAGCAAGAAATCTTGTTTCCATGTTTCATTTGATCATGAATAATGGGATAGGGCGTAGGTGAAAATGGCAGAAGGAACAACAATACGACAATCACTACTTCATTGTTAGTATGCTTCATTTTAGCTGTCAGTTATTTTTCGTGTACTTGCATTTGTTGTTAGGTTTTTGAGTCCCATCCATCATCAATTCATGTTGAAGTTCTGTTTTCTGTAATTTGCTTATTAAGTTTTTGTTGATAATATAGTTTCAGTATAATGTATTCCACTTTGGAAATAAGAGTCTCCGTGTTTATGATTATTAGGGATTCTAACAAGCGGTTTGAAAGGATAGAGGAGCTTCATCCAAATATGGTTGTTCAGGTATGAAATAGAACTCTTCGATGGAACACTGTATAATATATAGGCGTAGTATGTATTGATTTTCATTCTTGATGTGTCTGGAGCTTTTATTAGGTAATTGACATAATAAAAGCACAGAAAGCAGGTAACTCTATGTAGGTGGTTTAAGCCTAGATAAACTCTACTTAAAACTTATTTTAAGTGGGTAATAATTGCAACAAAAATCTGGAAGTATTTAAATGTATTTTCTTGAGTTATCATATTGAAACTATAGTGTGCCATGTGCAGTTCAAAGGTTGAAAACCCAAGAATTCCAAGAAGCCGTGTATAAAATTTTACTTATTTTGTTAAATCACTTGCTTAGCTGGAACTTTAGTGACTAGTCGGACAATTTTATGATATTTAATAAGTATATTTTAAGTAATGATTGGTAGCATGTTCGAATTCCATTTGAAATGTACCACTGTCGTATATTCTGATTGTATAATGTAGCCCCTGCTGTTCAGATTCATGATTTATCCGTTTCCGTTAATTTGATTCTGATCCTTTAGATCTTACCGGATCTTTCCTTGAAAGGATTTTGGACGCTGATATAATTTTTTCTCTTGTAGGGCTATGTTAAGGATTTAATGCCAAAGGGTTGTTTTATTATGCTCTCCCGGAAGATAGATGCGAAAATTCTTCTCTCTAACTTGTCTGATGGTTTCATTGAAAACCCAGAGATGGAATTTCCCGTGGGGAAACTTGTAAATGGGAAGTAAGTACCGTAAACACTAAAATAGGAGTAATGATCTATTTGGTAATTTCCAATTCTAAAGAGATTATTATGTGCAGGGTGTTGTCTGTGGAACCTCTGTCCAAGAGAGTTGAAGTAAGCTTAAAGACAGGGTCTGCAAATAGGTCTTTGAAATCCGACGTGGGTGATTTTAAGAGTCTACGTGTTGGTGATGTTATCTCAGGCAGGATTAAGCGAGTTGAGACATATGGTTTATTTATTAGAATTGATCAGACGAACATGGTGAGTATGATTAAAATAGCTTGCCATAGGTGCAGTGTTTTACTATCTCTTTGCTTTAGCTACTACTGAAGATACCTTAGAATGTCTTTTATGTTTTTGCAATATGATACACCTTGTTTGCTTGTTTATTTATTATACAAGGTGGTATCTTGACCTTTGCAATATAGGTTACTTGTGTCTGCGCTGAATATATTTTGATATTCTATTTTATAAATGCTGGCTATTTTAGATTTGTGGAGTTGACTCAGGTATGCAGGATTTTATAGCCCTTGCTTTAACGTATCTTCATATACGTTCTGTAGGTTGGTTTGTGCCATAAATCAGAGCTAGCTGATGAACAGACTGAGAGCATTGACAGCAAATATAGAGCTGGAGAGAAAGTTAAAGCAAAGATTCTGAAGGTAAACACATTTTGAGTCTTTGAAGAATCCATAGTGCTCGGTAAAATGATTTTTAATATTATACTATTATTTTCAGCAAATGTGGTAAGTTTGAGTTCCATTTTCTTCTGTTGGGTTGCTTCATCAGGTGGACCCTGAACAGCATCGAATATCACTTGGAATGAAGAATCTGATTGCGGTTGGTGATGTGCATGATGATGCCAGTGTTGACCTTATGTCAAACCAAGATTCTGGTGAAGCCATCGAAAGTGATAGCGACTCTGATGGTTCTCAGACACTGCAAGAGAACGACATTCCTGACAACTTCTCTGTAGACGAAGATTGCACAAATCAAGTATACCCATTTGTTTTGGAATTAGAATCAGGGGATCCTGTTCTTCCATTAGAGGTTACTCTTGATGACGTAGATGACTCTAAATTAGATAACATCGAAAATGGAATGATGGAGCATGTTAATGATGAAGACGTCAATGCTGAGAAAAACAAGAGGCCCATGAGGAAAAAAGCGAAGGAAGAGAGGTCAGTTTGTTATATTATCTTTACTAGGAATAAAAATAGTTACTGGGAAACTTTTAGCCAGTCTGACATTCAAACTCCATGCACAGGGAACTAGAAGTTAGTGCGGCAGAACAAAGACTACTTGAGAAAGACATACCTAGGACTGCTGATGAATTTGAAAAATTTGTGAGAATCTCACCAAATAGTAGCTTTGTCTGGATAAAGTACATGGCTTTTATGCTGTCTCTGGCTGATATTGAGAAGGCTCGCTCAATTGCTGAAAGGTGTGTTTATCCGAACATGAATCCTATGCTGTTCACTTCTAATCTTTACATGCTACGTGTATACTATATGTTTTCGCCTTATATTCACTGTCCTCACTAGTGCTGATGGCCTGCCTCTAACTTTATGTTGTGAAAGGGCTTTGAGAACGATAAACACCCGAGAAGAGGCTGAAAAGTTAAATGTTTGGGTGGCTTACTTCAATTTGGAAAATGAATACGGTAATCCTCGTGAGGTAAGAGCGATGAACTGCTTTAGTGTACTCATTTAATTCATTACATCTATAGTTTCTCAATATGTTTTATTTTGATGGATATTCTTTCAGGAGGCTGTCACAAAGACGTTCCAAAGAGCTCTTCAGTACTGTGATCCTAAAAAGGTTCATGTGGCGTTGTTAGGGATGTATGAAAGGACCGAACAGCATAAATTAGCAAACGACCTTCTTGATCAAATGTCAAAGAAGTTCAAACACTCTTGCAAGGTATATTTTGGAGATATTAGTGTGTTATATCTCTCCCAGAATGTAAAATGATCTTTGTAGGTTTAAACTTGTTACGGATTTGTAGGTCTGGTTAAGGCGAGTACAGAACTTACTTAATCAGGGAAAAGATGGAATTCAAGGAATAGTCAAGCGTGCACTTCTTTGCCTCCCTCGTCATAAGCATATTAAGTTCATCTCTCAATGTGCAATTCTTGAGTTTAAGTGCGGTGTGCCGGATAGAGGTCGATCCATGTTTGAGGAAATGCTGCGAGAATACCCCAAAAGACTCGACTTGTGGAGTGTCTACCTAGATCAGGTAAGTCCTTGTTCCATTATGTATATGTTTATATTTTTTATGTAAATAATGTTCTTATATATCAATTTTATCACAAACAGGAGACTCGACTTGGAGATGTAGACCTGATCCGTGCATTGTTTGAGAGAGCGACAAGCTTAAGTCTTCCAGCCAAAAAGATGAAGGTGCCCATTACATCATCCTACTCCGATTAACAATTTTCTGCTTTCTTTTGATATAGATATTCATGACACTGTTGCTTACTCATGCAGTTCTTATTTAAGAAGTATCTCGAATATGAGAAATCATGTGGTGATGAAGAAAGGGTTGAATACGTGAAGGAGAAGGCTATGGAATTTGTGAATAGTTCAGGCCCTTGAAGGGATGCTGTGGACCACAATTTTGCAGTACAAATGCTGATAATAGAATAGTAGTTATATAGATTACTGTAGTTGTTCTTCAAAACAGTTGTGATCCACAATTTTGCAGTACAAGTGCTGATAATAGAACAGTAGCTATGTAGATTACTGTATTTTATTGAGTTTGATAATGGTCAAGCGACGAAGTTGTATTCATGAGGGCATGTCATTGACCAATTTGTACCAAGATAAGTCTATAAGCAATTCTGTCTTCCTTTGCAAATCTTATTCAAATTCCAGATAGAATTTTGGAAGCAAAACACTACACCATTTGCAAAGCTAATTCAAGATAAGATTTGCATGTCCAAATTCAAGATAATGTTGAAAGCTTGCAAGAACCAGACGTAATTACCATCTTTGTAGCTTTAAAATATTCATTGACATTTCGACCATGCCTAATAAATTTCATGAATGACTAATAAATAGCCATAATCAAGACTTGGAACTTGGCTCTGTGTACAAAGTCATGAAAATGAAAGTCGCGAAATTGTGCTGAAGTTGGGTATGAAGTTATAAAAAACTTCGATAGACATTTGCTTTTTGGAAACTATAGAGAGGCAAAAGGGCGACAAATGATGAATTTTTGCATTTCCGGGAATGCATTTATATGTGAATTTGTAGGATAGGAGTTTTTTTACTTGTGATGGGCTTCTTAATTTGCGTAAGATGTACTGCTGTGTAAAACCTGTATCCAACCTTTATCAAATTACAGTTATGTGTATGTTTTTTAAATTCCTGAACCAAAGAACTATCTGTCAAGCATGATAAACAAAAAAAGAAGTTATATCAGTAGCTAAATGAGGAAATAACAACAAAGGTGTCTGTGTCCACCATTCCTCGTTAAGGCTATACTTTCTAACAGCTTTTGCTAGAGAATCAGCAGATTTTTTACAACTTCTATGTACATACACGCACGACCAGGCAGGATTAGTATCGCATTTTTTTATTTATTTTGTAAGCAGAGGTAAACTCTGATGATGAGGAGGATGAAGCTGATGAAGAAACTTGCATATGCCTAAGTTCTGTCTCAAGATAACATTATGCCATCCGTGGGTACGTGCCAGTTGCATAGCTTCAAGCAAAGCCCAGGCCTCTGCTTGATTTGCTTGTTGACTTCTTTTTAGTGTATTTGGAGTCTTGGGCATTAGAGATCAAAGAAAACCAACTAAAAACAATAGACTTGTTGTCAGAGAAAAAAGAAAAAAAGGCGGAAGAAAAGTACAAATAATCAGAAAGACAAAAGAAAATGACAGGAGAATGCAAATGTTCATCTGATCTCAGATTTTATTAGCTTCTTTTTCTCCTAAATCTTTCAAGGAGAGGAAGCTCTTACCAAAGGGGAATCCTACGCCCGTCAACTGCATAACGGTGTCACATATCTTTTCCAAGGCTTCAATTTTTGGGTTATAGCTGACAAGAATTTGCTGAAAAAATTTATCTGATAAATAGTTCATGAGTTTGGCCAGCATTGCAATGTGAAATACTTAATCTCTGATAATATCTAGTTTGCCAATTTTTGCACTACTCAGTTTACATTCCAAGACGGTGTCGTACGGTGAGCGAGAAAAAAATATCTAGTTTGATCTCCGTTGGTTAAAAATATCTAGTTTGATTTCCGCCCTAGCTTATAGTAAATATCCCAGTACCCTTACATTTGAAAAAGAAATTACCAACAGAATGTTTGCGCTGTTTTTTATAAGATCAGGTGTGCAACATGCTGCACATTTAAAAAGAAATTACCAACATGCTCGCTTGTCATAGTAAAAGATTTGATCTTTAGTTGAACATAGCACAAAGGTAACTCTCAGGAAAAAATTTAGCCAACTCATCCAGTATTTTCATGTGATCACAGGTGTGTTGGAATAAATTGTTAAAAAACTATATCTATTAAAATACTGATACATGACAATCAAGTAATTTACAGAAAAATGCACAAAGTAACTCCAAAGCTTATTGGTTTCAAATGAATTATCATGTATTTCTAAATCCACCTCGACAAAGTTTATTGCCACCTGCACAAGATGAAGACCGGCAACAGATTCACTTAACACCTACAGGTCCTCTAGATGGCAGACTACTTATCACCCTCTTCCAACAGCGTTATAACAGAAGTACGGGATGAATCCATACAATGTAAGACCTAGCTTTCACCTTGACATCCTACTTATCACATATTGTTGTATACCGCTGTCACTATTATAACGTGTATATGTATCATTGTCACAAATCTCATTTAATTGACTATTAGTATTGCTGAAGGAGGCAGCGGGAATCCAGTTTTAGAGGCCTCTCATTGTTGTGGCTTCTCCTGCACCAGACTTGTTATGATTGAGCTGCTGCAATTCTGTTTCCTAACAAGTCTTTCTTCAGTACTTTATGACCTACCAAACATAAAGACTAGTTTTAGATTATTTACATGCAAGTGTTTGTTGTCGATATGAAATCATAGCTGGCCTGTGTGATTTAAAATTCGGGTTATGGAAGGAGACTCGTCATACTTCCTACCTCACCATCAAGCTTTTTGCCTTCGTAAGTAAACCCAAGCTGAAGAAAAAAATGGTATTCAACAATCAATGACTGACAGGATGACTGATTCAACATTCAAGAAATGAAAAAAGATTGTTCAGTAAAATTTGATTAAGAGTGGTTATTGTACACTGTCCTGGTGTGGGCTTGAGCCTGGGGAGCAAGCAGATTTCGGCAACTGAAATGACTTGGTACAGGCTTGGACACTCCTCATTACTGGAAATTCAGAGGAATGCCAGTCACCAACTAGCTAGCACCTAATCTAGGCTCCGCGTATTTTTCATCTAGATGCCGATTTACAGCATATCGGAGTCTTTTTGTTCGGGAAAGCTTACAACTCTTCTCAAACACTCCAACAAAAGAAGGTTCAAATTACACCTCAGTGAAGTAATCTATTGCCTACATTAGGAAAATACAGAAATTGACCATCTTGTACCATCTAAAGCATGTTAAACATTGATCAAAGTTATGATACAAAAATGCTTACTTGTACCAAGAAGTTCGCACATTGCTCGCTGGTGGTCCATATTTCAGAGGAATGTGCCAGTCACTAATTAGCTAGCACCTAATCTAGGCTCCGGGTATTTTTCATCTAGATGCCAATTTACAGCATAACCGAGTCTTTTTGTTAGGGAAAGCTTACTACTCTACTCAAACTCCGACAGTTGAAGGTTCACATAAAATTAGTATCACAACATAGTGAAGTATCCATCGCCTACATTACGAATTACTGAAATTGACCATCTTGTATCATCTAAAGCATGTTAAACATTAATCAAAGTTATGATACAAAGATGCTTACTTGTGCCAAGTAGTTTACAGTGTGCTCGCTGGCGGTGGAGGGCAACCATATTTCCAAATGATCTACCTTATCACTGTTTAAAATTAAGAATGCTTTCCATTAGACCCTAAAGTAGAACCAAAAAACAGGACTAACAAACATAATCTTGCAATGAAAAAGTGTCAATTAGTACCAGATAGAACATACATTTTGTCAGCCTTCTCCTCTATTATCTTGATAAACGCCTCAACCAAGTCTACAGACTGACAATTCGTCTCAGTTATCTCTCAATGCTTTTGATTATTATTTCTTTGAATAACTGCAGTGCCTACAAAAAGAAAGTTCGTTTAACCCTAATTCCATAACTAAACATGAATCACAATCAAGAACCGAGTAAGATTGAAGAAATGAATAAAAGAAACTGAAAACAAGAAAAAGAATTACTTACTGCAACCCTTAATTCGATTGCCAGGGGATACAGCAACAAGAATGTAATCAGAGAACTTCGCCATGCATTCCAGAGACGCTTCCAAAGGAAAAAATCCTATTCCCTGTAACAACATACATAAATTTTATCAGTTAATTGGAAATTCAATAAATAGATCCAAGTAGAGAAAAATTCTTACTTCTTTGCCAAGTATAGTTAACTGTTCCATCGACATATGGGTTATTTCAAACAAATCATTGCAGCAGATCTTTCTAATGGTTGTCATTCTCTATAATCTTGATCTCTATTTCTTTCAAAACTCAAAAATTGGGGAAGAAATGAATTTCGTTGTCGTTTTCTTTCAGATTCAGAACCCAAGAAGTGTGCAAGAAACCAAGAATCGAATTACAGTGTCTTCTCGGCGTTTGTGTATGAGCACCACCGAGGAGTGTATGTTGTTTGGAGATATTCATGGTGGCAGAAAAGGAAAGGAGAAAAAGGGTCGGTTTTTTGTAGGAAGTGGGATTAAAACCCACGCAGGTTCATGGCTTAGTTTAAGTAGGAATTATACTAATCTAGTGGACCTGTTTAATGGCTGATCCTTCGGTTGAACCCAGTTTACCAGGAGGTCCAAAATTAACTACGTACGTTACAGACCAGATATGTGCGGGGTTGATAGAACTTATTTTTTTTAAATGACGAAACTATCCTATATATATATATGTCAAGAATACAACACAAAGTTTGGACAACTTGGCCTAGATAAAGAGAGCATTCAACGGAAAGTTAAAATCCACGGTTGTGGATTGCTCTAATTAAAATTAATCATTATGAGAGCTTTATTAATTAGTGTCTCATTAATCTCTCATAATGAATAATTTATCAAATTTTCATCATTAAATATCCTCTTAATTAATCTAATAAGTATGTATTTTATATTACTAAATAATTTTAATAAAATTTACTGTATCAATAGAAATTAGTGGTTAGTAGTGGAAGAAGTAGTAGATGGTAGAAGCGGTGGTGGTGGAGGCGATAATATCAGTGGTGATGGAAAAAATAATGTCGATGGGTGGTTTTATGATGGTGATGTTGGTTAATAGTCATGGATATTATTAGTTCTGTATATTTACAACACAAGAAACATTGTATCGTGAAAGATGTAGTGGGTCATCACGATTGATAAAAACAAATATCATATTTTTAGAATGATACCATACCATTTAAAAAAAATATGATCATAACCGCCGGATCACCTAAACGCTACCCCTGCTACCTTTAGCACCCGGTTGTATAAATCATGGTTTTAAACTTTACAATAAAATAAATTGCAATACAACATAGTATATGACAATAAAAAATATAATGAAATAAATTAATTAACGACCTAAGTTTGTTCAACCATAATTTTACTCGTGATGTTTGTGATTTAAAATTAGAAGTACGACAAATAGCCAACGGGAGGTAGACGACGGTTGTGGGGGAGAAATAAATGGTATTATATATGGTTTTGTAGTGGTGGCGATGGTTGGTGAACATCAATAGTCTATGTTAGTTTAGTATCGCTACCAAATAGATAGCATTATAAATTAGAAGTTGTGGTTGATCGTTTTGTTAATAAAATAAAAGAAACTCGGTTAAAATACATGAAAGATCAAAAAAATAAAAATAAACCACAAAATGTCACGTTATATAATTACTACAAATAAACGGGCACAAGCTAAAATCAATACAAAAAAATTACTACTTATTATCGAGATGTGTCGTCAGGGTAAGGGTTGTACCCTAGCTATGTATACTTTTCTGCCTATTTCTTTACATTGTATTATAAAATGAAACTTAGCTAAGTTAGGAAAGATAAAGACCGGTCCTGATTTTTCCTCCCAACTGGTAAATTCACGGTTTCATTCGATCCCATGAATACACGCTTTAATTGAGAAAAATTCATTACATATTCTCTTATTCCCATCTCAAAGTCTAAATAAAAATGGAAAAATTTGATCAGCTGAATATTACAAATTACCTTCCCATAAAACTGAACAATTGATTCTCTCGCTCATATATATTCGGTAGGATGAGTGGGTTTGAAAACTCTAATTCCTTACTTTAGAGCAAACGAAAATCAGAAATGAAGTTTGGAAGAAAGATAGATTGCGGAAAGGAAAAAACTCAAATCCAAGAGTATAATTCCGCTCAATCTTCTTTCAATTTTCTCTCAATATTCGTTCACCAAAACGTACATATGTGGCCAGTCAAACTACTATGAGCTAACAACATTTGAGAAAATCCTTTTTTTTTACATTGTTTCATGTATGAATGTTTGGGGTTTCTATCATTTTCTTGAATATCATTTGTTGCATAATTAGCTGAAGTATATATTTTCAAATATAACCTTATTGATTACAATAAGCTCATGGTTGAAATTTAGAGGTGCATGTATTTTGTGATTAAAATTTGGCTATCACAGGTCGTCGGGGTTTCAATCTATTCACAACTTTTTTGTCTAGAAAGGTGATTTTTCAAGAACCAATTTTTCGTTTCTATTTGTTTAGATAACAGTGGAAATAGAATTTTGATTCCTCTTGATAGATAATCTTAGAGAGAAACTTATAAGATTATTCAGATTACACGTTATAATTTGACAATAGATTGGTATTTACAGAACGATCTTAGAAGGCCAAATTTTTTAAATCAAAATAAATATTAAAGGCCAAATTTTTTTAGGGAGAAGATAAATCAATAGCTATGGTTTTAAGATCTGTCGGGTCGGGGCGAGTAAGAAGATGAAACCTATAAAAAAAATTGACTATATACAACGCTACACGCGATTCAGTTGTAATTGATTTACTTTATCATATCTCTCTCTATTCTCATTTTTTGTCATGATTTATGTTTTTTCCATTTCTCCTCGACTTCATATGATTATGCATGCTTGAGAAATAGTTCATGGTAATAGGTAAAGAGAGAAGATAGGTAAATAAAAAACGAAATCAATCAAGAATTACAGATTATTAAACTTTAGGAAGACACAAATCTATGTAAATTTAAAATAATTTATATCACCAAAGGAATAAAAATAATCCTTGAAGCTAATAGATTTTGTAAGATTAATATGATTGATTTTGAAATAATTTTGTGTTTCAGATTTGTTACAAATTTGGTGTTGATGATTTATTTTTTTCGAAATAGGGAAATTACTTTAGTTTGAAGAAGTTATTGAAATGGTGTTCTACTACCCATAGGCCTATAGGATTTGGAAGAGTTGGTTAACGTTTAACTATATTTGTCCTAAAGGATTATATGACTTACAGACATAGTATTAAAATATTTGAGGCTAAGATATGTTTATTAACCAACACCTCAAAAACATTTAGATTTGGATCGACTTGATCGATTTTTCGCAAACAGATATAATATGTATGAACCGATGGATATATTTGAAATACATATCCTTTCCCGTGCCGTAACAGCACGGGTTAATCCCTTGTCTCCCTCATAAAGCATAATAGTCTAGACAACTTAGACAAAATAAAGAGCGGCCATGATTCGTTATTGGGAAAGCTAAATCTACGACCGTAAAATGATCAGTTTAATTAACTTTCAATAATAAATGTTCTATTAGTATTTCAAATAAATATACTTTTATTAGTACAGTACATATAAATTTATCATATATTAAATCAGTAGACATTAATGGTGGTTGTGATGGTGTGCGGAGGTGGTGGGTGTTGGTGAGAATGGTGGAGTGATGACGTTCATGGTGTGGTGTTGGAAGAAGTAGTGGTAGTGGGATCAGAAAGGTGTAAGGTACATAAATTACTTAATTTTTAAATTTGTTTTTCCTTTATTTTCTTAATTTTTTTAATTTAAATTAATACTTTCATTAATACAGTATATCATAAATTTGTCTTATATTAAATCAGTACACATTAATAGTGATTGTGGGCGGGGGTGGTGGATCAGCGTTGGGGATAATGGTGGTGGGTGTTGGTGAGAATGGTGGAGTGATCTCATTAATGATGGTGGTGGAACAATTCGTATAGTTGAGACCAAGCAACTAAACCTATAGTTCACCTAGTTCCGTCTGTATTCCCACGTCTCCAACTTATGAATAAGTCACGTACTTGGAACAATTCGTTTGGTTCGTATTCCAAACAGTAAAGGAACAACAAATCTGTTTGGTATCAACTCTCTTCAACCAAGTGATATGAGTTGGACAAAGGCTCTTCTGTTTATCATAACATACACTCCTTCGTCAGGTCCTTAGATCTATTTTACCAAAGTAATCGTTAAGATTTTGCAATCAACACTCTTAATCCAAATAATTGTGTTGATGCCGATCTAATCAACTAATCAATCCAATTCTATCACAAGGATAAAACCAATTATAGTTGGATCCTCTTTTTACCGAAACAAGTATTGTGCACACCAAAGATTATGAACCTCAAATCAGAAATCTTCAGTATCTTTTTTGTCTTCAAATCTTCTTAGATCTTCAATAAACACCTGCACACAATCACTTGAATCTCTTGTGATCAATCACGCACAGAACGGAGTGTGTTAACAGTGGATTATCACGAGATCATCTTTAGAACTAACAACAGTCTAAAGATCCCTGTCAAAACTCTGAACTAGTTTGAGTGAATCTTATATTAGAAGAGAAGATCCTCAAGCATAAACAAACTAGGTGCAATCAAATTTCAACCACTGTTAGTCAATCAAATCAATCGAAAACAAAAGATATACCGCAATTATCTAGTTTCCCACCAACGGTACTAATAGAGCTTCTGAATCCCAAAGAAGACTTTAAAACGAGCGGTCGTAATAGATTTCTCCTAATTAGGTTACTCTCCTCTCCGAATAGGCGGCTTCACCAGTAGCAGCACAACAGGAGGTAATTTGCTGTTACGAAGGATTGCAAACTTCAATATTTATAGACAAGGAAGTTTGGACACCAAGGAATTTCCAAAACCGAAAATATTCTTAAGATATTAATTAAGGCACAAATTCGGTTTTCATAATTTCTAGAAATGCTCTGTCCAAAAATAATGATCGAAATCTCTTGGGAAATCTCTAATTAGTAAATGCGCATTACTAATTCTTATTTTCCTAAAAATGAAATTAATAACCTTAATTAAAATATTCTTAACTTATTTATGTTCCGATCATGGGATTCTCTTCCCTTAGCTATTAAGGAATAACTTTGAACAATTAAAGATTAACATTCACAGCACGTGTTCAAAGTATGTCGGCATCCTTACTTTGTGAATCCTCTTTCATACTAACAACCTTGAAACCGATTTGTCACACTTCCAAACAAGTTTAAAATTGGTTCATCTTACTTTCAAGAACTATGTGATTGATTAAGAACATTCAATCACAAAACATGGGTGTAACGGTTCTACCAAAACAAGTTTCGGTTCTACCTCCATGTGAGTATTGTGCATAGTCACACTAGATTTCCAAAATTCGGTTGACTAGGTACTAGGATCGGTTCCCCATATATATATGGTATCTAACTTATATGTGTTTCACATGTCCATAGGATCGGTTCCCCTTTGCATAAAAACGTGTTGCACATGTCCATAGGATCGGTTCCCCTTTCTGCAATAAACTTGTTGCACCTTATACAAGGATCGATTCCCCTTTGTGATGTAATGCACCTCTTACTAGGATCGGTTACCCTTTACCCAGATTTGGTCAGACATAAAATCACAAACTCGATCATACCATCTCAGGTGATTACTTAAGATCGTTTTCACTGATAAAAGTCATACCAATACATAAGTCAGGCCTGTGTGAATAGTTTTACCAAGAACACAAACAAGTCATAAACGGTTATACTAATCACACATATTGGCTGTTCACAAGATACGCATTGAATAACAATACCAATAACGCCCGGCAATTTCCTTTTCGATTCACAAACCAAGTTCATGAATTTACTTCCTTAGATAACACATGTAAAACATTGTTCCCTATGATGAAATCCTCACCTCATACCCATACATAATCACAATTGCATTTAAACGATTACGTCGATGCCTTATCTACAAAGTTTAATGGTTAAGCAATAAACCTCGTATTGTATTTCTTAATACTATGTCTATCTAGAGTTCAATCATGCTTCGCAGTTTTGTTTTCAATATGAACAACTTGAAAGATACGTTAGGGAA
Source organism: Papaver somniferum (assembly GCF_003573695.1). Classification (NCBI taxonomy): domain Eukaryota; kingdom Viridiplantae; phylum Streptophyta; class Magnoliopsida; order Ranunculales; family Papaveraceae; genus Papaver; species Papaver somniferum. Next base: position 32,411,296 of record NC_039368.1, read on the forward strand.
TGAAACAATTCAAGTCAAATATCACTAACCTCAAGTGGAAGGATGATGTTATCGTTGTAGCTCCTTGATTCTTCACATCTTCAAGTCTTCACAATACTTGTAAAGTCTCATATCCTAAAACTTTCAAGCTAACCTATACGAAGTTGACTCTAGTACATAATCAAGCGACTCTTAATATGAGTTTTGATTCATTAAAATATGACAACCAAACTTGACATACCAACGCTTGGTGGGTTCAACCGAGCTATGCTCTAACAATCTCCCCCTTTTTCAATTTTAGTGACAAAACTCTTACATCATATGGATAAACAAATTACAAGAATTCATTAGACATACGCTTTAATCCCGAATTCAACAGCACGGTAATATGCATACACTCAATCCTTAAAAATGTCGTTGTTGACATTATAATAACAAAGCTAATACTCCCCCTAAAGGTGCGATAGGTAGATTTTCAATCCGCACGTCTTTGTTATACCAATTAATGATATGTTACTCCCCCTTAGTCTGTGCTTTCACTCTTTCGTTTAGATAAACGTTTAAGCACCAATGTTCTCTTCCTTAGTGATACCAATCAAAATAAAATCAATGCCACTATCACTTGTTTACTCCATATATTTCTCCCCATTTTTGTCGCAAAATGACAAAGAAATGAAAAAATAAAGGACAAACCGAAAATAATCTTACAAATCTCAAAATAGACTTGCAACCTGCAGAGTTAAGCACGAGGGTTCCACACACCATTTTTGATAACCAATATCAAAAACCGAAACTACAAGTAGTTTTATTTTGATATGTTACCAAGGAAACAATTGTCCGAAACAATTTTCCCATTTTAGTTTAGCAAACCAAAAATCAACTAAGTACCTAGGTTCCTTTGCTAAACCGATTGTACAAAAACAATCGCTTATTCGATAAGACCAAAATAAAGATAACTCTATTTTTCTCATCAGGTTCTAAGTATCCATAAACTTAGACCTTTCAATTTTAAACAAGACAAGTACTAGGTTAGTTAACTAGCATTTCTTGTTAAGGTATTCGATTAGACTTGAATAACCGAAACCTCACTTCTATAAGTCTAACTAAGATCAGAATAAACTTAGTTTCTCTTATCCGGAATCTAATTGGACTAAACAACTCATCCTGTAAACCTTTTCTTTCGTTAAGCCATAAATAATTCATACAAACCAAATAAATCAACTTTCTTAATTATTCACCTCAACCGGAAGCAATTGAAACAACATATACATTAAAGCACTGCAATTGCACCGAAATTTTGTAAGCCTAAACAATAAAGCAAGATAACAATAGTTTTTCTTAACCGGAACCAATTGAATCACACAAACATCCATACACACATAATGGAATAAACATCAATTGTAACAAAATTTTGTTAAGCAAAAGCAATAAATATATATAAATTAAACTCAGGCTTTTCTTAGACAGGAAAACAATTAACTAACAAGATTATTACCTTAAATTTTGCATCCACTTCTCCAATATGTTTGCATCTTCGTCCAGGGAGAATTGATATCGAAATATCATCATGTTATCATCCTTATGAAAAAACAAAATAATAACAACAACCAACCTTTACCAGAGAAAGGTTGAAAATCGGTTTTAACAATTGCAAGCAAAAGTTGAAAACCGTCGAAACACATATTTTTTTATGCTAAACCAAAACCGATTCAACATATTGTGATTTTTTCACATATTGTTTCTACCGGAACCCCTCATGATTCTTTGATGAAGCCTACCAGCATGGGCAAGAATTTAATCCTGCTAAATCAAAAAGTCACCAAACCACAAGGGTTCACAACATTATGAGATCGAATATCACGGTCAGAAAACTGAAATCAAATATCCCATAAATTGATTCAAAGCAAAGATATAAACATTCATTCATATGGATTTGCCTCTAGGAATCGGTCATATAATAATCGAGAGATCATGTGCTCAGTTTTTCATGTGCTTCCTCACCTTTAAAAAGATTGAGCACTAAGGTAAGCATGCACATTCTAACACAACTAGGATGTGTTGAGGTGATCCTTGTCTTGTTCGTCACGATTGACTAAGACCTAATCATCATTCTTTACCTCTTGCTTGGTTTGTTTTCTCTTGTTCCATCTCTTGTTTTTCTTCTTTGACTTGTGATGAAGAGTGTCATTATCACAACGTCCATTAGTACAAGAGAATTCAGACATGATATCTCTCTTTAGTCTTTCAAGAAAACTCTTATAATTATTGTCATCAATAATTAGCAGCTGAGAGTCATTCTTGTGACTAACTTTTGGTCCCTTCTTGGCTATGGAGGACTTCGGGACCCATCTAGAGTTGGGTTTCGCAGGAGAAGCTTTCTCCTTCATATCATTAGGATCATTATCCGAATATTTTGCGAAACACTCTTTCTCCAATTTGGAACATCAGATCTTGTTTTTGCATTTGAAAAGTCATCTCTCTTTCTATAATTGGGTCTTTTATGAAACGACCTTGTCGAGTGATATGCAAAACTTGAACTATCATTATAGTAGTTCTTTTTCCTAAACTTAGGACAATACCGATCTGAGTTCCTTTGGGGAGCAATCTTAGCCAATTCGTTTGATACATAAGAAAGTGTGTCTTTTAACTTACGAATATTGCATCCCCATTCCACATGCCCTTTATTACCATAATAACTACAATGCTTAGTAACATACGAAGTGTGAATTTTAATGTTGCCTTTTTGTGGATCCTCTTGCATTGGAGCTCGATGATTTCTCTTCCTCCCCTTCTTCTTCTTATCCTTGTTCAACTTTGTTGCTTTCTTGACATTAGCAGAAGTGCTCTCTTTGATTTTCGTACTTGAAGAGAATGATTAAACATGATATTTTAATTGATTTTGAAGTAATTATGTAAGTGCATAAATTACTTATTTTTGGTTTCGCTCACATGTAAGTGGTTGTGACAGGTGGAAATTCTCTTACTTGAGCAAGTTTTTAATTTCCAATGAAATAAAAATTGCGGGAGACTAATCGATGCGTGGAGCAATGGATTTGCTGATTTCTTTGTTGGCGTGCAAAGAATGGATTTATGACCAATTGAGATTTCAAATCAACATAGGTATATTGGATAAACTATTTGTAGTTATTATAGTGATCAAATAATTGCATTCTAGATTGAAAATAAATTGGTTGTTCAATCTTAGAATAAATTTTGGGGAAACAAGATATTAGGAATTATTATGTATGACAATAAATGTATGACTCGTATAAGTTTGGAACTTATAAGATAAAATTTGAGAGGAACCAAAACCTAAATAATTAGAAACCTAGTCAAAACAAATGTGAATATCAACTCTCGCCAAGAAATGAACATAATATTGATTATGAAGTTATTTGCTATTCTTGCACGAGAAGGATATCAAATGTTATTAACAACGCTTTTCAAGCCAAGTTAACATGAATTGTACATACGGTGAGAGGTTGATATATATTGGTGTTTTACACCATGTTTGTTTTGATAGGTTATGGTTTAAAAGTTGAGCCAAATCGTTTGAAAGAAAGTGGTGTTGAGATATACTCACATCACTAGGATTTTTGGTATTGATACGATCTCAAAGTTTACTTTGGATAGAACAATATTTTTAAATATTTTCATACTTCCGAAATGAGAAACAATTCTAGTTTCCGCCTATCTTGTTATTAACAATTGAGATTAGAAATTTGTTGAATTTGAGCATCACAATACTACAAATGATAGGTTATGGATAAAATGTTTGAATATTTGAAATATGAATTTTTGTCATGCTTTTAAGAAATCAATGAGTTAGTGATGAATATGAGCATGTTATATTTTCTTATAAACTTGGTGAATTTTTTGAGTAACATGTATGTAATCTTACCTAACTCATAAAAGCATGTACATTTTCAAATCTTACGCAACTTGCAATGATATTTGATGAAATAAAGTATTTGAGAATTTTATAAAGATGCTTCGAGTAACTTATCTTGATATCAAATATGATTTTCGAGGATTAGCCAATGTTGCTTTCAAGAAAATTGTTTGGGTTTTTTGTGCAAAACGTTTTGGGTTTAGATCATTGGTTTATTAGTTTTTCATAATTTTCGGGATCTTTGGATATTGTTTTGAAATTCTTGTTTGAGTCAAAAAAATAGTTGGGGTTCCATACCCTATATTTTAACAGCTTTGATTTAAAATAGAAGAACTAGAAAAATAAAGATGAACGATCCTAGTTAGCATATTTATAGTGAGACTAAAATGTAGTCATGGATACTTTGTTGCTTATAATTTGGAAGATAACTTCTCATAAAAGGTAACTTTGTTCATTCAAAAAAGAAATTAATCTTTTGGAAAATAAATTCGTGAACCTATTATCTTTAGACAAGCAAACAGAAAATTGTTGACACTTGCATTCATGTCGCTAAATTAACTTACATGCTTATTCTGTTGATGTTGTTTCTATGATGTATGATTTGTTATCGTCATAAGTAGAAATATATACTTTTGTGTAGGTTAAAGATGAGAATTTATGTAAACCAAGGATGGAAAACTGTGTAGTTTCTACAATAAAAGAAAGCATATAAGTTAGATAAGTTATAATTTATATTCTGAAAACAACTTTAAAATAATTTATGATTCATTCGAATGATTTCAGAATTGACGAAAGTGAAATGCACAATACTCTTTGTTTTGTATGCATAGGTGATTTGTTGAATTTTTTTTTCTAACTTATAGGATGAAAATGAAATTGAGAACATGCTTAGTTTACTATTTACATGAAAGACTTGAGAGCGAAGATGGTGTATGTTTTTTGAAATTAATTTTTACTTTCTTTGGATCTATTTCATTTCAATAAAAATAGAATTTTAAAAGAGACAGAAATATATATATATAGTATGAATGTAAATTAGTTACACTCATTTGGTTTAGTGCTAACGCTTTTGAGATTGTTTCTGATTGCGCTAGACATGAGTAAGGCAGCTCAACATGTTTCTTTTTTGCGTGATTGACTATGTATAAGTATTTTCTGTAGTGGGGGTTTAATATATTACTTCACAGTGGGGGTTTTATATTTAGATTTACCAAGCCTAGTATGGAAAATTGGTAAAATTTTGAGAAAGTTATGAGGTGTTTCAAACACACCTCACACCATACACTATCTAAATGGTTACCGCAATCCTTTAAGGATATTGCGAAGCTGATTGGACATCCTTTCAGTTGAATCCTTTAAGGGATGAAGCGATTCGATCCTTTAATAGATAGAGGAACAAACATATTAATCCAATGTGATAGTACCGCATCTATTGCATGAATTGAGAACCTAACGACAACTGTAAGAGTTGATTTTATGAGAATATGGATTATATAGTGTCTGAAAAGAGTTTTCATTAGTCCTTTGACGAAAGGATTGATAAGAAGATGTGAATACATCTTAGGGATGAGGTTGATGCCCATTGAGATTGAGTCATCTGTGATGGATACCCAACCTAGAAATAAGTTCAAAGGGACTAGACGAAGTTATAGATGATAGCATCATTGAGATTGTGTTATTTATGATGCGGTTGCCAACCTATAACTCAAGATCTCAAAAATAGGTTCAAAAGGGTACCCATGGAGTGAGATCCCAAAATATAGGTTCAAATGGGACACCAAGTCATAGATAATATGGAGATGCGAGAATCATACTTTTGAAGAATTCATCCCACGACATGATATCCTGAATCAAGTAGAGGTTGAGTTTAATTTTAATTTTTAATTTTTAAACACTTAATGATATATATATTCTATTTAGAGTGGGGTACTTTCAGGAGTACTCTTGATAAACTCACCTATATGAATGTGAAAGTGTGCCCACTTTCTATGAGAATATGGGCAGTTCTCTAGATCATTCATTAAAACTGGGATACAAGTACAGGGCCGTACTGTGTTGGCTTTAGACTTTACACTAGTATAGTCGTGTATGTTAAGCAATCTTTTTTATCACCTAGAGTTCAAGACTTATGTTCACTCTATGGTCAGATTTTAAGAGAGCCTATTAACACTGCGTAAAGGTTCAAGTCACGAGTCACCTTTGCTTATGCACAACTCCGTACGTTCTTGCTCAATGTTTTGAAAAATATAAGTGGAGGATTGATGGGAATATATGTTTTAAAAAATTATTTATCTTCAATAAATTAGTGTCTCATTAAAATGGTTTTAATATGAAAATTATAATTCATCTTAAAAATAAATTTGTTTTGAGTTAATGTCGAAAGCCGTTTTTTCTTGAATGAGTTAATGATATTAATTAACATCTTAATAATGTTTTTCATTTAAGATTATATTTATTTCTTTGGTTATTTAAAATCAGATTTTGATGAAAAAGAATAATAAGAGTTTTAGAAGCCTTTTTATTATAGAGAGTTTTCTTTTATGTTCTTGAGTTTTTAAAAAAAATGAATTTGTGTGAGAAAGAAAAACAAGTGTGTGATCATCCTTGATTTTTGTGAAAGTATTTCTGAGCAAGAATGAAGTGTAGAATTTTCACATCCTCTCATCGTGCACGAGTGATTGTGTAAGAGATTGAACTCGGTTGTTTTATCCTGAGGACGACGCGACATTAAAGAACTGCTTGCACAATCTTGGGTAGAGCCGCGAAATGTCTTAAATAAAGCGACCTAGTCCGCGATTCAGCCATAACAATGCTTTGTTTGCTTTTTGTGATTATTTTGCAGGCATAATTCAACAATTTTTCCAACAGTCCATAGTTGCTCAGTAGCTTTACTGTCTTTAAAAGTGGGAAGAAGGCCTGCAAATGATTAGGAGGAGACTGGTAGCTGTTTGCAAATTAAAAGTTTTGAGTACCTCTGGTGTACTCAATTGTCAATTACATTTCTGAGGGAGGATGCTTGATGAAGGGCTGACATGCTATTGCTGTGATGCCAGGATAACTGGACACCTCCGCTGATATATAGGATGATGCCACTGCTGCTCCTAAGACAGGTAAAGCTTAAGTGAATTTGTAATATATTCTTAGATTCTGTTCCTTTTTAATACTTTTTGTTCCTGTGCCTTGGATTCATATTCTTACATTGAGGAAGGTAGTTTTGGAAGATAAACCGAAGAAGTTGTTTGTTGTTACTGGTGTAATAGATCCCTGTAATCATAGTTCATAAGGAATTTCTTTATCAGTATGCATTTCAGATTTTTCATTTTGAGTGTTGTTTTGAAAGCATTTTTGACATCAGCGGCCATTTTGGCTAGCATAGCTGTGTTGGACTTGTTAAACTGTTTGAATCCAAACTGGATTTTTGACATGTTCGAGTTCAACTATCTAAGCTGGTTATCATACCATCTTGTTAGACGGTGGAATATTGTAAGTTTTCCTGTTCATGTGAATTTTCAGGACAAAGATTATTTGATTGTGATGGGCTTAAGTTGTACTGTTGTTTAAAAACTGCAATCTGTAATATCATACTGCGGTTATGTATTTGGACATATAGAACTATAAAGAACGATATACTAAATATAGAACAATTGTCAAAGAAAAAAGAAAAGTACAAATAATCAGAAAGACAAAAGAAAATAACAGGAGAATGCAAATACTCATCTGACCTCAGATTTTATTAGCTTCTTTTTCTCTTAGATATTTCAATGAAAGAAAACTCTTAATAAAGGGAAATCCCACGGTTGGCAATTGCATAACGATGTCACATATCTTTTCCAAGGCTTCAGTTTTCGGGTTGTAGCGGACAAGAGTTTGTTGAAATAATTTTAAAAGGTCATGAGTTAGGCCAGCATTGTAATGTGAAATACTTAATCTGTGATACTCATCTCGTGTTAAAATGCACTTATCCTGTAATAGTAGAAGTTGACCGTTCTTTGTAATAGCTAATGGGTTTAAATATGTTAATATCCAAGCATACTGAATTTCTTAGTCCAACTCCAAGCCGCATGTTGATTCCATGTGATGCCTACAATATGGCCACAACTAGAATTTCTTATTTTATCTTCTTCTTTAATACCCATATGTCCGTTTTGAGAAATTCTTCGTTGAGTATATGATGAATACATAACCACCCTCCAAATACCCTGAGACTAAATCGGGAGATCTGCTTATAACTAAGGTCTAAACCAGAGGGTAATGCGATTTCTCGAAATTTCTCATCCGCCAAATCAAAGGAAAATATCATGTTCTTGTTCTTTCCAAGCCAATGAAGAGCTTCATCTGTTAGGATACTTGGTTTTTAATCCAAATGATGGTCGATGTTTCCTGCGGGTCTCCATCCACTGCCACGACACCCAAAAGTATATACGTAGATTTGTCCAATGAAGGAACCACCATTATTCATTTTTTGATGTGAGGGGTAGAAAATTCTAACAACCTTGTAAACATTAGTGGAATAATTGTAGCCAAACCCGAACATCATGAAACGATGTCTGAATGGCTCGTTGAATTTTGGAAAATTCACGTATTCTCTTGTCATGGGGTTAGATACAACGAGGGAAACGTATCTATCTATGGATTCAACATCATCTCTTGGGAATATCCATGGTTGGCATACAATTAAACCATCGCACGAACCAAGACCTCCCATAATATTTGGAATGGGTTTGCTTTTAGTAATTGACATGTTAGATTTCTGCCCATCGATCTCATCGTACTCACCATAAATATACGGGAAATAATCGTTTGGTCCTATTTTATGTGGTCCCAAGTTAATTCGGTCCACCAACAAAAGGGGAGTTCAATTTGGTCCTTATATATTCAAAAATATTAAAGTATCTAAAATACCATTTCTCTCTTATTTTTCTCTCTTCTTCACATGTCTTTTTCTCTCTCTCTTCTTAACATTAATAAATAAAAAAACTTAAAAATGAAATATCTCTCAAAATATAAGTCGAAAATTAATAAATTTTATGTATTCGGAAAGGTCTTGTCGAGATCTACACAACGAGTACCCATTATACTATGTTTCGAAATTTAATTTTTTCGGTATAATAGTAGTTCATATCCAAGAATGAACACTATTTTAGAACATGGTAGTTCATTCCACTTCTAACAGTTCATTTCGTAGAATGAAGTCGTATATGCTAGCAATTATTGTTTTGTAGAATGAACTCATATAAATACTTCATTATTAAGAATGAAGTCAGAATAGTAGTTCATTATTATAGTTCACATTGTAGAATGAACTCGTGATAGATGTTCTTATTATCGAGTGAACTCATAATGGTTGTTCATATCGTAGGATTAATAATTCATATTGTAAAATGAACTCGTAATGATAATCAAGCATGGTAGTTCATATTGTACAATGAACTCGTAATAGGTGTTCATTATGGTAGTTCATATTATAAAATGAACTCGTAAATGATAGTCCATATTGTAGAATGAACCTGTGATAGGTGTTCATATCGTAGAACGAACTCTGAATAGTAGTTCATTATACCAGTTCATTTTGTAGAATGAACTCGTATGTTACTTAATCATACGAGTTCATAAAAGTTCATTTTGTGGAATGAACTAGCTATTATGGTAGTTCATTAAATTAGTTCATTTTGTATAATGAACTCGTACATAGTTATTTTTTAGCCTAAGGATAGGGTAAAATTAAAACTCTGAAACATAGCAACAATGATACTCATTGGAAAGCTCTCGTCGAGGGCTTCCCGAATATACAAAATTAATCATTTTTGGACATATGTTTCAAAAGGTATTTCAGTTTTAAGTTTTTCTTTATTTTTTTTATTAAGAGAGAGAAAAATATTAAAAAAAATGCATTTATGCCACTATTAAAAGATATAACATCATTGATGACGTCATCCCGCGTGGGTATTGTCCGTTTTCATCGTCAAGTTAATATTGACTACGCCGCAAGTGCATACGAGGGAAACAAGGATCAAGAAGTAGCCTATGCCAATTTTCACATACTCGTTTATATTCCAAGATGTTGTCAAAGGATAAACGAGAAAAAAATATCTAAATTGATCTCTCTTGGTAAAAGACTACTGCAGTTCATCTCCTTGTTAGGTTTCTTTGTACGATGATTACGGAACTCCATTGGCGGTTTTTCACCTTTGCTCATATCGATATACCTGGGTGAAGTAGTGTTGGATAAACGTAAGTAAAGGTAACTCAGACACTGCGCGTATGAGTTGTATGGTATTATAATTGGTTTGGAATGGGCTACCAGGTGGGAAGTTGCGCATATTTTAATTTGTTCTGATTCTAAAAGTGCTATTCATGCTTTGGAAAACAATGATGTTCCGTGGTTTGCTAGACAAAGGCGGGCTGGCGTGAGAAGATTATATGACTCAATTTGTTTTCAACATACTTATCATGAAACAAATTTTACAGCTGGATGTTATGGCCAAAAGAAGTTGCTTTTTAGGTGAAGGGGAAGGTTGGAATATTGAAGGAAGACATAACTTTTTACTTTCAATTGAATTTCCAAGTGTTTATTATTTCAGATTGAAATAGTTCATAAGTTTTTGGAGTTTCTATGACCTTTTTTCTTGTAAACTTGTTTGTAAATATTGCTATTTCTTAATATAATTCTAACTTATCAAAAAAAAAAAAGGACACCGCGTGTCTGAACACGTATCCTTATTTGGCCCAATTGATTTGATTTCGGCCCAACCTTTCTTAGGTAGCTTATATTCAATTGAAAAGTGGATGAAAACAAAATGGTTGAACACAATTATTTACAAGATCAGGTCTGCGACATGCTGCACATATTGCAGGTGGTGATGAATTTAGTTAAACATAGCACAAAGGTAACTCCTAGGAAAATTTAACCAACTCATTGAGTATTTTCATGTGACCACAGATGTGGCGGAGAAAATCCTTAAACAACTATATGCATGGACATACCGATACATGAATTATCATGCATTTCCAAATCCACCTCGACAAAGTCTATTGCCACCTGCACAAGATGAAGTCGGCAACAGATTCACTTAACACCTACAGGTCCTCTAGATGGCAGACTACTTATCACCATCTTCCAACAGCTTTATAACAGAAGTACAGGATGAATCTATACAATGTAAGACTTGGCTTTCACCTTGACATCCTACTTATCACGCATTTTTATATACGATTGTCACTATTATAACGTGTATGTATATCATTGTCACAATCTCATCTAATTGACTACCAGGAGGAGGCACCGCGAATCCAGTTTTTGACACCTCTGATTGCTGTGGCTTCTGCTGCACCAGACTTGCTATGATCGAGCTGCTCTAATTATGTTTTCCTGACAAGTCTTTCTTGAGTACTTTATAACCTATGAAACATAGAGAGTAGTATTAGATTATTTACATGCACATGTTTGTTGTCGATATGAAATCATAGCTGGCCAACATTGTGTTATTTAAGATTTGGGTTATAAAAGGAGACTCACTTGTCATACTTCCTATCTCACCTTCAAGCCTTTTGCCTTCGCAAGTAAACCCAAGCTGAACAAAAAAAATGGTAGGTTTCATATTTAAGCATATGAGTAACCAACAGTCGATGACTGACAGGATGACTGATTCAATCATTCAAGAAATGAAAATAGATTGTTCAGTAAAATTTGATTACGAGTAGTAATTGTACACTGCCCTAGTGTGGGCTTCAGCCAGGGGACCAAGCAGATTTTGGCAACTGAAGTGACTTGGTACAGATTTGAATGCTCCTCATTACCAGATATTCAGAGGAATGCCAGTCACTAGATAGCTAGCGCCTAATCTAGGCTCCGGTTATTTTTCATCTAGAGTCTTTTTGTTCGGGAAAGCTTACAACTCTACTCAAACACTCCAACAATAAATCAGTATCACACATAGTGAAGTATCTATTGCCTACATTAGGAAATACAGAAATTGACCATCTAAAGCATGTTAAACATTGATCAAAGTTATGATATGCAGATGCTTACTTGTTCCAAGAGCTTCACACAATGCTCGCCGTTGGCCCATATTTCCAAAGGATTTACCTTATCACTGTTTAAAATTAAGAATGCTTAATTTCTATTAGGCCTAAAGTAGAATCAAAAACTGGACTAACAAACATAAATCTTGAAATGAAAAAAGTGTCAAAAAGTAGCAGATAAAACTTACATTTTGTCAGCGTTCTCCTCTATTGTCTTGATAAACGTCTCCATCAAGTCTCCATAAGGACAAATCGTCCCAGTTATCTCGCAACGCTTTTGATTATTAATACCTTGACGAATACATGCAGTGCCTACAGAAGGAAAGTTTGTTCAACCCTAATTCCAGAACTAAACATGAATCATCACTGTCAAGAACTGAGTAAATTTGAAGAGTTACTTACTGTAACCCTTAAATCGATGGCCAGGGGATACAGCAACATGAAAGTAATTAGAGTGTACCGCCATGTAACACAGAGTCGTATTCAAAGGAGAAAACCCTATTCCCTAGACACAACAATATACATAATTTTTATCAGTTAGAAATTCATTGGCTTAAAATAAAATCCAAGTACAGAAAAATCCTTACTTCTATGCCGAGTGTAGTTAACTGATCCATCGACATACGGGTTATTTCAAGAAAAGCGTTGCAGCAGATACTTCGAATGGATGTCATTCTCTATGATCTTGATCTCTATTTCTTTCAAAACTCAAAAATTGGGCAAGAAATGAATTTCGGTGTCGATTTGTTTCGGAACTCAGAAGAGTGCACGAGTCAATTTCACTTCTCAGCGTTTGTGTATGAGCACCGCCGATGAGGTTAAGAATTCTATATATGTTAGAGATTTCTGGTGGCAGAAAGGGGAAGGAGAGGAGAAAAAGGTCGGTTTCTTTAAGATTTTTAAAAACCCACGCAGGTTTATGGCTTATTTATTTTGAAGGGCAAGCCACTGCGTTGAGCGGCTTGGGCCCTTGCGTTTTCTTGTTATTTTGAGACTTACTATCTTTGGATGCTGGATGAAAAGTGGAAACTAACTGGAACACCGCGGCCAAGGTGGTGAGGACCGACACCGCTGATTGCATAAGTTGTTATATGTCCTTTTTTGGTTGGAATGTTATTTTGGAGACATATACATCGTTTTAATTATGTCTAAAACGATAAATATTTCCGAATTTTTCGTAAAAACTCTAAATTTGATATTATTGTTTGTACTCATCGTGTACAGCTCTTTAAAATCTTTTTAACGAGATAAATATTTTTAAATTCCAAGATACAGATTTTTGGATATGTTATAATATTCTAATTTGCTTGACAATTATACCCCTGAAAAAAATAGGATACATAAAAAGTTATAATAATTAGACTAAAAGGGAGGGGTATTTTCGGTTTTTAAAAAAATGTCTAATACTTATTTACCCTTTCTCTTCGGTTTATTTACGAAAATGTCTAAAGGAAAAAAAGAAATTAAAAGCAAGGAGGGGCATTTTTGATTTTTTGATGGTAACCATTTCCAATCATTTTTTATCAAATTGCACATTCCCGTTAGGCGTTAGGCTTCATAAAGTGGTCATAAAAAGGATTCCCTCCCTTCGGGCCCTCTGGTCGTCGCCCCAATAAACTATCACCAGGCCCTTTTTATCTGTTTTTTTCAGCGTGAAATCCACCTCCTGAAAAAGTCAAGCCCGCTCCCGTTTTCAGTGATAAAATTATCACATCAAATGGCAAAGTCTGGCCATTCTTGAAGAAGTAAAAAAGATAGAAGACAACCTAGTTTCTTTTTTGGGTTTCCACTATATAGACAGAAAGGCCAACAGAATAGCTGATCTTTTGGCTAAGAAGGGAAGGAAAAACAACATCACAACCTCCTGGGCAGACCAAGCACCTAGTTTTTTAATTCCAAAAATAGCTTATGACACTGTCAAAGCTTATGAAATACTCCATCCGTTTTAGGAAAAGTGATATTTTCACTTTTTCAATTTGGCCTATTTTTAGGCAAAAATGAAAAAGTGAAAGTATCACTTTTCCTAAAACGGAGATAATATGTAATTTAAACAGATTTCCTGTAACAGTTTCTGAGGGGAATCTAATAGATTCAGTCATCGGAAATACTTCTCATTCAGAGTTAGTAACAGATGAGACTGAATCAATATGATTATCAACCTATGCTCTCTTTCAATATATTTCTATTTTCAAAAAAAAAAAGTGATAAAATTATCACATAACCAAATCTTGGGCCCAGACACACCTCCCACCGGTGCTCCCTGGGATGCATCCATAACCAAACCCAGCACAAAAAACAGTAACCATCTTTATAGGATGGCTCAAGCCTCAATCAGATTGGATCAAAATCAACACGGACGGCGCAACAAGAGGAAACTGATCGCAGTCGTATGCGTCAAGAATAATTCACTTTCTCACTTAACTAAATTTAAATGAAGTATGTGGTAAGAAAGAGTTCGTTCCCACAGAGAGACTTTTGTTGTTATAAAATTTCAGTTTCTTAGTAACCAGGGGGGGTTTGAATTTTATCTAAGCAATAAAATAAAGCAAAGCAAATAAAATAGCTGGAATAATCAATAAGGAAAAGATATTGGTCGGGATAGTACCATTCACAAACATGTATTTTCATCAATGACTAGAATTGATATTTTAATCTCTCATTTACTAAAAGTCATAGGATACCTTGATCGCAAGTATATCCCGCTAATTCCCTGATTGCAGCAGCAGTGACCACCCATCAGATTATCTTAGTCACCTGCAACTGCATCTCATCCATTTCATCCACTCTGCCTAGCCATTGCATTTCATTCAAGTCCATACCCAGCACACCTGAGCTACAGTTTCGCTCAATTGAGACCATTTCGAACCCTTGGCAGATGAACATCAAAACCCTTCGAACACAGCTCACAAAAATGGACAGCAATAATTGCAGTTCTTTGCCTTATCTTCTACATAAAACCATGACCAAAATCTCCCGAACTACAGCTGAATTCATCTCAACAACTTCAGTGTCTCTTCCAAACCGAGCCAGTTCAGCCTGCGAAAATCATCCCACCAGAAACCCTGTGTAAGCAACCTCCAATACCTGCAATTGTGTCAACCTAAACATACATATAATCCATGGTTGCGTCAACACCTGCTATTGCTCATCAAGCACAGAACCATCTCCACTTGCAACTGCAACCACCAACACCTTCAATACCCATTCTTTGACAGCAACAACATATTGACCTTCTCGGCTTCAAATCTGTAATGGACCATCACTCCATCTTCTAGTTCATCTGTGACACCACTCCGAGCACCACCAATAGCAACTTCTTTCTCAAGCCAAAACAACATCTCCTTCTTGTTGTTCTTGCTCTTCCATTCTCATCAGCTGCAGCACTTTTTATTTTAACCAACTGCAGCTACACCAACTGGTGAACCAGTACTGCCATGCATTGTTGTTCATACACTCAGGCCACATTTCACTTTCCTTAGTTATCCTGAAGCTTCATAACCACCTAGTCCATCAGCATCACTTGCACTATAGTTCATCTCAAACCATTCGCAACAACACCAGTTTAACAAACCATTCTCAGCCAGCACTATCACTGCACTTCTGGCCTTCACCATAAGCACCATGACCCATTATCGGTACTGCCAACTGCCACTCACCAGAACCCATTATCTCATTTAAACCAACAGAACCAATCCATTACAGTATGCATCTCCAACTCAGCTCACACAAACTAACCTGCAATCTCAGTTGTTTCTTCCATCTCTGATTCAACCAAAACCAACAACAACTTCTTAATCTTCTATGAACTTGAATGCCACCAGAACTGCAGTCTTCTTTAAACTCCAACTCTAGCTCACTTGCACACTGCAATATCACCAGCAAATCTCTTTCTCGATCACCAGCTCAATCTCAACCAACAGCAGCAGCTTCTTAATCTCAACTTCATGTGATACCCAACCTGAATCTCCATTTACTCCACTGCTTCAATTACAACCACCAATACCAGCTCAAGTTCATCACAAACAACACCTGACTTCAATTCAGCTGCAATTCTGCTTCTTCAATACAACTTCAGGAATCCTCAAATCTATCCCAGTAACAGCAGAATCATCAGATCCACCAACACCATACCATGACTGTATCTATTCTCTTCTTCTAATCTTCATAGATTTCTGAAATTTAACATTAACCCAAGCTTAATCGACTCTCACTTCGGCCATAATCATCATCAGATTCTTCAATCACTCCTCTTAACAAAACCCTAATTCCTAATTCTTGATTCTCACAGCGAGCACAATCTTCATTTTTCATCAATTCGTCTCTGCAAACAACAACTACAATATATACCAACATCTTCTGTGTTGTTCACTCAAACACTAGCAGAAACAAATCCTCTCTCAATCTCCATCAATTTCTCTGAGACGCTGCCCTCTTACTCCTCACATTTCTAACTTTCAGACAGACACAAAAATGACAGAGAAGATATTTCTCTAGGTTTTAGGGTTGTGTAGGAAATGAAGGTGGATATAGCCACCCAGGTGAGGTA
Source organism: Papaver somniferum (assembly GCF_003573695.1). NCBI lineage: Eukaryota > Viridiplantae > Streptophyta > Magnoliopsida > Ranunculales > Papaveraceae > Papaver > Papaver somniferum. The sequence goes on from NC_039368.1 coordinate 32,427,735, forward strand.
GATGAGGGGTACCCCGGATGACTCTAGGCACCTTAATATAGATACAGGCCACCAAAGTGATAGCCCTTTATCTTCCGCTGCACTCCAGATAATGCTTGCTTGCGCAGTGACAACTCTGCTCTCCTTGCTCCTCATGAAGGCTCTTTTCTTATTTTGAATTCTTTCACCAATAGCTGCCGTATCTTACTTCTCATATCCACTTCTTCTCTACAATTTCTCTTCATCACTAAATCAGTCGTGCTTTTCAGATATATATTTGCATCATTAAAGCCGACATGCTTTTCAGACAAAAGTTAAGAAATAGAAGCAAATAATGAGAAACAGTTCGTCTCCAACAACATTTGCACCTTTTTTGCCTTTTAAGCGACGTTTCTTCTTCTTTTGTTCCAAATGACTCCAAAGTACCTAAATACTCACAAAAAAACATAAGATACATAATTTACAACAAAACTTAACAAAGAAAAGCATAAACAATAGATAAATATTAAGGTGTTTTAGACACCTGGCATAAACCCTGGAATAGCGGGAGCAGGTATTATTTGTAGAAATGAGGAAACCAACACTATCCTAGCAATAGCACAACCTCTAGGCATCACCACATCTCTTACAGCGGAGACCTGGTCCATACACATAGCCTCTAAAACGACGACGAAACGAGGATGGTCAAAATTCCAATTTGAAACGGATTCGAAAAATTTAATGAGATTTATAACCTCAAATACAGAACCTCCTTGGTATATATCTGACCTGGTTGCAGAGATCAAACAAAGGCTCGCCCAATCCAGCAATATACCGTTAGCCACGTCTACAACGAAGCAAATCAAGCGGCAGATGGTTTAGCAAACCGAGCAGCGAATGATTGCTCCATAGGGATACTCATGACAGTACAATGGGAACATACAATTCCGCAATCTATCAGTTCTACTGTAACAATAGACTCTATGGGTGTTACGTACCCCCGTGTAATTTCAGTCTAATCTAATAAATTTCATGCTTCAAAGAAAAAAAAAACAAATCTTTAAAATTTATGCTTTTGTTTTTTCTAATCCCCAAACTAGCCTTACCAATGTTATTCCTTTTCTTTGTTAAAGGAATCATAGAGAAAGCGAGTGGAAACCGAGAGAATCACATACATAAAGAGTTACTTTCATACATCTTTCTCTAAACTAGAAACCCGATGACGACAACAACATTAACGTCATCTCTATTTTGATATATTTCTAACTAATTCAATCATGATCAAAACCCTATAAGATGTCATAACCTAAAAATTCTCAATCATGTATGAATTTGATTTCGATTTTCCGTTTCGTGTGTGATTTTAAGTTTGTAGCTTCAGATTTTGATGATTTGGTTACGCACATATTTGTTTTCTTCAACTTAATTAAACTCATTTTTAATATGGAAATTAGGATTGAAAATTTGCTGATATTCGTTTTGGGATTTTGTTATAGTAGAGAAACTATGTTGAGGAACATTATATTTTTGGGACTTCGATTGTTCTAGACAAAACTTCAATTTAAATCGCTGACGCTAATACCAGAATTTCTCTTGCGCAGAGAAGCTTTATGTGAGTGTACTTCCAATCACTTTCAGTTTGTTTTAATTCGTATCTTTTAAATTTCACGTAATTAATTCTCATTTTTTTTAAATCTTGAATTAGTTAAATAACTATAACACCGTTACAATCGATTTTGTAAATCATTTTCTTCAAAAATAATTTGTGGGTGATCTTAGAATCTGTATGCAAACATCACTCACCTTACTACTATAATGTTGTCTGCTCAGCACGTGGATTTTTGGTGTTTTTTATTTCTCTATGCAGATTGGAGCAGCTCAATCTATATCAAGAGAAGTGTATTTCATCACACTTGATTTGGTCAGTGTTTCTGGTTATTATTCTTACAAGTTGATTTGGGTTAATTTGTCTAGTGACTTTAAATCTGATTTGGCATTTTTTTTTATGTAGGTAAAAAACACTGGGAAAGAATCTCTTTAATGGGTTACATTTTCGAACCTATTACATCATCAATTTTTCTTGTTCTTTTGTATTTCATAGTGTCTCATGGTAGGTATGCATAGATAGACTTCCATTTTATTTTGCACATACCAAACTAGTTGAGAATCGGCTAAAGGGACTACCCAATTACTGGTTTTGCATTACTCTCCCAACCGCTAAATCTTTTACACTATAGAGTAAAAAAAAAAGCCTAAATTTTTCAATGATTAATGGACTACCTAATTAATAAGAACGTTTTACATTTGTTATTTGTATTTTTAACAATCGAGTCATCTGGTGTTTATGATGAATTTTTCTACTAGAAAATAACCCATATGAATTAAAATTGATTAGTTGGCTCCAAACACCATTAAATTGTTCAATAATGTTTAATAGATTCTTATATCTCAGTAAATTGCAACTTTTTTGAATAGTAGACAGTCATCTGAGATAAAAAGATGAGATAATTCACTATTATACCTAGATAATTTGATCCCATGAATCAGTTTTTTTTATTCCTAAATTATAAGTAGGGCTGTCGATGGATGCTAACGTAACGGATATAGGCTCTGCCGCTGCCGTTGCCATTAAAAGTTAATGGATATCCGTTATCCGTTAATATCCGGCGGAAATAGGAAATTCAAAAACGTTACCGTTACGTTGGACTTACCGGATAACGAATATTTTTCCGTTACCATCCGGTATGTCACAGGACAAACACAAAACAGGCTAAAAACACAGAACAACTTTTAAATCCAAGAAAACAGGTTCTAAATCCATGCCACACCAAAAAAAAGACATACAGATGTCCATGCCACACAAGAAAACAAGTTCAGAATCTTCAGATGTTCTAGCAAAAGAAAAAACCATGTTTTTTGCAAAAAAAAAGATATCTCCATCTCCATTTGCTGCAAAAACTGCAAATGCATTCCTCCTCCATCTCCAGATTCTCCACTTCCAAGTGCCAACTGTGTTAGAGCATTGCTCGGTCGAACTCGCATGCGTTGCTATCTCAAGCATGTTTGTCAATATTAGTGATAAAAATTATAAGTCTTGATTTCTAGTATACTATAGCTAAGTTTCGGACTAGGATATAAAGTGTAGTTGAGCTCAAGGACTTCATAGCGATTCATCATACAAGAAGAAGAACTACTCAAGGAACCGGTGGAACTTCTCGACAAAAAGGTATGTGAAGACTTGAACTTAGCTGTCACTCAAAAGTCTATCTACTCTATCTCCTACTTCTTGAGACAAAAAGTCGTATGCTATATATAGACTTAGATTATACACATTTGGTATTTCGATCTGAGTATACCCCGCCTATATATATCTCGAAATATGTGTTGGTAAGCGTTTCACTTCGACCATGTTTATCTTTACCTAGTGACGAAAGTCATGATATGTTTCAATCACTTTGAAAATTGCTTTGACGAGAAATGGTGTAACAACTGTGTAACATCCTCTAAGAATGTTTCAATGGTTGGAATGAGAGTTTTGATTACATAACCAATGATGGACATAAATATTGTTGTGGAAACACATATGTGCATAAGTTCTATTCCTTGAACCAAAGTTTGCGAACTTTGTTGATCAAGAGAAACCAGAAGAATGGCTTGTTGCCATGTCCGCGGACTCAGTCCGCGAACTGACGAACTTCTCATCCCGAGAAATATTGCTGGAGTTGACAAACTTGTTAAGTGAGTACCAGTCCGCGAACCGGCGGAAAGTCTTTGCCGAGATTTTTTGTTGGAGTTTGTAAACTCTGCCCGGTTGCTTAAGTCCGCGAACCTAGTGTGCGAACTTAAGAAGTTTATATATCTGAAGATGATTTCTGAACTTAAACTTATAAAGACTAAGGGATGCAAATTGAAAACCGTGGCTATAAAGTTCATGAACCGATTAAAGTGAATCAAATCATCTTTGCTTCAATTGTGTCTTGTGTAATACATAATATTTCCTTGCAATTGCACAACTCTCTAACTAGTTCATTTGAGTCACTTGAACTAGTTATGGTGAAGAAGAATATGGTTGGTATGAAATGCTCATATGGCTAACCTTTTGGTTAACTATTGTTGAACCAACAATGTACACGTTTGGGTACGGTTAACAAACCTAGAAGCGTACATTTCATTTGTGTATAACAAGCTAAGTTTTCGATCTAAGGGTTGAGAAATATTAGCTTGAATCTAAATCAGGTTTTCATCTAACGGTGGATATTGTTTACTTTGTGACCAAGGCGAAACCCTGATTTGAAAGACTATATAAGGGGACATCTAGCAACTCTGCAAAACTAATCCCCACACCTCAAGTGTGATTCTAGTTTGCGTGCTAGAGCCGTTTCTCCTTTAACCTTTGGTTTTATTCTTCTAAAACTAGGTTAACGATTTAAAGACTTCATTGGTATTGTGAAGCCAGACCTTTTACTACTTTTATCGTAGTTGTATGATCTGATCTTGCATCTTCTATCGTACGAGTACAATCAGATTGATTGTCTTGAGATTAATATCTCCGATAGGTAAGATATAAAAAGTAGTCACAAACATCTTCGTCTCATTGTTTGTGATTCCGCAACATCTTGTTTCGCTACCATACGATTAAGATTGTTGTGAGGTGATTGATTTATCTAGGCTGTTCTTCGGGAATATAAGACCGGATTATCAATTGGTTCCTGTTCACCTTGATTATTATCAAAAGACGGAACAAAAACTTTAGGGTTTTTCTGTGGGAGACAGATTGATCCTTTGATGGACTTTTCTGTGTGAGACAGATTTGTTTATTGTCAAAGCCTGAGATTTTGGGTCGTAGCAACTCTTAGTTGTGGGTGAGATCAGCTAAGGGAATCAAGTGCGCGGTATTCTGCTGGGATCAGAGGTGTTGGGAGTACAACTGTACCTTGGATCAGTGGGAGACTGATTGGGGTTCAACTACAATCCAGTCCGAAGTTAGCTTGGAATAGGCTAGTGTCTGTAGCGGCTATACAGTGTGTGTTCAATCTGGACTAGGTCTCGGGGTTTTTCTGCATTTGCGTTAGATCATCAATTAGAGTAATCTAACCTTTGGTTGTGGATTGTCATTGATTGATCCTTGGATATTGGTCTTTGGTACCATCCAAGTTATTTCTTGTGTTTGATTAAAGACTCGCTGATTTCTGTTAGATCGAGTAAATCAGAACAAGAGAGAGATATTAACTCCTTGAGATACTTTTACCTAGATTGAGTCTGATTGTCTAGTTGATTCTCTAGAAAGTATTTCGGAGTTAGTCCATACAGATTGCTAAGCGAAATATTGTGCGGTGTTGTTAGACCCCCACTTTTCAATTGGTATCAGAGCAGGTAAACACGTTCAAGACCTCAAAAGTCTGTGTTTGTAGCGATCAGATTCTATGGACAGAGGTGCTATTTATATTAACGTACCACCAGTCTTCAATGGCTCTAATTACTTATGGTGGAAAATTCTATGCGAGCTTTTCTTCAAGCGCGTGATTTTCAATCGTGGGTATATGTTGTTAATGGCTATGATGCTCCCGTTGTGGCAGTTAGAGATGTAAACGTTCCCAAGAATATTGGTGAATATAATCCTGCCGAGATACTTGCTGCAAAGAAAAACTCCGACGGTTTGAATACCATCATACATGCCATTACCCCAAATCTTCAGCACCATGTGTCAAATTGCACTAGGTCTAAAGATGCTTGGGATATCTTAGAAACCGTATTTGAAGGTAACTCTAGTGAAAAGGAATCTAGGCTTCCAAACCTTAATTCTGATTGGGAGAACCTTCGTATGGCAGATGAAGATACATTTGATGAGTTTAATCACAAAGTGTCTGAAATTGTTACTGCATCTTTTGCATTGGGTAAGACTATTCCTGAAAAGGACATTGTGATGAAAATTTTCAGATCGCTGACATCTAGATACGAGTCTAAGAAGCATGCCATCGTTGAGGGAAATAACCTTGATAATCTTTCCAGAAATATATTGGTTGGAAAGCTAAAGATCTTTGATCATGAGCATACATCCAAAATCGGAAAGGATGTTTCCTTTAAAGCACAGAAGAACACTAAGTTACTTGATAAAAGTAAAAGTGTTTATGTCTCTGAGGATATGACACAGTGCTTTAAGTGTAAAGGTTTTGGTCATTTTGCAAACGAGTGCCCAAATCGTAGAAAATATACTGGGAACAAAGGTCTTGCTGTAACACTTGATGAGATGTCTGAGATCTATGATTCTGATGAAGATAGGAAATCAAGTGTTGGTCTTCTATGTGAAAACATTAATTTTCATAATCGTAGCAATATATATATCAACCTTGATGGTTTCGGTGAAGAAGAGAATCCAATCAAGCTGGAAGAATAAATTGACCCATCCTTTGGAAACTCTGGTTATAATGTTTCAGGATCTACTACGTGTCTGGTTGCTTTCACACCACAGATGCCTGAATACTATCCAAGTTTGACGTGCTCGTTTTGTTCTCAGAAGGGTCATGAACTATCAAGATGTTACAAGTACAAACATCAAGTAAGGCACACCAACAAACTTCAACGAAGATCAAATCGATTGGCAAGGAAGCTTAAACTTGCTGAGAAGGATGCTGAGGTATGTAGGATTTTATCTTCGTCTAAGAAGTTGGTTTCCAAAGAAAAAATAAGACCATTAGAGGAGAAGGTATGGTCAAATCGCTTTGATAGACAGAAGTCTGAGGATTTCTCTCAAGAGGAAAATGGTGGACAAATTGTTGTTCACCACAGCACAAATTAATTATGTTGTTTGGTAAATCTTATCTCATGTGCCTGATCAAAAAGAGATAAGATTGTGTACCGCTCAGGCTTTAGGAATTTTCTTTTTTTAGGTTTGTTTTTCCTATGTATCAAATAAAGTAAAGGGTTATTATCGACAATTCTACTCTTTATAGGGTTTAGAATTGGGCGTCCACGAACCTGTTTAAAGGTTGCAAACCCTACATTCCTTTTTCCTCTCTGATATCTTTTATATCTTAAGACTTCTTAATGAGATTCTGAATTCCACTCACAAAAAACCAGTTGTTTATAATTGTTCTCTAAGCATCATGTCTTTGGATGGAAAAGATGTCAATATGATTGTTAAGCCATCAGTCAAGGAAAAAGAGAAATCTCCACAAGAAAGCCAAGGGCTGTCCCTTCTAACTCTCAGAAGTTTTCCGATGTTCTTGATGAGTTGAAGGAAGTAAGAAAGGAAATTAGTGAAATAAAGGCTTGCGTTTAAAGATCTTTGAAAATTCAGAAGGCCCTGGCTCGACATCATCAACCAAGACGGTTTGTTGGTATTGACTCCTTCCTCCACGAACCTTATATTCCAATGGATGTTGACGACAAGGAGTTCGGGAATGATAAGGAATTTCTCAAAGATATTGCTGCCTAGTATGTCTTCTTTTTGGTTTAGTTGGAAGAATAACTAGTGCTTGAATAACAATGATTGTGACTACACATAGCTATTATATTTTTCATATTCTTGTTTTTTTTTTAGGTTTATTGATATTAAATTCTAAAAATATTTGGAGGATGATGGTTTGCAGTATTTAATCTTTATGATTTGTTATATTGCAATTTTTTTATGGGATATTGGTTTTTACGTCCGTGAACTATGTTGTCCCATATTTTGTCAAAAGTAAAGTCGTTCATGATCGGTATTCATGTATTGATTTAAGGATGAATAGACTTTTGACATATACAAAAGTTAAGCCTATATTGTCAATTCTTTGATGGAAGATAGGTTAAAATCTTTTGTGTTCAAGGATTATGTCTATTAAAAATCGTTATGCAAATAGTGATGGAAGATAGAATGAATCCTTGTGTATTCCACAGTATTGATCTTCACTGATCCATATTTTATGTAATACTGTGAGGCTCCGTAATGTGTCTTATGTTGAGAACGATACAACCAAGTTGATTATTTTGATTAGCTTTGTTGGTTGTTCCGTAAGGTACTTTATGTTGAGCATTCTTGAACTAAATTAATCATCTTATATGATTATTTAGTCATTGCTCCATAAGTTTTTTTATGTCGAGCAAAACAAATGACAATTAAATTGATTACTTTTGTAATTAGTTTGATTGTGTATTCCAATTAGATTAATTATGGGTTCTCTTGTAATTAATCTAGTTGAGTATTTTCATACTCCGTAAGATTCCTCTTATGTTGAGTATATGAACGACTATACTATTCATTTTTTGATGGGTATGTTAGTCGTATGCTCCGTAAGTTCTCTTATGTCGAGCATAATTAATTAAGTTGATCACTTTTGTGTTTAATTTGATTGCGTATTCCGATTAAATTAATCATGGGTTTACTTGTGATTAATTTGATTGAGATTTTGGATATAGAACATCATTCTCATGGTTTTTATTGTCCAATAAAAATCCTTCTTTTCTTTTGAAATTAAGGTCGCTCTTGTTGTTCCCTTGGGAATGACATCAAATGGGGGAGAGTTCTTTTGAACTTGTGCTTAATGGTCATATCTTGAGGGGTGTGCGGCTGTGAAATTTTAAAAGGGTTATCTTGTATCTTTTAAACTCCTTGATGAATGCTATTAGCTTCGTCTATATGATTGCATCTAAATTAGATGGTATGTATTTTTTCTTTTAGTCATGAAATGTCTCTTACGGAAATTTCATTATGATCCCGTTCTTGTACCTTTACCAATTTTATTGACAAAAAGGGGGAGAATTAATACGTAGTTCACACTACAAATACATATGGTTTTCGGATCATTGTGTAAGGGGGAGTGGTTTCCATGTGAGATGGAATATTGACTAAGGGGGAGTGATACATATCATCATAGTATTATTTTTGAAGTTGTGATACAATTGGACTTTGACACTGTGTAATAATACCATGACACTGTGTAACAATGATCGAGACCGATGCTTTCTCATTGTTATAGCTATGGATCTTCAACAACGGTGATGCTAAACTTACAACCTTTGGGATCATTGGAGTACTTGGAAGTGACGAAGATTTCGAGGAATGTTGAAAATTAGACATGTGGAATAGGAGCTACTAAAGTTTATTTATCTTTTTTGTATTCCATATGTATTGGCAGTTTTATCACTGAAATTGACAAAGGGGGAGATTGTTAGAGAATTGCTCGGTCGAACTCGCATGCGTTGCTATCTCAAACATGTTTGTCAATATTAGTGATCAAAACTATAAGTCTTGATTTCCAGTCTACTATAGCTAAGTCTCGGACTAGGATAGAAAGTGTAGTTGAGCTCAAGGACTTCATGGCGATTCATCATACGAGAAGAAGAACTACTCAAGGGACCGGTGGAACTTCTCGACAAAAAGGTATGTGAATACTTGAACTTATCTGTTACTCAATTGTCTATCTAGTCTATCTCCTACTTCTTGAGACAAAAAGTCGTATGCTATATATAGACTTAGATTATACACATTTGGTATTTCGAGCCGAGTATACCTCGCCTATCTATATCTCGAAATATGTGTTGGGAAGCGTTTCACTTCGACCGTGTTTATCTTTACCTAGTAACGAAAGTCATGATATGCTTCAATCACTTTAAAAATTGCTTTGACGAGAAATGGTGTAACAACTATATAACGTCTTTAAGAATGTTTCAATGGTTGGAATGAGAGTTTAGATTACATAACCAATGATGGACATTAGTATTGTTGTGGAAACACATATGTGCATAAGTCCTATTCCTTGAACCAAAGTTTGCGAACTTTGTTGATCAATAGAAACCGGAAGAATGGCTTGTTGCCAAATCCGCGAACTCAGTCCGCGAACTTCCGAACTTCTCATACCGAGAAATTCTGCTGGAGTTGACAAACTTGTTAAGTGAGTACCAGTCCGCGAACCCAGACCGCGAACCAGCGGAAAGTCTTTGCCGAGTTTTTCTGCTGGAGTTTGTAAACTCTGCCCGGTTGCTTAAGTCCGCGAACCTAGTGTGCGAACTTAAGAAGGTTATATATCTGAAGATGATTTCTGAACTTAAACTTATAAATACTAAGGAATGCAAATTGAAAACCGTGGCTATAAAGTTCATGAACCAATTCAAGTGAATCAAATCATCTTTGCTTCAATTGTGTCTTGTGTAATACATAAGATTTCCTTGCAATTGAACAACTCTCTAACTAGTTCATTTGAGTCACTTGAACTAGTTATGGTGAAGAAGAATATGGTTGGTATGAAATGCTCATATGGCTAAACTTTTGGTTAACTATTGTTGAACCAACAATGTACACGTTTGGGTATGGTTAACAAACCTAGAAGCGTACATTTCATTTGTGTAACAAGATAAGTTTTCGATTTAAGGGTTGAGAAATATTAACTTGAATCTAAATCAGGTTTTCATCTAACGGTGGATATTGTTTTCTTTGTGACCAAGGCGAAACCCTGATTTGAAAGACTATATAAGGGGACATCTAGGAACTCTGTAAAACTAATCCCCATACCTCAAGTGTGATACTAGTTTGCGTGCTAGAGTCGTTTCTCCTTTAACCTTTGGTTTTCTTCTTCTAAAACCAGGTTAACGATTTAAAGACTTCATTGGGATTGTGAAGCCAGACCGATACTACTTTTATCCTAGTTGTGTGATCTGATCTTGCATCTTCTATCGTACGAGTACAATCAGATTGATTGGCTTGAGATTAATATCTCCGATAGGCAAGATATAAAAAGTAGTCACAAACATCTTAGTCTCATTGTTTGTGATTCCACAACATCTTGTTTCGCTACCATACGATTAAGATTGTTTTGAGGTGATTGATTTATCTAGGCTGTTCTTCGGGAATATAAGACCGGATTATCAATTGGTTCCTGTTCACCTTGATTATTATCAAAAGACGGAACAAAAACTTTAGGGTTTTTCTGTGGGAGACAGATTGATCCTTTGATAGACTTGTCTGTGTGAGACAGATTTGTTTATTGGCAAAGTCTGCGATTTTGGGTCGTAGCAACTCTTAGTTGTGGGTGAGATCAGCTAAGGGAATCAAGTACGCAGTATCCTGCTAGGATCATAGGCGTAGGGAGTACAACTGTACCTTGGATCAGTAGGAGCCTGATTTGGGTTTTACTACAGTCCAGTCCGAAGTTAGCTTGGAATAGGCTAGTGTCTGTAGCGGCTTAATACAGTGTGTGTTCAATCTGGACTAGGTCCCGGGGTTTTTCTGCATTTGCGGTTTCCTCGTTAACAAAATTTCTGGTGTCTGTGTTATTTCAGTTTCCGAATTATATTGTTTTATCTTTATAATTTAAATAATACAGGTTGTGTGTTAGATCATCAATTAGAGTAATCCAACCTTCGGTTGTGGATTGTCATTGATTGATCCTTGGATATTGGTCTTTGGTACCATCCAAGTTATTCCTTGTATTTGATTAAAGACTCGTTGATTTCTATTAAATCGAGTAAATCAAAACAAGAGAGAGATATTAACTCCTTGAGATACTTTTACCTAGATTGAGTCTGACTGTCTAGTTGATTCTCTAGAAAGTATTTTGTAGTTAGTCCATACAGATTGCTAAGCGAAATATTGGGTGGTGTTGTTAGACCCCCGCTTTTTCAAACTGCATCTGCAAATGCATTCCACCTTACTCCTTAGTCATGAACTTCTGCATTTTGAAAGGAAAATCAAAAGTGTTAGACATTTTAAGCTGGCAATGTCATTGTCAGTGCAATAGTCAAAAGTGTTAGACATTATCAAGATTAACATATAAGGAAACTTACCAGTAACACAACTATCACTGTCACTGAGAGTGAGATCTGTCAGCCAATCACCCAAACAAAGCAATTTTTCAACAAGTTCTGGAGATAATGAACTCCTGTGAGATGTGAGAACCCTGCCACCAATACTAAACATAGATTCTGAAGCTACACTTGTCACTGGAACTTCCAAAACATCTCTTGAAATCCTTGAGAGAGTTGGGTACTTTGGAGCATGATTCTTCCACCAACTTAATATATCAAACCTCATTTATTCAGTGGATGTGCCTTTAGGAAGAACTGGTTCTGCTAAGTAAGTCTCCAGTTCTGACTTCTGAACCTCAAAAACATTGTTTTCCATAATAAAATCATCATAATCAAATTCATATGATGATGTTGTAGTTGCAGAGATCTCCATTCCAGCTGAACTCATTCCACTATCATAATAATATGGAACTGTGGTGTTTGTTTCATAAGCACATTAAAGAGCATTGAGTGCAAGCTCAAATTTGTTATAGTGACTTTGATAGTGATTGACACCATATACTCTCTTCATAACAAACTCCACCATCTAGCCTTATACCTAGGATCTAAAAAAACTCCAATGCCCATCAAAGTGTTACTTTCTTTCTAATAGCTATCAAATTTCATCCTCATATTCTTGGCCATGTCTCTGATGTACTCATGCTCACTTGATTCCAAGATCTTAATGCATCTATTAACTTCTTGCACCCCATTATAATACAAATTTACTGTGGGATACTTAATCCCAGCAAATTTGGTTAAAATGACATCAAAAAATTCTAAACATTCACATATATGTATTCCTTGTTGCCACTCCTGAGAAGATGGTAGTATCTTGAAGTCATTATCCAAATCAGCTAGCCTAACAAAAGCTTGTCTCAAAAAAATTGCATCCTTTAGCATCTTAAAGGTGGAGTTCCACCTGGTATCCACATCTAAACCCACAGACCTTGAAGCAGGAAGCTTAACTTGGGCAATTGCACATTCAAATCTCTCTTTTCTAGCCTGACTTGACTTGACATATTTTACACACTCTCTAACTGCATCTATAAATGGAGAAGCTACTCTCATTCTCCACCCAACAATCAAGTGCAATACATGATTACTACACCTCATTTGGAACATATCCCCATTAAGAACTAAACAATCTTTGCTATCAAGCCATTTCTTCAGATTTTCCATCATAACATTGTTGGAGCTAGCATTGTCAGCAGCTACAACAAAAATATTATTGTCTATGTTCCAATCTAGACACACTGATTTCACTACAGATGCTAGAACTTCTCCAGAGTATGGTGACGGCACTAAAGTATATGCTAGTGTTTTCTTAATCAGCTTCCACTCATCATCAATGTAATGCAAAGTCACACAGCAATAACCATATTTTGTATGCTTACATGACCACACATCTGTTGTTAAACTACATTTAGATATAATATTGTCAAATTATTCTTGTAATTGCAGTTTGAACTCAGTTGCTATTCTCAAGATGTCTTCCCTAACTGTACTCCTAGTGTAAAGCTTAGCAGTATGATTAAGAGACTTGACAAACTCTCTAAAATAAGGATGCTCAACTATAGTGATTGGATAACCATGTTTAGCTATCATTTTGGCAACTAGTATCCTAGTAGCAACAACATCATATTTCCAATTAGCTAACCTGGTTTGAGCATTATCTGTTTTGACTGTAGTAATCTTTCTTTGTCCTTTCTTATTCTCAGGATTTTCTTTGCAGATAGAAACATGGTAATACAAGCGGCTGGTTCCTTGGTTACTGGGTGCAGGTATCTTCTTGTGACAATGTTTACATTCAGCCATTAGTATCCCAACCTCCTTTCCTTTTACAACCTTCTTTCCAATCTTCCTGTCAAAATCATTCCATACATCAGACCTGACTGAGCGTAGTTTTTTCTTCTCTTTGGCTATAACTGGATCTTCATCTACTTCTACATCTTCTTCTTCTTCTCTAGGACGAATTGCAGTTGCAGGTGTAACAGAAGCAGGTGTTGCATTAATTCCAGAACCTTGAACTTGGTTTGATGCAACGGCAGCATCAGGTAAATGTGATGCAACTGAAAATGAGAGATTCTGTGAAGAACCAATATGGTTTGATGCTCCTCTTTCGCTTTGGGACATGATTAAATTCACAAATCTGAAATTGTGAACCCTAATTTCAAAAACCCTAAATTGAAAATTGAGTTTTGAAGATTGAAATTAAACTCAAAGGAAATTGAAGAAGAAAACCCTAGTTTCTAATCAGTAATCACACATGATTTCTATAGAGAAGACGATGATTTCTAAGGCAGAGAAGACGATGATTGATTCATCCCTAATTTTCTCTCTTTTTCTCTCTGTTGTGTTGATAAAACTGAAGTAAAGAATGAGATTCATTCGACGAATACACCCTAGGTATAAGAATTTACACATGCAGTACGCACGTTACCGGATAACGGAACTAAACCTAACGGAAATACACGGTTCCACTACCGTTACGTTAAGAAGGGATTATCCGTTAGCTTATCAGTATCGGATATCCGTTTACCGCTATGTCGGATGATAGCAGTAACGGCTAACGGATTATCGGTATCGGATTTAGGATAATCGGTATCCTGGGATGCAACCATATCCAAACCAAGCACAAAGAACAATAACCATCTTTGTAGGATGGCTCAAGCCTCAATTAGATTGGACCAAAATCAACACGACCGGCGCAGCAAGAGGAAACCCCGGAATAATGGGAGCAGGTATTATTTGTAGAAATGAGGAAACCAACACTATCCTAGCAATAGCACAACCTCTAGGCATCACCATATCTCTTACAACGGAGACCAGGGCCATGCACATAGCCTATAAAACGACGACGGAACGAGGATGGTCAAAAGTCCAATTTGAAACGGATTCGTAAAATTTAATGAGATTTATAACCTCAGATACAGAACCCCCTTGGTATATATCTGACCTGGTTGCAGAGCTCAAACAAAGGCTCGCCCAATCCAGCAATATACCGATAGCCACGTCTACAGATTACGAAAATCAAGCGACAGATGGTTTAGCAAGCCGAGCAGCGAATGATTGCTCCATAGGGAGACTCACGACAGCAGTATGGGATCATACAATTCCGCAATCTATCAGTTCTACTGTAACAGCAGACTTTATGGGTGTTACGTACCCCCGTGTAATTTCAGTATAATCTAATAAATTTCATGCTTCAAAGAGAAAAAAAATCAAATCTTTAAAATTTATGCTTTTATTTTTTATAATCCCCAAACTAACCTTACCTATGTTATTCCTTTTATTCGTTAAGGGAATCACGGAGAGAGCGAGTGGAAACCGAGAGAATCACATATAGAGAGAGTTACTTTCATACCTCTTTCTATAAACTAGAAACCCGACGACGACAACAACATTGACGTCATCTCTATTTTGATATATTTCTATCTAATTCAATCATGATCAAAACCCTAGAAGATGTCATAACTTAAAAATTCTCAATCATGTATGAATTTGATTTCGATTTTCTGTTTTGTGTGTGATTTTAAGTTTGTAGCTTCAGATTTTGATGATTTGGTTACCCACATATTTGTTTTCTTCAACTTAATTAAACTCATTTTAGGATTGAAAATTTGCTGATATTCGTTTTGGGATTTTGTTATAGTAGAGAAACTATGTTGAGGAACATTATATTTTTGGGACTTCGATTGTTCTAGACAAAACTTCAATTTAAATCGCTGACGCTAATACCAGAATTTCTCTTGCGCAGAGAAGCTTTATGTGAGTGTACTTCCAATCACTTTCAGTTTGTTTTAATTCGTATCTTTTAAATTTCACGTAATTAATTCTCATTTTTTTTAAATCTTGAATTAGTTAAATAACTATAACACCGTTACAATCGATTTTGTAAATCATTTTCTTCAAAAATAATTTGTGGGTGATCTTAGAATCTGTATGCAAACATCACTCACCTTACTACTATAATGTTGTCTGCTCAACACGTGGATTTTTGGTGTTTTTTATTTCTCTATGCAGATTGGAGCAGCTCAATCTGTATCAAGAGAAGTGTATTTCATCACACTTGACTTGGTCAGTGTTTCTGGTTATTATTCTTACAAGCTGATTTGGGTTAATTTGTCTAGTGACTTTAAATCTGATTTGGCATTTTTTTATGTAGGTAAAAAACACTGGGAAAGAATCTCTTTAATGGGTTACATTTTCGAACCTATTACATCATCAATTTTTCTTGTTCTTTTGTATTTCATAGTATCTCATGGTAGGTATTCCTAGCTAGACTTCCATTTTATTTTGCACATACCAAACTAGTTGAGAATCGGCGAAAGGGACTACCCAATTACTGGTTTTGAATTACTCTCCCAACCGCTAAATCTTTTACACTATATAGTAAAAAAAATTAGCATAAATTTATCAATGATTAATGGACTACCTAATTAATAAGAACGTTTTACATTTGTTATTTGTATTTTTAACAATCGAGTCATCTGGTGTTTATGATGAATTTTTCTACTAGAAAATAACCCATTTGAAGTAAAATTGATTAGTTGGCTCCAAACACCATTAAATTGTTCAATAATATTTAATAGATTCTTATATCTCAGTATATTGCAACTTTTTTGAATAGTAGACAGTCATCTGAGATGAAAAGATGAGATACTTCACTATTATACCTAGATAATTTGATCCCATGAATCAGTTTTTTCTATTCCTAATTTATAAGCAATCCAGTGAACATTTCCGTACAAACTAGGAAAAGGTAAGGAGATAAGGAATTTTCTTGCCTTATTCCACTACTTGGTTTAAGGTACTCACCTAGACTTCCATTAAGCAAGACAAAATTTTAACTTGCAGAGATTCATTGGTATATTAAGCTACAACAGCCAACATTAAAACCAAAACCAACCAAAAGTCTTCATCAAAATAATCCCAACTGACCGTGTCAAATGCTTTTGACATGTCGATTTTAACTCATAGGTAACCTTTTTTGGGTTATGTTTTCTTATGAGTATAAATAAGCTACCACTATTACAGGTATTTGTCTTCAAAGTAAAAAAATATACTGAAACAGAGACAAAGTAGGGTTTAATTTTATTTGCTAACAGTTCTATCAGGATTTTTGAAGGTGTATTACATAATCCCGTTGGTCTGAAATCATTAGGAAGTTTTTCCTTTATTTTTGGTATATGAGAAACAAAAGGTTCATTCAATATCTGGTTAAATATTTTAGACGATAAGGAATCTTCATTCAAAAGCACAATTTTTGGGCCAACTAATTCCCAATTTTGTTTGAAGAAACTCACAAGAAGCCCATTAGGTCTTGGAGACTTATTGGGTTTCATAGATTTGATTACTTCCTAAATCTCAGTAAAAGAGGAATATTCATAATATCAATATTATCCCGTAAATAAATAACTTGAAAAGGTCCTCATCAGGATCGAAAATAAAACAACTAAAAAGATCGGAAAAATAGTCCCTTAATGCCTCAACAATTTATGTGGTTTGTTCACAACCTCACTATTCCGAGCATTCAAAAAACTGATACTATTCAATTTTTTTCTCTTGAGAGTTTTGTATGAAAACACCAAGTATATCTACCCCTCAGTTTTACTATGTTGTCCGTTTACAATTTTTTTTTTAATAATCCTTCTTGAGTATCATAAATATATTTGATTCACTTAGTTTGTTGTTGACATTTTCTTTCTTAGAATTATAATTTTTAGCTGCATTTAAGTCCCGATAATTGTACCGAAGTTTTGAATACTTTCTTTTATTTAGTAGACCTCACTGAAAGATTCCAAGTTAGAAATAAGATTTAATGTTGGATTAAACAAAAACTTATTCAAAGAATTACGGATCAAGTCAACGCGGGATATGTCTTTTAACCAAGTAAGTAAAATTTAAACATATAATAGATTGTTACTGCAGAAGTAAAATCTAGCAACTAAGACAAAGGATTATGATCTAAAACTCACAAGTACCAGATGCACCAAGCTTGCTTCTGAGAATTCCAATTGTCATTCAACATTTACACATGCCATGTGAAACCTTTCATAGATATTCCTATTATCTTTCCTATAATTTTTCAAAGTAAAGATATTACTAGTAAAACCTAAGTCAAACAATCATGATCTTTCAACAATTATATTGAAAGGTTCAGTTTCCAGTTTACTGATTGGAAAACCACCTTCTTTTTGTGATTGATCAAAAACTCAGCACCCATAAAGTTACCAAACAATTTTTTTTTGTATTAGTTTAACTAATATTTCTTCTAAAAAAATTATATGCATCCATCTTCTTGGTCTACCATGATTGTTATAAGACCTAGTTAGATTCTACTCATCTTCACCAAAATTGGTATTTGCTAATAAATCTATCATGATTATGATGGAATGTACAATTATTAAGTGAAATCCATTCACCGAAGCCACCATAACTAAACAACCTGATATTCCCACTGGGTCCACTAGATGAATATTAGAGAAATCAGAAAGAACATTTATAGGTTATTATTGTTTGATGTATGGTTAGTGGCCAAATATTTGTATTATAAGTTCCAAGTTTTGTAAATTGTTTCCTCAACTATCAATATACGATTATGGCATTGTCATTCTATCTTACACTTGCTAAGGTCGGTTCCTATGGATGATAAAAAAAAATCAATGCCAGGAGTCTTGCCAAACTTTTCTCCCCTCTATGGGAATTGACCTGAGTGATAGACTCTTTAATGAGCGACAAAAACTCGTCGGCCAACAACCAAGAATCTCTCGCTGGCGGTAGGGTTTCTACCGCTTGGTAAAGACTTTGTTTCTCAACAACGTCTGCTTTTAGATAAAGGTTATTTTCCCTCACTCGTAGGTACACCACTATATATACAAATTTTACACTATCTACCCATTTCTTTCATAAATTCCTAAATTTTAGTTACTTTTTATTTTATAATCAATGGATTCCTTGAAAATATGCAAATTCATACGAATCGGTTTAAATCACAACAACGAATGTATGCTAGGATATTGCGACAACTGGATAATAAATGGATTCCTCTAATGAAGATATGCAAATTCATACAAATCGATTTAAATAACAACAACAATAGTCTTGCCGGCCCTATTACTAGTGATTCATGGTTTCACTACATGAACATTTCACGTAGTTCACATTATCTCAAGAAAAGATTCGTTTTAAAATCAGGTGAAGATAAAGAACTAACCAACACTATGATTGGGACAATAATAATAGTCTGTCCGACCCTATTACCAGTGATTTATGGTTCACTACATGAACACTCCACGTAGTTCATACTAGCTCAAGAAAGGATTTATTTTCAAATAAAAGCAAGAAAAGAAAATATTTTATTATATTAAGAGTTGTGAAATAGACTAACACTTTCCACTAATAAAAGGATTATGCAAAGTTTCGATAAGAAAAATAGTAAAAAGAAAAAAAAAATTGACAATGTGATAACCTTGTTGAGATTAAGGGAAAAAAATTCAAAAGAAACTCGAGAAAACCCCACAATTAACCCACTTATTAATTCTGCTACCTAAAAGGGAAAAAAATCAACACAAGGTCAGAGCCTTGGGTCGCAAGTTCACTCACATTCCATCTTATATACTGATAACATATAAGAAACATAAGTAATAGGTTATTTTAAATCTTGTAACTACTATGAAAGATGGTCAGGGGTTTTGCATTCAAACCAAGTGAAAAATACCGCTTACCTCCATCAGTCCAAAACTTCTGAAATACACACACATTCAAGAATAATCGTTACATCTAGCGCGCATCGGTTCTCACAAGATATATTCTATTGCGGCTTTGATCCCTTGGCTTAAAATCCTCATCTAATGCCCACAGGTGCACCCGGACTATTTGAATAGACGAGGCCCCACTCTCTTAACAAGTAAATTCACATACAAATCATAATTTAACATGGATTTAAATCATAGTCATACTTCAACACACATACAAGAAAATTTAAGTTTACTTAAGATTCTTCACATACCCCACAATGTAAGGTTCAAAGACATACAAACAACACAATTCATAAAATCATATTAGCACAACAACAACTTCGAACTATTTCTACAGACACATATCAACAACTGTAACTGATCCTGCCTTATAACTAAGTATACTCCTATGATCCTAGTGTAATTTTCACCACACGTTCTAAGATATATCACATACATTGCATAAAAATTTCAAAGGAAAATAACGGTTAGAAATTGAGTTACTACCAAATCTATGCATGCATCCTAAACCGAAATCCTACTGACTTACCTGCAAAAGTCTGCTTGTTGGGGCACTTCCCAAACTTGGTTTCACTTGAATTTTTTACAGCATAAACATAACTAAATTATTTATCATATCCAAAATTTAGGTCATTCCACAAAGTAAAAATTCTATTTTCGTGGGTTTTTATCACTGCTCAGTTATCTGAATTATGTAGCAATGTTACATGGACCTAGTTATTTCCATCATATATCCATCTCCGATCATACTCAAAATTTAACAGAGGTTTTATCTCAAACTAAGAACAAACAGTAGTTAAGATTTTAGGTGTCAGAAAATACCCAATTTGTAATTACCCTAATATTTCAGCTTCTTGACCTAGGTTTCATGAGACTCAAAAATTGAAACCTATGTACTACCATAAAGTAGGAACGAACTTGCCTTATACTTGAGATTGAAGTGCCTAAGACTCTCCACCGAATTCAATCGAACTTGTTCTTGCTATGACAACAATTTCCCCCTGCTAGCCTCTTCTTTTCTTAACAAACGAATAAACTCACATGTTTTAAATACTTATACTCTTATTTTATTAATTTTGATTTAATGATATTACTAAACAAACCTTTAGATGCTATCTAAATACCACCTCCTAATATGGGTAGCCTACCACTAACTTATAAGTAGAAAAGGGTGTCACAGTGATGCTGGTACATTCAAGGCAAAGACACCAACTTATGATCTCCAGAGCCAAAATAAATATTCACAAAAGTATTTACATATCGAAGACGTAATGAGTTCCACTAGAACCTGATGCATGATTATTTTCTTGCCGATTGTGTATGATTAGATGAAGATTTCCAATGTGGCTTTCACATGCCCTGACAGTTGGTTATGAATATCATTAATGTGTTTTTCCAGGTAGAACCTCAATTTAATTATTATTTTGATGCACTTAATGTTTCGGGAAGTCCGCAGATTCGAATAATAAGTACCTTCTTACGGGTAAAACAACTTCATACAAGTATCTTTCATTTCAGTGCGAAATAATGATTAATCATTCTGGTTCAACATATTTGCGAAAATAAACCGAAGTAGATGCCAGAAAAATATTAAAGTAAAACCAGAGTATGAGGTTTCCAAGAATGCAAGGGAGTCTTGACTGCATGCACTGGGTAATTATGCATAAAACTAAGCTCACTTGAATAATTATGCATAACATGGTAATTCAGGCATCCCGACATAATAAGAGTAACCATGCGGCTCAATATTTGAGGATGAGATTCAACAACAAAGAGGGAAGCCTGTAAGGAACCATGCGGCTCAATATTTGACTAGTCATTTTATAACCACAATCTATATGAGAGGTCAAAAGAAATTTGAAAGAGAAAATTGGCGACGAGTACGTAAGATCAGGCGGGCGTACTTTTAGCTTATGTAATATTAATATTTAACTTAAAAATTCAATTGTATATTTGTTTTAAATTTTCTAAGTTTATTTAATATTAATTTGAAACATGAATTTTTGATATTTTTACTTTAAATATTTTGACCGATCGACTCTCTATCAATCCCTTATATATACCCCTGTCCACATTTCAAAATCACATCTTGTCTTTTTTACTCTCACTATAATATATTTTCTACTTTCTCCTGAAGTATGGTTGTTCCGATTTTACTCTTAATTAAGATTTACCTTTTTGCAAAAGCCATGTAATATTTATTATGCGAGGGGAGTGCATAACGACGAAAAAATTGTTAACGAGTATGAGTTATTGGGAAGAGTATTCATGAAAACTTTTGCACTGACACCGGTAACCTGAATAACGGTAATAGAGCTAGGTTGTTCTGTCAATATATAAGAATAAGAAATGAAGTTACTGAACTTAAGGCTTTAACTTCTAATGTCAATCAATTTTGAATGCGATAAGAAACTGATGATGAAGTAATATCGAGATCCCGAGAGGAATTGCGACGATTGAAATGATCAAACTTCATGGAGGAAGCTCATTTTGACACCCTCGATGGAATGACAAAAATCGACCTTTTTTGGTAAGAAGTTAACCTAATTCGATCAAATTTTGATGAATGAGTTGATCGAAGATTAGTACACCATTGTTTAATTTGTTTTAATTCTTTTTATATAATGCGAAATTCAAGTAATGAAAAACTTATCACTTTATTCGAAACAAATAGTTATACTTAACTATTTACATTTAAATTAACATAATGATTTAAAGTTCAAATTAAGTAAAACTAGTACATTAACTAATTATAACTTCTAGTTTTCATTCTTCATCGTGATTACGTCATCATCAAATGGGTTGGTAGATGTAAGAATTTGTTTGTTTCGTTGTTTTTGCTTCTCCTTTTTAAGCAAGTTAAAACTCATTTGCCATATATATAATTTTCTTGGTCATTTATTGATGTAGTGTCCGTATTAAGAATTTATGCTTGTCATACAAATTTGTCTTGAAGTAGACGATTTTTATTTTCATTATTCACGAATTTTAGGTTAACTGCTCTTTGTTTCTCGGCTTCTGTTGATGATATGTAAACTCCCCATGTTAAAACCTCCAAACCATCATTCTTGTGATCATTTCCTAGCCAATCTTGCCACATTTATCCCTAATTGTTTTCTCTTATTAGTAGTATTGACATTTAAGTTGGCATTTGTATTTGCTGCTGTATCTGGTGAAGGAAATCTACGTGGTGAATCGAGTTGAGATCGATGGTTATGAATTCTGTGTTGCAGTAGAATAAGTGTATCTGATATTGTAGATACTTAGCTGCATATACGCTAACAAGACTGGATTATATTTTGGCAACTCTTTTAAGATATTGTTACAACTTTCGTATCGGAGAGTTTATCCGTTTTTGTGGTGTCAATCCTTCTGTTCTAGTAGTTTATGATTTCTCTTTATTAAAGGTCACAAAAATTTTTTTAATTAATTAATTAAACTAAACATGTTGTATAATTGTTCTTACCATATGGTTATCGGTTTCACCACTCTTTTAGTTTATGTTGGCTTGAATTATCACAACAACATATAAGGCTACTTGGCATTGATTACAACGAAGCGAACTGACAATTTATTTGCATCACGATTATTGATGTTCATTGTTTGTTTTTGATATTTCAGAAATATGTTTTTTCATACGGTGTTACCTTGTTGTTGTGCACTATTGATATTATCTCGTGCAAAAAAAACATAATTCCCGTAAATATATTCATCTTCTGGTACGGTGAAATTTTCATCCCTGACTTTGTTACTTTGGCCAAATTGAGGTTAAGATTGAGAACCAATATTACAGAAAATTAGAATATGATGTAGTGAAAGAGTGAGAGAAAATGATGAATTTTGTTTTAGATCAAAAGTAATGTGAGTAGGAGATTGAGAAGTGTAGAGACGGTATGGGTTGAAATAAGACTGAAATTATATGACATGGATTTTGGGTCGCTAGATAATTAAACAATGAGTAACAGATATTTCACCGAGCCACCAAAACTATATAGCTGACTGCATGAACTTGATCACGTGCTCAAATCTCTACCGAGCGACAAATTTTCCACTTTACCAGCGAGTTCGCCATTTAGTCATACCCATAGTGGCACCGTAATAACTATGACACTTAAGTCGGTACATATCAACCGGCTTAAACGATAATAACTATGACAAGTCTACTATTATAGGTTACCAATAACATCTGAGAAAATTGATTTGTTGGATACTGTTCTTGTTGCTAGTTTTAGAAAATCGATGGTTTCGTGCTCAACCATTTTTGAAATAACTTTGGACTGGTTTAAATGGTTTGTTATGGTTTTAGTTTCGGCTTACTCATACCATTTTTGAAATAGCTTCCATAGATTCTTAACAACCTACCTAAAAACGCACAGTTTCGAGTATGATCGGCATGTACCAGTGGGCACTGGGAATGCGTATTATGGACAGACCAATTTCACCCTTGGCTATGCCAGCGAACATTGTTTTACACAGGTGGACTCTAAAATATTTCCATCGAATTCATTTTCTATCAAATTTAACTGTGACAACCCTCAGACCTCTAACTGCATTTAACATTGCTGAGAGATCACCTAACTTAATTAAGAGCAGACACTACAAATCACCGTCTACTGACTACACAAAAACAATAATAACTAGACGGTGATGTGATGGACTCAGTTCAGCTAGTACGGGAGTACTGGGAGGTGATAACACGTACATATGCTAGAAAAATAACTACCCCAGTATTAATATTAATAAATGATAGGAGTCTTTATCATTACCATCTGTGATCATACAATTAGAGTGCCTGATTTAAACCCTTTAACCGAATCTTAGGACCTCAGGAGGCCAATCTTCTTGCTTGTCTACTAAAGTCCGTATCATATATCTTCGCCCATTTATGGAAGCCCATTCAAAATTATTGATTGATTGATCCACCAACTAGAAGCACTTCGTGCCTAATTTTTCTTTTCTTTTAGTTTGGTATTCTGTCCATTCTACTGCCGACGTGACCACTTTCTAGGGCGGAAATGCTAGAGGAACCGAGATTTCATCCCAACACAAATCCCGCCGCACACAAATGCACTGGCCCCATTTTACCCAATTTATAATCCCGATGTCAAGAACGCTATCCTAACCGTGCATTCTTCCTCTCCACAGATTTTGCGGGAGAAACCGTCAGTAGGTGTAGCATCTCTCTTCCCAGGATGGGCGCGTCATCTACGACATCCACCTAGACAACCAAGTAATGGCCGAACCGCTATGGCTCTTTATATCGATAAATATGATTATTCTTTTTTGAAAGGACAAATATGATGTATGCACATGTTAGAGTATATTACCCTACATAAGTAGCCGAGGTAATAGTGTAATGGACCGAGACAACCATATAGTTCAGGGAGATGCTAGAGAAAAGGATAGTTGGCTTACAAGATTCTGTAATAAAACTAAACAAGTATTATCTAGTCAAGCTAATTATCATCTAGAATTATTGGTTTATCCTATTGTCACTGTAAATAGTAATCCTCTAATGTAAATGTAATTATCTCAGTGGTGGCTGATGATCAATAGTATTATCACCCTACAGGGTTTCATAATGGACGTAGGTCAAGTGACCGAATCACTTTAATCTTTTGTGTCTTTTCTATTTTCCTCTGATTCTACCGTTCATACTTTATGATGGTACAGAGTAGGAAAAGATCCTGATCAATTTTTCTTTCGCTTTCTAGTTTTTTTTTTTCCAACCCTATTCGTGCTAGTAATAATGTTCTTCATGCTGAACTAGTATTTGCTTTTGTAGCTCTTCTTTATTAATTCAATCGATATATGTCTTAGTCGATTTCTATTTTGGTGTTTTGAACACTTATAAAGGTGAAGTTCCAAGTAAATCCTCTATCTCTTGGTTTCTAATTGATTACTGTCCCACGAAATTTTTCCCAAATCTATTATTCTTGAGATTTTTTTTTCTTTTGCATCAGAATCTTACTTCTATATCAGAGGACTTCGGTTTACCTGTTTTTATGACCACTGTCATTTTTATATTATCTATGATTTTGATTAATCAATTGATTTTTTTGAGGATATCATCCATATCTTGCCATTTGTTCATTACCTCAAAAGATATTTCTGGTTCTGATTATTTTCATCTCTGGAAAACTTGAACTTTTCCAATCTTATTCTTTTTTTTTTCTTCTTTCAGTTAAAGAATTTTTCTTGACGTCTATCCCTACACAACAACACCAGTTGTTGGTAATAGGTAATCGATGAGTTAGGAAATTTTTCAAACTCACTCCCTTTCTGAACATCTTTTATTTCCCTAAATTCATGTTTTGTTCCTAAATGATGTTCATGTTTGGATATTACCATTATTTCTAACTTAATTTTACAAGCTGAATCATTGGTTGGGTTCACACAATCAATTCTGAATCTGATTCATTGATATAGATGAGTCACACATTCATTCATTTCTCTGACTTGTCAAATACACAAGCATGTCAGATATATATTTTCATTATTGCATTGATTTGGTGCAGTGTGGTTAGTGATTGTTTTACAAGTTCTTGACTTGTTCTTGGATTTTTACAAGGATCTGTTGACTCCTTGATTGATTTGTGGTTTATGGCTGCAAGTATATACTACCACGCTCTTAGAAAGTATGATGATAAAAGATATGATTTATTCCTCTTTTGCTATCTCCATAAAGAGCCTTGGTTAATTTGTATCTTGTTTGGCCATTAATTGATGGCACAACTTACAACTTATAGAATTTTGTTTTTAGCTTTTCGCTAGAATCATTTCTAATTTTCTCTTGGGCGCTCCTATTAATCACTTTTAATGTGATTTTGTGTCAGTACTCCCATTCAACCATGAAATCGTCATTCCTTTCACATCCACTTTTGATGCACATAAAGACTGACTCACATTTGTTTGAAGACAAAACGACAACAATATTGGAATTCTGTTTACAAAGTTGAGGTGTTAGGCAATACGGTTCAGAAGATTTTACTCAAGTTTGTGATGTTGTTCAACTTACATAATTGAAGAGTGGTTTGTTTTCATTTGCTACTTCATCTGTTTGTGGACGTCATTCAAGATTGGCTCCTTTATACGAAGTTCAAGTTGTACTCTTCAAAATTTTGCGTGTTCAACTTGAGGAGGGGTGTTAGAGTATATTACCCTACATAAGTAGCCAAGGTAATAGTGAAATGGACTGAGGCAACCGTGCAGTGAAGGGAGATGCTTGAAAAGAGGATAGTCGGTTACAAGATCCTGTAATTAAGCTAAAAAGTATTATCTATTCAAGTTAATTATCTTCTAGGGTTATTGGTTTATCCTATTGTCATTATCAATAGGAATCCTCTAATGTAAATGTAATTATCTCAGTGATGGCTGATGATCAATAATATTATCACCCTACGGGGTTTCATAGTGGACGTAGGTCAAGTGACCGAACCACTTTAATCTTTTGTGTCTTTTCTATTTCCCCCTAGTTCCACCATTCATATTTTATGATGATTACAAGTGTTTTCTTATAATAATTTTTTTATTCATCAAAAAAAAATATAAATATAAAATTAATTGTTAATCGCAGTTGTAAGGCAGAATACGTTATTCTCCATCCGTAAATCCCATCCCAAGTATTCAAATCAAATTTTGTATAACTCTTTTTAGGTTAGATATATAAAACACACTGTATCATAACCTTCATATGTGGTAACCTCCGTCTTCATTCTTATTCTTCGTCTTCTTCTTCTCTCAAATCCCAACCTAACTTTATCATTAGTCCAACCTGTGTAACCCAGTGCTACATCACGCTGCCGCCTATATATTACCATTGATATCCAATATTGTTCCATAAACATGGTTTAATGAAGACTTGGTACCCAATTAAGAAACCCAAAAGCTACAGGTTGATTACACATTGGGTTACTATTTAAATCAGGTTTCCAATAGATATTTAGATTCAGTTACCCTCAAATCTAATATATATATATATATATTTATTTTTTTGCACACTATACTACATAATACGTAAGGAAATACAAATAAGTTTTGGAATTCGATCTCATATTTTTTTCTTGTTGTTTATTACTTTCAATGCCAACGATTAGTTCTTATCTTGTGCATGAATGCACGAGATAACAAAAACCATTACTTTAAATAAGTATATTTTTTTCTTTTAAAACATTTATCTTCGCATTTCAGTCGAAATGTATTATTTTTGTGACCTATATGTTTTTAGTTCTTTATTATGCACTGTTGGGATTAACTCTCATGAATAGACCTTGCCGGTTAGATCTTGGACTAGACCCACTGTGACGAACTGGAAAATTCGCCTCCAGTGTCGCACTGCGTTATCCGAAACTCCGAGATACCCCATTCTGAGGCAATGACCGGATCGTAAAACTTCGCTTCTCACTTGGAAAATGCATGCTGATTTTCCTTCCCAAA
Source organism: Papaver somniferum (assembly GCF_003573695.1). Lineage (NCBI taxonomy): Eukaryota > Viridiplantae > Streptophyta > Magnoliopsida > Ranunculales > Papaveraceae > Papaver > Papaver somniferum. The sequence continues at coordinate 32,455,652 of NC_039368.1, forward strand.
TATGATTTGAAAGCATGATGCTTTAAACGTAGTATTCATACGTAGATTCACACCGTTACAACTTGCCCTTGTTCTGCATATGGTACATAGCGTTAAAGGCCAATAGTGATGCATTTAGCATGCATCTCGCAAGTGTTGTCCAGGCATAGGGCACATGCCTTGGACTTGCACCTATGCCATTGCAAGCCTATTTTCAGCTTATTCACTTCGCTTCGATATTGAGTTATATGCATGCATTGATTTTTTCCGTGCCAAGGGCGCATCACCAAGCTCATGCCATCGTTGCCTTACATCATCCTTGTGATGCAAGTGGCTTATGCAAGCTCCCCTAACTTGCATACCGATTAGCTTTTTTTTTTAGACCATGCCCAATTCGCAATTGGTGCATACATATATCGTATAACTTGATAAGAAGTATGAGCATCTAGCCAATAGACTACAACTACCTCATCAAATAAGGTAACAATCATCTCTTATATCGAATATCGACCCAAATAATATGAATTTACAAAATATCGCAATCACCTCTCAATTAGATGGTATGAGCGACAAAGTGTTGCGCCACATATGTTGCAGCACATTGTAGTTGCCTACCTACCCAACCCGTTACATGAAGGGATAAGGCACAGACCATAGTTTATCAACGTCGGAAATAGCAACCAAAACCAACTCGTGTTGTAAGGCCAAAGGCCAAGCAAAACCTAATATTTGTAGATCACGAAATTTTTCCTTTTAAAATTAAATCCATAAAGAACTGAATGGATTAAAATTTAAAATTTAGACACTTTCCAGTTATGGAGTAAAAATCATAAAAATGAAGGATCTTTTCACTTCTTCTGCATTTAAGCTAAAGGACCGGGGGTAAGTTTATAAGAAAAGATGGTTAATTCTTTTATTCTAAAGTCTATCGGGGTAATCATGTATAGTTTACTGAAGTTTACACATAACCTCAATTGGATTACTAAGAAAAAAATTATTATCTATTTGACAGGAGGAGAAGATGGTTTAACACTACATGAAAAAAAAAACGACTGCAAAACAAAATAAAAATTAAGTTAGAGAACATAATCAAGTTAGGTGATAATTTTGGAAATTTGAAAAAAAAAAGTTGCATTTCATTTAAGTGTGGATTGTATCTGGTTACCGTCTTTCAGGGATCACTGTTGTAAGCTCATTTTACACTTCTATAACTAATATTTCTAATGTCCACTCAACAGAATTAGATGAGCTACATGGAGTTAGGATGGTGGACTAAAACTTACTTATACAGTAGGACCTCTATATAAGAATAGCCTCGGGACCGTAAAAAGAATATTCATTTTAGAAATTATTCTTATATAAAGATAATTTTTACAAAGATTAAGTCAAGTTGAAACCAAATATTTTTATTCATTTATAGAGCTTATTGTTTTCTAGAGTATTCTTATCTGGAGGTTGTATTTAGTTGGAGAGTGATATTCTCTTTAACTGAGAAAATTATCAACTTACAGGATTTTGATGGTTTTAACACGTTCAATGCTTGGTGGAAAATGTCAAATTTTATATTTTCCATGTTAGGAATTTCTAGTGTTGTTTTCTCCCTAGAGTTTGTAATTTGAGTGCTATCACGCAGCTGCTTGGGTAAGGAAAAATAATTGTGATATATTTTAGACTTCCTTTCTGCTCCATGTTATTACGTTCTTTAGCTTCCCGAAGGATGAAGTGGCTTATATTGATGATGAAATGACTTGATGAAGTTTTCAGTTTGCTTAAAAAATAAACACAAGAACAAGAAGAATACTCGTGTGACTAGAGCTCATGTAGTTTCATCTGGTGTTACAAATTGAGGAAATTAGGCGCAGGCCCAAAAAAATAATATTTTTATTGTCAGGCCCAAAATTAATTTTAAGTACCGTGACACCCATAATTATATGAAATTATTAAGAATCAATACATAACTCGTTATGCATACTATTTTTTCAGGCATAACTCGTTATGCATCCTAAAATTTCAGGGGTATAATTGGCAACGCAACTAGGATATAACATATCTAAAAAAACCGCGCCTTGGAATTTTACAAATTTTATATCGTTGGAAATCTTTTTAAGAAAGCTACGCAACGAATACAAACAAAAATATCAAAATTTTGTTTTTCACGAAAAAATCAGAGGTGATCATCATTTTGGGAATTTTTTTCGAAAACTGACTACATAACCATTATGCAGCCACCAAAAAAAAGATGCATAACACATTCTGCAGACGCATAACGAATTATGCAACCATTTTCTCGACTTCATAACAAATTATACAGCTGCATAACAAAGTTATGCATCTATAACAAGTTATGTAACCATTGTTTTGGTTGATTTTAGTGCGTACATAAAAAATTGATGCATAATGCAGTATGCATCCATATTTACGGATGCATATCAGGTTATGCATCTATTTTCTCGATGCATAAAAGATTTTGCAACAATTTTCTCGATGCATAATGCATTATGCAGTCATATTTTCGGATGCATAATAGGTTATGCATCCATTTTCACGACTGCATAACATGTTATGTAGATATTATTGTAGGTGCATGACAAATTATGCAACCTTATTTTTTGTTGGTTTCAATACTAAGAAAAAAGTAGCTGCATAAAGTGTTATGCAACCATTTTCGGGACTGCATATCAAGTTATGCAATAACTTTTGTAGATACATAACATGTTATGCTACCATTTTCAAAACTGAATCATATTGTCTCAGGTCAAAGTTGTTGAGGCTAGTCAAGTATGATTGGACTACGACTGAACTCTATACTCCAGGGACCGCATCAAGAAAAGCTTGACATTTGTTCTACCTGTTGAGAAAAAGAAAAGATTGGAGTAATAATCGTTTTCCTTAAATTGACACCTGGTAACGTCGTAATTGACATGTGGTGTTGGTGGTTAGACGACGAAGTTAGAGCTGAGGTGTTGCAAATCCATGAAACTTCGAACACGGCAGTTGATAGATGTGGTAAACGCCTTGATATTTATCTATTGTTTATGCTGTCTTTGCGAGTTTTCTTGTAAATTATGTATCTTATGATTGCTTTTGAGTTTATCAGGTGCAATGGAGTCATTAGAGCAAAAAGAAGTGGAACTAGCTCAAATCCAGGATTTCTTCCCATCATCTTGAAGACAACGAAAAGACGAAGCCAATGACGAAAGAATGGAGTCAATCCGACGTCATATGAAGAATCTGGAGGCATTTGAAGCAAGCCGAAGTTGTCGAAAACGGGAGAACCTACAGAACTGTTATAGGCACCCGAGTTTCTACTCAGGGAAGCCATGAAATATTAATGACACGAGACGAGCTGAGAACTGAGTTAGGTTTTGGCTTGCTTCCAGCACATGAAATATCAATGACACGGGAGAAATGAGTTCAGTTGCTGCTGCTGTTGATTCTCGACGATGAAGGAAATGGTCGTCGGTGATTTGAACGACCATGGCAGTGAGGATTATCGCGATGATGAAGAGATGATGACATTCACTTCTTCTAGAGTTGATGGATGATGGTGTTGTCGTTCACGGCCGCTAGATGATCATGACGATGTTGATAAGTCACTCTCATCGGGGTTGAGTCTGGTGGATGATGATGGCTGCTGCCATTAACAGGGACCGAAAAGTTCAGGGAATGCTCGTGCAGTATGCAGATTAGTAATGTGTTGTTCGAGAGAACGATGAAGGTGCTTTGAGTTAACTAGTACAGAGCTTGGCAGTTGCGTGAACGAGCATGGGAGGTTCAGCTCTGGGATTGAGGCTCGAAGTGGGTTGATGCAGTTTGCTGTAGCTAATGGCAGTGACGATGAGTTGAAGATAGCTGAGTTGCTGCCATTAACGGAGATGAAGCTGAGAAATGAAGGCAGTGATAACGGAGTTTGGCTTTTGCAGCGAGACTGTTGGCTGGTGATGGAGAGGATTCGTTTGCATGGCAGTTGGTGATCGATGAAGACTGGTTGTAGATGGAGAAAGCTCGACGTGCAGTATGGCAGGATTTTAAACTGTGGTAATGGTGATGGATCAATGGTATAAGATGGAGAAGATCATGGGAGTTTGTGATCGGCGCTGGGGAGATTGATGTCGATCTCAAGTGATAATACATAAGCTTGTTACTGCCAGGGAGAACGAGAAATAGAAGAACTGAAGTTTGCTGGTGTTGTTGTGTTATCGTGCATGGTGTGTAGTGACTGAGATGAATGGGAAGAAGGGGTATGGCCGGAACTTACACAGGAGGTGATGGAGAGCTGCTGTTGCCAAGCTCATTCACGCCGGCAACCATGGGTCCAAGGGTCGTGTTCGATGGGTTGAGATAGGATTTGAAGCTAAGAATACGGACCAGGGGAGTTCTGGTTTGGTTCTTTGTTTTTGGTTTCGAGTTTGAGAAGTTAACAGGGCTTGGAGGAGTCACGAGAACTGCAGTAGCAGACGATGAATTATTTACGCTGCAGTTTATTGACAGCAGCGACTAATGGTGATTATCGGTAATGAGGAATGGAGCTGTACTAGTCCTGCAAGCAAGAGACGGAGGAGATGGTGAGCACGAGCCTGTGATGGATATGATGGCAGTGCTGGAACTGGTGGAGATTGATGTGGTGCTCGAGTTGATAAAACCCGATGGAGTAAGTTCAAAGAAGAGAGACGAGAATGGTCTGAGTTTGAGTCCGAGTGAGAGAAGAAACGAGATTATCTCGTTTAGGAAAGTTATCAGAAGAGATGTTGTTCTTGTTGGACCAAGGAGAGAGCAGTGATTGAAACTGCAAATAGATGAATGCACGAATGATATTGCAGGGAAGAAGGAGCTGAGCGATGCCGTGTACCTGATGTTGTCGAAGGATTGATTTGGCTTGTTAGTTTCAGGTGACTGACAGGCTTAAGTAAATTTGGATTGCATTATGGGCCTGTATTGGGCTGGAACTTGAGTTAGGCGGAAGTGGTCAGGCCTTGGCCGAGACTTGGAAAGCGGTTCTTAACCTGGAAAGAGAAGGCTATATAAGCTTTCGAGGGTTCTATTCCAGGGGGATCTCTACTGTTTTTTTATTCTAGGGTTTACAACATGATAGGTTTTCTCTTCATTCTTGTGATGAACTCCATTATGTTTACCTAGTTTTCTTTTGGTTAAGGAATAAGTTGGATTTCCAAATATGGGTTTTCATTCAATAAATTAGTTTTGTCTCCATCTTTTGTCGATTATGATTTGCTAGAAATATCGCCATGTATGATTGATTGTTAGTTTTGTCAAGTTGCAAATTGGTAGAACTCGTAATCATATCTATTGCTAGTTTAGGGTTTATTATACGTAAACGTGATACACCTTGAATACACGTAGCATAATTGTGATTATTGCTTGTAGTGATACATCGTAATAGTCACATGTGAGTCATAACCTTTGTTAAATCGGATTAGTGCTTTTACACGTTAGATTGCTTTGATTGGCCTGATTTCATAAAACTTAATGCGTCTAGGGAATTAAACTTGATTAGTGCTTTTACAAGTTAGGTTGTTTTCTTAGGTAGAATTCATATTCGCATTTTTTAATGTGTTGTTGATGATAAGAAGAAATTAGCGAGATACTCTTGCGATCAAGGTATCCTAGGGCCTTTGATAAAAGTTGAGATTAAAATATCAATTCTAGTTATTGTGTAGAAAACATGTTTGTGAATGAAGATGAAATCCGTAACCAATATTTTCTCATCCTCGATTTGATTTGTCTACCTTTATTGTTTGCTTTTATTTATTTTTAGTTTCATAAAAACAAAACATCCCCCCATTGTTTGCTTAAGATACCGAAACAACTTGACAACCTAGATCCTCTCTGTGGGAACGATCCTTTCTTACCCTTGCTATATTATATATTTTAAGTTGTGAGAAAGTAATATTATTTTTGACGCATACGACAGCGATCAGCAGTCAGTGTTAACTCATTGTATCCAACAACTCCAAAAACTTCACGGGATGGAATTTCGGTGATGCTCCACAACAACGGTGATGGATTTCGTCTACTAGTATGAAGAGAAGGAACTGGTGTTATTAGGGTGATTCAAATTAGTGTTCATCAATTCGTGGTTGTACGAGAAGATTAAGCAACGGATTTTGGGGGTCCTGAATCTGGTTGAAATGGGTTTTCTATGGTTCGATTTGGTGAAGTTTATGAACTGGATTCAACAAAGAATCAGTGAGAAGAATAGGTCTTGATGGTTTAATACTCTAAGGCACCGGTGGTTGTATTACAAATCTTAGTCGTGTATGCGATTGGAGATTTTGAATGAAAATACCGCACACGGCAACATCGAAGGAGGAACTGACAACGAGAGTAATTGGGTCTATGTGGTGCTGAATCAATGAATCTGTGGGAGGTTCTTGGCATGCTTGAATGGGTATAAGTAGAGTTGTTGTTTGATTATCTGTGATGGGTTTTTACCCAATCTTAAGCTCGAATTGACAATGCCATTTGTAGAGATTTCAGTCGAGAGCCAAATCAGCGATAATATCTGCTGAAGATTCGACCTTCCCAGCTCGAATCTTAAGTTGAAGATGGAGTTCAATCAGCGATAATTGAAGTTGTTGTGTTAATGGCGGAACCATCTTCATTTTGATTTCAATTCTGTGAATTCCTTAATTCCATCAGCAGTTTACAACCAGAAAACCCCAATATACGTCTCAGACCCATCCTCTCTTCCTTCTCAGTTTCTCAAATCACCAGCAGCAAGTGTTGTTCTTCTCTGTCAACCTGATAACAACTTCAATAATCATCAAGAACCCCATCAATCTCTCGATCTTCATCTTCTCTGCCATCCGCCATGAATCTTCATACAATCCACAGAACCTAGTTCGTAAAGCTCCTGCGACTGAGAAAACAAACGAAACGAAGACAAAATATGAACGGAAGTATAATTTAGAAAATATGAGCGAGCGATTAATTTTTGAGGAAAAATTGGGTGCGCCCGTGAGCTTTTGGGACGGTGGGTTTGACAGTGGAGAAAATCTAAAAAATGGGTGTGACTATAGTTTTCACTTACAAATTTTGTAAAATCCCACATCCCTTCCCTATCCCTCATATATAAGGAAGGGATAGCACAAAGAAGCCAACCTCACTATGGTGCCCTTCTTTCTCTTCCCTACACGATACGGCTACTCACTAGCCGTATGAATAGTACCAAACGATTACTCAGTGGCCGTATTTTTTTTTCATTTTTGTTTCTTATGGGAATATATTTGTCTAGGTAAAAAAAGATATTTTAGGGTAAAAGAAAAAATATAATAGGTAAAAAGGAGATATAATGGGTGGAAAAAGAGTTAATAAAAAAAAAGAGCGAAATTGGAAAATTTTAAGGTAAAACTTTAAAAACCAGAAACGGCTACTCAGTAGCCATATAGTGTAAAAAAATACGGCAACTGAGTAGTCGTTGTGACTTCCCTTCCCTATAAAAGGGATCAGATGTGATCTTCCGTGTAGGGAAAAGAATGGATATTCATATCCATATAGAGATATGGAAGACCATAGTAGATGGTTTTTGGAAATTTTGAAAGATAGTGAGGGACATGAAAGGGATGGAGAGCACCGTAGTGCTAGCTCTTACTCTCACAAGTGAAGTGGTACGGGTAGTTGCCCATCGAATCCATATTTTACCACAAACGTGGGTCCCGTGAAAAAGGACATTCATAAATGTACTTTCGGTACGAAACGAAAACGGTACATTCTTTGTCGAGTACAAGGGGGAGGCACGAGTCGCCGCAAGAGAAAGGGGGCGGTGCAGGTGCTGATGCGGAATACGCGTTGAAATTTAAAGCTCTCTCTCACTCTTTCAAGTCTTAATGCCCAGCCGTAGTACTACTGCTGCACCAGTTTTTTTCCGTAAGATTTTGTGAAGACTGAAAATCAGATCTGAGATTTCTCTCCCTTTTCTAGAACCAAAAAATAATAGTATCTTACTCGTACAGCTGCTAGTTTTTATAAATCATTAATCTCTACTCCCTCGTTTCTCTTGGTGGGTGTGCTAATGTCTGCTATCCAGCTGGTTCGTTGACGGTTAAGGAGTCTTATGCTACTTCACACTAGCTTATTACCTAGACGGTGGAGGCCACTGCGATCTAAAATTCAATACTTAAAAAATCAAAAAAAGATAATCAAAAGATTAGTTACTTATGCCATTGCACGATAAAATTGTTGTTTGTTGAGCTCCCGCCAACCTTATTCAAGAGCTTCATGGCAATGTATGGAGATGCGTAGGCTAATATCCGATACGATTATTGTCTAGTTTCGGTTGTGCTACATAATCTTATATGTGATTGGAGATATATTCACCATAGACAGAATGAAGGATGGGACCATTGAACCACTAGGAATCTTACCAAGCAAAAAGGGATACGATGCCTTACTCGGCGACGTTTTAGGGATATGTTCATTTATAGGTGGTACACATGGTAGATAGTGAAGGCGTAGAATGACCCAAAGCGACTCATCTAATATAGCAAATTAATTATTGGGACGATCCAATCCCATCTTATTTTTGGTTTGGTACGTAAATGCGTAGGACCTGTACGACTAATTGCAAGCATGATAATTAACCACGTAAATAATTGTGGAAGTGACACGCTAACGGTGATGAGAACATGATCATAGGGTACGGTATAAAGCACCTATCTGTTCTTGCATGGAGATTCTGAAAGACAGTTGTAAGTGACGATGTTTTGTCTGTTTCACTTATATTCTTTCAAAAACTCACAGCTGAAAAGGTGCTTTGACTAATTTAGAAATGATGATAAACTTTTAGGGTTTGCAATATTGAAAAGACTGCACTAAACAACGAATCAAAAGTCTAAACGCGCGTGTTTTGAGCATGGCGGCAGTGCTCTAGAACTCGACTTTAATGCCAACCAAACCGATCTAAAAATACACATGTAGATCCACCTGGCCTATGGTCCCTTATGATAAAACTGTCCAATCCAGTGGCCAATTCTATTATTTTATGTAGGACTCTGCGGATAAGGTTTTCCAAACATAGGGTATGACGTATGAGGTGGTGTGGAAAGGCCAACTATACGTTGAATTGTCCGAGTTAAAAAGCTAGAGCATCACCGAGTGAAACGCAGTGTCATTAAACTTGAACCTAACTAAACTACTAAGTAAACTTGAGCTTGACTTTGAATCGACTTTGATTCCACTCAAAAGGGGAAGGCAGTTGAAATATAGCTTTCTCAATATGTACACGTCGAATCCGTTTGACAATTGAACCATTATAGTAGTTCCGAGTCTTGATGAACTATTTCAAGTAACTCCTGCCAACTGATACCCAAAAGAAGAAAGAAAAATCTTGTGCTTCTTTGTAAATCTAGGTCCCAAAATCCAAGGTGGTGCCACCACCTTTAACTGTTTCAGATAATCAAACATTAAAGAATCCCGAGTCCAATTTCATGCGCATTTTTTCAAATAGCGTATATTTAACATGTTCATTTTTTTTGACAGAAACATTCATTCAATTAAATAACCAAGTTGTTAAGATTACAAGATGTTTCAGACACAGAAATGGAAGATATTTCATTAGACTGTTCAATTAACAAAGATCACCTAATCACTTCTGGAATTGCACCCACGTTTGTTCAGAAAAGCTAGACATCCTAGCCTCCTTGGGAGAAGATCTGCTGAATTGTTACCGGTTCGATGAATGAACTTGAAGCCCAAAAAATTTTTAACCTCCGCCATCATTCTTTTTACCTCATCTAATAACCTTTGAACCTGCCAAGAAATTGAAATTTTCTTTCCATTCAAATTACCCATCACCTTTTTACAGTCCCCTTCAATAGAGAAATTTGATAAGGATCTTTCTCTCTCCCATTTCGGGCCTTCAAAAACAGCTAGTGCTTCCGCCTCTTCAGCTGAAGAAGCCTTACAGTGACCTCCTCTCGCTCCTTGAAAACCTATTGCAGTCCTAAAAATCAACCCATACCCTGCATTAGTAACACTTGATATCCATGTGTATCCACATTGATCTTAGAAGTATCGCCTAACGGTCTCATCCATCGTCTATTAGGCAAAGGCTTAACTATACTTGGAATAATCATGTTTGCAGTAGGTAGATCAGTCATCCCAGAGGGGGTCCAAAACTGAATATACCTCTGAATTTGGATCGACAGACTAATACTAGTACTAGTTTTATTTGAAAAAACTCTATCACACCTTTCTTTCCATATGAACCAAGCTTTGGTTGCTGCTAATTCTAAAGACAAACTAGAAGAATCTTTGTTATTGATCCATTCATTGTAATGATCAATACAAGAATCACTACTATGAACATTGGAAACATTGGGTATTGGTGGGAGCATCCAAACAGCTTTTGCATAAGAATAATCAGAAAACAAGTGAGTCAAAGACTCCACAGTAGCACCACACATAGGACAAGAGGTGTCTATTCCCCCTAAATTGATCGACAACTGTTGCCTAGTGGCCAAAGCATTATTTAAGCATTTCCAAAGGAAAAGCTTAATCCTTGGAGAAATATCGGGATTCCAAACCTTTTTCCTGATTTTTTTCTACAAACAACATTAACATTAACATTCTTTGGCTCACACAGTTTAGCATATAAATTTTTCACGGTAAAAATTCCATTACTTTCCAATTTCCATCTAATTTTATCCTTATATAAAACCCCGTACTGAGAACAGAGGAGCCTTATATTAAGAATGTTACATGCCACATGAGGAGGAAAATTACTATTTACCAAAACCACATTCCAAGATAGTGAGACATCATCAATCAAATCAGAAACCAAAGTGAGATCAAGGTCCAAATTAGGACAGATTTTAGCAATAGTAGTTGTTAAACCAGGGACCCACCAGTCTTTTCTTATGTCAATTCAAAAACCATCTCCCACTTCCCATATGGAATTTTGTCTAACCAGAGTTATACCTTTCCTAATGCAACTCCAAATCCAAGAACCTGTCTTGGTTGGCTTAGCATTAAAAGCCGAAACTTTAGGGAAATACTTCGATTTAATAAGCTTTGCTGACAAGGAGTCGGGTTCATCTAACAATTTCCAGGCAACCTTTGATAACATCGCAAGGTTAGCCTTTATATCGTCTCTAAATCCTAACCCTCCATGTGCAATTGGTTTACAAAGAAAGGGAAAGGATTTGATATAAACACCTTTACGATTAAAATCCTTACCCCACCAAAAATCTCTTTGGATAACATTCATTTTGTTAGTTATTGTCTTTGGTATGAGGAAACACCCCATCTGAAAAGTAGGGAACTAGATAAGACAGACTTGTTTAAGATCATTTTACTAGCTTGGGCTAAAATTTTGCTCCTCCACCCTTGGATTATTTTTTCCACTAACATGTTCATTTGATTGGTTGATTAATAACCCCATTACCAACTATGTCTGCAATCTCAACCTTCACTATATAACTTTGTAAATCAAATCAATGGTGGAGATATTCAAATGTTGTATGCACACTCATTAAAAAGTATGCACAAAATCGAACTCGTGAATCTCTAATTCATAGTTGAAGTGGGTCTTAAAACCTGAATATGATTTAAGCTTAATGTTTCTAAAAATCTATCTCTAATAATAGGGACTTTAAGTTTAGAAAGGATAAAATAGACGAGAATATTATTTTCTTTTTAATGAGAATGACATTTCAAAAACACCATGATACAAGATAATTCTGGGTGGAATTTCCACAACATTGGCGTTCTTCTTAGCAAGAATTGTTGCAGTAGGATAATGGCTAGGAGGATTTGAAAAGCATTATGGCATTAAGATTTCCAAGGCTTAGCCCAGGACCCCACTACTCGTCGTATTTGGTTTGATATTGCTAGCACACATGACTTTGAGAGTCATGATGATATTACTGAGGAACGTATTTATCAGAATATTTTTGCTTCTCACTTCGGGCAGTTAACAATAATTTTTCTTTGGACGAGACTCAAATACAACTGACGACCTTAATTGCTAGTAAATCGCAAAGAGAAATGTCAATGAACCGCATAGATATCCATTTTATGTATAAATAGTAGTGAAGAAATGATGGCCTAAGAGCTTCTTCGGTAGCTAGTTTCGCAGACTAAAAATGTTGCACCATTTATGATACTTGGCAAATATTTTTAAAGACATCCTCTTGGTGAACCTTTTTCTTCTAGAGGTTCACCAAGATGGTGTTTTTACATCCTAGTCACACTTTTACTAATAAAATAGTTCAAATATATTTGAAAATAATAACTTGAATTAATTATACAGTGACAATAATACGAAGAAGAGATAACTAAATTCGTGGGTTGATGATGAAAAGCTTTCTGCTTCTAAGTACTTAGGAGTTCACATCCCCGTATAATTAAGACGATGTCTTCTTAGTAATTCCACATATATATGAAACAATCATATTGATTATCATTAGAGAAGCTTCAAAAAGACTTCCTTTTAGACCTCCAACAAATTCCACGCCATCGTTTTTATTTACTATAATACATATGATTTTTGAACTTGATAAATATATATTTAATATTTTTGTTGTTTATCCGTATATGGTTTTTTTATTTAAAATAAGCACCCTAACCATTGGAGATGATTTGCCTCTCTAAATGAAAAAATATTATCATAGATGAATAAGGTCATATAAAGGCCTCTACATAGGATTCTCCTGACAAACTATCGAAGATGTTTTTCAGACTGCAAAGGTTTTGAATAAACAAGTCAAATTTCAGTTTTTTTTTTTGCACAATAATAACTTATGGATAAAATGAAATAAAAACAATAACCAAATTACAAAAGACCTTCGCTTTGAAAGCTAAATCAAAGAGAATAAAAAGATCCAAATCCTAGAAAAAAAAACTACCCAACATCCATCCTTACAAAACAGATATACAAACTTAACTAATATGGATCAAAAACCTTATATTCCAGTTATTGATCATAACAACCATAATAATCCATTTTAGAGACTTCTTAATTGTAATATGTTTGATTAAGAGTTTGGAACTTAATATTCTATGAGATCTTCAACCGATCCTTCTTTCAATTGAAACACGAATGTATATTTCCTTCCAAATACAACAAGTGATGCTACCAAGGAATACACACCACTTAATCTTTTTCATACTTGTAAAAATAAAATCTTCATATGGATTAACCAATAAAGTGAAAATCAAATCACGTAAACTTTCTAATGCTACATGAAAGTGTAACTATTTGTAGTATGTGCCTCATGTGTACAAAAAAAAGGTTAATTTTATCTTTTATGTAAAGATAAAAATGGGAGCAACAATCCATTACACACGAATAATCAATAAGATCCTAGTATAATTCATAATAGTGTGATTGCCACATGCTTGAGTGTGTCTCATTGTAAATTTCAAAGAGGTATTATATATTCTTAAAAGGATTTAGATTCAAACCCAAAGAACCTTCTCATTATATTCGTTCCAAATATCCCGAAAAGTCGCATAACAAATATTGCCAAATTTGACTCTAGCTGTGGAGTTACACTAAGACATGCCATAATTATCTGGATGATCAAACCTACTATAATTTGAAGGAGTTACAAATAAGTTTTTATAGCTTTTTCTTTCATCACAGTGAAGTATGATTTTCACTACTATTAGAAAAGATGGACATATGATCAAAGTTTATACGTGTACTTATTGGATTAGGTATTTTTTTGGGGGGTGAGATTGCATGCATAGAGATAGACCATGATTATTGGACTAGTACTGACAGTCTTATAAGCTTCTGATTAGCTTTTGGTGCTACTAAAAAAATATATTTTGATCAGCAAAGAAATTATTTTGATTAGAAAAAGGGGTAAAACGCTTGGATTACCCTAATCAAAAGAGAGAAAATGAAGTAGTGGTAAAAATCTACTTAATTGCATGAAAGAGATTCGAAGTTTACTCATATAAGTTAACCAATATATCATGAAATTTGAGCGACTCGAACTCCGAGAACATTAAAGTCCATGTAAAATCATATGTTCGGCCTTATATATGATTGCAATTGAAATGTTTTCCTTTATGCTTAAGACTCTAGTATTTCTTTCCTACCAAAAACTCCACATTTCATTACAACTGATATCAAATCCCAGTTGCAATTTTTTTTGGAAATTGGCACTTTGCATGCAGTGAAACACGCGGTCACAAAGGGCATATATGGTAATTTGAACCAGATATTACAATATATCATGTGAGAGAAAAACAAGCACATAATCATAACACAAGATATACAATGGTTTATGTTTGAAGGATACATCCACGGCCAATACTGCCACCCTAAAAATATTTATGTATCAGAATCATTACAACGATATCTTTCTACATACCTACCGGAAAAACCCTGAAAACATAAGATGTATCCAAGAATCCCAATTGAGAAACCTTAGAAAAGCATTATCTAAACATTCTCAAAACTATCTTTTTGTCTAACTCTCACATATATCTCCATGTTTAATAAAATAGGAGATACATGGAAAAACACCTAGACCACTTTAGCGAGGAAAAGCCCCAAACCCTCATACATTATCACCCAAAAATACTTTCTCATCAAGTTTTTATCTCGCACTAATATTGACTCTCATAACAATGAAACCAAATACCTAAACGCAAGGTTTCATCACTCTTTTATGTTAGATATCTTCACACCCCGAATTCTAGTCTGATATATAGATGAAATCATACTTAACCAGCAAGTATTAGTCTCTCAAGAATACACCAAGTATTAGTCTCTTAAGTATACGAAACTCAAAAATTAATTATTTTCTTAATAGATTATGAAATCATCCCAATGTGAAAATGGACCAAAACAGGATACACACCATTTTCTTATATTATCTTCACTTTGGACAAGCCAAGCACTATGGTAGTATATTTTCCGTATGCATATTATATTCGATTGGCCTTTTTTTTCGTTCCACCCCTCTCACGCCCGATCGTAACCATTTATTATTTATAACGAATCTATTTAATCAGTCGCCAGATCCCAACGGTTATTTTTTCAAAATTTTTAGCAAAAACGTTTATAAATAGAAACTAGTATTTCTTGTCAAAATCACTCGAAAACATCTTCTTACAACTTGATTTTCCACTTAAATCTCCTCAAATATTTTAAACTTATAGTTTTCTTCCATTTTTATTCTCCGTCTCTTCTATAGATAAAAATGCCACAATCTAAATCGAGAAAGCAATATTCTATTCTAGAAGACAAGCATCTTCCTACTGCGTATTGTGTTCTAGAGAAAGAATGTTAACTTATTTTTTGGATAGGAGCATCCATTATGAAAAATATAATTGAAAGAATTGTACAAGCTTGGGGGTAGGAATCCTTGGAAAACTGCCAAACCCATACTTCTTCCGAGTCTTTGTACTCAGAATACGGAAAGTGAGTTTCCGTTCGGTGAAGGTTAATGAAATAACCGTGAAGAAAGTTTAGTTTTTTGTATTGTACTGTTTCGACGGAAACTGGTTTTCCATCCCATTAGGCCAAGCGAAATGGGAGTACTGTAGTGGCTGCAATGTTGTTGTGTTTTGCCTAGCTATATAGGAACTATTGCCAAGAAAAACGGCCAACCATAGTACCTGGCCTTGGAAGATCAAATTAACTGTCATGATTTAACAATATTATGATGTTTGGAGGATTCAAAGGTTACCAATTAAGATTTTCCTTGAAGTAGTTCCACGATATAGATATAAAAGAACAATGGAGTAGTCTATGAATGCTAATCTCATTTTCATGACAAAAACCACATCGTCCGGAACATGTAAGCTTCTTATGCACAATAAGTCTCTAGTTCGAAATTTATCATGAGCCAAAGTCCAAAAATTACGATGTCAAGTATATATATGAATGGACAAAAAGATAATTTGGATTGATTTTGTATAAACATTATGGTCTTTTTTAATAATTCTCATCAATTAAATTATATTGCAGTAAGAACGTAACAATTATGTCGCACTAAGAACACAACAATCTGTTTGGAGCTTCAATGAATTAATGTGTATCCGCAATTGATTGTCGTGGTGTATCTATGTTTCCACGGTGAGTTTCTTTTTAGGGCAATTTGGAAATATATGACAGTTTCTTTTTTTTCTTTTTTTTGCGTTTTCGAATATACGCCTGTTTGTTTTTTTTGAAACTTTTCGAATATGGGCCTGTTTTAACTTGGCCCCACTGTTTTTTTGGAAAAAAACGGATTCCATCCAATTAAGTGCAAGGTGGCAGATATCTCACCTATTAAAAAATCTTATTTACCCCTGAACCACATCTCGTTTGTGCAAGATTGATTTCCTACCAACTAAAAACCATAAAGCCTACAACTTGGGAACCCTGAACCCTAAAGCTTGGGAACCGTAAACCCTGAACTTCGGAACCCTAAACCCTGAAATTGAGAATGATGAACCCTGAATGAAAAAACCTGAATCCTGAACCCTAGACCCTGAACTTGTGAATGATGAACCATTTTGGGGAATGATGTAACAAACCTGTAAATGGTGAAGCGATTCTGAACCTAAATCAACAAACCTTAAAAATGATGAAGAAGGTCAACTTGGCAATGAATAAAGTGTAAATAAGTAAAAGTACAATAGAACTTAACCAAAATTGATGGAAAAGTGGAGACAATCATATATTTGAAAATTTGAAAAAACATACATATAATTATGTAATGGGTTTCGAATAGGCCTATATTTCAAAGGAAAAAATGAAAAATTCTTTATTTTAAGCAAATTAAATACTTTTGTTTAATTTTCTTGATACTACTCTCTTCTACGGTGTATCTTTGTATTCAGCGGGCTACTTGGCAAATCCGTTCAACAACGAGGTTTGTGAAAGAAACAATAAGTCAAAACCATTCTCTGAGACCGCTAGTTGGTCATAGAAATCAAACTTTAGGCCTTTTCGATACTTTTTAATGATGAAGTGTAAAGGGCAACTCTCTATCAATCGAAAGAGAAAGAGAAAGAGAAAAGGTGTAAAGTCTAACTTTTTGGCATGCGGTGTTGATTGTTGACCAGTTTAATCCACTCTTGTATTCGTGTGGAAGTTCTGAAGCTGTATGGCAACCGACGGCCCAATAAACGCCGTTTACTCTCACCGGCGTAAGATAAATGGCAAAAATGCCAATTATATGCTAATTGAAAAGTTTAAGAATAATTTATTAGTTAGTAGTTAGCGGGTTACACGTAAGTGTGTTTACAAAATAATACTAATATGCGTACACGTATAACTCGACCCTTTCAAGCTGGACATGGAATTTGTCTTTTAGGGAAAGCATGTTTTAGAGACTAAAACGAATTACAGCATTTGGTGCCGTGGCTGTCTTCCATGGACCGCCAAAGTACTGGTGAGCGTATTTCGTCTGTACAATTATACTTTCGAATACCCTTGTCTGGGAAAGAAAATGAAAAAAATACGGGGTATGAGTGTTGCAGTTGAGCAAAATGGATGTAGATACCATGCACGCGGTGCGGAAAATATTTGGACATTGACCACTCTAATCTATAAATAATACTAACATATGGACATTTTGGTCTTTTTTTGACAATTCAAATTTTTATCCTTTTGCTTTCAATCTCCACAATCCGTCCAAAGAGTTAGACGTCCGTGTTTGCATCATCAAACCAACCACAGCCCTAAATTCACATATTCGAGTATCTGATGACCCCATGTGCCATTTAGTATTAGTAGATTGTTTGACGAGGCCAAAGTCAAAAGCATTAGTTTACACAAAAATTATTTAAGAATCTTGGGAGTTAAGCCACCTAGCCAAATAAATCATACTCACAACAAGTGACATCAGGAGTGTCGACATTGTAATATTGCTTGATTTGTTAGGTTTTGTGATCGCCAGGTCTTTGGAAAATACACTCATTCTTCGTGTGATAAGGTCTGTAATTGCACTAAACATTGTTTATTTATGGAGTAACATCTTGTTTGTTAGTAAGTTATGCTAGGTTTCTGGGCAAATTGTGAATCTCAATAAGTCAAGCATTCACTTTAATAAAAAACTGGATGAAATAGCTAAGCAACAAATATGCAATATTCTAAACATGAATGTCATGCCAGTGGAAGAGAAATACCTTGGGATCAATCTGTTTATTGGGAGAAAGAAAACAAAATGTTTCAGCAACATACAAGAGAGAATGAGAAGACTTATTCAATGGCAAGCTGGTATAACAAATCAAGCTGGAAGAAGCACACAAATACAAGCTGTCACTAATTCCATGGCCCAGTTTCAGATGAGCTGTTTCATTCTACCTCAACAAAACATAAATCAATTAGAAGCTATACAAAGAAGATACTGGTGGAACAAAAAGAAAGCTAAAGGAGGCTTCTTCAAGTCATGAGAAAGTATCAGTATTCAAAAAGATGGGGAGGATTGGGGTTCAAGAACTTGAAAATATTTAATGAGGCCATGGTCACTAAACTAGCATGGAGACTGATCCAAGAAAAAGACAAGAAATGGGATGAGGTTCTAAAAGCAAAACATTTCAAAGAGGAAGATATCTTGCAGGATGATGTTTCAAGTAATGGGAATGACATCTGGAAGGGCATGTGTACTGGTATCAAATGGGTGAAGCAATTCTACATATGGCAAATCGGGAACGCAAAGAATATCTATGCTTTCAGAGATAACTGGATAGAAGGGTTCACTGCTCAACAAGTCCAACAAAACTTCTCCAATTATGAAGAATACCCTTACTACATGAAAGTTCATGAACTGATTCATACTCACACACTGAGTTGGAAGCTAGACTCTCTCCAGAAATACTTCACTCAAGATCAAATACAGAAAATCTTACATATCAGACCATCAATGCAACAAGAAGATAAGATAGTTTGGTCTCCAACCAGAAGTGGTCAATTCACAGTTAATTCCACCTACAAGGCTATTATATGTCAAAAGAATCAGAATCTGGATCACAAGGAGGAAGAAGCAAAGTTCTGGCTCAGCTTACGGCACCTGCAAATTCCTCATAAATGTCAGTTATTCTTGTGGAAAATAGCTCATGATATAATCCCACTGAATGAAAGATGTGCTAGATACAATCAAAACTGAGCAAGTGCAATGTCAGAGATGCAACTCAAATCAAGAAACCATCACTCATATGTTGATTCAATGCAATTATGCCAGAAATGTTTGGAATGTTGTTGCGCCAGAAATCCTTCAAGATAGTAGCAGGATAACAAATATCCAACAATGGCTAAGAAGCTGGACCAATCCAGATAACAACATAGGTTTCCACAAAAAACCAAGAATAAATCTTATTATTATCACTATGTGGTTCATCTGGAAATCCAGATGTGAGCTCATCTTCAACAACATCAGCTGCACAAGTTCAAGCTTAAGACACATGATTCTAACTTTCTGCACAGAAAATAAAATTCACATAGCTCCAAGCACTAACATTGAACAAGTTGCTGGAAACATTATGCATAGAACTAAGGCTAATAGAAATTCTAATAGTTAGATGCCTCCTCCTGTAGGAAAACTAAAGATTTAACATTGATGCTTCTATTTTACCTGATCATTTTACTGCTGGTATTGCTCTAATCATTAGAGATTTTACAGGGAGGATGGTGGAAGCCTGGACTCTGGTAGAAAGAGCTATAGATATTGCCCAAGCTGAAGAAGTAGTTGTTCTAAAAGCTCTTCATTGGATCATTCAGTTGCAGTTGCAGAATGTCATAGTGGAAGGAGATAATAAAGAGGTTATGGAAAGAATAAAGGGCAACCAAATCATCACCAGATGGGTAGACGCAAATGTTATCAGAGAATGTCAACATCTACTTGAATGTTTAGGTAGTGTTCAAGTGTGTTTTACTTGCTAAGTATGCTAGGAATAATAACTGTGCTAGAAAATGGAGTTCTGAACTCCCACCTTGTGTCAGGTCTAGATTAGAGAGTTAAAAAAAGAGTCATGTAATGTTTCCTTTGCTGTCTTTGTGCCTTAATGAAATTCTCTTTAGCTTTTCTTTCAAAAAAAAAAATACACCTTGTTTGTTTACAGCTGAATCGCCATCTGAATTTGAGTCAACCCCTGACTCGGACCGAGTCAGCAGTCACACCGCTTGTTTTCCATTTTGAATCAGATCTGACTTGACCTCCGACTCAGACATAACTCCTGACTCGGACCAATTTGAATCAGATAACAAAATATTCCTGATTCATGGGACCAAACCACTGACTCACATATTTTTGAGTCAGATCTGACTCAAACTCAGATCTATACGACTCAGATGAGTAAATAAATATGGTGTAAATGTGTGTGTACGTGTTTATGAAAATGCACTACAAATTCACAAATAGTAGTATAATATTTCATGTTTACGAAATGATACCTGAAACTTAATATTGTTTCATTCAAAAATATTATAAATAACATAATATTGTCTTGAGTATACCAGTTAATGATTATGAAATGATCACTTCACCTATAAACCACTATTGCATCACCTTAATCGATTGTCCCCGACAAAACAACAAAAAGAAACCCGAAATGAAACTAATAATCCCGCCTAAAATTAAGATACGTAAAATTATACGTTGCCAGTGTACGTATAACTAAGTTTGATGGGGCCAATACAGTGGTGAAGGTACGTCTTGTCTATAGTGTCCCTAACCTACTTGCAACCAAACGGTATCATGTACACGAACTCATCCTCACAACCCAACGCCTAAAATAATATGGGAACCGGAAGTTTCGTGGGTTGATCACGACCAACTAATAGAAAGAAGCAAAACAAGCTCGGATTAATGGAGGTTAATTTATTTTAATAAATATTTTTACGTGGACACACTAATAAAAAACCCAGCTAATTTGTATTCAGATCGGTGAGTACAGATGGTTAAATAAATGCCACAACATTGGTGATAAATAAGGTGCTAGCAAGTGCCATATACACATTTTTGTAAATGAAACAGAAGTTTGTGCAATGGATCATTTGACATAGCCTAATTTCTCTATCTTTTCATAGAACAAAAAGAAAGGGTTGACGATGGTGATTTAGTAACACTTGTGCTATCAGCCTATCACAATGAAGATGACATTTTGGGTCTAGTTAAAGTAAATTTCATTTCATTTGGAATCCTCCTATCCAAGTTATGTTGAGTCACAGTGTGAAACATGGTTTTCCCTCAATAGTCAAAACACGTGGTTGGAGGGAGTACTGGCAGTCTGTTACTGTTCTCTCTCTCGATGTATATAAATAAGCTAGTCTAAGATTAGCTAATGCTACATCCATCTCTTTTTTTAGAGCTCTGAAAACTAACTAGCCTAGACTAGGAAGGAAAAAATCCACTCTGTAATCTACACGTTCCAAGCAAAACTAAAAACCATTCTCCCTCTCTCTCTTCCCATTCTATTCGGATTTTCTTACATTCACAGAAACCCATCTCCGATCTCGTCTCCCTCTCTCTGAACATTCACTATTCACAAACACCAATCTCATTTCTCCTCATTTCCTCGTCTCGCAACTCATTAAAGGTAATGCTTTTTACCTACATTTCTAATGGCTTTGGGTTATTGTTATCCTGTTTATGGTATATATATATCATTCTTCTGTCTATTTTCTTTTTTATTTTAATGAAAGTTCGATGATAATGGGTTGCTGCAAATTTATCATTTTGTTGCATTTTTCTAGCTGTTATTCAATATGTTGAAACCAGTTTTCTGTCATCTGTGTGTTTGATACTATCTCTCCGAGTAAATTTTTTATTTAATGGAATTTTGTATTGACGTTTGATTCCCTGTGTGTTTCAGTTTTAATGACTCAAACCCGGCCTTGATTAATATTATTTCCTGCTAAATTTTGATCCTCATATCTTGGGATTCTTTTCTTTCACATTAGTTTATAGATTAATTTATGCATATGATTTCCGTATAAATGTTGGAATTTAAGATTCCTACCCATTTATAATGGGATGAGCCGGAGGACATAGAACATCTCTTGATATTCAAGCTGTAACTTATATTTGTTTTCTCTTTTTTGCTTCTATAGGGATTGGGCGATCTTTCTTGATCTATCTGTCGACTGCCAGGACTCCCCTGTGGAGTAATAAACAAGGTTTGAGCAAGAAATAGTATCGGTTTTATAATCGAATGGGAATATCTTTTTCCTGTCCTGGAGCTGATTATGATGTTTTGAATGAAGGTTTTGACGGTGTTATTGTGAGATCTATTAGTTTCCACGGTGATGATGTCAAAACAGCGCTTCGATCCGTAAGCTTTAATGGAAGAGATTCTAAACCAACCATTCTGAAATCAGTTGGCTCCGGAAAAATGATCTTTGAAGGATCTGTGAGTTTAAAAAGTAATGATATGGATACAATGATCTCACTTAAATCTTCTTCATCAGATATCGAAAACAATGTACTTATTAAGCCTGTTATGAAGGATGTTAGCATTCCATTCTCAAAATCAGATAGTCTCACCACCAATAAGATTTCGTGGTCACCTGAGTTGGATTCCGGTAATCCCAAACATGAAGCTGCTTTGAAATTGCAGAAAGTTTACAAAAGCTTTCGAACACGAAGAAAGCTTGCAGATTGTGCTGTTCTTGTGGAGCAAGGATGGTGAGTTTTGTTTCAAAACCTTGTGTCAATATGTATAATCTATCCTCTCGAATTCATTTTGAGTCTAACGTGGTTTGGTTTGTTTGCATATCTGTAGGTGGAAATTACTGGATTTTGCTGAACTGAAACGGAGTTCAGTTTCATTCTTTGAGGATGAGCAACATGAGACTGCTATTTCTCGATGGTCAAGAGCAAGAACTAGAGCTGCAAAGGTTGGAAAAGGTCTATCCAAGGATGACAAGGCTCAAAAGCTTGCCTTGCAGCATTGGCTTGAAGCGGTAAGCATCAATTCTCTCTATAATCTTCAAACAGAACAAGATATGCAAGTATATGTTAATAGCTTGTGTTTTTCGTGATCATTACTAAATTTCGTTTGTGTTTTATTGATACAAACAGATTGATCCACGACACCGGTATGGCCACAACCTACATTTCTACTATGTAACATGGCTCCGATGTGATAGTAGACAACCTTTCTTCTACTGGTAGGTTACAGAAAAGAAAATCATTTTTTAAACAATGACATTATTGATAAAAATTTCAGATTTACTAAGAATTTATATGAAATTTGAAATTGCAGGTTAGATATAGGAGATGGAAGGGAGATCAATCTTGTGGATAAATGCCCTCGGTCAAGGCTTCAACAACAGTGCATCAAATATCTTGGTCCGGTGAGTCTCATCTTCTTACTTTCCCGATCAATATTTTCATTTCTCTGAAAACTCAAACTTGTATCCCAACTTTAAAGAAAATCACGATTCGCAGATTGAAAGGAAGAATTATGAAGTTATAGTGGGCGATGGCAAATTCATGTACAAGCAGAGTGGAGAGCTGCTTAACACATCTGAAGCATCAGATGATGCTAAGTGGATCTTCGTTCTAAGTACATCAAAGAATTTGTATGTTGGGCAGAAAAAGAAAGGCACATTCCAACATTCAAGTTTTTTGGCAGGTGGAGCGACATCTGCAGCTGGACGATTAGTCGTTGAAAATGGTATACTGAAGGTATTACAAAAAAATCACGTTTTCGTCCAAATTTGATAAAGATATAATGTTTGTGGATATTGATTTAACAAATAATTCCATTTTATCTTGAACAGGCGGTTTGGCCTCACAGTGGACATTACAGACCTACTGAGCAAAACTTTCAGGAATTTGTGTCATTTCTCACGGAACACAATGTTGATCTCACCGATGTTAAGGTAACCCGTTAATTATACTCTTCATTTTTTTCCACATTCCTACAAATGGCAAGGCCAAAAACCAAATTGAAGTCTGTGAACTGATTTGAGCTTTTGTAACTTTTCAGAGAATTTCAACTGACGAGGATGAGAGCATCAAAACAAGCCAACACGGTAATATCAGCCTCAGAAGCAATTCATCGGAAGAAGACTTGACGAAAACAGAAGAAGAAACTAATTCAGATGAATCGAATGAAGAAGAGAAAACTGAGTCGGATAAACAAGAAACGGATACTGAACCACATAAACCCAAGTCAAAACGGTCTCAACGTTTCAGCGAAAAGCTGACTACACTTGAAATACCAAACAGAGTCAATTTGTTTGTGGCTTCAGAAATTAGTCTATCACGGAGAAGTTGTAATCGTTTCTCCATGGGATCTCCATTGGTGGGTTACGAGACTGCCGATGAATCGCTAGAGGATGACGACGAAGATTACGCAGTTCCTACAAGGAAACTGATCGAATCAGATGAAGAAGGTGAAGAACCACAAGAACAAGAACAAGAACAAAAGGAAGTCATTCCCAAGAAGTCCATTCTTCGTAGGATCAATTCGAAGAAAGAGTTGCATTCATATCAACTAGGGAAGCAATTGTCTTTCAAATGGACGACAGGTGCCGGTCCTCGTATAGGTTGTGTGAGGGATTACCCATCAGGACTCCAATTTCGTGCATTAGAGCACGTAAATCTATCTCCACGGCCTGGTGGTAAGAGTAGTCTCAGTAGTCCGAAACCATCAACTCCGACCATTTTTTGGAGAGATGCCATGACGACACCCACAACAACAACACCGCCAGTGACACCCACAATATCAAATTTTAGATGAAACAGAAACCAAATAATTGATTCATTATTCATTCATCCATCCATCCATTCTTTTGTGAGTAAAAGAAATATAGGAATTCTTTTGCATTCTTAATTATTTTTTTTCATTTTTTTTACTACAATTCTTTTTGTAGATCTTACGGTGAATTATGACGCCAAATGTGTAGAAATTTTGTTGGGTTCCAAATGCCCTTTAAATAGTGGAAATTAATTCTTTCTCATTCTTTATATCCTTGTTATACTTCAATGTACCCATGAGCTAAAGCAATATTACACTCCAAGATGAGTAACCAGTACCACAATAGATGCCGGAAGCGTAAGCTGCACGTGTATGTGAGTTTCAGAAACACGACCGCATGCGGCATGCTTCTGTATCCCTCTATGTCATACAGTGAATTATTGAAGTTCAATACTATAAAAATAAATGAAAGTACAGAACAGTTGTAACTTGAACAAGATTTAGATTACTTGAATTTGGAAGAGATGTGACATAGGAACACCAAATGTTTGGTTGTGGAAGATTTCATTCAAGATTACTTGAACAAAGAAGAGATATGATAGCAACATCAGAGATATGTGTAATCAAGCTACAACTTCTAAAGGCAACCTTCAACCAAGAATAGACATAAGCATTTAATGTCACTCCATTTCATATGTTTTATACTGCAACAGTAATTTTTTGATTAATAACCAAGTATACGACTAGTTCCGGGAATACATCAGCAAAGTTCACAATTCTTCTCGACGCGTTTAAGGACAAACTCGAAGAATTTTACGCTGTCGGTGATGATAATCATAATTGCAGTAGTTTTTGTTTTCTTGAAGGATAAGCTACTCCAACTAATTAGTAGAGCATTGAGAAGAGGTCTTATGGATAAGGACTAGCTAGAAGGAAAGTGATTCTCATATGCAAAACCAAATTTTAAAAAAAAATTAAGATAAAAGCATTGTCGAAAATGATTCTTTGACAGAGTTATGATTTTTGTATGGATTCAAATCAAAACAACTCACTCACTGATACTAATAATTTTGAGACCTTTGTTTGAAGAAACAGCGGCTTTAAATAAATATTTGTTGTTGGAGCTTCTACTTTATGATTTTTCTTCTTTAAGCTTAGTTGGATTCCTAGCAAAAAGACAATGCGTTGCCACTGTTTTTATAGTTTCTTGGAAAATCTATACAATTGAGAATTGGTTATTATTACTACAAGAGTTGGTTAGTGTTGATAAGATGGAATTATAAAGTTCAATGGTTTGGTCTAGTTTGAGTGAAATGTCTTGAACAAAATTTTCCTTGGCAAGTTAATTTTGGTTGGGTCTTTCGTTACCTCTTTCGCTCTCACATGAACAAAACTCCAAATATTCAACTAGAAAAGCATTAAACATTTAGCAATAGTAACTTTTCCTAGGCATTTATATCGTATCCTGCCTGCTTAACGTGCATCTTATAACCCCATCCAGGAGGTGAGACTTTGAAGCCCGGCACGCGTTGGTAAGTTACTAGACGGTAACTAGTTTGTCCCGAAAAAGAACTGAAAAGTACTCATGAACTGAAAATTCCGATAAGCCTGCTACCAGAAAATCTATTCTTAAATCCAAAATATCATGTGATCTAAACTCTGAATTGGCTCAGGAAAAATATTTTGCGTCACAAAATTCGTTCAGTGATCCAATAATCTAATGATTTAGAATGTCTCATGAACCAAAATCTTCTTAACGGCACTCTGCATCAAATCCAAAATATATAAATTAAAATTTGAGTTATCTTGCCAACATAACTCAAAATATATAAGCTAAAATTTGCATTGTGACCAGGTAATTTGTCTCATGATAAATAAATAAATAAATAAATAAATGTTACGTTATGTTACATTAGCTTTGCCTTGCATTGAATTGTTATGACTTGATATAAAATTTTCATCTATAGCTACTCATTGAAAGAAATTGAAGAAAAAATTATGTAACCTATGTTTCAGTTGAGAATAACCTAATTAAGTTTTTTCATAAATTTTGGATAAGCACCCAATTAATTTCTCACACATTTATACCAAAAACACTTGAAACCTAAAATCAGCCATTTGGGCTATGACATATGGCACCATCCGACAGACCAACAGAAAAAGTAATATAAATTAATTGTTCAATTATTACTAATGATTAATACTACTAAGAGCAACTCCAATGGAACCCAAACCAGTAGATTTGCCCATTATACACCTACAGTGGAGTCGACAAACCATTACAACGGATGGACCTCTAAGTCAGAGGTTTGTTCATAGCGTCTCAGTCATAGTCGATTGACTCAATCTGAGACAATCGTTTCTAACAGCACTGACTGGCTCATATTGAGTCGAGCATCGGTTCTAGAAGAGACGACCGACTAAGATTGAGTTGACAACGACTTGTCTAAAATCTTACAAAATTGAATTGATTTCAACTCCAAAATCACACCTTCTACTCCTACAAATTCTTCATAATTTCACTTCAATCTTCATCGTTCAATCTCAAAATCTTTCAATCTCAAAAAACAGCTATTAGAGTTCGTGGTCCTAAGTTTTCTCTGGAAGAAGATTCAGCGATTTGCACAACTTATGTTTTTCAAACAAGAAATAATATCCACGGTACGAATTTTATGCAAATAACTTTCTGGCAACAAGTTTTTGCAATGTTGTTCACTGCAAAAACAAAAAACCTGAGAAACCGTGATATTACTGGAATATCTTCTTGTTTTCAAGCAATTAGTCATGTTATCAACCAATTTCTTGGTATGGTAATGCAAGTTAACCGAAATAGTAACGGTGAAAATGAAGATGAATTGATCCAAAGAGTTGTAACGACGTGGCAGGAAATTAATGGGAGACCTTTTCAGTTTGTAGGTTGTTTCAATAACCTTAGAAGTCATCACAGGTTCGACCCATTCTGACTTTTAGATGCTCCACCAGCCGCTCCATGAAGGAGGCTCTATTACCTTGTTTTTATGATCTAGTAATTAAGTCTAATGTAACGTTTAATGAAAGATAATGTGAGACTAATTAGTTAATGAAATCTAATTAAGTCCATCGATACCACTTTCTGAGTTGATGCCCTGGCATACATTTAAGTAATTTTCCAAACAAGCATTCACCATCTTTTTTTCCATCAAATTGAGGATGGTAGGATGTACTTAAATTTAAATTGGTATCAAATATTTAAAGAGATCTTGCCAAAAGTTGATGGTGAAGATTTTATCTATCTATGAAATACTTGATGAAGGAAGTCCATGCAGTTTAAACACTTGATTCATAAGAAAAAAATTGCCACAATTGTTGTCGTCTAAGGATGACGCAACCCAACAAAATGATTATACTTAGTTAACCTATACACCACCAGTAAGATCGCACTTCTTCTTTCACTGACAGGTAGCCCTTTAATACAATGCATCGTAATATGATTCCAAACTTGATCAGGGATGGGTAAAGAGTGTAGCAGTCCACTTAGAAAATTGTGATCTCCTTTTTTTCTCTGGAAAATGTCACAAGTAGATACAAACATGGGAACTTCTTTCTTTATTCGTGGACAACAAAAGTATGTCTTACCCCAGATATATGTAGCGTGCATCCCTGAGTGATCCCCTACTGCGGAAGGATTAACTGAAGCAAGAGCAGTTGATCTGACATTATTGTTATTTCCATACATTTAATATTCTCTTACACCTTATCACTTTATCTCGAAATATGAAATGCTCCACAGTTGTAGAAGATATCGATATTAGAACTTGCGAGATGATGGAGCATATATCTTACGTCCAAGAGGGTTTTGAGAGTGCCAAATAGCTTCAACTAGCATCTTCATGTAGTCTCCTAGATAACGCATATGCTACTATATTATCGATACCCTTCTTATACTTGATGTCATAATCAAAACCTAGCAGCTTCATCAACCTTATTTGTTGGTGAAAAGGAGAGGGTACCAAGTACACCACCAACTTTCTCATTACTTGTATGGACAAAACCTAATACAATTGAATGCAGACCAACTTAATGATCCTTGACAGTATGTATGTAGTTTCTATCTCTATCTCTTGTTATTTAGAACTTATAGACTACGAAGTCCATGAACCTGATTGTTAAGAAGAGTACTTGGAGGATCTCAAAAATCAATATCCAGGATCAATCTACTCGTATCCAAATAATCAAATCGGAATTCTTCCAAGTAATAAACTTGTTATCTATCTTTCAAGATACGAATTCTACAAGAAACAAATCTCGTAATTGATTATAATTATAAGGACGTGTCTATTTAGACCGAAAACATACTAATTGTGTAAATCCTATTATAATTATAAAAGATATAATGCGGAAAGGGAAAAGCAATAAACACCAGAAGTTTTCTTAAAGAAGAAATCACGATAGAAGAAAAAACTCGGGACCTCATCCATATTTGTACACCAAATTGTATTAAGCTGCTACAAACACTAGTCTACTATCAGACTTTGGACTGAAATGTTGTTGAGACCGAATCCACCCTCGAAGCGATTCAACTAAAGTCGCGCTCCTTACGTATCTTGAACCTCGCAAAATTCTACGCAATTGATTCCCTTAGCTGACGTCCTTGACAGCCTAAGAGTTGTTTCAACCTCAATGCAGACTTTTGGTACCAATCTGCCTCTAATAGATAAGCGTATTTGATTTCCTCTTAGATGAAAGATCGAGGCTTGGATTATTTTAATTTTGCAATAGACAAATCTAGCAAACCTCACAAATGCGGAACACTTATACTCACTTTGATGAGAATCCTGTATTCTTTACCATCTCCCAATAACAATCTTCAACTTATCAATTAAGAATAGTTTTCAGATATCTATCTTGAGGAATCAAAAAGTCTAAGACGAAGATAACTTTGTGATTTATATCTATCTTGCCTGGAAGATATTCAGGATAGACGAACTATGAAGGTAAATAGCTGGACCTGGCTTCACGAATCCCCAAAACGAAGTCTTTTAGTCGTAGGCCTAATTATGTTTCTCATAGGAAACCTAGGTCAACAAAGGACGACTCTAGCTATCAACTAGGACACAAAGTGTCAGGAATTGAATTTTCCAGTTGAAATAGCATGTTTATTTATAGTTTTTAAAGACTGGGAGTTTCTTAAAAATCAAGCTAAGATAACTTTAGAATCAAGCAAACACTTTCTCTATTTAGATGAAACTCTAATTAGGGTTTCAAGTAAGCATGTGAAGAATTTTCTTGAAAATACAATAAAAGATTATACACTATGGTCCGGTTACAGAACTGCGTATATAACCGTTCTGTTTTGGAAAATATGCCTTTCAAACTATAAGCAAATTGATGCTCATTTAAACACCTAAGAGTTTAATCATGATGGACAAACATAAGTGTTTTATTGATCAATGATGTCTTAGCAGGGTTTAATAGATTCATAGAAATGCTAAACATATTTAAAAAAAATAAGTCTTTGAGCATCTGCTAAATTCTACTAGGACCGTTGGTAAAACGATTCGTGAACCGTAAGGTTAGTTCACGAGTCATGGTGGTACGGTTCGTGAATCGGGTTCGCGAACCTTACTAGATCGAGAACTAAGATGTACAATGTTCGGGAACTGGATTCGTCAACCATACTCGGTATATGAACTAAGATGGACACAGTTCGTGAACTGGGTTTGCGAATCTTAAGCCTTTTACACCAACATAAAAATTCAATTCACTACGTTTCGTGAATAGTAAATTTATTATATGACTTAAAATATACTCCCTTCGTCTCTATTATAAAGGTGGAATTTTGTACTTCGCTTGTCCACTAGATATGTAGAATTCTATTTTCAAGATGACTTTTCTACTTATACTGTAATGACCCGTCCCTCCACCGATACTGTCCTCACTTAGCCACTGTGGTTATCCGGCAGTGTGGGGTTTTCAACGGGCATCGCTGCGGTAATTCAGCAGAAACTTCCCGGATGGTCACCCATCCCTGGATTGCTTCCGCCCGAGCGCGCTTAACTGGAGAGTTTCCTGCCAATTCTGGAGCCAATTGTGCAGAAAATACCTCGGTGTTAGGAAAGGACAAATCATTACTTATATTCCATTCGGCCAACCACTATCGAATATCGGGGTATTGATGAGTGCCAAATATTGTATATATCTATCCCTTTTTGTTGGCATTTTAACTCATCTTTTGTGCATTAATTCTACATTTTATCCCATATTCTGTATTTTCATTGTTTTCAAGAATAAATATTTTTATTAATTAATTTTGCATTTTTAGGTAATAAATAAAGTTCGGATGAGTCGCGGAGCGAAAAGAGCAGAAAAGTAGTGAAAAGCCGGGAGAAATTACGCAAGGAAGCCGCGAAGAATGGTGCGCACAACCTCATTTTCTACCCACAAAAGCGCCTCCGTTCTCAGCCATCAGATCAGTTCTCAGAAGCATCCGACGGTCGCTCCTTCATAGACATCAAAATCTGATGTCTCTGCCGAGCACCACAGCGCTGAAATTCCAAGCCTTCAGATTAGATGGTAGTTGAATCCAACGGTCGCTCCCTTGCTGTGCATCAAAGTTTGATATCTCCGCCTAACACTACAACACCTAACTCCATCTGGCATCGTTGATTTCGTTGTATCAAAAAATCTGACGGTCGCTACAAGCTTCACTTCACATCACCGTCCGATCTACCTACCAGCTTCGCATCCAGTGATTCAGCGTCACAGAACATCAAGATTGGATGAAGCCGCCTCACACCCTAGCGACCGAACCCATCCACCTAACCAAACACCCTTCTCTCCCAAACAGTCGACCTTCCCTTCCACTCCACCCCTCTGCAGAGACACCATGTCCTGCCACCATCTCCTTCACCTCCACTGTCACCACCACACCGCCACCAAACACCACCATACCACCTCAATCATCATCCTACACATAATTGAACACCTTCCCCCATCATTCTAGCCCCTTATCCCATCAGCTCATTACCTAACCTAAACCCTAGGTTATGGATTGATGGATTAACGTGTGCTAGAGTTGAAATTGGCGCATGAGAAATGGAGTAGGAGCAATTACAAAGCATGGGTTGCGATCAATTTGATGTGCTACATCAAGTTAGGTGAGAAATTACTGAACCCTAGTCTACTGTCAGTTTGGGTGAAAAATTTGGGGAAGAACCCTAATTGTATAATTTGGGTCTGTGACTATAAATAGCACTATGGGTTGTGTTGTAAAAACTATGTTAGGATTAGCCTACATCAAGTTCTGTTAATTTTCATGTTTCAGTTAAATATGCTTGTGTTTGCTTTGTTCTGTTAATTGCTTGTCTTATGCTTATGTTCATGTTATAATTGTTATTTGTCTCCTGTTAATGTGTTAGATGTTTATGTGTATTCACATGTTAATTTCAGTTCATTTGTTAATTTCTGCTCAGTTTCATTTTGTTTATGTTCATGTTAGACTTTTTATTCACTGTTAAATGTTCACTGTCAGTTAAATGTTCCTGTTGTGTTTAATGTATTGTTACATTTGAAGGAATGCTAGGCTAGGTATCTGTGAAGCAATGTGCTGATTGTGCAATGGCAAGAAATCAGTGCTCATAGCAAGCTGATGTTCTTGCCATTCTCCTTGTATGCTTAGGTTGTAGTGTTGATTGTGCATTGGGAGAAACTAGTGCTTATAGCAAGCTAGTTCTCTTCCATTCTTTTAGTATACCTCCTGTTTGCCTGTATGCTGCCTTAGTATTGCTTCATGTCAGTTTCTCCACAACCCTGCCCTTGGCCTTAAGCCTTGGTTCATCTCATTTTGTTTTGCTTTTGTGCATTGTTTGTTTTCTGCTGTGTTTAGTTCTTTCATTGCTTTGCATTGTTTGTTTCCCCTGCTGCTATTTCTTTTCCTGTTAATTGCTTCCTTTTTTCTCTTGGCCTTGTGCTGCTGTGCAGCACTTGTGCTGCTGCTACTTCTTTTCCTGTTGTGCACTTGCCTTGCTGTGCACTTTCATCCACTTCTGCTGCTGCCACCCCACTTCTGTAGCTGTTGTCTGCTGCAGCTCTTCTGCTGCCACTCCCAAGCTGTTGCAGTTGCCCTGCTGCCACTTCCACTGCTGCCAAGGTTGCTGCCAAGGTTGCTGCTGCTGTTGCAGCTGCCCTTTTGCTGTTGCTGTTTTCTTTTACTGCCTTTGATTGCTTGTACATTCTGCTGCTTTTTGCTTGCACTGCTCTGTGGCTTAGGTCTTTGCCACTGTGCTGTTTTCCTTTGGCTGCTGCTGTTGCAGCTGTGTTGCTGTTGCCCCCCTTGCAGTTGCCCTTCTGCTGCTGTTGTGTAGCTGTTGTCTGCTGCAGCTCCACTGCTGCTTCCTCCCCAAAGGCCAAGCTCAGACCCCATCCAACTGAACCAAAGCCCAGTTGTTTAACCCAAAGGCCTAGTTCAATTGCCAAGCCCAATTCAGTCAACTGTGGGCTTAACCAAAGCCCAGTTGTTTAAAGACCAAAGCCCAAACTCATTAAGGCCCAATCCAATTTAACTGTGGGCTTAATCAAAAGCCTAAGTTTAAGGCCAAAGCCCATTTTCACTTTCAAAGACTAACTGAGCCCAAGCTCAGTTCCTTTTATTGTTATCAAACCCAATAGTACATTAAGCCCAACACTTCCAAAAGGCTTCTAAGCCCAAAGCAAATTTAGGAACCCAAATAGCTAGAAACATTCCTTTTATTATGGCATATTATCGTGGTATCTACTCTATACCCCCAAACCTAAACTAAACATTGTCCTCAATGTTTCAAAATATGGAAAGAATTAAAATGCAACATATGGAAAGGGACATGCTGAGTAGAGTAAAAGGAGAGAGAATACCCGATTTCGGCGAAAGCAGAATTAAAACTCCGTTATTCAAGGCAAAAATCCAACATATTTTAGCCGAGATCAAATTGGATTAGCAAAATATATACAAAAGGAACAAAAGGTTTTTTTTTTTTTTTTTTTTTTTTTTTTTTTTTTAAATAAATAAAATAAAATTTGGTTTTTGTATGGGAGCAAGCCCACTGTGCAAGCCTCTAATGAAATGGATGGAAGGCTGCGGCCTACGAAAATCCAAGTTTTAATTTTGAAATTTTTTTTTTTTTGGCCCAGTTGGTTAAGGCCCGACGTTTGTTTTAAAACTTTGGTTTCGAGGTCCACTCTTGAGTGGAAGCAAATCCACAATCAGTTATAAGCTCAGCTGGGTTTAAACCCAGAGTCCAAAATACAAGTCCAATGAAAGAATTTAAACAAGCCCACAATAAAAAAAAACAAGCCCACAAATAAATTATTACAAACCCAACAGAAAATAAAAAGCCCAAAAAATTGGGTTAATTATTACAAGCCCACAATTAAAAATTTGGAAGCCCACAGGTTGGGTTCTCTCAATGAATGGGTTTAGGCTTACCGTTTTAGCACAGCCCAGCTGCTCTGATATTGTTGCAAAAACCCAGTTGGGTTTTGGTTCTTTTCTTTGGCGCCGCTGCCGGGGACTAACAAGTTTTTGGCGCCGTTGCCGGGGATTGGTGCTGTGTTTTATCTGTGTTTTTCTTAGCTATTTTTGCATTTCATTTCATAGCATTTGCATCTGCATCTGCTTCACTTCATTTGCTGTTGGACCTGCTGTTCTGAACCTGTTTTTCCTCTGCTGGGACGCCGCCAAGGAAAAGAACCAAAACCCAACTGGGTTTTTGCAACAATATCAGAGCAGCTGGGCTGTGCTAAAACGGTAAGCCTAAACCCATTCATTGAGAGAACCCAACCTGTGGGCTTCCAAATTTTTAATTGTGGGCTTGTAATAATTAACCCAATTTTTTGGGCTTTTTATTTTCTGTTGGGTTTGTAATAATTTATTTGTGGGCTTGTTTTTTTTTATTGTGGGCTTGTTTAAATTCTTTCATTGGACTTGTATTTTGGACTCTGGGTTTAAACCCAGCTGAGCTTATAACTGATTGTGGATTTGCTTCCACTCAAGAGTGGACCTCGAAACCAAAGTTTTAAAACAAACGTCGGGCCTTAACCAACTGGGCCAAACAAAAAAAAATTTCAAAATTAAAACTTGGATTTTCGTAGGCCGCAGCCTTCCATCCATTTCATTAGAGGCTTGCACAGTGGGCTTGCTCCCATACAAAAACCAAATTTTATTTTATTTATTTAAAAAAAAAAAAAAAAAAAAAAAAAAAAAAAAAAAACCTTTTGTTCCTTTTGTATATATTTTGCTAATCCAATTTGATCTCGGCTAAAATATGTTGGATTTTTGCCTTGAATAACGGAGTTTTAATTCTGCTTTCGCCGAAATCGGGTATTCTCTCTCCTTTTACTCTACTCAGCATGTCCCTTTCCATATGTTGCATTTTAATTCTTTCCATATTTTGAAACATTGAGGACAATGTTTAGTTTAGGTTTGGGGGTATAGAGTAGATACCACGATAATATGCCATAATTGAAAACGAACTTCTTCTTCTTTTTGAAAATATTGAAAAATTCCAAAAAAAATTGAAAAATTGAAAAATTGAAAAAAATTAAAAAATTAGAAAAAATCATAAAAATGGAGCTCATTTACCTTGAAATGTTGATTCTTGTGCAAATATGTATTTTTATTAGGAGTCTTAGTCTAGATATTTAGGCACCCTGATTCTAGCACAATTCACATAGTGATAAGAAATTTGCACGCGCACGATCTACCAATACATGTATGGCCTCGATCTTCAAGGTGTTGGATAGGAAGTTACGATTGCCAATCACTTTAGAATACTGAACGAAACTGGACTAGCTTGTTCTTTGGTTGGTTGGGATAGAAGATGGAGGTTACATTAAGAAAGACAACCATCGAATTTAACTGGGTGCATCAAAAAGGGCTACCTCTTGCAAAGTGTCATGTAATCTTTTGTTTCCTTTTGTATTTGTATCAAAAGTGTTCAGTTCAAAAAAAAAAAAAAAAAAAAAAAAAAAAAAAAAAAAAAAAAATTCGATGTATAATTCAAAAAAAAAAAAAAAAAAAAAAAAAAGAAGAAAAAAAATATATCAGAAAAATACAAAAAAATCAAGTATTGTTCAATTCCATCCTCTCTTGTTCCAAAAATAAAAGAGAGTAGTCAATGTAAATAAGAGTCATGTAATTTGTCATCTTTTGTTGTTTTTTGTAATAAGCAAGGAGGGTGTATGCCATTGATGTACAACGCGAGTAATTGTGAAATACCTCCAACTCATTCACAATTCTCGTAAAGTCCGGACAGCTAGCTAGATCTCGACCTCAGTTCTTAGCCTGAGAAACTATCTCTTGGTGATTAGTAGTCATGACTTCAGATCTTTCTTTACACATGTGTAGATACACTTTACACTCTTATCACATGTCTTTTTTTGTTATCAGTGCTAGGATTGTGCCTTCGATAGCTAGATTGACATCTCCATTTTGCTGTGAGCTTAAACTGTTTTGCACATGTCACATTTGATGGAATCTGAGCTTTTATTTTGTCCTTAGGTTTTGTAGGCACACCTCTGGTAAACCTTCACGAGACTTCAACTCGTCCACTAGGGACACTTAGTGGTTTAAAAGGCTTAGTGCATACGCTAAATGCATTCGAGAGACCAGCGACAGTGGTATAGTTAGGATTTCCTTAGTTTTGTTTTACTTGAGGACAAGTAAAATTCAGGTTTGGGGGTATTTGATGAGTGCCAAATATTGTATATATCTATCCCTTTTTGTTGGCATTTTAACTCATCTTTTGTGCATTAATTCTACATTTTATCCCATATTCTGTATTTTCATTGTTTTCAAGAATAAATATTTTTATTAATTAATTTTGCATTTTTAGGTAATAAATAAAGTTCGGATGAGTCGCGGAGCGAAAAGAGCAGAAAAGTAGTGAAAAGCCGGGAGAAATTACGCAAGGAAGCCGCGAAGAATGGTGCGCACAACCTCATTTTCTACACACAAAAGCGCCTCCGTTCTCAGCCATCAGATCAGTTCTCAGAAGCATCCGACGGTCGCTCCTTCATAGAGCATCAAAATCTGATGTCTCTGCCGAGCACCACAGCGCTGAAATTCCAAGCCTTCAGATTAGATGGTAGTTGAATCCAACGGTCGCTCCCTTGCTGTGCATCAAAGTTTGATATCTTCGCCTAACACTACAACACCTAACTCCATCTGGCATCGTTGATTTCGTTGTATCAAAAAATCTGACGGTCGCTACAAGCTTCACTTCACATCACCGTCCGATCTACCTACCAGCTTCGCATCCAGTGATTCAGCGTCACAGAACATCAAGATTGGATGAAGCCGCCTCACACCCTAGCGACCGAACCCATCCACCTAACCAAACACCCTTCTCTCCCAAACAGTCGACCTTCCCTTCCACTCCACCCCTCTGCAGAGACACCATGTCCTGCCACCATCTCCTTCACCTCCACTGTCACCACCACACCGCCACCAAACACCACCATACCACCTCAATCATCATCCTACACATAATTGAACACCTTCCCCCATCATTCTAGCCCCTTATCCCATCAGCTCATTACCTAACCTAAACCCTAGGTTATGGATTGATGGATTAACGTGTGCTAGAGTTGAAATTGGCGCATGAGAAATGGAGTAGGAGCAATTACAAAGCATGGGTTGCGATCAATTTGATGTGCTACATCAAGTTAGGTGAGAAATTACTGAACCCTAGTCTACTGTCAGTTTGGGTGAAAAATTTGGGGAAGAACCCTAATTGTATAATTTGGGTCTGTGACTATAAATAGCACTATGGGTTGTGTTGTAAAAACTATGTTGGGATTAGCCCACATCCAGGACTCTCATGTCCTGTTAACTGTTAACTTTAGTTCAATTTTCAATTTTCAGTCACTGCTTAATTTCAGTTCACAGTTGTGTTGTTCTTGTTCATTGTTCCATGTTTTAAATCTTTGTTTGTTAATTTTCCTGTTAATGTGTTATGCTTATGTTCATATTCCTGTTATGCTTATGCCCAAGTTCTGTTAATGTGTTAGCCTGTATCATTTCTTGTTTTCAATTCCTGTTAGTGTTGTTTACTGTTAAATGTTCACTGTCAGTTAAATGTTCCTGTTGTGTTTAATGTATTGTTACATTTGAAGGAATGCTAGGCTAGGTATCTGTGAAGCAATGTGCTGATTGTGCAATGGCAAGAAATCAGTGCTCATAGCAAGCTGATGTTCTTGCCATTCTCCTTGTATGCTTAGGTTGTAGTGTTGATTGTGCATTGGGAGAAACTAGTGCTTATAGCAAGCTAGTTCTCTTCCATTCTTTTAGTATACCTCCTGTTTGCCTGTATGCTGCCTTAGTATTGCTTCATGTCAGTTTCTCCACAACCCTGCCCTTGGCCTTAAGCCTTGGTTCATCTCATTTTGTTTTGCTTTTGTGCATTGTTTTGTTTTCTGCTGTTTAGTTCTTTCATTGCTTTGCATTGTTTGTTTCCCCTGCTGCTATTTCTTTTCCTGTTAATTGCTTCCTTTTTTCTCTTGGCCTTGTGCTGCTGTGCAGCACTTGTGCTGCTGCTACTTCTTTTCCTGTTGTGCACTTGCCTTGTTGTGCACTTTCATCCACTTCTGCTGCTGCCACCCCACTTCTGTAGCTGTTGTCTGCTGCAGCTCTTCTGCTGCCACTCCCAAGCTGTTGCAGTTGCCCTGCTGCCACTTCCACTGCTGCCAAGGTTGCTGCCAAGGTTGCTGCTGCTGTTGCAGCTGCCCTTTTGCTGTTGCTGTTTTCTTTTACTGCCTTTGATTGCTTGTACATTCTGCTGCTTTTTGCTTGCACTGCTCTGTGGCTTAGGTCTTTGCCACTGTGCTGTTTTCCTTTGGCTGCTGCTGTTGCAGCTGCTGTTGCTGTTGCCCCCCTTGCAGTTGCCCTTCTGTTGCTGCTGTAGCTGTTGTCTGCTGCAGCTCCACTGCTGCTTCCTCCCCAAAGGCCAAGCTCAGACCCCATCCAACTGAACCAAAGCCCAGTTGTTTAACCCAAAGGCCTAGTTCAATTGCCAAGCCCAATTCAGTCAACTGTGGGCTTAACCAAAGCCCAGTTGTTTAAAGACCAAAGCCCAAACTCATTAAGGCCCAATCCAATTTAACTGTGGGCTTAATCAAAAGCCTAAGTTTAAGGCCAAAGCCCATTTGCACTTTCAAAGACTAACTGAGCCCAAGCTCAGTTCCTTTTATTGTTATCAAACCCAATAGTACATTAAGCCCAACACTTCCAAAAGGCTTCTAAGCCCAAAGCAAATTTAGGAACCCAAATAGCTAGAAACATTCCAAACACACCCGATCTCTGTGGATCGACCCGTACTTGCACGAGCTACAACCGACGACCGTGCACTTGCGGTATTACTGTAGGCCCCCGTTTTCATTGCGCTTAATTTTATACATATCTCCGGGCCCACCAAGTTTTTGGCCGGGGATAATTTCTATACCCTTTCGAGGCCTGCCAGGTATTACAATACCACCACCTTAAATTGGAGCCGTCCTTGGCTCCATAATATATTCGCAAGCCAAATATCCGACGTTCCATGCCCCTCATGAGAAGCACCTGGACCAACCTCGTCCAGCGTACCTTCCCACCCTCGGAAGGTGACCTGTCGTCGGCTCTGATACCATTTGTAATGACTTGTCCCTCCACCGATATTGTCCCCACTTAGCCACTGCGGTTATCCGGCAGTGTGGGGTTTTCAACGGGCATCGCTGCTGCAGTCCAGCAGAAACTTCCCGGATGGTCACCCATCCCTGGATTTCTCCCGCCCGAGCACGCTTAACTGCAGAGTTTTCTGCCAACTCTGGAACCAATTGTGCTGAAAGGACCTCGGTGTTAGGAAAGGACAAATCATTACTTATATTCCATTCGGCCAACCACTGCCGAATATCGGGATATTACATACACCCTTATTTATGATACATGAATAATTGTGTTATGAATATGACAAAGGGTTAAACATAAAAAAATATAAATATTTAAAAATTCAAAATAATTTTCTTACTCTAGAAAAATTGACCCCTTCTGCCTATATGTGTGGTACTTGAAAGTATTTGGAACTTGAAATTTATCACCAGACTAAAACGTACATCGTGAATCAAAATTTATCTCCTAACTCAAAATATTCGTTGTAACACAAGATTTGCCTTGCGATCCAAAATACGTATCTTGACCCAACAAAAATTGTCCGAAAAATGGTCGACATATTTCTACGCATTTGCATTGAATATTTAATTATTTTAAAATTATATTGATTTTTTTGTATTTTTCAAGAAAATTATATCGAAAAGATATCTGAGGACCTAGTTAGAAATTCGGCGTGTGGCAAAAAATCGAATCGGTAAAAGTATACGCATTAATCTGCTAAACAAAATGTGAATTCGGTCAACTATGCGATCAAGTCTGCGAAATGCGGAAAAAATCGAAAATTCGTTAGTTCGCGTTTAATGCGTTTCAAGGATACAAATGCGGCATATGAAATTCGGCATATATTAAATAATTTAAAAACTACGATTTATGTTTAATATATACGGTTAACGTTAAAAATAAGTTACATTTTATGTTGAAATTTGAATATATATATATACAATATGTGTAACTTTAATAGGAAACCCTAAAGGAGCTTTAGATCTGGATCAATTCCCTACTCGCAAATGTGAAGATACTAGAACCCCCTACTATATGGGTTCAATATATAGAAGTCCCACTAAATGGATCCTCCCCTATCAACTCCATACTTTCACTTTTTAATATTTCTAGGCCCAGAATGTTAGATTTCAGGGCTTGGTAATAACGTTTAGGGTTTGGGGGAAATTCGTAATACCAAAAATGCCCTTTACTATATATACCTAATGAAATAGGCTATAGGTTTCATTTCCAGATTCATTTTTCACTTTCTCTCACTTCTCTCTCGTCTTTGCTCTGAAGAAAATTAGGGTTCTTTCATCAAACCGAAGAAAACAATTGCAGAGAGCAAGAAAATGATTCTCACTCCATCGATCTTCGCTAATGACGTTTACGTATTACAGAAGAACGAAAGTAATCATTCATTTTTGGTTTTAGATTGAATCTCAGATCAGAGATTCAATGATTCTTTTAGGGTGTTCTTTCTTCCCTATCAGTTACGTCAAATCTCTATATTTTTCAGTTGATTCGAAGATATCTCATGTATTGATTGAATTATTCTAGTTTTCAATCGATTTATAGATTTAATCGATTTGATTCAAACAGGTTTAACAACTGATCATCAATCTACAAGTTCGAATCCATCAATTGACTCTAATTTGTTGTTTCGAAGCTACTTCAAGTAAGGTTTTCAATTTGATTCAATAGGTTTTCCCTATTTAGTAGTTCTATTTCTTAGTTTGATTAGGTTCTGATTTTTGTTTTCATTGACATTATTCAGATCGGAGAAGAACATGATTTTTATTGAATCAACAGGTTTTGAATCTAGGTATGTTTAGGTTTGTTGTTGTTTCTGTTGATGTTGTTGTTTAAGTTCGATTTGTTGATAATACTAGTTACTAGTGGAATTCAATCAGCTAATAAAATATTCTCCATTCAATAAAAACGCTGATCTCTCATAATTCTAGTGGAGTCAGTTATGGACTCTTGTTAGTGTTTTTATCTTGCTTATATTGACTACACATGTTGAGTTTGATTAACGAATCTATGGTGGTGTTGGTGGTGGAGATACAGGTTTTGGAGGAGTATGAAGAGGATGTGGTGGTAGAGGTGGTGGTATTGGAGCAGGTTTGAAGGAGGATTTTGAAGTAAGTGGTGGTGTTTTAATTGATGAATTTAAGGAGATGATGAGATGATAGAAGATGAACTATTTTAAGTTTGTACTGCTGGTGCTAGTGGTCACAGGTAATTAGCTGATTTCACAAGGTTCTCTTATTTATTAAATGTTTATATTTTTGTTGTGATCAAGGTTAACTTGTTCTGATAAATTTACTACGTCAATATCCCCTATGAATGATTGGTTTTTACTGTTGAATTATTCATCGAGATAGTTCTCGTATCTGGGACATTGATTATTCATGATAAACTTACTGCTTTTTCTCCATATAGATATTCTTATGACGCCTGAATACCAATATCAGTTCTCTGATTATCAAGTAGGCCTTCTTGATTGTTTACGACTAGCCACTTCTTTTCTTGAAAGGTAGTATATGGATATATATAGATATAGGTATGGAATGGTTTCACTTAACTCATACATCTGTTTAACTACACATTACATCTGTTTAACTGCACATTACACATGCCATATGCATGACAGTTTGCACATTTAACTAGCATTGGCAGAATATGGATGTGTAATTAAAATGTGTAACTTCTAGGTACACAAGCTAAATGAATGTGTATCTTATAGTTACACATGCTAATTTGATGGGATATGCATATGTAACCTAATATGAAACTTCTATCTGTTATAGTGGTTATATTTATGAAATTGAGGAAAGAACATCAAGTCCTAGTAGTAGGGAGTAGCAATGGATCTAGTGATTCTGGAAATGATGAGATTGAATGTGGAATTTTTAGTAATGATTATGTAAGTTTGTGAGATAATTTGAATTATGGGGCTTTGGATGTTGGGTTTCTGGGAAACAACATTGAGATGAGGTTTGTGCTGCTAAAATACTGTTCGCTTGTATTATAATTTTCGGGATTTTTGGAATATAATACTTTTGAGTTTTCGTTGAGCTCTGAAAAGATGGTAATTACATTGCATGATGGGGTAGAGTATGCTGGAGTTCCTGTAAAGAACTGGGTGCTTATTGCTGGAGGCCAATCAGTTATATCTTAATGCATAGACATGCCATGTATCATTCTGCGGAGCAGGTCTGTGATTTCTTATATATATCAACATACATTATACATTTATTGTACAGTTCATGATTTGATCATACTTGTAGAGTGTTATAACTTGGAAAGATAAATGGACTTGTAGCTACTAGTTACATGTGTAACTTTTAGGTACACATGCTAATTAGATGTGTAGCTACTAGTTACACA
This sequence comes from Papaver somniferum, assembly GCF_003573695.1. NCBI lineage: Eukaryota > Viridiplantae > Streptophyta > Magnoliopsida > Ranunculales > Papaveraceae > Papaver > Papaver somniferum. Next base: position 32,498,274 of record NC_039368.1, read on the forward strand.
TGCTAATTAGATGTGTAATTTATAGATACACATGCCAATTGAATTGAATAGGATACAAGGAAATTATTTTCTTCTACAATGATTAGAGGAATTTCTTTGGAAATGATTCTCAGTTCAGATTATTAGTAGGTTTAATCTAATATTTGTGTTGCTTAAACTAGAACTTTATACCGTGATATCGTGTTTATTAACTAAGAATCTGATAGATTTTGTGGTGTGTGTGCCTGCTGTTTGATATATATTACTAAGCATTTATTTCTGTGAATAATATATTGAATTCTTGCCTTTGCTTAATGATTTGAGTCCTTCAATTCCAGTATTCTTATTTGTCTTTGTAAGTTTTCCGCTTAGAAATATATGAGCGGGTGTAATAGAAGTTAAGGATACAATTGTTCATGAATCATGACATCCTTGAAAGCTTGTTTGAGGATATCTACTTTTCCAAATTGGAAAGTGATTGCAGGGGCTGCTGTAGTTGTTTCATTTTGGTTTCTAAAACTAACATAGTATACGTGCCAAGTATACAAGCTATAATACTGATGTGTAACTGCGTCTTACACATGTCATATGCATGTGTAACTGCCTATTACACATGCCTATGACATATGTAACTACGACTTACACATGATATATGCATGTGTAACTGTCGATTACATGTAGAACAGTTTGCTTGTGTATGGACTTTTTCTAGGTTTTTTTAGTTGTTTTTACTTCTTTTAACTGCTCTTTTACATTTATTTCATGAAAATATCCAACTGAGGAAAGTAACTAGATTTCTGATGAAGGATGTGGCATCTCGCTTGGCTGAGAGGGAAATTCCACTAGTTGTGTCCAATGCTACATTGGACATTGTACTGACTGAAAGCTATGATCCAGTATGTGATCTACTCAGCAATGTGCTCTTTCGTCCTGAATAACGAAATAAATTAGGAATATAAAGTTTTCTGCGAGGTTATTCTTATGTTCCTGTTGTTGCTTACAGAAGTTGCAAAATCTTCTTTATCGATTTTACAGGTATATGGCGCTAGGCTAATTAGGAGGTGGATAGAGAAGAAGGTGGTGACATAGTTGTCAAAGATGCTTCTAAGAGAGGAGATTGACGAGAACTCTACCATGTATATTGATGCAAGTCTAGATGGAGCTGAACTTACTTATCGAGTGGAAAATAATGGTGGATTGGTGAATGCCAGCACTGAAATTGCGCTTGATACTACTGCAAGGTTAGTCCAGCATGCCTCAGTCTATATTTTGTTTTCTATTCTTCGTTTTCCCGGACATGTTGAACCTTTAACTCATAGCTTTACAGCAGAAATCAGTGGTTTGAACATTATACACTTGGTAATCATGCTTATGTTCTTGTCTTTATTGGTTCGTATGCTGAATTCCAATATGGATGTGTAACTCCTAGTTACGCTAGTCAGTTGCATGGGTAACTGCTAGTTTCACTACTCAGATGTATGTGAAATTGAATATACATTGTTTTTCATTTAATCTTATAAAAACTAATTGTTTGTCGTTATATTTTAGGTCTCGCTGGAACTGGAGTTGACGCTGAACACACAAGTCAGACGCATGTGTAACTCTCAATTACACTAGATAGATGCATATGTAACTCTCAATTACACTAGACAGATGCGTGTGTAACTTCTAGTTACACATGGTAAGAAATTATTATAAATGAATATTAAAGTAATACATGTACTTTTTTATGCGTTCTTTTTTATGTCTATTTTTTGATATGTAACTCTGCATTACACATGTCATAAGGATGTGTAACTTCTGGATACATGTGTAACTTCTGTTTACACATTCACACTATGCTTTAATAATTTTGGGCCTAGATTTAATAATTTTGGGCTTAAATTTAAATTTTATTTAATTTGGGGCTTGACAATATATAAAAGGGAATGGATGTCTTTTAATAACTCGTGACCTAGATTTAAACTTCTTTTAATTAAAGGCCTCATATTATGGATTATCCATGAGTTGGGCCTTGGCCTAATTTCCCCTTCGCAAATTTGTAAAAACCGCCAATAATCCGGAGAAGTCATAAATTACGTGTTTCTATCCGTGGTTGCCTTTGTTCAGCACAAATTAGTTTGTGAATATTTACAAATAATACGACAAAAGTTCGAAAAAAATTGCTAACTAGACCCGAGGAGACTTTTTTTGATAGAAACTAAAAAATTAACAATATTTTTGATAGAAACATATTTTGAGGCATACTCAAGGTTCGGCTGATAACCTATGTTTTTGCCTAGGTTCGGCTGATAACTTTTCAGCCGAACTTAGACAGATGTATGCCTCAAAACAGGGTTTTTTTTATAGAAACTAAAAAATTAACAATAGAAAACTCCACACTCCAACTTTAGAGGCTTCGCCAGAACCAACCCAAGAGTCCCAAACAACCAACCGTGACGGGCTCACTTTAAACTCTACTAGAACCGGTTTCGAGTCCAGTCGGAAATTCAGGACCTTCAGGTAGGTTCTGATAAATACGCTATTTTGGGTCACATCACGGTTCACTAGCAAACCAAATGGGGTTCTTCCTTTTAGTGAATTGTTAGAGACCCGTTCCGTATTACGTCACCAATAAAAAATCTTATGCTCTGTTAACCCCAAAAGGTATCATGATTCAGCTGGCAAACTCCATGGGGAAATAAAAAGTTTGTGATATTTTCAGAGTAATCATCTAAATGACATTATCCTGCACTAGATAGAGTCCACCAGTAAATGGCTAGCTAAAGCTTAATCGAAATGCAGATTATAGCCCTTTTCAGAATACTCACCTAAACAACACTGTTGCATACTGGACAATGGACATATCCACCAGTAACGGGCCATCCCAAGCTTAAATACTAGGCAGATTATGATATAAAAACAGACAAGGAAGGTACACTAATTGTTCTTGCAGGAGGATTAGGATGCCAGCTCTAACTCATATTCCTGAGGGGGCAGAGAGAAGGCTGCAGTAGAACTGTAGAAGCGGTCAAATAGACTATAGAACTACAGTTCTGAAATCTGGATACAGAAAGTAGTACCCACACAGCATCAAATTTTTGAAGGCAAAATGATTTTCTGGATGAACAATAATGATGCTCCTAGAAGACAATGGTCAAAGTTTATGTTCCTTTTGACTAGAGGAGATCAGGTAACAAGACTGCAGAAGCATTCACAAAATTAGCTAATCCACAATCTTAGTTACTACAGCTACTGTTTGATTTGGATTTCACTCGCACGGAGTTCATGAACTGAGCTATGGTCCCTAGCCTAAATCATCTGAGATAGCTTAGTATGACCAATAGATTGAGAGTTCGACAAAACCCAGTTATATTTACCCACCAAACTATTGATACATTTTATTACATAGACAAAGGGACATGTCCATTTGCACATGCATATGTACACAAAAGGCCTGGTAATTTACAATTTCTTTCTCTGATTTGAAAATTGATAAAATGAAAGACGGACTTCTATTAGATAAAAGGAAATATGATGTATTCAGAATAGAAGAGATTCCAAACAAACCGATAGTACCCCGATATAGCATCCTGCAAAAAAGTTTGTGTATGGAGTATTAGAGATGATCTTTATTCTGTTTGACAAAAAAAAGTTCTGTATATTTTATGAAATGATGTTCTCGAGAAATGGTATAATTGGCTTGGTGTTACACAATGCTACCGGTAAAATTTCTAGCCAGATGAAGATTGTAATTACCTTGGTGTAGTTTGCTTGCTCTAACATCCATGTCTGTCAAAAAAAAAATTGATCTTATATTAGATTATAACTGATACGAGGAAAGGAAATTGCATAATATGATGTTCAAACTTCAGAAAATAACTCTTTTTTTCATCTAAAGAACATACTTGGGAAAGAATCAAAAACAAAGACAGTAGACCTGCAAATGTTTTCAGCTGTTTCCATTGTAATATCAGAAGAAATTACTCTGAAATGATATACTTGAAGAATAAACACGGAAGCCCTTTCAGCGGCTCAGCAACCAAATGCATTTTGCCGAAAATATTTCCAAATGCAAAGGCTCATAAAAAAAACAGCATGCTACTCGAACTGGAATTGACGAATACCAATGACAATAGAACTTGTCCAGTGTATAATATAGTCTACGCCATCCCGCAATAAGTAGCAGCTTGCCCTCATGATACTGTCAGGAGCCCTTTTAGCTGGACTTCTTGCCTCAAAACATGAGATGAGAAGAGATTGAACCTTGAGAGGGTTTGCGGCAGTGCTCTGACAAATGGCAGCGTGAAGTAACCTTTTGCTTTTTCTTGTATCTATGACTAATGCTCCATGCTGAAGGTTAGATTAAGTTTTAAGATGACTACCTGAATATATTTCATGGATTCGTAGGGAAGGCTGGGAAACGAAGGCACTTTGCTTAACCTTAGGTGGAGAAAAAAAATATCTCTCATTGTTATAATTTTGGCGGTTTGAGTTCATTTGAACAAAGTTTCGGGCAGCTGATAGAAGTTTCTCATGTCTAAACATTCAGTCATTGGAATTACCTATGCAGTCATTCAACTCAAATGCCTCTCAATACACCTCGTGGTAAAATGTCTAGATTGAGGTAAACGGTTTATTACACCCACCAGCATCAATTGATTTCAGATGTTAACTAAAAGAACAAAAGTAAAATATGCACGGAAGGAGAGAAGTGTAATACCAACTAAATACCTGGAAAATCAAACCCATGGCTAAAACTGCATGCAAAGGGATCATCAAGCGACTCCTGAAAGCCTGCAATACACAAACGTCAAAATAATGTTTAGCTCTTTTTTGGAGTAAATGTTGTGGACCTTCGTCAATGTGTCAGCTGAATATGATTAATCGAACAATCAAAACACCACGCAAGATGCCTTTACCTGCGGAAAGTAAATTGCAGCAAATATAGCACCAATATAATTTACAAGCAAAAGGCCGGACCCAAGTAGTGCAATATTTCTAACACCAAGCTTTGTTGCGAAAGTTGATATCTGAAACCTACAAAATCAATTCAGAAATTTACCAAACAATAATTATTAGAAAGTGATCATTAACCTGCTTTTCCTATTCATCGCAATCTGAATAAGGCCTACATCAACTTAAGAACTGTCTTACTGTACAAGTAAGGCACAACTCTAAATTGAGCTTCATGAACGTGCTTACATGATACTTTTAAACATTGTACCAGATAAGGTATTATGTATAAAATGAGTGACACAGAATACAGTAGCAGAAATAGAAAATATCCAGTGTATCTCGATTTGAGCTGGTCATACAACTTACTTGCGATCTCCCTCTACATCTGGCAGATCCTTTGTTATGGCAATAACCAGGGCAAAAACCGTCACGAAAGTCGTGATGAAAGCAACAGGTGAACTGCATGTAGAAATAGAGATATTTGCTATTAAAAGGAAGGTATTATTAACAATGACTTGAACAAACATGCTTGAATCTACTTTTTTGAGTCATTTAACTGAATCAGAATATAAAATAATAAGATAATCGATGGATATCATTTATCACCTCCACTCAAATGCAAGCCCCAATGCAACTTTCGTGGCATAATAAACACCAAAATTCAGAAGAAAACCACGTACCTGCCAAATCAACCCTTTCTACTCAGTTTCAAGCTAAAATATGGGCAATATTATACAAGCAAGGTCCAATGTGCTTATTGCCTTTGCAAGTTGACAAGCTTACATCTAATGACAACTAAGACCATTAGAGCAAGTTTGCTAAAGAAATGGCACAGCCAATAAAGTTTATGCAAAGGCAAAAAAGTATATAGTGAAAATATTTTGTTTGGACTATGTAAACCAGCATACAGAAATTGCTCTCCCTAAATACCCTCAGTAACATGTAGAGTCTATGCACAATAAGAACTTTCCTCTTCTGTGTTTTATTTGCACGAAATAGAAAATGATTTTTGAAGCAGTTAAAACCATAAAACATATTAGCTGAAGCCTGAAACAAATGAAATAATAGCAAAACAAAAACCACACTTTTGTGATAACTACAACATTTGAGGCATTTAAGTTATCAATGAGAAGTGTCCCTGTAGACTTATTTTTTTGTTTTCTAGTAAGAGAAAAGAAAAACGTACAAGGTTATGACAAAAATGAACTTACTGTGGCAATGATGAGAAATGCTGCAACAGGAAATCTCTTCAACCTCAATGGAGGAACGGAATATGTGTTCCCCTGCAGCTATTGGTAAATAAGGCTTGTTTACCCTGTGAACAAGATACAAATGGCAAAACTAAGAAGTATAAACCATCACAACAACAAAATGCAACGCGCATGATTCAGTATTTGGACTTACTTATCAATTCCAATATCATAAATTTGGTTAATGCCCACTATATAACCGTTCCCACATATAAGAGCAAAAAGACCACATAGTGCTTTCGTCACCAATGACCACTTTATTAGATTTGGATTTTCAATCAGGGCTTTTGATACCAGTGCACTGTAAGCAGAACAAAACATAAATTTGGTCAGCGCTTAAAGAAAAGGCTAAAGAGATCAATAAATTTCCAAAGGTAATTACTTACAAAGACCCTAGCGCAGTCCCACGAATTGTATGAGGCCTTAAAAATCTCCAGATTGCATCTTTAAACTCTGAAACCTTATGCAATGCACCAGGATCGGATCCAGAAGCTTCAACTCCACTGCAGCCCTGCCCAGCATCGAGTTCCAGATGAACCCAAATCAACTCTTAATAATCCATATATTAGCTAATTAGGAAGCAACTCGGAAATTACATCTAACTCAAAACTTAAATTACATGACACTTAGATGGTTCACTGATTTCATTTCTGTTTGTTATCTTCCTAAGAAAAAAAAGTAAAGCGGTGCTACTTAAGCTACAAAGAGGTATCAGGCACTCTTGAAATTCATATTTAAATGAAAAGAATGATAATGATGAAATATTCGAGTTATTTACTGGTATTGGTTTTAATTTGAGCATTGTCACCATTCCAATTCGTTTCATCCTAGATTAAAATTGCTAAAGACTCCATATCCATATAAAGATAGTAAGTAAGTTTTTTTTTTCTGTTAACAACAAAATTAATATGCCAATTGATAATTAATGGTTATGCAAGAAAAAATAACATGAAACACAGTGTAATGAAAGCAACACTAACAGAAATTTGGTATATAACAAACATACCCAGATTGAAAATCGCCTTGAATGTCTATGCGAAACACCCCTGCTGCTGCAACTTGTACACTTGGACAATCCAAAGGTCGATGAATAATTCTTGGAGCTATTTAACAAAGACTGACTATGACTTTCAGTGGGTTTAATAGGAAATTTCGTACGATTGGATTTAGTTCTAGAACTAAGAAGTTTTACGGCTGAAACTCGAAAAGAACAGGAAGACGGAGAACTCAAACAGATATCCATCGAAAGAGGGGTTTAAGTAACAGACGCAATCAAGAAATGGTGTATTTTCAGTATTCCTCCTTATTCTCCATTTGGGTTCAGTGGATGATGAATGATGAGAAATTGGCCTCAAATCCCCAAGGAGAAGCACACTATAATAGTGATCTGCTACAACAACTTCTTTTTCTTTAACTTACATACTGGATCCTACCTATTACTCACCTCATCAAGACCGTTCATTTTCTATCTCTCTAAATATCCCGAATTCCTTGATCTTTTAACGGTCGTCTCAGCTACCAGTTAGTCTGTGTTACAATGGCGACCTCATTTCTGTCTCCAATCCTTCAAATCCTACAAAAACAACAAACATTAAAAACCCTAATTCCGGCACCCTCTCAACGAAGGCACCGTTTACTTCTACAACTACCTCGATCGTCGATGGTTCCAATTCATCGGAATAACAATCAATATCGAGATTCTCAGCGTTTTTCATCATCAAGCAATGATTGGTCGTTTGAAGAAAGAATTGAAGAAGCTCTTGGTATATTGGATTTAATGGAATCACAAGGAATTGAACCTGAACCTAATTTGTTCTGTACTCTCCTCAAGAGCTGTGCTGAGGCGGAGAATATTGAATTAGGTAAAACGATTCACTCTAAGATAGTTGGAACACAATTAGAAAACAATGCTTATGTTGTGAATAATCTCATTAATTTATATTCAAAATGTGGGTGTTTAGAAACTGCTCGTGAACTGTTTGATAATATGTCTGCTAGGAATACTGTGTCTTGGACTAGTATTATTTCTATGTATAGTCAGTAAGGTTTCCATGAAGAAGCTCTGCGCCTTTACAGTTCTATGAAATTTGATCCAAGAATTAGACCTAATCTGTTTACGTATACAATAGCATTGAGTTCTTGTGCTAAGATTCAGAATTTGAAAATGGGTATTCAAATTCATGAAGATTTGGTTAAAGATGGGTGTGAAAATGATGATTTTATTGTCACGACGTTGATTGATTTTTATTCTAAATGTGGGAAGACCGATAATGCACGTCGAGTATTTGATAGGATTCGAGTACCAACAATTCCTAATTGTACAGCAATGATTGATGGTTATACGATGAATAACCGAAGTAAGGACGCGATTAACTTAATTAGAAGGATCTTGAGGTCTAGGTTAGATTTGAAGATGGTTAAAGATTTGGGCTTTACCTGTTTGCTTAGACCTTGTACTAACGAAAAACTGCTTAAACAAGGTCAAGAAATTCATGTTAACATGATTAAGTTTGGGTATAAACCCGGAGCGCAGACAATCATTTCACTAGTTAATCTATTCGAGAAATGTGACAAAATGGTAACTGCTCGTCGTTTATTTGATGAGTTGATTGAGAAGCATGTAGGGTTATGGGCAAGAATGATAGCTGGACATGTAAGAAATGGATTGAACCATGAAGCTATGGAGTTATATTTTGAAATGATTTGTGAAGATGTTGAACCGAATCCCTTTGCACTTTCTTCTGCTATTAGTGCTTGTATTGCTACATCAGGTATGAAAGAAGGGATGGAAATACACGGTCGAGCAATTAAATCTGGTTGTAGGTTATCAGAAGATGTTATTGTAGTTAGCCTTGTGAAGTTTTACAGTGAGTTTGAGCTGCTTGAGGATGTACAGAAGGTTGTTAGATGTCATAGGGAGCAAGTATATCCATGATGCATTCAAAAAGAGGTATTTCATCTGATAATAATTTTTAAGTTTTCATGTGGGTATTATAGTGAGACAAAACGAGAAATTTGATGTCAGTTGGCTGTAACCTAAATCAGAGTACTTGTATCTTCAGTTTCAACCCTACTGAATGGTTGGGTGACTCTATAGCATTGCACGGCCTTTCTACTTGTGAATCTTGTCAATATAATGTAACATGTATATTGAAATTTAAGAGCCTAAACTCAAAATAGTTGATATTAGTAACCTCCTTATTAATCACTTTAGGTCTATTGGTTGTACTAGTAACCCTGTTTTGCCTGCTGATGATTTCTATATTATTTCCTCTGTTATTACCGATATTGATAATGTTGGTTTAATTGCAATCCCACCTACCTGCACATGAGTTTTTTAAATTGTTTAAATTCATGCCAGCTTGGAGTTCACCTGATCTAGATGGTTTCCAAATCGATTTTTATAATCTCGGTGGCAATTGTGGGTAAAGATGTTATTGATGTTGTCCAAAGATTTTTTAAATTTTGGTTTCATGCATAGATGTTTGAACATGACATGCATTTGTCTCATCCCAAAGGTGAAAGACAAAATAAACAATAAACAATAAAAAAATAATTGATTTTAGACCCGTAGGACTATGCAATGTTTCTTATAAGATAGCATCCAAAATTCTAACTAATAGGAATGGCCTTTTTTTAAGGAACTCGTCTCTCCCTATGAAGCTGCTTTTGCGCCTGGAAGAGCTATCCATGATAATGTTATAGCTGCTCATGGACTTATCCATACCATGAAACAAAAAGAATTTTTTTGAAGAACTATGGCTCTCAAACTGGATCTTTCTAATTCTAAGGTTTTTGACAAACTTCACTGGACTTTTCTTCTAAAAGTTCTGTCTCGTTTTGGTTTCAATGAGGCTTTCTGCAACTTAATTCACCAATGTATTTCCACCGCAAGCATTAGTGTTCTTCTTAATGGATCACCCTATCAGGACTATATCCTTTAGAGGCATTAGACAAGGTGATCCATTGTCACCTTTTATCGCTACAGAATTTCTATGTAGAAGCTTAATAAATGCTGAGACCAATAAGATCATTGCAGGTGTTAAAGTTGCAAGAAGAGTTCCTCTTATTACTCATTTCTAGTTGTGTATGACATCATCTTTGCAAAGGCTGACATGCATCACATTGATAGTATTCTGAGTATTTTGCAAGATTTTGATAATCTTTATGGTCAGATTATGAATTTTGACTTAGTCCAGGTACATGTGAGGATTTAGCTGGAAACTCAATATGATTATGGTAGGAGATCTGAAGAAAAAAAATTAGGTGCTCCTTTGCTCCTAGGAAATTCTAAGGTAAAGCCTTTTGATCCTATAGTGCATTCCTTTGAAGCTAGACGTAAGAATTTGGTGAGTGTATCTCTTAGCCAAGAAGAAAGAATTACCATGATATAAAACATTTAATAAGTACTCATGCCTTTTTGGAAATGTTCCTATGTCCCAAAAGAAAAAAAATAAAATAGTTGGTAGTCTTTCTAAATTAGCTAGAACCCAAAGAATGAGTGGTGTTTGGCTTTTAAATCCTCCAGGTGAAATTATTCATCAGCTCCAGGAGGAGGCAAACTATGTAAACACTATCTAATCTTCAGTTTCAAATAAAAAAGAATTACCATGATTAAGTCATTCTTGAATTCCCTTCTCACATACCAGATGAGATGCTTTAAAATTCCTAGCACTCTTATTAATAAACTCAATTCTCTGCAAAGAAACTTTTGGTGGGGACATAAAGGTAATAAAGGGATTAAGTTTGTAGCTTGAAAATTTTTAATAAACCTAAGGAATTAGTTGGAGTGGGATTTAGGAAGTTAGAAGTCTTTAATAGAGCTCTGATTCTGATAAATAATGTGATAAGACCCTTAAGGCTAAATATTTCAGGAATGACAGTTTTGTACACTTAGGTAAACTCAATGACAGTAGCTCTTGGGTCTGGAAGGGCATTTATAAATGTTTTGACATTATAAGGAATAATAGATTTAGAATGTCAGATGTAGAACCAGAGTCAAGATTTGGTTAGATATAATTAGCTTAGATCACCCACCAAAAACAGTTGTGAATATGACTTCTTCCTCTGCGCTTATATTTTTAATGAATTATATTTACCAGTTACTAGGAACTGGAATTTCCAGCTTATTCATGAAATATTTTCTGATGAAGATGCCATCAAGATTTTGGCCATGCAATTGCCAATAACTGGTGATGATGCTCTTATCTGGTTATCTGACGGAAGGGTAATTTTCAGTTAAGAGTGTCTATAATGTCTTGAACATTAGCTCTATAATATGATACTCTTAATTCTTCACAAAATTAAGCTTTTTGTTTGGAAGTGCCTCAAAAGCATAATCCTAACAAGAGATAAAATCTTCAGATAAAAACAAGACATTGACACCCACTGTAGCATGTGTAATGCTACTCTAGAATCTACAGAATATCTTTTCTTTGATTGTCCCTATGCTATATCTTTGTGGCTTGGTGTTAATATTAATGTTGGTAACATATTATCTGATTTTGGTAACTTGATGAATTGGATAGTAAGTTGGTTTTCTGCAGGAAATAATAATGTTAATTACGTTATGGACAATTTGGAAAGATAGATGTGCAGTTATATTTCAAAATCACAAACCTAACATAATATTTCTATTGGTAATATTTATACTTCGGATAATTGCAAATCTATTAATGCTAGTGTTATTATCTCCAATACCAATTTGCAGTTGCAGGTACAGAATTGGGATCCTCCAGATATATATAAACTATGTCAAAATAAATATTGATGCATCTTGTTATAACACTGTTCAATTGAACTCGCAAGTTTTGTTATCTCAAGCTTGTTATCAATGTTAGTGGCATAAAACTATATCTTGATTTCTAGTCTACTAAAGTCAAGTCTCGGACTAAGATAACCCTCGAAGATTGAAGATAGAAGATCGGACGAAGACATTTGGACACTTCGTCAACAAAGAGGTATGGGAAGACTGCAGCATTCTATTTACTCACAAGTTAGATATCTAAAACTCTTCCTACTTGATTAGTTTAAGATTATTATTGAGAGGTGGTTAATAATCCAGGCTTCTCATCTAACTAGGTGTAAGTGGGATTTGTGAGATTTGCTAATTTTGTCTATTGCAAACAGATTTTCAAGGATTGATATATTCGATCTAAAATAAAATCAAATAGACTTATTTGTTAGATGGAGGTTGGTATCATAAATCTTCACTTAGGTGAAGCAACTCTTAGGCTATAAAGGACGTCAACTAAGGGAGTTAATTGCGTGGAGTCTTATGAGGTTCAAGAGACGTAAGGAGCACGACTACAGCTGAATTGCTTGGAGGTAAATTAGGTATCAACTACATTTCATTCTGAAATCAGATAGTAGGCCAGTGTCTGTAGCGACTTAATACGGTTCAGTGTTCAAATATGGACTATGTCCCGAGGGTTTTCTGCCGGTGCAGTTTTTCTCGTTAAAAAAAATTATGGTGTCGTCTGTTTTTCCTTTTTCGCGTTATATTTTATTATCTTTATAATAGTAACCCAAGTAATACGTAATAAATCTTAGTAGATAAGTCCATATTAATTGTGATCAATTACGAGACTCATTCTTGTAGAATTCGTATCTTGAAAGTTAGATAACAGGTTTCATACCTGGAAGAATTCAGATCTTCTTTATTTGGATACAACTAAAATTGATTTTGGATATTTATTTTTGAGATCGTCCAAGTACTTTTTTATACAATCAGGTTTATGGACTTTATTGCCTTGACTTTCGGATTGTGAAGAGAAAGAGATATAAACTATTGTTTGCGGGTAAAACGGTTTACTGGTTTTTTGGGTAAAAGTTGTGGAGTAGGCAAGTGCTCGATGTAGCAAATCGTCTAAACCTTTAAAAAAATATACTTCACGGGAGTACTTTGATTTCGAGAGATTAGTCTGTATGACTCTGTCCTAAACCAAGATGTTAGCTGATTCATTTCAGTCGCAAGGTAGGAGAATGGTCTGTCTGTAGGGAGGGAAACTAAGAATTGTAGTGATCAATGAAGATTGATTGATTGATGCGTGATGTATTGAACTTCTTTGAAGATGATTCCTATGTGTAAGACGAGAAAAATCTTCACTGCGCTTTGATATGGTTGTCAGACGAGTGATGTCTGATGAGATTAATTCAGTTCTTCCTAAGTTTTTCATGTCCAGGACCTATTTATTGTAGTGGTAGTTAGCACATCGATCTCAACTACACACTTTTTATGTTGAGTCATATTGCACGAATTGATTAATTGTTTGTAACTGGCGTAGAGAATAGTTTTTGTGGGTGATAATTTTTCTCACGAAAATCTTGTATCTTAATGCCTCTAACATTAAGATCGTTACTTTTAAACTCTTCATTCGTAACTGGTGAGAAGACAGAAAAATATTGGGATACTTATTTACTTTGTTCGTAACTGGAAAGTAAATTTGTATGTAGAAGGAAAATCCTTCTCTTGTGATTAGGGTTAAGATCGCTCATACTGTTCTTTCGTAAATGAAATCTGTTAGAGCATTGCTCGGTCGAACTCACAAGTGTTGTTATATCAAGCTTGTTGTCAAATTTAGTTGATCAAAATTATACCTTGATTTCTAGTCTACATTTAATCAAGTCTCGTATTAGGATTAAAATTGTGTAGTTGAGTATCAGACATCACTGCAATCTATCGTTTGAAGGCGAAGATCAACTGAAGGCATTTGGAGAACTTCATCGACAAAAGGTATTTGAAGACTGAACCAACCTATTACTCAAGTTTTCACTATTATATCTATGAGACTAAGTCGCATGATTAAGTGGACTTTAAAATATTGCACAATAGAAATTTCGAGTCAAGTTTATCTTATTAATTATTCTCGAAATATGAATGACTAAGCTTAGGAACACTTGTTCAAAACTTTATGAATTTGGTTAATAACAATTTATTGTTTATGACTTAAATCATGATTCAGGTCAATCATTTAAAAATAGCCTGGAACAGTGGTATATGTCATTGATGTTTTTCGGGAATTTTTCAAATTGATTATTAGAGAGATATAGAACTACTGTAAATCTGGATACAGGATAGTACACATACCAGTACACGTACCGGCGTAGCTATAGTTCGGCAACGACCTTTGGTACAATATCCAGTATGGATACAAAAAAAATTGTTGACTCGTGAACTCAAAAAGGTACACATACCAGTATGGATACCAAAATTTCCTGAAGTGTTTTTTTCTTAAGGGTACACATACCTGGTATACATATTGTGACAAAAATAACTCACGAACTGGAAGTAAGTACACGTACTTACCCAGTCGAATATTTTCAAATGCATCAAAATTATTTATATAAGATAATCAGCATTTGATTAACTCTCTAAAGACACCTCTAGACATATTTGATCACATTATAACCTATGGTTGTGACTCAATATTAAAGCCTAAAAGTGTTATATGAAAATGGTCAATTAAGATTATAGTTCGTCTGGCTAGTTTCGGCTAACCTTTCATGAAAAAATCATTATACACGGTTTGGTTATGGTTATTCCTAACTACAATGTATATTTTATCGTGTTTATCTCAAGTCGAAGATTCATCTAATGGTGGATAATGATTGCTTGATTCCAAAGCTACCTTAGCTTAAATCTATAGCAACGATCTTGAAAGTCTATAAAAGGAGAACCTCGAGCAACTGGGATTTTTTAATCCCTGACACTCTTCTTGTGTATCATAGTTATAAACTAGAGTTGTCATCTCCTTTAGACTTCGCTTAGGGATTCGTTAAGCCAGGTCTGACTATCTTTATCTTGATAGTTTGTGTATCCTGATATTGTTACTGATTGTTGAGTCTCATCTCAGACTTTATGATTCCACAAGTATGTTCCTCCATGTTGAAATCAGAGTAGGTTTTACTTGTAAGGTGAATAATAATCCAGGCTGCTCCTCGGGAGTCGTAAGTACAAGATTTTGAGGTTTGCTAAACCTAGTCTACTGCAAACGATTTCCTATCTCACCTTTATCTAATGACTAGAACATAAATCACGTATATTTGTTGGAGGAAAATCGGTTTAAAGTATTCACTTAGGTTGAAGCAACTCTTACGTTGTAAAGGAACTCAACTAAGGGAATCAATTGTGTAGAGTCTTGCGATATTCAAGAGGCGTAAGGAGCGCGATTATAACTGAACTACTATGAAGGTGGATTTGGTTTGAACTATATTCCATGTCCGAAGTTTTAATAGTAGGCTAGAGTCTGTAGCGGCTTAATATAATTTAGTATTCAAGTCTGGACAAGGTCCCGGGTTTTTTCTGCATTTGGGGTTTCCTCGTTAACAAAATTTCTGGTGTCTTTGTTACTCTTTTCCGCATTATATTAGTTTTTTATATAATTGACATATCACAGGTTGTATGTAAAACCAATCAAAGTAGATACGTTCATCTTAATTGTTGGATAAGACTTGATTGATCTTGGTTATAGATCTTTGTAATCATCCAAGTACTCTCACAGTATAATCAGGTTCATGGGCTTGTCTCCGTTTACATATTGATTGTGATAGAAATAGATATAAACTCTTGATATAATTCCTGATTGAGATTCATTAAATTGTAACTCTCATAATTGTATTTGGGTTTAGTCCATACAAGTTTCCTACAAAAAAGTTGGTGGTGTACTTTTGTACCCTCGCATTTTCAATTGGTATTAAAGCATCCAAACACGTGAAAGACCTAATAAGTATGTGTTTGAAGCAATTTGATTATATGGACCTAAGACCAATCTCAATAAACATACCTCCAACCCTTGATGGCACAAATTACTTATGGTGGAAAATTTTCTATTTGTTATGCTCTACAAGCTCTTGACCTTCAGACATGGAAACTTGTTGTAAAAGGATATAATGTTCCAACAGTTGTTAGAGATGGAACCACTACTGAGAAATATATAGCAGAATACAGTGAAACCGAGATAGATACTGCAAAGTATAGTTCTGACGGGTTAAACGCTATTATTCACACCATAAGCCAAGATCTTCAGCAATATGTGACTTTGTGCACTAAGTCAAAAGATGCTTGTGATATCTTAGAAACTGTATTCGAAGGAGATACCTCATAAAAAAAAAACCTAAGATTTAAAACCTAAATTCTGACTGGTAAAGTCTTCGTATGTATGATGAAGATTTGTTTGATGAGTTTAATCCCAAAGTGTCTGAAATTGGTAATGCATATTATGCGTTAGGTAAGACTATTCCTGAAAATGATATTGCGACAAGATACGATTCTAAGAAACATGTCATCATGGAAGTAAATATCCTTGGAATGCTTTCTAGAAATTGTCTAAGTATATCGTTCAAAATTTAAAGATATATGATCACGAGAAGAGTATGGCTAAGGATAACGCTCGTGGACTTGAAGCCACTACCAAATCAAGCATAATTTCTTCGAAGGAAAGCTTGTTCTCAGCCATATTGTTTGGTCAAACATCCTTTGGTAACACTAGTGGCATTGAGTTCAAAAGAAAAACCTTAATCACTAACAACTATTTCATTTCGGCTGGTTCATGTAAAAAGGAAACCGTTTGTTGCGATAAACAGAGAGCCGAATCTTCTAAACATGTGTTCTCTCTGCTTTGTTTTTTTTGTGGAAATAAGTACATGTTCAATAAAAATGTTGGAAATTCAATAAGAATAACAAGAAAATTGTTAAACTTCAGAATGACATGCGAAAATGAATAAGATATTGAATAATGGTACGGAAGCTTCAATACCAAATAGAAGTAAATGGAGAAGAATAACCAGAAAAGGTAAGATTCCTGAATGATGGGATATTTTATATGCCGCAAGTGTACGGCTGTCGATAGAACAATATACAAATGCGGTTCGTTCCACAGGGACTAATAAGAAACACACCAGGGCCTTAATTCCACCACTATGTTGGCTACTAGATTATTCAAACATTTTCTATAAAATTCTTCAACATTGCTTCAAGGCGATTTAGGACACGAATATTTACGTCTTGGAAGGTAAAACATTATAACCCACTATATTGAAGGTCTCAAAAATACTAATAATTTATCTTTACTTAAAGTGATGTTCTCTATGAACAGAATATAAAACTCAATCAAATAAGCACGAGGACATGCGAAGAAAATTACCATCATTACGAGACGAAAACAAGGACCAAATTTGAATTGTTATAAAAAAAAATAGTGGAAATCCTCTTACATACATCATAGGGCTTCATCTATCTCCGGTACAGAGTTATTTCATTACAAAAGCATAAATAAAAGAAAAATCCTAAAACTATAATATTTCTCTAGACTACGAACCCCGGACCTCCCCTTTTCCACCTGCTTCAACCAGTATTTATAGTTTTCAAAGGAAACCACTTTCCTTTTTCATATCCACTACCACATCATCATCCAACGAAAGTATGCCACGTGTCAAATAATATAAAAATCCTTTAATCAATACGAGACATGTGTCAAATACTGCAATCAATATCTTAATTATTATTTTCAACCATAAAGAATAATATTCTTTCCCAAATCTTCATATATTCCATTAATCCACATCATAAAGAAATATTTTCTTCATTAAACAAAATATCTTCAAATATCCTTTATCATAATATCTTGCACATGGTCTACACACGCCCAAATCCAAATAATTGGCCCAATAATTCTTCATATTTTCTTTTGGGCTTAACCCATCAAATCACTTCCTTTCTCCAGCAGAATTCTGTATTTTAGTCCATAGAGCTTTATTTTCTAAAAACTGCAAAAATAAATAAAATCATCAAATATGTACAAAATAAAGAACTAAATAAATGTAAAATTGAGTAGTAAATATATAAGAATTAAGCACTTATCACACCCCGAACCTACATTTTGTTAGTCCTCGAGCAAAATTAAAGAAGAATAAGAATCCTAACTCACTGTCGCAGGCATCGCGATTGCACTTAGAATGTGCAACAAGCCTTTAAACCCCTAGGTGGCCCTAGTGGCCGAGTTATAGTCTCGGAAGGGTTTACCAGAGGTGTACCCACAAAACCTTTACTCCAAATTGGTCACAAGTATTCAAAGAGCTATGAGGACCTACATATTCTCAACCTATCGCCAAGTATCTAGAATGCAATGGGAAATCAAAGGTATTCGCTTTACAGCTGAATAAAGAATTTGGGAGATACACCCGCTCTACAGCTGGATAAAGAGATATCCACTCTACAGCTGGATAAACATTATGAGACGCATCCTCTTTACACCTGGATAAGATTAGGAGATAGATAGAAATGATAGGGACATCCGCTCTACAACTAAATAAATTACGTGTGATGAGTTGAACCAGTGCTAGAAAGATCTTGTGTCAGATGGAAAGCAGACTAAAAAAGCAACCAATATGCATTTCTCCTCGGCTCTCTCATAATGCTTAGTAGAAACAACGTCTTCTTCGGCTTCAAGTGTTGATGATAAACTCTCGAACCTCTTAGAACCTTGACAATTAACTCTTCTCCTCAATTTCTTCTTACTTGAAACTTCTTTATAGATTTCTCTTCTTCCACGTGATCTTATTGAACAAAAAGGTAACTACAAGATTAATATTTTTTTTTAAACACAATAATAACAAGATTAATATTTACATGGCCATGAGAGAAGCACTTGATCTTCTCAACTTGTAATATCTTGGTATCATGAACTTCAACAACTTACATCGTTTTCTTTGCTCTTGTACCTAAGTCTTCAACTTTGATTTTGAATTCTACTTTTCTTTCTATTATTTCTTATAAACCTTAAGCGTCTTCAATTTTCTTCTTAGATTCTGATGTCGCTTCGCTTGTTGATGATAAGTTTCTTCTGAGAGAGAGTCGTAATCCAGTAACTAAAACTTCATGGGAGGTTGGTTTGTCTTTCTGGAAATTCTTTCTGACCTAATTGTCTTTCCATCATGGATGGTTAGGTCCATCACGATTACCCTCTAAAAGGTAAATTTTCTCTCCTGGGTGTCAATGATCTCAATGTCTTTTTCTCTAATGTCTCAATAGAATGTTATCCCTAGCAATTCTAATTTCCATCTTTTCGGTGAGAAACAATATGTAAACTTAGCTAACTGAATACTTTGTGACACTAGAAGTTTTAATAATGCAACTAAAAGTTTCTCACATACCCCCAAACTTAAATCTAACATTTTCCTCAATGTTCTAAAGATAAAATTCAACGCATGAACAAGGAGACTATTACCACTTAAAGCAAAAGAGTTAAGGAAAGATATTACCATGTTGCATGAGCATGGGTTACCTCCCAAGAAGTGCTAAGTTTAAAGTCTCCAGCCAGACATCGGAAGAATTAGTCACCACATAAAATCATAAATTAGTAGCTGGAACAACTGTGGGTCATGAAAACCAAATAAAAGGAATGCCAAGAAAATGAAAAAATAAAGCACACCCTTGTCTAGTTTCTTGTTTAAGACAACTGCACCTAGTTGTGGCTCTAGTTCATGCTCTATGAAAGGGTCTAGATAAAATATTTTCATTAGCTTAGTTTCCACATAGGCAGGATCTGGAGGATCAGGTTGTAGAGTCTGGAAAAACTCAAATAAAAACTTAGAAGCACATAATAATAACCTGAATAATTGTGGATCCTCAAAGTCAATTAGATTTATCTTACACAATTGACCACAATGAAAGTGGTGGTCATTCTTAAGGAAATGTGTCGACGATTCTAATTTCCTAAAATAATTAGGTTTAAATATAAAAACTATATAATAACACATTTCAAATTTAGATACTCCCACATTTGGTAAATAAAATCTTGGTGGGACAACAAAGTTAATTATGGTATCATGGACCGGATTAACCACATCAAACAGAGGATGGATTACTATCAATTGAGTTTCTTTTTGGACATAACTAGGTTCAGCAAAACGTGCATGAAGATAGTCTTTTAAGATGGTAGAGGCACATACGTCAAGTCCCAAGTTAGGGACTTTTATAAGAGTCAAAGGTAAACCACGTGGAGAATGATATTCACCCCCAAACCTAGAGTTTCCAATATCCTTGGATAAACTAGTCACAATTTCCTTAATTTCTAAATTATCAGATTTAAGAAAATGGTCTTTTATTTCTTCTAGGTTTTAATCATGTGGTTCTACATTTCTATAATCCTCAGCAGGGACTATTGTTTCCAAAACGCTAGACTCTAAAACATTAGTCTCAGGATAAAGTCCTTCCTCTAAGCCATCCTCGGCTTCATAATCACAATGATATACTACGCCATCTAAAACAATGGTATCCCTAGTCAAATCCTCATCCTTTTGAATAGGTGAATGATTATCAACATTATTAGGATTTGAACTAGAAACAACATCTAAATCATAAGGCTCAATTGATGTAATAGTTTCCTCGTCATTATGAATACATATTTCAAATTCTTCATCGACACTATCCTCATCATCATCATAATAACATGAAGATGCTTGAACCTTATCAAATTGACAATTAAGTTCATTGAGAGCAATACTTAAAGATGCAATTGTTTATTTACATTCTAGGTCATACTTCCGTTCAGTTTCAGTTAATTGATCGAGCCTATCATTCAAAGAATTAATCAAAGAACTGATGAAGGTTTCATTAATTTGTGCAGTTTCCATGAAACGTCGGAGCACATATTCTAAATTTTCCACATTTTCATCATTGCAGTGTTGCTCATTTACCCGTTCATATGATTTGTGTACGTGTGAATAGTAATTGGAATCACCATGGTATAAACCATAACCTTCAGAATAATGGTAGTGGTCCCAAGTACTATCTACACTATAGTTATAGTACGGATATTGTCCATTAAGATACTCAGTCAGATAATCATTATATTGGTATTTATGATACCAGCTCGACATTTATTTATTTTTTGGTTGCACGTGCAAATGCAAATGCTGAGTTCACTATTTTGGGTAGGCTTGGGTTACCTTTAACAATATATACCTACAGTCAGAGACTGATCAATGGTACGGGATAAGGTTTGTGGTGTTTCGGATAACGCCCAGAGGGTTCACCGTACTAAACCACGTGTTTTCCTACTAATCGGTGCCAGACGATGCAATATGGTGTGCACGTGTACGTTTGTGTTTTTTTTATAATAAAATAAAATAAAATTCTAATATAATTATGTACAATAAAATAAAATCTAGAGAATCCTAATATAGATATTTACAATAATAAATGGAAATCTAAAAGTAAAATAAAATATGAGATTTCTTACTTACCTTTTGGCAGTCAAATTTTATTTCCACTTTTAACGCACTTAAACCTGCACAACGAAAATAAGAGTTGTAAAAGTTCGTTGAGACTTGTGAAAGCAAAAGATTTTAGATTTAATGAAATTTAAAAACAAACAAGAATTAATTCAAGATTATTAGGAATAACCAAGACACTAATTCCACTATCACACATGAATAAATTATGGAAAATAATCCAAAACTCTAATTATCTTTTAAGTCCCTTATTTCTTAATTCACAATTAATCAAACATATTCTCAAATATTAATTGTATTCCCCAAGCATAGACTATCAATTGATTAAACAAAGTATAATCTATCAAATTGAATCACAAGTAATTAAGAAAATTATGTAGACATTTAAAAACTCTGCAAGAGCAGTGATTGAGTGAATTATAATTAAAAATTAGAGAAAATGAAATAGTTATCCATTATTCATGCGTGAATAGCTTCCTCATTGCCTTGGTTGTGGGAGAATTAGATCATCATCATGTTGGAAACACACTCAAAATTCATTTTTATTGCTCAAAGGGTGTTTACAAAGATGAAATGTAGAAAAACTATTAAAAACCGGGTTTGCAACAGTTATAAGTGTTACAAACTGAAAAGAACGATAGAACAGAGTGATGTCGCTTATTCTCGCCCCTCGCCTGTGTGTCATTTCCACTGTTGAGAAACGACTGTTGTTGCGCGCCTAATGTTCTTGGTGTTCTTCACAACAGCAGAAATGGTGGTTCTTCCGCAACTCGACTTTCACAGCTTTGTAATCTCCCCTAAACTCTCCGTACCCCTTCCTTGCATATCCCTTCACTATTTATACATCTTTGCAGTAAGAAAATCACCGTAATAACTCCATTCTAATCCTCATTAACGTTGCCAACCACAGGAATATTTTCTTTCCTTTTTCTTCTCTTGCACGCACCTGTTGTAGTCATCCTCTGTCCAAACACTCTTCCACACATCCCAACATGCGTCAAACACGCTCAGGTCACATGAAATCTTCCCAAACATACCCAGAGATCCAGAGAATAATATAAGCTTCCCTGTTTCTTCTTATCGTGAGAAAATCTTTCCTTTTTTCGAACCAGAGGAAATTACCAGTCCTGTTTGTGGTTAACAGGGCCAAATCAAGCTAAAACTTCGATTGAATCTCACCAGAAGCTCTCCAAACCAAATCCAGAAGATCCCGTATAATATTTTTTTTCCGTGAACCTATGTTTACCTAAACTCAATGATTTAGCCAATTCTGGACCAATAAAACACCCACATCATCTTTATTTATCCATAACAGGCATATCCCTTGAAAATCAGCGGTTGAATCTCTGTAAATCCCGTCCAAAACTTCAACCTTAATTCTGCCAGTGAAGACACGTTTTCCCGCCAATTCTTGAATTTGAAAGGTAGAAGAAAGTGCCCCTTATCCACAATAGGGGTGCGAATAGCAGGTGGCGCTCTGGGGGTGCAAATAGCAGGTAGTGTGCCCCTTAGTAATTGGGTGTTGATGATGAATTTGGGCTATGCACAACCCTGGGTGCCTGATAGACACATTTTTGTGTTTAATTTGATCTCAATACTATATATTGTTGGCACTCGAGTTTGTACTAATTTTGGTGTTTTATGTGTTTGTAGGCACCTTTGGAAAATAAACATTTTTTGGAAAATTCGGCTCGAAAAGTTGGTAAAAGCCCCGGAGGACACGTGTTATTCGGACTCTCACCGTTGGATAAGGGGCACCTCAATTACTAAGGGGAAACCCAGGTCACCCCAAAAGGCATCTGCTATTCGCACCCCAGTACAGGATTAGGGGGAGGTCATCTTCTCCATTTGAATTTTGTTTTTGGCGGGAAAATGGAGAACACTTCTGCGGATTTTTGATCGAATTGTTGAACATGTTCTAGGGAGATTCAATGGATGATTTTTGGTAGATAGTTGTGATATGGCCTATTAAACACACTGTGGGCGTTTGGTTCGACCAGAATTGGCTAGAATCAGCTAAACAATTCACGGGTTGAAAACAGGGCAGTTCGTGTATATCACGGGTTTCACGTGATTTGGAGAAGATTCAACGTGTTTTGTGCGTGCATGGAAGACCCTCACAGCCTGTTGAAGCGTGAAGGAGTTAAATATGGTAATTTGGAGGCTTGAAAACGCGTGATAAGATGAAACAGGAAAGAATCCTAGAAATATTTTCTTTACTGCCGAGTTAAAGAGAATTATATGGAGTGAATGAGTGAGATTCGATGGGTATGTTGGCTATAAATAGGTTGTTGGGGTTGAGTAGAAAGGGTGTCGAGAGTCTGGGGGGATGAGGAGAGCCAGAGAAGAAGAAATTCGAGTTTTCCCAAACTCGGTTTCTGCTGCTGCTGCTGATGATGATGAACATGAAGAACACGAAGAATGGACCTGCACCAGCAGTCGTTTTTCTACAGTAATAACGACTCACGCCTGTGGGTCGTACATCAGGCAGACTTATTTGCTACAGCGTTTGCGACACAGCTGCAGCAGTCTTATTTTGTCACTGAGGGTCGTAGTTCTCTGTTTGTAACAAATATAATTGTTACAAACCCGGTTTTATTGTATTTCTCATATTCTCATCATTTGTAAACCATTTTTGAGCATCAATGAAATATTTTGAGAGGTTTTCCAACATGATGAGCGGCTAATTCCCTCGTAACCAAAGCAATGGAGGAAGCTATTCACGCAACATAAATGGGTAACTATTTCATTTAATTATATAATTCACCTAATCGCTGCTTTTGCAGAGTTTTAAATTATTTGAATGATTGTCTTAATTATTTGTTATTCAGTTTGATAGGTTATGCTTGGTTTAATCTCTTGATAATCTATGCTTAAGGTTTACAAATAATGTTTGAGAATCTGTATGATTGATAGTGAATTAAAGATAAAAGAGGACTTAAGAATTGAATAGAGTTTTGAAATATTTATCATTCAATTTTGCATAATAGTGGAATCTAGTGTCTTGGTTACCTCTCGCACCCATTGTTAATATTTTTGTATATATAATTTTATCAAATCTTTAAATTTAATCTTCACAAGTCCGAGAGTTTGAACCTCATTACTACAACATCATCAAAAAACATGATATCATTTTGGCGCCGCCGACGCGGATTTGTGCTTAGGTAGAATTTTTATGTTTTTATTATTTTTTATTATTCCATTTGTTCTTTTTACGTCTCTTTGGTTGTGTCTTTGTATTACAGGTTTGAAGTTGGATACTAAAGAGCTTGGAATCAAAGCTTAAAGCTAAAAGAGAAGGAAAAAAGACAAAGCAAAAAAATAAAGAAAAAAGAGAGGAAAAAAAAAGAGAGAGAATTATTTATTTATTTATTTTTAAGAGACTTTCCATTTTTTTTTTGTAATTATTATTATTATTTTATTTTTTTTGTATTTCTTTTCATTGGACTGGACTTTGGACTATTTATTTTAATTTTAAACCCTACGGAAGGGTTATATAAAAAAAAATTAAATATAAACTGTTTGCAGGGAAGGACGACGATTACAATATCGTCTCGGCCCCTCGGGTTCGCACACTGACACCGGAGTCAGTGGCCCGAGTCGACTACAGCTGTTCTTCGCCCATCTGGTACGGGAGGTAAACTTCTAAACACCCGCGAATCTCCTGTCAGCGGGTTTACTGTCTGCCTTAAGGTGATTATATGTTGAGGACTGAACCGTCTGCTTTAATTTCCTAGTAAAGGGCAAGAACTGGCCATATAAGATAAGGGTTCATATTTCATCACCATTCCCTTCTTGCCCGCCTTAGGTAAACGAAACCTAACGCGAAACCAAGCTTAAAATTTGATTAGAACGAGACAGATAGGGTAACGAGCTTAGTAGGAAATTCGTTCGAAAAATATTGGTTACTCTTTTAGCATACTTCGAAGTTCATGATGGTTTCTGTGAGTTGAATGCGTGACTGCGCCGCCTTGTGATAGAGGTGAGGCCTTGGGTATTAAAGCTCCACTGAGCTTCCCTCGCCTCAATTCAACTTACTTTGACTCGGATTGATTCCAGAGGGGTTTGCTTAAATTGTAACGAATTCTCTTTCGAAGGATTAGAAGCTAGTCTAGAAACAATCTAAGTGGAGCCATCATGCTTTTTGTTTGCTAGAAATCAGTAGGTTTGATTTGGTCGAGTCAGCCTTGTTTGTGATTGTGTAGAATTCCCTTGCAATTAAGAATGTCGAACTGGTATGACAGAATCCAATATAATGAGTATCGATCTGAATTTGAATATGGACATCATCATTTTTATGACCATGGTGGGAATAGTAGTTGGGAACGCCAACCTTTTCAAGGTTATGGTTCATACCATGGTGAGCCCAAGTACTATCCACACGCGAATTGGTCTTACGAGCAAGAAAATCAGGAACACTGTATTACGGGTTACTCGTTTTTGGAAACTAGTCCTGATTATGATATTTTTGAACCTGTTCCATCTCTAGAAGAGACCCAACAACGGATTGAAAGGACGTATAAACGTTTAGTTGCAATGAATAGTTCAAAAGAAAAGTGTACACGATATTCTGAGATGATAAACGAGAGTGGTAAACGTATAAGTGTTATGCACAGTGAAATTCAGGCACGTCTAGAGGCAGAAAATGAACAGTTGGCTAATGCTGCTCGAAATATTCTAAATTTCCAAAATAGGGTTTCTAATTCTACCCTTGATACCAATAGTGAATATTTGCCTAATTTAGAGGACGAGGCTAGAATAAAAGACACTACTTATTTAGATAAGGTTCAATCATCTTTGTACTATTATGATGATGAGGATAGTAGTAATGAAGAATCTGAAATATGTAGGCATAGTAATCAGGAATCTATTAATCCAATTGAGCTTTATAATGATTATATTATTTCTAGTTCAAATCCAAATAATTTTTATGATTATTCACCTATTCAAAAGGACGAGGATTTGATTAGGGATACCACCATTTTAGACGATGTAGTTTTTCCTTTTGATTACGAAGCCGATAGTGGTTTAGAGGAACGGGATTATTCCGAAAATGCTGTTTTAGAGTCTAGCGACTTAGAAACAATAGTATTAGATGAAGAAGATATACTCGTAGAGATGAGTGAGGATGAACCCGACTTAGAAGAATCAATTGACCATTTTCGGGAATCCGATGACCTAGAAATTAGGGAAGTTGTGACTAGTCTTTCTAGAGACACAGAAAACTCTAAGTTTGGGGGTGATTATCATTCTCCGTGTGCTTTAACTCTTAAAAAGTTCCCTCGTGTAGGACTTGACATTTGTTCCTCAACCATCTTACAAGATTATCTTCGTATACTTTTTCCTGAACCTAATGATGTCCAAAGAGAAGCTCAGTTGTTAGAAACCCATTCTCTGGTTGATGTGGTTGACCCAGGCTAAGATACCAAGATTGACTTTGTTTTCCCACCAATAAATTTTCTTCCAATTGTGGGAACATTTGATTTTAAGATGTGTCGGTTATTAAGTTTTGAGACTAAACCTAATTACTTTAGGAGAATAAGGTCGACACATTTTCTTAAGGAAGACCAACTCTTTCATTGTGGTCAGTTTTGTGAGTCAAGTCTAATTGACTTTAAGGATCCGCAGTTGTTCATGTTATTGTTATGTTCTTCTAAGTTCCTACTTGAGTATTTCCAGACTCTACAACCTGATCTTAAGAATCCTTCTTTTGAGGAAGTCCAGCCTATGAAAGCATTTTATTTAGACCCTTTTATAGAGCCTGAACTTGAGCCACAACTAGAGATAGTTGTCTTAAACAAAAAGTTAAATAAGGGTATGTTCGGTATCTTCTTGGTCTGTTGCAGTTTCCTCTTCTTGTGGTTAGCACTTTTTGATCCAGATGACCCACAATTATTCCGGCTACTTCTATATGATTCTATGAGGTGACTAATTCCTTCTGATGTCTGGCTGAAGACTTTAAACTTAGCACTTCCTGGGAGGTAACCCAATCTCATGCAACATGGTAATATCTTTCCTTAACCCTTTTGCTTCAAATGGTAACAGTTTCTCCTTGTTCATATGCTTTTAATTTTATCTTTAGAACATTGAGGACAATGTTAGATTTAAGTTTGGGGGTATGGGAGAAACTTTTTAGTTGCATTTTTGAAACTTCTAGCGTCACATGGTATCCGGTTAGCTAAGTTTACATACTGTTTCTCACCGAAAAGATAGAAATTGGAATGCTAGGGATAACAACTTATTGAGACATTAGAGAAAAAAACATTAAGATCCTTGAAATTCAGGAGAGAACTTGTTCCTTTTAGAGGGTAACCGTGATGGACCTAACCATACATGATGGAAAGGAAAGTAGGTCGGGGAAATGCCAGAAAGACAAAGCAACCTCACAATGTAGTCTTAGTTACTGGATTGCGACTCTCTCTCAGTAGAAACTTATCATCATCAACAAGCGGAGCGACATCAAAATCTATGAAGAAAGTGAAGATGTTTTAGGTTTAGAAGCAACAATAGAAGAGAATAATTGAAAAATCAAAGTTGAAGTTATAAGAGCAAATGATATAAGTTGTTAGAATCCATGATACCAAGACATCACAAGTTGCGAAGAAGTTTTGAAAGTCCTTCTCTCATGGCCATGTAAATTTTTGTCTTGTAATTTTTTTGTTCATCAAAAAAAAAAAAAAAAAAAGAAAGAAAAAACATCATTACGTTCTTTTTGTTCAATAAGGCCATAGGGAAGAAGAAATTTATAAGTCAAGCAAGAAATCGAAGAGAAGAGTTAATTGTCAAGGTTCTATGAGGTTCGAGAGTTTATCATCAACAGTTTAAGACCGAAGAAGACGTTATTTCTACTGAGCACTGTGAGAGAGTCGAAGAAAGATGCATTTTGGTTGCTTTGTTAGTCTGCTTTCAACCTGGCACAAGATCTTTCTAGCACTGGTTTAACTCATCACACGTAATTAGTCCAGCTGTGTAGCAGATGTCCCTCTCATTTTTATCTCTCTCCTAATCTTATCCAGCTGTAAAGCAGCAGACGCATCTTACAACGTTTATCTAGTTGTGTAGCGGATATCTATTTATCTAGCAGTGGTGCGGATGTGTCTCCCCTTTTCTTCAGACAGCTTTAGACCTGACACCTTTAATTTCTCTGGCATTCTACTTACTTGGAGATAGGTTGAGAATATGTATGTCCTCATAGCTCTTTGGATACTTGTGACCAATTAGGAGTAAAGGTTTTGTGGGTACACCTCTGGTAAGACCTCCGGAGACAACACTCCGCCGCTAGGGCCACCTAGCGGTTTAACGGCCTGCTGCACGTGCTAAGTGTAGTATTTTTATCTTTTCAAAATTAAATTTTGCTCGAGGACTAGCAAATAATAAGTTTGGGGGTATTTGATAGACACATTTTTGTGTTTAATTTGATCTCAATACTATATATTGTTGGCACTCGAGTTTGTACTAATTTTGGTGTTTTATGTGTTTGTAGGCACCTTTGGAAAATAAACATTTTTTGGAAAATTCGGCTCGAAAAGTTGGTAAAAGCCCCGGAGGACACGTGTTATTCGGACTCTCACCGTTGGATAAGGAGCACCTCAATTACTAAGGGGCAACCCAGGTCATCCCAAAAGGCATCTGCTATTCGCACCCCAGTACAGGATTAGGGGGAGGTCATCTTCTCCATTTGAATTTTGTTTTTGGCGGGAAAATGGAGAACACTTCTGCAGATTTTTGATCGAATTGTTGAACGTGTTCTAGGGAGATTCAATGGCTGATTTTTGGTAGATAGTTGTGATATGGCCTATTAAACACACTGTGGGCGTTTGGTTCGACCAGAATTGGCTAGAATCATCTAAACAATTCACAGGTTGAAAACAGGACAGTTCGTGTATATCACGGGTTTCACGTGATTTGAAGAAGATTCAACGTGTTTTGTGCGTGTATGGAAGACCCTCACAGCCTGTTGGAGCATGAAGGAGTTAAATATGGTAATTTGGAGGCTTGAAAACGCGTGAGAAGATGAAACAGGAAAGAAAATATTCCCAGAAATATTTTCTTTACTGCCGAGTTAAAGAGAATTATATGGAGTGAATGAGCGAGATTCGATGGGTCTGTTGGATATAAATAGGTTTCTGGGGTTGAGTAGAAAGGGTGTCGAGAGTCTGGGGGGATGAGGAGAGCCAGAGAAGAAGAAATTCGAGTTTTCCCAAACTCAATTTCTGCTGCTGCTGCTGCTGCTGATGAACATGAAGAACACGAAGAACGGACCTGCACCAGCAGTCGTTTTTCTATAGTAATAACGACTCACACCTGTGGGTCGTACATCAGGCAGACTTATTTGCTACAGCGTTTGCGACACAACTGCAACAGTCTTATTTTGTCACCGAGGGTCGTAGTTCTCTGGTTTGTAACAAATATAATTGTTACAAACCCGGTTTTATTGTATTTCTCATATTCTCATCATTTGTAAACCATTTTTGAGCATCAATGAAATATTTTGAGAGGTTTTCCAACATGATGAGCGGCTAATTCCCTCGTAACAAAGGCAATGGAGGAATCTATTCACGCAACATAAATGGGTAACTATTTCATTTAATTATATAATTCACCTAATCGCTGCTTTTGCAGAGTTTTAAATTATTTGAATGATTGTCTTAATTATTTGTTATTCAGTTTGATAGGTTATGCTTGGTTTAATCTCTTGATAATCTATGCTTAAGGTTTACAAATAATGTTTGAGAATCTGTATGATTGATAGTGAATTAAAGATAAAAGAGGACTTAAGAATTGAATAGAGTTTTGAAATATTTATCATTCAATTTTGCATAATAGTGGAATCTAGTGTCTTGGTTACCTCTCGCACCCATTGTTAATATTTTTGTATATATAATTTTATCAAATCTTTAAATTTAATCTTCACAAGTCTGAGAGTTTGAACCTCATTACTACAACATCATTTAAAAATATAATCAGTGCCCCTTATCGAAATCTGGGGTCCGTATAGCAAATGTCCTCCGGGGTCCAAATAGCACTTTTTGAGCAACTTTTTCCACACAAGTGTATTCTCCAAAAACACCTACACAAACATAAAAATACCATAATAAGTACGAAATCGAGTACCAACAATACAGAACATTGAGGACAAATTAGACACAAAAATGTGTCTATCAAATACCCCCAAACTTATTATTTGCTAGTCCTCGAGCAAAACTAATCTAGAAAAAAAATGACTACACTAAGCACGTGCAACAAGCCGTTAAACCGCTAGGTGGCCCTAGCGGCGGAGTGTTGTCTCTGGAGGGTTTACCAGAGGTGTACCCACAAAACCTTTACTCCAGACCCTAGATATCTACGCAGAACCTTGGAAGGCACTAAAGAATCTCCTTGATTGGCATACAATCATTGACTATAGGAGGAAGTACCCTGATGCGAAATTCCAATTGTTGTACACGAGTTTGCACTCAGCATACTATAATTCATATATAAGTGACAGAGCTCTACTCAGATAGTTTCTAGACATCATAACCGGAGTCAACCAATCATATGGAAAGATTAAGAAGATGGATAAAGAGAAAAATAGATGGTTAAAGTGAACGGTGTTTCCCATATCTGTCTGAAGGCCTCTGCCAAGATGATCCTATTCTAATGGATTGAGATACCGGTCTGGCTAATATCAACACAACTGGCATATACAAGGGGACCAGTGGTCGATAAACCTAACTCTAGGTCAACACAACTGGCATATACAAAGGCACCAGTGGTCGACTTTATTGAATTTATTCCAGTTGTTCTGATGGTCTGGTCTCAAACTTTTTTTTTTTGTATCTCAATCACTCTATTTCACCTAGAAATGGTAACAACTTGAGTCGTGTGCCCCCCCCCCCCCAAATCACTTAATAAATAAAAACATAAGGGATTAGGATTCAACGAGTTATGGCGAAACTACCATGTTTTTTTTAATTCTAACACCTGAGCTCTGTGCTTTTATAAATAGACTCTTTAGATGTTTCCATCTAATCAGATTGGTTCCTCAACTCCTACAACCAAGATGTTCCCATCCACTTAGGTTGGTTAGTGCCAACCTTAATAAGCATAAATTTCTAGGCTCTGGAGTTTATTTATTGCAACTAAAAGCTAACAAAAAGTTTCTTCCCCACCCCCAGACTTAAATCTAACATTGTCCTCAATGTTTCTAATGAAAGAGCAATACTAAAAAGCAAAGTAACATGAGGAATCGGTAAAGAGAGAAGTCGGAAAGATAGTACCTAGGTGAAGAGAGAAATCAAAAACTAATATACAACATACAATCGCCTCGATGGTCAATCAAGGGTAAACAAGGTCCTCCAGAGGGACCTCCTCAACATCACCTGTTGGAAAGGGCTCTAAAAAGGGTTTCAATCTCTGACCGTTAACCTTCGAAGAACTACTACCATCTGGTGTCTCGATCTCAACAGCTCCATGAGGAAAGACAGTACGAACAATAAAAGGACTCGTCCACCGAGAACGTAACTTCTCAGGGAAAAGATGCAAGCGGGTATCATACAGAAGAACTTTTTGACCTGGAGAAAATGACTTCCTTAAAATATTTCTATCATGTACAAGTTTGATTTTGTTCTTATACTCCTTCGCACTATCGTAAGCATCTATACGAATCTCTTCCAACTCATTGAGCTGGAGTTTCCTATGGGCTCCTGCCTTGTCAAGTGAAAAATTTAGCTGCTTAACAGCCCAATAAGCTCTATGTTCTAACTCAACAGGTAAATGACATGCCTTTCCATACACAAGCCGATAAGGAGACATTCCAATGGGGGTCTTAAACGCAGTACGGTAAGCCCATAAGGCATCAGTAAGCCTAGACGACCAGTCTTTCCGATTAGGATTAACTGTTTTCTCTAATATACGCTTTATCTCCCTATTGGAAACCTCTACCTGACCACTAGTCTGTGGATGATATGGGGTAGCTACCTTATGTGTAATACCATATTTCTTCATCAAAAGCCTAAAAGGTCCATTACAAAAGTGCGACCCTCCATCACTAATTATAGCTCGCGGTGTACCAAAACGTGTAAGTATATTATTTTTCAAGAACTCAATCACAACCCTATGGTCATTTTTTACACGCAACCGCCTCAATCCACTTAGAGACATAGTCTGCGACAAGGATGTAAAGGTTACCAAAAGAATTAGGAAACGGACCCATAAAGTCAATACCCCACACATCAAAGACCTCAACAACTAAAATAGGGTTCAAGGGCATCATGTTCCTACGGGAAATGGTTCCTAATTTCTGGCAACGTTCACAAGTAACACAGTAATGGGAGTCTTTAAACAACGAAGGCCAATAGAATCCACACTGCAATATCTTAGCAGCAGTCTTCTTAGCACTAAAGTGACCCCCACAAGCATGATCATGACAAAAGGAAATAATACTGGACTGGTCACTCTCAGGTATACATCTCCTAATAATCTGGTCTGGACAATACTTAAACAAATAAGGATCATCCCAAAAGAAGTGCTTCACCTCGGCTAAAAACCTAGAACGATCTTGTTTACCCCAATGTTGGGGCATTCGACCAGTAACAAGATAATTCACTATATTCGCATACCAAGGTGCTTGGGTAACAAAGAACAGTTGTTCATCAGGAAAACTATCCCTAACAGGAGGAGAATCATTAAGGGTATCCACAACAAGACTATACAAGTGGTCTGCTACTACATTTTCTCCACCTTTTTTATCTCCAATATCTAAGGAAAATTCCTGCAACAATAGGATCCATCTAATCAATCTAGGTTTAGTATCCTTCTTGGAAAGAAGATACTTCAAAGCAGCATGATCAGTAAAGATTATGACCTTAGAACCTAAGAGGTAGGATCTAAACTTGTCTAAGGCAAACACAATAGCTAATAGTTCCTTCTCCGTAGTGGTATAGTTCAACTGGGAATCATTCAGAGTTTTGCTAGCATAGTAAATCACATGAAGTAACTTATTTTCTCGCTGACCTAGCACAACACCAATAGCATAATCTGAAGCATCACACATGATCTCAAAGGGTAGGTTCCAGTTGGGTGCCTGGACTATGGGGGTGGTAGTGAGTAAATTCTTAAGCTTCTCAAAAGCCTCTAAACAAGCATCATCAAAGACAAACTTAACGTCTTTTGCAAGCAAATTGCAAATAGGTCTAGAAATTAAGCTAAAATCCTTAATGAATCGACGATAAAAACCTGCATGCCCTAAGAATGACCTAATATATCTTACAGTTTTTGGGACCCGTAAAGTTTTAATGAGGTCAACTTTGGCTCCATCTACCTCTATACCCTTCGAAGATACGATATGCCCTAGAACAATTCCTGAACGAACCATGAAGTGACATTTCTCCCAATTAAGCACTAAATTCTTTTCCTTACACCTAGTGAAAACTAATGACAAATGATGCAAGCACTCATCGAAAGACGAACCAAGCACTGAAAAATCATCCATAAAGACCTTTAAGAACCGTTCTACCATGTCAGAAAATATGCTCAACATACAACGTTGAAAGGTCGCAGGGGAATTACATAGCCCAAAAGGCATGCGTCTATACGCAAAGGTACCAAAGGGACAGGTGAAAGTGGTTTTCTCTTGGTCTTCTGGGGCAATAAAAACCTGATTATAACCGCAGTATCCATCTAAAAAACAATAATGGCTACGTCCAGCTAATCTCTCTAGCATTTTATCGATGAAGGGAAGGGGAAAGTGGTCCTTCCTAGTGACCTTGTTCAATTTCCTATAGTCAATACAGACACGCCAACCCGTGGTCACCCGGGTTGGTATTAACTCATTGTTATAATTCTGGACTACAGTAATATCGGATTTCTTGGGAACAACCTGAACGGGGCTGACCCACTTACTGTCTGAAATGGAGTATATAATGCATGCATCTAACAACTTAAGAACCTCGGTTCGAAATACTTCTTTCATATTAGGGTTCAGGCATCTCCCTAGAAGGTTTGGTGTCACTCTCTAAATAGATATGATGCATACCATCAGTAGGACTTATACCCTTAATGTCTGTTATGGTCCACCCTAAAGCTTCCTTGTTATTCTGAAGGACAGTCACTAGCCTACTTTCCTGATCACTATCCAAGTCGGATGCTATAATCGCAGGTAAAGTTTCAGATGGGCCTAAAAACACATACTTCAGGGAATCTGGTAATGGTTTAAGGTCCAACTTAGGAGGATTTTCTAACCAAGGAACTAGGGTAGACTCAGAAACGGGTAGAGGTTCAAACTTAGGTTTCCAGCCATTACTAGTGTCTATCAAAGGGGTTGAATCTAACAAAGAATTCACCTCATTAATCACATCGTCATCATGAAAATCAATCCCAAAGTGCGCTAGGCATTTCTCTAATGGATCTTCTAACAAAGTGTTTGGTAATTACTCCTCGACTAATGTTCCTATCATGTTCACCTCTTCTATGTTCGAGTCATCTAGTTCAGAGGGTATCTTACTAATATTAAAAATGTTCAGCTCAATAGTCATATTACCAAAAGACAAATTTATAATACCATTTCGACAGTTAATGATCGCATTGGATGTAGCTAAAAACGGGCGACCTAAAATCACTGGTATTTGGTTCTCTGGGTCAGGGACAGGTTGGGTATCTAGGATAACAAAAGCCACTGGATAAATAAACTTGTTGACCTCAATAAGAACGTCCTCGATCACACCACGAGGAATTTTAACAGACCTATCAGCTAACTGAAGTGTCATCTGGGTAGGTTTCATCTCACCAAGTCCTAGCTTAAGGTACACATAGTATGGAAGTAAGTTCACACTGGCTCCTAAGTCAAGCAAAGCTTTCTCGACACGGTATTTACCTATTGTGCAAGAAATAGTAGGGTACCCTGGGTCTTTATACTTAGGAGTAGTGGTATTCTAAATAATAGAACTCACATGACTAGCTAGGAAGGCTTTCTTCTGGACACTAAGTTTTCTCTTTCGCGTATACATATCTTTAAGAAACTTGGCATAAGCGGGAATCTGCTTAATCGCATCTAACAATGGGAGGTTGATAGTAACCTGCTTAAAAACCTCCAATATATCATTAAAGTTGGACTCACTCTTAGTTGGAACTAGCAGCTGGGGGAACGGGGCTCTGGGAACAAAGCCGGGCTCAGCATGACCCTCATTGGTCTCTTTGGAGACTCTATCAGTCTCCTCATTTTCTGGATCAGAAGGGTGAACTACAACATGTTCACTATCAGGCATGGAAACCTTGTTGTCAACTTTCTTTCCACTCCTAAGGGTTGTTATAGAATTCATATGATTGTACGATTTCTCACCTTTAGGGTTAGGATCAGTTTGACCAGGGAATCTTCCATCTTCTCTTTCACTAAGAAACTTAGCTATTTGGCCGACTTGAAGTTCTAAGTTAGCAAGAGACTGGGAATTATTCTTAAAATTCTTCATGGTTTCTTCTTGAAAACCACAGTGGTTCTTTGATAACATCTCGTGGTTCTTTGCTAACATAGTAAGATTTTCTTCTAAGGTAGAGATCTTTTTCTCATTCTGAAACTGGGGTTGACCTAAAGAGTTCTTAGCATAACCAAAACCTGGGGGAGGCTAAGAATTACTAGACTGTCCTTTATTCTGACCCTTAGACTAAAAAAAATTAGGATGGTTTCTCCAACCAGGGTTGTAAGTCTCTGAGTATAGGTCAAACTTATGATGGTTCTCAAACCTAGCATTGTTATAGACAGCATGGGCTTGATCTTCACTAACCTGACCTTCCCAAAACGAGTTACTGGGTTCTACTCCACAACTAGACACTTGAGAGGCTCTAAACCTATTATCAGGTTCAACAAGAGACCTATGTTTAGGATGATTCAATTCCAAAGCTTCTAACCTTCTAGACAAAGCGGCAAACTTAGCATCAGACTCGAAGCTTGTATCTACCACATTGGTGCTACTTATATTGACCAAAAGTCTTTTGGGGTGTTCAACACAAGACTCCCACTGTTGGGATTTTTCAGCGACAGCTCCTAAGAAGGTAAAAGCATCATCAACACTTTTACTAGTGAACTTACCAGCGCACATAGACTCAACCATGGCTTTGGTTGAATAGTCTAAACCATCATAAATAATCTCTACGAGTTTCATCTTATCAAATCCATGGTGAGGACACTGGGATAAGATATCATTGAATCTCTCTAAGAACCTATAAAGAGACTCTCCCTCTTGTTGCACACTAGCACTAATTTTCTACCTAACAGACGCAGTTTTATGCTTAGGGTAGAATTTCATATAGAAAGCGGCAATAAGTTCCTGCCATGTTTCGATGGATTCAGATGGTAGGTTGTTCAGCCAGGTCTTGGATTTATCTCTTAAGGAAAAGAGAAACATTTTAATTTTCAAGACTTCATCAGTAAGGTCTTTTATTCTAATTGTCCCACAAATTTCCTCAAAGTCCCTAATATGAAAATAAGGGTTCTCATCATCTTTTCCTAAGAATATAGGGATCATCTGAAGAATACTAGGTTTTATCTCGAAATTAGCCGTAGTGGCTGGAAATTTAATGCACGAAGCTCGGGTGGACCTAGTTGGGAACATGTAATCTTTCAAAGTTTCCATCGCTGGCACAGCTGAAGTACTAGGGGTATTTTCCTCACGAAGAGACAGATTCTCAAAACTGAAGTTTCCAAAAACAGGGCTCTCAAAAGAAGAGTCTTCGAGCTCCCCGCCTTCACAAGAAGAACTATTAGGTTTATCACTAATCAAACGACCTAGAGTGTTTCTTTTCCAAGCCCGCTCTTTAATAACCTTGGGCATACACTAGAAAAATAAAAGAAAAAGAAAGAAATCCTAAAAGGAAGGGAAGTTCTATGCAAACACAAAGCAGGCTGACTCCACCACAACAAACCTACTGATTTCTAGCAAACAAAAAGCATGATGGCTCCACTTAGATTGTTTCTAGACCAGATTCTAATTCTTCGAAAGGGAATTCGTTACAATTTAAGCAAACCCCTCTGGAACCAATCCGAGTTTAAGTAAGTTGAATCGAGACGAGGGAAGCTCAATGGAGCTTTGATACCCAAGGCCTCACCGGCATTACAAGGCGGCGTATTCAACTCACAGAAACCATCATGAACTTTGAAGCATGCTTAAAAGAGTAACCAATATTTTTAGAATGACTTTCCTATTAATCTCGTTACCCTATAGGTCTCGTTCTAGTCAAATTTTAGGCTTAGGTTCGCGTTTGGTTTCGTTTTCCTAAGGCGGGCAAGAAGGGAATGGTGATGAAATCCGAACCTTTAACTTGTATGGCCAGTCCTTGCCCTTTACTAGGAAATTAAAGCAGCCTATTCAGATCCTCAGCATATATGCAAACGAAGGAATACAGTAACTCGCTGGCAGGAGATTCGCGAGTGTTTCGACAAACTTACCTCCCGTACCAGATGGGGGATGAACCGCTGAAGCCGACTCAGGCCACGACTCTTATGTCGTGTACGAACCTGAGGGGCCGAGGAGATATCGTAATCGTCGTCCTTCTATGCAAACAAATGATATTTAAACTACCCTTCTGTAGGGTTTAAAAAAAATAAAGACCCAAATTCCACATTCCAAAGTCCAAAAATAAAGTGCAAAAAAAAAAATCTAAAAAAAAAAATTGTCTCTCTCTCTTTTTTTTTAATTAATTTTTATTCTCCTTTTCTTTCGCTCCTTTCGCTTTGCTTTTACTCCAAATCTTTAAGTATTCACCAAAAGCTTTGGAAAAATTTTCTTTCGCTCCAAATTCCAAAATATGTAAGGAAAAGACAAAAACCAGAAATGTAAAGAAGAACAAATAAAATAAAAATGAAAACAAATAAAAACCTAAAATAAATAAATAAAAGCTCTAGCCTAAAGACAAGTCCGCGTCGGTGGCGCCAAAAATTGATGTGATTTCAAATTGAGTTGTAGTAAAAAGTTCGTTGAGACTTGTGAAAGCAAAAGATTTTAGATTTAATGAAATTTAAAAACAAACAAGAATTAATTCAAGATTATTAGGAATAACCAAGACACTGATTCCACTATCACACATGAATAAATTATAGATAATAATCCAAAACTCTAATTATCTTTTAAGTCCCTTATTTCTTAATTCACAATTAATCAAACATATTCTCACATATTAATTGTATTCCCCAAGCATAAACTATCAATTGATTAAACAAAGTATAATTTATCAAATTGAATCACAAGTAATTAAGAAAATTATATAAACATTTAAAAACTCTGCAAGAGCAGTGATTGAGTGAATTATAATTAAAAATTAGAGAAAATGAAATAGTTACCCATTATTCATGAGTGAAGAGCTTCCTCATTGCCTTGGTTGTGGGAGAAT
The DNA here is from genome assembly GCF_003573695.1 of Papaver somniferum. Classification (NCBI taxonomy): domain Eukaryota; kingdom Viridiplantae; phylum Streptophyta; class Magnoliopsida; order Ranunculales; family Papaveraceae; genus Papaver; species Papaver somniferum. The sequence continues at coordinate 32,537,033 of NC_039368.1, forward strand.
TAGCTCATCATCATGTTGGAAACACACTCAAAATTCATTTTTATTGCTCAAAGGGTGTTTACAAAGATGAAATGGAGAAAAACTATTAAAAACCGGGTTTGCAACAGATAAGTGTTACAAACTGAAAAGAACGGTAGAACAGAGTATTGTCACTTATTCTCGACCCTCGCCTGTGTGTCGTTTCCACTGTTGAGAAACGACTGTTGTTGCGCGCCTAATGTTCTTGGTGTTCTTCACAGCAGCAGAAATGGTGATTCTTCTGCAACTCGACTTTCACAGCTCTGTAATCTCCCCCAAACTCTCCGCCCCCCCTTCCTTGCATATCCCTTCACTATTTATACATCTCTACAGTAAGAAAATCACCGTAATAACTCCATTCTAATCCTCATTAACGCTGCCAACCACAGGAATATTTTCTTTCCTTTTTCTTCTCATGCACGCACCTGTTATAGTCATCCTCTGTCCAAACACTCTTCCACACATCCCAACATGCGTCAAACACGCTCAGGTCACATGAAATCTTCCCAAACATACCCAGAAATCCCGGGAATAATATAAGCTTCCCTGTTTCTTCTTATCGTGAGAAAATCTTTCCTTTTTTCGAACCAGAGGAAATTACCAGTCCTATTTGTGGTTAACAGGGCCAAATCAAGCTAAAACTTCGATTGAATCTCACCAGAAGCTCTCCAAACCAAATCCAGAAGATCCCGTATAATATTTTTTTTTTCCGTGAACCTATGTTTACCTAAACTCAATGATTTAGCCAATTCTGGACCAATAAAACACCCACATCATCTTTATTTATCCATAACAGGCCTATCCCTTGAAAATCAGCGGTTGAATCTCTGTAAATCCCGTCCAAAACTTCAACCCTAATTCTGCCAGTGAAGACACGTTTTCCCGCCAATTCTTGAATTTGAAAGGTAGAAGAAAGTGCCCCTTATCCACGACAGGGGTGCGAATAGCAGGTGGAACTATGGGGGTGCAAATAGCAGGTAGTGTGCCCCTTAGTAATTGGGCGCTGAGGATGAATTTGGGCTATGCATAACCCTGGGTGCCCCTTAGCCAAATATGGGGTCCGTATAACAAATGTCCTCCGGGGTCCAAATAGCACTTTTTGAGCAACTTTTTCCGCACAAGTGTATTTCTCCAAAAACACCTACACAAACATAAAAACACCATAATAAGTACGAAATCGAGTACCAACAATACAGAACATTGAGGACAAATTAGACACAAAAATGTGTCTATCAGTTGTCGCTAGGACAATATACAAATGCGGTTCGTTCCACAAGGACTAAATTTGTTACCTTTAATTTCTAATTAAATCAAGTGAGACAAAGAATAATATAAGATAAAAATTAATAAAATAAAAAAATAAGAAAGATACCAGGGCCTTAATTCCACCACTATGTTGGCTACTAGAGTATTCAACCATTTGGGTCCAAGAGCATAGCTCAGTGGTATCCCATCAACTCCACTATGGAGGAAGTCAAGGGTTCGATCCCCACCATAGTAAATGTTTGTATTTAAATTAGTTGTATAGAGGGGTTTGGCGGGGTTGGGTCTAGCAGTGTGGCTAGTCCAACTGGTCGGATTTGGATATAGGCCTGGGTCCGGCTTAAGCCTATCAAAAATAAATAATTATTCAACCATTTTCTATAAAATTCTTAAACACTGCTTCAAGGCGATTTAGGACACGAATATTTACGTCTTGGAAGGTAAAACATTATAACCCACTGTATTGAAATTCTCAAAAATACTGATAATTCATCTTCACTTAAAGTGTTGTTCTCTATGAACAGAATATAAACTCAATAAAATAAGCATGAGGACATGCGAAGAAAATTACCATCAATACAAAACGAGAACAAGGACCAAATTGAATTGTTATAGAAAAATAGTGGAAATCCTCTTACATACATCATAGGGCTTCATCTATCCCTAGTACAGAGTTATTCCATTACAAAAGCATAAAGAAAAAAAAAATCCTAAAACTATAATATTTATCTGGACTACAAACCCCGGACCTCCCCTTTTCCATCATCTTCAACCAGTATTTATAGTTTTCAAAGGAAACCACTTTCCTTTTTCATATCCACTACCACATCATCATCCAACGAAAGTATGCCACGTTTCAAATAATATAAAAAAACTTTCAATCAAAATGCGCCATGTGTCAAATACTACAATCAATATCTTAATCATTATTTCCAACCATAAAGAATAATATTATTTCCCAAATATTCATATATTCCATTACTCCACATCATAAATAAATATTTTCTTCATTAAACAAAGTACTTTCAAATATCCTTTATCATAATATCTTGCACATGGTCTACACACGCCCAAATCCAAATGATTGGCCCAATAATTCTTCATGTTTTCTTTTGGGATTAACCCATCAAATCACTTTCTTTCTCCAGCAGAATTCCGCATTTTAGTCCATGGAGCTTTATTTTCTAAAAACTGCAAAAATAAATAAAATCATCAAATATGTACAAAATAAAGAACTAAATAAATGTAAATTTGAGTAGTAAATATGTAATAATTAAGCATTTATCACTGAAATCTCCTGAAGATGAAAAAGGTTCTTCCTCAACTTGTCTTTTATCTATATGCCGTCAGGATAATGATTTTAGGGCTACAGTGAAGAACTTCATGTCCCAAAGAAATGATTTGAAATCTCGAATCAATCACTCTTTGGATGAGATAACTTACTATGAGCGCATGATGTCTCTGTCAAAGACCACCCTATGTAAGTTTGAGACAGATCTTAGTGAGTTAACTGACATCTCTAAAGACTTAGAAAAACTGAATGATCCTATCATCAAAGAGTTTATCAACAATGAGAAGGAATTCTCCACCCAGGGTATTAGAAATAACCTGATGCATTATTAGGAAACTTCTTGTGAATTTTTTTTCTTATGTTCGAGAAGGATAACTAGGGTTTGGTATAGCATATATGCGAGTATACAAGTTATTTCCAACGATTTTCATGTTGCATGTTTTTAAGTTTATTTATTTAAATTCTAAAGTTTTTGGAAGATGAACTTGCAGTATTTAATCTTTATTAGTTATATGTATTGCAAAGTCCTATGAGATGTATGTGTCCTTTGAGTTTTGTGAATTGAACTGATATCTCATATATGCTCAAAAGTTAAATTTATTAAGTCTTTATGGATTTATTGACTAAAGGTGGAATAAACTTTGTGAGAATTTCCGCAGTATTGATCTCTCTATGGTCACACTTTTGTGAAGTTACTGCATAATCCAACTCCGTAAGATTTTCTCTTATGTTGAGTGATATCGTTTAAATTATCTCCTTGTTCGTAACTAGCATTGAGATTGATTTATGTTGATGTTTTTGGATACAAGTCCATATGATTTTTTAATTTCCAACAAAATATTCCTTTATTTAAGTAAGGTCACTCATGTCATTCTCTTGAGAATGACATCAAATAGGGAAGAGTTCTTTTTGAACTTGTGCTTAATCGATATATTTTATGGGGGAGAGTGGACGCGGAATATGTATGGGATGCTTGTATCTTAATATCTCTTAGGTGAAGACACTAATTATTTTCACTCTGTGATATCATATAAATTAAAGTTAATATGTGTTTCTTTAGTCTTGAAATATCATTATGATCCCATAGTTTTCGTACCTTTGCGAATTTTTATTGACAAAATGGGGAGAATTAATTAGTAGTTTCGTACTACATACACATGATTTATTGATCATTATGTAAGGGGGGTGAATCTACATCTACAACTTTCACCTATTATGCAAAAGATGTAAGTATTAACTAAGGGGGAGAAATATATGACCGTAGTATTACTTCAAAGTTGTGATACAATTGAACTTTGGAGAAGATAATGATACTATGTTTCCGTATAACAACGATTGAGAATATTTGTTTTCAAAGTTGTTACCGCTACGGATCTTCAACAACAACGATGTTGAGTTGAACACGTTCAGAATCATTAGCGCCCTTGAAGTAACGGAGAATTCAAGAAGTTTGAGAACCAAGGAAATCAAGCATGATGGATTTTGGAGTTTTAAAGCTTTTATTTTTTAATCAATATGTATTGATAGTTTTATCACTAAAATTGACAAAGGGGGAGATTGTTAGATAATTGCTCAGTCGAACTCACAAGTGTTGATATATATCAAGCTTGTTGTCAAATTTAGTTGATGAAAATTATATCTTGATTTCTAGTCTACATTTAATCAAGTCTCAGATTAGGATTAGAAATATGTAGTTGAGTATCAGACATCACTGCAATTCTACCGTTTGAAAGCGAAGATCAGCTGAAGACATTTGGAAAACTTCATCCACAAAAGGTATGTGAAGACTGAACAAACCTATTGCCCAAGTTTTCATCTATCTATCTATGAGACTTAGTCGCATGACTAACTGGACTTTAAAATATTACAGAATAGAAATTTCGAGCCAAGTTTATTTTGTTAATTATTCTCGAAATATGAATGAGTAAGCTTAAGAACGTTTTTTCAAAACTTGATGAATTTGGTTAAGAATTTTTTTTTATTTAACGAAATAAATCATGATTCAAGTCAATCATAATACACATAAACTTGGATACAAGATAATACACATACCAGTATACATACTAGCGTAGCTGTTGTAGGTCCAAAGCCGCAGTACACGCGCCGGCGTAGGTATAGTTCGGCAACGACCTTTGGTACACATACCCAGTATGGATGCCAAAAAGTATGTTGAATTGTGAACTCAGGAAGGTACACATACCAGTTGTTGATGGTGGTTTTTATCTTAGGGTTAAAATCGTAAAACCTTGCATCTGATGTGACGTCACTCTGCAAGGAAACAGTGACGTGAGTGCTAACCTCTCCACCGGCATATTTATTGAGTCATTCAATATATTTACATGAAATTTATCCAGACTGGTGAATGTAGCAACCATCCCAAACGCTTTATAAATTTCGGCACCTCGCCAATACAAGACTCACTGAGTACTTTCCTGTGCTATGTTCCCCGACAGAACCCTTAATATCGGTATGGCATGATGGATTTATGTTCACTCGCAGCGTATTAGCATGAACCTCCAAGTACCAAAGTTAAAGCCATCACACGAAATGCTCAGACGGAAAGCACACTGCATTCTGTAGATAAGGATTTTTGTGGCAGCATACGAAATCCATCCAATTATTGTGACAACTCACAAAAAACTCATAAACCCGACTAATTTGCAAAATCAGGGTTTCGGGCCCCTCTCAATACACTAGACCCCGTTGGTCGAAAAACTATGCTTAGCCAAACTAGGCAATTAAATCCGCCACAGCGCACTGGAAGTGTGGCCACGCCCTAGCTTGCCGGCCCCACTTCCATCGACTAATCAGGTCACTTTAAATCCGCCAAAGCAACTGGAAGTATGGCCACACCCTAGCTTGCCGGCCCCACTTTCCATCGACCAATCAAGTCGCTCTAACCCCGCCACACTCACACAGAAGTGTAGCACGCCCATGGCTACGCCAGGCGCCAACGTGTCAAAATTTCAGTGGCCATGGCTACGCCAGGCGCCACCGTTCCAATGGCATGCACGAACCGTACCAGCCATGCCACAATGCCGCTGGCACGCATTAAAGGCGCCATTTCCTACGGAAGGTAGCCATAATCGACGATTATCCTTCCTCCTGGGATGCAATCTCAGCCCTCCAAGTTTGCCACCAAACTGATAGACTTGTGACAATTTTTAGGAAACCAGCCGCCTAAATTCAGCGGCCATGGCAACGCCAGGCGCCACTTGCACCACTGCGCCACTAGCATGCACGAGCCATGCCGCCAAAACTTTGGCCACGGCACCAAAATCCCAATTTGGCCACGGCGCTAAACCCTAATTTCGGCCACAGTGCCAAACCCTAATTTGGTCACCGCACCAAATCCCAACTTTGGCCATGCCGCCATGCCACTTACGCAATCGTGCCAATGGCATGCATGAACCATGCGAGCCATGCCTTCCATGCCGCTGGCATGCCATAAAAAGGCCATTGCGCCATTATTAGGCGCCAACAGAAGGTAGACATAATCGACGGCTACCCTTCCTCCTGGGATGCAATCTCAACCATCCAAGTTTGCCACCGAACTGATAGACTTGTAACAAATTTTAGGCGACCGACTTCCTAAATCCAGTGGCCATGGCTACGCTAGGCGCCACTTGTACCACCGTGCCACTGGCATGCACGAGCCATGCCGCAATGCCACTGGCGTACACCAAAACGCCACTGCGCTATTTTTAGGCTCCAACACAAGGTAGCCACAATCAACGGCTACCCTTATTCATAAGATGCGATCTCGACCATCGAAGTTCGCCATTGAGCCGGCAAGCTCGTGGCAAGTTTTAGGCGACCAGCCAAGACGAGCCTAATAGCATCACATGCTATATAATTACCTGCGGAAAGCATCTCAATTTTAACATGCCACACGTAGCAAAGTGCTACATGTTTTCCACGAAAACACTCGAGACATCAAAACATGTCACAAACTGGGGGATACTCATCATGGTATTGGTCTGGCGGTTTAAAGCGTGCGGCGTGCAATACGCCCGTTACAAGAAAGTGTCATAAAACGGGGCGGTTAGTAATGGCAAGAAGTAATGGTGTAAACATATCCTTCATTATGGAAACATAAATTCCAGGGGTTACCCGTTACTCCCTTCTTCCACTACTCAATCGTTTCCACTTCCTACGAGACTAGGGTACGTTTTGTTACGACTTGTATAAATAGGTCTCACCTATTTCCAACAAACAACAAGTTTTGGTCAGGAGAAAAATACAACATCTAGAAATCATCTGATAGCTTTTCATCCAGCTAGCCAGTTCAACTTTCTAATACAAGTCACGAAACACCCACACTTCCAGAATCAACTATTCTGGTCTCAACACTTTCTTCGCTTCCCTCCCTAAGACCAACCCTTCTCCTTCACTTTGTGACCGAAACAAGCCTGGAACGGCCATTTCTTGGTTTAGGCCAGGATTGTACAGATTGATCTCTTGAATCAAAAGTACTCTCGTGCACTACATTGTTTAGGGTTTAGACTCCTTTCTCATCCACACACTCAAAATTACCAAAATCAGCAGAAACGGTTTTCACCCATAAACACCAGTATTGTTAGAGCACTGCTCGGTCGAACTCGCATGCGTTGCTATCTCAAGCATGTTTGTCAATGTTAGTGATCAAAACTGTAAGTCTTACTTTCTATCCTATTTATATATGTCTCATACTAGGACATAGATTGTGTATTCGAGCTTAGTTTTCACGGTGTTCATCATTTGAAGACGAAGAACTACTAAGCGGAGCTTGTGGAACTTCATCGACAAAAGGTATGTGGAGGCCGAAACTCATTTATCACTTAGAAAGTCTATTTATACTCTATCTCCTATATTGAGACATAAGTCGTATTACGATATAGTTTTCTATATACACATTTGAGGTTTCGAGCTGAGTTTATCTCGCTTACATATTTCTCGAAATATGTGTTGGCAAGATTTCTCTTCGACCAAGTTCATCTTATATCATGTGAAAATTTCCAAGTAACATCTTACATGGTTTGTGTGATACAATCATTTGGTGTTATCTTGGAATGTTTCGTTATGATTATTTCAATAACTTGAAATTTCTTTGATGCTAATAGTATGTGAAAACGACTATTGTCGTCCTCTAAGAAAGTTTCAATGATTGAAATAAGAGTTTAGGACACTTAACCATTATTGGATAATGTCATGTTGTGCACTCTTGCACATATGTAATCCATGTCCAGGAACCATAGTATGCGCACCCGTTTGCGTACCTGTTGGTTTGAGAAATACTGGAACCTAAGTATACATACCCGTTTATGTACTGGCGTACAGGTTCATGTCCGAGAATTTCTGTTGGGATTGAAAGTTCGCGTACCCGTTTGCGTACTGGAGAAACCCAATCTTAGTCCGGGTATTTCAAGTATGCGTACCTGTTTGCATACTTGAAGGTTAAAGTTCTAAAATCGGTTATGAACATGAACATAAACATTTATATAATAAGGAATGCAATATTTACAAATCGTGGATATAATGTTCATGATTTATTCGAGTGAATCAAATCGATTTTGCTTCAATTGTGTTCTTGTATAATTCTATGAGAATATAGAAATTGAACAACTCTTTAACTAGTTTCATTTGAATCATTTGAACTAGTTATGGTTAAGATGAATAATATTGATATGAGAGTAATCATATGGATAACCTCGGTTAGAATATTTGTGAACCAACATGGTGTACACGTTTGGGTACGGTTACATAAACCTAAATGAGGGTACATTTCATTTGTGCGTAACAAGCTAAGTTCGATCTAATGGTTGAAAGATATTAGCTTGGTTGAATCAAGTTTTTCATCTAACCGTGAGTATTGAATGCTATGTTACCAAGGTAACTTGGATTGCAAACCCTGATTTGAAAACTATATAAAGGAGAACTCTAGCAACTGGGAAAACTAATCCCCACACCTCTTGTGTGTTACTAATTGCATAAACTAGAGTCGCTTTTCCTTTAACCTTAGGTTTCTATCGAGACCCTGTAGGTTACGACTTGAAAGACTTCATTGGGATTGTGAAGCCAGACCCAACTATTTTCTTTGTAGTTGAGTATTCCTTATTTCCCACCTAACTTCCAAAACTAAAACCATGAAAATCCCGGGAAAATTTCTTCCCTGTTTCATGATTACTTCCCTTATTTACATGAATAAACCTATTACCTTCCCCGTTTAACCAAAACAGGGTTATAAATCGACAAAATGAGCAGAACCGTGACAGAAACACTCCTCAATATTTCACGGAACTTCAAAACTTCCGATAGTATTTCCACTCCTCTGTTCAGCTCAAAATCAATTAATCAACCCAATTCAATCCAATCCAACGCCCATACATATCCTGTCTGGTTCATTCAAGTCCAGCCCAATCGAATTTTGCAATTGAAACTCCATAAAACTCGCCTAACTTTGATACTGAAATTTACGCAGTTAAAAGGTCCCTTTTCCCGCCATTTTTTCCATTTTGAATTTGAGAAGACAATGGAATCCCCCTATCCATCACGGGAGTCCCTTTAAAGCTTAGGGTGAAAATAGTAAATCCACGGGTGTAAATAGTAATATTTCTGGGGTTCCCTTAGCGATTATTCTTGAGTGACAATAACGATTCCTCCCGAGGGTGCAACTACCACTTTTCGAGTCAATTTTGCCGCAAAAGCCTATTTCTCCAAAAACACTTATAAAAACATAAAATGATCAAATAAATACAAGATCGAGCACTAACAATACACTTAATTGAGAAAATAGACACATAAATGCGTATATCAAATACCCCCAAACTTATTATTTGCTAGTTCTCGAGCAAATAAAATCTACAAAATAAAATCCTAACTCACTGTAGCAAGCATTGTGATTGCACTTGGCATGTGCAACAAGCCTTTAAACCCCTAGGTGGCCCTAGTGGCCGAGTTATAGTCTCGGGAGGGTTTACAAGAGATATACCCACAAAACCTTTACTCCAGACCCTAGATATCTACGCAGAACCTTGGAATAGCACTAAAGAACCTCCTGGTTGGCATACTCTCATTGACTACAGGAGGAAGTACCTTGATGCGAAATTCCAATTGATGTACACGAATTTGCACTCACGCAAACTCAAATTCATATTAAGTGACAATGCTCTACTCAAATAGTCGCACTATGGGCATCAATATTCGGAATCAACAAATCACATGGATAGATTAATAAGATGGATATAAAGAAAAAATAGATGGTTTTGATGTTGACTAAGGTGAACGGTGTTTCCCATATCTGTCTGAAGGCTACTGCCGAGATGAACCTATCCTAATAGACTGAGATACTGGTCTGACTAATATCAACACAGCTGGCATATACAAGGGAACCAGTGACCGATAATCCTAATTCTAGATCAACTCAGCTGGCATATACAAGGGAACCAGTGGACGATTTATTAAACATTAACTTTTTTTTTAAAACTAACAACATGATTAGATCTTGTGGATCCAAGCACATGCTTCTTGTCAGAAGATTACATGGTAATTCCCGTGGATCCTGCATTCCACGCTTGTTTAGGCGACGGAGACAGGGAGAACACAGACATATTGCTATCCAAGTGTTAGTATCTATGCCGATTGGTCTGATTGGTCTGGGTTTTTTTTTTTATTCAAAAAGTAACTCAATCACTCTACTTCACCCTAACAGTAGTAACAATTCGATGCATGTGCCCTACCAAATCACTTAGAGAAACATATTTAAAATAAATAAAGGAAAAATAGAAGGTGAAAGGGACTCAACGAGATATGGCGAAACTACCATGTTATTTCTAACACCTGAGCTCTGTGCTTTTATGAATAGACTCTATTTAGATGCTTTCATCTACTCAGATTGGTTCATCAACTCCTACAACCAGGATGCTTCCATCCACTTAGATTGGTTAGTGCCATCCTTAATAAGCATAAATTTCTAGGCTCTGGAGTTTATTAATGCAACTAAAAAGTTTCTCCCATACCCATAAACTGAAATCTAATATTGTCCTCAATGCTCTAAAGATAAAATTAAAAGCATGAGTATGGGTTACCTCCCAAGAAGTGCTAAGTTTAACGTCTTCAACCAGAATAAGAAAGGATTTAGTCGCCTCATAGAATCATAAAGTAATAGACGAAATATTTGTGGGTCATCAAAACCAAATAAAGCTACCACAAATAAAAGAAATCTGCAACATGCCAAGAAAAAGAACAAATAAAGCATACCCTTGTCTAGTTTCCTGTTTAAGACAATTGCATCTAGCTGTGGTTCAGGTTCAATAAAGGGGTTAAAATAAAATATTTTTCATGGGTCGCACTTCCTCGTAAGTAAGATCCGAAAAATCAGGTTCTAAGGTCTGAAAAAATTTAGAAGCACATAATAATAACCTGAATAATTGAGGATCCTCATAGTCAATCATATTTGACTCACACAGTTGACCGTAATGAAAGTGGTGGTCATTCTTAAACAAAATGTCGTTTCTATTCTTCTAAAGTATTTAGGTTTAGTCTCAGAACTTAATAATTGACACATTTGAAACTTATACGTTCCCACATTTGGAAGAAAAATATTTGGTGGGAAAACAAAGTCAATCTGGGTATCATAGCCTTGGTAAACCACATCAACCAGCGGATGGGTTTCTAACAACTGAACTTCTTCCTGGAAATCATTCAGTTCGAGAGAGCTAGTACTAAGGTAATATGGTACAATGGTTGAGGCACAAATATCAAGTCCCAGGTGAGGGATCTCTGTAAAAGCTAAAGGTAAGGCACGAGGAGAATGATAATCACCCCCAAACTTAGATTTTTGGGTGTCTCTAGATAGACTGGCTATAATTTCCATAATTTCTGGATCATCAGAATCCTGAAAATGGTTAATTTCTTCTTGTAGGTTATACTCAGGTGATGCATCCTCACACATATTTAAACGCTCTACGAGTTCATCTTCTTCGTCTAAGACTAGTGTTTCTAAATCGTTGTACTTTAAAATAGTATTTTCAGACAAAACTCGTTCCTCAAAACTATCATCGGCTTCATAAAAAGGAAGTATTACATCGTCTAAAACGGGGGTATCTCTAGTCAAATCCTTGTCTTTTTGAATAGATGAATAATTATCAAAATTATTTGGATTTGAACTAGAAATAACATTGTCATTATAAATCTCAATTGGTGTAACGAATTCCTGATCAATATGCCTACATATTTCAGATTCATCATTAGCACTATCCTCATCATAATCATCATTGTAATAACATGAAAATGGTCGAACCTCATCTAAAAAGTAGTGTGACCAATTCTAACCTCGTCATCTTGATTATGTGAATAAAAACTATCCTTATTTTTAGGGGTAGTACTGGAAATACTATTTTGGAATTTAAGACTATCTTGAGTCATTTTTCCCACAATCCTATTTGTATTTTCAGTAAATCGCTTGAGAGACTCTTCTAGAGACATCCTAGTTGACTGCTATGGGGACTCGTCCGGAATATTAAAGGTTTCCTTCATAAATAAGGAATGATTCTTGAAAGCTTCTTCTAGAGAAATAAAAGGATTGTTCTTCTCATATGATTGTTGGGTGTGCGAATAGTAATTGGGCTCACCCTGGAATGAACCATGACCTTGAAAAGGTTGATGTTCCCAACCACTATTCGCGCTATGGTCAAAGTAGTAATGTCCATGTTGCTCAGTCGGATATTCATTGTATTGGCTATTGTAATACCAATTCGACATAATTTGCGCAAATGCAAGGCTGACTAAAATGGGCAAGCTCGGGTTACCACAACAAAATATACCCGAAAGTACGAGGCTGAGGTTTGTGGACTTTCAGCTGGTAACTCCCATAAGGCCCAAGGCACGGGTTCAGCTTACTAATCCACGAGTTTTCCTAAACTCGGTAATCTGATGATGCAATTGGTGTATGCACGTGTTTTTTTTATAAAAAAAATACTAAAAAAATAAACAAACAATATATACAAGTCCAAAAATAAAGAAAATAAAAACTAACAAAAATAAAAATCTTGTATTTTCTGTACTTTTTTAGGCAAGTCCAACTTTCCACTTTTAGCTTCAAGCAAAACATGCACACACAAAAAAAAAATACCCAAAGTAAAATCTAACAAAAGAAATAAAATAAAATAAACCTAAAAATATAAATATAAATCTAAAACCTAACATAAAAACAAGTCCGCGTCGGCGGCACCAAAAGTTGATGTGTTATAGAAAGTGGTAAAAAAAAGTTTGATTCTCAGACTCGTTGAGGTTTGATTTTAAGACTTAAAAATAAAATAAAGAAAATATATTCACAAGGTTGTCACAAATATTGAAAGGTACTAAGACTCGGGATTTCACTGTTTTCCATATTCAAGTGGTACAGAAATTAATCGTAGGCAATTATACCTCAAAACAAATATTAACTCTATTCTTTGCCAAAGTAGATTCCATAAAATATTACTTGTAGATTATAAGCATGGTGCATCAAGAATCCCTAGGACCAAGCATGCTCCATCAAACAAAGTCACAAGTAATTAATCGAAATCTTAATTCAATTAAAATCGGTGCAAAAAGTAAATAAAGAATTAACTAAGTTACCACATGGATGAAATACAGATTCCTCCGTCGTCCCGGTGTTTAGGTTTAGCTCACGATGTCAAACACTCTCTCAAAATAATAATCCATGGCTCAAAAAGTGTTTTTATTGAAGAAATATACGAGAAAGAATTGATTGTTACAAGAAACAGTGGGAGAAGCCTTTTTTAGAGATTCAGAATTAGTCACTAAAGTCCTTCCGCAATTACAGATGAACAACGATACTTGTTTTGTACGGTTAAATAACCGACTCTTTGTTCTTGAGAACGACACTCATGTTTTGTCGTCTCCAATCTCTTCTTCTCCTCCTTCCTCCTGATGCTGCTGCAGAATCGCTCTGCAGCGATCTTTAATGCTCCAAAACTACCCCAAACTCCCGATTATCCCTATGGGACTCGAACCTCTCATATATATATACCCAACAGATCATATCTAGGGCGAAAATTACTCGGTTCTCTTTGTGATTACTTTTTTTCCCGTATTTTATGTAATGTATACAATTCGTAGAATCAAATACTAAGTAGTTTCGATGCCTCAGTTGAACTGATGATGCTAATGTTGTAGTAATTCAATTTGCGGTAAATACGGATTCGATGCTCGGACTTGAAAAGATTTTTAAAACAAAAATATATACACAATATGTCACAAGATCAAGAGGAACCAGGACTCAGGATTCCAATGTGTTTCATATTCAAGTGGCTCAGAAAATAATTCTAGGCGATTATAGCTCAAAATAAAACAAGTATTAACTCTATCTTTGCCAAATTAGATTCCATAAAATATTACTTGTATATGATAAGCATGGAACATCAAGAATCCCTAGGACTAAGCATGTTCCATCAAACAAAATCACAAGTAATTAATTGAAATCATAAATCAATTAAAATCGGTGCAAAAAGTGAATTAAGAATTATTTAAATAACCACATGGCTGAAAACAGCTTCCTCCATCATCCCAGTATTGGGGTTTAGCTACTCATAATAATCATGTTCTTAAAATACATACTTGATGCTCAAAATATGATTAAAAGAGTGAAAAATATAATACAGTGAAACTACGACCCTCTTTAAGCGTCCAGAGAAGAACGATAGAATACCACTGCTGTAAAAACGATACCTCACGGCTGCTGTTGACGCTGCTGTTTTAAGACCCTCGGATGCTAGTCGTTGACACTGTTGATAAACGACTGTCTATGCTGGTGTGTTCTTCGTGTTCTTCGAGCTTTGTTAATGGCAGCAGCAGCAGCAGGTACAATTCCTGCAACTCCTCCTGCGCCTCTCTGCTGGCCTCCCAATCGACCCCTAACTCTTGATAAAACTTTCTCTCACTTCCCACCAGCCTTTATATACCAATAGGGTCCAAATAACTCGATTAAATCCGAGTTTATCTCCCTTTTTTCTTCACGTGCAGTTGAGAGAGAAATCTCTTTTCTGTTGCTTTGTACGCGTCTTCTGGCAATTTATTACGCTCCAAAATTCTCCTAATCCTTAAACAAGACTAGATACACTTTACTTCAACGTAAAACTCTCCCAGAATCTCTAAATATATTTGAAAACTTCACAGAGAACACATATTCTGTTTGGACTTTGATCGCTTCTCACGGCCATTCCAGCCCAATTCGATCAGCCCAATCACTTGCATAGGGTCTGTTTAGGTCTAACAGGATTATCCCAACTGATTTCCGGTGTTTAATCGCATTAAAACTCCTCCAATAATCGAACCAAAATCTGCCAGACGATGCATGCATTTTCCCGCCAAAATTTGCTTTTAAATTTGAGAAGTTGACCTCCCCTTATCTGTGGCTGGTCTCCCTTTAGCAGCTGCCTGGAAATGGGTCACCCCTTAGTAATTAGGTTACCCCTTATCCAAAATCAAGGATCCGTATAGCAAGTGTCCTCTGGGGCATTTTCCGCACTTTTTCCGGGGTTCCTCCGGGGTATTTCTGGGGTACTTCCGGTACACTTCTGGGGCGCTTCCGGTACTCTATCAACGGAGGTCCAAACGCCGCATTTTCAGCCAATTTCGCCGCAAATCCTTATTCTTCTAAAAACACCTACAAATAAATAAAATAACCAAATAAGTACAAAATTGAGCACTAACAATATATACAAATGAGCTATATTAGACACATAAATGCGTCTATCAGCTAAGTAATAGAAGATATCATAGATCACAATAATAACAAAGAACACAAATATAAAGTAAAATCTATTAAGTTATCATGAGACACAAGATATTACGTGGTTCGACTCTCGTCTACGTCCACGGGGTAATGAGTGATTTGTTTGTATTAAGTTGTAGTGGTTACAAAAGATCTTAAATGCTTCCCAAAGTAATAGAGAGAACTCAAGTTGAAGTCATTCCTTAAGTTCTAAACGTTAAAGAGGTATAAGCTTAAGACTAGATCTTCTTCTCCTAGGAATTGAATGCCCTTAGTTTGTTGGTGAGGCTTGGTATTTATAGCCCCTTCTTCTCTAGGTATACCTTTGCTGCCTCTGAGTCCATCGTTTGCTGATATACTTTTCGTACAGATGGTACCTTCGTTCGTCGCGTGCTTTCTCCAGTCGAACTCTGCCACCTCAGCTGACCCACGTTCTTCGGGAACTTCCCAACCTTAGTACAGGTTGTACCTTCGTTCACCGCCAGCTTCTTCCAATCTGGTTCCGCCACATTATCTCTCTCCACGTGCTTTGATTATACATGTAGATAAGAGATTTGTGCATTTAATGCTGATTAGATATGTCATCTACCTCTGTCCCTTCGTCAGCTGCCTCCTCATAGACTAGGTTTTTACTTCTCTTATCTTAGCCATCGAGGCATCCTTTCTTGGGACGAGATAAAGTGGATCTACGAATGTATCCTCTGCCACTTGGATTTCTCTGTATAGCGAGGGATACTCGGTTATCTTGTATGCGACCACCGAGATCGTGACACGTGCTCCGCAGAATATAGGTATTCACAGTTTGCCCATTTTCTTTCATATTCTACTGTTTGGTAGGATTGGAAAAAAATCTCGTAACGCCGCCATTTTTGCACGTACCGGTTGGGTGGTCCCAATATGTCTTTTCATGCAATAACTTCCCCTTGAATTTCGAAACGTCCAAAATTTTGGATTCTTCATCCGCCTATAAAAAGAGAATAAAGAGGAGGAATTTTCATTAACTCCTTTTTTTTCCTCTCGAACTGTCGCTCTTTGTCTCTTTCACGGATATTTTCTGCCACCATCAACTGGTGAACTTTCCTTCAATTTGTCAAAGATTCGTGGTTCAATACTCGATCATCATATATAAGTAAGTGATACTTTGCCTTTTGATGTTGCTTTCCATACTTCTCCATGCTTAATTATGTCTTCCCTTCTTCGATTCATTGGAGAATTTTGTTGTACTTGCATGTGAGAATTTCAATTCTATTTTACTCGTTTATAATGTATGAGAACTTGGGTTTGCTCCCATTTTGTATTTTGATGATGATCCTTCCATGATTGTTCCTCGTCTGCAACTTTATTTATGGTGATGAATAACCTTTGATTTTTCCTTATGATGAGTCTAAATCGTTTCCTTTGGTTGGTTTAGTAAAACCCATTCCCAGAGTATGCTTGTTTTTGCCCCTAATTTTCTTTTGTGTCGGCTGAAATTCTCATACGCCATTGTCGATGAGATGTTCTTCCTGCTGATGTTAGGATAATGAGACTTCCGAAGAAGCCTACGCGTAAATGACAAAGGACTTCTTCGTCTACGGATCCACCTCCACGGATGGATCATCCTAATGCTATGTCGTCTCCTCCTCCTGAGGATGCTGAGATGGTTGTGGTTCCTGAGGTCGCTGCGGACCCTGAGGCAAAAGAAGTTGTTGTTGAGGATATTCCACCTCCTCCTCCTCACTATGATCTTCATAGTCTTCAGCTGCGTGACAAGGATAGCTATGTTCAGTTATCTTTAGCTGAGATCACCAAATCTTTTCGCCTCCATAAGTTTGGGATTTCCTTTGTTAACGACCCTGATGTTCTTACTGAGTCTCTGATCCGGAGCTTTCCTTATGATGAGAACAACCTTCTGATTAGTGTTGGACAGCTGGCCGCAGGTATGCTCCTCCCTTTTTTTGGTAGAAAGGATCCCTTCTACTATGACGTTTTGTCTACCAGGGATGACCCGGTGAACAAGATTCAGGTCCAAGGAATTATGCAGTATACTGGTAACTACTGGCGTGCCTTTCGTTAGAGCTGGTGCCGTAGTAAGGGAAAGACCACTTTGAAGTCTTATGACCCCTTTGCTTATGGAAGGTCTAAGCAAGAGGATTATACCCCTGCCAACTTCAATGCTAAATACGTTGATGCTATTCAGAAGAGTAATCTTCTTCCTTGAAGTATCGGCCCTCGTCGTATCCATGTTACTGCTAAGAAAATCAGGGAAGGTAACATCCTTCGTCTGTTGGAGGAGATCGATAAGACTGGTTTGACTTTCATCCCTTATTCTGCTAAGTTACCTTTTCCGAAGTCTGATCGCATTCGTCTTGATTATGATAATCGCTGGGATCGTACTACTCTTCGTGTGGTGGGTCCTTAGGCATATGGTTTTACTACCGCTGATCCTAGCGTACCTCGTGTAGATTTCTCCTTCCCTGAGAAGTATGATGGGTATCAGCCTTGGGTTTTCAACCCTGCTGCTTCTCATGAGGTAACCTTCATTTCTGTTTGAAGGATTTTGCTTTAGTATCTTTGTCTAATATTTTGATAGCTTTCTTTTGTAGTCTGCCCCTGCTTTTTCTGCTGGAAATGCTCTAGGCTCTGCTGCTATGACTGCTCCGGGATCTGCTAGTAATTTCGTAGCCACCAGAACTAGGAAAAGAAATGCTTCGTATGAAACAGCTACGCCAACACCTGCGGAGGTAAGTATCATTGCCATACCTTTGTATTCGTAGGCTCCCTAGTATCTTACCCCTGATCCTTAGCTGGCGCATGTGTTTTTCCAAGAGAAAGGGCAAGTTGAAGGTTGTCATTGATCTCGAGGCATCGAATGAGGATCTCAAGGCTGGTGATGAGGTACCGGATGATAAATATATGGAGGACATTGAGGATACTGTCCTCATCCTTCATTTGGATGATATTGAGGAAGATTTTTCCAAGGATAACCCCAGTCCCATCCGTGCTGGCTCAATGGAGGGTGAGAACCTCATAGCTGGTGGTGATGCTCCATTTTTTAAACCTGTTAGTGTCCAAGCTCTAGCTCCTACTTTGTCTCCAAAGGTACCCTCGTTTTCTGCCCCTGGTGGAGCATTGCCTGTTGTATCGGCTACTACTGGAGATGCTGTTGTAGCTTCCAAGAGTCTTCCTTCATCTCCTGCTACTTCGCTTCAATCAAGTGGTTCGTTTTCTAAGGTTGTTGCCCCGGTGGTGAGGGATAGCAGCTCAGATTCTCAGCCGAATAAGAAGGTTGTGATTTCACTGGGCATCTTCTCCTTCAATGCTATTCCAACCTCGTTAAGGAGCGCTCAATCTGTTTTTACTGCCCTTGTTAGCAAAGCTGTTGGACCTCCGCCTTCGTCACCAGATTGGACCGTACTGGGTAATATTCCTTCTGCTGGTGATATGGACTTAGATGGTGCTCAAGATTTTTCTTCAGTTCCCAGCTCGTCCACCATGCCGTCTCTTCGTCGTGGTGAGGGCTCACTAGTCGTGCCCCATGTTCGCTCTCAAGCGATTGATGGAGTTGTTGCCGTGTCTAAAAAGGGTAAGTTGCCTGAGAACTCGAGCCTTGGTAGTTCTGATGATGTCATTCTTGAGGCCATTATGTGGAACTCGAAGGGTCCCTTTTCTGTTGAGGTTGATCGTCATCGCCTGGATAGCTCTTTTGAGGTAGCTTCGCAGTTAGATTTGATGTCTGCTCAATATCATGCGGCTAAGGATCTATTCTTTGCCTTCGCTCCAGCCAGAGCTTTGGTGAAATCCGTAGGGGTAGCATCCAAGAGATGGAGGATTTCATGGACACCTATGATGATTTCCTTCCTCGTCTCTCAGCATTCTCAGTAAGTGATTCCTACCTTACCGCTTTGCAAATTGTTTTGATTCTTCGTTCATACTCCTTTGTTTGCAGCTTTGCAAGAAAATAGATGTTGGGTGCTACTCACTTGAGTGCTCTGTTGGAGCGTGCTCGTCAAGAATATGCCCTCGTTAGCATACAGCAACCTTCGTCCAGTGATGTTTCTTCTATTGCTAGGGTATCTTCATTGGAGGATGATCTGAGGAAGACTCAGAGATCCTTGGAGGCTTGTCTGTTGGCTCTTGAGAGAGCTAACAATGCTGCTAAACTTGCTGAGGAAGGGCGTAAAGCTGATGATTTTTCTATGGCTGTTGAGTCCTCCAAATCCATAGGTTCGTTTCTTTTTTCCTTTAGCTTTGTTTTTGTTTGGTTGCATAGTCTTAAGACAACCTTTGCCTGCCAGCTGGTAGCTCTAGTGAGCTTAGATATCTCCGGTATCAAGTAGCCAAGTTAACTTCCAATATTTTGTATTATCATAAGAAGTCTGACAGGTTGATGAACGCAACTGTTCATAATGAGGCCCAACTGTCCCTTGAATCTTCTCATAACGCGGATTTAGTGAAGCAGATGGATTTGCTTCATAAAAAATGTGACGAAGCCCTTAATTGGAAGGAGAGTCTCATTTTAAAGCAAAAGGAAGATATTGCCTTAGTTGAGAGACATCTTTCAGCCCAAGAAATTATCCGCAAGAAATATCATGCGGATTTCGAAGATGCTTGTGCTTCATTAGCTAAGGTACTGCAGAGCGTAACGTTTTATCTTATGAGGTATGTTCTCTTAAGAATAGACTTGTCGAGGCAGGCTCTGCACCATCTTCCATGTCCCATGCGTCCTTAGTTAGGAAGTTGGAAGAGTTAGAGAATGTTTACCAAGTTTTATCCTCTGAGAGTGCTTCACTCCGGATTGATGTTGATGATCTCCGAACTTAACGTGATACCCTTGTGGAAGATCTTGAAGTTGTTGAGGTGGACCTTGCGAAGGCCCAGCATAGTTTAGAAGAATCCCTTAGCCATGCGGGAGGTAGCTTAGGGTCCTTATATTTCAGCAACATTCTTTATGTCTTTTGCCTCTTCTTCTTGTTGCTTACACCCTTTGTTCTCGCAGGTCTCCAGGAACATCTGGTGGGTGCAAATGCCAAGATCAATCGTCTCGAAGGCCAGATGTCCTCGATGGAGATATCCCGTCAATTTTATGTTGTTTCTAATTTCAAGGCTGAGGCTCTTCAGCAAGTTAATGATCAGCTTAGTGCTCAGGTGATGGAGCTTCGTCAGAATTCGACTTCGGATCTAGAGGTTCAGTCTTCTTAGATGAAGGTACAATATGAGCGTTCTGTCATTGATTACATCAACGCTGCCTTTGTGGAAGCTGAGCTACAAGCTGAAGGAGTTGTCTTTCCTCATCTTCATTACCCTTGATCATGTCGTGTCCAATCTATCTTAACTGAACTTTTTGTTGTATTATGCCCCAGCTGAGGGGCCTTTGTATCGTCTCCTTTCCTTGAAACAATGCTTCGTGATGGTTTGAACCTTTGTTATCTGCAACTTCTAAGACATGTTAGTCATATTTTGATAGCATTATTACTGTACCTATGTTATTGCATGAATATTTCGTTTGAAGACGTATTGTGTCTAGATGATTGCACATTCAAGTCATCACAAGGTGCTAAGGTATGTTTAACCTTGTGTGGAACATTCATCGTCCTACCTAAGTATCCTTTGTCCAGAAGGTACCGTGGTGGCGAAGGCTCCTACGTGGGTAATAGTTTTCCAGTAACCCTATGCATTCAGCGCCAAGGCTGCTTTACTTCGACAAGGTATCTCTATAGGGGATATCTTACTTTTTCTTATTGCCTCATGAATGGAGACATCACTCCGAGGATCCATGTATTGACATATGCGCAGTTATGTCTTGCCTTGTCTCATTGTCAGTCATGACGGAGGGTGTCTATTCTAACCCAATTTGTACCTAATCAAAAATTGACTTTTTCTTAGCAAAAAGTTTCTTTCATTGATTAGTAAGGTTCGTAATACCTTTGATTAGGGATAGAACATGGTGGGCTATTGTCCGTTCTCTTCTTCTCCTGAGTAATCACCATTCTCTTAGGGGCAGTACTTTTTTAGGTACATTGCATTCCAAGGGTGTTGCAATACTTCACCTTTTAGGGTCCTTAGGTAGTATGACCCTTTTCCAGCGATGTTGTGTATGATGTAGGGCCCGTCCCATGTCGGAGATAACTTGCCCCACTCCTTATTTCTTTGATATGGTGGTATCTGAAGCAACACATATTCTTCGACCATAAAGTTTCCGGGGATGACCCGTTTGTTGTATTCGCGAGCTAGCCTTCGTTGATAGTTTACCATCTTCTGCAAGGCCACTTCCCCCCTTTCTTCAAGATCATCGAGCTTCTCTAGCATTAGGTCCGTTGTTAGGTTCTTCTCTCATGCCTCTGTTTTTGTTGTTGGAAGTATTATCTATGTTGGGATGATAGCTTCGGCTCCGTAGGTTAGCAAGAATGTAGTTTCTCCCATGGCCGCCCTTCTTGTAGTTCGGTAGGCCCATAGGACATTGTGCAGTTGTTCGCACCATCTTTTCTTGTATGCTCCTAACTTTTTCTTCAAGTTCATCGTTGTTGTTTTGTTAGTCTCCTCCGCTTGTCCATTGCTCTTAAGGTATATAGGAGTGGACTTGTTTTTCTACATGTTGAAAGTATCGAACAACATATCCATGTTCTTTCCTTGAAACTGCTTGCCATTGTCAGATACTATGGCGGCTGGTATTCCGAACCCGCATATTATGTGCTCAAACAAGAACTTAAAGACATCTGTGTCCCTAATCCTCGCCAAAGCCTTTGCTTCCACCCACTTGGTGAAGTAATCCGTAGCCACAATAAGGTATTTTCTCTTCGAGGTTCCCTCTATCAAGGGTCCAACAATATCAACCCCTCACTTGATAAATGGCCAAGGGCTGATGAATGAGTTAAGCTCCGTTGTTGGTGCTTTAATATTCTTGGAAAAGCGTTGGCATCTTTCACAACGCTTATCCACGTTCTTTGAATCTTCTTCCATGCTTAGCCAGTAGTATCCTTGCATTTTGGATTTGATTTCCAAGGACCTTCTTCCGCTATGATTGCCGGCATATCCGCTGTGTATATCATGGAGTATCCTTCTTCCCTCGGTTCGTGAGAGGCACCGCATCAGAGGTCCAAGAAATGACCTTCTATACAGTATTCCATAATGCAAGCTGTACATTGCTGCTTTTGATTCAAGTTTCTGGGACTCCTTGACATCTGCTGGTAAGGTACCTTTGTCAAGGTATTGGTGAATTGGAATCCTCAAATCATCCTCCGCTTCATCTTCGTTGTCTTCGTCCGACATAGATTGGTCTTTGGCAGATTCTTCGACTTCATCATCTGGTTCTTCTTCGTCTTCTTCGTCTTCTTTTCCTTTCTCGGCTTCTCTCATTGCTCGAGTCTGAACATCCAAAGCCTCCCCAGCTTCTGAGATTGGTCCCTCTATCGAAGGCTCGTATAACCTTCAAATTTGCACGGAGGTGGTATTTCTGTCCCTTAGCATCGATGATATGAACGCTAAGGCATCTGCGTGTCGGTTATCTTTTCGACAGAATGTCTGAATGTAACATTGTTGATCTTTGACGCATTCTCATGTGCTAACTTTAGGTACGAAGATAGTACCGGATCCGAAGTTTGATATTTGAGCTCGATTTGTCTAATGACTAACTGTGAGTCACTAGTCAAACGAACATCTGATAAGCCTAGCTCTCGTGCAAAGCGTAGATCATGTATGACCGACTCGTATTCTGTGATGTTATTAGTATATTGTTCGAATTCTAACCTGAACTCATAGATGAGTCGGTCTCCGGTAGGTGTTGTCATTACAATCCCTATGCATGCGCCCTCTCCATTGGAGAATCCATCTACGAATATCTCCCACCTCCGTTAATCCTGAGGTTCCAAGAGATCTTATGGTTCTTGCTTGTCTTCCTCCATTCCTGGGATGTCATCTATCTCTGCTTCTTCGTTGAGAGGTAGGTCCGCTAGAAAGTCTGCTAAGGTTTGTGATTTCTCAGCCTTCCTAGTCTCAAAGATTTTGTGGAACTGTTTGATCATGGCATTCCATTTTTCCACCCTTCCAATTTTCTCCGTGTTATCGAGGATTTGACATATATGAGTCTTTGTGAAGACTCGGATGCAATGTGCGTCGAAATATATCCTTAGTTTTTGTGTTTCCATTACTAAGTGAAAAGGCGGGGGTCTAACAACACCACCCAATATTTTGCTTAGCAGTCTGTATGGACTAACTCCAATATACTTTGCTAGAGAATCAACTAGACAGTCAGACTCAATCTAGATTAAAGTATATCGAGGAGTTAATATCTCTCTCTTGATTTGATCTTTACTCAAGCTAATCAGCGAGTCTTTATCAAATATAAGGAATAACTTGGATGGTACCAAATACCAATATCCAAGAATCAATCAATGACAATCAGCAACCAAAGGTTGGATTATTCTAATTGATGATCTAAACGCACGACCTGTATTATTTCAATTATAAATATAAAACAATATAATGCGGAAATAAAAATAACACAGACACCGGAAAATTTGTTAACGAGGAAACCGCAAATGCAGAAAACCCCCGGGACCTAGTCCAGATTGAATACACATTGTATTAAGCCGTTACAGACACTAGACTAATCCAAGATAACTTCGAACTGGACTGTATTTGAACCCCAATCAGTCTCCCACTGATCCAAGGTATAGTTGTACTCCCAACGCCTCTGATCCCAACAGGATATCGCGCACTTGATTCCCTTAGATGATCTCAAACACAACTAAGAGTTGCTACGACCCAAAGTCGAAGACTTGACAGTAAAAAATTTTGTCTCACACAGACAAGTCTATCAAAGGATCAATCCGTCTCCCACAGATAAACCCTAAAATGTTTTGTTCTGTATTTTGATAATAATCAAGGTGAACAGAAACCATTTTATAATCCAGTCTTATATTCCCGAAGAACAACCTAGAGTTATCAATCACCTCACAACAATCTTAATCGTATGGTAGCGAAACCAGATGTTGCGGAATCATAAATAATGAGACGAAGATGGTTGTGATTACTTTTTATATCTTGCCTATCGGAGATATCAATCTCAATCCAATCAATCTGATTGTACTCGTACAATGTAAGATGCAAGATCAGATCACACAACTACGATAAAAGTAGTATCGGTCTGGCTTCACAATCCCAATGAAGTCTTTAAGTCGTTAACCTGGTTTTAGAAGAAGAAAACCAAAGGTTAAAGGAGAACCGACTCTAGCATGCAAACTAGTATCACACGTGAGGTGTGGGGATTAGTTTTGCACAGATACTAGAGTTCCCCTTATATAGTCTTTCAAATCAGGGTTTGCAATTAAGTTACCTTGGTAACAAAGCAATCAATATCCACCGTTATATGAAAACCTGATTGAGATTCAAGCAAATATTTCTCAACTGTTAGATCGAAAACTTAGCTTGTTACACACACTTGACAATGCATGCTTCTAGGTTTGTTAACCGTACCCAGACGTATGCACTTGTTGGTTCGACAATAGTTAACCAAAAGGTTAGCCATATGAGTATTCCATATCAACCACATTCTTCTTCACCATAACTAGTTCAAATGATTTCAAATGAAATAGTTAGAGAGTTGTTCAATTGAAAGGAAATCTCATGTACTAGACAAGACACAATTGAAGCAAAGATGATTTGATTCACTCGAATCGTTTCATGAACTTTTATAGCCACGGTTTGCAAACTGCATTCCTTAGTCTTTTTAAGTTTAAGTTCAGAAATCATCTTCATATATATAACCTTCTCAAGTTCGTAACTAGGTTCGCGGACTTAAGTTACCGGGCAGAGTTTACAAACTCCAGCAAAAATTATCGGGTATGAGAACTTCGCCGGTTCGCAAACTGGGTTCGCGGACTGAGTTCACAGACTTAGTTTCACGCAAGTAGTTTGTCAACTCCAGCATAAATTCTCGGGTTTGAGAACTTCGGCAGTTCACGGACTTGGCTCACGCCATTCTTCCGGTTCTCTTGATCAACAAAGTTCGCAAACTTTGGTTCAAGGAATAGGACTTATACATAAATGTGTTTCCACAAAAATGCTTATGTCCACCATTGGTTATGTAATCTAAACTCTCATTTGAATCACTGAAATATTCTTAGAGGACGTTATGTAGTTGTTACACCATTTCTCTTTAAAGCAATTTTAAAGATAATTGAAACATATCATGACTTTTATCACATGGTAAAGATAAACTTGGTTAAAGCGAATAGCTTACCAACTCATATTTCGAGATATAGATAGGAGAGGTATACTCGGCTCGAAACACCAAATGTGTATAATCAAAGTCTATATATATAGCATACGACTTCTTGTCTCAAAGAGTAGGAGATAGAGTAGATAGACTTTTGAGTGATAGATAAGTTCAAGTCTTCACATACCTTTTTGTCGAGAAGTTTCACCGGTTCCTTGAGTAGTTCTTCTACCTGAACTAAGTGTCTTGCTGATGTAGTATATGGATTTTCTCCTTGTCCTTGATGTCGTACCAATACTGCGCTCACAACGTAGCTTGTTGCTGCTAAGTCCAAGATGAGTATCTCACCTGGCTCCGACTTCTGTAGGATGGGTACTGAAGCCAAGTATACTTTGATCTTTTGAAAAGCTTTCTCGCATTCCGTGGCCCACATGAACCTGCTTCCTTTCCTTAGTGTATCGAAAAATGCTTTGCATTTATCCGATGATCTTGCTGCGAATATTCCCATGGAAGCTAAGATTCCATTTAGCTTCTGTACTCCTTTTAGTGTTTGTGGAGATGGCATTTCCATTATTACTCTGATCCTTTCGGGGTCTAGTTCTATTCCTCGCTTAGTTACCAAGTATCCCAAGAATTTTCCCGAGGTTACTCCAAATGTGCATTTCTCCGGGTTCACCTTCATATGAAAGTTTCTCATGGCTTAGAATATTTCCCTTAGATCTGACAGGTGGTTTTTCGCCTCTTTGCTTTTGACAAGTATATCGTCCACGTAGACCTCCAGTATCTTGCCTATCCATGGCCTAAAGATCTTGTCTACCAATCACTGGTATGTTTCCCCCGTGTTCTTTAGTCCAAAAGGCATCCTTGTATAACAATAGAAGCCTCGTGGGGTAAAGAACGCAATATGCTCCTGGTCTTCTTCTTCAAGGGAGATTTGGTTGTAACCTGAGTATCCATTCATAAAGGATAGCCTCTGGTGACCTTCGGTTGCATTGACTAGTTGTTCAATGTTTGGAAGCGGGTAGCTGTCTTTGGGGCACGCTTTGTTGAGATTTCTAAAGTCGATGCAAATACGTACGCCTCCGTTCTTCTTGGGTACAATCACTATATTAGATATCCACGTGGGATACTTGACTTCTCGTATGAACCCTGCGGCTAATAGCTTTTGTAACTCCTCTTCTACCGCTTCCTGGTAGATGTCTGCCACCTTACAGATAAGTTGCTTGAATGGTGGTATTTCTGATTTGAGCCTAAGGTGGTGGGAGACCAAATTCGGGTCAATTCCAGGCATGTCTTCCATTGACCATGCAAATACATCTGCGTAGTCCCTTAGTAGCCTTTGTAGTTGCATCTCCTCTTCCTATTCAATTAAAGTTCCGATGTTGATCATTTTTGGCTCCGTCTCCGTTCAGATGTTGATTTTCTTTGTTGGTTCCACCGGTGAGAAGGTTTGTTTCTTAGGATGTTGAGGAGTGCTTTTCTGTAATTGTCATTTGGCAAAGACGTTTGCTCCTGGAGTGACGGAGGTGCTTGTCTCTGGAACTGAGATGGATTCGGGTACTAAGAAGACTCCGTCCTTCACTCTTTTGGTGTTTGCCTTTCGTATTTTTTTTTCGTGCTGCTAGGCATCAACTCTTTCTTCGTTGAGTCTGACCTCTGCTAGATTGCATATCCTTGCGTCTTGCTGGTCACCTTTGATTTCCATTTCTCCCATGGGTGTAGGGAATCGAAGATACTGATGATATGTCGAAGTTGTTCCTCGTAATCTATGGACCCATAGTCTTCCCATGATTACATTGTAGGGCGAAGGTGCTTCCATCACACAGAACCTTGGATTGGTTACTAAGGGTCCTGCACGTACCTGCAAGATGATTTCTCCTTTTGGTCTAGAGACTGCTCCATTGAAACCGTATATTGTGCAAGTGGAAGAATCCATCTGCTCCGCTGTCAAACCCATGCATAGGTAGGGTTCGTAAAACAATACATTTAACGAGCTTCCCCCGTCAACGAGGACCTTCGTAACGTTCCATCTCGACCTCCTAATTGATGTCTTTTGTTGAGAATCTTAATGGCATGGACATCCATTCTTCCCAAGTGCTAGTAGGTGGTCCGCTAAGCTTGAACACCTCGTGGGTTTCTAGCTTTCTTCTGTTTCGAGATAACTCGAGGATGTATTCGAGTAGCTCTTCCTGACCTCCACTGGAGAAGGTAATCATGTTTATGTATTTGCCGTTAGAGGTAGTTCTACCCTTTTCTTGGGGGCTACCTCAGTATCCTCTGGTTGTATCTGCACGTATTCCATGAACTTACCTTCGTTTATGAACCTATGAATCGTGTTCCTTAGGTGATAACATGTATCAGTTGTATGCCCGTAGTACTTGTGTTACTCACAGTATTCCTTAGCCTCCTTTGTTTTATCCGGTTGCTTTCCCCTAGTGTTAGGGTGCGGAAAACCCGGCTTCGATCCTTCCTTGCTTAAGATATGGGAGAACGTGGTATTTAACTTTGTGTAGATCTTATCTACAAACTCGTCTCTTCCTTTTCCTCTGCCTTTGCCATCTCCGTATTTTGATCTTTTGTCTGGAGAACTGGTTCTTCCCCCGGTGTCGTTTTGCCTCTTAGGTATCTCCGGAATTGGTTCCATAGAGTTGGTTTGTTACGGATCTGTTGTTGTCTTTGCTTGTGCCCTGGGGTTGTCCTTCTGGATTTCTTCAAGTCAGATGTAGCGGTCTTGGACAACCCTGAGATCTCCCTCGGAATCAAGGGATCTGTTGTGAAGCTCCACGAAGATAGTTGAGGTTCTATCAAGTCCTTAATTATAGCAATTAATGCTAATTTCTGGAGTGTAGTATCGTAGGTGGGCTGCAAGATCATAGGTACTATTGTAGGTCTGAAGTGCCGGTACTGGGCATTTCGCAGGGATAGGCTCCCTCAAAATGCGGAGAGACAACGGAGATGTTGTATCTTCATGGAGCACTTCTTCTAGCCTTGCACTTGCATGACCGGTTTTCAGCCCTTGTATTTCTTTCCGCATCTTTTCCATTTGCTCCATAACCATGTTCACATTGTGAGAATCTCTGGAAAATGCCTCGTCATAGTAGGATTGAGAGGGCTTGTAGGTTGAGTCCGTCTCGTCTGGATCGTGGTGCATTCTCTTGATCCCCTTAGGTGGGCTAACCTTTGGTGGTTTAAGATCCACCCTTCGTCTTCCTGA
This sequence comes from Papaver somniferum, assembly GCF_003573695.1. Taxonomy (NCBI): domain Eukaryota; kingdom Viridiplantae; phylum Streptophyta; class Magnoliopsida; order Ranunculales; family Papaveraceae; genus Papaver; species Papaver somniferum. Next base: position 32,565,771 of record NC_039368.1, read on the forward strand.
GATAGCTCCGTTCTCACGCCTCTTTAACGAAGGGTGAGTTTGGGAACCTTTGATCTGCACATCCAGCATATCTTTTAGGTTCTGGTTCTCCCGTGCCATCACGTGCATGGCATCTTCGTGTTCCTTGTTTCGTAGTAGCAAAGATGCTACTTGTGCTGCCATTTGTTCTTCGTTGTGGATTCCACCACCCTGGGGGGTGCTGTCGGTCGGATCCTCAGAGTTATCCACTCCTTCTATGACCGGTGCGTCTGGATCTATCTGGATCGGAGTTAGGTTTCCCAATCCTCGTCCCGTAGGAACTAAGGTTCTGGGTAGCCCTGTGTTAGCCGCAGGTGGCTGTGTGACATTGGGATGCTCCGGTAATGGCATGCCGCAAAGTGGTTGTGATCCCGATGTTTGCCCCATCCCTTCAGCAGGAATAAGCGGCTTGGTAGCAGCTGTTCTTCTTGCTATTTCACTTTGTCTGTCATCTGCTTCGGTTCTTTGGTTTGCTTGAGACGTCTTTTGAGATCTTCCTCTCGTGACTGCTGGTCGTGAGCTTGTTGGTACATCACTTGGTTTCTGCATGCCTCCGGCTTTTGTTATCCTACGGTTACAGAAAAATGACAAAAATATGCTACTTGGGTGCCTTCGTCAAGAGTATAAATTAATACTCTAACACAGAGGATGGCTAAGAAGCTTTTTCAGAAAATGGACTGAAATGACGTCTTGGAGAGACAGGTACTCACTTTTTTATGGTACCCTTGGATAAAACAACCTTAAATGTTGAGAATAATTAAAAAGGGTACCAGATCTTTTCGAAAAATGGGGTATTAAATGCTTGAAAATATTTTTGCTTCCTTAAATTCTCGCTGAAAATCCTCAGTGCTCAGAGGTACTCAGATATGAAGAATACTTTGTCGGAAAAGGTGTCTTAGTACAAAACAAAAATTTTAACGTTTTGTGAGTGTGTTTTTGTGAAAACTTTTGTAGATCTATGAGATTTATAGTCTTTAGAGGCTATGAACTCAAAGAACTTGCGAGAACAATGGACGAACCAATCACTAGAAAGTGAGATCCATCGTTGTTGAACTCAGATCTCTTCGTTAAAGAAGATGCGTAAGTAAAATAAATGACGGAATATAAAAACTCAAGATGGTGAGCAAAACCTTCTAGCGCCAAACTGTGACTACTCGTTTTTCGGTAGTCTACGTAGTGTATACAGTTCGGAGAATCAGATACTAAGTAGGATCGATGCGTCGGTTGAACTGATGATTCTAAGTAATAGAAGATATCATATATCACAATAATAACAAAGAACACAAATATAAAGTAAAATCTACTAAGTTATCATGAGACACGAGATATTTCGTGGTTCGACTTTCGTCTACGTCCACGGGGTAATGAGTGATTTGTTTGTATTAAGTGGTAGTGGTTACAAAATATCTTAAATGCTTCCCAAAGTAATAGAGAGAACTCAAGTTGAATTCATTCCTTAAGTTCTAAACATTAAAGAGGTATAAGCTTAAGACTAGATCTTCTTCTCCTAGGAATTGAATGCCCTTAGTTTGTTGGTGAGGCTTGGTATTTATAGCCCCTTCTGCTCCAGGTATATCTTTGATGCCTCTGGGTGCATCGTTTGCTGATATATCTTTCGTACAGACGGTACCTTCATTTTCCGCGTGCTTTGTCTACTAGAACTCTGCCACCTCAGCTGACCCACGTTCCTTCGGGAACTTCCCAACCTTAGTACAGGTTGTACCTTCGTTCACCGCCAGGTTCTGCCAATCTGGTTCCGCCACATCATCTCTCTCCACATGCTTTGATTATGCGTGTAGATAAGAGATTTGTGCATTTAATCCTGATTAGATATGTCATCTACCTCTGTCCCTTCGCCAGCTGCCTCCCCATAGACTAGGCTTTTACTTCTCTCATCTTAGCCGTCGAGGCATCCTTTCTTGGGACAAGATAAAGTAGATCTACGAAGGTATCCTCTATCACTTGGATTCCTCTGTATAGCGAGGGATACACAGTTATCTTGTGTGTGACCACCGAGATCGTGAAGCTGTCCATCCCTTTCCGAACTTGATAGTCAATCTCCGCAGAAGGATATTCTTTCCTTATTTCCCACGTAACTTCCAAAACTAAAACCAAGAAAATCCCGGGAAACTTTCTTCCCTGTTTCATGATTACTTCCTTTTTTTTACGTGAATAAACATATTATCTTCCCTGTTTAACCAAAACAGGGTTATCGATCGACAAAATGAGCAGAACCGGACCAGAAACACTCCTCAATACTTCACGGAACTTCAAAATTTCCTATAGTATTTCCACCTCCTTTGTTCAGCTCAAAATCAATTATCCAGCCCAATTCAATCCAATCCAACGACCATACATATCCTATCTGGTTCATTCAAGTCCAACCCAATCGAATTTTGCAATTGAATCTCCATAAAACTCGCCTAACTTTGATCCTGAAGTTTACGCAGTTAAAAGGTCCTTTTAACCGCCATTTTTTCCATTTTGAATTTGAGAAGACAATGGAATCCCCCTATCCAGCACGGGAGTCCCTTTAGCACTTTGGGTGAAAATAGTAAATCCACGGGTGTAAATAGCAATATTCTTGGGGGTTCCCTTAACGATTATTCTTGGGTGCCAGTAACGATTCCTCCAGAGGGTGCAAATACCACTTTTCGAGCCAATATTGCCGCAAAAGCCTATTTCTCCAAAAACACCTACAAAAACATAAAGTGATCAAATAAAAACAAAATCGAGCACTGACAATACACGTAATTGAGAACAAAATAGACATATAAATGCGTCTATCAATTGAGTACAATTGAAATAATGACTCGAGATTAGTTTCTCCGATGGGCAAGATAAAAGTAATCACAAACATCTTAGTCTCATCGTTTGTGATTCCACAATATCTTGTTTCGCTGGTCGATTAAGATTATTGTGAGGTGATTGATAATACTAGGCTATTTTTCTTCGGGAATATAAGTCCGGTTTATCAATTGGTTCCTGTTCACCTTGATTTATCAAAGGATGGAACAAAAACTCTTGGGTATTTTTGTGGGAGATAGATTTATTTAATCTATAGACTTTTCTATGTACGACAGATTTGTTTATCAAGTCTTCGACTTTGGGCCATAGAAACTCTTGGTTGTGGGTGAGATCAACTAAGGGAATCAAGTGCGTAGTATCCTGTTGGGATCAGAGACGTAAGGAACACAACTGTACCTTGAATCAGTGTGAGATTGATTAGGATTCAACTACAGTCCAGTCCGAAGTTAATTGGTAGTAGGCTAGAGTCTGTAGCGGCTTAATACAGTGTGGTGTTCAAACTGGACTAGGTCCCGAGGTTTTTCTGCATTTGCGGTTTTCCTCGTTAACAAAATTCCGGTGTCTGTGTTATTTCTTTTCCGCATTATATTTTGTATATAATTAAAATATCATAGGTTGTGCGTTAAGATCAATGTATGGGCTGTCGTAGGCACAACAAGTTAATAAATATATTTCCCACTAATTAACTAGTAATATAGGGTAGTAAGAGATCGTTCCCATATAGAGCTGTGTAATTGATAGGTTATTTGAAATAGCAAAATAAAGTAAATAACAAAGGGGGTTTTTGGTTTTAAGATAAATAAAGAGATAATAAGAAAAAGAGATGATCAAGGAATCCTTCGACGTTACCAAGCGATATCTGGATTAATATACTTATCTATCGTTCGTAAGAACCATTCATCACTAACGGTAGAATAACAGCTAGATCAGTGTTATCCCCAAAACACCTTCAATCACTGGATACAGAAGTTCTCGACTACCAGATTCTATCCAATGAACCTCCAAGCAGTAGATCACTCAAGGTGTAATACAATCGAACGCCTTAAGCTTTGTGAATTTAGGTTGATCCCAGTAGTTAAACTCTTAGATCAAGGTTTACTTGCTGGTGTTGTCTTCACACACGATTGCTCCACAGAAACCCTCTGTAAGGTCTCGCGATTTTTACTTGTGTAAAGAGTTAATCGACAATTACTTATCTCTTAACTTCCACTAGCAATAGAACGATCAATAGACTAATCTGGTATGCATCCCAAATCAATCTAAGAATCATTCATAAACCCTAGATATGGTAAAGACAAACGATGATGATAAAAGCTCTCAATAGATTTGTATTATTAATAAAGCTTCACGCTTAGAACATTTAATTCATCCTTAATCAACAAAGGATTTAGCTACTCATATTACAAAGAAGAAGAATAACGGTGGTTTCCCCCTAAAGGGGTAAACCCTAGCTTTTGATGTAGAACTTTTGATATGAGATTGATCAATATCTATTATTTTACATAACCTAATACCTTTTTATAGGTTTATATTGCTTGGTCTCCAAGTATTTAGTTCGGTTCAAGAACCCGACCCGAAAACACGAACTAGTAACCCCAAACGTGCCCTTAGGCCTTCCAAGGTGTGCATACACGTTCTACTACTTTATAAGTACGCGTACTTCAAATTCCAACAGAAATTTTCGGAATTAAAGTATGCGTACCCGTCCGCATACTTTACTGTCTTTGATATTCAATAAAAGCTTGTTTTGGCCACAACTTCTTCATCCAAACTCGGAATGACCTCATTCTTTTTGAATTCTTTTTATCTTTCAACTATATTCAAGATGATGATGAGAAACCCTTAATTTGAATGAGTTAAGATCGGTCTTTGGCCCTTTTCTTGATTTTGAGTGTTTTTGCTCCTTTTCGTCGCACTTCTTCAACTTCTCTTGGACTTGTGCACTTAAATACTTGGAATACTTCTCTTCTTAGATCTTTTCAGCACTTTGTAGCTCCTTTTTGTATGATTCACCTAATAGAGGCAAACAAAAGAGAAAACAAGAGTAATAATACGAATACATGCAAGAATAATAGCTAAAACAAGTATGAAATGGATACTAAAATCATATGAATTATGTACTTATTAATCAATAAATTAGAATATCCAACCTTTGGTTGTTGATTTACATTGATTGACGCTTGAACGTTGGTATTTGGTACCCTTTAAGTTACTCCTCTTATATTTAACTGGGCTCGCAGATTTCTATTTGCTGATTGCGGATTGAATTAAGAGTTAGAGATATTAAACTCTTTGATATACTTTTATCTAGATTGAGTCTGACTGTCTACTTGATTCTCTAGAAAGTATATTGGAGTAAGGCCTCTTAGATTGCCAAACGAATTGTTGGGTATGGTTGTTAGACCCCTGCATTTTCAAGTATGGATACCAAAAGTTCCTGAAGTGTTTTTGGCTTAAGGATACACATACCCGGTATACATACTGTGACAAAAATAACTCACGAACTGGAAGTAAATACACATACTTACCCAGTCGAATATATTTAGATGCAACAAAATTATTTCTATGAGATAATTAGCATTTAAATAACTTTCTAAAAACACCTCTAGACATATTTGATCACATTATAACCTATGGTTGTGACCAATGTAGTTAATATCGGATATCGGTTCATCTCGGCCGGGACCGATACACTGGTACGATTTTATATCGGGGATATTATCGTTGAAATATCAGTTCTAGATTTAAAGACTATAATTTTATATTAAACATTTCTCCACACATTTTCGGATAAGATATAATAGATAACATCAATTTTATCAAAAAAACAAAAGAGTAATTTTAGTAGACTTGCTTCGAGAGCTACATGCACCTCTACTACCTCCCGGAAGACTTTCTTCGCCAAAATTACCCTTAAACTTTATAGAAAACGACCAATACCGTCTCATATCAGGAAATGTAGGAAAATTTCGTATCGACCGATACGGCCGATATTTGACCGAAACGGCCGATATTCGACCGATACGACCGATATTATCGGACGAATATCGTATCCCCGATATCCTTCTTATCGTATCGTTTTGGGCCGATATCCGAAATATCCCCGATATATCGGCTGATACGGCCGATATTGACTACATTGGTTGTGACTCAAGATCATATTCTAAAAGTGTTATATGAGGTGAATAATAATCTAGACTTCTCTTCGGGAGTCGTAAGTGCCATATTTTGAAGTTTGTTAGACCTAGTCTACTGCAAACGATTTCCCATCTCATTTTAATCTAACGTTCAGAAAAAATCACATACAGGCTTTTCTGTGGGAGGCAGATTGGTTTAAAGTCTTCACTTAGGTTGAAGCAACTCTTACGTTGTAAAGGAACCCAGGTAAGGGAATCAATTGCGCAGAGGTTTGCGAGATTTAAGAGGCGTAAGGAGCGCGACTGTAACTGAATTACTATGACGGTGGATTTGGTCTCAACCAAAGTAGTTAATATTATGTATTGGTATCGTATCGGCTGGACCCGATACACCTATACAAAAGATAATGACAGTTTTTATCGGTGATACATCATTAAGAATATAATCATAAATATTTATAAATATTTCAGTCTGAATTTTTTTGGTGTCGTATAATGCATTATTTCTCAAGATCAAACGCTTCACAATACAAATTAAAGGGTACAGGAGAAGAAAAAGATTAGGAGGAAGGGTTCTGTTTACATATTTTCAGATCCAAATAAATTATTTTATCAGTGTATCAGCGATCCCGATATATCAGTTTATATCGGCCGATACGAGCGTTTTTATCGTTTAATCCTTGTATCGCCGATATTTTAGATATCGTAAAGGTTTTTCCCGATACATGATAAAAAACTATAATATCGGCCGATACAACCAATATTGACTACCTTGGTCTCAACTACATTCCAGTCCGAAGTTTTGATAGTATGCTAGAGTTTGTGGCGGTTTAATACAGTTTGGTGTTCAAGTCTGGACAAGGTCCCGGGGTTTTTCTGCATTTGCGGTTTCCTTATTAACAAAATTTATGGTGTTTGTGTTATTTCTTTTCCACATTATATTGTTTATTTATATAATTGAAATATCACATGTTGTACATAAAATCAATCAGAGTAGATACATCCATCTTAATTGTTAGATACGACTTGGTTGATCCTGGATATTGATCTTTTGAATCGTCCAAGTACTCTCACGGTATAATCAGGTTCACAAACTTGTCTTCGTTTAAATTTTTTTTGTGAGAGATAAAGATATAAACTCTTAATATAATTCCTGATTGAGATTCATTAAGTTGTAACTCTTGCAATTATATTTAGGTTTAGTCCATACAGGTTGCCTACGAAGAAGTTGGTGGTGTATTTTGGTACCCCCACATTTTCAAACCTAATATAATTGTAAGTAGACCAACTGAATGATACTTGACAATATGTATATAGAGTTTATATTTGTACCTCTTCTCAATCAGTATGTATATGGACAAGTAGTCTGTGAAACTAATTGTTAAGAAGAATAATTAGACGATCTCAAAAATCAATATCCAAGATCAATCTAGTCGTATTCAAATAATCCAATCGGAATTCTGCCAAGTTATTAAACTTGTTATCTATCTTTCAAGATACAAACTCTGCAAGAAACTAGTTTCATAATAGATTACAATTAGATGAACGTATCTACTAAGATTGAATAGGTGCAAAAATCCAATTATAAAGATAAACGATATAATGCAGAAAAGGAAAAACACAAGACAACAGAAGTTTTGTTAACGAGGATATCGCAACTGCAGAAAAATCCGGGGACCTCGTCCAGATTTGAACACCTAACTGTATTAAGCCGCTACAGACACTATCATACTATCATACTTCTACTAAAATGTAGTTGAGACCGAATCCACCGACCAAGTGATTCAGTTAGAGTCGCGCTCCTTGTGTCTCTTGAACCTTGCAAGGATTTGTGCAATTGATTCCCCTAGCTGACGTCCTTTACGCTCCAGCCGAAGTGAATACTTTTGATACCAATCTACCTCTAACAGATAAGCCTATTGGATTTCTGTTTAGATTAAAGATCAAGGTACAAGTATCTGTTTGCAATAGACAATGCTAGCAAATCTCACAAATCCGGAGCTTACAAATCCCGAAAAGCAACTTAGATTCTTAATCACCTCTCAAGAATAATCTTCAAAGATCAATTAGATCAGTTTTTCGTTATCTATCTTGAGGAATCACAAAGTATGAGACGAAGAGAACTTTATGATTTTTATCTATCTTGCCTAAAATAGATTACAAAAACCTCGATAACAGAAAATCAAGATCATGATTCACGAACTATCAAAGTAAAGATAGTCGGACCTGGCTTCACGAATCCCTAAAGCGAAATCTTTTAGTCATAAACCTAATTATGTTTCTCAGAGGAAATCTAGGTCTATGGAAGACGACTCTAGAATCAACCAGGACACAAAGTGTCAGGGATTGAATTTTCCAGTTGAAAGAGCATCTCTATTTATATTTTTCAAAGACCAGGTGTTAATGGTGGTTTTTAGCTTAGGGTTAAAATTGTAAAACCTTGCATCTGATGTAACGTCACTCGGTAAGAAAACGGAGCCATGAGTGCCAAACTCTCCACTAGCACATTTATTGAGCCATTAAATATGTCTACATGAAATTTACCCAGACTCGCGGATGCAGCAACCATCCCAAACACTTTGTAAATTTCGGCACCTCGCCAATACAAGACTCACTGAGTACTTTTCCTGTGCTACGTTCTCCGGCAGAACCCTTAATATCGGTATGGCATGACGGATTTATGTTCACTCACAGCAGAGTAGCATGGACCTCCAAGCACCAAAAGTTAAGGCCATTGCACAAAATGCTCAGACGGAAAGCACACTGCATTCTGTAAAATAAGGATTTCTTGTGTGGCAGCATACAAAATCCAATCAATTATTGTGATAACTCATAAACCTGACTAATTTGCAGAAATTAGGATTTTTGTGCCCTGCGCAGCATATTAGACCCCGTTGGTCGAAATTACGCTTAAAGCAACTACGCAACTGATCCAAAATCAGAAAAAATGGAGCCGCAAAGTAGGAAAAAAGGCGTGACTAAGACACGGGCCAGCCGGCGCCGCTTGGCCAGACCCCCGTGCTACCTAACCGACCTTATTCCCTATCGATCAATCAAGTCGCATTAAACCCTCCACGCGCGCTAAAAGGCTAGCCACGCCCATGCTTGGCTGGATCCCTACTTTCATTGACCGATCAGGTCACTCTAAACCTGCTGCAGCCTCGAAAGAAGTGGAAATCGTGTCAAAAGGTTTCCCTACTAAGTCGGCTTCCCAAACATGCCAGACGCGCATACCAGGCGTACATGCCAAACGGCATGCCAAACATGCCAGGCGCACATGCCAAACATGCCAAACGCACATACCAGGTGCACATGCCAATCACGCATGCCAAACATGCCAAACACGCCACATACCGCGACATCGTGCCAAAAATTTCCAGCCCACTCTCCGTGCCTGACAAGCTTCACAATGGACTGTAAACCTAGCTAGCATGAACCCTAGGCGCGACCATGCTCTAGTGGCGGTAGAAAAAACCCTAATTTCTAATCATGGCACGAACTATGCCACCTGGGGCCCGCAACATCCCTCCTGAATTCTTCTTGAGTTTTACTGTCGGGATGTTTTCACCTCCTAAACGAGCTCAAAACCTAAATATTCCCGCGTAGGGAGATAAGAAATTCTTTTTCCGATCAGAATGGAGGTGAGGACCGTCAAAATACGAGTTCGTACGAGAACTCTACAATGATTTTAGTAAGGGGCGCTAATTAAGGTTTCAGCATCCCAAACCCTAATTTAGACAAAGTTGCCAACTGCCAACAGAAGGTAGCCATAATCAACGGCTAGCCTCCCCCTGAGATGCAATCTCAGCCATCCAAGTTCGTCACCAAACTAACAGACTTGTGGCAACTTTTAGGCGACCAGCCGCCAAAATCCAGTGGTCATGGCCATGTCAGGCGCCACTTGCACCACTGCGCCACTGGCATGCACGAGCCATGCCATCCAGGTCGCCAAACCCTAATTTGTACACGATGCAATTCTTTTGGTCACGATACCAAACCCTAATTTGGCCACGGCGCCAAATCCAAGCTTTGGCCATGCCTCCGCGCCAATGGCATACACGAGCCATGCCAGCCATGTCGCAATGCCGCTGGCGCGCGTTAAAGGCGCCACTGCCAATAGAAGGTAGCCATAATAAACGGCCACCCTTCCTCCTGAGATGCAATCTCAGCCATCCAAGTTCGCCACCCAACTAACAGACTTGTGGAAACTTTTAGGAGACCAGCCGCCAAAATCCAGTGGCCATGGCCACACCAGGCGCCACTTGCACCACTGCGCCACTGGCATGCACGTGCCATGCCATCCAGGTCGCCAAACCCTAATTTGGCCACGACGCCAAATCCTTTGGCTGTGCCGCAAAACCCTAATTTTTCCACGATGCCAAATCCCAACTTTGGCCATGCCACCGTGCCAATGGCATGCACGAGCCATGCCACAATGCCGTTGGCGCGCGATAAAGGCGTCACTGCCAACGAAAGGTAGCCATAATCGACGGCTACTCTTCCTCCTGAGATGCAATCTCAGCCGTACAAGTTTGCCACCAAACTGATAGACTTGTGGCAACTTTTAGGCGACCAGCCACCTAAATCCAGTGTCCATGGCTACGCCAGGCGCCACCATGCCACTGGCATGCACGAGCCATGCCATAACATGATTGGCGTACACCAGAACGCCACTACGCCATTATCAGGCGCCAACACAAGGTAGCCACAATCAACGACTACCCTTATTTCATAAGATGGGATCTCAGCCATCGAAGTTCGCCACCAAGACGGCGAGCTTGTGGCAAGTTTTAGGCGACCAGCCAAGACGAGTTTAATAACATCATATGCTATTCACTTACGACAATCCTATCAATTTTAACTTGCCACACGTAGCAAAGGGCTACATGTTTTCCACCAAAACACTCGAGACATCAAAACATGTCACAAACTGGGGGATACTCATCATGGTATTGGTCTGGCGGTTTACAACGTGCGGCATGCAATACGCCCGTTACAAGAAAGTGTCATAAAGCGAGGCGGTTAGTAATGGCAAGAAGTAATGGTGAAACGTATCCTTCATTATGGAAACATCAATTCCAGGCGTTACCCGTTACTATCTTCTTCCACCACTCAACTGTTTCCACTTCTTACGAGACCAGGGTACGTTTTATTGCGACTTGTATAAATAGGTCTCACCTATTTCCACCAAACAAAAAGTTTTGGTCAGGAGAGCAATAAAACATCCAGAAATCATATGATAGATTTTCATTCAGCTAGCCAGTTCAACTTTCTGATACAAGTCACGAAACACCCACACTTCCGGAATCAACTATTCTGGTCTCAACAATTTTCTTCGCTTCCCTCCCTAAGACCAACCCTTCTCCTTCATTTTGTGACCGAAGATTGCCTGGAACGACCATTTCTTGGTTTAGGCCAGGATTGTACAGATTGATCCCTCGAATCAAAAAGTACTCCCGTGCAATACATTGTTTGGGGTTTAGACTCGTTTCTCTTCCACACACACACGAAATTACCAAAATCAGCAGAAACGCTTTTCACCCACAAACACCAGGGTTTGCTTATAATTCAAGCTAAGATAACCTGGGAATCAAGCAAACACTTTATACGATAAAAGAATATACTTTATGGACCGGTTCTGGAACCATGTATAATGATTGTTCGGTTTGGAAAATATGCCAAAGAATTAATAGAAATTTGATATTCATTTAAACACCTAAGAGTTTAATCATGGCACACACACACACGAGTATTTGAGTGATCATTGAAGTCTTAGAAGTGTTTGAGAGAGTTCTATCAATGATAAACATATTAAAATAAGTCTTTGAGATTCTGCTAAAATCTGTTGGGACAGTTGGTACAACGGTTCGTGAACCGTAAGGCTTGATCACAGTTCATGGTGCAAACGTTCGTGAACCGGTTTTCCAAACCTACAAGACTATCGAACTCAGTTTTGACTACGGTTAGTGAACCGGGTTAGCCAACTGCTAGCCTGAAATCCCAACTTCAAAAATTCAGTTCACAACGGTTCGTGAACTGTTCCCAACTGAAATCACGGTTTGCGAACTGGTTCGCCAACCTACCTTTTTGAAACTCAAATATCTATAATATGGGAACTGGTTCTCCAACTTACCCTGAGCACAAATATCAGATAGTTCAATATTTATCTCTTATGATATTTGAAACATTCTCGTATGATGAAATCATTTGCATTGGAAATTTTCAATTGATCCAAAAATTAATTCGCACAATAAATTGTTTAGACTTAATACTGTTAAGGATCGTTGAACATCTTTGCTTCAAATCATATTTCGAGATATTTAACAAGACAAGCTTCACTTGAAATTTCTCCTTTGTAAATCTACTAGAAGTCATATGACATCGTCTCAACAGATATAATGGTATAAGATAGTGAGTAAAATAGAATGATTCAATTTTCACATACCTGATAAAGAAGTTCTCTGAATGTCTTCGTCGATCTTCAGTCTTCAAGGGTTATATATGATACTTAATTACCATTCTAACCTAGTCTGAAAGTTGATTTAGTAGACTAAAAATCAAGTTTTGTTCATCTAACATTGACAACAAACTTGAGATAACAAAACTTATGGATTCAGATTTGGATTGTTAAACGAAAAGAATTCTTATATACACTTTTGTGGTATTTGATCATTTAAGGAAATTCTCCGAGTATATTGACGTTGAAGTACTCTTAGGATATTGGTAAATAGATAGATGAGAAGATAATTTTGATGTGTTAATTGTGTTGTATGTTTATTGAAAGATGGTCGTTCGTTAACCCGTGCGTTTACCTTATAGTTTAGTATGAAGCCTCAAAAACCTCATTTCATTTTAACACGGTTAGGATAGGTATCTACTTAATTAAAATATTTGTGGAACGAACCTAGCTTGCCATTGTGCTAGTTACGTTAAAAGGTTAAGAAATATTTCGGTGGTTTGAAATTCCATCACAATTGACCCTCTAATATGTGGGTTTGCTCTCATAGTCTTGGGTTTTAGCAAGATAAATTGAATTTCGACCCAAATTGTTGAAATCAATGACGATACAAAAAATCAAAATGAAAAATTTAAAAGGGCTTGCGACACACGTTGTTGTTGCTCGTTTGTCTACTTCATCGATGTAATTGATATTATTTTTATTTATTTTTTTAAATTAAGTTAGTTGTTTTGACCATTTTTATTTAAATTCTTAATATTAGTTTTTATAAAGAAAGAAATACAGAAAGAGAAAAAACAAAAAAAATACAGTACTTGGAATGACCAAATGCCTGGATGGAACCCGAATTCATCTGCTGGAAAACCCGCCCAAAAGGGGGCCTTTTCATCTCCTTGGGCTGCAGGTGAGATAGCCCACATCTGTAGATGTTCCATTTGGTCGTGTATATAATGCGATTAGGGTTTTGGTTTCATCTCTCTTTCGTTTCGCCTTTTTCTACCGAAGCTGCTTTGCAACTTGTGTGCGCTCTCTCTCTCTCTCTCTCTCTCTCTCTCTCTTTCGTCAAAAACACAGGTAAACCCGTAAACTCTCCGTTTTCTGATTCTCCTGTATCCTTATGTTTGCATATCTAAGTTGTTTGAAAAGACCGGTAACATAATTGCTTCTTAATGTCAAATCATGGTAGAATAATAGCATCTTAGCGGTTCTAAGAGCTGTGAAACTTGTCACATGTTTGGATTACTTTGGATCTTCTAAAGAAACTTTGTGGGTGTAGTAAAAAGGCAGATTTAATCAGAAAATGGGATCTGAAAGTGAACCGTTAATTATTTATGTTTTCAACAAGGTTTTAGGTTTTAATGGTTACTGAATTTAGTCTCATGGCTTAAAGTCTTGCTAAGTTCTGCTGTATGAGTTGCTTAAGGGTTTCTTAGAAGGTCTACTAATTTATATGTTTGCTCATGAAAAACAGTTTTTCTTCTTTCTAGGTTTTTTATTTTATTTTTTATATATAGGTTTAAGTATCTAAACGTTGAAAATTACTGTGAAGACTATCAAATGTATATGTGATGATACTCTTAATCGCTGACCATATATATGCACTTGGTCCGTGGTAAGGTTTCACACTTTCTCAGTGGTATGAGTACTATAAAACTTCAGAATTTGTTTTATAATAGTAGTGGCTAACTTCTTAATGTTAAATCATGGTAAAATAGTAGCATCTTAACATGTTTGGATTTAATTGTTGGATTACTTTGGATCTTCCCAAAGAAAGTTTGTGGGCTTAGTGAAAAGATAGATTTAGTCAAGAAATGGTGTCTCATCAAGGTTATTTTGATGGTTATTGAATTTGGTCTAGTCTAGTTAATCGGTTAGCATGTATATGCACTTGGTTTGAGGTAAGGCCTCACACATTCTGAGCGGTATGAATATTGTAAAACTTCAGAGTTCGTACAATGCAGATATCTAGTTACCAACTTCGGAATTTGTACAATGAAGCTATCTAGTGGCTAAATTCGTTTGGAATATATATTACAGTTAGCAAGCAGTATGAGTTAAAACGGTGTCTGTATGCCAACTGTGGGTGGTTATGTGCCTTCTTTATATTCTAGGGTGTCTGGGATGGTTGGAACAGTGCCCGCTGATCTGAATTACGTATTGAGATTTGCTACATTCCCTGTTTTCTTAAAGGTCTTGTTTACATCATTGCAGGATGGATTCTGGTGTGAAGCTAGCAATTGTTGTGAAGGTTATGGGAAGGACTGGATCAAGAGGGCAGGTGACCCAGGTTAGAGTGAAGTTTCTTGATGACCAAAACCGTCTCATCATGAGGAATGTCAAGGGACCCGTCAGGGAAGGTGATTATCTCACCCTTCTTGAGTCTGAAAGAGAAGCCAGGAGGTTGCGGTAAGATGTTGTTCTCCTCAAGCATCTTGTCAGGAGATTTTTGGCAATTCAAGTGGTATCTGATAATGGCCTTACATTTTACAATATTTAGCTGGTTTATGATTCCAGAGTAGATTTGCTTCTTCTAAATGTTAATTGGAGATTATATACCAATTTGAGATTATATACCCATGTGTGATTATTGGGTTAATGATTTCAGAGTAGATTTGGCTTCTTATTATTGTTAATTGAGATTTGAGATTATATGCCATTGTGTGTTGATTGGGTTTATTTGGTTGGTTATTTAGCCTTGGTTAATTAACTAATTATGATCATGAACAACTGGTTTGAGATACTCCAGTGATGCAGATAATGGGGATAACGTGATTATTGTTATCAACTGCCTGCCTTTTTAGGTTGTGCAGGTAGTGAGGCCACTAGTGAGGTTTGTGCAGTCTTCCATAGCCCCTTTGACAAACCAATCTGCCTGAAGTTAACATTATTCTCGGTCCCCATCATACTTTTATAGGTTATTGTGTCCTTTTTGTTATGTCTTTTGGTTGCCTTGCAGGCGATGTATGCATAGTACATACTGCGACGATGTATCCATAGTATATACTGGGAGTGTTTTTTTACACTGGCTCTCAGTTGTTCTTTATTTATTTTTTTGATCGGTGATGTTTGAGAGCTACAGCCAGTGTCGTCGTAGACTCTAGTTATAGTTTTTTAAGACTGGCATATTATCACATATCCATATTTGATATTCCCGGTGGAATCCATTCATCTTCCACGCCACCTCAGCATTTGGAATTGTGGATGGAAGCGCAAGTGCAGTGGTGTAGTTGCAGGAACGCTATTCAAAATAGCGTAAGTGTGTAGTAGCAGGAACGCTAATAAGAATAGTGTTAGAGAAAAGATAATGTTAGAGAAAAGATAAATGATTAGCGCTTGACCACGTCAACGGTCAAAACGCTATTCAGCGCTCAAGAATTCATTTATGCAGACAACACTCCCATTCTCTTCTCTACTCCCATTCTCTTCTCTTCTGGTTCTTCTAAACAGGGAAAAAAAAAAAAAAACACGACGAAAACCCTAAAATCCCCTTTTTTTTTTTGATTTCTCAAACCATGATTCAAACGAGCAAAATTGTTTCAAAGGGTTTGTTTTTTGCGACATAAGGAATCTAAGCATATTTCAATTTCTCAATTTGATTGAGAATCCAAAGAGAGGTTAGTTGAATTGTAATTTGAGTTTATTTTATGGTTTGATAAAAAGTTAGGGTTTAGATGATATGATTATTGATTGTATGCATAATACTCGATTGTTTGATGAATGATAATCAATTTGAATGCACTACCATCTCAAATCACCCAACCTACTTCAAACAAATCACCACCACCACCTTAAATCAGTGTTCTTCTCCACTCGAGGACGAGGTATATCCATTATCTTTTTCAAGTTTACTTCTTTATCTTGACAAGATTATATACATTTTCCAAATCACTTATCTTCTTCAAATCATTTAGGTAAGATGTTTGATTCATCGATTTATCTTTGATTCATCGATTTATCTTATTGATTTTTTTTACAATTTTGATTTTCAAAATTATGAAACTTTAGGAGGACAAAACAAGTTGGAGGTTTCAAAAATTTGGTGTCAATTAAGCTCAAGGAGATGGATGGTTATGTTTAGTTTTATATTTTGTTAACATCTGTTGCTTGATTTTAAACTGCAGGGTAATTGGATTTGTAACTCAAAAATGCCAAAGAAAAGCAGAAATATTTTTTTTCTTCACTGCAATAGTAATTGGTCAAATCTGAATTCTGGTAACGATGAGTAGAGCCGCGACGACGATATACATCCTGTGACTTTATTTAGTGATTACACTCTAATGGCTATAAAGGAAAATGGCAATGTGTCAAGAAAATTTCTTAGACGGGCCTAATTTTGAAGCCCACAATCTTATGTTGGTTCCCTGTACAAGGAAATTTTAGGCGCAGGCCCGAAAAAGTTTATTTTCTTACCGTCAGGCCCATAATTAATTTTGAATACTGTCGCACCCAAAGATTTTTAGAAAATGCGTAGTTACTCTATTACCCTTAGCGGTTTCTTTTCTCCTTCTCCAAAAACTCTGTAACGATTTGGAGAGTAAATTTCTTTCTCCATTTAAACACTAGAAAATCAATTTCATACTCTAAAAAACCAACCTAGAAACTACTTACAGTTTACAAATCCTAGAAACAACATTTTGAAAAAATGAACGAAACACAAACAAAATCAACATTTTATTTTCCTTTGATACTTTCACTTTCAGTTAACGAAAAATAAATGTGCATAACCAGTTATGCAGTACAAAAATAAATGTGGATAACAAGTTATGCAGTACAAAAAATAAGTGCATAACTAGTTATGCAGTACAAAGAAAATGTGCATAACCAGTTATGCAATACAAAAAAAAGTGCATATAACTAGTTATGCAGATGCATCAAAGGTTATGCTTATCATAAATCACTGCGGATGCAAAAAAAAAATGCATAACTAGTTATGCAGTACAAAGAAAATGTGCATAACAAGTTATGCATAATAGGTCATGTGTTTTACTTT
The DNA here is from genome assembly GCF_003573695.1 of Papaver somniferum. Classification (NCBI taxonomy): domain Eukaryota; kingdom Viridiplantae; phylum Streptophyta; class Magnoliopsida; order Ranunculales; family Papaveraceae; genus Papaver; species Papaver somniferum. Next base: position 32,583,181 of record NC_039368.1, read on the forward strand.
TAAATAACATATGTTACGCAGGAAAAATAATGTGCATAACTGCTTATGCAGTAAAATCAACTATGCATAACTGCATAGCTTATTATGCATAACTGGTTATGCAGTAAAATCAACTATGCAGAACTGCATAATTTATTATGCATAACTGCTTATGCAGTAAAAACAACTATGCATAACTGCGTAACTTATCATGCATAACTGCTTATGCAGTAAAAGAAAACATGCTGAACTGTGTAGCTTACTATGCATAACTGGTTATGCAGTAAAATCAACTATGCAGAACTTCATAACTTATTATGCATAACTTGTTATGCAGTAAAAACAACTATGCATAACTGCTAACTTATCATGCATAACTTGTTATGCAGTAAAATCAACTATGCATAACTGCGTAGCTTATTATGCATAACTTGTTATGCAGTAAAATCAACTATGCATAACTGCGTAGCTTATTATGCATAACTGGTTATGCAGTAAAAACAACTATGCATAACTGCGTAACTTATCATGCATAACTTGTTATGCAGTAAAAGCAAACATGCTGAACTCCGTAATTTATCATGCATAACTGGTTATGCAGTAAAAGCAAACATGCTGAACTGCATAACTTATCATGCATAACTGCTTATGCAGTAAAATCAACTATGCATAACTGCGTAGCTTATTATGCATAACTGGTTATGCAGTAAAATCAACTATGCAGAACTGCATAACTTATTATGCATAACTGCTTATGCAGTAAAAACAACTATGCATAACTGCGTAACTTTGATTGCATGACAAGTTATGCATTGTTTAGAGTATCTGCATAACCTGTTATGCATATAAAGTTATGCCTTCCCTGATGAGTGTTATTAAATCATGTTGCAGTTTCAGGAGAACTTTAGAGATGAGTACAGTGCAATGGAGTTGGAACTCTGTGAAATCGAAACTAAAAGATTGAATCGAAAAGATTTACATTGATCGTAAATTCAAAAACAAGCTTAAAATATCTAAAAATCGATTCGAAAACCTAAATTAAACTCTGTAACTTAGAATAATATATCATAATCTTAAAGAAACTAAAACCTAGAATCGAATCAAGATTAAACAAGATCAGAATCCAAGTTAAACAAGATCAGAATCAAAGATAAAACGAACGAACCTGAGCTTGAATTTCAGATTATCTTTGTTGAGTAAATTGAATCTCTCAATCAGCTCCTTCTAAAACTCTCGATAATTCAATACTTCAGCTCTCGCTCCGGCTCTATCTCAATCTCTCAGAACAAAATCTCAATACAAAATCTCAAAACATAAAGTGAGGTTAAACTTGGAAATAAAATAATAAGAAAACTGAATTTTGAAAATTTTGGGTTTCGGCAGAATTTATACGCCGATTTTGGGTGCGCGGGTGAACTTTTACACGCGTGGGTTTGACAGTGGTGGAAGCTGAGAAAATGGGTGTGGCTGTAGTTTTCACTATGAGGATTTATGTTCAGGAGGTAAGTGGAATGAAATTTTTTTCACCATAAAATTTAAATCTGACGAGGAAGTAAATTTTTATAGTAAGAATCGGGAGAATCCCGTAAATCCTCTAAACGTCGATCATCATGCGAGGCACAACAGGCCCAAGTTCAGAAGTCCGTTAACCCCTCCCCAAATGAGTTCCTTCGAGGATGAAGACTGCCACCAAGATTACAGTGGTGTAGGTATGTGATTTTGTCCTTCTTGTTGTTGTACTGTTGTTTTGAAAATACTAGTTTACTAGAAATCGTATTATGTGGATTTAATCTGCGCACATGATATTCACATTGTAAGTATCTTGTTATGGTTTCTGCTCCTAGGAAACTGTGTGAATTTTCTTGTTAGCAGTAGATTTGGTTATTTATGTGTTGCCCAGGGCGTAAATCCCTCCCTGGATAACAATTGGATCCTTGGTCTTCGTGGTTACTTTTGGTGTGTATAAAATACAAGACTTATCTTGTTTATTTATTTCCAAGATTAAAGGAGTTTCACCTTCTAAGAGACGCTTGATAACAGAAGAGCTATCTCCACCAAGATACAAGAAGCTACGTAGCCTTTACGATGCTCCATCGACTCCTGCCCCAGAAGACGATTCGTGAACTTTTCCACATGGAAATAAAATAAGGTACGATGAACTGAAAGAAGATGGTACATTCAAGAACAAAGACATACTTGAAATTATCTTAGAAATTACCAAAATTAAAGATAGATTTAACTGGCGTGTTGTAAAGTCCAATTCAAAAAGGCTGGTTGTGGCATGCAAAGATCCATCATACAAGTGGTATGTGCAGCCATCCAAGGTGGGAGATCTTTTCAACTTTATAATCAAGAGCTGATGGACCCATTTATGTGTCTAAAATGATCTCAATTGTATGTATTGTTAGTGCTCAATTTCGTATTTATTATGGCTTTTTATGTCTTTGTAGGTGTTTTTGAAGAAATAAGCTTTTGTGGAAAAAGTTGCTCGAAAAGTGGCCCCCAAGGGAATTACTAAAGGCACCCCAGAAACATGTTGGAGGCACCCCAGAAATGCGTCATTGGCACCCGGATGAGTTGATAAAGGCACCCAAAAAATTATTATTTCAACCCCCAGAATTAATATTTCCACCCCAGTTACTAAGGACACTCCCGGTCTGGATATGGGGAGGTCATCTTCCCAAATTCAAATTATGAAAAAGACGGGAAAATTGTTATAGTGAGTTGTATTCAGGGTTTGATTTTTGGGCATGTCAGAAGGAGATTCAATCGCTAGATTTTCTTTAGATGAGCATGTTAAGCCTAAACAGGGAAGATATAGTCGTTGGATTGGACTGAGTTGGGATGGATAATCGATTCTCGACAAAACATGGGAATAAACTTCTCTCGGGTTAGTTGCGAGAGATTTGGGAAGAATTGGGACGAGATTTCAGTTGGAGAATGTCACGGGATTGGTTTATGTTCATCATGTTGCGACAAGACAGGATTGGTAACGGTTTCGGATTGTAAGAAAAAGGAGGTTTCGATAAAACAGGGAGTTGATATATTTTCTCGGGCTTTCTGGATTTAGAAAGGGGAAGTTACGTAGCAAATTGAGAATAATATCTTCCCTGTTTGATTCAATGCTATCTTTGGAAGGATTCTGGAAAAATAAGGACGCGTAAAGAGAGAAAAAGAGGGAAATATTTAGTGACTTGCAACGAGAGGAAAGGAGAGATAAACTCGTATTTAATCGAGCTATATGGACCCTGTGGTATATATATAGAGTGCTGAGAACCACAGAAGGAAGTAAGAGTTTTGGGGACCGAACAGAGGCTTAAGGAGGCTGCAGAGGCGGAAAAATCAGGGTTACAGGAAAGTACCCTGCTGCTGCTGAAGAAGAAAGAAACGAAGAACACCGGACACACATTGACAGTCGTAGATTCTGCTGCAACATCAAACTATCGTTCTTTCTACAATCTTATTCCTTTGTAAGGGTGACTTCTATAACGACCATTAAGTGTTGCAGATTCGTTGTATTATTATTTCTCTTCAATAGAAACACCTTTTGATCCATGTTTCTATCTTATGAGTGTGTTTTGAGCATGATGAGCTAAACCCCATCACTGGGACAACGGAGGAAGCCTTATTTAACAATTGTTTGGTAATTATATTTGATTCTTTTGACTTTTTTCATTATGTTTAATCGATTTATGATTTTCACTAATTAGTTGTGATTTCATTTGATGGTATATGCTTAGACGTAAGAGCTTTTTATATACCATGCTTGTGATTTACATCTAATATTTTAGAAATCGGCTTTTAGCAAAGAAATAGAGTCCACAAAAGAGCCATAATTGTCAAGAATCATTATATGAACCAACATGATTATGAAGTTTGGTGGAATCCTGAGTACCAGTAATCTCTCGTTATTGTGACAACCTTTACTGTATTTGCTATTTAAGTTCTGAAACCAAATCTCAATGAGTCCGAGAAACGAACACTTTATTTACCACTATAAAAGCTACAACGGTTTTTAGCGCCGCCGACGCGGACTTATATTTATATTTGTTTTAGGTTTATTTTATTTTTTTAGGTTTATTTTTATTTTCATTATTTTTTATTCTTTTTTACGCGTTTTGATATTTTCTGTTTGCTTTCGGATTCGAGCTAAGCTAAAGAAAAAGAGAGTGCTGAAAAGAAAAGCAAATTTCAAAAAGGAAAGAAAAGAGAAATCCAAACGGAGTGAAGAAGAATATTTTGCATATAGTTATTTTATTTTTACTATATTTTATTTTTTAGATTTTATTCTCTTTATTTTAGCAACTGTAATTAGCGTTTATTGTTGTAATCTTTTATTTTTGGACTTTTTGGACATTATTTTTGGGATTTTTGGACATTATTATTTTTAAACCCTACGGAAGGGTTGAATATAAACTGCAGCAGGGAAGGACGGCAGTTACTATACTGTCTCGGCCTCTCAGGTTCGTACACTAACATAGGAGTCGGTGGCCTGAGTCGACTTTAACGGTTCATCGCTCGTCTGGTACAGGAGGTAAGACTCTATCCACCCACGAATCCCCTGTCAGTGAGTTTATTTTTTGTTGAGACTCTAAAAACACACCTGCAATATAATGTCGAAATGGTATTACAATAGCCAATACAATGAATATCCGATTGAGTTTCAAAACGGACGTTACTACTTTGACTATAATGTGAATAGTGGTTGGGAACATAAAACTTTTGAAGGTTATGGCTCATACCATGGTGAGCCTAATTACTATCCACACAAACACCGGTCATACGAGCAAGAAAATAAGAAATATTATAGTACTAGTTCCTCGTCTTTGGACAATATAATGAAAATGTTGAAAACTAGTCCCTATTATGATCCTTCTGAACCTGTTCTTCCGCTAGAAGAGTCTCCCAAACAATTAACTTAGAATACAAATAGGTTTGTGTTAGAAATGAATAAACAAAATGCGCCTATGAGTGAACCTTCTATACACGATATCATAAGGAAGTCATGTGAGTCGAGTCACGATACTGATGAGCTGTCGTAGGCTCAACAAATTAATAAATATATTTTTCACTAATTAACTAGTAATATAGCGGTAGTAAGAGATCGTTCCCACATAAAGCTGTGTAATTGATAGATTATTTAATCAGCAGGGTAAAGTAAATAACGAAAGGGGGTTTGGTTTGTAAGATAAATATAAAGACAATAAAGAAAAGAGATGATCAAGGAATCCTTCGCCGTTACCAAGCGGCAGCTGGATTAATATACTTATATATCGTTTGTTAGATAGAACCATTCATCACCAACCGTAGAATAATAGCTAGATTAGTGTTATCCCCTAAACTCCTTAAATCACTGGATACGGAAGTTCCCGACTACCAGATTTTATCCAATGAACCACCAAGAAGTAGATCACTCAAGGTGTAATCCAATCGAACGCCTTAAGCTTTGTGAATTTAGATTTATTCCAGTAGTTAAACTCTTAGATCAAGGTTTACTTGCTGGTGTTGTCTTCACACACGATTGATTGGCCATCAAGTATCTAGTTCGGTTCAAGAACCTGACCCAAAATATTATGAAAGTATCTAGTTCGATTCACCTAATAGAGGCAAATAACAAGAGTGATAATACGAAAATATGTAAGAATAATAACTAAAACGAGTACGAAATGAACACTAAAATATTATGAATTATGCACTTATCAAATTCCCCACACTTAGATTTTGCTAGTCCTCGAGCAAACTAAAATAAAACTAATCCTAAATACAAGAATTTCATGTCGTCGAGAAAACATTTACACTTAGCATGTATAACAAGCCTTTAAACCCCTAGGTGTCCCTGGTGGGCGAGTTATAGTCTCGTGAGGGTTTACAAGAGGTATACCCACAAAACCTACTCTAATTTCTCGCCTTGGAAGAACCACTAAGGATAAACACAAAGTAGAAATCCAAATAATCAGCCTGCATAAGTTCTTTAGCTGCAAACATCCCACATACATTCCAATCATCACACACAAGCAATTACTTACGTGTGACATTCAATATGATTGCAAAACTCTACTAAGATAGTCATCGTACTTGTTGCAACGTTTGTCACAACACTCACATACTGAAATCACATGAATAGATAAGAGAATGGAAATAGAAAACTAAAGTGTGAAAATGTTGACTAAAGTGAAAGATGTTACCCACAATACTTGTATGAATGTCGTCAGAGGATTCTTATTTATAGCGCAAGAGTTGAGAGAAACACCCATTTAACTCGACCACATGATTAGATACTCTAAGCACATGTTCCTTTTCAACAAGTATGTGATAGTTGCCTTGGATCCTGCATTCCACGCTTGTTTATGCGAAGGAGACGGGATAACATTTCACACATACTGCTATCCAAGTGTCGAAAACCTCATCAATAGTCTTTTTGACTTGTTATATAATGATGATATGGTTTTTATTTTATTGACAACATGATTAATCCGCAATTCCGGACCTATCATTTATTACTGTCGATAAATGAAGAGGAGCCTTATTATTTATTTATTATTATTATTATTATTATTTATCGGCTCACCCTTTTATGAGTGTAAGACAATTTTCTATGGGGATTTTATATAAACTCAACCAATGATTACCTTGCTACAACATCCACGGCAGTATCAGGATCCCACCAAATCACTTTAGAGAAACATAAAACTGCAAAAATAAAAAGAAAGTGATTCACTAATGATTAATTGCGAGGATGACTCTTTCAAATAACTACCATGCTATTGCTAGCAACTGAGTTTCGCATTCAATTATGAACATATATAATTAAGGATTGTATAATGATGTAGTGGAACTCAATCTATAGCCGTAAGAACTGTTTCAACCTAAAAAGATTTAGAGTGTCATCCTAAATAGCTCATAATTAACTCCAAAAGATAAAGTCTAAAGAATGCAAGATATTAAAGAGTATTATTTATTTATGGGCTATTTTGCGTTTCCTCCCCTGCCAAGATAGCTAATTAGCGTTTCCTCCCCAAAAAGATTGAAATTAGTGTTTTCTCCCCTCGTTAGCTTTTCCATCCAATGTTCGGTTAGCTGAGTCAGCACATGTGCACGCATGTCAAAAATTGTACACGTGTTTTCCGTCCTTCCCAAAATACCCTAGACTAGATCATATCACAGCAACAACATCCTCGCTGTTTTCTTTCCCTGATTTTCATAATTCGTCACCAGTTTCACTCGGCAACATCTCAATTTTCAATCTGAGAAACAATCAAAACCACAGATCCCTTTTTCGAGCATACACATCATTGTATAGTATCCATACAAAACCAATTTGCTGCCAGTTTCAGTCATAAACCCCATTACTCACTTCAAACTCAACCATATGCAGTAATCAACACAATAACCTTCATGATCTCAACCTCGTTTCTCCATCTGCAAACCCATTGAGATAACCCCAAAATACCCATCTTCTAATTCATTCAGTCATCTTCTTCATCTATCATGTAACACCAAATAAACCCTCATCGATGTCATGGAATCATCATTCCAGTTTCTTCCAATTGAACATATGAGATCCCCTCTTTCTATAATCAATTTCTTATAACCAATTCAATGATTCAGTACATATTATTTCCAAGAAACAAACACATTGAAATTTCAGAAGAACATGTCTTTGAAATTAAATTTCCGAGAAACCCTAAATTTTTTTAGGGTTTTTTATTTTTACTGATTAATGAAATTGAATTTCGACTGAGGGAAGTAGTAAGAAATTGTGATATTTCAGTTCAACTAAAACCAGGTGTTGATATTGAAATGCTGCCAAGATTGAGATGCAGCCGAGATTGAGATGTTTCAGTTCAAATTTGGATCTCCGAGATTGAGATGATGTCGAGATTAGTTTGTTGCCGAAATTTCACCTGAAATAACACGGAGACGTAGAGGGAGATGGTTGCGTAGAGAATTAAGGGTTTGAATCGCTTAAATTGCTTCTGCTGATGCTCGAGTAAAGAATACAGAAGATGGACAAGTGAAATCCATTAAATTCAGAGGAAATAAGGAGCTCGAGAAGATGGAAGAACGGGATAATCTCTAATTCAACGGATGTTGTTGACTGTTAGATCTAGGTTTTACTGTGGTTCGATTGAAGATTCATGGTCCAAGGATGAATGAGTTATCGTAATTGAATGGTTATCAGTGATGGGTAGTAGAAAAGTTAGGGTTTGATAATAATTTGAGATTGGTAACTGAGATGCGGTTTTAGGGACAAGATAAAAACTAATGGTGTTTCTGAGATGGAGAATTATAGAACATGATACTGAGAATGGGAGAAAGGTGCTAGTGAGGTGAAAAGACGATGAACTGGGATTGGGTTTGTTGCCGATGGCATCTGTCAAATTTCACAGTACTAGTTTCAGGAAAAGATTTGGGTTTAATCACTTGAATAATAAGGGGGTATTTTTGGTAACACATGGGACACACGTACAGTTTTTGCCACGCGTGCACATGTGTTGACTCAGCTAACCGAGCAGTGGATGGAAAAGCTAACGAGGGGAGGAAACACTAATTTCAATCTTTTTGGGGAGGAAATGCTAATTAGCAATATTGGCAGGAGAGGAAACGCAAAATAGGCCTCAATGTTTAACTACTCCTCCACACTTAAACTCAACATTGTCCTTAATGTTCAAAACCGAAAATTCTGATTTCTGACATAACAGCCCTGAAAAACTCGAAAACTGTACAAATGGGTAGGGAACTTGGAAAAACATCCTAAATGAAAGTTGTTCGCCTACGTCCTTTATATGAAGTGTCAAAAGGGTACAGTGTTTCGATAAACAATATGACTTTTATAGCCTCTGGAATGACAGACATGCAATCTGAAAAGTTATGGAAAAATAACGAAACCCAATTGTCCAGGCCTATCGCTCCAATTTAACAGACTCCGAATTCAGATTTTGTTTTTTGAAAAGAAAGGTGAGTCTGTCCTTTTTAAAATTTGGGGTCAAACACTTAAATCGGACTCCGTATGAAGTCTCGAGAGCCATTTTCGTGACAAGTGCACAGTCAGAAGTTTCTGACGAGAATTCGTCAAAACTTTCATTATAGATATAGGACTTTGTAAAATCTAAGATGGGAATGCAAGATATGTTATGAAAAACTAATAAAAACTAAAAAATAAAAGGGATAGAAATACAAAACCGATGAGCCTCCCATGAAGCGCTTTGTTTAACGTCGTCTTCCCGACGTTATTGTTATCGTCCGTATACCAGCAATCTGAAAATTTGGTAATCCTTCCAAATAACAATCTACAATTCAAATAACAGCTTCACAAAAAAATTAGCACAAAATATAAATATTGAAGCTATCACTTTATTGAAGTTTCCCCCACACTTAGTCCATTTTACAGTCGGAAGTGGATAGAGAACATAGAATTCGGGAACTTAAAAAGGTTCCTCAGCTTGGTGAACCTGAATAATACTCGAATCATACACATCAAGTGGTGGATGCTAAGAAGAAAAATAATTCGTTAAAACTTTAGAAGCACACAACTCCAATCCTAGGTAAGGTATTTTCTTAAAAGTTGGTTTAACAACTCTTTGAGAAGCTACTTCAATTAGAGGAAGAGGATCAATAGATATAGAATTACGCAAAGGATTAGAAAAACCTTGTACGTGATCCTCATCGTTCTTAATCAACAGTGAATTATTTACCTCATGTATATCGTGGTCCTCTATTAAACTTTCAATTTCTGCTTCAACCGAAATCTCAGCATCATTACAATCCTTCGCAAGCTCAATTGGGTCTTCCAGAACTTCAATCAATTTGGTTTCTTTCTTAATATATATATCTTCAACAACCTCATCATCGGAATCAGAATCCTCTCCCAAAAAGTCTAGTTCATTGGTGCAAATCCTAAAATCTTCACTTTTGTACGTTACACCATTGATAACAACGGTTATGTCATATCCATTCTCCTCCTTTTGAATAGGCGAGTGATCGTTATAATGATCTGGAGTTGGAATAACTTTACCATTATTGCAAGGACTTTCCAAAGGTTTCTCATCTTCAAGATACTCATGAATCGTGTATCCATTGTTGATCCTGGGAACGTCATAATTAATTTGGTTTTGAGGCCAAACTTCTTCCTCAACTATTTCCTGCTTAATTTGATCCATGTATCTTCTTAGGTTGTCAATAACAACTTGAAGTTCTTGAATTGTATCTTCAGTCTTTTTGTTATACTCATCCATAGTTTGACGGTACTCTTTCATCTGTTGGTTATCTCGATCCAAATTATCCATAAATTGATGCATTAAATCTGTAAGACTAGAAGAATTATTAGAAGCATAACTATCCTCCCACCATTGTGGTGGTTCACTTACATACCCGTCATAAGGTTGTTGATATGCATGAGAGTGTCCATTAGGTTCCGTGGGATATTGATCATAACCAAAGGACTGGTTTTGATTATACCCATAGGATGGTTGGTAGTTGTCATAATATTGAGATTGAAAACCATATTGATTACCACTATTTGTGATTGATATTGTGCTCCGTACATGTTATTTTCATAAGGAAACATGACGACTCACAAGAGCAAGAAAATCAAAACAAAAATCTAAAGAAAAAAACAAGCTAAACAAATAAAAAATCAATTAGCGACTGCTCCCCGGTAGCGGCGCCAAAATTTGATGGGCCGTCGTAGGCTCAACAAATTAATAAATATATTTTCCACTAATTAACTAGTAATATAGCGGTAGTAAGAGATCGTTCCCACTGAGAGCTGTGTAATTGATAGGTTATTTAATCAGCAAGGTAAAGTAAATAACGAAAGGAGGTTTGGTTTGTAAGATAAATATAAAGACAATAAATAAAATAGATGATCAAGGAATCCTTCGCCGTTACCAAGCGACAGCTGGATTAGTATACTTATCTATCGTTCGTTAGAACCATTCATCATCAACCATAGAATAACAGCTAGATCAGTGTTATCTCCAAAACTCCTTCAATCACTGGATACATGAGTTCTCAACTACTAGATTATATCCAACGAACCACCAAGTAGTAGATCACTCAAGGTGTAATACAATCGAACGCCTTAAGCTTTGTGAATTTAGGTTGATTCCAGTAGTTAAAATCTTAGATCAAGGTTTACTTGATGGTGTTGTCTTCACACACGATTGATCCAAAAAATCCTTCTGTAAGGTCTCGCGATTTCTACTTGTGTAGAGAGTTAATCGACGATTACTTATCTCATAACTTCTACTAGCAATAGAACAATCAATAGACTAATATAGTATGCATCCCAAATCAATCTAAGAACCATTCATAAACCCTAGATATGGTAAAGACAAACGATGATGATAAAAACTCTCAATAAATTTGTATTAATAATAAAGCTTCATTCTAGAACATTGAATTCATCCTTAATCAACAAAGGATTTAACTACTCATATTACAAAGAAGATGAATAATGGTGGTTTCACCCTAAAGGGGTAAACCCTAGGTTTTGATATAGAACTTGTGATGTGAGATTTATCTTCGATCATATATTTTGAGAGGCCTAATACCTATTTTTATAGGTTTACATTGCTTGTCCATCAAGTATCTAGTTCGGTTCAAGAACCCGACCCGAAACTATGAAATAAAGACCTTGACCGTGAGTTTTGGCCTTCCATGGTATGCATACCCGTTTTATACTTGTTAAGTATGCGTACCTAAAATTCCAGCAGAAATTTTCGGAACTAAGGTATGCGTACCCCTTTGCATACTTTACTGTCTTCGGTATTCGATAAAAAGCTTGTTTTTGTCACAACTTTTTCATCCGAACTCGGAATGACCTCATTCTTTTTGAATTATTTTTATATTTCAATTATCTTCAAGATGATGATGAGAAATCCTTAATTTGAATGAGTTAAGTTTGGTATTTGGCTCGTGTCTTGATTTTGAGCGTTTTGCTCCTTTTCGTCGCTCTTCTTCCACTTCTCTTGGACTTGGGCGCTTTGATTCTTGGAATAATTCTTTTCTTAGCTCTTTTCATCACTTTGTAGCGCCTTTTTGGATGATTCACCTAATAGAGGCAAATAAGAGAACGCAAGAGTAATAATACGAAAATATGCAAGAATAATAGCTAAAACAAGTATGGAATGAACACTAAAATCATATGAATTATGCATTTATCAGATACCATAAAGAAGTCATGTGAGTCGACTCAAAAGATTTTGTTAGAGGCCCAGAACAGAAATGCTCGAAATAATCTTAATTTCCAATATAGTGTTTCCAATAATACCCTTGAAAATGAGGATAATTATTTGCATAATCAAGATTACGAGGTTAGAATTGGTAAAACTACTCTTTTAGATGAGGTTCGACCATTTTCATGTTATTATAATGATGGTTATGATGAGGATAGTATTGATGAAGAATCAGACACATATAGGCTTAGTGATCAGGAATTTGTCACTCCAATTGAGCTTTACAATGATAATATTATTTCTAGTTCGAATCCAAATAATTTTAATAATTATTTACCTATTCAAAAGGACGAGGATTTGACTAGAGATACCACCGTTTTAGACGATGTATTATTTCCTTATGATTACGAAGCTGATGATGGTTTAGAGGAGCGGGTTTATCCTGAGAATACGGTTTCCCGATCTAGCTATTTAAAAACATTAGTCTTAGATGAAGAAGATAGACTCGTAGAGAGTTCAAATATGAGTGAGGATGTACCTCCCAATTATAACTTAGAAAAATCAATTGACCATTTTCAGGAATCTGATTACCTAGAAATTAGGGAGATTGTGACTAGTCTACCAAGAGACACTGAAAACTCTAAGTTTAGGGGTGATTATCATTCTCCATGTGCTTCACCTTTGACTCTTGCGGAGATCCCTCACTTGGGCACTTGATATATGTGCCTCAACCATTGTGCCAGATCACCTTCATACTAGCTCTCCAGAACCTAATAATGTCCATGAAGAAGTTCAGTTGTTAGAAACCCATCCTCTGATTCATGTGGTTTACCCAGGCGATAATACCCAAGTTGACTTTGTTTTCCCACCAAATATTTTTCAACCAATTGTCGTATAAGTTTCCTATGTGTCAATTATTAAGTTTTGCGACTAAACCTAAGTACTTTAGGATACTAGAATCGACACATTTGTTTAAGAATGACCACCACTTCAATTATGGTCATCTATGTAAGTCAAATTTGATTGAATTTAAGTATTCTCAGTTATTCAGGTTATTATTATGTGCTTCTAAGTTTTTATTTGAGTTTTTCCAGACTCTAGAACCTGATCATTCGGATCTAACGTATGCGAAAATGCAACCCATGAAAATATTTTATTTGGACCCAGTTATAGAACCTGAAGTGAACCACAGCTAGACGTAGTTGTCTTAAACATGAACTAGACAAGGGTATGCTTTATTTGTTTATTTTCTTGGCATATTGCAGATTCCTTTTACCCGTGATAGCTCTATTTGATTTTGATGACCCACAGATATTTCAGCTATTACTATATGATTTTATGAGATGACTAATCTTTACTTAGTATGGCTGAAGAATTTAAACTTAGTACTTCTTGGGAGGTAACCCATGCTCATGCAACACAATAATATTTTCCTTAACTTCTTTTGCTTCAAGTGGTAACAATTTCTCCCTGTTCATGCTTTTAGTTTTATCTTTAGAACATTGAGGAAAATGTTAGATTTAAGTTTTGGGGTATGGGAGAAATATTTTAGTTGCAGTAAATAAACTCCAGAACCTAGAAATTTATGCTTATTAAGGATGGGACTAACCAATCTAAGTGGATGGCATCTTGGTTGTAGGAGTTGAGGAACCAATCTGAGTGGATGGAAACATCTAAATAGAGTCCATTCATAAAAGCACAGAGCTCAGGTGTAGAAATAACATGATAGTTTCACCGTATCTCGGATCATCTTATTACTTCTGTTTTTTATTTTTTGCAAAATTTTTATGTTGATGTCTGTTGGGTTGACATAGGGTGATTGAGTTACTAATGAAAGAAGTAAAAAAAGATTTTTTTTTTGAGACCAGACTATTAGACCAACCAGAATAAATTGTTCAATAAAATCGACTGTTGGTTCCCTTGTATATGCCAGACGAGTTGATCTAGAATTAAGATTATCGACCACTGGTTCCCTTGTATATGCCAGCTGTGTTGATATTAGTCTAGACCAATATCTCAATACATTAGGTCATAGGATTCATCTTGGCATTGGCGTCCGTTCGCAACCATCTATTTCTATTTTCATCTTCTTAATCTATTCATGGGATTCGTTTGATTCCGGATATTGATGTCCATAGTGAGACTATCTGAGTAAAGCTCTGTCACTTATATATGAATTTTAGTATGTGAGTGCAAACTCGTGTACAACAATTGGAATTTCGCATCAGAGTACTTCCTCTTATAGTCAATGAAAGTATGCCAACCAAGGAGGTTCTTTAGTGCTAATCCAAGGTTCTGCTTAGATAGCTAGGGTCTGGAGTAAAGGTTTTGTGGGTACATCTCTAGTACACCCTTCCGAGACTATAACTCGGCCACTAGGGCCACCTAGGAGTTTAAAGGCTTGTTGCACATGCTAAGTGCAATCGCGATGCCTACGACAGTGAGTTAGGATTTTATTTTCTATTTTAGATTTGCTCGAGGACTAGCAAATAATAAGTTTGGGGGTATTTGATGGACACATTTATCTGTCTAATATGACTCAATTGTATGTATTGTTAGTGCTCAATTTCGTATTTATTATGGTTTTTTATGTCTTTGTAGGTGTTTTTGAAGAAATAAGCTTTTGTGGAAAAAGTTGCTCGAAAAGTGGCCCCAGGGGAATTACTAAAGGCACCTCAGAAACATGTTGGAGGCACCCCAAAAATGGGTTAATGGCACCCGGAAGAGTTGATAAAGGCACACAGAAAATTACTATTTCAACCCCCAGAATTATTATTTCCATCCCAGTTACTAAGGGCACTCCCGGTCTGGATAGGGGGAGGTCATCTTCCCGAGTTCAAATTATGAAAAATGCGGGAATTTTTTTACAGCGATTTGTATTTAGGGTTTGATATTTGGGCATGTCAGAGGGAGATTCAATCGCTGGGTTTTCTTTAGATGAGATGGATTGGACCGAGTTGGGCTGGATAATCAATTCTCGACAAAACAGGGGAATAAACATCTCTCGGATTAGTCGCGAGATATTTGGGAAGAATTGGGACGAGATTTCAGTTGGATAATCTCAGGGGATTGGTTTGTGTTCATCCAGTTGCGATAAGACAGGAGTGGTAACGATTTCGGATTGTAAGAAAAATGGGGTTTCGATAAAGCAGGGAGTTGATATGTTTTCTCGGGTTTTATGGATTTAGAAAGGGGAAGTTAGGTAGAAAATTGAGAATAATATCTTCCATGTGATTCTACGCTATCTTTTGAAGAATTCTGGAAAATAAGGACGCGTAAAAAGAGAAAAAGAGGAAAATATTTACCTGACTTGAGGCGAGAGGAAATGAGAGATAAACTCGAATTTAGTCGAGCTATATAGACCCTGTGGTATATATATATAGTGTTGAGAACCACAGAGGGAAGTAAGAGTTTTGGGGACCGAACGGAGGCTTAAGGAGTCTGCAGAGGCGGAGAAATCAGGGTTACAGGAAAGTACCCTGTTGCTGCTGAAGAAGAAAGAAACGAAAAACATTGGACACACATAGACAGTCGCAGATTCTTCCGCAACATCAAACTATTGTTCTTTCTGCAGTATTATTCCTTTGTAACGGTGACTTCTGTAACGACCATTAAGTGTTGCAGATTCGTTGTATTATTATTTCTCTTCAACAAAAACACCTTTTGAGCCGTGTTTCTATCTTATGAGTGTGTTTTGAGCATGATGAGCTAAACCCCATCACTGGGACGAGGGAGGAAGCCTTGTTTAACAATTGTTTGGTAACTATATTTGATTCTTTTGACTTTTTGCATTATGTTTAATCGATTTATGATTTTCATTAATGAGTTGTGATTTCGTTTGATGGTATATGCTTAGACGTAAGAGCTTTTGATATACCATGCTTGTGATTTACATCTAATATTTAGAAATCAACCTTTGGCAAAGAAATAGAGTCCAAAAAAGAGCTATAATTGTTAAGAATCATTATATGAACCAACATGATTATGAAGTTTGGTGGAATCCTGAGTCCCAGTAATCTCTCGTTACTATGACAACCTTTACTGTAGTTGCTATTTAAATTTTGAAACCAAATCTCAACGAGACCGAGAAACGAACACTTTATTTACCACTATAAAAACTACATCAAGAGCATTAGAGCTCCTCACACATGTGATCGCAGCGCGCTCTACATTGAAATAAAAGCAGCCAGTCATGGCGTGACCCAACTGTCGTAGCATTTAGCGGTTGTAAATACCCACACACCTGATGAAGAACTTGAAAGATACTATAAGGTGATAATCACGTATATGCAGGAAGTTAGTGGTTGTAAGCGTGTGAATGAACGTATAAGAGGATCCCCTAATCAGTCATACCAACACCGGGTGGGGTATAGTCATATGCTTGTTGAGCGCGACAAAGGAGCTATTACATCCATTGAAACCGATAAACAATGATGTTTTTAAGTACTATTTCACGGCTCTAGGAGTATGAGCCTCGTTTACCTTCGATGATAAAAATATAACAGGCGAACGCCTGGGATTCTTACTGTCAGCCGTAGCATATGATGCTAACGAACAAGTCTACCCAGTTACCTTTGACATTGTTGATTTAGAGAATAATAAGATATGTGCTTGGTGCATGAAAAAGTTAGCCGCTGCTTTTGGGTATAAATTCTCAAAGCGGCGGGATCTGGTTATTGGCTCGGTCGGATCTATTAAGATCCGCAAATCTATTGAAAATATGTTTCCTACTGTAACTCATGTTTTCTGCACCTACCATATTTAAGGTGTTTAATGACTTTACCTTATAACATGTAATTACAACTAGAATTTTTACCTCCAACATTTTAAAAACAAGATACGCTTTGCATAAACATTATAGTTGTATATCTTTTCAATGATTTTTCATTTGTATAGGCATGTTATGGCTTGTTCATTACCTGGTATGTAAATTTTGAGGATTTAAAATGCAGAGAACGTCAAAAACACACCACAACTTAAAAGCGACTTGGATCTTCATGAGAGCTGCCCAAGCTTACATTGTGTCTGAATATGAAGATGTTATGACTGATCTTGAACAAAAGAGCAAAAAGGTTGAAGGTGATGTACGGGATATTGGAGTATTTAAGTGGGCCAGGGTTTATGCTAAAGGAGTCTGTTATAGTCTCAGGACGACGAACCGTCTGTGAGAGTTGGAATGAGAAAATATTGAAAGTCAAAGATCTACCCATATGTCATTTGATAGATTATAGGGTATTTACAAAAACATTCACACTTCGCTATCCCGGTTCACAAAATGATCCCACTGTTACAAACTATTAGCAAAGTGGTCACTCGACATGTAACTGCGGAGTTATGTCACTTGTCAGACGTTTGACGGGTTGTTAAATTACCTAAATACACCTAAAGTGGCACGTGTGTGGTCGAGTGGGATCGATTAAACCAATCCCGAAAAAATGTGGTACGTTGGATCAAAACAAACTAAAACTCTTGCACAAATACGATTGTGCTGCCATTTCCTACCTCATTTCTTGCCTCTATTCCGTAGCTTCTTCTCTGAAGAAATGGAGAAGATGACGGAGATTCCATGAAGCAGTTACATATCGATCTATTTCTTCACATATTTCTTCAATATCTTTACCTCTTCATCTCTATCTACTAGAGTTGTGAAGAGAAATACGAGTTTACAGAGTTGTGTGAATCGTCAGTTATCGAACTGTGATGATAATCAGTGTTAATTTTCGCCATCAAGATGTTTACAAACATCACCAGGTAAATACCCTCCTCGTTATACTTCTTTTGTAGATTATCAACTCGATTCAGAAACCCTAATTTTCTGAATTTTAATTTTTTACTGATAAACCCTAAATTTCTGAAATTGGGGATTTGGGATTTTGTTCACAAAATACGTGTTAAGGTTTGATTAATATATTAGTAAATGGTAATCATTGTCAGTTCAATTTTGTGCAGGAAGTATGTGAAGTACCCAACTAGGAATTTTAGGGTAGAATGGTTTTGGACAAATAAGGTTCGGTATTTTGATAATGTGGATGTTAATTCTGGTGGGTTGAAGGCATTTTGTGATAAAGTTCATGCTTCTTTTAAGTTAGCACCAAATAAGAAGGTTGAAGTGATTTGGACTGGTAATGATAAACCAGAATATATGGTTAATGATTCACATTGGTATGAGATGTGGGACAAGGCTGTTGAGGAGGAAGGGTATGTAAATTTGTGGTGCAATGTCAGTGACAGGATTGTGCCTCCTGGTGATGGATGTGCTGAATATTATGGGATATCAAACAAGAGGGACTCAACACCATCCAAGGTTACAAGCAGTTCATTAACATGCATTAACTATGCTTCTTCACCAGTCAGACTTGATCCAGAGATGTTTGCCACACCTAAGAAGAAGTTAACATGCTTTACATCACCACATCAGGTCAGAAAGAGTCCAAGGATAATTAAGAGATCTGTTGATGCAGTTACTGGATGTAAAGGCAGTAGCAAGAGGTTATTTGAGAATGTGGATGAGTATGTGAATGTTGATGATGATGATTATGAGAATGTTGTTTTAAGTGCTGAAACAATCCAAGCTGAAAGGGAGTATGAGAACATTCAACTACCTAATGATGCTGAAGATGTTTGTCATCCCAATGATGATCCTAGTAGTCCAGTTTCTGATACTGATGAAATGGGCCTTGGTGTTTACTATGACTTTGTCAACAATTACTTTAAGGACCACAACTGGGTTGACTCTGTACATCCAAAGCAGTATATGGAAGCAGTCAATGAAGTACAATCAAGTGGTGTGGAGCAGGAAGGTGGGCAGGAGGATCCTAAAGGAAAAGCAATTGTTCCTTATGATGTTGTGGGTAATGAGGAGTACAATAGTGGTGAGGACAGTCAAGCTCTGAAGGTAATTGTCTAACTTATTGGGTTTTATTTTGGTATTTTTTATTTTGATCATGGCATTAGTCTGTTTTGCTTCCATATGAAAGAACTAACAAACCAAGTCCTTATGTGTATGTAGGTGTAACAGAAGTACAAGGACCCAATGAGTGTGGTAATGAGCTAACTCATCAGAAACCTAATCCATGGTACAACCAGTTTGAGCAAATACATGGTCCAGATATTGATGCAGATGGCAATGGAGATTTGTTTCCTGATGCTGATGGGAATACATTACTCATGGTTGATGTTGACACAATGTTTGTGGGAATGCAGTTTATGGACAAAGATGACTTCAAGAAGAACCTAAGGGGTTATGCCATTAAGAAGAGATTCCAGTACAAGCTTAAGCCCAATGACAATGATAGGATTAAAGTAATATGCAGGTTCAACAAATCTCAAGACTGCAAGTTCTTTATCTGGGCAAGTGTTACGAGGGGTGAACCAAATTTTACCGTGAGGAGGTTCAACTTAAAGCATACATGTAGCACTCAACTGAAGACCAGGAATAGAGCAGCTAATGCAGAATTTGTTGCTGAGTATTTGTATGAAAAGATAAAGAGAGGAGATGCAATGCCACTGCCATATGCACTGAAAGATCAATTTTTTACTACTCACAACACCAATGTTCCATATCATGTTGCTTGGAGAGCAAGAACTATGACTTTAGAAAGACTCAATGGGAGCTATGATGAATCTTATAAGTTG
Organism: Papaver somniferum; assembly: GCF_003573695.1. Taxonomy (NCBI): domain Eukaryota; kingdom Viridiplantae; phylum Streptophyta; class Magnoliopsida; order Ranunculales; family Papaveraceae; genus Papaver; species Papaver somniferum. The sequence continues at coordinate 32,602,974 of NC_039368.1, forward strand.
ATTCCAGCCTTTTGTAACATGGTAAAAGCAACTAATCCTGGATCTGTTGCAAATTACTCTTTTGGAAGGTGAGTTTCAATCTAACTTTAATAAGTTAGTTTATTTGTTATAGTAACAGTACTATAATTTGCTTATGTATTATGTATAACCACATAAAATACTATGCTAACTTATGTCTTATGATTATGTTTGTTTCAGTGAGGACAAATATTTTGAGTCCATGATGATTGCATTTGCAGCACCAATTCAAGGATGGAAGTATGGTGGTAGACCATTCGTTGGTTTTGATGCCTGCCACTTGACTGGAAAACATGGTGGATGTCTAATGGCAGCTACAGGTTTAGATGGACAGAATGGGATTGTTACTCTAGCCATAAAGGTGGTGAGGAATGAATGTGGTGAAAACTGGCACTTATTTATGAAAGAGATGAAGCCACTTATTGAAGACCATCCAGCTGGGAAGATAACCTTTATCTCAGACAGACAAAAAGGTCTCCAAGAGTCATTGGATGAGGTTTTCAAAGAACATTTCAAAAGATACTGCCTTCGGTGAGTCTTACAATATTTTATTATTTAAAGGAAACCTTGTTATTCTTTAAACATTTACTATTTAAGAACTCTAACTGAAATGATATGTTTTACAACCAGTCATATGTTCAAGAACTTTAAGACTCACTTCAAAGGATCAAAGCTGCACTACCTTGTATACAATGCTGCAAAATGCTACAAGGAGAGACACTAGAAGGTAATCTTTCTTCCTAATTCACTGTTGTCAGTTCTTTTTAGTCATGTTAATTATGGATTTGCATTTAATTAATCTTTTTTATGGTATGTGTAGGCCAATATGGATGATCTAATCAAGTTGTCACCAGCTGTTGCAGCTTACATGATGAAGGAAAAACCAGAACAATGGTCTAGGGCTTTCTTTTACCCATCTGCATGTTGTGAGCACCTTAACAACAATTTCTCAGAGTCCTTTAACAACTTGGCTAAACCCATGAGAGAAAAGCCTATTTGTACCCTTGGAATGATGTATGGCCAGCTAGTTATGGATACTATGTATAAAAGAAGAAATGTGAGTGCAAATTGGGAAGATGGTAAGTTGGTGCCAACTGCTCAAGACTTGATTTATGAGATGCAGAAATGTTGTGGAGCATTCAGGGATAATGGAGCTATTATTGATAAGTTATATGAAGTGACTTCAAAGACCAATGCTATATTTCAAGTTGATGTGGTTGAGAAGACTTGTTCCTGTTTTTAATGGCAACTTAGAGGATTTGTATGTCAACATGCAGTGTGTGTGCTCATGGACATGAGAATCAATTGGGCAGAGTGAGATTTCTAACCTACTACACTTATTATTTCACTGGTTTAATGCATCTGTTTTAGTTGTTGTGCATTTATTTTTGGGTTGTTAGTTGTAATGGTTACCTATTTCTCACTTATTATTGCTCTGGTTATTTATGCAGTTATTGCATCAAGTACTATCATGTGAATATTACAAGGAAATTTATGCACCTGAGATGGGGTTATTGATTGGAAGATAAGAGTGGCCTGAGGTATGATGTTTCTTTTTTAATTTTTCACATTTTGTCCCTTTTTCCTTTGTCCTTTAATGTATTTTGATGTCATTTAACAATATTATTGTAGGGAATCTTCTGCTTTTTGGAAAAAAATATTTTAAGTTTAGGGTTTTCATTTTGTTTCATATATACTTTACTTATAAATACTTATCTTCCTTCTCATTTCATTTTGCAGCCATTGGTAGAAATCAACCCACCCATAGGTATGAGGAAACCAGGGAGGCCTTGCAAGAAAAGGAAGAGAGCACATGATGAACCTCACAGTGAGAAGGTGGTCAGAACTTATAAGAGATGCAAGATGCCTGGTCACAACAGGAGGACATGTGTTGGTGCACCAGTTGGATCCAATCCAAAAACAAAAAGACATAGAACTATGGTGGAAGGAGGAAGTCACAAGACTACTTACCCAGATCCTGCAGAGCTTAATACCAGTAGAAGGGCAAGTAAGATGGGAAGAGCAAAAGGATATGCATCATCTTCTCAGCCTACCACTGCATCATCTTCTCAGCCTAGCACTGGATCATCTTCTCAGCCAACAACTGCATCATCTTCTCATCCTACCACTGCATCTTATGGATCTAGAGGTGGAAGGGGTTCAAGAGGTGGGAGAGGATCTAGGGGAGGTAGGTCTGGTGGTAGATCTGTACAACAGACATTGAGCCAGACCATTAGTGGTGCTATTGGGTTGTCTCAGACTCTTTCTCAAACATTCACAGTCCCTAAACCAAAGACAAAGAAGGTCACCTTCTCTGCTACTCAATGATGCTGTGTTGGGTTTAGCTCAGTTTAACTACCTTGTTGTTTTTTTGCTTGTTTCAATGGATGTTTGAATGGATTTCACTGCATCTGTTTGCAGTAACTTAACTCAAACAGACTTATATTAATTATTAATGGGTAATATATGTAATTAAATTAATTTTATGTCTTTATTGATTGTTCATGGGTCATTTCCACTGATTACATTTTACATACTCAGATTGCCTATCTGCTTGCATAGTTCTGCCATTTTCAGGGTTGCAGCTTTGGTTTCATGGAAAAGAGCATCAGAAAGCCATTGAAACTCCAGACAGTTGGTACATTTGAGGTAAATTATTCCAGAGTTATGTTCATTATTACATATTTTTAATGTTACTGTGCCCTTACATTTCTTCTTTTTGCAGGGTTGATTAGCCCATGGACAATTGATTTTTGTATGGCTTTTGTCACCACAAGCAAAGCAGGAAAGTGGAGATGGAAGCTGAATTTGCATTGCTTTTCTAGGTGTTGTAGCATCTGCAAACCACTCAAAGTATGGGCATATGGAGCAGTTGAAGAACTTCTCACCATGATGATCATCAGTTTGGGCTTTCAACATCTTCCTCAAACCATTGCAAGGTACCATTTTGCATCTAGAATATATCCATGGACAGTCTATTGCCTCATGCATACCTTTCTCACACATAAAACAATAGTTTTTGATGCTGCTGATCTTGTACTTGCTATGAAGTCTCCCCTGAACTGCTGCTGCAATATTCTTCCATCTTGCCACCACCCATTCTAAACATGTTAGTATATGAGGATTGTGAATGATAATGAATGGTGTTAGTTCTGCCTGCAGGTGTGTGTGGTTTCATATTGAAGGGAAAGGCAGATCAAGCCGTTGGGAACAGTCACATTTCCAACCACATAGAAAATGCCACGTGTAACAGTGCCAGGTGGATTTCCACGTCTTCAAGCTATCAGGTGGCATGTCAGTGCCACGGATGCATAGATATGCCACATAGACGTATGTTAACCATGGTTCAACTACCACGGTTACAAGAGACTTAGGGGTATATTAGGCAGATAGTTTACCGTTTTTTTCAACTTCTGTGTGTCGGATGGAGAAATAATTGTTTGTAATCACTAATTTAAAGTATGATCAATTTGTAAAACAATTAAGGATAGTGTGACCATTTTGTAAAACGCCCTAGATTATATTTAGAAAACACTCATGATATGGTCCTCAGCTCGTCGACAATAATCTAATGATTGACATAATCGCTTCAATAATCACGCCCATGATCTTACAGAGGAATGTAATATATTGGTTATAAAGTGTAGTGCATACCATGTGATAGACGAAAAATATGAAGTACATGAGAGTGATAACCATGATCAGAATAAAATTGATCTTGAGAAGGAGTATTGCACTTGCGGAATTTTACCCATGATCATTTGCCTTGTAGACATGCAATTGTGGCATGTGAGAAGATTGTGGTCAAGTGGGAGACTTATTGTGTGGAGTATTACCGAATTACCAACTGGAGAGATATGTATGCACCTCCTATCTTTGGAGTGCTGAATTCAAATTGGGTTCTCCTAGAGGATGTGGCTGCCACCAAGGTTTTGCATCCCAATGCAGTCAGGGACCATGGTGGTTTCCCTTTAGATGGTATAGGTTTTTCATCCCAATGCAATCAGGGACCGTGGTCGTCCAAAGGATGGTCGATTTCGTTCTGCCCTTGAAAAACCTGCACCATCTAAAGGGAAACGATCTTGTTCAAATTCTCACCAGTCGGTCATTACGCTAAAACCTTCCCATAAAACTAAAACTTTGTTCGACTAGATTTATGCTTTTTGATTCGCTTGAATACTTTTTGTTTTTGTTTGCAAATAAGGAAACTTTTTCATTACTGCCTGTTGACTTATTAAGTCTAGTGATTTTATCGGAAACGTTGATACCGATAGATTTCCTGGTGATGTTTTTCCCTTTGTTTTGACAATTTTTGTGGTAACTATGTTATAAAATTCAGTATCATGTGACTATCGTAGATGAACCTAAACACCATTATATACAGGTTTCTCTAAAATCCCCATTGACTCTCTAGATTTTCTAATTAAGATATCGTTTTGGAGATGATTGTTCAATTACTGGTTCTTTGTGATCTTTCTGAGCGGAGCTGCCATATCCCTCTCTCCCTGCGCAAAACTTTAAAACACTAACATATCAAACCGGCGAAAGTAAAAATAAATACAATAATATCAAATTCGTTGTTATGCCAGGGGAGGAAGCATGATTTTAAGAGGGGGCGCAAAAACAACTTTTGTCTTCATAGTTAGGAACAAGTTTTGAAACCCAAAATTCAAACAAAAATATTTGAACTTTCCCTACCTCGTCATCTTCACAACATGTAGCAGCATAATGTTAGACACGATATAAGTCTAGTATTCTTCAAAGAATCAAAGTGTTCATAATCGCTTGTTAAATTAAATTTTCTTTAATGGTTTCAATGAAACTCTCGTCTCTCGTTGTAACTATGTGTTACCATTAGCAATATGTGAGTGAAGTGAGATATTAAAAATTGATTACGAGATTAAGAACATGGCTTTTCACTCTTGGGCTTTCAATTCTATATTTCTAAGGGGTGCAAAATTCAAATGGATTTTGATTTGGGCTTCCAAAAGTAATTTCCAATAATGAATATTGAGATTTAAGGATTTCCATATCTTCCGACAAAATTGTTGGAAAAAAGGTAAGCCCAAATGTCATCGTTGCAAGAAGTATGGACATTTGGAGAAGGATTGTATACACAAAGATGCTCAACAAAACTTCTTTTAGACAGTGGTTGTCATATGTACGGCGAGAGGAGCTTATTCGTTGATATGGACACATCCGTAAATTCCCTAGTGAAGATGGGTAACGAACACATGGTTTAAGCTAACATAAGAGATACAATTTGTGCGCGAACTCATCGAGTTCTCGTTATTATAATAAGTCGAGTGCAGTATAATCTTATTAGTTATTCGGAACTACAAAAAACACATAATGATCCATAAACAACCTATTTACCTATCCTCCATGACCTCCAATTTTAAACATTCTCCTGCACGTTCAGATTCCACTTGACTCTCACATCGTTTGCTTTTTGGATATCCAATTCTCTTCCGACGTTTCTCCTTAACGGGATGTTTCCCATAGTCCATTAATTTAAACCTACAATCATGATTGTGGATTACATAAGAATTCAAAAAAGGAAAAATTCTCATGAAACGTTGACATAAATTTATTGCACTAAAGAGTGTTCTAAAATGAAGCACAAACTGAAGACTTAGTTCAAGGTTTGCATTCAAAGATCAGTATATGTCCTAATGGAGATGCAGCCAAATGACTTTGTGCTTCATTTTTTGATTTCGCTATTTTATTCTACAAATTTGGATTATACACAATTCGCAAAGTGGCGACTTTAAATGAATTATTTTGGAATGCAAAAGGGTGAGCAATGTTACGTTACATGATCACAAAAGGTCCTTAGAATATGATAAACCATAAAATATATGCTCTATCGAATATGGACTCGGAGCTGAATGCCGAGAGTTGACGAATCACCAACTCCGATTATAGTGACTTCCTTTTTTAACAACAACTAATTCTCGAACACCTGTAGTAATAAATATTTTTAGCCATACTCTAATGCATCACTAGCCCGAATTGGGGACGTTTTTTCTTTTTGATAAGTAAATTAATTAAAAAGAAAGTAAGATTTATACATAGTGACTTTGACGAGAGCTAAGACTCTCGGTTCTGTGTTTGTCTAAAATATCAAAAATAAAGCTAGGAGGATCTCCATGAAAACTGCAGTTTGTAATTGCATTGGTTTTGGATGCCAATGCAATTGCTGCCTGGTTGGATTTCTTAGTTACATAATTGAAGTAAAGGACTTAAGAGCTTGGTGTGGCCCCAAAAAATTAATCTCTTTGTTGTCCAAAATAGATTTAGCTTGTCATTCCATGTTGCAGTTGAGGTTCGTAGTCAATCTGATGAGGTTGTTGTTGCTAGTCTCAACAATAGTTGTTGGATCTTCCACGAGCAGTCCCCATTTCCAAGCTTCAACCATTGCTAGCACCTCTCCCATGTCTTTAGTCTGAGTTGTTGTTGCTGAGACCTTTACTTCCCTGCAATAACCAATAACATTTCTTAGAATTAAAGCATAAACAAAAATCTTTGTTGTGGGGTTCCATTTTGTAGCCAAGTTTATTTTTGCCACTCCCACGGATAGACTACTCCATCTATTGTCCATCCTTGACTGTGGATTATTGATGGTTGTGCTGGTCAGTCGCTTCCTAGCTGTATGATTGTCTTCCCAGAACTGCCGAGCTCTTTCAAATATATGTGTGGGATTTGGATTGATTCCTTGGAAAGTCTTGTCGCACCCCGCCTTCCATATATGCCAAACAATTGCTGCACATAGGGAATCCCATGGTCCTTGATCTCGCGGCCATCCTGGTGGGTGTTGGTTCCAAGTTGGAATCCATTGCACAATATATTGAGAAGAGCCATCTGCTGGATACAGATTAATAGGAGAGGCAAACCATACAGCCCTAGCATAAGGACAGTCTAATAAAACGTGGTCTATAGTTTCACCTCATTGCGAGCATATAGCATAAATATCAGGGATTTCAGAAAATCTAGCAAGGGAAGATGTTGTTGGTACCATGTTTTTCATACATTTATAGATAAAAAGGTGGCTCTCGGCGACGTATGCATGGACAGATTTTATCCCATAAAGAGTTTGGAACTTTAACAAACCTTTTGAGGTTAGCATAAAGAGAGGCAGTAGTGAAAACACCGTTTGGGTTAAGTTTCCACTGGATGACATCCTTAGAGCGGGATCTAATGGGTATAAACAAAATGTACTCAGCAGTGGGAGGGTCAAAGATATTGAGGATCAGTTCAATGTTCCAATTTCTGGTTGAAGGATCAACTAAGTGACTGACTAGGTAGATATTTTGTGGGAGATGGATAAAGCTTAGATCCATTGCTTCCGGAAGCCGACAATCTTATTTTATGTGAACCGACTCCCCGTTACCGATCTCCCAAATGTGGAAAGGATTAATAACTGTTAGTCCTTTTTGGATACAGTTTCATATCCAAGAGCCGGTTTTGGTAATCTTATGGTCAAGAGGATGTCTACATTTAGGGAAGTATTTTGCTCTCAAGTTTTGTGCCACTAAAGAGTCAGGAGAGGCCAAGAGATTCCAGGCTAACCTTCCTAGTTGGGCTGTGTTGTTTGTATCTAGGTCTCGAAAGCCTAAGCCCCCTAGGTTTGTTGGTTTACAAAGGAAGGGCCAAGCTTTGGTATAAAAACCTTTTTTACCTTCCTTCTTCCCCCACCAAAAGTCTTTTTGGAGGGAAACGAGTTGGTTGGTAATTTCTTTCGGAATCTTAAAACATCCCATCTGATATATGGGAATAGATCCTACTACTACTGTTCTTGCAGCTGGAGAGAGCGTCCTACCTCTCCAATTTTGGAGTCTTCCACTAAATCTAGCAAGCATAGAGTCAAAGCACTTAATCTTAGAAGCACCAATGAATAAAGGGGAACCCAAATAGCTATCAGACATGTTTATCTTTTTGACTTTAAGAATTTTTATGATCATTTTTCCAAACTTATTTGGGAATTTATTACTAAAGAATATGCCCGATTTTTGAAAGTTAATCATTTACCCTGAAGCAAGACTAAAGGTGTTTAAGATTCCTAAGATGTTATTGGCAGCAGCCAGAGATGCGTTAGAGAAGATGATACAATCATCAGCGAAGAGGAGGTGGGAAATAGGGATGTTATTTTTACCTACTCTTATCCCATGGATGTTACCAACTGCTTCCTCTTTTCGAATGAGTTTGGTCAACCCCTCCATGCATAGAAGTAACAAATAAGGGGATAGAGGATCCCCTTGACGAATTCCCCGAGTGGTCTTAAAGAACTTACCGGGAGAACCATTGCAAAGGACTGGTATAGAAGGGGTACTAATACACTGGTGGATAAACATACAAAAAGTATCTGTGAAGTCTAACTTTTTCATGAGTTCAATGAGATAAGTACAACTGACCCTATCAAACGCCTTGCTCATGTCGAGCTTGATACCCATCATACCTCCTTTTCCTTTGAATTTCTTCATGTTGTGAACCACTTCCTGAGCCATAACTATGTTATCGGTGATTTTTCGATTAGGCATGAATGCTGATTGGAAAGGCGAGATGATGCGAGAAAGAATAGTTCTGAGTCTGTTAGCTAAGATCTTAGCTATTATGTTATAAGTTGAGTTGCACAAGCTAATGGGTCTATATTCTGCTGGGGTGGATGGGTTTTCAGATTTCGGAATAAGAGCTAGAAAGGTAGTATTTATTTCCTTCAGGATGTGCTTAGATTGGAAGAAATGCTGAATCATTTCGACAATCTCCTTGCCAATAATGGGCCATTGGTGTGAAAAAACTTCACATTAAAACCATCTGGTCCGGGAGATTTTCATGTGGCCATAGACTTGACCACTATGGTTACTTCGTAATAAGAGGGGATGAAAGTGAGGGAGATATTTTTCTTAGAGGAGACTTCAATGTTGAATAGATCAGTAACTGGGCAATGGTTAAGCGAGGGGTTTTCATTTGAAATTGATTTGAAATGGTCTGTAAGGACATCTGAAATGTCCTTGTGCTTCGTATGAGTAACACCAGCCTGGTCAGTAATAGATGAGATTTTGTTTCGGCGTCTCCTATTAAGGTTGCAAGAGCGAAAGAAGCTAATATTTCTATCTCCAAACTGTAGATCATTTTCCTTACATTTTTCTTTCCAGAGTTTCTCTTCTAGATTATACAAGTTTTCTAACTCTGTTATATGAGATTGAATAACTGCATCATGTGATCCATCAAGGTTACTCTTGTGAAGAAGGTTTAGGGATTCTAAGGAATTTTTAATACTCGTCTGAATTTTCCCAAACACCTCTTTATTCCATTTAATAAGCTGTTGTTTCGCTCTTTTAAGTTTAGTGGTGACTCTAAAAGGAGGGGACCCTGCAGCTGGCTGTTCCCAGCACTCTTGAATGATCCTTAGGGCCTCTGGGCATTCCAGCCACAAGCTAAAGAATTTATAAGGAATGAGTTTAGGAGAGTCTGGAGATTCGGAGGATAGAAAGATTGGAGAGTGGTCAGAGCCAACTGCCGGCAGATGAGTGACAATAGCATTTGGGTTTAAAGAGATCCATTTTAGGTTTGTTAATGCTCTATCTAACCTTGCTTGGATTCGGTCAGGTACCTTTTGCTTGTTTGACCAAGTAAAGATGGGTCCTATGAATCCCAGGTCAATCATCCCTATGTCGTCTATGATAGTTTTGATATTGCTGTGGGTGTTGAGGTTTAAAGGGTTGCCACCAGATTTTTCCACAACCGAGAGGGTTATGTTTAGGTCTCCTATCACTATCCATGGCCTATCAACAATAGCTGCCATTTCTTATATGAGTTTCCAATCTTTTATGCACAGAGGTTGTTTTGGGTTTCCATACAGGAAAGTAATGTTACTCTCACATATATAGTTCTTGTCTACATATCTATAGGAGACAAGGATGTATCATCCTTGGGGATTTGCTTAAAATATCGACCTTCATATCATCAGACCAGGCGATACCGAGTCCCCCCGAAAGGCCGATAGGAGAAACTAGGGAATAGTTAGTGTATCCACAAGATTCAATGATTTTAGAGACCTTTTCATCCTTACATCTAGTTTCAGAAAGGAAGAGGAAATCCGGTTTAAAGGAAATACAAAGCTTGTTAAGGTGCGAAGAAGTTGTTTGAGAACCTATTCCTTGACAATTCCACGAAAGGATATCCATAAGTTCATAAGGAAATGAGAGGGAAAGAAAACCAGTATAAAGAGGAGACACAAAAAAAAAAAAGGATAAGGAAATTTTTATCCAGATCGAATTCTGAGAGATTAGAGCAATACTTGCGCCTAAGAGTGGGATACTGCAAGGATAGCAGGGTCAAAAAGAGAAAAGAAAAAAGAAAGGAGAAAAGGCGAAGATCTGAACACCAGTTCTGTTAGGTCCCAAGATTGCTCACTAGGCAGACTAAAAAAAAAGACTAGGAAGAAGCTTTTAGGAATCGGCTGGGGCACTACAAAATTGGGGACTTTGATATAGGAATGGTTCAATCAATTAGGGGACTGAGATAAGAGGTTAAATGCATGCATCTTATTTATCTCTGTGGAGGGTAAATTAACAAAATAAACCTTTGTTGTATTTTAACACAATATAGGACTTCCCTTATTACTGATCTACACCAACAAGTATCATCACGGAACCAACTGGTTGTGTTTCCATTACCAGTCCAGTGAACCAAATCAAAGTACCATAAACTCAACATACCTAATATCTTCACTCACAAATGCATACAAAATAAATTAGAAAGACACAACCAAACCTTTTCTCAATCGACAATCGATAACCAGTAAATCAACCAAAAAATAATGAATACAAATTAATAGTCAAATTAAGCTCCAAAGAGTCATATAATTGTCACACGCAACTAATCAATAAAATTTAATTTTCTTTCACCCAGGTTCAACAATTTGCTATTAACTAAGAAAAATAAATTTCAACCCATTAAACAAATTAAATCAAAAAGAACAATTACTTACCAAATACTGCAGCACCATGACCAATGAAATACTAAATAGTAGGAAATCTCAAATTCGAGAAAGAAAGAAGTGAGATGAAAATCTAACCCTTATAAGTTTTATAGTCAGTTACGTTTCTCGTTTTCGTTTTGCATGTTCAAGAGAATCAAACTCAAATTGGGGAATTTAATTAAGACCGATAAACAATAGGTTTAATACCAAAATTGGGGGATGATTTTGATATGAGAAGTTCCACGCAGAAATTGGTGATCAAACTTAACTTTCATCGTCTTCAATCAATCGATTTTGGGACTGATAAATGAAAACCCTACAAAATTTTCTTGGGACTGAAATGAAAGTATAACGTATAGTTTCTGCTTCGAAGGTATGTACCCTCCAACGTGTCAGCTGACGAGGCACTCAAAAATACGGTTACAACCCCAGTGGCCCAGTGTCATGATTCTCAGTGGCATTACCGTAAATCCTTTTCTAGTCTAGTAACTTTCCGTCCTGTGTGGCAATATTCAGTAATTATGAATAGTACATGGACACATTCTGTTGTTCAGTGTTTCAAAAGTGTAGACCAGGTAATTTCTACGTTTTTGTGAGTACTAATTTCCAGACAATCTTGTGGAAAATAACATAAACCAAACCCAACACTAGTTCATATGGTTCCTCCACAAAGATGTGTAAATCCGATAACATGAATTTTGCACATTCTCTTATTTTGGTCATAAAGTGAAAACTAAAATAGCCATGATACACCAGAAAACGAAAAAGAAAATATAAAGGGATCCTTAGCTTAGCAAGATAACCAATTCAGGATTTTCTTATGATCATTTTGTTACGGTTTGATAAATTTGATGGGCTAACCATGTTGGGAAATGATTAATAAACAATGATTTTTAAAGTTTTTTATAACAATAACGATTTATTATTTTCTTTGTGAATGAAAAACTTATCAGTTCCATATTGTGAAGTTTCCACTTTTTATTTGTTTTAAGAGACTATATAAGTTTTTGAGTCCCACGTCGGGGAGTTTTCCTTCTTAAGTTGTACTATTCCATTATATAAACAAATTTCTCTACTTTTGTAAAAAAAAGGGAAAAGGGTTTCTCTATATTTTAGCGAGACCTCAAAGGAAAATATTTTTCTATTGTTTTTCTTAAGCGTTTGCGTTTTTCCTTAAGGTTTTTTTTCCCGGAGGCATCCATCCTTTGAGGATATCGCATCGCTTTTGGATGTATCCTGGATCTAATGTATTAAGGACAGCGTGTTGAATACATGACTCAATCTGTTTTTCCAAAGTTTTACTGTGCTACTGTTGCGGAGATCTGGGGGGTTTGCTCGTTTAATCAAATCCATCGCTTCCATTATAAAGGAGCTAAGTATCAATAACTTTTATTTATTTGACTTTTCATTGTTTTTTATTATTGCACCCAACAATCTTAAGACATTAGTATTTGTAATAATCGAAAATAGTTGATTGATTTGTGAATTATGGATGTTAATTGTGGAGTGAAAAACAAATACGAATGTTTGGTCAGCTGTATAGTTTCGATTTTATCTCTTAACCTAGAAGGAATTTCAATGAACTCTTTTGACCCAATGTAATATATAACCTGATAGTTACCCACGTACAATTTCAGAATTTTTGGAGTTGTAAAAGTATTTTTTTGGTATTTTACAAAACAGAGAAGCGTTCCTGAAAATTCTGACGAGCATAGATTTGTTTTTGACTAAATTAGTGTTTATGGGGTAACCATGATATTTTGGAAATGGTGATTCAGACGAAGTTTGTAGATATAGATGTTATCTTCAAAACTCATATTTTACTTTCCGTTCGGAATTGAGGTTTGTGAATAAAGGTGTCATCTGCAAGAGACATGGCTAATAGGCGCATGTGGCTGAAAATAAACCTTCCAATGTTGGAAAAGGTGAGAACGTCAAACGCAACCCTAAGCATAGTTCTCGTAAGAAAGGTGTGTTTTATAAACCTGAATCTAGTATTACTTTAATTAAGGGTGATTGTTATGTTTGTGAAATTTCTGGCCATACAGCAGTAAATTTTTGACAACTTAAAAACCTTAATAAGTAGAAAGTTAATGCTAATTTAGTTGAAACAAACTAGAACGAGTTCAATGGAATAACGTCAGAAGTTATTTTAATAACCAATATGAGAGACTGGTGGGTGGACTCTGGAGTCACCAAGCATGCATGTTTGTTGAAATAGAGAACTGTTCACCTTCTATCAGAGGATAGAGGATGTCGAGAAACTACACTGTATGAGTAACTCATCCGCGACAGAGGTTGCATAAAAGGGAAAGGTCGCGCAGAAGCTCATATCTTTAATATTATCACATTGAATGAAGTTTTCATGTTCCGACGATATGCAAGAATCTTGTATCTTGTTGTGTTATAGTTGATAAAAGATTTAAGATATTAATTGAATCTAGAAAACTTGTTGTAACTAAGGGCAGTGATTTTTTAGGCAACAGTTATAAGATTTAGGGTCTATATAAGCTTAACGGAAAAACTGATGAAGTGAACATAGTTGATTCTTGTGTTTTCTTTTATGTGACTGAATGTTTTGCATGTTAGACTTAGAACCGTAAACTTATAAGTCAACATAGTTGATGAAGTTACCCATGTAAAATTTCAGAATTTTTGGAGTTATAAAAGTATTTTTTTGATATTTTACAAAATAGAGAAGCGTTCCTGAAAATTCTGACGAGCATATATTTGTTTTTGACTAAATTAGTGTTTATGGAGTAACCATGAGCTTTTTGAAATGGTGATTCAAACGAAGTTTGTAGATATAGATGTTATCTTCAAAACTCATATTATACTTTGCGATTCAGAATTGTGGTTTGTGATAAAGGTGTTATCTGCAAGAGATATGGCTAATAGGCGCATGTGGCTGAAAATAAACCTTCCAATCCGGGAAAAGGTGAGAACGTCAAACGCAACCCTAAGCATAGTTCTCGTAAGAAAGGTGTGTTTCATAAACCTGAATATAGTATTACTTTAATTAAGGGTGATTGTTATGTTTGTAAAATTTCTAGCCATACAGCAGTAAATTGTTGACAAGGTAAAAACCTTAATAAGTAGAAAGTTAATGCTAATTTAGTTGAAACAAACTAGAACGAGTTCAACGGCATAACATCAGAAATTATTTTAGTAACCAATGTGAGATACTGGTGGGTGGACTCTGGAGTCACCAAGCATGATTTTTTGTTGAAATAGAGACATGTTCACCTTCTATCAGAGGATAGAGGATGTTGAGAAACTACACTGTATGAGTAACTCATCCGTGACAGAGGTATCATAATAGAGAAAGGTCGAGCAGAAGCTCATATCTTTAATATTATCATATTGAATGAATTTTTCATGTTCCGGCGATATGCAAGAATCTTGTATCTTGTTATGTTATAGATGATAAAATATTTAAGATATTAATTGAATCTAGAAAACTTGTTGTAACTAAGGAAGTGATTTTTTAGGCAACGGTTATAAGATTTAGGGTCTATATAAGCTTAACGGAAAAACTGATGAAGTGAACATAGTTGATTCTTGTATTTTCTTTTGACTGAATGTTTTCCATGGTAGACTTGGAACCGTAAACTTATAAGTCAACATAGTTGATGAAGTTACCTATGTAAAATTTTAGTATTTTTGGAGTTGTAAAAGTATTTTTTTTTGATATTTTACAAAACAAAGAAGCGTACCTGAAAATTCTGACGAGCATAAATTAGTGTTTATGGAGTAACCATGAGCTTTTTGAAATGGTGATTGAAACGAAGTTTGTAGATCTAGACGTTATCTTCAAAACTCATATTTTACTTTCCGATTCGGAATTGAGGTTTGTGAATAAAGGTGTCATCTACAAAGGACATGGATAATACGCGCATGTGGCTGAAAATAAATCTTCCAAAGACGGAAAAGGTGAGAACATCAAACGCAACCCCTAAGAATAGTTCTCGTAATAAAGGTGTGTTTCATAAAACTGAATCTTGTATTACTTTAATTAAGGGTGATTGTTATGTTTGTAAAATTTCTTGCCATACAACAGTAAATTGTAGACAACGTAAAAACCTTAATAAGTATAAAGTTAATGCTAATTTAGTTGAAACAAACTAGAACGAGTTCAATGGCATAATGTCAGAAGTAATTTTAATAACCAATGTGAGAGACTGGTGGGTGGACTCTGGAGTCATCAAACATGAATGTTTGTTGAAATAGAGACCTGTTCACCTTCTATCAGAGGATAGAGGATGTCGAGAAACTACACTGTATGAGTAACTCATCCGCGACAAAGGTTGCATAAAAGGGAAACGTCGAGCAGAAGCTCATATCTTTAATATTATCACATTGAATGAAGTTTTCATGTTCCGTCCATATGCAAGAATATTGTATCTTGTTCTGTTATAGATAATAAAAGATTTAAGATATTAATTGAATCTAGAAAACTTGTTGTAACTAAGGGCATTGATTTTTTGGGCAACGGTTATAAGATTTTGGGTCTATATAAGCTTAACGGAAAAACTGATGAAGTGAAAATAGTTGATTCTTGTGTTTTCTTTTGTGTGACTGAATGCTTTGCATGGTAGACTTGTAACCGTAAACTTATAAGTCAATGCATAAACTAGCTAGTGTAGGCTGCGTACCCAAATTTAGTTTGGATATTGAAAACAAAAGTTAAATCTTTCTAGAATCAAAATATGCTATAAAACCTTTTAGAAAAAAATTTCAGAGTAATTTTAAGCCCTTGAAATTAATTCAGTTAGACCTAGCTGACATGAAATCAACCCAAACTAAGGTGGTTTATGACTTTGATAGATGATTATACGAGGTATTATCTTGTATACTTGCTTAGGGATAAGGATGATGCCTTAGAAGCCTTAAGAGCAAAAAATTGAAATTGAAAGCGAAGTATATGTTACCACTAAAAGGTTAGGTCTGAACGTGATGGCGAGTATGAAATACATATATCAGAACTTTACTTATTAAACGGCGTTATTCATGAGATCACACAATGTAAGAACAGAAACATTAAGGAGATGATATATTCCATGTTGATTAATGGATTAACCGCCAACTGGTGGGGGAGGTCGTCCTCTAAATTTGTTATATCCTAAATAGAGTAACCTTTAAAGGATCGGGTAAAACTCTATATGAGTACGGAAAGATAGTCAACCTTCTTATGCATACGTCAAAGTGTGGGGGTGTTTGGATATGGTAGTTATTCCCCCTCCTAAGAGAACTAATATATGAACCAAAACTGTTGACTGTATCTTCATAACGTATCCTGAGTATCCTACTGCATATAGTTGTTGCGAGTTCTGCTTTTTCTGACATTGGTATGAATAATTTTATGGAGTCTAGGGATGTTGATTTCTTTTAACATGTTTATTTTGAAATTTGTATCTTCTTAAGGATGTGTGATCCCCTAGACGTCTTTCGAACTAGTCTGAATTTACCTTCAAAGGAAGATGAAGTAGAGTTTATCCTAGGAGAAGTAAAAGGACTATTAGAACTAAGACTTCTTATGGGTCTGACTTCATAATATGCCTAGCTTAGTCTTGAGCTCCAGACTCGTAAAGAAGTTATAACATATACTAAAACCACACTATGGTAAGAAGCTTCATTTAGTGAAATGGACCCAGTCTGTTAGAACCAGACTTGGGAGTTTGCTAGTTTACCTCCATGGAGTAACATGATAGGATGTAAGGGAGGGTACCAAATAGCATATAAGACAAACTTAATGAGTATTTAATAGGAATGTAAGGTAGATGGAATTGTGGAAAAATATAAGGCTAGGTTGATAGCTAAAGGTTATAAACTAAAAAAAAGTGTAGATTTCCTTGATTCTTATTCACCTGTGATGAGAATTACTTCCGTTGATATGCTAATTTCTATTTCTTCCATAAACAACTTAGAGATACATCATATGGATGTTAAGACAGTTTTTCTAAAACCATGAATTAGATAAAGAAATCTACATAAACCAACCTGAGGACTTTGTATTAAAAGGTTGTGAAGAAAAAGTTTGTAAGTTTAACAAATCTTTGTATGGTTTTAAATAAGCACATAAACAGTGACATAAATTTTTTGATCATATGATAATGAGTAGTGGATTTAAGTTAATGAATCGGACAAGTGTATTTACAGTAAACTCGTTAAAGATGCACGTGTGATTGCGTGTTTGTATATTTGTGGTATGCTTATACTTGATACAAACATAGATGTAATTAATTTCACTTAAAGCATGCGTTGAATGAGAACGTTGACATAAAATACTTAGGACTTATTGATGTGATCTTATGCATGAGGATTAGAAGACATTATAATGGTTATAGTATTGGTCGTTCTCACTTTGTTGAATTTGTGCTTAAGAGATGTACAATCATTTTGATTATAAGCCTGCTTGTACTCTATATGATTCTTCTTGTAGATTCAAGAATATTAAGGTTAATGGAGTATCACAAGTTGAATACTCAAGAGTTATAGGATGTCTGATGAATTTAATGAACTGTAAGAGTCCAGATATTTCCTATAGTGCAAGTAAGTCAAGTAGGTATACTTATAATCCAGGGCATGAGCATTGGGATGCATTTAGTAGAGTATTTTACGATACATAAATTACTCTATGACCTTTTGTTTGATATATAAAAGGTATCATGGTGTCCTTGAGGGAATTTGTGATGCAAACTGGATAGATGACTCAGACGAGTCTAAGTGTACGAGTGGATATGTTTTCATTCTAGCAGGAGGATTTGTTTTTGGAAGATCCAAACAGACATATATTTCTCAATTCATTATGGAATTTGTGGTGGGTAAAGGTAAACACTGTCAGAGAATGTCATTCTCTGTCCCTTCCCTATGGTATAGACGTGATAGTGTGACTGCATGTGGAGGATGACTTTTAGAAAAGTCTTAATGAGTTCTACAGTTTCAATTTAAGATTGAAGTGGGGTGTAACAATAAACACTCATGATGGAACTCATCTATCTGAATGAGGAAGTGAGGCCGCTTCCTATGAGAGTATGAGCTGATTCTCTAGAGCATTCTGAGAAATGGGATATGTTCAGGGCCAAATTGGACACAACACCACGAGTTTGGCAGCAACCTTGGAGATTTCATGCATGGTTTTTATCGCGAATTAAACCAAACGCTAGCAGTTTGATAGACGCATTTATGTGTCTATTTTGATCTCAATTGTATATATTGTTAGTGCTCGATTCTGTACTTATTTGGTTATTTTATGTCTTTGTAGGTGTTTTTGGAGAAATAAGCTTGTGCGGGAAAATTGGCTCGAAAAGTGGTATTTGCGCTCCCCCATTTTGGATAAGGGGTACTCAATTACTAAGGGGCATCCAATTGATAAGGGATATCCTCTTTACTACTCACCACCATTTGCTATTCGCACCCAACAATGGATTAGGGGGATACCCTTCTTCTTCACGGTTTCAAATCCTCAAAATTGGCAGGAAATGTGAGCATCGAAGGTTAAGAATTAGGGTTGGATTTTTAAACACAATTAAAGAAGATTCAATCGTTGATTTGTATCAGGATGGAATGGATTGGGCCAAACAATGTTGGTATAGGTGATCAAATGGACCAAAATGGGCTAGATATTGATTTGAAGCAAAACAGGGGTTACGTGAAACATGGAAATAAGAAAGTTTATCAAGATAGTTTGGTTGGAAATTACGTGCAAGTTTGGAGAGGATATTTTGTTTGGATTCTTCCAGGGTTAATTACCGGATTTAGAAGAGTTTGGACAAAATCAAAACACGCGTGAAGGAAGAGATAAAAAAGGAAAAAATCCCGAGTCTTTTGGTGAAAGAAAAAAAAAGATTTGGAAGCAATATTCATGGACTGTGGTGTATATATAGTCTTGGAGGAGTATTAAGAAAAAAAGTCGAGTAGTTTGGGGACTTTACGTAGTTTAGGGGAAGCTCTGGTACGAAGAAATCACGCTACAGAGAAAGTTGCAGCAGCAGGAGGAAGAAGACGAAGCTGAAGAACATTAGACGACCCAAGTCAGTCGCAGAAAAGTGTGGTTTATCCACGACACACATAGTATCGTTCCCAACAGTCTTACATCTTCTGTATCGTTAGCAACAGTCGATCTACCACGCATATAAACGTTGCAATTGATCTGTTTTATCTTTTTCTTGTATTTTCACTCTCTTCAAACACTTTGGAGCCATGAATAAATACTTCGAGCATGTTTTTGATATGAGGAGCTAAATCCAACACTGGGACGACGGAGGAAGCCCTTTTTCATCATTGTGGTAATTCTATTAATTCTTTATATGACTTTTTTGCACTAAAATTGAATTGATTTATGATTTCTCTTGAATGGTTGTGGTTTCAATTGATGGGTCATGCTTATCTTAAGTGTTTTGATGTCCCATGCTTTAGATTTACAGTCATTACTTTCGGAATCTACGTTGGCAAAGAATAAGAGTCAATAATCTTTATCATATGAGCTATAATTGTGTAGAATTGATTTTTGAACCACATGAGTATGAAAATTGGTGAAATCCCGAGTCTCAGTACCTCTCGTTATTGTGACAACTTTTTTTTGTGTATATATTTTCTTTATTATTAAGTCATAAATCGAGCCTACACAAGTCCGAGTTGAACGAACTTTATTTACCACTTGAAAAACTACATCAATTTTTGGCGCCGCCGACGCGGACTTGTATTTAGATTTGTTTAGGTTTATTTTTATTATTTTTTGTTCTCTCTGTTTGGTATTTTTTTATTCTTTTCAGATTTGGAGCGAAGCTACAAGGAAAGAAAAAGTGCTATAAAAGGAAAGCATCGCCAAAGAAGGAAAGAAAAGAGGAGTCCAAGGAGTGGAGAAGATTTTGTATATATTTATTTTATTTGGACTTTATTTCTCTTTATTTTTAGAAACTGTAAATAGGGTTTCATTTTTGTAATTTTTCTTTTTATTTTTGGACAGTTTTTGGACTTTATTTTTGGACTGGACATTATTATTATTTTGAAACCCTAAGGAAGGGTTAAAAATTAAATACAAATTGTTTGCAGGGAAGGACGACAGTTACGATACTGTCTCGGCCCCTCGGGTTCGTACACTGACATTGGAGTCGGTGTCCTGAGTCGACTTCAACGTTTCATCGCCCGTCTGGTACGGGAGGTAAGACTCTATCCACCTACGAATCCCCTGTCAGTGGGTTTTATTTTGTGTGACAACTCACACCCCTGCAATAGAATGCCGAACTGGTATTACAATAGCCAATACAACGAATATCCGACTGAGTTTCAAAATGGATGTTACTACTTTGACCATAGTGTGAATAGTGTTTGGGAACATCAGCCTTTTGAAGGTTATGGTCCATACCATGGTGAGCCCAATTACTATCCATACGCCCACCGGTCGTACGATTCTTCTCTACTAAAGTACGCATGTAAGTTAGCTGAGTCGACACAAAAGTTACTTGAGTCGACACATAGTTCAGCTGAGATGAATAACTTAGTTATGAATAAAAGCAATGCAACGTGTGAACCTTCTTTCCTAGATAAAATCAGGACGTCATGTGAGTCGACTCAGAAAATGTTGTTAGAGGCCCAGGAAAGAACTGCTCAAAATAGTCTTAATTTCCAATATAGTGTTTCCAATAGTACCCTTGAAAATGAGGATAGTTATTTGCATAATCAAGATGACGAGGATATAATTGGTAACATTACTTGTTGTTTAGATGAGGTTCAACCATTTTCATGTTATTATAATGATTATGATGAGGATAGTGTTGATGAAGAATTTGAAATAAATAGGCATAGTGATCAGGAATTTTCTACTCCAACTGAGCTTAATAATAATATTATTTCTAGTTCAAATCCAAATAATTTTAATAATTATTCACCTATTCAAAAGGACGAGGATTTGACTAGATATACCCCCGTTTTAGACGATGTAGTATTTCCTTTTGATTATGAAGCTAATAATGGTTTAGAGGAACGAGTATATTTTGAGTCTAGCGATTTAGAAACAATAGACTTAGAAAAAGAAAATGAACTCGTCGAGATGAGTGAGGATGTACCTGACTTAAAGAATCAATTGACCATTTTCATGAATTAGATGACCTTGAAATTAGAGAAGTTGTGACTAGTCTTTCTAGAGACACTGGAAACTCTAAGTTTGGGGGTGATTATCATTCTCCATGTGATTTAACTCTTAGAAAGGTCCCTCACTTGGGACTTGACATATGTGCCTCAACCATTTTACAAGATTATCTTCATACACGTTTTCCTGAACCTAGTGATGTCCACAAGAAATTTCAGTTATTAGAAACCCATCATCTGGTTGATGTAGTTTACCCAGGCTATGATACCCAGATTGACTTTGTTTTCCCACCAAATATTTTTCTTCCAAATGTGGGAATGTTTGATTTTCAAATGTGTCGAATATTAAGTTTTGAGACTAAACCTAATTACTTTAGGAGATTAGGGTCAACATACTTGTTTAAGGAAGATCACCACTCTCATTTAGTCAGCTGTGTAAGTCAAATCTGATTGACTTGGAGGATCCTCAATTATTCAGGTTATTATTATGTGCTTCTAAGTTTTTATTTGAGTTTTTCCAGAATCTAGAACCTGAACATTTGGATCTAACCTATGAGGAAACGCAACCCATGAAAATATTTTATTTGGACCCAGTTATAGAACCTGAACCTGAACCACAACTAGATGTAGTTGTCTTAAATAGGAAACTAGACAAGGGTGTGCTTTATTTGTTTGTTTTCTTGACAGGTTGCAGATTCCTTTTACTTCTGATAGCTCTATTTGGTTTTGATGACCCACAGATATTTCGGCTATTACTTTATGATTCTATGAGGTGACTAATCCTTTCTTAGTCTGGATGAAGACGTTAAACTTAGCACTTCTTGGGAGGTAACCCATTCTCATGCAATACGGTAATATCTTTCCTTATCTCTTTTGCTTCAAATGGTAACAGTTTCTCCTTGTTCATGCTTTTAATTTGATCTTTAGAACATTGAGGACAATGTTAGATTTAAGTTTGGGGGTATAGGAGAAACTTTTTAGTTGCATAATTAAACTCCAGAGCCTAGAAATTTATGCCTATTAAGGATGGCACTAACCAATCTAAGTGGATGGAAGCATTTTGGTTGTAGGAGTTGAGGAATCAATCTGACTAGATGACAATATCTAAAGAGTCTATTCATAAAAGAACACAGCTCAGGTGTTAGAAATAACATGGTAGTTTCGCCATATCTCATTGAGTCGTTTTCACTTCTATTTTTTATTTTTTTATTTTTAAAATATGTTTCTCTAAGTGATTAGGTGGGGCTCACGATTCAAGTTGTTACCATTGCTAGGGTGAAATAGAGTGATTAAGATAGCCATAAAAAAAAAGTTGAAAAAGGAAAAAAAAAAGAGAAAAAAAAAAGAAACTGAGACCATACCATCAGACCAACTGGAATAAATTCAATAAAGTCGACCACTGGAACCCTTGTATATGCCAGTTGTGTTGACCTAGAGTTAGGATTATCGACCACTGGTACCCTTGTATATGCCAATGTGTTGATATTAGTCAGACCGGTATCTCAGTCCATTAGGATAGGTTCATTATAGCAGTGGCCTTCAGACAGATATGAGAAACACCGTTCACCTAAGTCAACATCAAAACCATCTACGTTTTTCTATATCCATCTTCTTAATCTATCCATGTGATTTGTTTGATTCTGAGTTTAGATGCGACTATCTGAGTAGAGCTCTGTCACTTTATATGAATTTTAGTATGCTTGAGTGCGAACTCGTGTACAACAATTGGAATTTCGCATCAGGGTACTTCCTCCTGTAGTAAATAAGTATGCCAACCAAGGAGATTCTTTAGTGCCTTCCAAGGTTCTGTGTAGATAGCTAGGGTCTGGAGTAAAGGTTTTGCGGGTATACCTCTGGTAATCCCTCTGGAGACAAAACTCCGCCACTAGGGCCACCTAGGGTTTAAAGGCTTATTGCATATGCTAAATGCAACCGACGATGTCTGCGACGGTGAGTTGGGATTTTATTTTCTAGATTTGATTTGCTCGAGGACTAGCAAATAATAAGTTTGGGGGTATTTGATAGACGCATTTATGTGTCTATTTTGATCTCAATTGTATATATTGTTAATGCTCGATTCTGTACTTATTTGGTTATTTTATGTCTTTGTAGGTGTTTTTGGAGACATAAGCTTGTGCGTGAAAATTGGCTCGAAAAGTGGTATTTGCGCTCGTGGGAGAAAATTACTATACGAACCCCCATTTTGGATAAGGGGTACTCAATTACTAAGGGGCATCCAATTGATAAGGGATATCCTCTTTACTACTCACCACCATTTGCTATTCGCACCCAACAATGGATTAGGGGGACACCCTTCTTCTTCACGGTTTCAAATCCTCAAAATTGGCGGGAAATGTGAGCAGCGAAGGTTAAGAATTAGGGTTGGATTTTTAAACACAATTAAAGAAGATTCAATCGCTGATTTTTATCAAGATGGAATGGATTGGGCCAAACAATGTTGGTATAGGTGATCAAATGGACCAAAATGGGCTAGATATTGATTTGAAGCAAAACAGGGGTTACGTGAAACATGGAAATAAGAAAGTTTATCAAGATAGTTTGGTTGGAAATTACGTGCAAGTTTGGAGAGGATATTTTGTTTGAATTCTTCCAAGGTTAATTACCGGATTTAGAAGAGTTTGGACAAAATCAAAACACGCGTGAAGGAAGAGATAAAAAAGGAAAAAATCCCGAGTCTTTTGGTGAAAGAAAAAAAAGATTTGGAAGCAATATTCTTGGACTGTGGTGTATATATAGTCTTGGAGGAGTATTAAGAAAAAAATTCGAGTAGTTTGGGGTCTTTACGTAGTTTAGGGGAAGCTCTGGTACGAAGAAATCACGCTGCAGAGAAAGTTGCAGCAGCAGGAGGAAGAAGACGAAGCTGAAGAACATTAGACGACCCAAGTCAGTCGCAGAAAAGTGTGGTTTATCCATGACACACATAGTATCGTTCCCAACAGTCTTACATCTTCTGTATCGTTAGCAACAGTCGATCTACCACGCATATAAACGTTGCAATTGATCTGTTTTATCTTTTTCTTGTATTTTCACTCTCTTCAAACACTTTGGAGCCATGAATAAATACTTCGAGCATGTTTTTGATATGAGGAGCTAAACCCAACACTGGGACGACGGAGGAAGCCCTTTTTCATCATTGTGGTAATTCTATTAATTCTTTATATGACTTTTTTGCACTAAAATTGAATTGATTTATGATTTCTCTTGAATGGTTGTGGTTTCAATTGATGGGTCATGCTTAGTTTAAGTGTTTTGATGTCCCATGCTTTAGATTTACAGTCATTACTTTCGGAATCTACGTTGGAAAAGAATAAGAGTCAATAATCTTTATCATATGAGCTATAATTGTGTAGAATTGATTTTTGAACCACATGAGTATGAAAATTGGTGAAATCCCGAGTCTCAGTACCTCTCGTTATTGTGACAACTTTTTTTTGTGTATATATTTTCTTTATTATTAAGTCTGAAATCGAGTCTACACAAGTCCGAGTTGAACGAACTTTATTTACCACTTGAAAAACTACATCACAGTTCAAGACGTCGCATTCACTGTCTCTAGCAAGTAGTTCCGGTAATATCTCAGGAATAAAAGGTTCAAGACCTCATGGACACCTCTGCCTAAAATGGTATTTTCTGCGTTTTTATGTGATTTTTCGTTTTTTATCGAAATTTAATTCATTTTGAATGAGTTTCATGTTGTTTTGATGGTTTTGGTATTATTGGAACTTAGGACCTAAGGATCATTAAGGGTTCACTAGCCCATTTTCACTTTGGTGAACGGAACCTTTAGTCCCATATATGGAAAATTAAAGATGAAAGCTCTAGTTATACACTATAATGATTGTTTGCAATCTATAGTATGACCCTGGAGTCAACACAATGTTGTATATGAGAGAGGACGTTGGAATGGATAGTATGACTTCAACATGCATGATCCGCCTGTCTGTTCATACAATTCGGGTCGTGATATTGGGATGTTGATTTACCAAGATCTATTTGTGTTTTCATGTTTTATTGAGCTTTCATTCACGTTAGGGATTGCTGGAAAACGATTAATAAATATTTTTTTTTTTAAGTTTTTAATAAAAATATTGTTTTATTTGTGAATGAAAAACTTATTAGTCTCACATCATGGAGTTTCCACTTTTATTTGTTTTAAGAGACTATATAAGCTTTTTAGTCCCACATCGGGGAGTTATCCTTCCTAAGTTGCATTATTCCATCGTATAAACAAATTTCTCTCCTTTTGTAAATAAAAAAAAGAAAGAGGTTTCTCTATATTTTAGAGAGGCCCGCAAAGGAAAATATTTTTCTATTGTTTTTCTTAAGCTTTTGCGTTTTTCCTTAAGGTTTTTTTTCTCGGAGTTGCCAAGCTCAAGTTAAGCATCTACTACATATGCTAATAGTAGGTATAGTAGGGTGTTTATCCTGGAGGCATCCATCCTGTGAGGGATATCGCATCTCTTTTGGGTGTAGCCTGGAGCTAATGTCTTAAGGACAGCGTGTTGAATACGTGACTCACTCTGTTTTTCCAAAGTTTTACCGTGTTGCTGTTGCGGAGATTTGGAGGTTCCCTCGTTTAGTCAAATCCATCACTTCCATTATAAAAGAGCTAAGTATGAATAAAAAAAAATTATTTGACTTTTCATTGTTTTTTATTATTGCACCCAACAAACCACTGACATAATGCCGGTTTCCCTTGGTGCTCTTGTTAGAACAAGAACTCACACAGATTTTTACTTCCTCTGCACCATGACCTGAAGCAATTTACTTATTTACCTAAAAAAAATTAACTAGAGAGAGAGGGAGCATACTTGGGCCGGTGATGCAGTCATAGTAAGCTCAACCCAAGCGACAACACTTGAGGAAAGCATTTATATCATCACTTACAGGACCTCATCCGCCCTGGCACATTTTTATGCACTGAGTGCACAAGCAAAAGCTAAGTTGTTTTACAGTTGTAGCTTAATATAATTTCGTAAAAACTAGGAGAGGAATGACAGTGTTCACATTTCATCGAGCAAAGATTAAAACGTTCTGCATAATTGGATGATGCGAAGCAAATATAACTCTTCACCAAACACATTTTTAATAACAACAATATCACCGTCAGAAAATCAATATTCATCCTTATTGGAATAATAACCAAGTTTTCTTCTCACTCGCACAGGATATATCTCTTATAGACGGGAGCATTTACTAAACTTTCTAGTTTAAAAAATATCCTTGGGAATCTTATTTAATCTCTCTATTTTTAGAAAATCTTACTAATACTAATATAAAGAAAAGAAGTATTTTGGTTGTGTTAGAGCATAGCTCGGTTGAACTCACTAAGCGTTGGTATGTCAAGTTTGGTTGTCATATTTTAGTATCAAAACTCATCTAGAGTCGCTTGATTAAATAATAGAGTCCATTTCTTTTATGTTAGACTAGAAAGTCTTGGAATGTTGAGGCATACAAGTATTACTCCGAAGACTTGAAGAATGTGAAGAAGTAACGAACTACAACGACGACATCATCCTTCCACTTGAGGTTAGTAATACTAACTTGAACTTGTTTCATTCCTAACGTATGTTTCAAGTCGTGTTATATTGAAAATATAACTAAGAAGCTGCAAATACTGTATATATTGTATATGATACTTTAGTGATGTGACACGATCATAACAGTATGATCATAGTATTAAGGAATTAGACTACGAAGTATAATGCTTATCTTTTGAACTTCGTAGATATGACATCGCTATAATCTTGTATATAGTGTTATGATTATGTGAATGGGTTATGGTGAAAATTTCGTCCTAGGAAACAATGTTTTACATTTGTTTAAAGGAAGTACATTTATGAACTTTTTTTGTGAATCGAAAGGGAAATCAATAGGATTATTGGTCTTGCTATCCATGGCATATCTTTGGATGACCAATATGTGTGAGTTGGTAGAATTGATCTTAACTCAGGTTATGTATCTTGGTATAACCGATCACAATGCCTAGACTTATGATTTGGCATGTCCGGTCCTGGTAATTGGTGTAACCGATCCTAAGTAATCACTATGAGACGGTATGATCGATCCTTGTAATTGGTGTGACCGATCCTAGTAATTGGGTGTGACCGATCCTAGTAATTGGTGTGACATATCCTAGTAATCAAAATTTTGGTACAATTGATATGTTCCATTATACTGTGTATGGATTGTTTATGTGATTCAATTGTTTTCTGGTTAAGAAAAACTGTGTCAATTTATTTGGAATATTGTTTGGTATCTTCTTTATTGTTGGGTATCAAGTGTTTTTGCTTCACGGAATC
Organism: Papaver somniferum; assembly: GCF_003573695.1. Classification (NCBI taxonomy): domain Eukaryota; kingdom Viridiplantae; phylum Streptophyta; class Magnoliopsida; order Ranunculales; family Papaveraceae; genus Papaver; species Papaver somniferum. The sequence goes on from NC_039368.1 coordinate 32,630,388, forward strand.
CGGTGTAATTGCGGTGCTGTAATGTTTATGTTTGTTCAATTACTTCTGTAAGAAAATAATTGTGCAAGTCAAATTATTTTGGTTTGTATCTATTGTTTGTAGCTTAAAAAAAATACGGGATAATTTGTTTAGTCCAATTGATTCCGGATTAGAGAAACTAAGTTAATTCTGATCTTAGTTAGACTTATCAATTGGAGGATTCGGTTATTCAAGTCTAATCGAATGCCTTGATAAGAAAAACTAGTTAACTAACCTAGTGTTTGTCTTATCTAAAGGGAAAGGTCTGAGTTATTGTCTGGATAATTAGAGTTAAAAGAAAATAAAGTTAATTCTGATCTTTATTTTGGTCTTATCGAAACAAGCGATTGTACACACACAACCGGTTTAACAAGGGAGTTTAGTATCTTAGTCGAGTTGTTGAACTATTAGGGAAAATTGCTTCGGGCAATTGTTTCCTTGATAACCTATCGAAACTAAATTACTTTTGTAGATTCGATTTTAATATTGGTTATCTAAAACGGTATGTGAAACCTTCGTGCTTAACTATTATAGGTTGTATACAAGTCTTATAGATTTGTAAGATCCTTTCGGTTTATCCTTTATTTGCTCGAACCTTTGTCATTTTGTGACAAAAGGAGGAGAAATATATGGAGTAAACAAGTGATTTTTAATCACTAGGAATATACAATTGTGCTTAAACGTTATATCTAACGAAAGAGTAAAGCATTGACTAAGGGGGAGAAACATATCATATTGTTGTGCAGTAATACTTACTACAAAAGGGTAATAACAAAGATGTTCGGATTGAATATTTACCTAGTGAAAAAGTGGGGGTATAACAACCACACCCAATATTTTTCTTAGCAATCTGTATGGACTAACTCCAATATACTTTCAAGAGAATCAACTAGACTCAATCTTAATAAAGTATACCAAAGAGTTATATCTCTCTTTCTTGATTCAATTCTTACTCAAGCAAATAGAAATCTGCGAGTCTAATTGAATACAAGAGAAATCACTTGAACGGTGCCAAAGACCAATGTTCAAGTATCAATCAATGTAAATCAACAACCAAAGGTTGGTTATTCTAATTGATTGATTCAAACGCACAACCTGTGATATTTCGGTTATATAAAAAACTATAACGCGGAAAAGAAATAACACAGACACCAGAAGTTTTGTTAACGAGGAAACCGCAAATACAGAAAAACCCCGGGACCTAGTCCATATTGAACACACACTGTATTAAGCCGCTACAAACACTAGACTACTACAAACTAACTTCGGTCTGGACTGTAGTTGGACCCCAATCAATCTCACACTGATCCAAGGTACAGTTATGCTCCTACGTCTCTGATCCCAGCAGGATGCTCTGTATCACACAAAAAAGTCTACGGTAATAGATAAATCTGTCTTCCACAAAAATACTTACGAGTTTTGTTCCGTCTTTTGATAAATCAAGGTGAACAGGAACCAATTGATAAACCAGACTTATATTCCCGAAGAACAGCTCAGTATTATCAATCACCTCACAATAATCTTAATCGATACGGCGAAAGGTAATATTGTGGAATCACAAACGTTGAGACGAATATGTTTGTCATTACTTTTATATCTTGCCTATCGGAGATATCAATCTCAAGACAATCGTTACGAATGTACGTAACACGATAGAATCAGCAAGATCAGATCACACAACTACAAGAAAGTAGTACGGTCTGGCTTCACAATCCCAATGAAGTCTTCAAGTCGTTAACCGACAGGGTCTAGGTAGAAACCTAAGGTTAAAGGAGAATTGACTCTAGCATATGCAACTAGTATCACATAGGAGGTGTAGGGATTAGGTTTCCCCGTTGCTAGAATTCTCCCTTATATAGTCTATCAAATCACGGTTTGAAATCAATGTTAGCTTAGTAACAAAGCATTCAATATTCACCGTTAGATGAAAACCTGATTAGATTCAAGCTAATATCTTTCAACCGTTAGATCGAAAACTTAGCTTGTTACACACAAATGAAATGCAGGTTTCAGGTTTGTGTAACCGTACCCAAACATGAATATTTGTTGGTTCAACAGTAGTTAACCAAATGGTTAGCCATATGAGCACTTTCATATCAACCATGTTCTTCTTCACCATAACTAGTTCAAATGACTCAAATGAACTAGTTAGAGAGTTGTTCAATTGCTTAGATATTATAGAAGTATACAAGACACAATCGAAGAAAAAACGATTTGATTCACTCGAATCGATTCATGAACTTTATAGCCACGGTTTGCAAACTTGCATTCCTTAGCTTATATAAGTATAAGTTCACGAATAATCGTTTTTAGAAATAACCAACTTAAGTACGCGGACTGAGTTCGCAGACTTAAGTACCCGGAATAAGTTTGTAAATAATTCACAAACTCCAGCAGATTTTCTCGGGACGAGAACCTCCGACAGTTCGCGGACTGGGTTCGCGGACTCTGTTCCGGTTTTCCTGATCAACAAAGTACGCATACTTTGGTTCAAGGAATAAGGACTTATACATGTATGTGTTGCCTCACAATTCTTATATCCAACATTGGTTATATAATCTAAACTCTAATTTCAATCATTGAAACATTCTTAGAGGACGTTATATAGTTGTTATTCACAGACTATTTTTCGTCAAAGCCATTTTCAAGTGATTGAAACATAACATGAATTTCGTCACTAGGTAAATATGAACTTGGCCAAAGCGAAATCTTACCAACACATATTTCTAGAAATATATAAGCGAGATAAACTCGGCTCGAATAGAAAATGTGTATAATCAAAGTCTATATAACAAAACGACTTTTCTCTCAAGACAGGATATAGAGTAGATAGACTTTTGAGTGATAGATAAGTTCAAGTCTCCACATACCTTTTAGTCGATGAAGTTCCACCAGTTCCTTGATTAGTTCTTCGTCTTGTATGATAATCGCCATGGAGTTCTTGAGCTCAACTACACTTTCTATCCTAGTCCGAGACTTAGCTATAGTAGACTAGAAATCAAGACTTATAGTTTTGATCACTAACATTGACAAACATGCTTGAGATAGCAACGCATGCGAGTTCGGCCGAGCAGTGCTCTAACAATCTCCCCCTTTGTCAATTTTAGTGACAAAACTATCAATACATATGGATTACAAAAATAGATAAATAAACTTTTGTAGCTCTTCTTCCACATGCCTAATCTTCAACATTACTCGAAATCTTCGTCACTTCCAAGTACTCCAATGATTACAAAAGTTGTAAGTTTAGCATCATCGTTGTTAAAAATCCGTAGCTATAACAATGAGAAAACAAGAATTCTCAATCATTGTTATACAGTGTCATATTATTATTATACAGTATCAAAGTTCAATTGTATCACAATTTCGAAAACAATACTATGGTGATATGTATCACTCCGCCTTAGTCAATACTCCATCTCACATGGAAACCACTCCCCGTTACATAATGATCCGAAAACCATATGTATTTATAGTGTGAACTACACATTAATTCTCCCCCTTTTTGTCAATAAAATTAGCAAAAGTACGAAAACGGGATCCTAATGAAAATTTCCATAGAGACATTTAATGACCAAAAGTAAGCACATATCAACTTATTTAGATGCAATCATAAAGCCGAAGCTAAATGCTTTCATCAAGGAGTTTATAAAGATACAAGATAACTCTTATAATATTCCACAGCCGCATTCCTCACAAATATTTGGCAATAAAGCACAAGTTCAATTAAGAACTCTCCCCCATAAAATGTTATTCCCGAAAGAACAACAAGAGTGGTCTTAATTTCAAGAGAAAATAAGGATTTCTTTGGACATAACAAATCACATACGAATATGAATTTTAATCCAAATATACTCAATTAAATTAACCACAAGAGAACCCATGATTAATTCAATCAGAATACATAACTAAATTACCACAAGAGTGTGATCAATTTAATTGGTCATGCTCAACATAAGTGAATTTATGGAGCCTCACAGTCTATACATAAAATATGGATCAGGGAATATCAATACTGCAGAATAGACAAGGATTCATTATATTTTCCATCACCGTTTGCACAATCACATACAACAGATATAATCCTTGTAAACAAAAGTTCATCTTATCTTCCATCAATAATGACATAATATGCTTCAAACTTTTGTGATGTCAAAAGCTCATTCATTCTTTTATCAATACATTCATATCGACATTCGAAAGACTTAACTTTTGACAAGGTATGGGACAATCATGTTCACATAGGCAAACACACATATCCCATAACAAATTGCAATATATAAAACCATGAAGATTAATACTGCAAAAATCATATTTCCAAACAATTTTAGAATTTAAACAAATAAACCTAAAAACATGAAGATGAAAATGTTGGACATAGCTATGTGTAATCACAATAATGTCTATTCCAAACTCTAGTTATTCTTCTAAACAAAAAAAAAAAAGATTTACTAGACAATTGAAATCAAAGTTCATTGAGAAACTCATACCTTTCAATGAATCCATCAAAGAAGGTATCACTGATTTCCTTTACTCTCTTGACCGTAGACACACCATGTTCGTGAGTTAGAACACCAACTTTACGATCAACAACCCGAGAAAGTTGTCTAGCATTGACGCAGTCCATGATGAGATTCTTTTGATTCCGTATCAGAATATTCTGATTAGCAAGGATTCTGGCCTGACCATCTAAGAGTTGGTTTATTTGCAGTTGAAGATTTGCAAACTACACCTTTGAATCGTTCTGAAAATGCATTAATTCCTTGATGGAATCTTCAATTCAGGAGTTGTGATCCTTTATTTTAAGCATTTTCTTTAGAACCAGCTCTTGAATTGATTCACGTCCTTGAGTGTCATCCTCCATATCAATATGTATAATCTCTTGAGATTTTACAGAGTTCTCCATGTAATTTTTTGTTAGGGATGGAAAAACACCATATAGAGTGATATATATATATATGTGTTCTGTAAACAGGAGAAGGAAACTCTTGTTGTGGAAACCCTATGAAATCACAAGAGAAGGACGCGAATGTTTGTGGACCGTCAGCACAAAAACTCAACAGAAAAATAATATACAACATACTTGAGCATTTCTCAATAATTTTCCTTTCACCTCTCAAGTTAGAAACAAGGAAAAGAATACCTGGAATCAGGTGGTAGAGTGAGAAATAATCCCACTATGATCATTGAGAAAGGAGTTGTACTTATTATCTGACAGTTTGACCTTTGTGTTCTTCGCCTTTGTTTGGTTGTCTTTTATCCCAGAAGAGTAAGACACAGCTTGTTTAACATATCTGTTAGAAGGCTTTCTCTGAGGACTAAATCTAGGACCTCTTGAGATTGGTTCAAGAGGATCATGATAGAGAGGGATCCATTTTCTAGACTTAGATTTACCAGATTCATTCTTATAAACACAGGGAATGTGTTCATTAGTGGCACAAGAATTTATACCATTGGGATGAACTTGTACCCTGTGATGATTTCTAGAAAAAATATCATTTTTATAAGATTTTTGGTTTTCTGCGGGTACGAGATTCACTGCAGAAGTCGACAGACTATTTACTCCATTGATAGTAGAAAAAAGCAAATTATGAAGATTGGAGATTTGTTTCCTCCTGGCAAAACAATGAATAGCATAGTGATTCTTTTTCCCATAGAATGTACAGGTTCGTGGAAGAGAAGCAATAACAGGCACCTGTTTTAACTCCATAGCCATATGAGAAGATTTTAAGTCATGTAAACCTTTCTTGACACAACCTTGTTCTGGAAGACATCTCTTCATGTGCTGTAATTCATGAGAACTAGTTGGTACAGAAGAATTTCTCCGTAAGACAGAGTTTTCCTTTTCCAAGGATCTGCACTGTTCATGGGCTAGAATAAGAGATGCGCCTAGTTTCTCTTTTTCGACACGAAGTATGTTTAGATCTGATGAATGCGTCTCGATCAAACGTTTTTCTCTAATTGAGTCTTCCTTGACAATATTCTCAAGACTACTAATCTTTTCACGTTGTAGAGTTGTTTCTTGGAGAAGTTTTTCAATATTGTTAGAGAATGACTCAATGATATTATAGAGTTCACATTCTCTATCAAGAGAATTTTCAAATTCATCAATAAGTTGAGCATGATCATGAAAATCAATGTTCTCAGTAGAATTTTTTGAGATTTTGGTGAGCTCCATTTCAGCTTTTGCCATACTGTCAATTGTCTCATTGGAGGGAGAGATGTCAACAATTGATGAAACAACCTTCCTATCTCGGGATTCGGAATTATCATATAAGGAGCAATCCTTTGAGGTATTTCCAAGACATTTTTGCATAATTAAAAGCTTTAGGATACATCTTGGTATGCGTATATGCCAGAGAAGAGATTTTGTCCTTAGACTCAGATTGCCACAAACACGGACTTGTAAGGTCTTTAAATGTGTTTTCATGCTCTGATACCAATTGAAAAAGTGGGGGTATAATAACCACACCCAATATTTCGCTTAGCAATCTGTATGGACTAACTCCAATATACTTTCAAGAGAATCAACTAGACTCAATCTTAATAAAGTATATCAAAGAGTTATATCTCTCTTTCTCGATTCAATTCTTACTCAAGCAAATAGAAATCTGCGAGTCTAATTGAATACAAGAGAAATCACTTGAACGGTACCAAAGACCAATGTTCAAGTATCAATCAATGTAAATCAACAACCAAAGGTTGGGTATTCTAATTGATTGATTCAAATGCACGACCTGTGATATTTCAATTACATAACAAACTATAACGCGGAAAAGAAATAACACAGACACCAGAAGTTTTGTTAACGAGGAAACCTCAAATGCAGAAAAACCCCGGGACTTAGTCCAGATTGAACACACATTGTATTAAGCCACTACAGACACTAGCCTACTACAAACTAACTCCGGTCTGGACTGTAGTTGAACCCCAATCAATCTCACACTAATCCAAGGTACAGTTATGCTCCTACGTCTCTGATCCCAGCAGGATGCTACGTACTTGATTCCCTTAGCTGATCTCACCCACAACTAAGAGTTGCTACGTCCCAAAGTCAAAGACTATAATAAACAAATCTGTATCACACAAAAAAGTCTACGGTAATAGATAAATCTGTCTCCCACAGAAATACCTACGAGTTTTGTTCCATCTTTTGATAAATCAAGGTGAACAGGAACCAATTGATAAGCCAGACTTATATTCCTGAAGAACAGCTCAGTATTATCAATCACCTCACAATAGTCTTAATCGACGCGGCGAAAGAAGATATTGTGGGATCACAAATGATGAGACGAAGATGTTTGTGATTACTTTTATATCTTGCCTATCGGAGATATAAATCTCAAACCAATCGTTACGATTGTACTCAACACGATAGAATCAACAAGATCAGATCACACAACTACAAGAAAGTAGTATCGGTCTGGCTTCACAATCCCAATGAAATATTCAAGTCGTTAACCTACAGGGTTTGGGTAGAAACCTATGGTTAAAGGAGAATCGACTCTAGCTTATACAACTAGTATCACACAAGAGGTGTGGGGATTAGGTTTCCCAGTTGCTAGAGTTCTCCCTTATATAACCTTTCAAATCAGGGTTTGCAATCAATGTTAGCTTAGTAACAAAGCATTCAATATTCACCGTTAGATGAAAACATGATTAGATTCAAGATTATATCTTTCAACAGTTAGACCGAAAACTTAGCTTGTTACACACAAATGAAATGCACGTTTTAGGTTTGTGTAACCGTACCCAAACATGTACATTTGTTGGTTCAACAGTAGTTAACCAAATGGTTGGTCATATGAGCACTTTCATATTAACCATGTTCTTCTTCACCATAACTAGTTCAAATGACTCAAATAAACTAGTTAGAGAGTTGTTCAATTGCTTAGATCTTATTGAAGTATATAAGATACAACCGAAGCAAAAACGATTTGATTCACTCGAATCGATTCATGAACTTTATAGTTACGGCTTGCAAACTTGCATTCCTTAGTTTATATAAGTATAAGTTCACGAATAATCATTTTTAGAAATAGCCAAATTAAGTACGCGGACTGAGTTCGAGGACTTAAGTACCCGGAATAAGTTTGTAAACAATTCACAAACTCCATCAGATTTTCTCAGGACGAGAACCTCCGACAGTTCATAGACTCTGTTCCGGTTTTCCAGATCAACAAAATACGCATACTTTGGTTCAAGGAATAAGGACTTATACATGTATGTGTTGCCACACAATGCTTATATCCAACATTGGTTATATAATCTAAACTCTCATTTAAATCATTGAAAGATTCTTAGAGGACGTTATATAGTTGTTATTCACAGACTATTTTTCGTCAAAGCCATTTTCAGGTGATTGAAACATAACATGACTTTCGTCACTAGGTAAAGATGAACTTGGCCAAAGCGAAATCTTACCAACACATATATCGAGAAATAGATAAGCGAGATAAACTCGACTCGAAATATCAAATGCGTATAATCAAAGTCTATATAACAAAACGACTTTTGTCTCAAGATAAGAGATAGAGTAGATAGACTTTTGAGTGATAGATAAATTCAAGTCTCCACATACCTTTTAGTCGATGAATTCCACCAGTTCCTTGATTAGTTCTTCGTCTTGTATGATGATCGCCATGGAGTTCTTGATCTCAACTACACTTTCTATCCTAGTCCGAGACTTAACTATAGTAGACTAGAAATCAAGACTTATAGTTTTGATCATTAACATTGACAAACATGCTTGAGATAACAACGCATACGAATTCGACCGAGCAGTGCTCTAACACCTAGATTAACTTTAGGGGGAGTAAAAGATTTTGTTATTCAAATGTCAACAACGATATTTATTAATTGAATATATGCAGGTTATTGTGCTGTTGAAGAATGAATTATTTTGTAATTCGTGTAGCTACATATGTAATAAGAATTTTGTCACTAAAATTGACAAATTAAGGAGGGGCATGTTAGTTGAATTCACCAAGTGTTGGTATGTCAAGTTTGGTTGTCATATTTTAGTATCAAAACTCACCTAGAGTTGCTTGGTTAAATACTAGAGTCAACTTCATTTAGGTTAGACTAGAAAGTCTAGGAATGTTGATATATACAAGTATTACTTCGAAGACCTGAAGGATGTGAAGAAGTAACGAACTACAACGACGGTTAGTAATACTGACTTGAACTTGTTTCATTCCTAACGTATCTTTCAAGTCGTGCTATAATGAAAACATAACTGCGAAGATGTATATACTGTATATATTGCATATATACTCTAGTGATGTGACATGATCATAATAGTATGATCATAGTATTCAGGAATTAGACTACGAAGTATAACGCTTATCTTTTGAACTTCTTAGATATGACACCGACATAATCTTGTATATAGTGATATGGTTATGTGAATAGGTTATGGTGAAGATTTCATCCATGGAAACAATTTTTTTACATTTGTTTAAAGGAAGTACATTCATGAACTTATTTTGTGAATCGAAAGGGAAATCAATAGGATTATTGGTCTTGCTATTCATCACACATCTAATTTGGATGACCAATATGTGTGAATTGGTATAACCGATCTTAACTCAGGTTATATATCTTGGTATAAACGATCACAATGCCTAAACTTATGATTTGGTATGACTGGTCCTGGTAATTGGTGTAACCGATCCTAAGTAATCACCATGAGATAGTATGATCAATCCTTGTAATTGGTGTGACCGATCCTTGTAATTGTTGTAACCGATCCTAGTGATTGGTGTGACCGTCACAAGCAGATACCATATTTAGGTATAACCAATCATAGTGATTGGTATAACCGATTTGAACCCATGTATGTGACTTGGAAGGATCGATCATAACTAACCATTGTGATTTAGTATAACCAGTCACATAGTAGTCTTGGAATACTGGCAAACCAATTATAAACTTGTTTGAAATTGCGGTATAACCGATTCCAAGAATGCAAATCCATGTAGATATGAAATAAGGATTTGCTGTGAAAAGATGTCAACATACTTTGAACACGAGCAGTAACTCTTGTCATTTATTGTTCAAAGATATTCCTTAGTACTCAAGGTGATCCTGTGTTGAAATAAATTAAGAATCTTTTAATTAAGGTTTTTGATTTTATATGCTTTAATTACCAGCAATTAATTCATATCTCTAGAGAATAAATTAGTAATGTGCATTTACTAATTGAAAATTTTCTATTGAGAGATTTCGGAAATATTGGACCAACACTTATTGGAATTATGAAAACCGAATTTTTCCATTCATTGCAAATCTTGAGAATATTTTCGGTTTTGGAAATTCGTTGATGTCCAAACATCCTTGGTCTATAAATACCTAAGTTTGCATTTCTAGCAAACTATCCTAAAAGTCAGGCAAACTTCATTTATTGTTGTTTCTGGTGAAATCGTCTATTCAGAGAGTAAAGTATCATAATTAGGTGAAATCTCTTACGACCGCTCGTTTAAAAACTTATGTGGGATCAAGAAGCTCTACGAGTATCGTTGGTGGGAAACTAAATAATATTGCAGTGTTATTAGTATTCGATTTGATTTGATTGACTAACAATTTTTGAAACTTTGATTGCACCTAATTTGTTTATTCTTGAGAATCTTTTCTTCTGGTATAAGATTCACTCAGACTAGATCAAAGTATCGACAGGATCTTTAGAGCTTTTGTTAGATCTAAAGACATCTTGTGATAATCCATTGTTAACAAACTCCGTTCTGTGCGTGATTGATCACAAGAGATTCAAGTGGTGTTGTGCAGGTTTTGAAGATAAAAGAAGATTTGAAGACGAAGAAGAATTTTTGTTAGTTTTCGTATCTTGTCGATTTAGTGCACAAACCTTGATCGGCTGGGATCCAACTAGAATAAGCTTATCTTTGATAGATCTGATTGATTAGTTGCGTGAGATCATCATTCTCTATATTTCTCTTTGATATCTATATTGATTGAGTGCGAACCTATACTTGACTTTTTCGGTAGTTAAAATTAGATTGATCTAACCAGACAGAGGAGTTTATTAGATTAGACGGAAGAGCCTTTGTCAACGACTCATATATATCTTTAACAAGATTTATTAGAATGGTTACCAAATAGATTCTTCCTTTGCTGTTTGGAATACGATCCAAAGGACTTTATATTCACGTGCGTGACTCTAAAAGTCGAAGGCGCAGGGATACTGAGGGAACTAAGTAGCTAGGGGTTGTCTTCTTGGTCTCAACTATACGAAGTTGGTATTAGATTTTGTATAGAGGCTTAGTTATGAGAGTAGTCAAAACTGGACTAGGTCCCGGGGATTTTCTGCATTTGTGGTTTCCTTGTTAACAAAATCTTACTGTTTCTTTTACTTTGACTTCCGCATTATAATTGTTTATTATAATAAAATAAAATACACATATACGTTAACTCTGCATTACTTGACAGTAATCTTATAGAGTTTGGTTATTACCGAACCTATTATCAAGTAACATACTTCGTTGTTGTATTATCTCGATCTTGTATCTATAGTCAATCACACAATTTATCTTGTTGTCATATTGTCTCGATCTCGTATCCATAGACGATTACACGAAGTGTGAACCGAATTGTTGTATTGTCTCGACTTTGTCCATAGACGATCACATTCGGCAGAGGACTTATAGGTTGAAATAAAAAGATTGTGGTGTATTTGGGTACCCTCGTCTTTTCAGGTTGGTCACAAAATGATAAAATAACTTGTTGTAACCGTAATACTACTAATAAGACCTATAATATCAACTACCACTTCATATATATTCAAGGGTAAAAACGTACATTAAATTAATATTTGTATATTCAACCTTACATATTTACATATTCACAGAAATGTCATTGTTTTAAAAATATATCAAAAAATTTAAAAGCTTGATATCTTTCAAAATACACACTGGATTTTTGTAAAATTAACATGTTTGGAAAGCTCTTTGAATTACCTACGGAATGAGTACAAATAAGAATATCTAACGAAAAAAATATCATTATTATCAAATTTGGTGTTGTTATTAAAAGAATAAAACTCAAGCATATACATCATACATGATGGTTTTACTAGTTTCATAAATGGGACATTGACATTGGTAATCCAAACATACAATTACTATTTGCTTAAAAAGCAGATCGAGAACTTTCCAGTTTAGTCCACTAAACCCGACCTGGGTTAATGACTAGTCCAGTGAGAGAAGTTATTTACTCGCTAGTCCAAAAAAGGTTTGAAAAGAGTAAAATTATTCTGCTAACCCTAACATTTAATACTATGTAAAACCCTCTTTTATGCTCTCCATTAGCTTCACCACATACCAATATGTGTTATGTTATGTATTGATACTACATATTAATATGTTATGTATTGATACTACATATGTAGCATCAATATGTTATGTATTGATACTACATACCAATATGTATTATGTTATGTATTGACACTACATATGTTACTACTACATATGTAGTATGTGGTATCAATATTATAGTATCAATACTACATTCTACATATGTTAACATATGTATTGATACTATTAAGTATCAATACTAATATGATACTACGTATGTTATGTATTGATACTAATCAGATCTGGAAGGATGTATTGATATTGTTAAGTATTGATACTATTAAATATCAATACTAATATGATACTACATATGTTATGTATTGATACTAATTAGATATAGAAGGGTGTTTTAGGCATTTAGAAAACACACTTATAATCTTCACAAAGTTTTCGGACCAACGAATAAATAATCTGGTCCAAAAACATGTTTTTGGACTAACGAATAAATTATTTTGACGCCTTAACCGGTCATGAAAAACTGGATTAACCAGTAATTCCTATAAACAGATTACTTGTCACTTCACCAGTTTACCCTAAAATAACCATCATTATAGAAATCTGAATTCACTTTATCCAATAGCTCGAACTGATCGGCGGACTGCTTATACTCGTAGTTGTTTGAGATCATTTAACGGGATTCTCGGTATTATCATGTGAGGATCCAAATCACAGCTTAATAAACAAAACCAAGCGCCTGTAGCTCAGTGGATAGAGCGTCTGTTTCCTAAGCAGAAAGTCGTAGGTTCGACCCCTACCTGGCGCGTTAGTTTTTTTACATTTTGTTTTTGTTGTCATAGATAGTGGAACCCTGAGGAGTGAGGACTACTCCAAAGTTCCTTTTCAGCAATTTCAGTATCACCAATCTCTTAACCGAATTATTATCAAAAAATCATCAAAAGAGGGTCATAATGCTAATACAAAAATAAGAATGGGCTTGAGAATTTCAGAGAAAAGATCTGCTCTAATAATTCCCATCAGAGAAAAGATATATGGTATATTTCAAGCACAAGCTAGTTTTACACTGGATATACCACTAAAACTAAACAGGGAGAATCCTACCCAACCAAAATCAATATTAAATAATCAATTTACATCTATTTTGAGGAAGAAAAACAAAAGAGGGTCCCAACTTCGATCAATTGTTTTTGCTTCCTCACCGTTCCTAAATCTTCAAACAACTCAGAACTTCAAGATCCAGTTCTTCTGGGTTCTGCCTATCTCTACTCTTCTCTTTACTGAGCCTTTGGCTTTTGAATCTTCACGTAAGGCAAAACTCCCATGAAGTGAACAACCATTGGGGACCATCCCAGTTGCTGGGCACGGCAAAACATCAAAAATGTATTTGCAAAGTAGGAGTTCAAACCCATAAGGACATGCCAGAATGCATGACCTTGTGGGTTAAAATACCAGCCAGAGATCTCTTTACAGAACAAACGATCACCAAGCCAACACAGAGTCCCTAGAGATATAGTTAGCACGTAGAACTTGGCAAGACGTTTTGCGGATGCATCTGCCGTGTAGATGTAGTACTTGTACATTCGAGGGATGCATATGAGACAAAGGAGTGCATAATGAAACTTGAAGCCAATACCAAAACGCACTAGGGAATGAGCGGCGGCAAACATAACACCATAGAGAAACAAGAAAGTTGGCATTGTGCTCCTGTAGTGCCAATCTGGGGAGTAAAGGATATAGAGATAAAGGAGCATTTCCCAAACCATTGGTGTTTCGTCACTCTGCTGTTGTCTGCATATAGTTGTTCAGAGGTAAATCAAATTAATATAGCTCAAGAACAAAGAATTAGGAAAAGGAAACTGAGAAGCTCCGTAATCAAGCAGATTCTAAGCAGATCTAAGTGCACAAGACTGGCCTAGATGCAAGTGATGAAATGAATGTTATATCATCTATCAGTACAAATGTAAAATATAAGCAAGACCAGACAACAGAAATATATTTAAGCAAAGGCCACAATATTGAAAACACCCTTTCACATTATAAACTTCAAGCCGTTTTGCATACACTTTATTTCAAACAAGCAGTTAGCCATTCCAAGTTATCTACAGCAATATGATTCACACAGGTGAATTAACGGAAGCATAATTTTTTCCTATGTTGGCCAACAATTTTAACTAAGAGTTCCTAGCTGATTACAAGAGAAACACAACAATTTAGTAGGATATTTTAACTATTTAGTAGGATATTTTAAATTATTGCAGAGGAAACTAGAATGCAAAGTAGTTGGTAACATAGAGCCTACAGAGCCAGGAAACTTACACATGTTGTAAGGTTGCATGGAAAAGCATGCTCCCAATAGCAAGTATCATGTTCGAAATGTGAAGGACACTAAATCTTTTCTCAAAACGCTGTCTCAAGGCATTTATAAGTCCAATTAATGCCAACAGTATGCATGGGACGTTTGAGATAGTGTTGTAGAATTCAGCAATATAAGAAGAATATGCATAATTCTTCTCACACCATTCTGTGGTTGATGTAACAGGACCCCAAAAGCTCGACGCAGTATCTGCCATTCTTCAATACGAGTGCCTGATGCAAATGTATGTGCTAGTCTTAAAGTGTTGTTTCCACTCAAGAGAACTTCAAATTACGTGTCTGCGTAATAGAAGATGATCATATGAGTTAACAACTAAACAATTGATAGATGTAAAAACAGGAAAACTGAGATACTCTAGCAGCCATTATTTAATACTGTGTGTTATCACTCACCCTCAAAGACATAAACAATTTTTTCAAGATAAATGAAGTATGGTGGAGAGATAAGATAACAAACTAGACTTATACGAGCTAAAGGTCAGTAGTGGCCAGAACCACAACTATGAAGAGTTCAAGGTAGGGACTACAGTATAGTCGATTGAGCTGATGTGATAAATATTCACAATCCCAGATTGCACAAAAAGAACTGTAACAGTACCTCGCAAGAACTAATCGAAACGGATCTGAGGTCTACCAGGCAAACGTATGATCCACGAATGTGCAATTCTAGGCTTCTAGCAATAACTAATCTCTAAATAAGAAACCAAAAATTCCCCAACTTCAAATGAATCTGAAAAACCAATGCATTGAAAACCGCATCCAGTGACCCAAACGAGATTATAGAAGTTATGAAGCACTTCATTATACTCTGTTAACCAGATGAATTTTCTGAAATCTGGGTAAATTCTCTCCTCCCCCTCAAAAATCAAGCTCGTGAAAACGAATAATTCCAAAACAAAACCATGATAATAAAACCCTAGATTAGATTAATTAAACTTGCACTGTGCACAGAGAAGACTATATCGGATCAAAAAGTAAACCCTAGAATATAAAAGATCGAAAAGTAATAATACTCACTCGGGGATAGATTATTGCTTCAAAGATCTAAATTCCTTGGGTTACTAACGTATAAACAATTGGTGAAGTCCCGTCAAAACTATCGATCGGAATTGAAGAAAATTCTCTTTTCTTTACTCTTCCTTCCTCGTCAACAAAACTTCACACTAAACTCGAGAAACACAGTTGTATCTTTTTTTCTGGATTAATAAAAACTAGGGTTAAGAAGCGGTGTACGAGATGTGTGAATTACGCGTTTCTTTTCACTTTTGGTTCTTTGTGCGCCGCTCTACTTTATTTGCAGTGCGCTTTTTATGGCGCGCGCACACACATTTCATAGGCGTCCTCACACAAGAAATTGCAGTTTTAGTTGGGAAATTGTGGCATGAGTAGTCATAGTCGTTGCCGACGAAAAAAGCACCCTACAGGAGAATTGCATATGATTATGCGGCATATGCCCACTGAGTGTGTTTTTCTCGATATCTCCAACCACTAATCAAATAGAGAGGGATCCCAACAGGAACTAATCCCACAAGGATGAATTTTGATTCCTCTTTACGCATTCTAGATCTCACCGGTCATGGATACATGAAAACAAAATGGAGACTTTAATTGAATTCCTACTTATTAAGACGTGGTTTATTTGGAAGGAGGGATGCATCATAGTTTTTCGGGGAATATCAATGGCACATTTACAATCGTATGTATTAATTCATAATTACATTAAGTACGGTAGAAAATTGCACCAGCTAATTAAGAAAAAACATAATACCTCGTGGACAACACCCAAGTCTCATAATCACAAAATTAATGTTGATGGGGCATGAGACTCGGCCTCCTCCACATCCAGTTTTGCACTAATTTTACGAAATGATACAGAAAGTTTTGAAGGTAGAAAAGGATAACGTACAACAAGTGCATACCTTCAAGAAACGGAAACTGCGGGGTCTTTCAAGCATGTCATTGGCAAAAAGACAAAGGAATTCAAAATTTCAACATTAAAGGCGACTGTGAAAGACTTTTTTTGTATCTCAATGGATCCAGTTCAGATATCTCTTGGAGTAGAAAAAATCTTTTCGATGAAGCAGATAAAGTAGCAAAATCTTGTATTAATTTTTAAAGCTTCCATTTTGTTCCTAGGACAGGAAATGCAGTTGCGAATGCTCTTACAAAACAAGCAAAAACTTTTTTTTCTTCTTTAGAATGGGGTTCTACCCCACCGGATTGTATTAAGTTTAAACTTTAAGTAGATAAATCTAATATGCTGAGGAACACTTCCTCTATATTAGATGCCTCTACTAACCTTGTAACCCAGACTCTTCAAGATTAGTTTTCCTTTTCAACAACCAAAGGTTGGATTCACAATTGATTGAACTTACGCACAACCTGTGATATTTCAATTATATAAGCAAATATAATGCGTAAAAGAAATAACACAGACACCAGAAATTTTGTTAACGAGGAAACGACAAATGCAGAAAAACCCCGATGTTGATGGGGAAAAACGATTTGCTGGGTTTTAGGGAATGTAGAGACGATCATGTGGACAAAGGCTCCTCAACCGAGCAAACTGCCTATCCTCAAACATATGCACTGCACGAGAGTGCTTTGAGTTCGAGAGATCAATCTGTAGGACTCCGGCCTAAACCAAGACAATGGTCGTTCCAGAGTCAATTCGGTCACAAAGAGGGAAGAGGGTCGATCTTTAGGAGGGAAGCTGAGAAGTGTGCGAGATCAATGATGATCAAGGATTGTGAATGTGTTTAAGGTTTCTGCAAGTTTTTTGTGAACTGTTGAGTTCGAATAAGTTCTGGTCGATTGATTGAATTCTTGAGAGTGATTGCTCAGATCAGAATTCTTCTGTTTTTGACGAATATTTGTCTTATCCTTCAATCATGGATTCATAGACTTATTTATATTGCCAGAATAGTAGACACATTGATCTCCAGTAAGTGTGACGTTGCTCGAGTGAAAGAGTTGGAAAGTGGAAAATCGTGGTTTGACCAGTTCCAGGTCGTGCGGAGACTTGGTTGATTGTCCACCCTACTACTTTGCTAACTCCCTCAACTTCTTGCACGACTTACTCACATATTTCATCGTGGATGAACACACGTCCCGTAGGCCGCCAGACCAAAACCCTAATTAATATCCCCCATGTGACATGATTGATGTCTCACAAATGTGGAATCTGCAAAGCAGACGTTATTTGATTAGTCAGTCGTTGACTTGATTAGACGATGAGTCTAAGTATTGCTCAGTCGAGCATGATTGTTGAATGCTCTAGGATTCATGAACTGAACATGTCTGCTGGGACGTATAGTACTCGAATGAATGATGTTGATAGTTAAGTCAACATAATGAATATTGTTAGTCTGAGCAAATATTGTTCTGAGCAAATATTACTCGTATGATGAATTATTGAATATTGATAGTTGGATCAATATTCGAGCATCTGAGCAAGTATTGCTCATTCGATAAATTACTGAATATTGATAGCTGAATCAATATTCGAGCATCTGAGCAAGTATTGCCCATTCAATAAATTAATGAATATTGATAGTTGAATCAATATTCGAGCATCTGATCAAGTATTGCTCATTCGATAAATTATTGAATATTGATAGTTGAATCAATATTGAAGCATCTGAGCAGGTATTGCTCATTCGATAAATTACTGAATATTTATAGTTGAATCAATATTCGAGCATCTGAGCAAATTTTGCTCATTGGATGAATTACTGAATATTGATAGTTGAATTAATATTCGAGCATCTGAGCAAATATTGCTCATTGGATGAATTACTGAATATTAATAGTTGAATCAATATTCGAGCATCTGAGCAAATATTGCTCATTTGATGAATTACTGAATGTTGATAGTTGAATCAATATTCGAGTATCTGAGCAAATATTGATCATTCGATGAATTATTGGTAGCATAACCAAATAAAATATTAATTAAAATATTGGTAGATGGACCGAATATTATATAATTAATATGGATGTTGGTTGTTGGATCAACATAAAATTATTAGTGTTTGAACTTGCTCAGAATTATGATTTGCAGAGCAATTGTTCGAAACCCTAATTTTGATCAATTGCTGGTCAATCGATGATTTACTGAAAATATATGACTGAGTGAAGGAGGGACCGGCTACATGGGATGATGGTCGACTATGTAGCGCCCAAGTGCTCGAGTGAGCATGGACCAAAGTCTTTTGTTGACCAGTTGATGAAAGGATGATCAAATGCTGGTTTAATCATTTATTAAAATAGTGCTCGTGTGAGCGTTAGGTAGTAAAACCTAGTTATGGAGAGATGTGGGACCGACCAAGGGATTATGGAACCGGCTCTAGTGGTCGTGGAACCAGTTAACGGTCGATTGAGCAAATCCCAAGTTGGTTGGAGAGAGTTTGGACCCAATATGAACTGTTGAGAAATAATTAGGTCTAAATCATGAAAGAGTGTGGGACCGGCTCCTTGCAAGCCTAAGGGCCAACCTTGGTTGTCAACGTGGCATGCCCGTGTCTCAATCCTAAGAGTTTTGATATTTTCTGGTGTGTGTTTGAGCAATATGTTAGATTTTCAGAAGAGTTTGATCTTGAATGAAACTCTCAATTTTGCTCGAATGAGCAAGTAGAACTTTTCTCACGTGACCGATATTTTGAGAATATTAAAATAATAATATTTTAATTTTTGACGTGAGAAGCCCAGTCGGTCATGTGACCATTTGACTTTTTGGCTTTTTCATGGTTTGAGCTATATTTGAGAAAATTGAAAAGCTAGGGTTTTCGCTTAAACGATGGAGTTCCATGAGATAAAGGAAATAATATTATGAGAAACTAAGGGATTGCAAGGTGTGGGACCGTCCACGGCTAGGGCATGACCGGACGTCTAGGTGGTCCGGTCCCGTGACACCTTTCCCTATTTTTGTTTGATGAAAGTATGGAAGCACCCATGTTGTGTCTTTAGACCATTTGCTTGTGTCTTGAACGCTTGATGAAGGATTTCAATGTCATTGATTAGTTTGCAATCTGAACCCTTTGGTTGATACACGAGCCTGGTGCTTGCAGTACCATCTTTTGTTTCTGTCAGTCGTAGAAACATCACTTCTGAAACCCTGGTCACGGGACCATAACCGAGGTTGCTCTCAAGAGGGGATGATGTAATGACCAAGGTCGCATGTCCCGGTGGTAGCATTTATTTTATGATTAATGATTAGCATATACGAGTCCAGTGCCACGGGTCTTGGACTGTGAAACTGATCGCCATGATCAGTGGACCTTCAGTCCGCAGTATTTTGTTAAATCTCTCTCGTTTCCCTTCTTTTGGAAAGATCTAGATAGAGGACCCAGGTAGAAAATTTGATGTAAAGACCTAGGTGGTCGAAGTTGGAGGTACCTTGATGAAAGACTTAGTGGAAAGACCCGGTGGACACCGATCAACTATGGAGGTTATGAATCCCGTCTAAGACTTGCTGCTTGCATGTTGTATGCTCTGGAAGTTATAGGAACCTCATACGACGTCGGAATTCGGTGCTTGACCCCAACTTTTGAAACTAAGAGACTGAGTAATCATATGAAAAAAGAATCCTTCAGTTTGGAGATGTCTGGGGAAGTCAATGGCGCATGCACATTCATAACTTGTAATCCCGTACAAATTTTCAGATTTCATAAAAATAAGTGTGGAATCCATATCCTTATGCTCGTATGTCCGATTGATGTGCCCTTTTGGTATGTTGTAGAAGAGACATAGACGAACATCTTTCATTGAGGAAGAATTGTCCCATTCCTCACCCATTGGTACGTTTTTGGAAACCCATGGCCTGAAGTGTGTTGTATCTCATTTGTAGAGGTAATGAGAACATCTTGTATAAGACTGTGGCTTGTGCCCTCCCGACGTGCAAGCTTTGGTAAGACTTTCATGTGAACATGTTTTCATCTATTCACAACTTGATATGAATCATTAGTGCTTGGAGAAGTCCACTTCATGTGTAACACTTCAGGGAATGGTTAGTTGATGAAGCCATGTCATGAGGATGTTGCTCATAAGACCGTTGTTGATTCTGATATCATGGACGGAGTTCCTACGGATATCCTTGTTGATACCGATACTATGGTCGTAGTTTCTCCATAGACCAAAAAGGCTAGAACCATGATTATCGACATAGCCTATGCTCCTCTATCCAGTGATCATTTTACATTCACGAACTAGTTGGTGGGTTGAGCATTCCTAAGATGAAGGTGTACTGGGAGTTTAACCCGAATTTTTCTAAACAGTATGACTTTATTATGAACTGGCTTCGTCAGTGAGTCGACGTTGTTGCGGTAGATAGCAGCAGCAATCTTCATTCTGGATGTGATTGGTGAAGAGAGGAAGTTCCTCGGTCGTGCATGGGCTTGTGATGTAGAGAGGTCCCGTTGATGAAGTTTCATGGAATCACATCAGGTTACAATAACTTTTTATGTGGATAACATTTATTGAAACAGATTTGAATAGATTTCTCCAATAAGATCAAGTTCCCAGTGCATGTTGAAGGAGTTTGTGCCATCCATGGATCAATGATGTTGCATCTGCTTCAAAAGTCTTATCATGGGATAATTAATGAAGACTTATCGATTGTAGTTCAGTTACACTTTGATCGTGCTGGTATTGAATCAGTGTGTCATCGTCGAGATATTTGTGTTGAAACTAGATGCGTAATTATTGAACGTGTATTCTTTGATTGGGAGTACAATATGAAGGCTTCTGAAGAATGTAGCACTCAGAGATGAGAGGTTTTTGGCTTTTAGTTGGCCTTGGAGAAGTAGATGGTATACAGTTGCAGGGATTTTCTTTTGGTTTGATAGATTCAATTTCTTAATCCAAGGAGGAATTAAAAATAATGGATAACTTAAGAAAAAATCCTAAATGCTTCAAACATTAGATGTTTGAGCGTTGAAGCCTCACACTCCTTATGCCTCGAATGTCTTAGGATTGACCGTCTCGATCTTGAGTATCTTTTGTTGATTAAACATTCCTTTCATTGCGGTAATGGGATTGAACACTTGTGCAGACTTTCTGATTTTGTGGCACACATGGACACTCCTGCAAGCCTATGAAGAAACGCCCAAAGTGTTCATTTCCAAGCTTGGACATCATCTCAGTGAGATGCTCGATTCAGAGAGGTGTCAGATTCAAACACTTGGTAAAATATTAATGTGGTGAAGCTACCCATTCATAACGTCTTGCAGTAGCAGAGTTGCTAGAAGAATTGAGTCCCCATGCTAGGATAACATGTGAGGAAATAAATGACATAGACATGGGAGGAATGAGACTTTCCTGAGTGCGGAACCTCTTGATGAATGTTTAAGCATCTTTCACAGGTTCTTATTTCAACCTCGTCGAAGTTCGAAATTCTTCCAAGTGCTCTGATGATGGAACGTCCGCCAAATCTTCTAGATCAAAACTTTCTCCTTGGAGAGATGTACAACAAAAGACGCTTTGTCAGTAGTTATATTTTGAGCGTGGATCCACGCTCGTTCGAGGATCGTGTCATATCTTGGATCTTCCTGATTATGTGAAACTTGGTTTCTGTCCAGGTTGAACCTATTTTCACTTTGAGAGTGATATATCCATAATAATTTCTGAGCGTTCCTTCGTGGTATCTGATTGAGATGGGAGAATGAGTAGCTTCTTGTCGAGTGATGCCCGCGGATCTGATGGTTTTCAATGGAATGTTGTTGATAGCTGTGTCAGCATCAATCAACATTCTTCCAAATTCGTTTCTTCTATGATTTACTGTCGTACATATTTTTGTATATGGATGGAGGCTCAGGAAGTATTTCCGGAATGGACTTGCTGACACGATGTTGATTGGGAGAGGATTCTGTGTACTCCTTCAGTCCCCAGTTGAAGCTATTATAGATCAACCTTCTCTTTGAAGATGTTCTTCAAAATATTGTAGTCACTTGTTGGATGATTTATGAACCTACGAATACGGTGGGATTCTCCATTTCCTCTTCAGTTGGCTCTCTCCTGATGAACGACAAGATGGTGCAACCCAGACTTCCAGTAACTCGATCACTCCTTCATGAGAAGAGGGAAGTTTGAGTCTGTCTGATCATTTCCCCATTCGTTTATGCCGGGTCGAAGTTTGTGCATTTCAGGATTGGTTATTCTTTCTTTGCGCCTTTGGAGGAGCATGGGATGTTGGAGAAGCGTTCTGATGCCGTGTCTCGGCTTCCCTTTCAGCAACAACGTTTTTTGAAGGTTGGAGATCGTAATGATTGTTGACCATGCGTCGTCTGCTACGAGGTTCCTCGACCTTTGCAGACTTTGCTCTTTCCAGTAAAGCAGGTGCAGTAGTCGTTGATTGTTTGGCTACTTCATGAAGTTATTTTCACGTAATCATTGGGATGTTCATTGTTCCCCTGAAACATTCTTCCCAGGTCTGAGAGGGTGACCTGTTCTGAAACGAAGAAGTGCTTTCTGCAGAAAGCATTTATTAATTCTCCCCAACCAGTGATGCTTCTTGGTGCGATGTTGTTGTACCATGTGTATGCTCTGCCGGTTAAGGATTTTGAAAACTCCTTAAAGCGGAAAACATGGTTGTACTCATGCTCGCCCAATGATTCCAAGAACCGGGAGACATTTTCTCGAGTATTGCCTGTTCTATAAAGTGTGAACGTTGGAGAAGTATAACCTTTCAAAAGAGGAACTCTCTGTATAGTATAAGGACATGGAGGTTGGTGACGATGGACAAATAATGTCTTGTCTTTTCCACGATCCTCTAGAAAGCGCTCAAAATCATCTCGAGTGATGAAACTTTTTGATTCCCTTGATGGTGGATCATTGCATACTTCATCATCTTCCACGATGTGGATTGGAGAGATTTCGGGATCAACAATTGAGGATGTTTCCTTAGATCTTATTTTGTCTGACTGGCATTCGGGCTGAGTTTGCTTAGAAGATAACTTGTCTATTAGAGTCTTGAGATAGGTGCATAACTATTTCTGTGTTGCCGCCTTGTCTGATTCTTGGAAAGAATTTCATGAACCTTCATAATATCGGCTATGGTAGGTGGATCTTCTCTGATTTCTTCAGGAGCTCGCCCGAAGAGAATATTGTTGTCTGTACCATTGTTGGTTTTAGCGTGGACACTTGTATTTTTATTTGAGGAGTAGTATCAGTAGCACCACTGTCGGAACGAGAACAGTCACTGGAGTACCACCATTATTTTTTCTAGTGCTAGCACCGTTTGGGTTAGGATTTGTAACTGAACCTAACCTAAGATCAACCATTTTGACGAATTGAGATTGCAACCGAGAGATTAATCTGCCAGTGTGGTCGCCAATCTACTGATGGGGGAAAACGATTTGCTGGTTTTTAGGGAACAAACCGAGCAAACCGCCTATCCTCAAACAAAAATACAGTTGCGGATGCTCTTGCAAAACAAGCAAAAACTTTTTTTTCTTCTTTAGAATGGGATTCTACCCACCAGATTGTATTAAGTTTTTAAGTAGATAAATCTAATATGTTGAGGAACACTTCCTCTATATTAGATGGCTCTACTAACCTTGTAACCCAGACTCTTCAAGAGTAGTTTTCATTTTCAATGCAATATGTATTCACAAATAAAAATAAAAATAGAGAGGAATAGGAAACTAAACTCGTTTCTCTTTTTCTTTTATGTAAGAAAATCAGGAAATCCCCAAGAAATTATATTTTTTCCTTATGTTGATGCTCTTCCCATCATCAAACAGGGATCTAATAACACAATCCAAACTAAGAGAAGACTTATAGAAATTACAGAACAGATCAATAAGATTCTGGTCATCCCAACTGATAAAATAGGAGATAGAAAATCATATCTTTTTGTTTATGGTGGTTTTTAGTTCAGGGCTAAATTTGTAAAACCTTGCATTTAATATGCCGTCATTCTGCAAGGAAATGAAGCCATATGAAAGTGATGAGTGTTCAACCTCTTCACTGGCGCATTTATTGAGCAACTCAATATTTTCTCATGAAATTTACCCAGAATGGTGCATGTAGCAACAATCCCAGGTATTCTGTAAATTTTGGCACTTTGCATGTATTATTCAATTAATATAAGTTTCTTTGAATGCCTTCTGTGCTATGTTCCCCGGATGAACCCTTAATGTTGATATGGCATGACAATTTATGTTCACTCGCAGCAGAGTAACACGAATTTCCAAGTATCAAGGATAAGGTCTTTGCATAAAGTATTCAATCAGAAAGCATATTGCTCTCTGGCAATGAACTTAAAGAACTTTGTGTCAACACATAGAATTCAATCAATTTTGTGATAATTCACAAGATTCAGAAATTACCCTGACTAATTTGCAAAAATTAGGGTTTTGTGCCTTGCATAGTATATCATACCTTGCCTGTCGAAATTAAGCCTAGGCAAACTAGGTAATTAATCTGCCATGGACTAGTAGGTGCAAAATCTTGCCCAGAATCAGAAAACAAGAAATAAAGGAGCCGCAGAATAGGAGCAGCAGAAAAGAGAGGCGTGGTCATGACTTAGGCCAGCCGGCGCCATTTGCCATTGGCCACGCCCCATGTTGCCAAAACCGGCCTTATTTACCTCGACCAATCAGGTCGCCTTAAATCCGCCGCACGCACATAAGTTGTGGGTGAGACCCATACTTGCCGGCCCTATTTCCCATCGACCAAGCAGGTCGCTTTAAACTTGTCACACCCACGTTAGAAGTGTGGCCACACCCATGCTTGGCCGCCCTCTCTTTTTATTGACCAATCGGGTTGCTCTAAACTTGCCACAACATTAAGAGAGTGGAATTGTGTCAAGTGGACGCCATGCTAAATTGGCTTCACAAAGCCATCCCCCGCGCCAACATGCCAAACGAGCATGCCAAGCGCACATGCCAAACAAGCCACTTTACCGTAGTAACACGCCAAACGCGCCAATGCGCCATGAATAACGCACCTATGTGCCAACCCACCTTATGTTCGTGGCCAACACCATAACAGACTTCAACGTGGTTCTCCTAGACAATAGAACGACCTTGCTCTAGTGACGATGGATGAAACCCTAATTTCCAGTCGTGGTGTAAATTATGCCACTTCGGGCCCCACGACATGCCACGAGCCGTGTGGACTTAAGAAACCCTAATAAAGGCACCGTACCGTAGCCACTCGTGGAAATACTTGTTCATGTGGCCATTTCCACATGATGGACTGGCTATGGTTCCTTTGTCTTGGCTCTGGCATCACTTACACAATATGCCATTGTGCCACGGTCACATGTCGCATGCCGCATGTGCTAATTAGGGTTTCGGCATGCCAAACCCTAATTTAGGCAAAGTTGCTACGCCAACAAAGCCAAATAATGTTCCACAGAACGTTGGGATTGATGTGGCTACTGGATCTAATGTTGCCACACCACATTTGAGTCCAACACCAATGTGCCAAAATCTGGCGGGCATGGATACGCCAGGCGCCACTTGCACCGTTGTGCTACTGGCATGCGCTGACCATGCCAACCATGCCATCGTGCCACTGGCATGCGCTGAAAGCGCCACTACGCCATTAACATGTATCAATGGCACCAATGTGCTATTGACACATGATGTGGCCATAATCAATGGCCACCCTTTCTCATGAGATACAATCTTCTTTTTTTTTTTGATCGGTAAAGAATTTGATGCTGGCGAGTTTTGAACTCGGGTCACTGGTATCATCACCCAATGACTTTACCACTGTACTACAGTGACATCCATGAGATACAATCTTATCCGTCCAAATTCGCCATGGAATTGGCAGTCCCGTGGCAAGTTTCTGGCGACCATCCAAGACAAGCGTAATAGCATCATGAAAAAGCGGGGGTCTAGCAACACCACCCAATATTTCGCTTAGCAATCTGTATGGAAAACTCGAATATACTTTTAAGAGAATCAAACAGACTCAGTCAATTAAAAGTATATCAACGAGTTTATATCTCTCTTCTTTATTTGATTTACTCAAGCAAGAACTGCGAGTTCTAATCAAATACAAGGAATAACTTGGATGGTACCAAAGACCAATATCCAAGGATCAATCAATATAAATCAACAACCAAAGGTCGGATTTCCAATTGATTGATTCAAACGCACAACTTGTATTATTTCAATTATATAAACAAATATAATGCGGAAATAGAAATAACACAGACACCAGAAATTTTGTTAACGATGAAACCGCAAATGCAAAAAAACCTCGGGACCTAGTCCAGATTGAACACACACTGTATTAAGCCGCTACAGACACTAGCCTACTCCAAGCTAACTTCGGACTGGACTGTAGTTGATACCCAATCAGTCTCCCACTGATCCAAGGTACAGTTGTACTCCTACGCCTCTCATCCCATCAGGATACTGCGCACTTGATTCCCTTAGCTGATCTGACCCACAACTAAGAGTTGCTACCACCCAAAATCGCAGGCTTTTACAATAAACAAATCTGTCTCCCACAGACAAGTCTATCAAAGGATCAATCTGTCTCCCACAGATAAACCCTAAAGGTTTTGTTCCGTCTTTTGATAATAATCAAGGTGAAGAGGAACCAATTGATAATCCGGTCTTATATTCCCGAAGAACAACCTAGAGTTATCAATCACCTCACAACAATCTTAATCGTATGCTAGTGAAACAAGATGTTGCGGAATCACAAACAATGAGACGAAGATGTTTGTGATTACTTTTTATATCTTTCCTATCGGAGATATCAATCTCAATCCAATCAATCTGATTGTACTCGTACGATAGAAGATGCACGATCAGATAACACAACTACGATAAAAGTAGTATCTGTTTGGCTTCACAATCCCAATGAAGTCTTTAAATCGTTAACCTGGTTTTAGAAGAAGAAAAACAAAGGTTAAAGGAGAACCGACTCTAGTATGCAAAGTAGTATCACACGTAAGGTGTGGGGATTAGTTTTGCACAATACTAGATGTATCCTTTATATAGCCTTTCAAATCAGGGTTTGCAATTAGGTTACCTTAGTACAAAGCAATCAATATCCACCATTAGATGAAAACCTAATTTAAATTCAAGCTAATATTTCTCAACCGTTAGATCGAAAACTTAGCTTGTTATACACACTTGGAAATGCACGCTTCTAGGTTTGTTAACCGTACCCAAATGTATGTACTTGTTGGTTCAATAATAGTTAACCAAATGGTTAGCCATATCAGCATTTCATATCAACCATGTTCTTCTTCACCATAACTAGCTCAAATGACTTCAAATGAACTAGTTATAGAGTTGTTCAATTGCAAGGAAATCTCATGTACTACACAAGACACAATTGAAGCAAAGATGATTTGATTCACTTGAATTGGTTCATGAACTTTTATAGCCACGGTTTGCAAACTGCATTCCTTAGTCTTTTTAAGTTTAAGTTCAGAAATCATCTTCAAATATATAACCTTCTCAAGTTCGCAGACTAGGTTTGTGGGCTTAAGTTACCAGGCAGAGTTTACAAACTCCAGCAGAAATTCTCGGGTTTGAGAACTTCGCTGGTTCGCAGACTAGGTTCGCTGACTGAGTTCACGGACTTAGATTCACGCAAGTAGTTTTTCAACTCCAGCAGAAATTCTCGGGTTTGAGAACTTCGGTTGTTCGCGGACTGAGTTCGCGTACTTGGCTCACGTCATTCTTCCGGTTCTCTTGGTCAACAAAGTTCGCAAACTTTGGTTCAAGGAATAGGACTTATACATAAATGTGTTTCCACAATAATGCTTATGTCCACCATTGGTTATGTAATCTAAACTCTCGTTTCAATCATTGAAACATTCTTAGAGGACGTTATAAAGTTGTTACACCATTTCTCGTCAAAGCAATTTTCAAGAGATTGAAACATATCATGACTTTCGTCACTAGGTAAAGATGAACTTGGTTAAAGCGAAAAGCTTACCAACACATATTTCGATATATAGATAGGCGAGGTATACTCGGCTCGAAATACCAAATGTATATAATCCAATTCTATATATATAGCATACGACTTCTTATCTCAAGGAGTAGGAGATAGAGTAGATAGACTTTTGAGTGATAGATAAGTTCAAGTCTTCACATACCTTTTTTGTCGAGAATTTCCACTGGTTCCTTGAGTAGTTCTTCTACTTGGATGATGAATCGCCATGAATTCCTTGAGTTCAACTACACTTTCTATCCTAGTCCGAGACTTAGCTATAATAGACTAGAAATCAAGACTTATAGTTTTGATCACTAATATTGACAAACATGCTTGAGATAGAAACGCATGCGAGTTCGACCGAGCAATGCTCTAATAATCTCCCCCTTTGTCAATTTTAGTGACAAAACTATCAATACATATGGAATACAAAAAATATAAAGAAACTTTAGTAGCTCCTATTCCACATGTCTAATCTTCAACATTCCTCGAAATCTTCGTCACTTCCAAGTACTTCAATGATCCCAAAGGTTGTACGTTTAGCATCACCGTTGTTGAAGATCCGTAGCTATAACAATGAGAAAGCATCAGTCTCGATCATTGTTATACAGTGTAATAGTATTATTATACAGTGTCAAAGTCCAATTGTATCACAACTTCAACAATAATACTATGGTGATATGTATCACTCCCCCTTAGTCAATACTCCATCTCACATGGAAACCACTCCCCCTTACACAATGATCCGAAAACCATATGTTTTTGTAGTGTGAACTGCATATTAATTCTCCCCCATTTTGTCAATAAAATTGGCAAAGTTATAAGAACGGGATCATAATGAAATTTCCGAAAGAGACATTTCATGACTAAAAGAAAAATACATACCAACTAATTTAGATGCAATCATAAAGCCGAAGCTAAATGCATTCATCAAGGAGTTTAAAGATACAAGATAAACCCTATAAAATTCCACAGCAACACACCCCTCAAGATATGACCATTAAGCACAAGTTCAAAAGAACTCTCCCCCATTTGATGTCATTCCCGAAAGAACAACAAGAGTGACCTTAATTTCAAAAGAAAAGAAGGATTTTTATTGGATACCAAAAACCATGAGAATGATTTTCTATATCTAAAAACTCAATCAAATTAATCACAAGTAAACCCATGATTAATTTAATCGGAATACCCAAAAAGTGATCAATTCAATTGATTGTGCTCAACATAAGAGAACTTTATGGAGACACGAAAATACTCAACTAGATTAATTACAAGAGAATCCATAATTAATCTAATTGGAATACACAACCAAACTAATTACCAAAGTAATCAATTTAATTGTCATTTATTTTGCTCGACATAAGAATACTTACGGAGCAATAACTAAACAACCAAACAAGATGATTAATTTAGTTCAATATGATCGACATAACATATCTCATGGAACAATAACTAAGCTAAGAAAATTAACTTGGTTGTATAATGCTCAACATAAGATACATTACGGAGCCTCACAGTAATACATAAAATATGGATCAGGGATTATCAATACTGCGGAATACACAAGGATTCATTCTATCTTCAATCACTATTTGCATAACGATAATAATATACATAATCTTTGAAAACAAAAGATTTTAACTTTATCTTTCATCAAATATTTGACAATATAGGCTTAACTTTTGTATTTGCCGAAAGTCCATTCATTCTTTTACCAGTACGTGAATACCGACCATGAACGACTTTACTTTTGACAAAGTATGGGACAAATATAGTTCACGGACGTAAAAACCAATCCCATAACCCGTTGCAATATAATAAATCATAAAGATTAATATTGCAAAAACATTATCCTCCAAATATTTTCAGAATTTAATACCAATAAACCTAAAAAAGAACAAGAAGATGAAAATAATAGCTATGTGTAGTCGCACTCGTTGCTATTCAAAGCACTAGTTATTCTTCCAACTAAACCAAAAAGAAGACATACTAGGCAACAATGTCTTTGAGAAATTACTTATCATTCCCGAACTCCTTGTCGTCAACATCCATTTGATAAGCATGTATATGCTACATTTTATACCCATATTTATATCAGCTATGATACAATATTGTAGTTACTAATTCTATTTTAGTGCTTTTGTAGAAAGTACAAGTAAATTCGATCATCCAACGAATAAACAACAAAATGTGAGACTTAATGGTGTTTGCGACGAAAATGGAAAAATGTGTTTGGCCTGGTACTTCCATATATCAGTAACCACAATGATGAAATGTGGTTGGCCTGGTATTTCCATGTATCAGCAACCACAATGATCAATTATGATGGCCTGGTATTTCTATATATCAGCAGCACTTATTATGATGGCCTGGTATTTCCATGTATCAGCTGCTGGGTTGGCCTGGTATTTCCATGTATCAGCAACCACAATTATGAAATGGGGTTGGCCTGGTATTTCCATATATCAGCAACCACAAGGCCTGGTATTTCAATATATCATCAACCACAATGAAAAAAATGACAAAATGTAGCTGGCCTGGTATCTCCATATATATCAGCAGCATAAAATTGTTTCATCGGCGAGGCCCAAATGCAACAAAGGAATTGAAATCAAAATGGGGTGGTGATGAGCACAAAAGTGCGAAGCATTTTCACTCATAAATACATTAGTTGGGAATCATTTTATCACTAATAAACTTGTTTGTAGGTGTTTTTGTGAAATAAGCTCTTATGGAGAAAGTTGCTCGAAAAGTGGTTTTTGTACTCTAGAGGACACATGTTAAACGAAACCTAATTTGGATAAGGGGCACTCAATTACTAAGGGGCACCTCAATTACTATTTGTACCCCAGGAACCAACTGCTAACCGCACCCTATCACTGGATAAGGGGAAACCATCACCATCTTCATAACTGTTTACAGAATACATTTTGGCGGGAAAATAATTTCAGATTCCGTAACTTCCTGTGTTGATTTCTGGGCTGATTTGTTGGGATTTTTTCGCTGGAATTGATTTGGGAATATCCTGTTGCATTAAAACAGGAATGGTATGCAAGTTAAAATCGATAAAATAAGAATATTTCACGTGATAAATACTTGATATTCTGGATTTGATCATGGGAGATACGTGAACTGTGAGAGAAGATTTTACTCTGTAGATTATATTCTATTGATTGAAAGAGATTTCTTTGCCAACTCAGAGACGTGTGGAAGTGTAGAACATAAAAGAAGATATATCGGGAATTCTTGTTGGCTTTGGAAGTTTAAAGGAAAGAAGATAAACCGGAGATATTCTTTTTCAACGGGAAGGTGTTGTTTTGGGAAGTTAGCGTATATATCTGCTGCGTGTTAGCGTCATCTGAGACGAGTAATCAACGTGCTTGGAAGAATTCAATGCAAACATATGTGTGAGAAGAAATAAAAAGAAAGTAAATCCCGTGGCTTGAAGAAAAAAATAAAGAAAATATTCTCGAATAATATTGAGTTATTGTGGAGATTGGATGGGTCTGTTGAGTATAAAAGATATTGTGGAAGCAGGGGGAAGGTTATGGAGTGATTGGGGGCGAGAACAGAGTGAAGAACAAGAAGTTGCAGAGCTCTCTGCACCTGCAGGAAGAGAAGAAGACGAAGAACAATAAGCTGTCAAAGCCTGTCGTTAATAAACCGTGGTTTATTCACGGTTTTGCAACAGTCTTTGTAGCGACATATAAACAGTGACAACAACAGTATTCTTTTATCGTATATTGTAACTGTTTCCTTGCAACAATTGTTCAGAAGTGTAATTGTAACAGTAGTTTCTGTAACGCCAACAAAGCGTTGCGAACTTCTGTTTTCATTAGTTTTCCATCTATAGAAGCATCATTTGAGCTATGAGTTATATTTTTGAGTGTGTTTTCACCATGCGGAGCTAGAACCCATCACCGGGACAACGGAGGAAGTTGTTTTTCACCCATGTGGTAATTAAATTAATTCTTTTATAACTATTTGGATAGAATTTAATTGTTTTATGATTTATATTAGTTATTTGTTATTTTGTCTGATGTCGCATGCTTAGTTTTAATTACCTTTGATGCCTCATGCTCACAACTTACAATTAATATTTTATGAAATCTACTTTGGCAAAGAATAGAGTTAATATTACTTTTATTTTGAGCTATAATTGCCTAGGATTATTTTCTGAACCACTTGAATATGAAAAACAATGAAATCCTGAGTCCCAGTAAATTCTTCATTCTGTGACAATATTTTGTATATAATTTCTTATTGTTAGTATTTTTATATTTAAGCCTAGAATCAATTCACCAAAGTCTGAGTGAACGACAACCTTATTTACCACTATCTAAAATTCGATCAGGTTGGCACATGCAAACTGAAAAATGAGAAGTATTTTATCTTTCTTACTTTATTACAAATATATTCCACCGGGAAAGATAATTTATTTGCCATGTGAAGAATTAATTGAGGAATATTTACACGTGAGATTATTTGGAAATAAAATAATTCTCTCTTCATTTGGGAAATTTTGGAAATAAGGGGAGTTTATTATTTTATTGGAAGAACGAGGTGGCAATATTATTTGGAGAAAGATACTGATGACGACATCAAATTGTGTGCAAGTATTTCATAGAATAATTTATTTTGATACTTTGTTTAATGAAATAAAAGAAAGGGAAGGTGTATAAGAAGGATGTCAAATATTTGAGGGGGGGGGGGGGGGGGGGGGATCTGGCCACAGTGCCGCAACAAAGGAAGGGTTTTGAAGTTTTGTTTTCGATTCTTCATTTTTCATTAGCTAGAGTTTAATTTTAATATGTTTATGGCTTTTGAGAAATCCATTTCTAGCTAGTGTTATGTTAGGGTTTAGGTAGAAACCAATAAATTGTGTAAACTCCATATTTATATGCTCAATAATGATTTGAATGACTAGTAGTTTTTCTTCATGTAGCTTGGTATTTTATTGTTCATCTGATTTCATTGATTATTTATGCTTTTCAATTGATGTGGCGTGCTTTGATTAAATCCCTTGACGTGATATGCTTTAAGATTGATAGGTAATGCTTTAGAATCACTACCCTTGAAGCGAAGAAAATTACAGCGGAGAAACAATATTTGAAAATGCATGGAATAGGTTTTTAAAGATTAGTAGAGTTTGCATAATTAATTGGTGGAAACAGAAAATCCTAACAACCTTCTATCATTTTGTTTATCGTTAAATTTATTTATTATTTCATTTTGTCTGAATTTCTGAAAACTCTTAAAAACATCATATTTTTGATTAGTTATTCTTGGTATTACTTAGTAGTGGTATTTCACACTCCTCGTGGGAACGACCTGTACTTGCCATTGTATACAAGTTAGACGTTGTGCACTTGCAGTAATATTATTGTAGGTTTTCGAGCCTACCACCATTAGAATATAAGGTTCGTGGAGGAAGGAGTCAATACCAACAAACCGTCTTGGCTGATGATGTCGAACAGCCTTCTGAATTTCCAAAGATCTTAAAACGTAAGCCTTTATTTCAGTAATCTCCTTTCTTACTTCCTTCAACTCATCAAGAACATCAGAAAACTTCTGAGAGTTAGAAGGGACGGCTCTTGGATTTCTTGTATTCCTCCTCTTTCTTTTCAAGGAAAGAGTTACTGGAGATTTCTCTTTTTCCTTGATTGATGGCTTAACAATCATATTAACATCTTTTCCATTCAA
Source organism: Papaver somniferum (assembly GCF_003573695.1). Classification (NCBI taxonomy): domain Eukaryota; kingdom Viridiplantae; phylum Streptophyta; class Magnoliopsida; order Ranunculales; family Papaveraceae; genus Papaver; species Papaver somniferum. The sequence continues at coordinate 32,664,725 of NC_039368.1, forward strand.
AGACATGATGCTTAGAGAACAGTTATAAACGAATGGTTTTTTTGTGAGTGGAATTCACAATCTCATCAAGCAGTCTTAAGATGTAAAAGATATCATAGAGGAAAAAAGAATGTAAGGTTCGCAACCTTTAAACTGGTTCGTGGACGCCCAACTCTAAACCCTATAAAGAGTAGACTTGTCTATAATAACCTTTTCTTTTATTTTGATAGACAAACAACTAAGAAAAGAAGAAGAAAAACTTTTCCTAAAGCCTAATTGGTACACAACCTTGTCTCTTTTGACAGGCACATGAGACAAGATTTACTTAACAACACAATCAATTTGTGTTGTGGTGAACAACAATTTTTCCACCATTTTTCTCTAGAGAGGAATCCTCAGACTTATGTCCATCAAAGAGATTTGACCATACTTTCTTCTCTAATGGTCTTATTTTGTCTTTGGAAACCAACTTCTTGGACGAAGATAAAATCCTACATACTTCAGCAGTCTTCTGAGCAAGTTTAAGCTTTCTTGCCAATCGGTTTTCTCTTCGTTGAAGTTTGTTGGCGTGCCTCACTTGATGTTTGTACTTGTAACATCTTGATAGTTCATGACCCTTATGAAAACAAAACGAGCACGTCAAACTTGGACAGTATTCATGCATCTGTGGTGTGAACACAGCTAGACACATAGTAGATCCTGAAACATTACAACCAGAGTTTCCAAAGGATGAGTCAATTGATTCTTCCAGCTTGATTGGATTATCCTCTTCACCGAAGACATCAAAGTTGATATATGTACTGCTACAATTATCAAAATCAATGTTTTCACAAAGAAGGCCGACACTTGATTTCCTGTCTTCATCAGAATCATAGATCTCAGACATCTCATCAAGTGTTACAGCGAGACCTTTGTTCCCGGTGTATTTTCTACGATTTGGGCACTAGTTTGCAAAATGACCAAAACCTTTACACTTAAATCACCATGGCATGTCCTCGACATTAGCCTCGCCAGCATTCCTTTTTTTAGGAGGAACGCGATTGTGAGGTTTATCGGATGACCTAGGTTTGTCTCTTGAAAACCGTTTACTTCTCTTTAATAGAAGATCCCTAAACTGTCTTGTGATCAAGGAGACTGATTTTCAAGATCTTCATCCTAAAAATCATCCTCAAACCGATCATCCTCAGAGATATAAACATTTTTACCTTTATCAAGTAATTTAGTGTTCTTCTGTGCTTTAAAGGCAACATCCTTTCCGATTTTGGATGTTTGCTCATGATCAAAGATCTTTAGATTTCCAACCAATGTATTTCTGGAAAGATTATCAAGGTTATTTCCCTCAACGATAGCATGCTTTTTAGGTTCGTATCTAGATGGCAGCGATCTGAGAATTTTCATCACAATGTCCTTTTCAGGAATAGTCTTACCCAATGCAAAAGATGCATTAAAAATTTCAGACACTCTATGATTAAACTCATAAAATGTATCTTCATCTTCCATACGAAGGTTCTCCCAATCGAAATTAAGGTTTTGAAGCCTAGCTTCCTTTTCACTGGAGTTACCTTCAAATACGGTTTCTAAGATATCCCAAGTATCTTTAGACCTAGTGCAATTTGACACATGGTGCTGAAGATTTGGGGTAATGGCATGTATGATGGCATTCAAACCATCGGAATTTTTCTTTGCAGCAAGTATCTCTGCAAGATTATATTCACCAATATTCTTTGGAACGTTTACATCTCCAACTGCCACAACGGGAGCATCATATCCATTAGAAACATATACCCATGATTGAAAATCACGTGCTTGAAGAAAAGCTCGCATAACAATTTTCCACCATAAGTAATTTGAGCCATCAAAGACTGGTGGTACGTTAATAGAGATAACACCTCTGTCTATAGAGTCAGATCGCTACAAACACAGACTTGTAAGGTCTTGAACGTGTTTGCCTGCTCTGATACCAATTGAAAAAGCGGGGGTCTAACAACACCACCCAATATTTCGCTTAGAAATCTGTATGGACAAACTCGAATATACTTTTAAGAGAATCAAATAGACTCAATCAATTAAAAGTATATCAACGATTTTATATCTCTCTTCTTGATTTGATTTACTCAAGCAAGAACTGCGAGTTCTAATCAAATATAAGGAATAACTTGGATGGTACCAAAGACCAATATCCAAGGATCAATCAATATCAATCAACAACCAAAGGTCGGATTTCCAATTGATTGATTCAAACGCACAACCTGTATTATTTCAATTATATAAACAAATACAATGCGGAAATATAAATAACACAGACACCAGAAATTTTGTTAACGAGGAAACCGCAAATGCAGAAAACCCCCGGGACCTAGTCCAGATTGAACACACACTGTATTAAGCCGCTACAGACACTAGCCTACTCCAAGCTAACTTCAGACTGGACTGTAGTTGAACCCCAATCAGTCTCCCACTGATTCAAGGTACAATTGTACTCCCTACGCCTCTGATCCCAGCAGGATACAACGCACTTGATTCCCTTAGCTGATCTCACCCACAACTAAGAGTTGCTACGACCCCAAATCGCAGGCTTTGACAATAAACAAATCTGTCTCCCACGGACAAGTCTATCAAAGGATCAATCTGTCTCCCACAGATAAACCCTAAAGGTTTTGTTCCATATTTTGATAATAATCAAGGTGAACAGGAACCAATTGATAATCTGGTCTTATATTCCCGAAGAACAGCCTAGAGTTATCAATCACCTCAAAACAATCTTAATCGTACGGTAGCGAAACAAGATGTTGCGGAATCACAAACAATGAGACAAAGATGTTTGTGATTACTTTTTATATCTTTCCTATCGGAGATATAAATCTCAAGCCAATCAATCTGATTGTACTCGTATGATAGAAGATGCAATATCAGATCACACAACTACGATAAAAGTAGTATCGGTCTGGCTTAACAATCCCAATGAATTCTTTAAGTCATTAACCTAGTTTTAGAAGAAGAAAACCAAAGGTTAAAGGAGAATCGACTCTAGTATGCAAATTAGTATCACACGTAAGGTGTGGGGATTAGTTTTGCACAATACTAGATGTCTCCTTTATATAGTCTTTAAAATCAAGGTTCGCAATTAGGTTACCTTGGTAACAAAGCAATCAATATCCACTGTTAGATGAAAACCTGATTTAGATTCAAGCTAATATTTCTCAACCGTTAAATCGAAAACATAGCTTGTTACACAAACTTGACAATGCACGCTTCTAGGTTTGTTAACCGTACCCAAACGTATGCACTTGTTGGTTCAACAATAGTTAACCAAATGGTTATCCATATGAGCATTTCATATCAACCATGTTCTTATTCACCATAACTAGTTCAAATGACTTCAAATGAGCTAGTTAGAGAGTTGTTCAATTGCAAGGAAATCTCATGTACTACACAAGACACAATTGAAGCAAAGATGATTTGATTCACTTGAATCGGTTCATGAACTTTTATAGCCACGATTTTCAAATTGCATTCCTTAGTATTTTTAAGTTTAAGTTCAGAAATCATCTTCAGATATATAACCTTCTCAAGTTCGCAGACTAGGTTCGCGGACTTAAGTTACCGGGCAGAGTTTACAAACTCTAGCAGAAATTCTCGGGTTTGAGAACTTCGCCGGTTCTCGGACTGGGTTCGGGGACTGAGTTCGCAGACTTAGATTCACGCAAGTATTTTGTCAACTCCAGCAGAAATTCTCGGGTTTGAGAACTTCGGCAGTTCGCGGACTTGGCTCACGCTATTCTTCCGGTTCTCTTGATCAACCAAGTTCGCAAACTTTGGTTCAAGGAATAGGACTTATACATAAATGTGTTTCCAAAACAATGCTTATGTCTACCATTGGTTATGTAATCTAAATTCTCATTTCAATCATTGAAACATTCTTAGAGGAAGTTATATAGTTGTTACACCATTTCTCGTCAAAGAAATTTTCAAGATGATTGAAACATATCATGACTTTCGTCACTAGGTAAAGATAAACTTGGTTCAAGCGAAAAGCTTACCAACACATATTTCGAGATATAGATAGGCGAGGTATACTCGACTCAAAATACCAAATGTGTATAATCCAAGTCTATATATATAGCATATGACTTCTTGTATCAAAGAGTAGGAGACAGTAGATAGATTTTGGAGTGACAGATAAGTTCAAGTCTTCACATAAATTTTTTGTCGAGAAGTTCCACCGGTTCCTTGAGTAGTTCTTCTACTTGTATGATGAATCGCCATGAAGTCCTTGAGCTCAACTACACTTTCTATCCTTATCCGAGACTTAGCTATAATAGACTAGAAATCAAGACTTATAGTTTTGATCAGTAACATTGACAAACATGCTTGAGATAGCAACGCATGCGAGTTCGACCGAGCAATGCTCTAACACATCACTTGCTATTTTTCATTCTCTTCTTTATCTTTTTTTATGATTATCTCCATATTTTCTATGTCTTGTGTGCGTCTTCTACATATCTGAAAAAACGGGGGTCTAATTTTCGCTTAGCAATATGTATGTACTAACTCCAATATACTTTCAAGAGAATCAACTAGACAGTCAGAGTCAATCTTAAGAAAAATATATCAAGGAATTATATCTCAATTTCTCAATTCAATATGCAATCAAACAAATAGGAATTTGCGAGCCCGATTGAATATAAGAAATAGCTTGGATGGTATCAAAAACCAATATCCAAGTTTCAATCAATATAATCAACAAACAAAGGTTGGATTCACAATTGATTGAACTTACGCACAACCTGTGATATTTCAATTATATAAACAAATATGATGCGTAAAAGAAATAACACAAACACCAGAAGTTTTGTTAACGAGGAAACCACATATGCAGAAAAACCCCGATGTTGATGGGGAAACACGATTTTTTGGTTTTTAGGGAATGAAGAGACGACCGTGTGGATGGAGGCTCCTCAACCGATCAAACTGCCTATCCTCAAACAGATGCACTGCACGAGAGTGCTTTGATTTCTAGATATTAATATGTAGGACTCCGACCTAAACCAAGACAATGGTCGTTCTATAGTCAATTCGTTAAAAAAGAGGGAAGAGGGTTAATCTGTATGAGGGAATCTGAGAAGTGTGCAAGATCAATGATGATCAAGGATTGTGAATGAGTTTAAGGTTTCTCCAAGTTTTCTGTGAACTGTTGAGTTCGAATAAGTTCTGGTCGATTGATTGAATTCCTGAGAGTGATTGCTCGGATCAGAATTATTTTGTTTTTGACGAATGTTGTCTTTTCCTTTAATCATGGATTCATAAACTTATTTATGTTGCCAAAATAGTAGACGCATTGATCTCCAGTAAGTTTGACGGTTGCTCGAGTGAAAGAGTTGGAAAGTGGAAAATCGTGGTTTGACCAGTTCCAGGTCGTGCAGAGACTTGGTTGATTGTCCACCCACTACTTTGCTAACTCCCTCAACTTCTTGCACGACTTACTTACATTTCTCATCATGGATGAACACACGTGTCGTAGGCCGCCAGACCAAAACCCTAATTAATATCCCCCATGTGACATGATTGATGTCTCACAAACGTGGAATCTGCAAAGCAGATGTTATTTGATTAGTCAGTCGTTGGCTTGATTAGACGATGAGTCTAAGTATTGTTCAGTCGAGGGTGATTGTTGAATGCTCTAGGATTCATGAACTGAACATGTTTGCTGGGACGTATAGTACTCGAATGAATGATGTTGATAGTTAAGTCAACATAATGAATATTGTTAGTCTGATCAAATATTGTTCTGAGAAAATATTACTCGTATGATGGATTATTGAATATTGATAGTTGGATCAATATTCGAGCATCTGAGCAAGTATTGCTCATTCGATAAATTACTGGATATTGATAGTTGAATCAATATTCGAGCATCTGAGCAAGTATTGCCCATTCAATAAATTAATGAATATTGATAGTTGAATCAATATTTGAGCATCTGGGAAAGTATTGCTCATTCGATAAATTATTGAATATTGATAGTTGAATCAATATTCGAGCATCTGAGCAGGTATTGCTCATTCGATAAATTACTGAATATTGATAATTGAATCAATATTCGAGCATCTGAGCAAATTTTTCTCATTGGATGAATTACTGAATATTGATAGTTGAATCAATATTCGAGCATCTGAGCAAGTATTGCTCATTCGATAAATTATTGAATATTGATAGTTGAATCAATATTGAAGCATCTGAGCAGGTATTGCTCATTCGATAAATTACTGAATATTGATAGTTGAATCAATATTCGAGCATCTGAGCAAATTTTGCTCATTGGATGAATTACTGAATATTGATAGTTGAATTAATATTCGAGCATCTAAGCAAATATTGCTCATTGGATGAATTACTGGATATTCAAAGTTGAATCAATATTCGAGCATCTGAGAAATTATTGGTCGGTTGATGAATTACTGAATATTGATAGTTGAATCAATATTCTAGCATCTGAGAAAATATTGCTCATTCGATGAATTATTGGTAACATGACCAAATAAAATATTAATTAAAATATTGTTAGATGGACCGAATATTATATAATTAATCTGTATGTTGGTTGTTGGATCAATATAAAATTATTAGTGTTTGAACTCGCTCAGGATTATGATTTGCAGAGCATTTGTTCAAAACCCTAATTTTAATCAATTGGTGGTCAATCGATGATTTACTGAAAATAAATCACTGAGTTAAGGAGGGACCGGCTACATGGGATGATGGTCGACCATGTAGCGCCCAAGTGCTCGAGTGAGCATGCACCAAAGTCCTTTGTTGACCAGTTGATGAAAGGATGATCAAATGCTGGTTTAATCATTTATTAAAATAGTGCTCGTGTGAGCGTTAGGTAGTAAAACCTAGTTATGGAGAGATGAGGGACCGACCAAGGGATTATGGAACCGGCCCTGGTGGTCGTGGAACCAGTTGACGGCCAATTCAGCAAATCCCAAGTTCGTTGGAGAGAGTTTGGACCCAATATGAACTATTGAGAGATAATTAGGTCTACATCATGAAAGAGTGTGGGATCGGCTCCTTGCAAGCCTAAGGGCCGACCTTGGTCGGTCAAGGTGGCATGCCCGTGTCTTAGTCCTGAGAGTTTTGATATTTTCTTGTGTGCGTTTGAGCAATATTTTGGATTCTCAGAAGAGTTTGTTCTTGACTGAAACTTTCAATTTTGCTCGAATGAGCAAGTAGAACTTTGTCAATCAATGAGTTGAATATTTATTACTAATCCATGGAATCCAGCTGGGGATTCAGGGAACGGAGTAATGAGATAAAATGATTATCTATTACTAATCCATGGAATCCAGGTCATCCATGGAACAGAGTAATGAGATATAATAGATTATTTTCTAGGAATTCAGTTGATGAATGACACACTAGAATTAATCTATTTGCAAAATCGAGATATGAGATAATTGAAGCATCATATTCGTTCTGAGGGGTGTATAGTCGGGGAAAAACGAGCAGCGTGACGTTCTGAAGGCGTTAAAATCTCTAACCAGCATTATGTCTAGGAACCCCCAATCATTAAGAGATTCTATACACGGTCTCTCTACATAGTCATGGAACAACGAGCAGCGAGATGTACTGAAGGAGTTAAGCTCTCTAAAAAAAAATTATATCTAGGAGCCTCCTAATCATTTTTATTATATGTAGAGGTGATGATGAAATGTGTGAAGCATTGAACGCTCAGCTGGGAGGCCTTTCGAGAAACATATTCATCATAGATCTGAAAGGAATGTTCGCTCAGTCAAAGATCTTGAAACGGTTCATGGATCATAAAATATGAATCGTCACATACATTCCTGAAGCCAGGTCAGAAACACGTAGTATCATGATTTTACGATTTTATCCCTTGTCGAAAATCCACCATCAACACCCGGGACCTAGTCCAGATTTGAACACCACACTGTATTAAGCCGCTACAGACACTAGCCTACTCCAAGTTAACTTCGGACTGGAGTGTAGTTGAGCCCTAACCAATCTCACACTGATCAAGGTACAGTCACGTTCCTTACGCCTCTTGAACCATGCCGGATTCTGCGCACTTGATTCCCTTAGATGATCTCACCCACAAATAAGAGTTGCTACGATCCAAAGTCGAAAACTTGATAAACCAATCTGTCTCATACATAAAAGTCTATTGAATAGATAAATCTTTCTCCCATGGATAAATATATGAGTTTTGTTCCGTCTTTTGATAAATCAAGGCGAACAGGAACCAATTGATATATCGGACTTATATTCCCGAAGAACAGCCTACAAATATCAATCACCTCACAATAATCTTAATCGTATGGAAGCGAAACAAGATATTATGGAATCACAAACGATGAGACGAATATGTTTGTGACTACTTTTAATTTTACACATCGGAGATAAATCTCAAGCAAATCTTAGCAAAGATTATACTCAATCACGATAGTAAAAGTAAGGTCAGAACACGCAACTACAGAGAAAATAGTTGGGTATGGATTCACAATCCCAATGAAGTCTTCAACTCGTTAACCTACAGGGTTTCGTGAAAAACTTAAGGTTAAAGGATAATCGACTCTAGTCACAACTAGTATCACACAGGAGGCGTGGGGATTAGGTTTCCCATTTGCTAGAGTTCTCCTTTATATAGTCTTCAAGTCAGGGTTTGCAATCAATGTTACCTTGGTAACAGAGTATTCAATATTCGTCGTTAGATGAAAACCTGATTAGACTCAAGCTACTATCTTTCAACCGTTAGATCGAACTTAGCTTGTTACACACAAATGAAAAGTGACTTCATTCAGATATGAGTAACCATACCTAAACGTGTACACCTTTGTTGGCTCAATAATAGTTAACCGAAGTTAGCCATATGAACACTTTCATATCAACCTTATTCATCTTAACCATAACTAGTTCAAATGACTCAGATGAAACTAGTTCTAAAGTTGTTCAATTGTTTATATTCTCATAGAAGTATACAAGACACAATTGAAGCAAAAATCGATTTTGGTTTACTCAAATCAATTCATGAAAATTATAGCTACGGTTTGGAAAATATTGCATTCCTTATTATATATAAATGTATTAGTTCATGAACAAACCGATTTTAGAACATCATCCACTCAAGTACGCAAACAGGTACGCATACCTTAGTGGTAGGACTAAGTTTGGGCTCGCCAGTATGCGAACGGGTACGCATACCACCAAACTCAGCAGAAATTCCCGGACCTGAACCTCACGCCGGTACGCGTACCGGTATGCGTACAAGGTTCCCGGACTTTCACTACACTAACCAGTACGCATATGGACACGGATACCATGATTCCTGGACTTGGATCATACATATGCAAGTACGCATACTGTGCTTATATCCAATTTTTCTAAACTCTCATTTCAACCATTGAAACATTCTTGGAAGACGACAATAGTTGTCTCACACATAACTATTAGCTTCAAAGCAATTTTCAAGTGATCGAATGATCAATACGAAACATTCCGAGTGTAAATCAAATGACTGTCTCACACAAATCATGTAAGATGTTACGAGGTGATTTTCACATGATCAACTTTTTGACTTTCGTCAAGAATATAAGATGAACTTAGTTAAAGAGAAAGCTTACCAACACATATTTCGAGAAATATGCAAGTGAGTTAAACTCAACTCGAAATATCAAATGTGCATAGTTGAAGTCTATATAGCTATACGACTTTTGTCTCGAATAGGAGATATAGTAGATAGACTTTAGAGTGATAGATGAGTTCAAGTCTCCACATACCTTTTGTTGATGAAGTTCCACAAGCTCCACTTATTAGTTATTCGTTTTCAATCGTTGAACGCCGTGAAGTCTAATGCTCAACTACACTTTCTATCATAATACGAGACTTAGCTATAAGTAGACTAGAAATCAAGACTTATAGTTTTGGAAACTAAACTTGACAAACAAGCTTGAGATAGCAACTCTTGCGAGTTCGACCGAGGAGTGCTCTAACAATCTCCCCCTTTGTCAATTTTAGTGACAACACTATCAATACATATGACAAAATAAATAAACTTTGTAGCTTCTCATCCAAATGCTCGAGTTCCTTGGTTCTTCAACATTACTCGAAATCTTCGTCACTTCCAAGTACTCCATGGATTCTGAATGTATTCAACTCAACATCATAGTTGTTGAAGATCCGTAGCTATAACAATGAGAAAAAAGTAGCTGTTAATCATTGTTATACAGTGTCATAGTATTATTACACAGCATTAAAGTCCAATTGTATCACAGCTTTGACAACAATACTATGGTGATATATGTCACTCCCCCTTAGTCAATACTTCATCTCACATGAAAACCACTCCCCCTTACATAATGATCCGTAAACCATATGTACTTGTAGTGTGAACTACACATTAATTCTCCCCTTTTTTGTCAATATAAATTGGCAAAGGTACGAAAACTAGTGGATCTTAATGAAATTTCCATAGAGATACTTCATGACCAAAAGAGAACATATCAACTTTCTTTCGATGATTTCGCATAGCCGAAACCAGTGTATTCATCAAGGAGTTTATAAAGATACAAGAAAACTCCTACAATATTCCACAGCCGCAATCCCCACAAAGATTTGGCAATTAACCAAAAGTTCAATTAGGAAATCTCCCCCATATAATGTCATTCCCGAGAGAACAAACTGATTTTGCTTCGATTGTGTTCTTGTATAGTTCTATGAGAATATAGCAATTGAACAACTCTATAACTAGTTTCATTTGAGTCATTTGAACTAGTTATGGTTAAGATGAATAAGGTTGATATGAGAGTGTTCATATAGCTCACTTTGTTTAACTACTGTTGAGCCAACCTAGTATACACGTTTAGGTGCGGTTACTCAAACCTAAATGAAGGTACATTTCATTTGTGTATAACAATCTAAGTTCGATCTAACGGTTGAAATATATTAGCTTGAATCTAATCAGGTTTTCATCTAACGGTGAATATTGAATGCTTTGTTACCAGGGTAACTTAGATTGCAAACCCTGATTGGAAAAGTATATAAGGGAGAACTCTAGCAACTGGGAAACCTAATACCCATACCTCATGTGTGATGCTAGTTGCGACTAGAGTTGATTCTCATTTAACCTTAGGTTTTTCACGAAACCCTGCAGGTTAACGACTTGAAGACTTCATTGGGATTGTGAAGCCAGGCCCAACTATTTTCTCTGTTGTTGCGTGTTCTGATCTTACTTTTACTATCGTGATTGAGTATAATCTTTTCTAAGATTTGCTTGAGATTTATCGCCGATAGGTAAGATTAAAAGTAGTCACAAACATCTTCGTCTCATCGTTTTTTATTCCAAAATATTTTGTTTCGCTTCCATGCGATTGAGATTATTGTGAGTGATTGATAATACTAGGCTTTTCTCAGGGAATAATTTCGGTTTATCAATTGGTTCCGGTGCACCTTGATTTATCAAAAGACTGAACAAAACTCAGAAGTATTTCTGTGAGAGACAAATTTTTCTATTACAACAGACTTTTCTATGTGAGACATATTTGTTTATCAAGTCTTCGACTTTGAGTCGTAGCAAATCTAGGTTGTGAATGAGATCATCTAAGGGAATTAAGTGCGTAGAATCCTGTTAGAGTTCAGAGATGTAAGGAGCGCAACTGTACCTTGATCAATGTGAGATTGATTATGGCTCAACTACATTCCAGTCCGAAGATCATTGGTAGTAGGCTAGTGTCTATAGCGGTTTAATACAGTGTGGCGTTCAAAGCTAGATTAGGTCCCGGGTTTTTTTTGCATTTGCGGTTTCCTCGTTAACTAAATTTCCGTTGTCTGAGTTATTTATTTTCCGCATTATATTTTGTTATATAATAAAAATATCACAGGTTGTGCGTTAAGTTCAATCAGTTCTTGAATCCGACCTTTGGGTTGTTGATTGAATTGATTGAAACTTGGATATTGGTTTGTGATACCCTCCAAGTTATTTCTCTTATTCAATCAGGCTCGCAAATTCCTATTTGTTTGATTGCAGATTGAATTGAGAAATTGAGATATAACTCTTTGATATACTTCTCTATAGATTGAATCTGGCTGTCTAGTTGATTCTCTTGAAAGTATATTGGAGTTTGTCTATTCAGATTGCCGAACGGAATATTGGGTGTGGTTGTTAGACCCCCACCTTTTCAATTGGTATCAGAGAAGGCAAACACACTTAAGACCTCATAAGTATGTGTTTGTAGCAAACTGAGTATGGACGATATGGTTGAGAATCCTAAATGGATAAACTCAATTTCGAGCGTTTTCTAGAAACCATCGATATGTTTGAGAATCCTAGTTTAAAAAAATTCATCAATAATCTTTGTCTAGAAAAACATCGATTGATAAGGAAAATTGATGGACTTCATTGCGAGATTATAAAAAAATCTGAGCTTCGAGAACATTCTAAAGAGGTTGTTGATCTCCATAAGAAGTTGGATGAACAAATCCGGATCAACTCTGATCTAACTGCAAAAATTGCAAAACTTAAGGATTTGAAATCTGTCGTATGTCAGGTGATAAGCGAGGTTTGGGCTTTGTGAAACCTGAAGGTGCTCAGAATTCTTCGAACAAAGATAAAGATGTTGGTACATGTTTGTTTTGTGGTTCTCATGATCACTTCCAACATGTATGTTTGCCTTTTAGAAAAAGATTAAAAGTTGCACGTGGTCTTCACAAGAATGATGTACAACTTTTATCTGCTCTTATAAGAAATTCAATACTAATAAGAAAGCTTATGTGGTTAGTAGTGCTAGTGTGATGCCCCAAATACTAAAGCTACTTAGCTGATAGGATTATAACCTAATTGAAGCATCAAAACTAGATTACCGATTTTAAAAATCATATTACAGAAAGTGTTAGTAACAAAAACCAAACCCTCTGATATGTTGTATAAATGAAAGTCTTTCGAGTTCTAAGAATATATTAATGTGTTGTTTACAGAATAAGAAAGTATACATGTAGTAAAAGATGCACAAAAACACTAGATTCAATAAAGCTCTAAGCTATGAAGGGATATCTTCGAGCGCTCCATTTTTTCTTATTACTGAAAACTGAAGTGGGAACAAGTGAGCACATCATCCCAATGGTGCCCATTGGTAACATATAATTCTCAAATAATCACCAACATGCTTCACAGTTCTTGAATAACAGTAATTAAAAGAAAGAGTAATGAATCTAAGTATTCAACAATTCATACAACAAGAAGAAAGTGTTATCCTAACCTTGCCAAACTCATTGGAGAAGACGACGCGATAACAACCCTAATAAATAATAATAACATCATCCACATAGCGTGCCCGTACAAACGATGATTCAGAATATTACTATTAAGATCAGAAAGTTAGACAAACAAGTATAATATGGACATCCAAAATAAAATAATATATAATAATAATCAAACGGATGACTTACCGCCCTACTAATATTATTGTCGATGGATGACTTACCACCCTAATATATTAATAAACATTAATATTTAAAGGGATGACTTACCGCGCTACTAAATGAAATAGTTATAATAATATTCAGATGGATGACTTACCGCCCTATTAACACTATAGCTGATAGATGACTTACCATACCTATCCTACAAACACAACAAAAGCAACTTGAGGTTTTAAGAAAATAAGTATCGAACTTTCAAAATATCTAGTTTCATTAATTAGCTAAGTAGGTTTAATTAACACTTAATTAATCTTAAATATGCCTGACTATGATTAATTTAACCTAATCTAGGTCGGATCAAAATTTACTATTAGAATCCCATTAAGAACATTAAGGGGTGACTATTTACTAACCAGAGGTCCGGTCAATCCAAGTCAACGGTCGCGGTCAAAGTCGACGGCACTTTGACTAATTTTCGACTCTATCTTCCGAGTGTGATATCTTCTTCTACATATATCCGATTTGCGCGTTCTTGTAGTCCATTTCGCATAAATTTTCGAGATTTATATAGTGGTACTAATTTCATCTCCAGATTATTGTTGGATTAATTTTTAGTAATTATTATTCAAATTGGTTAACCGAATCATTCGCGGCTAAAGCGTGACTTGACCCATCTAATAGCGTTGACGACCTTGCGAATCCTTACATATAGTATGGGAGATTTTGCTCTAAAATAAACATCACCATTTCAATGGTTTCTTGATAGTGGATGTAGCGGACATATGACTGGAGATCTCTCGTGGTTTGTCAACACAAGCGACTTTGATGGTGGTCTAGTAACATTCGGTGATGGGAGCTGCTGCGACATAAGCAAGAAGGGGACGATCAAATTACCTGGCGTTCCTGAAATTCGTGATGTAGTATACTATAAAGGTATGGCTACTAATCTTCTTTATGTTAGTCAAATCTGTGACAAAGGCCATAAGGTTGTCTTCAATGCTAATGGATGTAACATTGTAGACAAATTTGGAAAAGTGATTTTTCAAGGATCACGTGGCAAAAATAACTGTTATCAGTTGGATACTCAGTTTAGTAATTGTTGCAATTTGACTAAGGTGGAATCTACACACCTTTGGCATGAGCGTTTTGGTCACCTTAATTATTGACTTATAACTAAGATCAATAACAAAGAACTTGTTAGAGGTGTTCCCAAAATCAATGCTAGATTGAAGGTGTATGTGGTGCCTGTCAAAAGGGTAAACAAACGAAAGTTCCACATAAATCATCTCGAGATATTCTCACTAAAGCTCCACTTGATTTAATTCATATGGACCTCTTCGGCCCAATTCAACAACCTACAGTGGCTGGAAAGAAGTATGCTTTGGTTATGGTAGATGATTACACCAGATTCACTTGGGTGGCTTTATTGACTCACAAGAATGAAACCCTCAGTGGATTCAAGATTATTGTTAATAGAATCCAGAATGAACAGGGTCGCAAACTAAAGAAAATTAGAAGCGATCGTGACACTGAATTCAAGGAGACCAAGGTGTTTGAATACTGTGATTATCTAGGGATTATTCAACAATACTCTCCACCCATTACTCCACAAGCTAATGGAGTTGCAGAAAGAAAGAATATAAACATTCATGAAATGGAAAGGTTAGTGCTCCATAACAAAAACTTAGCGTTAAGGTTTTGGGGAGAGGTTGTTTTTACGGCTTGCTACTTGATCAATCGTGTGTACTTACGGTTTAAGACCTTAAACACTCCCTATGAGTTGTGGTACAGTAAGAAACCCAACTTACATTATCTAAGAGTATTTGGAAGTAAGTGCTACATTCTAAAGGACCGTGAACAGAAAGGGAAATTTGACTCAAAAAGCGATGAAGGTATTTTTCTTGGCTATGCATCAGATAGTCGTGGTTTCCGAGTGTTTAATCTCAGAACCCAAGTCATGATGGAATCTGCAAATGTTATAATTGATGATCTAAGTAATTTTTGTAATGATGACTCTCCTGCTGAATTGCCTCCAACCGAGACAATTGAGAAAGTCAAAGAAATTTCAGAATCAGTAGATGTTACTCCAACTATTACTAATCCTGATGTTTCTAGTGATGAGGAGAAAATCCCTAGTCAGGATATTCATGTTGAACAAGAACGTGCCCCTCCGCGGCATCTTCGGGTTCAAAGGAATCATGATACTAACAGTATTATTGGAGGAAGAGATGCTACATATAAGACGAGAAGACAACTTCATGATATTTGCAATTTTGGTTGTTATCTATCGCAAGTAGAGCCGAGAAACATTGATGAAGCACTTAGTGATCCCTTTTAGGTGAATGCAATGCATGAAGAGTTAAATCAGTTCCAAAGACAAGACGTATGGAAGCTCGTACCTTGTCCCTCCAATATGAATATTATTGGTACTAAATGGATATTCAAGAACAAGTCTGATGAATTTGGCACCATTTTCAAAAACAAAGGTAGAATTATCGCTCAGGGATATTCACAGATAGAAGGAATCGACTTTGAAGATTTCTTTCCTCCTGTGGCACGCCTTGAGTCCATTCGGTTGTTATTAGCTTATGCTTGTTTTTTTAAGGTTAAGCTGTTTCAAATGGACATTAAATCTGCTTTCCTAAATGGAAATTCAAAGGAAGAGGTCTATGTCGCTCAACCTAAGGGATTTGAAAAACCTGATTTCCCAGATCATGTTCTTAAGCTTAATAAGGCATTATATGGGTTAAAACAAGCACCTCGTGCCTGGTTCGAAAAATTGACTACTTCCCTTCTTAGGAAAGGTTTTTCGATAGGTGGAGCTGATAAAAAATTGTTTACCAAATGGAGTGGGAAATATGTTGTTACCGCTCAATTTTATGTAGATGATATCATCTACGGATCAACATCTGAGAAACTTGCAAAACATTTTAAAGTCTCTCTTGGCAAGGAGTTTGAAATGAGCAATGTTGGTGAATTAAAATTCTTTTTGGGTTTAAAAATTCAAAAACCCAATGATGGAATTTACTTATCTCAAGAAAAATATGCAAGAGATCTTGTCACAAGATTCGGTATTGATAAGTCAACTCCAAAACTAACTTCTACGCCTACCACGGGTAAACTAAATCGAGATGATAAAGGTGTAAATGTGGATCAAAAACTCTATCGATCTATCATTAGAAGCCTTTTATATCCACTAGACCTGATATTTGTTTTAGTGTTGGTTGCTTGATAGGTTTCAGGCAAATCCAAAGGAATCTCATCTTGCAGCTGCAAAAAGGATCATACGATACGTCAATCACACTGTCGGGTATGGTCTATCTTACACTTTTGATACTAACACTAATCTTTCTGCCTATTCAGATACTGATTGGGCAGGATGTGTAGAAGACAGAAAAAGTACATCAGGGGGTTTCTACTATATATGATTGAATCTTGTGGCTTGGCATATCAAGACACAAAATTCAGAATCCCTGTCTACATGTGAAGTAGAATACATTGTTGCAGGCTCATGTTGTACTCAACTTCTTTGGATGAAACAAATGTTTGTTGATTATGGAATTGACATTGGAAAAATGAAAATCTTTTGTGACAGTTCAAGCGCGATTCGGATCACTGAGAATCATGTTGAGCACTCAATAACTAAGCACATTCACATAAGGTATCATTTTATTCGAGATCTCTATGAAAATGGTATCATAAATATGGAATTTGTGCCTCCCGAACAATAATTGGCTGATATTCTCACCAAACCATTAGATACTGCTAAATTTCCACACTTACGGCATTCTATTGGTGTTGTTTTGGTTCATTAGTCTTTCCAAAAACCTCCCCCCTGCACTTATCTCGATCTGTCGGGCAATTGAGTTTGGAATTCCAGTTTAGGTGTTACTTCAATTATGCATTTGTTTCCAGTAGTTGAATTTCTGTTAAGTATCTTAGTGTTCTTCAAAAATTCTTCTTTTCTTGTAAAAGTAAGGTCGCTCTTGTTCTTTCGGTAATGACATTTTATGGGCGAGAGTTATTATTTGAACTTGTGCTTAATTTCCAAATCTTTGTGGGGAGTGCGGTTGTGGAATATTGTAGGAGTTTTCTTGTATCTTTATAAACTCCTTGATGAATACACTAAGTTTCGACTATGTGAAATCATTGAAACAATTTGATATATTGTTCTCTTTTGGTCATGAAGTATCTCTATGAAAATTTCATGAGGATCCCATTAGTTTTCGTACCTTTGCCAATTTATATTGACAAAAAGGGGGAGAATTAATGTGTAGTTCACACTACAAATACATATGGTTTACGGATCATTATGTAAGGGGGAGTGGTTTTCATTGTGAGATGAAGTATTAACTAAGGGGGAGTGATACATATCACCATAGTATTTTTGTCAAATTTGTGATACAATTGGACTTTGATGCTGTGTAATAATACTATGACATTGTATAACAATGATTGAGAGCAATTGTTTTCTCATTGTTATAGCTACAGATCTTCAACAACTATGATGCTGAGTTGAACACATTTAGAACCATTGGAGTACTTGGAAGTGACGAAGATTTCGAGTAATGTTGAAGAACCAAGGAGATCAATCATTTGGATGAGAAGCTACAAAGTTTATTTATTTTATAATCCATATGTATTGAAAGTTTTGTCAATAACATTGATAAAGGGGGAGATTATTAGAGCACTGCTCGTTAAAATTTGCAAGCGTTGCTATCTCAAACTTGTTTGTCAATGTTAGTGATCAAAACTATAAGTCTTGATTTCTAGTCTACTTATAGTGATGTCTCAGACTAGTAGATTGTGTAGTTGAGCATTAAACTTCACGACGTTCATCATTAGAAGACGAAGAACTACTAAGGAGAGATGAGTTTAAATCGCTTACATATTTCTCGAAATATGTGTTGGTAAGCTTTCTCTTTAACCAAGTTCATCTTATATTCTCGATGAAAGTCAAAAGATGATCATATGAAAATCGCCGAGTAACATCTTACATGGTTTGTGTGATAAAATCATTTGGTGTAGACTTGGAATATTTCGTAATGATTATTTCAATAACTTGAAAATTTCTTTGATGCTAATAGTTAGTGAAAACATCTATTGTCATACTTTAAGAATGTTTCAATCATTGAAATAGTGTTTACAACACTTAATCATCACTGGATTATGAACATAGTATGCGTGCTTGCATATATGTGATCCATGACCGGAACTATAATATGCATACCCGTATGTGTACCTGTTAGTTGTGAAATTCCGAGATCCTAAGTACACATACCCGTACGCGTACTGGCGAAGGGTTTGGGTCCGGGAATTTCTGCTGCGTTTGGAAGTAGGCGTACCCGTTTGCATACTGGCGAACCCAAACTCAGTTCGGCTACTTTAAGTATGTGTACCCGTTTGCATACTTAAGTGGTTAAAGTTATAAAATCGGTTTGTTCATGAACTAATGCATTTCAATAATAAGGAATGCATTCTATGCAAACTGTGGCTATAATGTTCATGAATTGATTTGAGTGAATCAAACCGATTTTGCTTCGATTGTGTTCTTATATACTTCCATGAGAATATAGCAATTGAACAACTCTATAACTAGTTTCGTTTGAGTCATTTGAACTAGTTGTGGTTAAGATGAATAAGGTTGATATGAGAGTGTTCATATACCTAACTTTAGTTAACTACTGTTGAGCCAAACTAGTGTACACGTTTAGGTACAGTTACTCAAACTTAAATGAAGGTACATTTCATTTGTGTATAACAAGCTAAGTTCGATCCAACGGTTGAAAGATATTAGCTTGAATCTAATTAGGTTTTCATCTAATGGTGAATATTGAATGCTATGTTACCAAGGTAACTTAGATTGCAAACCCTGATTGGAAAACTATATAAGGGAGAACTCTAGCAACGGGGAAACCTAATCCCCACACCTCCTGTGTGATACTAGTTGCGACTAAAGTCGATTCTCCTTTTGTTAGAGCATAGCTCGGTTGAACTCACCAAGCGTTGGTATGTCAAGTTTGGTTGTCATATTTTAATGAATCAAAACTCATTTAAAGAGTCGCTTGATTATGTACTAGAGTCAACTTCGTACAGGTTATATTGAAAGTATTAGGATATGAGACATTACAAGTATTACATGAAGACTTGAAGAAGCGAAGAAGCAAGGAGCTACAACGACGACATCATCCTTCCTCTTGAGGTTAGTAATATTTGACTTGCACTGTTTCATTCCCTAACATATCTTTCAAGTCGTGCATATTGATAACATAACTGCAAACCATGAACGATTATACTCTAGTTAGACGTAGTATTAAGGAATACAATACGAAGTATAACGCTTATCTTTTAAACTTCGTATATAAGACGTCGACATAATCGTATGAATGTTATTGTGATTATGTGTATGGGTAAAGTGAATATTTCATCCTAGGAAACAATGTTTTACATTCTTTTAAAGGAAGTAAGTTCATAAACTTGTTTTGTGAATAGAAAGGGAAATCGCTACTCTTATTGGTATTTGTTATTCATTGCAAATCTTTGGATTACCAATATGTGTGATTAGTATAACCGCTCATGACTTGCTTATGTTCTTGGTAAAACTATTCACAAGGCCTGACTTTAGTATTAGTATGGCTTTTATTAGTGAAACCGATCTTAAGTAATCACCTGAGATGGTATGATTTGTTGTTATTGGTTTGACCAACTCTAGACATTGGGGAACCGATCCTATGAAGAGGTGAAACTAATCACAAAGGGGAATCGATCCTTGTAAGAGGTGCAGCAAGTTTCTAGTTATTGGGAACCGATCCTATGAACATGTGCAACACGTTTTTAGTTATTGGGAACCGATCCTATGGACATGTGCACCAAATACAAGTCAGATACCATATATATGTGGGAACCGATCCTATTACCTAGTCAACCAAATTTTGGAAAGCTAATGTGACTATTTACGGTACCTACATGGAGGTATAACCGAAACTTGTTTTGGTAGAACCGTGAAACCTATGATTGGTTATTGAGTGTTCTTGATCAATTACATAGTTTCTAAAAGTCATATGAACCAATTCTAAACTTGTTTGGAAGTGTGGTAAATCGGTTCCAAGATTGTAAATGTGAAAAAGGATTTACAAAGTTAAGATGTCGACATACTTTGAACATGTGCAGTAACTCTTATCTTTTATTGTCCAAAGATGTTCCTTAATAGCTAAAGGAGAATCCCGGATCGAAATAAATTGAGAATCTTTTAATTAAGGTTTTTAGTTTTATATTCTTTTATTATCCAGCAAATAAATGCATATCTTTAGAAAGTTAAAATTGGTAATGTGCATTTACTAATTGAATATTTTCTACTGAGATTTCGGTCATTATTTGGACAAATAATTTCCAGGAATTATGGAAACCGAATTTGGGCATATCATGAGAATATTTTCGGTTTTGGAAATTCCTTGGTGTCCAAACTTCCCTGGTCTATAAATATTGAAGTTTGCATTTCGATCAAACTAATCCTCAGAGCCAGCAAAACTACCTAGTTGTGTTGTTACTGGTGGAGCCTCCTATTCGGAGAAGAAAGTAACCTAATTAGGCGAAGTCTCTTACGACCGCTCATTTTAAAGACTTTTATGGGATTGAGAAGCTATATTAGTACCGTTGGTGGGAAACTAGATAATTGCAGTTTATTATAGTTTTCAGTTGATTTGATTGACTAACGGTGGTTGAACTTTGATTGTACCTAGTTTGTTTATGCTTGAGAATCTTCTCTTATGATATAAGATTCACTCAAACTAGATCGAAGTTTCGACGGGGATCTTTGTCATATGCCTATATTTGTACTAGCCAGTTTGTTTCATTACCTTGATTCCTAGTCACTCTGTAACTCAGTGAGCTGAGACCGAGTCTGGTCGTAACTCGGTGAGTAAGAACGGTGAGCTGTAATTGGTTCTTTCCATTATCGACGTGTCAGTTGTGGCTTGGTTCATTCCGATCGCGTTGTTAGCCATTAGATGGTTAGGTAGACCGGAATGGACGGCTGATAGCGTGAGAGTTTAGTGATGAGGGAATTGGTTGTATTTATGACCAATGATTTCTTTGTAATTAGGTAAGAAAGAAATATCAGACTCTATCCGTTTGGAGGAGAAGGTTACTGCTATGTGTTTGTTCGTCCCCCATTGTTGATTCACAACATTTGGTATCAGCCTCTTCGATCTTGTGTTTTGATTAGTGACACGAAGTGGTGAAAAAGCACCTACATTAAAGGAGGATATTCGTCATCCCGTGCAAATGTTCAAACCCAAATCTGATGCAGAGGCATTTTACTTGGCTCGGATTCAACAAGCTACAGTCGATTCACAGACTAAGCGAATTAAACCATTTCATCGGCAATTTCATCCTAGTACCATCTCATTTATTCCTTCCTCATCGGGATATAAACCCTCCTTATCCCCACTCACTACCCCTACTAAACCATCTTTCTACTCTCCCAAACCATTGATCACACATCCATCCACTCCTATAAAACAAGCACCCAACATTCCTCCTATCAAGAAGCTTACACCTGCTCAAATGAAAGTAATACGTGATCAAGGGTTGTGCTATAATTATGATGAGTTTTATAGGCCAGGCCATTTTTGCAAAACTCAACAATTGTTCATGCTTGTAGCCTCTGATGAAGAACAATCACCATTGTCAGTTGAGGAGTCTGAAGAAGACATACCTTCACCTACAACCTCTACTGATACCACTATGGAAATTTCACTTCATGGTTTAACTGGTTTGGTTACCCAAAATACAATTCGAGTGCATGGACTACTTCATGGGAAGAAGATTTTGGTCCTTATAGATACTGGTAGTACCCACAATTTTGTGGATGCTAATCTAGCTGAGCAGCTCCAACTCTGTATAACACCAACTGCACAAATGTTGGTCACAGTGGCCAATGGTGACACTACCATCAATCAAGGTGTATGTCATGGATTGTTGTGGACTATGCAGGGTTTTCAATTCTCTGGTAACTTAGGAGTTCTTCCTCTTGGTGGTTTTGACATGGTGTTGGGCGTTGACTGGTTGAGGCAATTGGGTGATGTTATCTTTAACTTGGCTGAACTTAAGGTTTCTTTCCTTCACCAAGGTCAACAAATTACTCTACAGGGTAGCACAAGCAACCCTTCCTGCAGCATGATCATTGCTGAATCTATTTTAAAGTTCCTCAAGAGCAAAACCCCAGCTATCATTGGTCAGTTCTTTTCCATCTCTTCTCTTCTCACTGTACCTCCTCACCCTGATATTGTGTCTGTCTTAGATACTTTTAAGGATGTCTTTGCTGAACTAACCTCCTTACCACCATCCAAAGCCTTGGATCATAAAATTCCATTAAAACCAAATGCCATACCCACTTCTCAAAAACCCTATAAATGTCCTTATGTGAAAAAAGTTGTTGCAGAGAACATGGTTCAAGAGATGCTATCAGCTGGCATTATCCAAAATAGCCACAGTCCATTTGCAGCGCCTATATTATTGGTTAAGAAGAAGGATGGATCTTGGAGATTTTGTGTTGATTATAGGAAATTGAATGAGTTAACCATTAAAGATAAATTTCCTATTCCACTTATTGAAGAGTTGCTAGATGAACTAAATGGTGTTGTTATCTTCACCAAATTGGACTTAAAGTCAGGCTACCATCAGATTAGAATGCATATTGATGACATTTTCAAGACTGCCTTTAGAACTCATCATGGCCACTTTGAGTTCAGAGTTATGCTGTTTAGTCATACAAATGCCCCAGCCACTTTTCAAGCTCTCATGAACAAGATTTTCCAACCATTTCTTAGGAAATTTGTTCTTGTCTTCTTTGATGACATTTTTGTGCACCTCTCTCAGACATTACAGTTTCTCAGGGACCATTCTATTTTTATCAACAAGAAGAAGTGTTACTTTGCTCAACCTCAGCTAGAATATCTGGGACATTTGATTACTGCTAATGGTGTTGTTTCTGATCCAGATAAAATAGCTGCTATGCAGGCTTGGCCTCAGCCTTCCAATCTGAAGCAATTAACAGGATTTCTGGGTCTAACTGGTTATTATAAAAGATTCATTAAGGGGTATGATACCATTATCAAACCTCTCACTGATATGCTTAAAAGGGACTCATTTCATTGGTCCCCTATTGCCTTGCAAGCCTTCATTGAACTCAAGACTGTTATGACTACTACACCAGTGCTAGCCTTGCCAAATTTTTCTATTCCCTTTGTACTGGAGACTGATGCTTGCTCTAGAGGAGTTGGTTCTATATTGATGCAGAATGACAAACCCATTGCCTTCTACAGTAAGCCACTTGATCCCAAGGCATTGGCGATGTCCACTTATGATAAGGAATTATTAGCCATTGTCATGGCAGTTCAGAAATGGAGACATTACTTATCTCATAGTTAGTTCATTATCAATACACACCACCAAAGCCTTAAAAAAATTTTATGGAGCAAGGGATTACCTCTGTTCTTCAATAGAAATGGCTCATGAAACTTTTGGGGTTCGATTATGTCATCAGATACAATAAGGGACTTGACAATAAGGATGCAGATGCATTATCCATAATGCCTCCTACTAACTCTGAATGCCCTTCTCTTTCTATGACTCAACCTCATTGGGCTCAGGATGTTTTGAGTAGCTATGAAGAAGACTCTACAGCTCAGCAGCTATTGGCTGAATTACTTATCAATCCTTCCAACAAGTCTTACTCACTCCAAGAAGGCATTATTAGATACAAGACAAGAATTTACATTGGCTCTAACAAGAATATCAGAACTTCTATAATGCAATCAGTTCATGCATCAACAGTAGGTGGCCATTCTGGCATGTCAGGTACTTATAACAGGGCTAAGGCTTATTTATTTTGGCCCAAGATGAAACAGGATATCATGCACTTTGTGGTTGTCTGTGATGTTTGCCAATGCAACAAGACTCAACATACTGCTCCTGCTGGTCTTCTCCAACCCTTATATGTTCCAGAGATGGCTTGGAAACATATATCTATGGACTTTATTGAAGGCTTGCCACTCTCCAATAAGAAGTCTGTCATTATGGTGGTTGTTGACAGGCTCACCAAGTACATCCACTTTATAGCCCTTAGCCACCCATTTACAGCCATTTCTGTAGCCAAGGAATTCCTGCATCACATATTCAAGCTACATGGATTGCCATCATACATAATATCTGACAGAGATAAAAAATTTATCAGCACCTTCTGGAAAGAACTATTCAAGTCATTGGGTACTACTTTGAAGCTCAGCACATCCTATCATCCTCAAACAGATGGACAGACTGAAAGAACAAATGCTTGTTTGGAATAATATTTAAGGTGCATGACAGGTACAACTCCCAAACTCTTGTCCAACTGGTTAGCTCTTGCTGAGTGGTGGTTTAACACCAATTATCATACCAGTTTAAAAATGACACCATTTCAAGCCTTGTATGGCTATTCCCCTCCACATTTGGCTTTCCCTGTTCAAGCCACTACTTCTATAGATAGTGTTCAAGACTATCTTAAACAGAGAGACCATATGCTTCATCTTCTCAGAGAGGATTTACACAGAGCTCAATATAGGATTAAGTTTTATGCTGACCAATCAAGGAGTGATAGAGTTTTTTCTAATGGAGATTTGGTATTCTTAAAACTACAACCTTATAGGCAATCCTCAGTAGCCTTAAGAAAAAATTTCAAAATCTCAGCAAGGTAGTATGGACCATTTGAAATCACACAGAGAGTGGGAGCTATTGCTTATAAGCTGAGGTTACATGTGGGCTCCAGAATACATCCTATCTTCCATGTCTCTCAGCTTAAGAAGAAGATTGGCCTACTTACTACACCTTCACCAGCACTACCTTTGGTGGATACTACTGGTTCTTTCATTGTTGTTCCTATGGCTATTTTGAATACCAGAGTCACTTGGCGTGCAGGTGTTGTTATTCCACAACTCTTGATTCACTGGTCTAACTCCCCTCCTGGAGATGCTACTTGGAAGGATAGCTCTCACATTCGGGCACAATTTCCAGATTTCATCTTTGAGGACAAGGATGATTAAAAGGGGAGGGTATTATCATATGCCTATACTTGTACTAGCCAGTTTGTTTCATTACCTTAATTCCTAGTCACTTTGTAACACAGTGAGCTGAGACCGAGTCTGGTCGTAACTCGGTGAGTAAGAACGGTGAGCTGTAATTGGTTCTTTCCATTATCTACGTGTCAGTTATGGCTTGGTTCATTCCGATCATGTTGTTAGCCATTAGATGGTTAGGTAGATCGGAATGGACGGCTGATAGCGTGAGAGTTTAGTGATGAGGGAATTGGTTGTATTTATGACCAATGATTTCTTTGTAATTGGGTAAGAAAGAAATATAAATTACCAGACTCTATCCATTTGGAGGAGAAGGTTACTGCCATGTGTTTGTTCGTCCCCCATTGTTGATTCACAATAATCTTTAGACTGTTTGTAAATCTAAAGACGTATTGTGATAATCCAACGTTAATAGACTCCGTTCTGTGTGTGATTGATCACAAGATATTCAAGTTGATTGTGTGCAGGTGTTTATTGAAGATCTAAGAATATTTGAAGACGAAGAAGACGATATCTTATTTGAGTTCATAATCCTTGGTGTGCATAATACTTGTTTCGTCTGAAAAGGATCCAACTATAATCGGTTTATCCTTGTGGTAGATTGGATTAATTAGTTACATAGATCGGCATAAATATCATTCTTTGAATTAAGAATATTGGTTGCAAAATCTGTAAAGGATTACTTCGGTAATTGTTGATTGATATATCTAAGAACCTGACAAAGGAGTTTATTAGGATAAACGGAAGATCCTTTTGTAGAACTCATATCACTTGATTGAAAAGAGTTGTTACCGAACATATTTGTTGTTCCTTTACTGTTTGGAATATGAACCAAAGGAATTGTTCCAAGTACGTGACTTATTACAAGTTGGAGGCACGGGAATACAGACGGAACTAGGTGAACTATAGGTTTAGTTGCTTTGTCTCAACTATACGAAGTTGGTTTATTTTGTATAGCGGATTAATCCCGAGAGTATTCAATTATGGACAAGGTCCCGGGGTTTTTCTTCATTTGCGGTTTCCTCGTTAACAAAATCTTGCTGTGTCATTTACTTTTATTGTCCACAATTATAATTGTTGTAATTTTTTTTAAATTAAATTACGTAAACGTTAATTCCTATTTACTTGATATCAATCCTATTGTGTTTGGTTAAGTCCGAACCTTCTATCAAGTAAACATACTTCGTTATTGTATTGTCTCGATCTTGAATCCATAGTCAATCACACAAGTTATCTTGTTGTCATATTATCTCGATCTCCTATCCATAGACAATCACACGAAGTGTGAACCGATTAGTTGTATTGTATCGACTCAGTCCATAGACAATCACTTTCAGAGAAAGCACTTATAGGTGGAAAAGTTTTAGATTGAGGTATATTTGGGTACCCTCGTCTTTTCACCTTTAACCTTAGGTTTTTCACGAAACCATGTAGGTTAATGACTTGAAGACTTCATTGGGATTGTGAAGCCAGATCCTACTATTTTCTCTGTAGTTGCGTGTTCTGATCTTACTTTTAATATCGTGATTGAGTATAATCTTTGCTACGATTTGCTTGAGATTTATCTCGTATAGGTAAGATTCAAAGTAGTCACAAACATCTTCGTCTCATCGTTTGTGATTCCACAATATCTTGTTTCGCTTCCATACGATTAAGATTATTTTGAGGTGATTGATAATACTAGGTTGTTCTTCGGGAATATAAATACGGTTTATCAATTGGTTCTTGTGCACCTTGATTTATGAAAAGACGGAACAAAAATTCATATGTATTTTTGTGGGAGACAGATTTATCTATTCTAATAGAATTTTCTGTGTGAGACAGATTTGTTTATCAAGTCTTCGACTTTGGGTTATACCAACTCATGGTTGTGGGTGAGATCAGCTAAGGGAATCAAGTGCGTAGAACCCTGCTGGGGTTCAGAGACGTAAGGAGCACAAGTGTACCTTGATCGGTGTGAGATTGATTAGGGCTCAACTACATTCCAGTCCGAAATTCATTGGTAGTAGGCTAGTGTCTGTATCGGCTTAATACAGTGTGGTGTTCAAATCTAGACTAGGTCCCGGGGTTTTTCTGCATTTGCGGTTTCCTCGTTAACAAAATTTCTGGTGTCCGTGTTATTTGTTTTCCGCATTATATTTTGTTATATAATAGACACTTGAATTCGACCTTAAGTTCAATCAGTTCTTGAATCCGACCTTTGGGTTGTTGATTGAATTGATTGACACTTGGATATTGGTTTGTGATACCGTCCCAATTATTTCTTTTATTCAATCGGGCTCGCAAATTCCTATTTGTTTGATTGCAGATTTAATTGAGAAATTGAGATATAACTCTTTGATATACTTTTCTATAGATTGAGTCTGGACGTCTAGTTGATTCTCTTGAAAGTATATTGGAGTTTGTCTATTCAGTTTGTCGAACGAAATATTGGGTGTGGTTGTTAGACCCCCGCTTTTTCAACATGTAATAGACCATATTTGTAGACAAAAATTCATCCTATATTCCATCAATATTTGCACAATGACATAATAGGCTTAACTTTTCTTATCAAAAGTTCGTTCTATGTTTTATCAATATTTGCATAAAGACATATGATAGACTTAACTTTTGAGCAAATATGGGACAATCATAGTTCACGGACGCAAACACACATATCCCATAACAAGTTTCAATATATAAAACCATAAGGATTAATACTGCAAGATCATCTTCCAAATAAACTTTAAAATTTAAATAAATAAATCTAAAAACATTGCAAGATGAAAATCGTTGGAAATAACTATGTGTACTCACAATAGTTGCTATTCCAAACCCTAGTTATCCTTCTTAAAACACAAGAATAAATTCTCATAATAAGTTTCCTAGAAATTAAGGCCTCTATAAAATTCTTTATCGTCCCCGAACTCCTTATCATCAACAACCATAGGAACACAAGGTTCATGAAGAAAGGAGTCAATTCCAGCAAACCTTCTATACTGATGCCGAACCAGGGCCTTCTGAATTTCGAGAGTCCTCAAAACAATAGCCTTTATTTGCTGAATCTCCTTTCTTGTTTCCTTCAACTCTTCAAGAACCCCAGAAAACTTTTGTAGATTAGAAGGAACAACTCTTGGTTTCCTCACTTTCCTCCTCTTTTTTTTCAAAGTTGAAGGTACAAGAGATTTATCATTTTCCTTCATGATTGATGGATTAACAATCATATTAACATCTTTTCTATCAGAAGACATAATACTTGGATTCTCCATACCATTATGAGATTATGAGAGGAATTCACAAATCAGACTCAACAAGCAATCTTGTGATAAAAAGAGGAATGTAGGGTTACAAATCCTTTATACACTAAAGGATTCACGTACGCACAACTCACAACTCTAAGGAAGGCAGAATTGTCGATTTTAACCCTCTTTTTATTGATCAAACAGAGTAAAGCCCTTTGAATATCAGTTAGATATGAAAAGATTGAAGAATTCCAAAAAAGGTGAAAACAAGACCAAAAAGAAGAACCATGAAAAAATATTTTTTTCTTTTCCTAAAGCCTGAAGTGTGCAAACCTTGTCTCTTTTTGAACCAGGCACATGAGACAAGATACACAACCAACACATTTAAGTTGTGCTGGGGTGAACAATAATCTGTCCACCATAACCTTCTTGAATGGAAATCTTAGAACTCTGTTTCACAGACTGTTTGGACCGTATTCTTTTCTCTAGTGGTTTAATTTTTTCTTTGGAAATTAACTTCTTCGAGGAAGAGATGAGATTACATACCTCAGACGATTTCTGAACAAGTTTGAGCTTGTTTGCTAATTTATTTGCTCTTCGTTGAAGTTTGTTGACATATCTATATTATGTTTGTACTTGAAACATTTGGAGAGTTCATGACCCTTGAGAGTACAATAAGAACATGTCAATGTGGAGGATGGTTCATACGTCATGGTTGTGCAGGCTGCTAGACAAATTGTAGAACCTGGAAGATTAGGAATAAAATTTCCAGTAGACAAAGAGAAATTCATTTTATCCTCCAAGGTGGTTGAAGTTTCTCCCGAAAGAATATCGAGATTGATGTATGAATTGCTACAATTGTCAAACTCAATATTTTCACAGAGGAGTGCAACACTTGATTTTTCGTCTACATTAGAATCATAGTGATCAGACATTTCATCAAGAGTTGTAGCAAGACCTTTGTTTCCGGTGTATTTTCAACGCTTTGGACACTTATTTTCAAAATGACCAAAGCCTTTACACTTGAAGCACTGTGGAATATCCTTGTCATCAGTATCCTTGTTTTTAGGAGGAACACGATTATGAGGTTTAACTGATGACTTAGGTTTATCTCTAGTGAACCGTTTACTTCTCTTCAAAAGAAGATCTTTAAACTGTCTAGTGATCAAAGAGACTGACTTGTAAAGATCTTCATCTGATGAATCAGTCTCAGAAGGATCATCTTCAGAGATGTCAACACTTTTACTTTATCAAGTAATTTAATGTTCTTTTGTGCTTTGAAAGCAATATCCTTTCCATATTTGGATACGTGTTCATGATCAAAGATCTTTAACTTCTCAACGAGAGTATTTCTGGAAAGCACATCAATGTTCATCTGCCATACGAAGGTTTTCCCAATCAGAATTTAGGTTTTGAAGCCTAGCTTCTTTTTTACAGGTATTCCCTTCAAATACGGTTTCTAAGATATCTCAAACATCTTTAGATTGAGTGTACGTAGTCATATGGTGCTGAAGATATGGGGTAATGGCATGGATGATTGCATTCAATTCATCAGAATTTTGCGCAACAAGAATCTCGACAACATCATAATCATCAATATCCTTTGGAACAGTTACAGTGCCTCTTTTAACAACCGGAGGATCATATCCATTAACAACATAAACCCATGATTGCAAATCACGCGCTTGAAGAAAAGCACGCATAGAAATTTTCCACCATAAGTAATTCGAGCCATCGAAGACTGAAGGTACGTTTATAGAGATAACACTTCTCTCCATAGAGTCAGACCGTTACAAACACAGACTTATGAGGTCTTAAACGTGTTTGCCTGCTCTGATACCAATTGAAAAAGCGGGGGTCTAATAACCATGCCCAATATTTCTCTTAGCAATCTGTATGGACTAACACCAATATACTTTCAAGAGAATCAACTAGACAGTCAGACTCAATCTTAAGAAAAGTATATCAAGGAGTTATATCTCAATTTCTCAATTCAATCTGCAATCAAACAAATAGGAATTTGCGAGCCCGATTGAATATAAGAAATAACTTGGACGGTATCAAAAACCAATATCGAAGCGTCAATCAATTAAATCAACAACCAAAGGTTGGATTCACAATTGATTGAACTTACGCACAACCTGTGATATTTCAATTATATAAATAAATATAATGCGGAAAAGAAATAACACAGACACCATAAGTTTTGTTAACGAGGAAACAGCAAATGCAGAAAAACCCCGGGACCTAGTCCAGATTTGAACACCACAATGTATTAAGCCGCTACATACACTAGCCTACTCCAAGTTAACCTCGTACTGGAATGTAGTTGAGCCTAACCAATCTCACACTGAAAAATGTACAGTCGCGTTCCTTATGCCTCTTGAACCACGCTGGATTCTGCACACTTGGTTCCCTTAGTTGATCTCACCCACAACTAAGAGTTGCTACGACCCAAAATCGAAGACTTGGTAAACCAATATGTCTCACACAGAAAAGTCTATTGAATAGATAAATCTGTCTCCCACAGATAAACCTATGAGTTTTGTTCCGTCTTTTGAAAAATCAAGGTGAACAAGAACCAATTAATATACCGGACTTATATTCCCGAAAAACAGCTTAAAAATATCAATCACCTCACAATAATCTTAATCATATAGTGCCGAAACAAGATATTGTGGAATCACAAACGATGAGACGAAGATGTTTGTGACTACTTTTTATCTTGCCTATCGGAGAATAAATCTCGAGCAAATATTAGAGAAGATAGTACTCAATCACGATAAAAAACAGCAAGATCAGAACACACAGCTACAGAGAAAATAGTTGAGTCTGGATTCACAATACCAATGAAGTCTTCAAGTCGTTAACCTACATGGTTTTGGAAAAACCTAAGGTTAAAGAAGAATCGCCTCTAGTCGCAACTGGTATCACACAAGAGGTGTGGAGATTAGGTTTCCCAGTTGCTAGAGTTCTTCTTTATATAGTCTTCAAGTCAGGGTTTGCAATCAATGTTACCTTGGTAGCAAAGCATTCAATATTCACTGTTATATGAAAACGTGATTAGACTCGAGATAATATCTTTCAACCATTAGATCGAACTTAGCTTGTTACACACAAATGAAAAGTGACTTCATTTAGATATGAGTAACCGTACCTAAACGTGTACACCTTTGTTGGCTCAACAATAGTTAACCGAAGTTAGCCATATAAACACTTTCATATCAACCTCATTCATCTTAACCATAACTAGTTCAAATGACTTAGATGAAACTAGTTCTAGAGTTGTTCAATTTTTTATATTCTCATAGAAGTATACAAGACACAATTGAAGCAAAATCGATCTTGATTCACTCGAATCAACTAATGAACATTATAGCCACGGTTTGCAAAAGATTGCATTCCTTATTATATAAATGTATTAGTTTATGAACAAACCGATTTTAGAACATTATCCACTCAAGTATGCAAACGGGTACGCATACTTCCGGACTAAGTTTGGGTTCGCCAGTATGCAAACGGGTACGCATACCACCAAACTCAGCAGAAATTCCCGGAACTGAATCTCACACCAGTTCGCGTATCGGTATGTGTACAAGGTTCCCGGACTTTCACTACACCAACCAGTACGCATACGGGTATGAATGCCATGGTTCCCGGACTTGGATCACACATATGCAAATACGCATACTATTCTTATATCCAGTTGTTTTAAGCTCTCATTTCAACCATTGAAACATTCTTGGAAGACGACAATATCTGTCTCACATAAACTATTAGCTTTAAAGAAATTTTCAAGTGATCGAATGATCAATACGAAACATTCCGAGTCTACATCAAATGACCGTCTCACACAAATCATGTAAGATGTTACAAGGCGATTTTCACATGATCATCTTTTGACTTTCGTAAAGAATATAAGATGAACTTGGTTAAAGTGAAAGCTTACTAACACGTATTTCGAGAAATATGTAAGCGAATTAAACGCAGCTCGAAATATCAAATGTGCATAATTGAAGTCTATATATCTATACGACTTTTGTCTCAAATAGGGATAGAGTAGATAGACTTTTGAGTGATAGATGAGTTCAAGTCTCCACATACCTTTTGTTGATGAAGTTCCACAAGCTCCCCTTAGTAGTTCTTCGTCTTCAATCGATAGACGCCGTGAAGTCTAATACTCAACTACACTTTCTATCCTAACCCGAGACTTAGCTATAAGTAGACTGGAAATCAAGACTTATAGTTTTGGAAACTAAACTTGACAAACAAGCGTTAGATAGCGACGCTTGCGAGTTCGACCGAGCAGTCCTCTAACAATATCCACCCTTCTCAAGAAAAGGGATATTTATAGTTGTTGAAACAATGTACGACTATTGAGAACAATCACAGTTCTGAAACAACATGATTATTAGTAAACAATCTCAGTTTGAAACTACACGATTGTTTGGAATAGTTTCATTTTCTGACAGCTGGGAAATTGTGGGAGCCGTAACTGCTCAGAGAAATTACAAATAACTGTCTTCCTCCTTTTGTTTCAACTTACACAATTATCATTCAATGGCCTGGGATATGGGCTGAGTGTCCATCCCAAGCCCAATTTCCTACCTATAATCCCCCACATGAATGGAATTATCACATGTAAAAGCCTTTAATGCATACGCGGGTATATAATCAAACAAATTTTAAAGTCACTCTATTTCTTCACGTACTTTGCATCCAAAGCTTTGGAGTCCATGATAGATATTTTCATTAATTTCCAAGATACCACTTTTTTTTTCTCAATAATAAGCACATAGCTTATTATCAATGACTTGAATCGTCAACCTTAAAGCACCGATTTACAACCGTTTAGAATTTCTAGATATCTCAAAATATCTTAGAATTTTATCCATGACTTGTATGCAAGTAACTTTGGTTTACTCATTTACGACATACAACCATATCTGGTACACTCCTTGCCTAGTCAGCCCACTTTGACAAGTACATTAAACATTTAATTTTTCTCTAATCGTAAGGAGAAGTTTCTATTTTCTTTGTGGGTACTCAAATGATACTCTTGTTACATCGGTTCTCCCCACAATTACTTGATATATTAGGATTAAAAATTTATTTATTTTAATGATCATAATTCCTCATTGTCAACCCTTCTGTGATACTGGCTTTCCACACACTAGAAATGAAGTGCGTTTAAAACATAACATGTTAGTAATCTACTGATCAACAGTTTCTGAACATGGGTGACACAATTAATAATCTTTCACAACCTCCACAATATTTTGAGCTATTTTTATAAGTTCCAAAACCAGAATGATAAGTACAACCAGAGAATCCAAAACACCAACGATAAATCTTTACCACGAGATTTATGTGTCTTTTCGTTGGGATACCTTGAGTACTGATACGGTGTACCAATACAAAAGATTAATCCATACATGATTCTTTTTTTCCTTTTAAAATGATGTGATTTTAAAACTAATGACCAAGCGGGATGGACCACGACCTTTCCGGGACAGCGAAATTCAGAAAATTTATTAATAATGTCATCTCCTAAATTCAATATGATTGGTGAAGCCATGTGATAAACATTGAAAATATATTACAAACCAAATCAGATTTCAAGAGGCACATATCATTCTTTCCCCCCACATTTCATGAGCATTATACCAATATCATGAAACAACAAGAATTGAAAAGCCGTTCTTAACCTCAAGGTTTCGAAATACTATAACTTTCTAATATTGTGAAAAATGAACGAATCAAATCCGACCATGCCGTTACCAAACCCAACTAACTTGGGATTCACCATTACTTTGTCTAATATAACTTTATAGGACTGGTGGAGTTAAGCAAAGCCACAAACTCTAGCTTTTACCGGCAATACTATGAGCACTATGTTAGAGCCAGTGACAAAGTTCAAAGCTTGTTTATATAGAAACATTGTCATTTGTTCGGATAACATTCATGATGGTATTACTGCAAAGAATACTGAGCTAGACAAAGAGTTTCAGAGTTTTATGCATTAAAATTGCATGAATTTATATTCAATATGGGGTATTCTAGGTTTTTTGAATAGATATATTGTTTAGTTAGGTAAATTTCAAGTTTGAAATAACTTGTTGTAAACCATTTCACTTTGAACTGTCTTATCCTAAGGGTTGTGACTCTTCATGAAAGGATGCGACTTTTATGGAAGGATTTCTCCAAGAGTTTCCTTGCATCTATATAAACCCCGCTAACTCTTTATTGCATTTATATAAGTGTGTTTTGTTTGAGAGCCGTAAATTAGTACTGGGAACTTTAATTTGCATAGTGTCAAAGAAGAGTTTGTACTACATTAAATTACGTTCACTTTACTCGTCGTTATTCCAATGTTATGTTAATGACATATATAATCGTTTTATTTTGGGATATATGGCGTTATGAAACCGTTACAACATATATATACGGGACGAATAAATGTCTTAAGATTATTGGGAAATCTCCATTACCGATTTCAACAATAATATAAAATGTGTATTATTATGGAAATTCGTTACAACCCTGTAACATTGGTCTTCATATATGTATTACCACTCTTGTAATAATTGGTTACAGGATCCAAATACAAGAATATAAGAAGAATAGTAAAACAAGAACAATATATAATTATTAAAACAAACTCACTTGGGTGTATTGAGGAGAGTAATCTTTACTTAGGATATTTTGTGTCGTACCTTAGATGCTGACACATGTAATGGCATATGTATCCAACATTCAACAATACCTTTGGTGTTTTTCAATAACACTTCGATGAATGCCAAAAACGAGCGAGAATTGATATAGACGAGTAGAATTCAAATGGTATGCCATATAATACGTGCAGTAAGCGGAGACCTTAAGCATCATGTTTATACATGTGAAATCTCCAAAGTGGCTTGGGATAATCTTGAGACCTTATTTGAAGGTAATTCATCATAAAAAGAAGCTAGACTTCAAGCTCTCACTTCTGACTGGGAAAATCTTCGAATGGATGATAACGATTCTTGTGAAAAGGTTCATATTAGACTCTCTGATATTGTAAATACATGTTTATTTCTTTCTGAAAAGATATAATATGGAAGATTCTCAGATCGTTACCTTCTAGATACGAATCTAAGAAACATTTCATTATGGAAGATATAATCTTTCGTCCTTATCAGAAATCACTATTGTGGGAAAAATAAAGATCTTTGATCTGATTTTTGTCCAACGAAGAAAAAGACATACACATTGCTTTTAAGACTAATTCAAGCTCCAAGGCTATAAGTCCTGAAAACTCTAGTAATCATGCGATTTTAGATGAGGAGGAGGAACTTGAAATTAATAACACTATATCACTCCTTACTCAACAATTTAAAAATACTATTAGGATAACGAAAAAAAGGGTAATTTTTTATCCTCTGAAAAACAACAACCTTTCAGCGATAAAAAAAATACCTGAAAAAATGAAGATGATATTCCTCAATGCTACAAATGTCAAGGCTTTGGTTATATCTCTCCAGATTGTCCCATTAAGGATATTCATTGGAAGAAAAATGCATATGCTACCACTCTTAAAAATTCTCCAGAAGAAAATGATCAAGAATGTAGACAAAATATATTACAACCATTCCTGAGAGCTATAACCCTGAGTGATGTTCGATAATGGATTTACTGGATGAGTTCAACTCTTAAAGTTGTTTGAGAAAACTAATATGTCAAGGTCCACTCCTTAGAATCTGAACTTAAACCAATAAATAATTTACTGGATCAATTAACTTCAAACTATCCAAACAAGAAGAGTTGAATAATATACTTGAAAAATCTGATTTCTCTCTAAACACTAAGAGAAAATGTGTAAGCACACTTATCAATAATCTTGATAGATGTCATGATAAAATTAGGAAATTAGAAGAAGTAAATTTCAATTTAAGGATTGTTATTACTCAAATAAACCAACTGAAGGGATCTCTTACAAGTCTAAGAATTTATTAAGGGAAAGGTTGGAATACTCACTTAAAAATCATGGATGTGGCTCGACTATGCCTGCACCATCTTTTCAATATAACAATAGGGACATTACATGAATCAACGTCCAAACAAGTCCTGAAATTGCAGACACATTTCAAAACGAGGTTCTTGTAAATCGTCTGGAACAACTGACTCGAAAAATCCGACTAGCTAATTCCTTTTTATGGTTAAGAAATATTATGTAAAGAAAAATCAAATTAAAAAAAAAATAACTTGATATCAGGCTATCATGATCTTGTTTCCAAACCAAGTAAAGAACTCAAGAATACAGATAAAATAAATCTCTTAAAGGAGAGGATACAATGATTTCTAAAAGGAAAAAGGGTTTCTTCAACAACCGAAAATCTGGTTCTCGTACCAACTTAACCCAATTGATATGATTATGTATCCTTATCACTTGGTCATTCTTGTTGAAACGTATGATTGCAATGATTATTTCGATTTATGAATCTTTTTGTGTTGCTTTCAGATTATATGAGATAAACTTTGGTTTTCATTAACTAAGTTTCGGTCCCATATTTGGCTTATTTTTTGTGATTTGTGACTTTTGATTTTTAGCATATTTTCATATCTAACCTTTTGGGTTGCTATACAAAAATCATAAGAAGATGATGGTGCTTTAACTCATGTGCGAGTCACATATACTAATATCAATTAATGTTCTATAAGTTGTAAATTCAGTATACATATGAGTATTTTTGGTTCTAGTCTTTCGCTTGTGGCAGGTGATGGCTAAGACCATGTAGCCTTTCTCTGATAAAGGTTGTTTTTATATTATTCTTTTATTTTGCAGGGAATAACATACACAGAAGGTGAGTTCGACTTTGAACTTGCACTTAATGATATATCTTTCGGGGTAGTGTGGTTGTATAAAATGAGGGAAGAATTATTTATGATAATTGCTTTCCTGATAAGTAACTAGATCGATTTTTATTCTAGTTTCGCTTATCGATGTTAGGGAACGACTACTTTGGTTAATCGCTTTCCTGATAAGAAAACTAAGTTAATTCCGATCTTACTTTCTTAGTTATCGAAATAGGCACAATTATGTTTGTATAATTGGATCCTGATGAGTAACTAAGTTAATTCTGATCTTAGTTTGTCTTATCAAAATTAGCGAGAATTACTTCGGGTAATTGTTTATTGGTAACAGACTAAATCAATTACTTCGGTAGTTTCGAATTTAGTGTTGTTTATCAAAAGTGGAATGTTAGACCTCTGATTCGCTTAGAATATAATGTGTTATATCGATTTCAAATGAACTTGAGAGGTCCTTTCGAAATACTTGTTAAAAATTTTGTACCTTTGTCATTCTAGTGACAAAAAAGGGGAGAAATATATGGAGTATAAGGTGATTTACAATCACTTGCGAAAGTATATATGGACTTGAATAGAAATTATGTTCGAATTGAATATGCGCCTATCTCACCTTCAGGAGGAGTAGAGTTTTTGATATTCAAATGCTTCAACAACGACATTTATTTTTGAATATTTGCAGAACAAAAGTGTTATTGTAACTTGGAATTTAAGCTTATGAAGCTAAAGTTAAGAGAATGTTATAAAATGTAATATTTGTGTCTTTTGATTCTTATATTATCCATATTTAAATAATTTTTCACTAAAATTGACAAAGGGGGAGATTGTTAGAGCATTGCTTGGTTGAAACCACCAAACGTTGGTATGTTAAGTTTGGTTCTCAAGTTTAGTTCCAAAACTCGGAGTCGCTTAATTTGATTACTAAAGTTAACTTCGTTAGGTTAGACTAGGAACATATAAATGTTGAACCTTGCTCTGGTTACTCCGGAAGACCTGACGTGTCGCCAACAATGAAGAAATAATCCTTCAGTTCGAGGTTAGTAACGATAGACTTGACTTGTTTCTTTTTTATCATTTTTGATTTCAAATATATGTTCATTGAATTTGTAATCCCATGAAATTATAAATCTGTGATAATTATGATTTCTGCAACCGAACACACCATATACCTAGGTCTTTCAATAGATAACCGAATATCTGCTATCCGGTCAGTGCCAATAATGATATCTCATCGGAGAATAACCTTTTAATAGAACTAATATGGAATAACATGTATCATAATGGATAATTATATGTCCCGACGAGACAATGGATATTTCGTATTTACACATACTATGGTAAAGCAATCCTAAATTTTACTATCAAACAACTTAAAAAGATAATTATCAAGCTAAATGACAAACTCATTTTATCGTTTATTATTATTCCTTCTAGTAATTTTTCACAATTTATCAAGTTAGATCTTTCCTTTAATTAAGCTTTAGATATACTTGATAGTTAACCTGCTAAAACTTCAAATATAATAACAACTAGCAACCATATTAAACTTGTTACGAACATAAAAATGAGATGATGACCAATTTAAATCATTTGATTTTATGTTGGCCATTTAAACTATAGAGTAATATAGCGGAGGATATCCATTAGTATTAGTCGAACACATATGGAACTTGTTTTTTAACATACCCAGTAAAAATTATTGGAACGGATACATAATTTCTAATATATGTTCCAATAAGTACTGTTAATATTCCCCCACACAATGTAGTCAACCTCGGACGAGATTGCTGAGATCTAGTCGGAAATTTCGGTTTAGGCACTTAAGGTAGCAAAATACTTGATTTCTCCGAGTCAATATTTGGCGGAATCGGCCAAAAAATTTAGGATCTTCGATATTGATTTGTGAGATCATCCGAGAACTCTTCTACACAATCAGGTGCACAAACTTTGTGTCTAGACATATTGATTGTGGAAGAGATAAGAGAAAAATCTATATACATATTGTTCAAGGATCTTTAATTTAGATCTACTTGCAATTGTATTAGGTTTTGTTCATACATGTTACCGAACGAAAAAGCTGGTGGTGTACTTGGTACTCTCTCATTTTCAAAAATCCAAGCAAGTTCTTAGTCTGCATATGCCATACAAGTCTTTTTCAAATGATGCGCAAAAGTATGCATCATTGGAATTTCCTTCATTATTAACCATGGTGGTGCAATTTTGTTCGCAACTGTGCAACGATGATGCCTAAGAATCATGAAGCTCTCTTGACTAAGACATGTGCCACATGATGATTTTGCATCATCTAGGCTTCACTGGCCAAGCGATGAAGCTATTGGCACGTCTCCGTTATATCACCTTCAATCAACTACAGTTGTTGCACAATTGTTTTGTTTTATTATTTTTCTTATATTTTCATCTTTTAAACACTTTTTGAGCTATGAATTATTCTTTTGAGAGAGTGTTTAACATGATGAGCTAAACTCCAACAATGAGATCGCAGAGAAAGACATATTTCACGCATGTGGTAATTATATATATTTTTTTTATGATTTATTGCACAGATTGTTAATTGTTTTATAATAGTTGTGATTTCAATTGATAGGTCATGTTTAGTTTTAATTTTTTGATATCTCATGCTTTCGATTTACAATCATTGCTTCGAAAATCTGTATTTGGCAAAGAATTGGAGTCCATATTTGAGCTATAATTGTCTAGAATTATTATATGAATCACATAAATGAGTTTTATGGTGGAAATATCATGAGTCCCAGTCTCTCATAATATTGTTATCGCTTTTTATATACTCCCTCCGTCCCACTATTAATTGACCTATTTACTTTTAGATTTTTTCCCATAATAATTGACCTATATCACTAAAAAGGAGATGTTTCAAAAATTATCCTTTTAATTGATTATGAGAAATATTAGAAATATGCATAAGTTGACCAATATGTTTGATTAGTATAACCGCTCATGACTTGTTTGTGTTCTTGGTAAAACTATTTACAAAGGCCTGACTTTTGTATTGGTATGACTTTTATTAGTGAAACCGATCTTAAGTAATCACCTGAGATGGTATGATCGAGTTTGTGATTTTGTGTATGACCGACTCTGGGTAAAGGGGAACCGATCCTAGTAAGAGGTGCAACACATCACAAAGGGGAATCGATCCTTGTATGAGGTGCAGGATGTTTTAGCATAAAGGGGAACCGATCCTATGGACATGTGCAACACGTTTTTAGGCAAAGGGGAACAATCCTATGGACATGTGCAACACACCATTCAAGTTAAATACCATATATATGTGGGGAACCGATCCTAGTACCTAGTCAACCAAATTTTTGGAAAGCTAGTGTGACTATGCACATTACTCACATGGAGGTAGAACCGGAACTTGTTTTGGTAAAACCGTGAAACCCATGATTTGTGATTGAGTGTTCTTGATCAATCATATAGTTCTTGAGAGTCAGATGAACCAATTCTAAACTTGTTTGGAAGTGTGGCAAATCGGTTTCAAGGTTGTAAATATGAAAGAGGACTTACAAAGTAAGGATGTCGACATACTTTGAACATGTGCAGTAACGCTAATCTTTAATTGTTCAAAGTTATTCCTTAATAGCTAAAGGGAGAATATCCAAGGATCGAAACATAAATAAGTTAAGAATCTTTTATTTAAGGTTTTTAATTTTATTTTAGGAAAATGAGAATTAATAATGTACATTTACTAGTTGGAGATTTTCCAAACAGATTTTCGGTCAATATTTTGGACAGAGCATTTCCAGGAATTATGGAAACCGAATTTGGAATATATTGCATATCTTGAGAATATTTTCGGTTTTGGAAATTCCTTGGTGTCCAAACTTCCTTGTCTATAAATACTTGAAGTTTGCATTTCTAGCAAACTAATCCTTCCTGACAGCAAACTTCCTCGGTTGTGTTGCTACCGGTGAAGCCGCCTATTCGGAGAGGAGAGTAACCTAATTAGGCGAAATATCTTACGACCGCTCAGTTTAAAGTCTTCTTTGGGATTGAGAAGCTCTATTAATACCGTTGGTGGGAAACTAAATAATTGCGGTTTATATTTTGTTTTCAATTGATTTGGTTGACTAACGGTGGTTGAACTTTGATTGCACCTAGTTTGTTTATGTTTGAGAATCTTCTTTTCTGATATAAGATTCACTCAAACTAGATCGAAGTTTCGACAGGGATCTTTAGACTGTTTGTAGATCTAAAGACGTCTTGTGATAATCCATTGTTAACAGAC
The DNA here is from genome assembly GCF_003573695.1 of Papaver somniferum. Taxonomy (NCBI): domain Eukaryota; kingdom Viridiplantae; phylum Streptophyta; class Magnoliopsida; order Ranunculales; family Papaveraceae; genus Papaver; species Papaver somniferum. The sequence continues at coordinate 32,706,586 of NC_039368.1, forward strand.
TTCGTTCCGTGCGTGATTGATCACAAGAGATTCAAGTTGTTGTGTGCAGGTGTTTATTGAAGATTTGAAGACAAAGAAGATATTGAAGATTTATGATTTGGGGTTCATAATATTTGGTGTGCACAATACTTGTTTCGGTATAGAGGATCCAGCTATAATCGGTTTATCCTTGTGGTAGATTAGATTGATTAGTTGTGTAGATCGACATCAATAAAATTCTTTGTGATTAAAAGTATTGATTGCAAAATATTAACAATTACTTCAGTAGTTGATCATAAGATAAATCTAAGAACCTGACGAAGGAGTTTATTGAGATAAACAGAAGAGCCCTTGTCGAACTCACGTCACTTGGTTGAAAAGAGTTGCTACCAAACAAATTTGTTGTTCCTTTACTGTTTGGAATACGAACCAAAATAATTGTTCCAAGTACGTGACTTATTCATAAGTAGGAGGAGTGGGAATACATACGAAACTAGGTGAACTATAGGTTTAGTTGCTTGGTCTTAATTATACGAAGTTGGTTTGATTTTGTATAGCGGCTTAATCCTGAGAGTATTCAATTCTGGACAAGGTCCCGGGGTTTTTCTGCATTTGCGGTTTCCTCGTTAACAAAATCTTGATGTGTCTTTTACTTTTCTATTTCCGCAGTTATAATTGTTTTTATTATAATTAGAAGTAAAATACACAAACGTAAATTCCTATTTACTTGATAAGTAATCCAATTGTGTTTGGTTAAGTCCGAACCTTTTATCAAGTAAACATATGTCGTTGTTGTATTGTCTCGATCTCGTATCCATAGACGATCACACGAAGTGTGAACCGATTAGTTGTATTGTATCAACTCAGTCCATAGACAATCACTTTCGTAGAAAGTAATTATAGATAGGAAAAGTTTTAGAAAGGACTAAATAATTCACACCAAATAACAAATCCTTTGTTCCATCGTCCTTCAACATATCACTCCCCTAACTATTTTTTTTTTTGAAAATGGTTGCGCTTGATTCATCTGAAGATTTGGTCTTCATGAAATCTTGGGTGAAAATTAGCTCCCGCCGTGAAGTTGTGCTTGGTTTCTTACCAACAAAAACGTTTTGGGAGATGGCCAAAGAACCATGGATAACTTAAAGGACAAATATGGAGTAATTCAGGAGGAAATGCAATTATATTATTCCTACCAAGGGAAAGCTGTCGTGAGTTGACGCGATCCCCAATCCATAACAACTCAAATTATGGTAAATATAAACATTTTTGTAGATTTTTTTTTAATAGATAAACATTGATATTAAAGCTTTGTTTTTTTTCTTTCAGGAATGACTGGCTGATTTGAAGTACCGACAAGTTAAAGGTATTGAGTTTCCCCACCGGGAAGTTTTTATATTTCTAAAGACCAAGTTCCCAGATTTCCTAACAGAGATTAAAACTTCTGGTGATTCATGAATTCAAATGTATAAACTGGTTACGATAGGTTTTGTGGGCACACCACTCTGTAAACCCTCATGAGATAGACTCGTCCTTTAGGGTCACCTAAATGTTTAAAGCTTTGGTACTTATGCTATAATTGTAACTGCGATGACTGAGAAATTGATCTACGGTTTAATAAAACTATATTTTGTGTTGTGTTATATTATTTGTGCCACACTTATTGTATTGTCATTCCATCAGTCTGGTTCATCCAAGCATAGACAAGACCATTCCATCACTTATTTTATTTACTTTTAAAATTATATATTTTTTTCAGTAACTTACAAGTCACTTTATCTCTGCTAGGTTTCAGTCATTTGAAAGACATGACGATCATTTAGCAATCGGGAAAATTCGTGAATTGTCCGGGAACCACTTGAAACGCCTATTTCAGCCGTCCGTTTGCAAATTATTCGGGAACCACTACAAACGCGTATTTCAGCCGTCTGTTTGCAACCCCGGACTAGGTTCGCGTGTTTTCTGGCGCTAACGAACAATTCGCGATTTATACGGATTCACAATTAATTCGCTGGTCAAGTTCGCACATTTAGTTGTCTAAATCAATCCCAATTGTAATCCACTGACTACCAACCAAGCCCAACTCTATACATAGCCCACTAATTTAGTACTTCTTGCCTCTCTTTTCAAAAATTTCAAGCAAAGGGAATCGAACCGTTTGACCTGTTGCTCGCTAAACTTAACCTTTTCCACTGAACCCATCAGCTGTTGATGATAATTGCACATATGTTAAACATATAAACTACTTATATGACAAGTTCCACTCCACCACCACCCAAAAAGATATTTTCTTATCAGTTTTTACATACCAAATTTCTCGACCGAACTCATATTCTCAAATCGAATTATACACGTACGTATACCGATCCGATTTAGTGTCGTACCACGAACCGTTGATCGGATTCTTGACCAAATCTAACTTTTACAAATCCGAATAATTCCCGTACGTATACCGTTCTGTACGTTTGCCGAATAACGAATTGCTAACAAGGGATCGCATGCCCATAAACCCCAGTCTACCCATAGCAAGGTTTGAAAAACGGGTCACGGCTCAGGTCACTGGCACTTGGCGTGACCATTATATAGCATTTTGACGGGTGTGAGCACGTTTTGAAAAAAAAACGCGTTATTTAGAGAAAAAACGCATTTTTTGTACGTTTTTTCATAAAAACGGCGTTATAACGGTTAAATAGAAAATTAAAAAAAAATCATGATCTGAAATTCCTATGCAACGATTATAACGTGCGTGAAAACGTTGTAACGTACCTAAAAAACGTTGTGATCGTTCATTTTTAAATTTTGTGCCACTAATAGATGACCTATATCAGCAAACAACCATTTTAATTGATTATTGTTAGTATAAGAAATATGTATAATTCGATTGTCATGTGTTATATTCTTTATGTAGGTGCTTTAAAATACTTCTAACTATATAAATTACGAAAGTTTGATAAAATTCGTACGATATAGCTGATCGAATTTTATATAATGGTAAGAAGTTTGTCGTTCACTCGGACTTGATGAGATTGATTTTAAGAATTAATGAACTAAAATAAAAGAAAAGTATATACAAAATATTGTCACAAGATGAAGAGAGTTACTGGGACTAGGATTTCGTCGAATTCATAACATAGGGTTCGATTTATTTATTCTCAACAATTAAAGCTCAATAAATAAAATTAGCATGGACTCTGATTTTGCCAAGGTAGATTCTCAAAAGATTAGTTGTAAATCCTAAGCATGATGTATCAAAACATTTAAGCTAAGCATACTTCATCAAATTAAATGACAACCGATTAATTCAAATCATATTTCAATTAAAATTAATGCAAAATTCTTAAAAAGAATTAAATAATTTTACCCATGTATGACACTCGTTTTCCTCCGTCGTCCCAGTGTTGGGGATTAGCTCATCACGTCGAAAACACACTTAAAATATTTATTCATGGCTCAAAAAGTTGTTTACAAATGATGAAAATGAGAGAAAATTATTAAAGCAGTGATTTTCTTTTCTCTACCAAAAACTCCCCACAAATGTGCTCTCTAGCTCTCTATTTATACACACAAATACACACCACTCAAATATATTCTTCCACAACTTCAAAATCTTCTTCGTTTTAATTGAAAATATCTTCAGGAATTTTTCCTTCTCTTTATTCTATATATGTCTTTGCTAAACCCATATCTTCTTTAATTCGCAGAATAAAATCCAAGATAAAATCTTCTAAGGATATCTTTCTTGTTTAATACAAGATAACTTCCTTTTTCTTCAAAACTTCATGTTTGTAAGGCAAGAAGATATTCTTATCTTAAAGATAATGAATCCTTTACCGTTGAAACCAATTTTTCCGCTATTTTTTTTCAAATCAAGGAAGAAGCTGGAGCCCCCTTAACCAGTAATGGGGTGCGATTAGTAGTTGGCTCCCTAGGGTGCCCCTTATCAGTTAGGTTCCCCTTATCCAAAACTGAGAGTCCGAATAACATGTGTCCTCCGGGTGCCTATACCAACTTTTCGAGCCGAATTTTCCAAAAATACCTACAGACACATAAAACACCGTAATAAGTAGAAAATCGAGTACCAACAATACTGAAAATTGGGGACAATTCGGTCACAAAAATGTGTCTATCAAATACCTCCAAACTTATTATTTGCTAGTCCTCGAGCAAATCTAATCTAGAAAAATAAAAATGACTACACTTAGCACGTGCAGCAAACCGTTAAACCGCTAGGTGGCCCTAGCGACGGAGTGTTGTCTCCGGAGGGTTTACCAGAGGTGTACCCACAAAACCTTTACTCCGGACCCTAGCTATCTACGCAAAACCTTGGAAGGCACTAAAGAATCTCCTTGGTTGGCATACTCTCATTGACTACAGGAGGAAGTATCCTGATGCGAAATGCCAATTGTTGTACACGAGTTTGCACTCAAGCATACTAAAATTCATATAAGTGACAAAGCTCTACTCAGATAGTTTATGTACAACATAACCGGAGTCAACCAATCACATGAAAAGATTAAGAATATAGATGTAGAGAAAAACATAGGTGGTTTTGATGTTGACTAAGGTGAACCTATCCTAATGGACTGAAATACCGGTCTGACTAATATCAATACAACTGGCATATACAAGGGAACCAACGGCTGATAATCCTAACTCTAGGTCAACACAACTGGCATATACAAGGGACCAGTGGTCGACTTTATTGAATTTATTCCGGTTGGTCTGATGGTCTGGTCTCTATTTTTTTTTTGTATCTCAGTCACTCTATTTCACCCAATCACTTACAAGAAAATAAAAACAGAAGGTGAAAAGGATTCAACGAGATATGGCGAAACTACCATGTTTTTTTTAAAAAAATTCTAACACCAGAGCTCTGTGCTTTTATGAATAGACTCTTTAGATGTTTCCATCTAATCATATTGGTTCATCAACTCCTGTAACCAAGATGCTTCCATCCACTTAGATTGGTTAGTGCCATCCTTAATAAACATAAATTTGTAGGCTCTGGAGTTTATTTATTGCAACTAAAAAGTTTCTCCCATACCCCCAAACTTAAATCTAACATTGTCCTCAATGTTCTAAATATAAAATTAAAAGCATATGAACAAGGAGAAACTGTTACCATTTGAAGCAAAAGAGTTAAGGAAAGATATTACCATATTTCATGAGATTGGGTTACCTCCCAAGAAGTACTAAGTTTAACGTCTTCAGCCAGACCAAGAAAGGATCAGTCACCTTATAGAATCATAAAGTAATAGCTGGAATAATTGCGGATCACCAAAACCAAATAGAGCTATTACAAGTAAAAGGAATCTGCAACATGCCAAGAAAATTAACAAATAAAGCACAACCTTGTCTAGTTTCCTGTTTAAGACAACTACATCTAGCTGTGGTTCATGTTCAGGTTCTATAACAGGGTCTAGATAAAATATTTCCATGGGTTGCATTTCCTCGTAAGTTAGATCCGAATGTTCAGGTTCTAGAATCCGGAAAAACTCAAATAAAAACTTAGAAGCACATAAAATAACCTGAATAATTGGGGATCCTCTAAACCAATCAGATTTGACTCACACATCTGACCACAATGAGAGTGGTGGCGTTCCTTAAACAAATGTGTCGACCCTAATCTCCTAAAGTAATTAGGTTTAGTCTCAAAACTCAATAACTGATACATTTCAAATTCAAACGTTCCCACAATTGGAATAAAAGTTTTTGGTGGGAAAACAAAATCAATCTGGGTATCATAGCCTGGGTAAACCACATCAACCAGAGGATGGGTTTCTAACAACTGAACTTCTTCTTGGACATTATTAGGTTCGGGAGAGCTAGTATGACGGTAACCTGGCACAATGGTTAAGGCACATATATCAAGTCCCAAGTGAGGGACCTTTCTAAGATTTAAAGCACACAGAGAATGATAATCACCCCCAAACTTAGAGTTTTCAGTGTCTCTAGAAAGACTAGTCACAACTTCCCTAATTTCTAGGTCATCAGATTCCTGGAAATGGTCAATTGATTCTTCTAAGTCAGGTTCATCCTCACCCATCTCTACGAGTTCACTTTCTTTGTCTAAGACTATTGTTTCTAAATCTCTGGACTCAAAATAAACTCGTTCCTCTAAACCTTCATTGGCTTCGTGAAAAGGAAAAACTACATCGTCTAAAACGGGGATATTTCTAGTCAAATCCTCGTCCTTTTGAATAGGTGAATAATTATTAAAATTATTTGGATTTGTACTAGAAATAATATCATCATTATAAAGCTCAACCGGAGTAACAAATTCCTGATCATTATGCCTACATATTTCAGATTCTTCATCAATACTATCCTCATCATAATCATCATTATATGAAAATGATCGAACCTCATCTAAACAAGTAGTGTTACCAATTATAACCTCGTCATCTTGATTATGTGAATAAAAACTATCCTTATTTTCAAGGGTGATATTGGAAACACTATATTGGAATTTAAGACTATCTTCAGCAAATTTTTCCCCAATCCTATCTGTACTCTTAGTAAATTGCTTGAGGGACTCTTCTAGAGACATCTTAGTTGACTGCTCTACAGACTTTTCTGGAAGTGAAATATTATAAGTCTCCTTCATAAATAAGTGAAACTTCTGTGTTGACTCATTGAAACTCTTGAGAGACTCTTCTAGAGAAATATGAGGATCGTTTTGCTCGTGTGACCTGTGCGCATGTGGATAGTAATTGGGCTCACCATGGTATGACCCGTAACCTTCAAAAGGTTGATGTTCCCAACCACTATTCACACTAAGGTCAAAGTAGTAATGTTCATTTTGTTCAGTTGGATATTCGTTGTATTGGCTATTGTACCAGTTTGGCATTCTCAAAACAAAATAAAACCCACTGACAGGGGATTTGTGGGTGGATAGAGTCTTACCTCCCGTACCAGACGGGAGATGAACCGTTGAAGTCGACTCGGTCCACGACTCCTATGTCATGTACGAACCCGAGGGGCCAAGGCGATATCGTAATCGCCGTCCTTCCCTGCAGCAGTTTTATTTAATTCACCCTTCCTTAGGGTTTTAAAAACATTAATGTCCAATGGTCCAAAAATAAAGTTCAAAAAGTCCAAAAATAAGAAATTACAAAAATAAAAACCTATTTACAGTTTCTAAAAATAAAATAAAATATTTATATACAAAAAATCTTCTTCTTCACTCCTTTTGGATTCCTCCTTTCTTTCATTCTTTGGCTTCGCTTTTGTTTTCAGCACTTTCTCTTTTTCTTTAGCTTAGCTCCAAATCTGAAAGCAAACAAAAATATCAAAACGCGTAAAAAAGAACAAAAATAAAAAAATAAAAAAACCTAAAAACAAATCTATAAACAAATCCGCGTTGGCGGTGCCGAAAATTGATCGAATTTTATATAATGGTAAGAAGGTTGTCGTTCACTCAGACTTGATGAGATTGATTTTAAGAATTAATAAACTAAACTAAAAGAAAAATATATAAAAAATATTGTCACAAGATGAAGAGAGTTACTGGGACTAGGATTTCGTCGAATTCATAACATAAGGTTCGATTTATTTATTCTCAACAATTAAAGCTCAATAAATAAAATTAACATGGACTCTGATTTTGCCAAGGTAGATTCTCAAAAGATTAGTTGTAAATCCTAAGCATGATGTATCAAAACATTTAATCTAAGCATACTTCATCAAATTAAATGACAACCAATTGATGCAAATCATATTTCAATTAAAATTAATGCAAAAGTCTTAAAAAGAATTAAATAATTTTACCCATGTATGACACTCGTCTTCCTCCGTCGTCCCAGTGTTGGGGATTAGCTCATCACGTCGAAAACACACTTCAAATGTTTATTCATGGATCAAAAATTGGTTTACAAATGATGAAAATGTGAGAAAATTATTAAAGCAGTGATTTTATTTTCTCTCCCAAAAACTCCCCCCAAATGTGATGTTTAGCTCTCTATTTATACACACAAATAAACACCACTCAAATATATTCTTCCATAACTCCAAAATCTTCTTCTTCTTAACTAAAAATATCATCAGGAATTTTTCCTTCTCTTTATTCTATATATGTCTTTACTAAACCCATATCTTCTTTAATTCGCAGAATAAAATTCAAGATAAAATCTTCTAAAGATATCTTTCTTGTTTAATACAAGATAACTTCCTTTTTCTTTAAAACTTCATGTTTGTAAGGCAAGAAGATACCCTTATCTTAAAGATAATAAATCCTTTACCGTTGAAACCAAATTTCCCGCCAAATTTTCTTTTCAAATCAAGGAAGAACATTGGAGCCCCCTTAACCAGTAATGAGGTGCGATTAGCAGTTGGCTCCCTGGGGTGTCCCTTATCAGTTAGGTACCCCTTATCCAAAACTGAGAGTCTGAATAACATGTGTCCTCCGAGTGCCTATACCAACTTTTCGAGCCGAATTTTCCAAAAATGTTTATTTTTCAAAAATACCTACAAACACATAAAACACTATAATAAGTAGAAAATCGAGTACCAACAATACTGAACATTGAGGACAATTCGGTCACAAAAATGTGTCTATCAAATACACTCAAACTTATTATTTTCTAGTCCTCGAGCAAATCGGATCTAGAAAAATAAAAATGACTACACTTAGCACGTGAAGCAAGCCGTTAAACCGCTAGGTGGCCCTAGCGGCGGAGTGTTGTCTCCGGAGGGTTTACCAGAGGTGTACCCACAAAACTTTTACTTCGGACCCTAACTATCTACGCAAAACCTTGGAAGGCACTAAAGAATCTCCTTGGTTGGCATACTCTCATTGACTACAGGATGAAGTACTCTGATGCGAAATTCCAATTGCTGTACACGAGTTTGCACTTAAGCATACTAAAATTCATATAAGTGACAGAGCTCTACTCAGATAGTTTCTGTACATCATAACCGGAGTCAACCAATCACATGGAAAGATTAAGAAGATGGATGTAGAGAAAAACATAGGTGGTTTTGATGTTGACTAAGGTGAACCTATCCTAATGGACTGAAATACCGGTCTGACTAATATCAACACAACTGGCATATACAAGGGAACCAGCGGGTGATAATCCTAACTCTAGGTCAACACAACTGGCATATACAATGGATCCAGTGGTCGACTTTATTGAATTTATTCCGGTTGGTCTGATGGTCTGGTCTCATTTTTTTATTTTTTTTTTGTATCTCAGTCACTCTATTTCACCCAATCACTTACAAGAAAATAAAAACAGAAGGTGAAAATGATTCAACGAGATATGGCGAAACTACCATGTTTTTTTTTTTAAATTCTAACACCTGAGCTTTGTGCTTTTATGAATAGACTCTTTATATGTTTCCATCTAATCAGATTGGTTCCTCAACTCCTGTAACCAAGATGCTTACATCCACTTAGATTGGTTAGTGCCATCCTTAATAAACATAAATTTCTAGGCTCTAGAGTTTATTTATTGCAACTAAAAAGTTTCTCCCATACCCCCAAACTTAAATCTAATATTGTCCTCAATGTTCTAAATATAAAATTAAAAGCATATGAACAAGGAGAAACTGTTACTATTTGAAGCAAAAGAGTTAAGGAAATATATTACCATATTTCATGAGATTGGGTTACCTCCAAAGAAGTACTAAGTTTAACGTCTTCAGCCAGACCAAGAAAGGATCAGTCACCTTATAAAATCATAAAGTAATAGCCGGAATAACTGCGGATCACCAAAACCACAGAGATCTATCACAAGTAAAAGGAATCTGCAACATGCCAAGAAAATTAACAAATAAAGCACAACCAAAGAGAGTTACTGAGACTAGGATTTCGTCGAATTCATAACATGGGTTCGATTTATTTATTCTCGACAATTAAAGCTCAATAAATAAAATTAACATGGACTCTGATTTTGCCAAGGTGGATTCTCAAAAGATTAGTTGTAAATCCTAAGCATGATGTATCAAAACATTTAACCTAAGCATACTTCATCAAATTAAATGACAACCAATTAATTCAAATCATATTTCAATTAAAATTAATGCAAAAGTCTTAAAAAGAATTAAATAATTTTACCCATGTATGACACTCGTCTTCCTCCGTCGTCCCAGTGTTGGGGATTAGCTCATCACGTCGAAAACACACTTAAAATATTTATTCATGGATCAAAAAGTGGTTTACAAATGATGAAAATGTGAGAAAATTATTAAAGCAGTGATTTTTTTTTCTCTCCAAAAAACTCCCCCCAAATGTGCTCTCTAGCTCTCTATTTATACACACAAAATACACACCACTCAAATATATTCTTCCATAACTCCAAAATCTTCTTCTTTTTAATTAAAAATATCTTCAGGAATTTTTCCTTCTCTTTATTCTATATATGTCTTTACTAAACCCATATCTTCTTTAATTCGCAGAATAAAATCCAAGATAAAATCTTCTAAGGATATCTTTCTTGTTTAATACAAGATAACTTCTTTTTTCTTCAAAACTTCATGTTTGTAAGGCAAGAAGATATTCTTATCTTAAATATAATAAATCCTTACCGTTGAAACCAAATTTCCCGCCAATTTTTCTTTTCAAATCAAGGAAGAAGATGGAGCCCCCTTAACCAGTAGTGGGGTGCGATTAGCAGTTGGCTCCCTGGGGGTGCCCCTTATTAGTTAGGTGCCCCTTATCCAAAACTGAGAGTCCTAATAACATGTGTCCTCCGGGTGCCTATACCAACTTTTCGAGCGAATTTTCCAAAAATGTTTATTTTCCAAAAATACCTACAAACACATAAAACACCATAATAAGTAGAAAATCGAGTACCAACAATACTGAAAATTGAGGACAATTCGGTCACAAAAATGTGTCTATCAATACCCACTACTAGAAGTTTTTCGGCAGCAATTATCCAATTTAAGAGAGTGCATAACCTATCCAATTTATTGGAAATGATTCGTTTCTTAGACTCAGACAAACCCACTATGGTTTTTTTGTTCCATGCACTTGCGACATGTGTGGAAACTAAACAAATGGGTTTGGGATCAAATCGAAATGCTTCTATCGTGGGTGTAATAAAGAAGCGATGGAAAAGTCAGTTGAGTTCTCCTCTTCATGCTGCAACGTATTTTCTCAATCCTTATTACGTCTTTAACCCAAAAACTAATCTCATCAATATTGAAATTTCTGAGCCCCAAATTTGTCTTACTGAAGTTATATCAAAAATGGTTAGCGACCCGCAAGAACAAGAAAAATGCATGCTAGAGGTACAAAATTACTAATACTATCTCCAAATATGTTTAATTGGGTAATTTGAATTTATAGTAACAATTGTACTTTTATTTGTAGGCGGGAAGAATGCGAATGATGCAAGGTCAATTTGCATCACCATCAGCACGTATTGCAGCTCAACATGGTGATCCTGTAAGTTGGTGGTTATCTTATGGTGTTGAGTATCCATCCCTCCAGAAGATTGTAGTAAAGATATTAAGTCAAACAAATACATCGTCTGGATCAGAGAGGAATTGGAGTGTATTTGAAAGAATCCACACCAAACTACACAATCGTTTGCTTTCATCGAGAATAAATGATCTGGTGCATGTCCAGTACAATTTGAAGTTGGAGCAACAAAAAATTAAAGGTAAAACAAGGCGACAAAACATTGATGTTCACCACGTTCATAGTCTACTGGGGGATGACAATATGCTTGACTGGATAACGGGGGAAGACAAAACACCGGTTTTACCTCAAGAAGAACAATGGTCAAATATGTTGGAAGAAGAAGCCGTTAATGATCCAGAGCATGTCCCTCTACCATACAACTGGCATGATTTTGAAGTTCAAATCCCATACGAAAGGATCCCGGTGAGTGACTTTGTTTATGACTTTGGTAATCTTTCATTTGGAAACGATACACAAGGTTATGATAATGTGAATCCAACACATGGTTCTCATTAAACTTCTGATCGCTCTGACCATGGTGTTCAATATATGAATGAAGGATATAATTGTAATATTGATAACAATAATGAAGTACATAACAATGATGATGAAAATGAAGAAGGTTCTGATGACGATAATGAAGGTTATTATGATGATGATACTTGTGCAAACAAAGATAGCTAGTACTCCCACGACGATGACTATGATGTGGAAAGGAACCGCCGAGAAAATGAAGAATACATAAATAAATCAAAAAAAGGTGGTGGCCATAGTTGGTTCACGTAGCTTTTTAAATGATGAACACTAGTTTAATAATCCTTTGTTTTTTATATTTGAAGTTTTTAATCCTGTAGTACTTTCCCTGTATCATTTAAAAAAATTTAATTCGAAGTTTCACACTTTCAATCCAGAGAAAGAAAAAAAATTAAAAAAATGGTAAAAAAATTATTCACACGATTATAACGTGCGTGATAACGAAAAAACAGTACTAAAAAACGCATGTTAAAAGTTATTTAGATGAAAAAAACATTCAAACTAATTTTAGGAAAACGGTTATAACGTGTATGAAAACTGAAAAACTAAAAAACTGACGTTATTTCCTATTTATCGACCTTATAAAGGCACAGGTCCGGAGACCCTCACGGCCACGGCATATGGGTGTGACCGTTTTTCCGGTAAAAACGGGTGTTTTTCAAACCTTGACCCATAGCCCTTGCTCGGAGAATGCTCTAAATTTTCCTTTTATGGGTTTGAGTTCCAGATGGGCTCCAACAGGATGCTTGGTTTTACAGATAAAAAACAAAGCGCCTGTAGGGGTGAGCATAAAAACCGTAACCGCGGATTTGACCCGTATCCGTCCGCAAAATTGCGGATTTCACCCAGACCGCAAGATGTATGGGCCGGAAACGGGTGGAGTTCTCAAATCCGCACGCGGTGCGGTTGCGGTTGTCTTTTAAAAACCGCGGATTACCCGCACCGTTGGGTAGTAAAGTAAAACTAGTAAACCCATAACTCAAATTGAAAAACTTAAGATATATTTCTTGCTCTTGAAAACTTATGATTCATCTTTAGTCGCAGTTGAAAAAGTAACTTCTTAGATTTGTCATTTGGAAGGAACACCGAGTGAAGAAATTATAATTAGATTTCCGAGATAAACTGATTAGACAAAGTTTGCTGGAGCTACAAGTGACTGACTATACTAGAGCTGTTAGTGGGCTTGGCCGAAATGGAACATTTTCTGCTCTAAAATTAGTGGGCTTGCCTAACAAATCCGCGGTTAATCCGCAACCGGCTCGTAAAATCCGCGGATCCGCGGATGATTGGGCCGGTCACGGTTTGATTTTTCAAATCCGCAACTTTAACGGTTTGGTTGCGGGTGACCCCTAATATGCAACCGTCCGTCCGTTGCACACCCCTAAGCGCCTGTAGCTCAGTGGATAGAGCGTCTGTTTCCTAAGCAGAAAGTCGTAGGTTCGACCCCTACCTGGCGCGTTAGTTTTTCGTACATTTTTCTTTTTCTTCCCTCCCTTATCCCCCGAAACCTGAAAGAGTTAAATAATGGCAAGAAAAAACAATTAAGCTCTGCACGATGTCAGGAAGTACACTTATTTAGATACAGGGAAGAAAAGACTTAACAAAGAAAAGAACAATATAAATATACAGCTTAATTGATTGGGTCATTGATTATGATGCATGCCCAATAGTATTTAGACTCTCCACTGCTTTCACCACACCAGACCAGAGAGCAAACCAATTTTTTTATTAGGTTGGAAAAGTCTGACCGGAATCTCCCTCATTACTTTATGTATTGAGTGTTTCAGAGTCTCTTTGATTTTCTGATTGCGACGGCCGCGTGAGTCCTGACCTGACCTCCCTCCCTCTAAGGCCTAAGCCCATCTCTCTCTCCACCTGTTACCTAAGTTTTGGAACCCACATAATTTTATTTATTGTTACAACGTTCCAAATACTCGCAGAGACTTGCTGAGGCGAATTGTTTGAAAAATCTTGGACGTGCAGAGCACAAATTTGCCGGACCACCAAATTGTCACGGCACAAGTCTATCGGAATAAATAGGCCCGGGACCCTTCTGTGGACCCCAAGTTTGTTTAAAAGTTCAAAGGGGACATCAGAGTTCAGACCTTAGCATCAGAGTCCGTTGCCTAAACATCTTATGTGGGGGCCTCATTTTCTTACCACACCCAGCTTTATCTCAGTTTCCATAGGTCATATCTCTTTTTTTTGATAACGACTTGCTAACCCTATAAAATATGTTTTGTCTTTTCTTATCTACAGTACTTCCCTTATAGGGATATTCCTTGATGGTCGCGCCCCTCTTCTTTCCCTCTGAAACACACTCTGCACAAAACTCAACATCTTCCCAGACTGAGACTTGCGTTTCATGCCACGTGTCAACGATGTCACGTGGACTCAGTTACCATAGTTATATATGGAGATCCACACATCATAGGATCATACCCTCTCTTTCCCTCTCCATTTTGCTTCCCCTCTATTCATTCTGAGCAAAGGAAAAAAAAAGCTTCAGGAGGAGAAAGGGGGTTTAAAAATAATGGCGTCATTAACACCAGGAGTGTTATCGAAGCTATTGGAGAATGCAAGTAATAAGGATGTAAAAGTAACAGGAGAACATAGATCAGCATTACTTCAAGTAATAGGAATAGTACCATCACTAACAGGTGGAGATGATGATGATGTTGATCCATGGGAAAGTAGAGGCTTTTTCTTAAAAGTATCAGATTCATTACATTCAACATATGTATCGATATCAGATGAAGATACTGATTTGATATTTAGTGATAAAATACAACTAGGTCAGTTTATTCATGTATCAAGACTCGATTCAGCACAACCTGTTCCTATTCTCAGAAATGTAAAACCTGTTCCTAAGCGCAGACCTTGTATTGGTAATCCTAAAGATTTGGTTGTTTCCAATGATTTCTCATTGCCATTTCGTTCTAATAATCTTGATTTCTTTAGTAAGAAATCTAACACGGTGAAAAGTCTGAAAAATGATGGGAATACCAAGTCTGTCAAAGTCAAGAGTTTAGAGTTTGAAGATGTCAAATCTTCTTCTAAGAAAGGTTCTTCAACAGAGGCAAGACCAGCAACCGCCAAGAGAATGAGTATTGATACAATGAGGAGAAGCTGGGATAGAAGTCCTGGTTCAAAGCAGCGGAATAGTACTAGTACTGCTGATCATCAACATCAGAATCATCATCAAGTTAAATCTCCTTCATCAGCTGGTTTGAGATCAAAAGATTCTGCTTCTTGTGTTTCTGCTGATCCACCCTCTGTAAGTATCTCTTTTTCTTTCTCTAACTCTAGACTTCATTCTGATTCTATTTTTTTTTGCTTGTTTAATCGAGTCTTTTTACTTCTTGCCCCTTTTCGTTATTTTGGCTCCAAAAATTAAAATCTGGCTTATTAGGGACTGTAATTTGGGATGGTTTTTTCTTTCTGAGTAAGGGTTTTATGAGTTGATTTTAAAGGAAAATGTAGGGAATTTTGAAAATCTGGATTGTGAATCAGAAAATTGAAACGATAGTAATAATAAATAAATTCAGATAATTGGGAAGAATAAAACAAGATTCAGAAGAAAAAATAAAACGGAATCGGTGCGTCACGTGATGGTTGTTGTGGGCCTTAAATATCATTATCTACACATTTTTGAAGAATCTTTTTCCCTCCTTTGTTTTATCTTTTCCCCCCAATATTTTGCTTGAGAATTGAGTTGAGAATTTTTGAAATTCCTTGTTTGCTTTTTGTTTTTCTTCCTTTTTAGCCTTTTGTAGTTCTTTTAGAAGGATTAAATGGGATACCATTTGTGGCATCAATAGTTCTTCTTAAGTAGGCTTACTGAAAAACCATTAGTTCCAATTCAACTGTATTGTAACCCGAGTTGATTTACTTCTTAATTTATCGAAGTTGATTTTGGCTCTTAATTTTTTTCGGCAAATTGTGTGTTGTTCACAGGTTCAATTTGATAAAAAGGCGTCTCCAAGGAAGGATTCGTTGTTGATGGATTTAAATTTGACTAACTTGTCTAATTCACCAATGAAGAGCCGAAGTAATTGTTCGACGCCAAGGATGATTATCAAGCCTATAGGAAGAGATATAGTCAAGTCGCCTAGGGAAGGAACTATTCCATGCCACCTTGTTAAGGTGCCTCTAAGTTTGACCAATTTGTCTTCTGAAACCAAATCATGGGATTCACTCCCGTCTACTATTCTCGAAGTTAGCAAGGTTTGTGACGATATTCTTTGAGACATTAATTTCATATCATCTGGTTGAAGCTTACTAATTTGGATGTTGTTTATGATACTTATAGGACACATTACGACATAGAAATGTTGCATTTTCGGCTGCTGTGGATTCATTACATGAAGCATCAGCGTCAGACAGTGTTCTTCGATGCATGAGGTATTTATTTTTCTACTTTTTGCTTTCTAATTCATGGTATCTGTGCTCTTTTGTTTCGCTCTTTTTCGTTCGCCTAAAAATAAATTGGCTCATTATCAAACAGACATAGCTGTATCATTTTGTTGTCCTTAGTTTTGTCTTTTGTCATTCTCTTTATATCTCCATGGCATGAAACTGTGGCAGTAATCTTTAAGTAATTCTACTCAGTGCACTTCCGACTGCTTCGAGTTATTTTGCTACAGCATAATAGTTTCTTCTCGAAAACTTGTGCTCTTTTATCAGCGAAGCAAGAGGGAATGTTGCTCCGTGTTAGTTAAAAATTTATCATCTGGAAAATCTGCGTCTCTTGCTTGTATTTTCTAAACCAACCATTTCTGGAATCTATCTTGCGTTGGAGTGCAATCCTTTTATATTGTTTATCATGCCACCCTCTCTCTGGATTATATTGGTTCCTTTCTCAGATCTTGTTTTGATGCATCTTTTTTACCAAGTTTATGGATATACTTGCTATTGTTCTAAAGCTGATGATGAACAATTTTTTCTCTAAAGCTTGTTTGCTGGACTCTGCGAGTCCGCACAGCAAGATTCTCCAGGGCTCTTGGTTGAGCGGTTCCTAGACCTCCACGAAAGTATGCTTCGAGCAGCAAATGTGGTTGATGCCCTAATCAAAACAAGATATTCTGTTGCAAAAACGGTCACCTCTGGTACCTCTCAACTTCCTTCATCAGAACTAAGTAAAATATATTCTGATACAAATGCAGATGCTACAAAATGGGTCCAAGCTGCTATAGAAACAGATCTTTCCAAATTTTCTTTGTTTACTAAGCATGACAAGAGGGATCGAAATGGTAATCTTTCTCACTATGTTATCCTAGAAACTGCACCACAATTGACTGCAATAGAAGTCAAGGATAGTTCTCCCAACAACAGAGTAAGTCCCAATAAGCCAAATGGCGTCATAGACTCGGCTCCTAAAGTAGTCACTGTTCCTAAAAGAGGTTCATCAGCAAAGAAATCTAATGATGAAAAGGTAGATTGGACAAAAGGAAAGGGTTTGAAGGAGGTTTCATCTCTTGTTAAGCTGCTGGTCTCAGTTTCTAAAGGATGGTTTTTGAAATACTTGGAAGATTCCTTTAATGATGGATTTGGATTGAGACAAACTGAAGGGGCTAACGAGGTTTCAGCTGTTCTTGGGCAGCTAAAGAGAGTAAATCAATGGTTAGAGGATGTGACTGGGGATGGTTTTGAGATGGATGAGAGAGTTGAAAGATTAAGAAAGAAGCTATACACGTTCTTACTTGAGCACATTGGCAGTAAATAAGAAATGAATGACCCTTTTCCAATCTGGCATTGTTTCTAACAGCGGTATACTACCTGTTTTCCAGATTTTTTGTGTTTCCGTTTTACTTTAACTATGCAGTTAACTGGATGTTAACAGCCATCCTCAATCTTTCAACATGGAAAGTGATATTACTGGGATGAAACTTCATTGATATGGTGAAATCTTCCTTTGAGAAGTGCTGTCTCCATCGCCAACCGTGTTCTAACTCTTCCCTTTTGACTATTGGGCTATTAGGCAATGCCATAATGTGGGCTGTCCAAATGTAGACTTCAATTGTGAAATGTAAAGTTTAATTTGTTCAGTTATTTGTAAGATTCATTTGTTCTTTCATTAGTCCTGTTATCGAAACGGGTTTCACTTGCTGATTTGGATGAGTCTATGTTGCTGTATTTTACTTGCTGTTTCAATTTGATGACCATTTCAAAGTTTCAACCATACAAGTTAAGTCGCTTGCTGTTTCAATAGGAAGTTGAAGCCCTATAACCTGTTTTTGAAAGATTTTCGATGTATGTTTCTTTGCACTCTTGGGGAACCAAGAATCAATCAACGATGCGTGAAGCGATGGATAGGTTCGAAGTCATATCTTTCTTTAAGTACTTCTTTCACCCTCTTTTCTAACTTATATACAACTGGGAGAAAGAGCTACTCAAAAGTTCTGTATTCAAAGGATAAAGAGCAGTAAAATTAAACATATACACGTAATACCTAAGTAAACAGATAGCAGAGATCTCTCCATCATTTCCAGACCATAAGATAGTTAAAAACATCCCTGTTGGTTTCTTTCTTTAAAAGATCCTAATGTTGTGAACTTCTGCTCAGTCTCAAAATCATACCCAGCTGTAGCACTATTGCGATTCTTGCTCAGGCTTTTCAATCCTCTACAGGACTTCATGTGTGAGTGTAATCTCTCCGGCTTGAACCCCTTCCCACATTGCCTGTAAAGTAATTTATGCAATTCAATATCAAGCACATTTGGCAGGTAAGTAAATACATGTCATCTGACATGGCATATGAAGAATTGATGTTAGTAAATCATACAAAACTCTATCGTGTTGCCGTATTGCTTCCGTCTGACAATGTAGAAGATAGTGGACCTATACTTTAAGGCCATACATAGTAGTTTCAAACTTGACCATTGTGTCATTAACCTAAGCAATATAGACTAATTGATTTCCTGACTTTTTGGCGAAAATTTGTGATGTACTCCTGCTCCAATACTATATTGACTTCCTCCTGTGAAGTCATCTATACAATTCAACCTTAAATGCAAGTTGCAGGTGTATAAAATATGTAATATCTGCACTTAAGTTGTGGGTAATCCATCAAAATCTCACTGTAATGCAAATAAAATAATCCGGTAGAGTTAGTTAGCAGATTGCAATCTTACTAATCGATGCCTAACGAATAAATCAAACTAATTAATAACTTGTCTTCCTTCATGAGTATCTAATTGAAAATCAGTCAAGGCATATACATAGGTCATCATCAAAATAATCTGCCTGTCGAGTGCCAACTTAGAGTATGGGGTCACTGGAAAAATAATTCCTCGGCTGCAAAGAAATTAGTCTATTCCGCCTTGTCAAATTAGGTGAACGGTAAACCTCCAACTCAAAGATAAGCTTAAAGCCTAACATTTAAGCCACCAATGACTCTAAGTCTAAGTTCTACTCTGTATGTAGGGTACAGAAATGAGTAACAGCTAACTACTTATGATCCAAGAAAACTTGAGAACAAGCCGTAAAAAGAAATTTTCAGATACCTATTAATATGATTAAGTAAGACTTAGAAAAATAATGATGATTCTAATGACAGTGAATTGATGTAAATCAGGTAAAAATAGACAACTTACGAACAGTGAGGCTCAGCAACTGGTTTGAAAGCAGCAGAGACTTTTTTCAGGCTACCACCGAATTCATTTGACTTCTTTGATGTACTGTTCTCTGAAGATGATGATGATGATGGTTTACTGATACTTCTCCTATAACCCCACCCACCATTAATTAGTTAAACTTAAATCATTACATTATGCATAACAATTAATTCTAAACAGAGAAGAGAACATCAAATTTACCTTGATTGATGTTGATTCCATAATATTCCACTAGTATTCATGTCAGACCCACCCAAATTCTCAAATTTACAAATCTCTGAAGAAGAAGAAGAACAAGAACTTCTATGGATCATCATCAAAGCTGAATCGTTTATATCTGTTGCACGACAACTCAGTAAGCTGCGAAACACATTGGTAGCTCCCCCACTCGAATAACTCTTACTATTATTGAATGAGGATGAAGATGACGACGAAGAAGAAGATCTTGCTGTTGATGTCGTTGTTGTTGATGATGATGATGACGGATTCTGTTTCTCTGCAATTTCATCTTTTTCATTCTTTTGTAAGGAATTCTCAGTTTCATCATTTGATTCTTTAATCTCAGTAATGGGAACAATACTCCTCTGTTTTTGATGATCGTCATCAGAGTTTCTTTCTTTGATTGATTCACTACTTTCTGTTGATGTTTCTGAATCCAAAGGTCCTGAATCTTCACCATCGAATTGGGATTCTCCTTTGCTATCTGGGGTTTTTGATTTAGTCTCTATAATTGAAGGAATTGTCTCTGCTTTCGTTAAGGTTGAACCTTTTTTCTCTCCGTGGAAACAGGGATCTGTCATTCCATTAACAACACATAATAAATTTGTAAAATGTGAACCCATGCATTTCTATAAATGAAGAGAATTACTGATAAGAGATAAATTCTATTTGAATGAGATTTTACCAAATGAAAGTGTAGTTATTTCTGATCCTTTAATAACATATTCATTGTCTGAAATTGGAGAGATAAGATCATCATCCAGCAAATCTTGCCAAACATAACCTGTTTTATACCTCCTGAAAATTGCAATGTTTTACCCAATCAAATCAAGAACTAAATTTAAAGTACTAGCAGATAAGAAGTATCTGGTTTTATTACCTTTTGTAAGACCAGGCAAATGCATCTGGCATATCTTTTCCTCTCAATTCTGATAACCATCTCTTAACATCTTCAATCCCCAGAAACAGAAACAAGAACTGAATCAAAATTTGTAAGGATAAACAAAAAAGAAGAATGTAGAAGAAGATGAGCATTACCTCGTAAATGGACACCATTTTTACTCAAATGATGAACTCGAATGAGATGTGGATGTTCAACTCGACCCATTCGACTCAGAAAATATATGATATGAACTCTTCTTATCTCTCCTCCTACCCCTCCTCCAACTTTACCTTCCATTCTTCTTCTGCAACAACAACAGAAAACTAGCTAAAATTATATTTTCCAAGAATAACTCCATGAAAAAGTTTTCTTCTTTATCAAAATATAAGAACGAAACCCCATAAGGCTTAAAATAAACTATGGGTTTTTCCTGAGCTGATTAGACTATGTATGCCGGCTCTGTTTTTTGGTCTCAGGAAAAAGCCGAAAAGAAAAAAGAAGTTCTTCTTCCTTGTCTTTATAAAAAAGATAAATAAATGGAATCAAGAATTTGCAGGCGTGTTTGTAAACCAAAAGACAAGACCCAACATAAAAAATATAAACATTTTTATTTATCGCAGAAATCAAAAAAGAAAGATCATCGAGAAATGTGAATTTTAAGATCTTTACCAGTTTCTTCAATAAAATTTCTTCTTTCTGGATTTCGATAATGAAAACGAAACATGGATTAACAATTCAGAAACAAAAAAGGATGAAGTTTGATCAGATTCGAAGCTACCTTTTATAAGCAGAGAGTTCTTCAAAGAATACTACTGTGCGTTTTTGAAGGCTATTCAAGTGTTCCTCATTGATTTCCCGCGAGATTTCGGATCTTTCTATTACTGGGTGTCTAATTACCGTGAAAGCACATCATTTTATGACATATTTACGTTAATCTTAATACTAAAACTTGTTCAAGTTGAGGCTAATTTGGTCAACGTAGAAACGATTATTGAAATTGACCCCTACGATGGGAATAGATTAGTGAAAAATACTATAATCCCCTACTATATGGGTTCAATATATAGAAGCCCCATAAAATGGATCCTTCAATATCAACTCCATACTTTAAGAAAATGTTATTACTAGGTCCAAAATATCAAATTTTCTTCAGATCTGGCCCATATTTAATTATTACGAATTTTAATAATGACACTACTACCCTTTACTATATATACAAGAGGAATCTCAGTAGATATCTTCATTTATCTATTCTTTTTCTCTTTCTCTTCTCCTTTCATTTTCTCTTTCAGCTCCGGCGAAAAACCCTAGAAAACTTCTTCCTCGTCTCCAAATTTCTGCGATCTTCATTTTTTTCACCAATTTCATCTCCGTAATCTCATATTTCGAAATTATTCATCGATTTATCATCATTTTAAGCTTAGATTTGTTATCCAAAACCCATAAAAATTCAGTGAAAATTTCTGTGAAAATAACTCATAATGCGATTTCTGCTATTCTTAGAGGTGATTCAAACTTAAAACCTCTGGTTCGAGTATTTAGATAGAAAATCTGCTGGTAAATCACAAGATCGTCTTCGATTACTTGTTTTTGACTCGGTTTCGACTCAATATGATGTGTTAGTAACTTAGTTGAATGAGAAAGAAAGTGTTCAATGGAGATATTCGTAAAGGATCTGTGGTTCCATCGACTGACTACATATGTAATATTATTCGGAAAGTAAGTTTTCTCTGAATTTCGATCTAATTTTAGGCTTGATTTCAATTTTTTGGTGTTACGAATCTTTGAAATAATTCTCAGTTCAGATTATTAGTATGTGTTATCGTGTTTATCATCTAACAATCTGATAGATTTTATGGTGTGTTTATCATCATAGTTTATCTGAAAGAGTATTTTGTGAAATCTAGGGTTCGTTTGATGAACAATTCGATTGTAAAATCCTGAGACTACAAAAAGGAGAAACAACGAGGGAATTGAAATGAATAGACATGGGAGAAATTGGAACCCTAAATCCCCAAATTAGACAGAAATTAATCAACTGCACCAACACATGTTCATGATTCCACGCTCTCAGATTTTCCCCTCTATTGTAACTTTAAGTAGTTTCGAAACAATTCAATTCATATATGAAGCTAACTCTCTGTATGCTAAAACTAAAATTTATATCTGAATTTGGTGTTTATCTTTTCGCTAAGACTTTTATTTTAATTGTGTTGTTCGTAGGCCGATTAATGCATCCCGTTGTGTCTTTGGACTAGGTATAATTTTCTCGGAGATGTTTCATTTTGTGACGAGATGATGGCTGAGGCTGTCGTTCTGAGTTGTATTGATTTTGAGTATTTTTAAAATTGAGTGATTGCTCACTAGATATCTTGAATTCTATCTTATTCAATGTTAATAAGGATTCATTTATGTTCACAGTTCAGTATTTGTTTATGATACATGTGTTTTCGTTCATAGGTGAGATTCATTTGACAGTAGTAAGCAAACAATAGGTTATTTTCTATAGGGTGCTCTTTAAAGCTAAGTTAGGATGTTGACATGAGACGAGGCTGTAATCAATTGAAGCAATAATATGTCGTTATTCATTTCTCATAGAGTCTGCATTTTTTTTGTTGAAATTTAGGATTTTGAACACAATGATTGACAAGGTTTGTTAAAATTTATAGTCTGCATTTGGTTGGTTTTTTGTTTACGTATAAGGAAACTAGCTTGGAGAAGGTCATGGTTGATCCAAATGTGATTTAGGGTTTTTTGTCAAAACTGATGTAATATAATTTGCACCCTTTTCATTGATCATAAAAGTATTCATCAACTTAAGTTCATTCATTCACTGGCCTTTATTTTTCTACTGATTTTATGAAGTTTAAACTACAGGGCAATCTAATGAACTGTGCAAGATTTTTCAAGCTTACGAATGATAAGATGAACTCATCCAATTATTTGATAAAGCAGATCTAGTCTTGGTCAGGAGATAGTGTCGCATGATCACACCTGCCCACAATGTGAATGCCTTGCAGAAACATCTACCGACCTTCTAATGGACTGCATCTTTACACGGTATTTTGGTCTGCCTTAGCTCCTGATCATCAACAGTCTACAATTCAAAAACATCAAGATTAATTTCTTGCTTGGATTGACCATAATAACATCACTATGTTTCAACAACTCATCATGTGGTATACCTAGAAGTGTATTTGCATTATAAATCTTTTTAGGAACTCAAGATGCATAAATCCATCCATAACATAAAATTTCATGGTGATCTCACATCATAAACTGATGCAGATACATCGGAATAATAATTCAGGATGATATAGGGATATGTTGCAGCAAAAGCTACAAGCTCCAAAGCCAGGAGGTTGGATCAGGTCTGACAAGCTGGTGGCAAGATAAAAGATGGACAAGGTGTATGTTGAAACTGGCAGGGGATACGCCAGATACGCCAAGGACTAGAAAGGTTTTTGGAGGACAATTGACTGGGCAGGCATGTTTTTTTCATTCTTCTTTCTTTCTTTTGCTGGCCATAATTTTTATGTTCAGTTTAACCTCTTTTGATTGATACTGGGTAAAATTATCTCTAGCTATTTTTAGTACAATCTCCGCTTGATCTTTAAATCCATATATGATTAATTTGCAATAGGACTTGATCTAAGTAGAAGCACTTCCATTTTTCGATTGTCAGGAATTATATCCTGCTCAAATTTATAACTATAATTTGTGTGTATACTGCTCCAATATCTACTGACGGTAGCTGATACAAATGCTGCAATGATTGATTTGCAGAGCGCTGGGTCCAAGATGACAAAAGAGATATTCCTCCCCATGTCCAGAGTAAAAAACTTTGCTCCATCATAACTTTTTTGAGTGACGGCAAATGGATCTTTTTGGGTGTGCTCTGGCTCAAATTGATGTGCTCTTTATGCGCCACTTCAACACAATTATCATAGGTTTGCTTATATTCTTTTCCTAATCCTCACTGTGTGTATACGTCAAAACTAATTCTTTCTTGTTATAGCTTAAGTTTATTTTTGAATTAGGTTTTCAGCTCGTATGTGTGGCTTCAGGATTTATGATAAATCTGTGCTTCCTTGTTCTGCAGACTTGGCCTGTCCAATACCCGTCGCATCAAAACTTGCCACTGATGCACCTCTTCTAACTGGGCAGGTGACGACTTGAATCATTTTTTGCAGAGTCCCGCTCAATGAATCAGGTCATGACTGGTCTACATGAAGCGAGACTCGATGCTTGAGAGGTACTTGTATCGTTCCTGGAGAATTTGGTGTGTAGGTTTATACAAAATACTAAAATAGTGATAAGATGTTAAATTGTTAGTTCCCTTGCGTAATATGTATCTGTAACTCCTAGTTACACATTTGTATGTGCATGTGTAACTCCAAATTACACAAGTGAAATGCATGTATAAATCCTAGTTACACATGCATATATCATGTGGAACTATTAGTTACACATGAATATGACTTCTGAGTAATTTAATGAGTTTCAAACTACTCATACATATTAATGAAACAACAAATAACATGCCATATATGCATTTAAGTATGTGTATCTGTTGATTACATTTCTTTAGATGATTCTGCTCCGAAGCTCTACATTTCAAGAAGATGTACAACATCCAGACAGATAAAGTGAACACCGTTATCAAGTAAGCCTTCTTGATTACTTACGACTAGCTACTTCTTTTTCTTGAAAGGTAGTATATGGATATAGGCCTGGAATGGTTTCACTTAACTCATACATCTGTTTAACTGCACATCACACAAGCCATATGCATGCCAATTTGCACGTTTAACTAGCATTGGCAGACTATGGATGTGTAACTAGTAGTTACACATGCTAATTAAATATGTAACTTCTAGGTACACAAGCCACATAAATGTGTGTCTACTAGTTACACATGCAAATTAGATGTGTAACTTATAGTTACACATGCTAATTTGATGGGATATGCATATGTAACTTATAGTTTCACATGCTAATTTGATGGGATATGTTATATTGGTTATATTTATGAAATTGAGGAAAGAACATCAAGTCCTAGTAGTAGGGAGTAGTAGTGGATGCAGATTAGACTAATTAGATGCAGGTTATACTTATAGTTACACATAATAATTAGATGTGTAATTTCTAGTTACACATGATGATTGTATGTGTAACTTATGCTAATATGCATGTGTAACTATTGTTTACATGTGTAACTACTGATTACACATGCATTTTGTTTTCCTGGGTTCATATCTATACCCTGCTGAATCAGTTGTGTGATCATTTTTTGCGATATTAATGTGCTAGCACAAGGTTCCCAGGTGTTTGTATTATTCTGCCAGTATAATTACTGTCTGAAGCTTTACTTTCTGTTGCTTAAAATGTCCTTCGTCATCGATAATATGAAAATAGCTTAGGTACATCTAGACTAGCGCTGTAAAACTTTTTTTTGGTTAATACAGTGCTAACAACGTCTTTCTGCTGAAGCAGTGATATCTTAATTAAGAACTTCTCATTCACTTGCAAGGTTAACTGTATTATTTTATGACTGGTAATTGCTTGATAGTCACCTCTCGTTTTTGCTAGTGTTATTCATTTAGAGATGGATTTGCTGATTTTATGTTGACATATCTAAGTCTGATGCATGTGTAACTCCTAGTTACATAATTCAGATGCATGTGTATCTGCAAGTTACACATGCTAATTAGATGTGTAACTTTTACTTACACATACTGATTTTGGGTACACATATCAATATGTATGTGTAACTCCTAGTTACACTAGTCATATGCATGTGTAACTGCTAGCTACACTAGCCAGATGAATGTGTATCTCCTAGTTACACATGTTATATGCATGTGTAACTCTCAGTTACACAATTCAGATGCATGTGTAACCGCTAGCTACACTAGTCAGATGCTTGTGAAACTGAAATATACATTGTTTTATGTACTGTTGATTTTAATCGTATAAATACTGATTGCTTGTTGTTATATTTCAGGTTTTAGATAACTTCATAAAAGCTAATTGCTTAAACGTGGTAATGGTCTCGCTGGAACTGGAGTTGACGCTGAATACACAAGTCAGATGCATGTGTAATTCTCAGTTACACTAGATAGACACATATGTAACTCTCAATTACACTAAACAGATGCGTGTGTAACTTCTAGTTACACATGCTAAGAAATTATTGTAAATGAATATTAAAGTAATAACTTTTTTTTTTTATGTTTTTTTTTTGATGTCTATTTATTTGCATATATATACAAGTGTAACTTTGCATTACACATGTCATAAGGATGTGTAACTTCTGGTTACACATGCCATATGCATGTGTAACTTCTGTTTACACCTTCGCACTGTATTTTAATAATTTCGGGCCTAGATTTAATAATTTTGGGCCTAGATTTAAATTTTATTTAATTATGGGCTTGACAATATGCATAAGGGTATCAAGGTCTTTTAAAAACTCGGGACCTAGATTTAAACTTTTTTTAATTAAGGGCCTCATATTATGGGTTATCCATGGGTTGGGCCTGAGCCTAATTTCCCCAATAGATTAATGTAGGGTGTGTTGGTACTTGGTAGTATTAAAGAAGGGTTTATGCCCTAATTTGGGAAATTCTTTAATTCCAAGATAGGGGTTCTAAGAGCAACCGCAGTGGTGCGCGTATAACCAAAGACCAAAGAGGGAAAAAAAGACCAAATTTTGGGTTTAGTCTGGTGTGTGACGTTACGGTGGAAAGACTAAATTTGGTCAGACGTACATTATACGTTCGCCTGATGTGGGGCGTGGACTATACCAACGCCTGGTGTGGGACGGGAGTATACGTTCGCCCGGTGCAGAGAGATTCAAAAAAAAAAAAAATGGGGCGGAGGTATTAAGCCCGCCCCATGCAATTTGAAATTTTTAAAGAGTGGGGCGGAGGTATGAACCACGCCCCACACAAAAGAAACAAAAAAAAAACAGGCGTGCACTATACGTCCGCATGGGGTGGGGCGTGGACTATACGTCCGCCTGGTGGTGGGGCGTGGACTATATAAACGCCCGACCATATTTGGGTTGGTCTTGGTCGCCGACCAAATTTGGTCTGAGTTTTAGTTTTTGATCAAATTTTGATCGATGGTCCGTCCCACTACGCCTATCCACTGGACCAAATATTTGGGTTTAGTCGTCCATTGTGGACGCTCTAAGAGCAACCACAGTGGGCGAGTATAACCAAATAGTTGGTCAAAAAACGAGACACAACGGACAGACTATCGATTAAAATCCGGACCAAAGACCAAATCTCAGACTATATTTGGTCCAAGACCAAGACCAAAACCAAATAGTCAAGCGAACGTATAGTTAACGCCCCACCACCAGGCGGGTGTATAGTTATTCCCCACTCCAGGCGTGCATAAAGTCCCCGCCCCACACCATGCGTACTTTATACCTCCGCCCCAATTTTTTTTTTTTTTTCTTTTGGGTGGGGCGGCGTTTATACCTCCGCCCCACTCTTTTTTTTACACTTTATATATATGGGGCGGGCTTTATACCTCCGCCCCATTTTATTTTTTTTGTTTTTTTCGTTTTTTGTTTTTAGTTTTCTGGAATTTGATCGGGCGAACGTATAGTTTACGCCCCACACCAGGCGAACGTATAGTGCACGCTCGACCAAATTTAGTCTTCTATCCGTAGCGTCACATACCAGACTAAACTCAAATTTGGTCATTTTTTTATGTCTTTGATCTTTGATTATACTCGCACCATTGCAGTTGTTGTAAGGACTAGAGGTGTGCAACAAACTAAAACTCTACCTGAAATTTGTTTTTAATAAAATACAAGTAATCTTATTTTTAATGTTTGATTTAGACCCCTAATGTGGTTTATCTTAGAGGAAGGTGATTGGACTTTGATTTTTCTAATAGTAGGAAACGATACGGGTATTGGCTCACCTAAATTCAATAGTTTGTTTTAACTGCGGCGAGTCCAAACTCCAAAAGAAAAATTAAAAAAAAAAATATGGAAACTTAAGCATGTTCGGCAGTCGTTAGGAACCAAGCAGGAGAATTTGGTGTGTCCTTTCCGTGATACTTCGACAAAAATTAGATGTTACACAAATTTGGAGATATTGTATGGAGTCTGACCAGCAACAAATTTGTGGAGTTGGACATCAAAAATTCCAAAACATCATCCCTTCCATCAAAGTAGTCGGGTTCTAGGACCAGGGGCGAAGCCTAACATGTGACTGTCAGCCCAAGTTTTTTCGGATCCCACTAAATTGGATTTATCGTCATTTTGTCTATTTTCACCAATAATACCAAGCACTTACACCCCCTTGTTCCCATTATTGCTATTATTATCCCGGCTTCACCTTCCTACTGTGAATGTTGAGTTAAGTTTTAAGTCGTTCAACTAATACCATCCCTCTTACTAATTATTTTGGTGTAATCGTCAGCTTAACACGTGTCCGAACTCTGAATTTCCTAGACATTTTTTCTCTGAATAATGTACTTTGTAACACTATGTCTAATCATCGCTTCATAAGAAGATGAAATACTTTCTTAGTGAACAGTAGAGATGTTAGTTTATTTAATTAGGAAAGGAACTGTGAGAAGTCTAAAATCTAACAGCGCGTTTGGATACACATCCAAAAATAATTTTTTAATTTCTAGAAATCAAAAAGCAAGAAATCAGTTTGAGTGTAGAATTTCAGAACGACTTTTAGAAGCAGAAAAATCGATTTTTTATGAAGAAAAAAATCTGGACTTCAGACTTCTGCTTCTGACTTCTACTTCTGGACAACCAGAAATCAGAAATTGAATTGTATCCAAACGCGTTATAAATCTCCCACCAAAACAAAAAAACAAGTGTCCTAAATTGTTAGTTTGTTATTCAGTTATCATGCACTTAATTAATTAATCAATAACGTAAGTAACACCAGAACTTAGAAGTTGGAACAACGTCAATAACAATATATTCTGCATTAAGAAGAAGAATGAGGTAAGCTATAGCATTCTATTGAAGATGAATGTTTCTATCCCAAGTAGTCTTTATTGACCTTTTGTTTGGAATGTTTAAACCTCAAGCAGTAATTAGTGCAATAATATGAACAAGAAAGTCTTGCCTTGGGTATTCCATTATTCGTCTTCTTTAAAAGACCAAATGGAGGGAGAGTGTACGAGTATATGAGAGACTGAAAGGTGTGTGTTGCTTAAAATGCACGGAGTGTGTCATCGTCGGAGCAGAAATGGAGTTGGAGATGAATGTTTAGCAAGTAATTCTATAGGAGAAGTTTTCCTGGAGAACTAGAAATGGAGAACTAGAAATGTAGTTATAAGTACACATCAGTGACATCGGTCACTACAAGGCAATTATATGGTGAAAACATTTTTAATTCACAAGCAGGTGCAAGGTGACTTATTAGGAATTCTTTTTCTTTCTTTTTTTTAAGGGTGAATGTTATAAACACCCTTCATTTTTTTTTGACCTTGCACAAATACTTGCAAGGAGTAAAAAATAAATTTTTTTAAGTCAACCTGAGAAAATTGTTTCCACTTTCTGGAAGCAACTTGTGTAAAGTTGCGTCCATTTCTGGAAGCACCTTGTGCTAGTTGTGTCCACTTTTCAGAAGGTAGGGGCATTTTTAAAAATTGAATAAGGACATATTTTAAGGTGCGATTTTTGAGGGGTATTTAAATAATATTCCATAAAATGAAGAAACATAGGCTGAAAGCCCATTACAGGAATTCTGAGAACTAAAACCCTAGAATAAAATATTGAAAAAGTCAGTTACAGATCATCCGTTTTAATGCTATTTTCCAGTTTAAGAGATACCCCTAAAGCTTGTGAAGAGGAACCAAGCATGTTGGTCTCCCCAATTTTAGATAATCCTCTTGATCTCTATGATGACCATCTCCTTGTCTCTGCCAATCCTTTTAACCAGTATCTTTGTGTTTCTTTCTTTCCACGAAACCCATACATGGAATATATCGGAAGAAAGTCCTTGACTAAATCTAGACGGTAATTTTGTGTTAGAAAACGATGTTCTCTAATCTGGTTGGCACCGGGATTCCTATGGTAGAACTTTGTTAACATTATACTCGATAGTATAATTTAACATTTTTCAACGACACTTGGTGCTAAAATATATTTGAAATCCAAAAATTGAATTGATTAAACAAGGGTGTTTACGTAAGCAGCTTCCTCTTGTAGCTAAATAGTTATGTTATCAGGAGAAGCTAATAACCAGATACCACTCATCCTATCTATTTTTGCTAATTTAGAAAGATTTGTCAGCTATTTTATTTTTTCTTTTGGCACATACCTACATTGCCAAAGATTAAACTCTTTAAATAAATATTTGATGCCAAAAAATTAAATTATGAATTCTCCAGTCTATATTGATAACATCCTTGTTAAAAATATCTACAACCATCTTTGAATCCAGCTCAAACTCTACTTTGTGTAAATTCATCTTCTTAGCCCATTTCATTGTCTCCCATAAACCTTTACTCTCTGCTTGTTCTGGACTCATGGCTTCAGTTATATAAATGCACTTTGATCCTCGATGAGTACCTGCAAAATCACAGAGAATTAGTCCAACACCCCCATTTTATTTAAGCAAAAACCATCAGTTATCTTTTTCCTGCATAACTGGATAATACTTGTTGGTGTAGAATTTCTGCCTTTAAAAACTCTATCACATCGTACTGTCCACATACACCATGATACAATGGTAATCTTACAAATATTTTCTTCCTGGATCTGGTGAGTAAACAACTTTTCAAATCGGCTACAAAACCAATCCACCAAATTATTGTTGCTTTCTACATTAATACCCAAAGTAGCAAACCAGACCATCTTGGATTGAGAGCAATGCAGAAAACAGTGAGAAGAAGATTCAGTATCTAAGGCACAAGATGGACAACTTATGTCCCCATCTTTAACTACATAGGATAACTTATGTCTAGTAGGGAAAAAGTATTTAACACACTTCCAAAGAAACTGATTAATCCTCGAAAGTAAGGGAAGTTTCCATAGTCGTTTGAAGATAAAATGCATTCTTTGTCCCACAGTGTTATGAATGTTCTTTTCTTCATACATTTTCCTATAAACTGATTTAACTGAATATACACCATTTTTCTTTAGAGTCCATACCAGTATATCTTCATGATGGTGATGTATCGTTATCTTAAGATCAGTCTCGTTGTTGAGTGTTCAAATAAACAGAAGATAAGATTAGAATCCCAGTTTCTAGTTTCTTGTAGGAAAGTTGATGAACATAAATGAAGTCACCATACATGGAAGCTCCAGCTTTTGGGGTTGGATTAGTATCAAGATCAAGTATCCACCTGAACTTCCAGATCATGATTTTTCGACAATTTCCTACACAACAGCGGTTATATTTTTGAATGAAATGAAACTCACTACTTATGCTTCACCATGGCCAAGTAGAATTGTTATTCTTCTGAATATTGAATATCTGACCATCTGGGAAATATTTATCTTTTAAGGATTTAACACAAATTGGATTATCATATGTACAAAGTTTCCAGGTTGATTTAGCTAACAAGGCCCTATGGAATAGCTGCAAGTCTCTGAAACCTAATCCACCCTCTTCATTTGGTTTATTAACACTCCTCCAAGTAACAACATTTTACCCTTATTATAATTCTTATTCCTCCAGAATTTTCGCTGTGTTGAGTTCATTTTATCAATGGTTGTATCTGGAAGCTTTAAACTAATCATCTGGTGAACAAGAATGGCCTTTGTTACATCTCTAATAATAACACTCCTAGCTATTTCAGACATATTAATACACCTCCACTTTGGAAGTCTTCCTTCCATTTTGTCTATCAGGGTTGAGAATGGAATTTTCTTATTTTTTTCCCACGAAATGGCAGACCTAAATACTTCCATTCGTTAATATCAAGTTGTCTAACTTGCAAAAAACCACTAATAACTTGACAGGAATAAGGATCCATGTTTTTACTGAAATAAACAATTGATTTATTGAAGTTGATAAGCTGACCTGAGCATGCACTGAATTCTTCTATGACTTGCAAAAGCTTGTTAGTTTGACCTAGGTTATCTTTGCAGAAGAGGAGGAAGTCATCCGCGAACAATAAATGATTTATATTCGGAGAAGACTTTGAAATCTTCATTCATATAAGCTGGTGAGTGTTTTCAAAGTGATTTAACTGTCTTGAGAACCTCCATTGCTAAGATGAATAGATAAGGGAAAAAGGGGTCCCCATGTATTATTCCCCTAGTTGGTTTGAAATATTTAGTAGGAGACTCGTTAACCATAATCTTAACTTGTTGTATTGATGGCGATGAACAACAAGAACTAATGTGTTGGTGGTGGTTCTAGTAGCTGGTTGCAGTGGTGGTGTTGCTATTTTGCTGCTGAAATGGTCACAGATGGAGTTTGGATAGAGCCAGAGGCAAGGATTTAGAAGAAGCTCCTAGCATATTTATGAAGTGGTTTTTATGACAGGTGAATGAGTTGAAGCACCAATTGAAACTGGGAATGATGATTGTCTGCTTGAGGAATTGGTAGTCTAGTATTGAATGTTTAGGCTTGCAGTAAATGAACTGAGATGCAAGTGCAGAGAATGAGTTTGATGGTCAGACTTGAAAGATGTTGCTGCTTGTAAAGATGGAATTGAAGTTTGAGCCGGTAGCTATTTTAGATCCTAAGGAAGTGACCAGATACATGCGAGTAGGTGGTAATGGGATGGAATTACAGTGGATGATGCAGTGATAAAGTGCAGTTGGTATGAGCATAAGGTTACAGGGGAAGTTGTCGCGTTATGATGGCACAACATTACAGTATGGCCTATGCAAATGTCTTAGGCCTTCGCAACTCTGGCCTAGAACCAAGTCACTGAGTTAGCCTTGACTCAGACCTGACTTACTTATCTGACTAAACTCATCGCACTCGAGACATCACTGAGTCTAGTTCATTCGATCGATCTGAGTTTGACCAAGTTGACTTATTTGACCCGAGTTTTGACTCGTTTGACCGGTGATCTATTTGACTTTTCCGGACACCCGAGCAATTTTTCAATGACTAGGCCAGCCAACTTCCAGCGATGTCACCAGTTTTCTAGCGACATGTTTTTATTGGCAGAGTTTCTACAAGGGTCTTTCTAAACTTGGGTTTGGTAGATATATTGGATGTAGGCTTTTTAGACTTGGCCTACTTTTGGAAATAAGAAGAGATACAAAAGCGAAGACTTCTAAAACTTTTGAGAGGACGTATTCGATTCTACCTGAAGCTTTTGGAGAGAACGAGAATTCTAGGATTTGCTTTTTTTTCATCTTCTTTACTTCATTTATGATAATTATGAACTCCATAGCTATGAGTAGTTAAATATTATATTACTGGTTAAGGGTGTTAAGTTGATTTCTCAAACACGTTATTTGCATCAATAAATTAGTTTTGTCTCGACAATTCATTGTTTATGATTCATTATTTATATTGTTATATGATTTGAAAGCTTGTTTAGTTGAGTCCGGAATCAATTAGATTTGTTTTCATCTCTAAAGATATATTAGGGTTTTCAATACGTAAAAGCTATCAATTCCTGATTATAAGTAGCATAGTGTGGTTATTACTTGTAGTGATACATCTTTATACTCACATATGAATCATAATCTTGGTTAAATCGGATTAGTGCTTTTACACGTACAATTGCTTTGATCTTATTTCATTGAACTTAACTATTTGTAATGACCCAATCCTCCACCTGTACTCACCCTACTTAGCCACTGCGATCATCCGGCGGTATGAAATTTTCAACGGGCACCGCTGTAATCATCTAGCAGCAGCTTCCCGGGAGGTCACCATCCCTGGATTACTCCTACCCAAGCACATTAATTATAAAGTTTTCTGCCAATTCTGGAGCCAATTATGCCGAAAAGGCCTCAGTTTTAGGAAACCACAAATTATTACATGTATTCCAATCGGTGAACCCTACCTGCCGAATCGGGTATTACATTCATCTACTACTCATGTTTTTGAGATGCCAAACTTAAAACCCTAGGTTTTACAAAACTTAATAGTATGAATGCATGGGACGGGCACTAACAAGTGCATCAATGGAAATGACCAAGGGTACAATTACAAAATTTGCATCTATATACAAGGACTTTATCAATTTCATGTGGTTGTTGCATCAATCCATCGTCATCAAGACACAATCTCTCCACAATGAAAGAAGTTTATACAGTTGCAGTATTTCATATAATATCGTTCAACAAGGCATCACGAACCAGGTTTCGGTCACCCGAGACCAGTAAGAGTAACCATCAACTTAAGATTGGATCTCAACTTAAGCTCAACCTAGGGTTTCTCATACATGTAAGGTAACCTTTTTTTTTTAATGGCTACACATCCAACACTTTTCAGGACTCTTATTTGGGGTCAACACTATCCCTAGAGGCTGCTCATATCAAGTCATCACATCAATTATTAAGTCTATTACGCACATATCAAAACAATCAGTGAGTCATGTCTCTCTTTCAAGAAAGAGGACTGCCTATGCATGGCCTCATTCTCACGATCACATTGAGGATTCACGACAAATTAGTCTTTTTACATCAAGAATTTTCCCTGCAGGAACAAATCTACTTAAATTTTGTGCCCTTTGAGACGCAACATGTGTATTCAACAAAAAACTACATATACGCCATATCCTTGGTTGTATGAAGAGGAAAAATCGAGGAATCAACATCAGGTACTTACCATATATATGATCTACATGAAACACTTACGGTTTCATGATGAGTAGGGGACTGGATATATAGTGGTATTTCGGTCAAAGGAAAAAGAGCCATTCTCTAGGTTTTGCTAAGGAGGCTCATATCCATCAGGCTAGCTCTGGCCTAAGACGCCACTACTAGGCCGTGATTGCTAGGATGCGACTTCTAGGTCGCAACTACTAGGCCGCAATTAGTAGGTCGCAACGAATACACCGTGATTATTATGTTGTGACTAGTCAGTTTTGACATATCAACTCGGCTATAACTAGCTCGTCTCTAATAGCACACAACTTATACTCTGACCCACAAAGTAAAGTTAGTGTTTCTATTTTCAGTTTTGCAAACCCACAAGAGCCTCAATCAAGTGAGTTTCAGTTTTGAGGGCCTCAATACCGACTCCTAGCACATCCTCACGAGAATCTGGCCATGTGCACTTTTCACTATTAGCAACGTCTCAGCAAGACATACTAGTCATGTTTGCTTCTTATGCGCTCATAAATACTCAGTGGATGACCCCATGAGCATGAGCATATCGAGCGCCGCTCGAGACTAAGTGTCTATTAATGCTACTGATCAAGTGTGCTTAGCTCTGCTATATTTAGTAACCCTCATGGGCATACTAACGACTGACTCCTAGTAAAATGTCCTACGATACTCACGTGTCAAGTCAACACATTCCTTAGTATTGTAAAAATATGTGATACTCTCATCAGGCACAAACCTCACCCTCAGCATCATAAAGCATACCCATGGATGACACCATGAGGCTAGTCGTACAATATCATTCAAACATGTAACAAAATTATACATAAACTTCCAAGATCTCTGTGTACTCTTCAAATGAACCTAAAAAGAGAATTTGCCACCCACAAGTCATGCATGGACGTCCACACAGGTTGATGCTCAACCTCGGATCATCTCATGTCTCACACATGATCTATATATATACTATCTCATGGTGTCCCGCTCTCTCCATATGACTCAGACCAGTCATAGTGCACTAGTTAGGGAATGCTCATTCACCTTAGTTCTTGCAACTAAATAAAGTATTGCTACCCTTCTGACACTTCACATACGAAGGGTGGCCCGACCTTATAGAAGGGGGATAATTTTAGGATTTTGTTCTCGCAGTCTACAATATGCGTGAGGAATTCCTAACAGTATTTCTCACGCTGAATAGAATAGTCGGTCAATGAGGTTACATGAATAAAGGGATGAACTCGATGCATCGTTAGTTATTCCCTTGATCATGGATGTTAGGTTTGCCGCACCCTCATTCTTATCCTACCAAATTAAGATCAGAAAGTTCAGTTATAAATAACTCATAATTAAACATGCTAAACACATCTCACAGAGCATTTTTATACAACCAAATAATTACTCTGATCTCTCTCTTGTTTATTCTTCCCTCCCTAAGATCAATCCTGGTTCCTTTATTTTATGGCTGAAGTAGTATTTGAACGACCGTAAGTTGGTTTAGACAAAGGTAGTTCGTGCTCAACCTTCCGTAACTCAACTAAAAACCCAAAAAACTCACTTATGCCTTTTCACCCATTTTTAGGTACCTACAATTGTGATTAGTAAAAAAAATTAAAAAATAAAATCAAGTTAGATGGATAAACTAATGGTCACAAAAAATTTGTATATATTTTGAACTTGTTTAGGTAGGTTCCCATGCACATGAAAAATGATTGCCAGTGATGGTGCAACTATGAGTATGCACCTCGAAAATTTTCAGCGACTCAGTGAAGTATATGTTTTATCATCCAACAGTTGTAAATCAATCATATATAAATATTCAATCTCTCGTAGAATTTAACTCACACCTACTCTACACTTTGCATAATTTCATTTTGAATTATTTTATTTCATTTCGTAGTATGGATTCTGATTTAATCATAGATTAGTTCCTTGAGAACCAACGCTTAGCCGGAAAAAAAATCAATTAACCGAGAGTTCGTGAATAAACAAAAAAGATTCCTTCTTGTGGAGAATTTTCCAACATTCGGGACAACCATAACATTTCTTATAGTGAACATTGATAAAATGAATGCGCAATAAGCTAAAGAAATCAACAAAAGATTTATTAGTACTAATTAGTTTAGTTTAGTTTAAATGTAATTATTAGTTATTTTAACTAAAATATAATTGTCCATATTAAATAAAATGACTTTATCGTTAGCGGCTTAGACTAGGTCACCCAGTCTTATATATGTTGTTATCGGTCTTTTTCATTAAATGTTAGTTCTAATTAAAATTTTGTGACATATAAATCATGTCTAGATTTGAACATTGATTATAAGATAGTTATCATTACTAAGAAGAGAGCTACTGATAAGTGCATAATTCATATGATTTTAGTGTCCATTCCATACTTATTTCAGCTATTATTCTTGCATATTTTCGTATTATTACTCTTGTTTTATCTTATTTGCCTCTATTGGGTGAATCATTCAAAATGAAACTGCAAAGTGCTGAAAAAAGATAGGAAGAGAATTCTAAGTATCCAAGTTCCCAAGTCCAAGAGAAGTGGAAGAAATGCGACGAAAAGGAGCAAAACGCTCAAAATCAAGAGACGGGCCAAAGACTGATCTTAGCTCATTCAAATTAAGGATTTCTCATCACCATCTTGAAGAAAATTGAAATATAAAAAAAATGCAAAAAAAGTGAGGTCATTCCGAGTTCAGACGAAGAAGTTGTGGCCAAAACAAGCTTTTTATCCAATACCAAAGACAAGCAAGTATGCAAACGGGTACGCATACTTAGTTCTGAAAATTTCTGCTGGAATTTGAGGTACGCATACCGGTACGCATACTTAGCAAGTATGCAAGCGGGTATGCATACTTGTGAAGGCCTAAGGTCATGTTTGGGGTCGTTATTTCATATTTTTGGGTCGGGTTCTTGACCTTAACTAAATACTTGAAGGCCAAGCAATGTAAACCTATGAAAGGAGGTATTAGGTCATTAATGAAACATTATCAAGAGATCACGAAATTGTAAGGTTTTGGAGAGAAGAAACATCACAAGGATCGAAAGATAGGGTTTCAGAGCGGTTCTTCAATCGTAACGATATCTCTTAACTTTTATCATATGTGTACCATGGATGCTTCTACATCCATGAGTAGATAAACACCTATTGATTAAGGATGAATTCTAAGTTGTAAACAAGATTTGAGTTATTATATTAATCTACTTTGAAGTTCTTCATATGATTATCGTTTGTCTATGTTATAATGAATGTTTATGATTGATTGATAGATTGTTTAGGTGGCCAACTAAATTGATTTGTTGATTCAATCTATTGCTAGTATTGAGTTAGGAGATAAGTAATCGTCGAATAACTTGTACACAAGTAGAGAACACAAAACCTGGCAGAGGGATTCCGTGGAGCGATTGTGTGTATGAACAATACTAAAAAGTGGACCTTGATCTAAGAGTCTAACTAGTAGGATCAACCTATAGATTCACAAAAGATAAAGCATTCGACCAAATTACACCTTGAGTGATCTACTACTAGGTGTTTTAGACGAATAGAATCTGGTAGGCGAGAACTTCCGTATCCAGTGATATAAGGAATTTAGGGGATAACACTGATCTAGCTGTTATTCTATAGTTGGTGATAATCTATGATTAACGACGAGTACGAAACTATAATAACTCATTGACGGTTTATTAACTAAGAAGGATTAATTCCTCGATCATATCTCTCTTTATTGATTACAATTCAACTTTATTTGCTTTGATTATTTATTTTGTTTAAAATCTAAAACAAAACCCCCCTTTATGACACTTTGACAACTAAAACTCACTGCTCTTCGTGGGAACGATCCTTACTTTCATTATATTACCAGTTAATTGTGTGGAAATAAAATTATTAATTTGATTGCACTTACGACAGCCATCAACTACATTAAATCGTTGAAAAAAAATTATATCTATAAACTACATATTTCCCGGACCATTAAAAATCCACCTCTGGTATGCATGGATCAAGAGTGGTGTTCAACATAACAGAGAACCCCACCAGTTTGAGTTTCACTGGTGGTTGATTAGAATCGAGAAGCTGCATAACCTTGAAAAGTAACCTGAGTGTGATAACTCATGTTTTCTGGAATACGATAGAAATCTTGAAATAGGTGAAGCACTGATAAGATTCAGGTAATTAGATTATAAAGATTACATTATCTGGTTGCTTTAATGTTCAAACCACTACCAAGAGTTTGTAACTCTGCTTCCATGTCAAAACCTCTATGATTGGGTGTGTGTTGGGTCTCTGACACAATAGTTGAGGGTAAAGCGTTGACTTCTTTGACTTCCAGGAATTGAATTTACAAACCATAAAAAGTTGAACCTCCATCTTTAAGAGTTGAACCTGCACCACCACGAACACCACAATAAGTAAAAAAGAAACTGGAGTAAATATATCAAACATCATGTTATATATCCCTCAATTGGTTCGTCTCTTACAAGTGAAATGCCTATAATCTTTGTATTAGGTAGGCATACTCGTTCAACATGCCCCGATATTGGTGTAACTTGTACCCTCAATATGGATTAACTTGATTGAGAATTTGAGAAGTAATTGGAACCATAATAGTCTTATCTCATGCAGATACAGTCTGTATATCCCAAGAAAATGGTGACATAGCTGACGATGAATCTGTTTGACTACTGGGATACGAAAACGCAACAAGTGTTGGTGGTGGAGGTTGGAAAGAAAGAAAATCATCATCAAGTGGAACCCTATATAAAGTTGGAATATCCATCCCACCTAAATTTTATGTTTACATAGAAATATTAGGTTTGCAAATCTGATTAATCTAATCAAGGGATTAGGTGCCTCCGCGAGACACACAGATCAAATCTTCGTGTTCTTTACAAAGTTGACCATTTCTTAAGAAATCTAACCAATTATCACAGGTTTATAGCTTTTACTTTTATACCTTGTAGTTGAAGAAGGTGTTTTTTGCTGAAGTATCAAACATTTTTTTTTTCCTTTCATAAATAAGACTTCATAACACAATCTGCCATAGGCTTATCCAGAACATCCTCTGGGATTCGCCCTTTGGTACTTTTCAAATGTTTCATACGGTGTGGGAACAATGTTACAACTTATTATACACATTTGTTGAACCCTCTCATAAAGTGGGAGAACTTCTGTGTCAGGTATGTGAAGACTGAAACCATTCTATTTTACTCACTATCTTACCATTCTATATTTTTGAGACAATTTCGTATGACTTTTGGTATAGTTACAAAGAAGAAATTTCGGGTCAAGCTTGTCTGGTTAAAAATCTCAAAATACGATTCTAAGCAAAGATGTTCAACGACCCTTAACAATATTAATTCTAAATAGTTTATTGTGTGAGTTAATTTTTGGATCAATTGAAAATTTTCCACGCAAATGATTTCATCATGCGGGAATGTTTCAAACATCGTAAGAGAGAAATATTGAACTTTCTGATATTTCTACTCAGGGTAGGTCGGCGAACCAGTTCGCAAACCATAGATATCTGAGTTTCAAAAATACAAATTCAGTTGACAATTGTTCACAAACCGACGTGAACTTAAATTTGAAAGTTAGTATTAAAAGGCTAGCAGTTGACGAACCTGGTTCATAAATCGTGGTTGACTGATTCAGGTATTCTTGTAGGGTTGGCGGACCCGGTTCACGAACCGTCGCATACTAACTCATGAACAAGCCTAACGGTTCACGAACCGTTGTACCAACT
The DNA here is from genome assembly GCF_003573695.1 of Papaver somniferum. Lineage (NCBI taxonomy): Eukaryota > Viridiplantae > Streptophyta > Magnoliopsida > Ranunculales > Papaveraceae > Papaver > Papaver somniferum. The sequence goes on from NC_039368.1 coordinate 32,747,723, forward strand.
TTACCTATTTAATTAATATTTTAGTACATCCTCAAAGACTTATTTTTTAAATATGTATAGCATTACCAGAACTTCTCAAACACTTCTAAGACTTCATTGATCACTCAAACTCTTATGTGTGTGCATTATTATTAAATTGTTAGGTGTTTAAATGAACATCAAATTGCTTTATTTCTTTGGCGTACTTGCCAAATCGAAAATTCATTTTACACGGTTACAGAACCAGTTCCTAGTGTATATTCTTATATTGTATTTTCAAAACCTAAAAGTATTTGCTTGATTCTCAAGTTATATTAGCTTAAATTCTACGAGAACCCTGGTCCTGGAATACCTATAAATAAAAATGCTCTTTCAACTGGGAAATTCAATCCCTGACACTTTGTATCTTAGTTGATTCTAGAGTCGTCCTTTATCGACCTAGGTTTCCTCTGAGAAACATTATTAGGGCTACGACTAAAATACTTTATTTTGGGGATTCGTGAAGCCGGGTACGATTATCTTTACCTTCTTGATAGTTCGTATATGAGTGGCATATCTAGCAACAAATCACACAGGGTGCGAAAAATGAAATTATGATAGTCGTAACTTCCGTGTGTGGATTATGAAACCTCGATCCAGATAAACCTTCTAAAATAAAAGATTTGAAAGAAGCAACACCCAGAGAAGAGAGGACTAGGAGGAGATTTCTTGTAACTTGCAACCCAGCAACCATGCGAACTCTTGAAGTCCTTTCTTCTTCAGCACTAATCCAAACTAGATTCCACAAATCTTCAAATCATTACCCCATTTGTTCACCTCTTTCCTTCTTCAATGCAAATCCACTCATGAATTCTTCTTTCCAAAAGATTTCTGTAAACAAATCCAGATTCAAGATTTCTTCAACATCATCATCATCAATTTCGTCTGAACCCATAATAAACCCATCATCACTTGAGAATGAATTTCAAGAAGAAGAGGAGGAGAAATTCGACTGGTTTTCACACTGGTATCCAATAATTCCACTCTGTGATTTGGATAAGAGGGTCCCACATGCAAAGAGAGTAATGGGTTTAGACATTGTTGTGTGGTGGGATAGAAATGAAGATAAATGGCAAGTACATCATGATAGTTGTCCTCATAGATTAGCTCCTCTTTCAGAAGGTAGAATTGGTCAGTGGGGAAGGTTGCAGTGTGTTTATCATGGATGGTGTTTTGATGGTGCTGGTGATTGCAAATTCATTCCACAAGCACCAATTGATGGCCCTCGGGTAACAATCCTTAATTCTCAATTCATTGCTAAGTAAATCACTGTTCTGCGTCTTGAGTATCTTAAAATTTCCCATTAAACTCTAAGAAACAATGTCACTTCTTAATGATCAACCGTCAGTGGATTGAAAAGATGAGACATAGATTAGCTGGTGGGTGCATTGTGCTTATTCATTCTGCTAAAATCATATGGAGATTTCGTATATTGTTTGATGGCTCTAGATGAGTTAAATTATAGTGACTAGGAATCCAGCTATTCCCCTAGATTATACTGTTACTATGGCTATATTAGACGAGATAGATAGTGTGGATGCAAATATCTCATTCATTTGCTTTTATAACCATTGACATTTATATATTTCGGAAGTTAATAGCGATTGGTACTTCCGAAGTTGGTTGCACGGAATAAACACATGACTAACATCCAGTTGTGCAATATGGCCTACAGGTCAACACTTTCAAGAAAGCATGTGCCAGAGTGTATCCAAGTTTGGAGCAAAATGGACTACTTTGGTTTTGGCCAAACACAGATCCTCAATACAAAAATATTGCTACCAAAGAAAAACCTCTGTATATCCCAGAGTTGGATGATCCATCGTTTTCATCCTTAATGGGGAATAGAGAAATTCCCTATGGGTATTCCTTTCTTGACATTGTTTTATTTTTTTTTTACATTTGTAACATTCTTCTTTTGTTGCTCATTCTTTGAAAGCTTTGGTCCTTTAACTTCATGTAGTTCTATTCCATTTCAGATATGAAGTTCTGATCGAAAATCTCATGGACCCTGCTCATGTTCCATATGCGCATTATGGAATAATGCGATTACCCAGCAAATCCCGTTAAGTTCTCTTCTTACTTTGTAAAAAGTGTGACTGAATATTAGGCATTACTTTTTCTCTGCTTCCGTGTTCGGTTTGTAATGCTACTGACTTAGAACGAGCAAATTTTCTTCACAGCTAAGCTTGACAGAGAAGGTGGTACGCCTATCGAGATTAATGTGCAAAGGTTAGATAAAACGGGCTTCCTTGCGAAGCAGGACCGTGGGTATAACAAATTTATAGCGCCATGCGTATTTTATGCTTATCCGAATATGACATCAGGGAGTGGATCTCTATCATCCATGGGTAGTGAAAAGGTAAACTAACCATCTTTATCTATTGAGTTTTTCAACTAAATTTCATTATAACATTTTGTTTCCTTCTTTACTTATTCTGAATATTTCAGATATGTATACTGCACTATTGTCTATATGTGTAACATTTTTTCGACTTACGAATTATAAATATTGAACAGTTCCCAGAACAATTTTTTATTTCACTTTTCTATGTGTTAAGGTCTTTTCATTTAAAAAAAAATATATATATGTCCACAAATTAAATTGTCAATGCAGGGCATAGTTTTCTGTATGATGCTTCCAATCTGTTTATTGAAACAAGTCTCCCACATTCATTTTTGAACTTGAAACTTTAAGAAATTATTCATGGATGCTATAGTGCAGATTATTTTTTGGTAAATTTTATTTTGACAAGTATATGACCTTTGAGTTCAGCATTTGACAGAAGTCCAAATTGTATTGAGATGTTTGGAACTGTTTGACATATTTTATCTAGTAGCGGCATAAAAGGATCAAGAATTACATTTAGCTGTACTCAAATCTTGTTCAGGCGGCACCAGAAGCTGTTAAAAAACGACAAATGCTACTTATATTTTTGTGCATCCCAGTTGGCCCTGGTAGGAGCAGAGTTATATGGACTTTTCCGAGAAACTTTGGACAATGGCTTGACAAAGTAATTCCCAGATGGGTCTTTCATGTGGGACAAAACTTGATTCTTGATTCAGATTTGTATCTTCTTCACTTGGAGGTAACTATTAATACGAATCTCGTAATGATATATAGAAATATTCATTTGAGTTCGTCCTATAATTTCATGGTGTGTTTTTTCTTTTTTCTTTTCTAGAATGTGAAGTTGTATCAGAAAACAGAAGTCACTGCGGTTTCAATAGGTTGTTTATCTTATTTGATTTCGTTATTTCACCTCAGCCAACTGAAATACCTGAATTCTATGATATAAGATTTCTTTAAATAAGTTTGAGATTTTATCTGGTTTTCTCCATGGAAAGAGCAAGTACGAGGGATTTTACGTATATCGGTGGATGAAAGCGCCAAATGCATGCTATTTTTGTTGTGTCTAATTTCTTTTTTGATGGTTGCATCTATGGATGTTGATTCAATAAATTCGTTGCAATCTTGATATGCTCAGTTTAAATGCCATGGTCTTTTCTTCTATCTGTAGGAGCATAAGCTAATTGATGCTGGATATACCAATTGGCAAAAGGCGTGCTTCGTGCCCACCAAGTCAGATGGTCTTGTTGTTGCCTTCAGAAAGTGGTTAAGAAAATATTCAGGTGGTCAAATCGATTGGGGTACCAAGTTCAAGGGGATTCTTCCCCCAACTCCTCCCAAAGAGCAGCTAATGGACAGGTAATTGATATGATTAAACTCCATGAACTAGAGAAATCAGAAATGTCATTTGTATAAAGATGTTATACTTATTTAGTTTGGGTCTCTGATGTTTAGATAATAGGTTGGCTAAATTTTATACACAAACAATTAATCGGTAGTTAATTGAATCAAAAGATAATAATTAGTTTGACGGATCACTACACTTATTTATCCTTGAGCATATTTCACTCAGCAAGGCCTAAAGGATTCTTACTGTGTTACAAGTTTGAAAACGGCTAGGTCATTGCATACCTAATGAGATGACTCTCGCGTGCTAATGGTACATATAATTAGGAGATACTTCGTATTCATGAAAGGAATAAGGAGAATGATAGCCTTAGCAAAAATTATTGAAATGCTAATAACTGGGGTGTTCATATACTAGTTGATACCTGTTAGACGGCAAGAATGGAGGAGGAAAATTTCACATGGCGTCAAACATCCATATTGTTCAGAGATGATTGAATGCCTTATTGTGATTCTGTTGAGTCAACATGGCAGCGAAATCCTGCCATGCGGGGGATGTTGAATTAGTTATACTACTTTTGACATGGTTTATTTGAATTATAAAAAAATTCTGGAAAATCATACCATGGAGGAGCCTCTCTTAGCTTTAGCTCCCTATTCTTGCTCTGATATTTATTCTAGGTCCCGTCTTGATCTTATCACCCTCCTCAGTCCTCATCCTTCAGGCTAGCTCGCATGGCCTTGTCCTTGAATACAAAAACGGGAAGTATGTTCGTACATACCATTAAATTCATTGTGGGAACCTGTTATTTTCCAACTTTTAATAGTTTGAATTTCTTGCACATTAACTGTATTCCAGGTACTGGTCTCACGTGGTAAACTGCAGTAGCTGTCGTGTCGCACTTAAGGGTCTAAGAATTCTAGAAGTTGCCTTGCCTGTTGTGGCAGTAGTTGCAATTGGAATTGTTGCAGCTGTAAAGCAAGGTTTTCTGGCGTCGATGGCTGTGCGGATTAGTATAGTCACTCTAGCGGTGTTGTGTTTTGCTGCTTCAAAATGGCTTTCTCACTTCATCTACAAGAACTTCTATTTCCACGACTATAATCACGCTCTAAGATGATGTCTTGTCATTATATATCTGTAAGTAGCCATTATCCTTACTCTATTATAGTCATAATTATTCATATGCTGGATACATTTTGATCTCCGAAAAGGTCCTTGTAGTTGATTGCCAACAATTACAACTCCACATGATTCACAATATTCTCTAGTCTTCTTTTTTTCATCTTCTTTTAGTGAAGGCAAGTGTTTCCCCAGGCACAAGATCCACTTCTTTATACCCCCAAAGTTTCATGCACAGAGCAATCCACCCTATTCCAGCTTCTAGCCATTTCAATGAGCTGTACAACCTTTTCAAGAGTGTGCTACTTAAAAGTAATTTTCATTAAAATTTCATCCTACCAACAAATTCTTGTCTTATTTCCAACCTATCATGTCATACCTTTAGACCTTATTTTGCCTTGATAACCAAACAGGAAATCGAGATACCTATTCCAGACTGAACGTTCGTTTGATCTCTTTAAATAATGTTGTCTACACCAATGTAAGTTTTTGCCTTCACTTGATTAATCATATACGAAATGTATGCAGTTGACTGTAACTGTCTTCTCCTCAATTCTTTTTTCATTTCTATGTAAACTGATAAATTTGTGGAAACATAGATTTGTATATTATACTAGAAACACTGTCAAAGTGTTCTGTAGTCTGTGTAAAAAGAAGATCCTCCTTGGTATAACATAACTTGCTACATGTAATTTTCTTGAGAAATCATAATATACTATCAAAAGAATTCAACAGGAAGAGGTTAGACTGGTTGGATCTAGGCGACTACCAACCATGGGTTTTATATTATGCAAGGAATACATATTACAACAAAGTCTAAAACCATATACTGGTTTGAGTTAAAAGCAATGACAAATTGTAATCTGTATCAGACTTCATCTCCATTCCAGCTATTCTTCATCTTGGGTCCAAGTGGTCCTTCCTCTCCAAACACTTCATTTGGAAGGCCGTTAACAAATTTCTCAAATTGAGTTTTAAGATTCCCAGGAAGCAATTTCTCAACATTCTTCAGTTCTTCTCTGGTGTCATAGTTAATCTTCGGACCCCATGGCCGATTAAAATTCAACCACGGTGGCTCGGCAACCATTGAACCCAAGTACTCAGCTGAAACTAACTCAAATCTTTCTCCAGTATCCATCATAATTTTGCTCTTTGAAGTGTCATTTCGAATTCCGATATCATTATTCCCTTGTAAGACTAATCCAGGTCTCGCATAAAACGCATGACCGTGTAACGAAGAGTAAGCTGCAACTTTGTTTTTACCACTTACAAATTCAACCTCGGATGCATTCAACCAGGAACCACCACTATGCTCTGAATAATAGACTCTCCACAACTCCCCACTGAAATTACTTACTCTTAACGTCATATGTTCCCAGTCTCCAACATGTTCACCTATCTTGCCTAGTGGAATGTTAATGAATTTCACCTTGGCCCTTGCCGCCCCGTTAAACGGGTAAAAGACCCAGATTGAGATATCAGTAAATGTTGCACCTAGCATGGGTTTGACGTGAAAATAAGCATTTGAGGACTGCAAATCTCCTTTCTTAACTTTTCCTTTGGCAGCTCCATCGATAGGAAGATCCAACCAATACATGCCATCATTAGAACCACCTTGAGGAAGATTCGAACCGGTTGAGTCGATCCGAACAGGATCTGATTCTTCACCTTGTTTATATAATAGAGCCCCATTGTTGAAAAACCAAGACACTGACGAGGGAAGAAATGGTTCGTCGGGGTGCAAGTAAATCAGTGGAGAATAAGTTTGTGTTATGCTTTTAATTTGATCCAAATTAGGCATGTGAGATAAACTGAACTGTTTGTTTTTCAAACAAGATAGAGATAAGGCTGAAGCTGCACCATCAACTTGAAATGTACCCATACAAACACCATGAGCTTGGGTTCCCCTTGTTTTGGGTCTCAATGCATAGATATTAACCTTACTTGATTGAGCTGCCTTATCATCTCCCCATATCCAAGTGTCTTTCTCGCATTCTTCTGTAAAGTCTGCTCGAACCACCCGAATTTTGTCCAGCCGTGGCTTCTCCGGTGAGTTGGTCACCATAAGACCTACAGATTTATAACCTTCTGGTGGAACTGGATACCAGATGTAACCATTTCCATCCTGCTTAATTTTCACAGACTCACTGCTCCAAACAAGTGTGTAATCAACGGGCGTCCTAAGTACCTCACCTGCAACATCTTTCCCTGCCAGAACCCAACCAAATTGAGATTTATTGCTGGGTTGGCTATAACAGCCAAGCATGATAAACCCATCTAGTATCTGCGAAGGTTCGAAAAATGTCACACCAAGATTATCTATTCCACCTTCATGAGTAGCCCAAATCTTTGCAAAACTTGAGACCTGACATACTTCTAATCCTCCCAAGTCTATACTTCCATTTGCAAATCCTTCGCCTGTAATCCAAAAATGAAATGAGAAAGTGAAACATAAATAATTGCAACAAGATCAAAAGAATAAGTAGAACTAAAAGTTTATGCATGAGACATACCTGCTGGCCAAATTGGCAGTGGAGAAGGAAGTTTGAAAACTGTTTGAATTGGCGAAACCTGTTCTACTTTCTTGGAGAGATTTGTTGAAGGAAAAGAGAGACAGTTTCCCATGGTTTTGCTAAGTTACAGAGAAAATCTGAGTTAGAAATGAGACAATATTTTATGGATAGAATAACAGCAAGGGTATTATAAGTATATTCTTTTGTGGAGAGTAAAGGTAAAGGAGAATGGTCATTAAGACATTTCGTGCAAGGAATGTTTGTCATACTCATATTAGTTGTGAATCAATAGCTAGCTTGCTACTAGTAGTAAAACTTTCCGAACCAACCACAACAAATATATACTCTTGAAAACAAAGTTTGGTTACCAATTCAAGAAAGGATTAGCTTCTTATCCTAATTTCCTTGCAACTTACTACTGATAACAGAAAAAGAAGAAGACGTAATCTTTTCTCCATGGATCATTTTCCATATGCTAATTACATGAAGGGTTTTTTGCATCAAAAAAAAAAATTACATGAAGGGTTTGCGTTTTATCCATACTGAATTGACTCAGTTGAGTTATCTGTATAATGTGGATGTACAAACTTTAATGTGTCAGCATGTATCTCCTTACTCAATCATGTAGGTGATACATGCCTACGATCAATAAAAGACATATCATGCCTGACACATTTAAACAGCGGAAGAGTCATTATTTGTCCTGTTGTGACTTACTTAAATCAGTTTCGACTCAGTTGAGTTTTCTGTAGGTCAAATCCCAATCAAGCTGTCTGCAGTAGCAAATTTTTTAATTGGAGTCTTGATTGATCAGACGGCTGATAGAACAACTTGGAAGGATTTATGCACGGTTTTTATGTACAGAATAGGATTGGAATAAGATGATGAGGATAAAGGGTAGCTCATGCAGGAGGCATGAAACCGCCAATTGCCCATAAAGGAAATGATTTACTGACAACATTGACAAGCAAGGTTTTGGATGTGTCAAAGAAAACAACCCAAATCATGCAAATATTGTCACTTTTTTTTCTTGGACTTTGTAGTACTACTATCTTTAATTTACACGCCCATCTGCTCACGGGGATAAATTGACACTATTTAACAAGATTTTAAGAACATGAAAAGGAAAATATATCCAAAGAATGATTTGAGAGAAAAAAAAAACATTCTTTTTTGCAAATGAATTTTCTTTTTCAGAATATTTGCATCGATGCAACGGAAGTTCTGCTAGAGTGCCACACCAAACGTGAGAATGGTTGTGGATATGCAAGCTCCAAAGATAATTCATTTCCACCATGTTTTCGAGGCAAGAACCAAAGGGTTGTAGAATTACATGAAAGTACTATGTGGTGGTGATGGCTCATGACACTAACAGCTGCAGCTTGCATAGTGATATCATGGGCACATGCCGAGTATCCAAACTGTTGTAAACATGCCTGATCCTGATTACTTGTAAGCTTATACAAGTGGTTCTGTGGATTCACAGAACCAAATGGCTACTGGCTAAGTTACCTTACTGCTTGTTGAGGATCGGAGAATCAGGCACTGAAATGTGTTTCCCTCCAACCCATTTTGCAATGTACCGACTTTTCAGTCTACATATATATAGTACGTCCATACAAGAACCTATGCTTTAGTGCAACAAACTCCACAAAGTACCACAATGTCATAAATGATCACCAACATCGTCTAGATCCTGTTCCAGGCTAGAAAAGAAGAAACATAGGCCTTCTTAACAAAATATAGTCATTCTTGCACGCCTTACGAACCAACTTTGTAAACCAGTTCCAAAGTGCATCATACCATCCCTCTGCCTCGTTTGCTAGACTTGTCAACAAAGCACCCTCAATCCTTGTAATTTTGAAAAGTCCACCTCACTCGTAACATGGTGCATTGTCTATCTAGCTTCTTTTTGCTTAGCATCTGACCCTCTCTAAGACTAGCTGTGTTCCAACAAAAATCATAAACAGATCCCAACTATCCATTTACATCTGTTTTTACATGCAAGTTAAACACAACATACATAATTCAATTAAGAAATGACCAAAAAATTATATTTACAGTCCTTTATCTAGTTATGCAACACAAAAGAAAACATTTAAAGAATAAAAGAGGCACAACTTGAACTGTACCAACCAATCAGAAACCTACTTTCCCATCTTATGTAATTGGTGAACACATGGAGACCACTTATATGTTAATGTGCTAGTTAGAACTTAGAAGTGGCTTTAGGCAATACAGACCTCATCTTATTTTTAAACTTCCTAAGTAAGGAAGCTCCAGTGGTTCCTCCTTTATCAACCAAACCACCATTAAGAACGCCCATCTAGCAGTCGACATCTCTTCAACTCTGAACAAATGCCATTGCAGAAGACTGATCTGAATGTGTTTATCAGCACCATGTTGAATACAATCTACTAATCCTGTTGAACCATGCCAAATGCCGTCAGCTAATCTTTGACAGTCATTGACCAAACTATCCAGTAGTTACACCGGACTCAACAACTATATCACACAGTTAAAAAGAGTACAGATAGGAAACCGTATATATAACTCCCAAAAATGCCGCTAGAATAACTCCCTCTTCTATGATCAATCTGCTATTGCGGACGTCCACTGAGTTTGAAACATGTCTCCCGAATATGTTTACGCTTGTGAATAATCACAACATAAAGCGTCTTTCTCGTCAGGCCTTCGGTTGCTTCTCCGGAACATGAGTAGATAAAGCAACAACATTCAAGGCTGCACTTTCTTGAAACCGGAGATGACATAGCAGCTCGACGAGGTTTTTCAATTCTAAATAATTCCATAAACTCCTTGAAGCGTCAGCAAGGGGTCTTTTCCAAAAATTTGAATTCTTATAGGGTCAAAGTTTGAGTCTAGACCAGCAAGGAACTCAATAATTCGACCTTTTTCGATTCTCTTTTGTAACTTGGTGGTATCAGCTACGATTCCATGTCACATGACCGGAGGAGATTAAGTTCTTGTCATTGAGCTTTAAGAGCATTATTGTAAACTGACAGAGGTATATTATTATGACGTGTCTCTGTAATTCGACGATTCAAGTCATAGATCTGTGTAGCATCACCACTCACAACATAAATCTGAACAACAACGTCCCACACTTCTTTTGCAGTGGTTGACCCATAAAACTACTCTTGAAATCAAGAGCCATTGAATCCAGTAACAACTCATTACTAGAGCATTTTCTTCCACCCAAGTATCATAGGTACATCCATTACTGGAAATACCTTGCTTCCAGATAAATATCCAAGCTTTTGTTGAATTATGACTCTCATGGTCAAGTTACATGAGATAGTGCAGTGTGTGCATGCACATGATTGTGTAAAGTATAATCTCGATTCGTATATTTGTTTAATATAACAATAGCGTACACTGATTTACGTGTATTGATATTTTCAGGGTATTCGTGTAACTGTGTATAATCAATCTACAAAATAGAGGACTTTCTCCTCTGAGTGGTTTACACTTCCATTCACTCTCTGTTGATTTCCACATGGTATTAGAGCTCAAGAGAGAGATAAGAGAAAAACCATCCAAGTCCTTTAGCTTGATCTACTGTTGCTTCGATCTGCGATCAAGATCCCGAAGTTAGGTCCTGAAGCTGGTTTAAAGAAGCTACAAACTGATGTTCTTGGAGAACTTGTGCTTGTTTATAATTTGGTTTCTCCTTTGAAGTTTGTCTTTGTTGTTTTGTTAAAAGTAGATCTATGGCTAGTACTTTTGATAACAGTAGTTCTTCTAACTCTAGCATCTCTAGAATTTCTTACAGTGATAGTATGAATGTCAAGATGACATCTTGTAAGTTGGATGATACCAACTACCTTGTTTGGTTCACTGGGTGAAACTTTACATCACTGGTAGAGGGAAGATTGGGCATTTAACTAGCAGCAAAGCATGTCCAGCAACCGTAACTTGGGTGGAAAAAAATGTCTTAATAATGAGTTGTTACTAGATTCAATGACTCTTGACTTCAAGAGTAGTTTTATGGGTTATCCACGACAAAAGAAGTGTGGAACGTTGTTTCTCAGATTTATGCGGTGAGTGGTGATGCTACACAAATCTATGATTTGAATCGTCGAGTTATTAGAGACACATAGACTCGGTCTACTATAATTCCCTTCAAAAGAACTTGATTTCCTCCAACTGTATGACATGGAGTGTGTAGCTGACAGCATCAAGTTGCAGAAGAGAATTTGAAAATGGTCGAATCATTGAGTTCCTTACTGGTCTAGACTCTTGTGACCCATCAAAATTCAAATATTGTGAAAGGATCCATTGCCGACTCTTAGAAGAGTTTATGGAACTGTGAAGTCTGAAGAACTTCGCAGAGGTGCTATGACATCTCCTCTATCTCAAGAAAGTATTGAAGATTGTTACCACCTCTACTCATACTCCAACAATCACACCAGAAAACACCAAAAAGGCTGACAAGAAAAACTTGTTATAGTGTGACTATTGTAACAAGATAAGACATGCCAGGGAGACTGTCATGTGCCTTCTCAGTATGGGTTTCCTTAGACTACTTACTGGGTGCCCCCTTTAATTGTTAGTCTTCCTAAATAACGATCTCTTGTAGTTGATCATTGGCTAGGGGCGGCCCCAATATGAGCGGGACAAGTGTACGGTCCTTATTCATCACTAGCTTAGGGTTTCTCTTTCCCTCTGTTTTTATTTAAGTTGTAAAAACATTCCATTTTGGGGATAAGTTGATTTTAATGAAGTATTAGTAGCTGCTACGGCAGAGGTTACCTGAAATTCCGTCCAATTACGATCAATTCCATCTTGATTTGTACTAGCACAATATAATTGGCATCAGACCCGTTCTTTCCTTCTTCAATCATGGTGGTTCCTACTTGCAAATAATTACACAATACCAACAACACATAACAATCGTTCTTTCCTTCTTCAATCATGGTGGTTCCTACTTGCAAAGAATTACACGATACCAACAACACATAGCAATCGGAGCTTGATTCATTACATTTAAAGGTAAACAATATCGTCTTACAAATTACATCGACGTCTATAAAAGAAGATTTGCAGTCACTCAAGGGAGAAATACAGAAAGCGTTTTAAGCTCAACTGGAGAAATTTTTTTCTACTCAATATCTAAATAATAGAGATGCTAATGAGACTCATGGGTCTAATTCTGGCGCTAATCACATGGGCGAAACTCCGTCTACTATGAATTCCGGCGGAAGAGATTTTCTGTCACAACTGCGTATGCCGAAACTCGATTTTCCTCGTTTTGACGGGGATAATCCAAGAAGCTGGTTAATTATTTTTAGATGAATAATCTTCCAGACCACACCAAAACCAGGATGACATCTATACATCTTGATGGGAAAGCATCTAAATGGTATGACAACTTCTGCCTCAATCAAACTCATATTTCTTGGAAGTGCTTTTGTGAGAATGTTTGTGCTCGTTTTGAGAACCCTATGATAACATTGTGGGATTATTCGATAAGTTGGCTCAATTGACTACTGTTGATGCTTATTTTGAAGAATTTGAGTATTTGAAAGTCTTGTTGTTGAGTGTTCATCCACATTTTCCTGAGTCATACTTCATTGCTAGTTTTATTGGTGGCTTGAAAGAAGAACTCAGAAGATCAGTGCCTATGTTTGATCCTAAAAAACATTGTTACATGCCTTTTCACTTGCTAGAATGCAAGAACAAACTATCAACCTATAACAGAGGGTAACCAAACCACCAACCAAATTTTTTCACTCCCAATTCTTCCACCACCAAACCATTTCATTCCACTACATTCACTCTCAAGCCTAGTGATGTTCCATCTACCTCTCTTACTCCCCAATCAGCTCCCAAAACTAGTACTCCCATACCACTAAAAAGGCTTACACATGAGGAAGTACAGACCAGAAAAGCTAAAGGACTGTGCTTTAATTGTGATTGCTGTTACAGAAGGGGCCACATCTGCAAAAAGCAATATCTATGTGTCTTGATTGGTGAAGAGTCTGCAGACAGTTCTGAGCCAGAGGAGGAATTAATGATGGATACGGAGGAAGCACCTGCTGAAGAGAGCGATATGAAGATCTCATTGCATGCTTTAACAGGTACTATATCTGCTGATACTATCAGAATACCAGGCTCCAATAACAAGAAGGCCATCTCCATCCTCATAGATACTGGGAGTACTAACAGCTTCATCGACAGACAGTGCTCTGGCCATGCATTGACAATGCTCTAGCCATCTCTATCCTCATAGATACTGGGAGTACTAACAGCTTCATTGACAGTGCTCTAGCCCTGTGACACATATTGCTAGTTTACTAGTTACTGTGGCCAATAGTGACAAGACTGTCAACTTAGGTATATGCTCTCAACTTAATTGTTCAATGCAAGGGCACAATTTTTGTGGAGATTTGAGACTACTTCCCCTAGGTGGATGTGACATTTTATTAGGTGCTGACTTGTTGAGAAACTTGGAAGATGTCATGTTCAACTTATCCAAGTTATGCATCAAATTTAAATACAAGGGTAAGAAGATTACCCTCAATAGAGCTCAACCAAAACCACCACTTAGCATGATGATTAAAACAACAGTAAAGAATTTTTTCCAAAAGAACACTCATGGACTGGTGGGTCAACTATTCTCCATTTCTCCTACACCTACACACTCAATAACACAACCTCAAATCTCTTCCTTACTCAACCAATACCCTGATGTTTTCTGCGATCCAAAACAACTATCTCCTTAAAGATACTTGGACCACAAAATCCCACTCCAACCTAACTCTACACCAGTAAATCTCAGGCCCTACAAGTTCCCTTATATACAGAAAAAAGTTGCTGAGAATCTGGTTAAAGAAATGCTCCAAGATGGTATCATCCAACCAAACCACAGACCCTTTGCTTCTCCAATTTTGCTTGTCAAGAAAAAGGATAACTCTTGGAGATTTTGTGTTGATTAAAGGAAATTAAACAGCCTCACCATCAAAGACAAATTTCCTATTTCTATCATTGATGGGCTCCTAGATGAACTACATGGTTCCAAGCTTTTTACTAAGATAGATTTAAAATCAGGTTACCATCAGATCAGAGTATACCCTCCTGACATCCATAAAACAACCTTCAGAACCTATCATGGACATTTTGAATTTCAGGTTATGCCATTTGGCCTAACCAATGCTCCTGCTACATTTCAAGCTCTCATGAATAGTATCTTTCAAGATCATCTCAGGAAGTTCATCCTTGTATTCTTTGATGACATTTTGATCTATATCCCTACCTTAGAAGCTCACTTACTTCACTTACAAACCACTTTACAGATACTCAGAAACATGAATTATCTGCCAACTTCTATAAATGTTTCTTTGGGCAACCTGAGATAGAGTATTTGGGTCATATTATTACAGGCAATGGAGTCATGGCAGACCTTGCAAAAATATCAACAATGGTGGACTGGCCCACACCTACAAACATTAAAGGGGTGAGAGGGTTTTTGTACCTCACAGGGTACTATAGAAAGTTTGTGAAAGATTATGGCATTCTCAGTAGACCATTAACTGACTTACCGAAGAAAGATTCATTCCACTGGTCTGATGCTGCAACTATTGCCTTCAATGCTCTCAAGACAGCCATGACAACTACTCCTATGTTAGCCTTACCTAATTTCAGTAAACAGTTTACTGTAGAAACTGATGCTTGTGACTCAGGGATTGGAGCTGTGTTAATGCAAGAGAATAAACCAATTATTTTCTACAACAAACCTTTGGGCCCAGGAGATGCTGCCTTATCCACTTATGAGAAGGAACTTTTGGCAATTGTGCAAGTTGTCACTAGAAGGAAGCAATACTTACAAGGTCAACACTTCATTATACAAACGGATCATCAAAGTATACATCACTTATTGACGCAGAAGATTTCTACTGTTTTACAGCAAAAGTGTCTCATGAAGCTTCTTGGTTTTGACTATGAAATTAAATACAAAAAGGGCTCAGAAAACAAGGTGGCAGATGCACATTCTGGAAGGCCTCATGAACCTGCACAATGCACCTCCATCACATTATCACAACCTGCATGGACTCAAGATATTATTGATAGTTATACTTCAGACCCAAAAGTGTAACATCTTATATCTCAGCTTCTTATCACACCAGATACTCCTACTAAGTACTCTTACACTAATGACCCTATCACACCAGATACTCCTACTAAGTACTCTTACACTAATGGCATTTTGAGATACAAAGGCAGATTGTATGTGGGTATGTCAGCTAACACCAAAACAAAAATTTTGGAATCTCTTCACTCATCAGCTGTTGGGGGTCATTCAGGTATACATGTAGCATACAATAGAGCTAAAGCTTATTTCTTCTGGCCTGCAATGAAGAAATATATATTGTTATATGTCTCCATCTGTGATGTCTGTCAAAAAAACAAAGTGGAGCACAATTTTCCAGCCGGGCTACTTCAACGTTTACCCATTCCAGATCATGCTTGGCAGCGTATCTCCATGGACTTCATTGAAGGTCTACCAATGAATGAGAGAAAGTCTGTAATTCCGGTTGTTTTAGATAGGCTAACCAAGTACAGCCACTTCATTGGTCTTCATCACCCATGTACAACTTCTGTGGAAAGAGAGTTCATTACCAATGTGTTTAAACTCCATGGGTTACCTGCTTCAATTACTCTGGACATAGATAATATCTTCACAAGTCACTTTTGGAAAGATCTGTTCAAAGCACTTGGTACTCAACTGAACTTAAGCACTGCCTACCACCCACAAACTGATGGCCAGACTGAGAGCGTCAGTTCTTGTTTAGAAAACTACTTGAGGTGCATGTGCAGTCACCAACCAAAAAAATGGCACCCGTGGATTCTATTGGAAGAATGGTGGTATAACACCAATTATCACACAAGCTTGAAGACGAGTCCATTCCAAGCTCTCTATGGGTACATTCCTTCCCACCTGGCTTTTCCATCTTCTGCCACTACTTCAGTTACTGAGGTTGAGGAGTACATGAGACAGAGGGATGCTATTCTTACTATCTTAAAAGATAACCTTCATCATGCCCAAGAAAGAATGAAATTTTTTGCTGACCAAAAGAGGACTGATAGGGTGTTTGAGATGGGAGACAAAGTTTACTTGAAGCTGCAGCCATACAGACAAGCTTCTGTAGCTCTAAGAAGAAATTTCAAGCTAGCAGCAAAGTTTTATGGGCCATTCACCATTCTGCAGAAGATAGGAGTTGTTGCATACAAGTTGGATTTACCTCCAAAGGCTAAAATTCACCCAATTTTCCATGTATCCCAACTGAAAAAGCAGATTGGTACCTCCATTACTCCTTCTCCACACTACCAACCTTGGATACAAATGGTCAAATTTTGGTCATTCCTGCAGCTGCTTTGGATTCCAGAATTATCACCAGAAGGGGAAGTTTATGTGCCTCAACTTCTGATTAAGTGGGCTAATGCCTCTGCAGAGGATGCCACATTGGAAGATACCAAGCATATATCACATCATTTTCCTAAATTTCATCCTTGAGGAAAAGGATGTCCTGATGGGGAGGGTATTTTCATGTGCCTTCTCAGTATGGGTTGCCTTAGACTGTTTACTGGGTTCCCCCTTTAATTGTTAGTCTGCCTAAATAACGATCTCTTGCAGTTGATCATTAGCTAGTGGCGGCCTCAATGAGAGTGGGACAGGTGTACGGTCCTTATTCATCATTAGCTTAGGGTTTCTCTTTCCTTCTGTTTTCATTTAAGTTGTAAGAACATTCCATTTTAGGGATAATTTGATTTTAATGAAGTATTAGTAAATGCTACAACAGAGGTTACCTGAAATTCTGTCCAATTTCGATCAATCCCATCTTGATTTGTACTAGCACAGTACAAAGACATGCTTCAAGCTCAATGGGTGTCCATAATGGCAGCGGCAGTGTTGGAGGAAGAAGAGGAGGCCACAATGGTGGCTCAGGAGCATACCACACAACTGATGAGGAGGAGTTTCCATCTACGTTAACCGATGATTCTTCTCGACCATCTCAAGATCAAATGGAGCAAATGATAAAAGAGTACGCTCAAATGTTTTATTCCAAGGAGAATTTAGTTGGATCTACTTATATGGATCGACCAGGTAAAAAAGACACCTTTGGTAATGCAACTAGATCTACATATGGTAAACTTAAGGATCCTTGGATTGTCGATAATGGAGCAACTGGTCACATGTTTACCATAACATGTTTTCCACTTACAATCCCAACTCCAGTAAACCTTGTATCTTGACTGTTGATGGGT
Organism: Papaver somniferum; assembly: GCF_003573695.1. Taxonomy (NCBI): domain Eukaryota; kingdom Viridiplantae; phylum Streptophyta; class Magnoliopsida; order Ranunculales; family Papaveraceae; genus Papaver; species Papaver somniferum. Next base: position 32,765,358 of record NC_039368.1, read on the forward strand.
CTCAAAATATTGTTTCTGGTGAAGGGAACATTCCAATAATTAGCTCCATGTCCCTTTCTATGGTGTTATATGTCTCGCATCTCTCTTGCAGTATCCTCTCAATTAGTCAGATAACTAAAGTATTAAAGTGCTTCGTCACCTTCTTTAATACACATTGTGTTTTTCAGGAAAGCACAGGGAAGGCCATTGGTTATAGTAAGGAGGGGGGGGGGGGGGGGGGGGGGTCTTTACTAGAACAAGAAAGTCGTACAAGAGCCTACAAATCAACTATTGGATCCAGTTCTGAATAGCAAGTCTGGCTAAACGATTAAGACATTCTTCTTTTGAGTATTTACAAAGATTGTTCCCTAAGTTGTTTTCAAAATTTGATACAAATTTCATTTTAAAGCATGTGAGCTAGCTAAACATCACTGTGTCCCTCATTCTTTAAGCATGAATAAAAGTTTATCTCCTTTGGCTATTGTACATAGTGATGTCTGGGGTCCTTCACGTGTCACTATTGATTATTGTTTTTGTTGTTTGTTACTTTTATAAATGATTATTCATGAGTCTCTTGGGTTTACTTATTGAAAGATAAGAGAGATGTCCATGTTTCCTTCAAAAACTTTCATACATTTGTTCTTACCCGGTTTGACAGAAAAATTCAAGTGTTAAGATCTGATAAGGGTGGTGAGTATCTAAAGCAAGGTCTTTCCTCTTACCTCTTGGAACATGGGGTTGTCCACCAAACCTCTTGTATTGATGCCCCTTAGAAAAATGGAGTTGCTGAGAGAGAAAATCACCATCTACTGGAAGTCACTAAGTGCTTGCTTTTCCAGATGAATGTGCCAAAAAAGTATTGGGGGTGATGCTGTTCTTACTGCAATACAGCTGATTAACAAGATACCTTCTCGGGTTCTGAATTTTCAGACACCTAATGATGTTTTAGTTAATCAGTTTTCTCGGATTCTGAATTTTCAAACACCTAATGATGTTCTATCTCTTAGCCTTTCACGTCAACCTCAGGGTCCCGCTCCAATTAAAATCTTTGGGTGTATTTGTTATGTTGATGTCCATAAAGAATAGGAGTAAATTGGATCCAATAGCTCTCAAGTGTGTTTTATTGGGATATTCAACTACTCAGAAAGGCTGCAGGTGTTGTCATCCTCCTACATGAAAGATTTATGAATCTATGGATGTAACCTTTTGTGAAGATCAAGCCTACTTCTCAGGGCATCAAGAGGCTTCTCTTCAGAGAAATCATGGTACATATTGTGAAGACCAGCCTTGGTTTGATATTCCTAGTTTAGTACCTAAGGAAAGTGATACTCTTCAACCTCGGGTTTTTCCACAACTTCATATTTACAAATGAAGAGACAAGGCCCTTCAGGTAGCGGAACTAGAACCTCTTTCAATTCCGGCTGAGACAACCATAAACGCTAATGAAAATGATATTTCAGCTGAGGAGTCTACAAATGCTATAGATGTACATTCAATTGAGGAGTACACAAATGTTGTGGAAGATAGGTATCTCACTCGTACACGTAAACCTCCAACTTGATATGGATATTCTACTGATCACTCAATATCTAATTTTGTATTTTCTCACCGTCTGTCACCCTCTTATGTTGTTTATGCAAACAAATTATCATCTGTACAATTCCTACAAAGGTTGAAGATGCTCTTGCGGATCCAAAGTGGAAGGAGACTCTAATGGAAAAAAGAAGCTCTAAAAAGGAATTGCACATGAGACGAGGTCGAGCTACCAGAAGCAAAGAAAAATGTTGGTTACAAGTGGGTGCTCACTGTTAAGTATAAGTCTGATGGGACTATTGAAAGATACAAAGCAAGATTAGTAGTCGATGTCTATACTCAGACTTATGGAATTGTCAATCAAGAAACCTTTACTCTTGTTGCTAAGATGAACACAGTTCGTGTCTTATTATCTTTGGCAGCAAACAAGGATCAGGCACTTCAACAGTTCGATGTGAAGAATGCGTTTCTTAATGGTGACTGGAAAAGGAAAGTATACATAGGCATTCCTCCTGGATTTCAAACAACCCCTACTAAAGGAAAAGTGTGAAAGTTGAAGAAATCGTTATATGGTTTAAAGCAGTCTCCAAAGACATGGTTTGGCAGATTCTCCCAAAATATGTTGAAATATGGATTTAGTCAAAGCAGGCAGATCATACCTTGTTTCTCAAGCGTTCACGGAATGAAAAATCACCATGCTTATTGTCTATGTGGACGCCAGATGATGATGTGGAAAAAATGGGGAAGGTAAAATCTTGTTTGGTCAAAGAATTTGAGATAAATGACCTATGAGAGGTGTTTTGTACTTCCTAGGAATTGAAGGGGCAAGATCAAAAAAAGAGTATCTATATCTCCCAAAGGAAATATGTTCTAGATTTTCGAGCTGAGACAGGGATGATGGGTTGCAGACCAATTGACACACCAATTGAACCAAATCAGAAGCTGGGAGAAGACATTGGCGACATTCCGGTGGACAAAGAAAGGTATCAACGGTCATTGTTTAAACTAATTTACCTGTCTCTCACTTGCCCCGATATTGCATACTCTGTGACCGCTATAAGCCAATGCATGTTCCACGAAAGACACATGGATTCAATGTATCGAATATTTTGCTGCCTAAAGTCTGCACCAGCAAAAGGGTTGTTATTTTCTCAGAATAACCACATGGAGGTTGGGGCATACATTGATGCAGATTGGGCAGGCTCCGTGATTAATCGTAGATCTACCCCTTGTTGTTCTTTTGTGAGAAAACCTTAAAAAATTGGCGCAACAAGAAGCAATCAGTTGTAGCTAGATCTAGAGCAGAAGTAGAGTTTAGCGCTATGGCTCATGAAATCTGTGAGTTATTATGGTTAAAAATATTGCTGACGGGGATTGGATTCAGTCTTAAACGCCCTATGAAGTTGCATTACGACAACAAGGCTGCCATTAGCATGCAGTGATCACAATCCAATCCAACATGATAGAACCAAAAATGTGGAAGTTTATGGACATTTCATTAAAGAGAAATTGAATGAAGGAGTCATCAGCACTCCCTTTGTAAGAATCGAAAATCAGATTTGAGACATATTGACAAATGGAGTTCCAAGTTGATCATTCAACTCTTTCCTCGACAAGCTTGGTATGTTGGATATCTATGCACCCCCTTGAGGGGGAGTGTTAACTTATGAGTCTCATAGTCAGGTTACATGAGATAGTGCAGTGTGTGTGCAGGATTGTGTAAAGTATAATTTGGGTTCATATATTTGTTTAATATAAAAATAGCGCACAGTGATTTGTGAACAGTGTTTAGATATTTTCAAGAGTGTCTTTGTAATTGTGCATAATCAATCTATAAGATAGAGGACCTTCTCCTCCGAGTGGTTTACGTTCTTCCATTCACTCTCTCTTGATTTCCACAACTTCCCTTTACCAGTGATGTAAAGTTTCACACAATGAGACCAAACAAGATAGTTTTTATCATCCAACTTATAAGATATCATCTTGACATTCATATTATCATTATGAGAAAAGTTTAGAGACGATGAACTCCTAAAACGAGAAGAACTACTATCCTTGGAAGTATTAGACATAGATCTACTTTTAACTCAACACAAAAGACAAACTTGGAAGGAGAAACCAACTTACAGACAGCCACATGATCTTCAAGAACAGTTCACAGCTTCTTCAAGATCAGTTTAACGATCTAACTTACAAATTTGAATCTCAGATTTAAGTTACAGTAGATCTAAGTTGTGTTTTCTATTCTCTCTTGCTCTGACACCATGTAGAAAGAGAGTGAATGGAAGAGTGTAATTTGTAGAAGCTCCCTTGTTATACACTTATATGACAGTTACAAATATACCCTTATTATGTAAAACATCTAGGCTTACTGTTCACTATTCCTACACGCACTGTCATATGTACATCGACTATGAAACTCATACCAACATAATCTAAAATAACCTCGTTAGTTACAATTAACAGTGTAACGCCACTCAAAATCACCCATTACTGAAGTGCTATTTGTCCACGGTGGATAATTTAGCGATGCTGGTTACTGACAAGTCAGACATCAATTATTTTATTAGCTCGAACATGAAGTACTCTAACAAGCTGGCACTAGATAATGGGGAGTTAATCATGGTTAGTGGTCATAATGAATCTGACAAAGTGCGTACGTGGATAAGTCAATTTAAAATCGAAATGAAGGGATTCTCCATTCCAACTGTTTCGAGCAAACTAATTGTATTGAGAATAAAGTGCCCAAGTGGTATTCTAATTCGGCAACACGGTTGTATTCGTAAACAGATCATTATGAATATGTGATATTGATGTCGGTGGTGAACATGGTAACTGTGTTGGTCAGGCTGTGCCAATAAGGGTATAAACCGTGAAATCATGTGGTAGTAGTGCATTGTTGAAATGGTGATCTTCAGTTAATAGGGTTATGCATTCACCATGAAGTTGTGTCATTAATAAAGCATTCTCATAGTAACCATTATTTTTTTATCTTAAGAAACTTCAGTTTGTCTTTCCTATGTTCTCTAAATCCTTTACCAATTCAATATGACCATAGAAGTGACAGAAATGACAATTTATGGCTCTTGGTAATGGATAACAGATTTATACAATTTCCAAATGCCTCAGTTAACTACAGTCTAAACACTTAGTTTTATTTTGACTTGTGTCTTTCTGTTTTGATATTGAAGGAGAAATTCATCAGATGACAATTCATTGGTAACATGCTGATACAAGGCTCAACTCTTTTTAGAGGTTCTTATTTTCAATTAGTATGTGTTTATTCTCAATTTGAATCAAGCCTCATGTATAAATGCCTTTATAAACAAATATAGCATATATATTTGACAGACTAACTTTCCAATAAGCTGAGGGGAAAAGAAGGCTTTGTTTGACATAAAGTTGAACATCATTTTCTGAAGTAATGAATCACATTACTTACCAAATAATAGTGATGGATCAAACAACAGAAGCACTGGCTTTTGTTGGAGCATGGCGTGCCACAAACAATTCAACTAGCGGGTTCACAAGTTGTGGCGCCTCATCCTTGAACATAACCACATTCGAGTTAAATCTTAGTGAATGACAAATATACTAGTGTCGAAGTGATATGATAGAGGGAAAGAAAGAAAGAAAACCTGCGGACAGTGCCCCACATCTGAAAGGACAACAAAATCTTCTACGGTGTCAAAATCTCCATATGCTCTCCCAAGATCGATGGGTTCCCATGGATCCTTATCACCCCAACCCACCAAAACAGGGCACTGGAAGGAATAACAGTGAAAATTGTGTTAACAGAATAAAATGAACGGATTTGTACAAGGTAATTGCAATATCAGGTTGGAGTCTGACCTTCACTTGAGGGAGTAATTCCTCAGGTAGAGGACCATCAGAGTAGCAAATGAACTCAAGAAATACATCAACAGCACCAGGTTCCAAACCCGGAAGCAGGATCTTTTCAACTAATTCATCTGTTACTTGTGAGGTATCGTGATAGCACTGAGAAAATTGCAGTTCAAAATAAATAAAATCAAGACTACTTTTAATAATAACATTAGAATTTATTTAAAAAAACACAGTTTACATTATAATGATAGCAATAGCAATTTACTTGGACAAGTATGGCTAGTATTATATTGGGAACACAGTTTAACTGACGTTTGAGTTCTTTATTGTTGACAATCAACTAACTTAATGGGCGTATTTAAAAAACAATTCATACTCTGTCTTGCTTTTGTGAGATGGTCAAGTTAAAAAGAGATCACTACAATAAAGAATATAAGTATGAACTACGAAGCATCCAATTGAAATGAAGATTGTTATAAAATGGTCGACAGAAACAAATATAGAGGAAAAATAAATTTATTTTCAAAAGTCTCTATGAGTCGCATATTTAAGCTCCAGCGCAGACACTAAACATTACGGGAATAGAAATTCAAAGTTTGAATAGGATTTACCTGGCAAAGAATATTTTTGACCGATTGCGGTGTTGCAACAGCTTCGAAGAAGAATTTCCCTACAGAAGTATTTCTGTCATAAAAGGATAATTTGTTAGCCACTAAAAGAAAACACATCGATTTTTGACAAATACGGGACCATCCTAACAAGTTTACCTTAACAAATTCTGAAATGATCTGATAAAAGGTCTACCAAACCAAGGTTGTTTCTTAATGTGAAGCAGCCTCAGGGAAATATTCAGAAGGACAATTCCCTTACAGATCTGAGGTTCCATGACTGCAGCCTGAAGACCAACAAGACCTACACAAGCAACCTATATTGATGATCCTTACTTATTAATCTGAAAACTCCAAAAATGAGGCTCATATCCTGAATTGGTTGTTATTTATAGTTGTATCAAAATGTAAAGAAAAAACTGAGCGGATAACCAAAAGAAAAACAAATTTGTGTTAATTTACATGAATATTTCCCTTGGTGTCAAGAGAGTGAGCTGCATAAATACAACTATATTTCAGAAATCATATAAGGGCTACTAATATATTGAGTTTACATTGAAGTTCCTTCTATTTATTACCAGTAACATATATAGAAATATAAATGACATGACCAATCAGTGGTAACTGATTCCGATTAACTACATTAAAATAGCAGTACATAACAGAAGGGGATCAGTACAAAAATTGATCCCTATTTCAGTCAGTAGTGATTGCTCCAAAGAACATAAAAGTCAATGTAATGCATTGTTTCTTTGGTCTTTTGCATCCAAAGAGCAGAAATGGTTAATGAAGATGCACAAAAACAAATGACAAGAGAACATATCTCATATGGGATTTAGAATTCAGCATAGGTGGGTCACCTCCGATTGAGTTGCATATGAAGAATGATTCATCTTTAATCACATCAGTGCAAAATTCATTTATCTGAGTAGCCCAAGTTTCAAATGTGTAAAAGGACTTGTCCCCGAATTCACGCGGATTAGGTTTGTCAGAGTAACCATAACCAATAAGATCAATTGCGTATACCCTATGCGACTTTGCAAGGACTGGGATATTTTTCCTCCAATGGTCACTGTTAACAAGAATCATATAATATTTGTGTCAGAAACTACTTGTCAAGAAATGGGAAAGATAGATTATGGATGCCAGCAATTGAAATACCATGAACATGCTCCACAACTTGGGAGCATTCAGAACCTTGATATTTGACTTGAAAACCTAGCCCTAACTTTATATATGCTTGAAAAAGCATCATAAAGATATGAAATCATTTATTGTTTTTCACTGTTTCGCAATGGAAATGCACATGCATGTGCCTGAATATATCCTTGACCATTCAATGCACCGCGATCAAATAACATTGAAACAAGGATGACTGGTGACATAGATACATACGGAGTAAAACTGCAAAATTTGAAGCAAGATAAACTTTATACAAAACCTGTTTGCTCCAAATCCATGAATTAGAACCAATGCTGGTCCAGTGTTTCCTGAAACCTGATAGCGAATAGAATAATCCCACCAATTCCAAGTGCTGCATTTAACATGCACCGTTCAATTTCTAGATAAATACTAAATTAGCGAAAAAACCAAGAAATCTAAAAGGAGATTTACCAGCTCTGTACTTGAACATCAGAGTTCGCCGTTGTTGTCTTATCTTCTTCAATAGGATCAATTGAAGAAGAAGCATTTAAACTCAGATGACATCGATGTGATTGACTGAGATAAAACCTAGGTTTTGGGTGTGAGCTTATGAATTTATATGGAGTATGTATATTTCTGAAAGAAATTGATGAAAAAATCTTATCATGATTTAGTCGAGGGTTTGAAGAAGAAATGGGGAACTCAAATGAAAAGAAATGAGGAGAACTGGTGCTCGTCATTTCTGAGATAAGTAACAGAGAAGAAGAATAAGTTGCATGTTCACATGGGAGGGAGATTGCAGCTGTGGAGCAAGAGAAATTAGAAAGCTCAAGGGTAAGCTAGAAAAGATCTTGTCATTCGATCCTGTTTCATCCACGTGTTTAGTAATTAGGATGAGGTTTTCTTGACCTTCGTTAAGTAAAGTAAACAAGTCATTGAAGTCAATTTGACCATTAAAAAAGAACTCAGACGGCACTCAGAAAGTAATTTCGATTTTCGACAACAGAGATGGAATGCCGGCCATGTTTCTTCATTTTCGTTGAAAATTATGAGTGTTTACTTCTCATGTTTTTGTCTAGTCCGCAACTAATCCCCGACTTGCAGAACATCCATATGACATGACTTCAATCTTTTTCTTGGAAGGAACATAAAAAGGCCGTTTTTAGGCATACAAAATAATAGCCCCTTTTTATGTGACCTTATAAGGGATATCCTATGGGTAATTCAATTACCTATATACCCTTAATACAAAAATCTAAAATCATTTTCCCTTAACATCTCTTCTTCTTCCTCCTCTAGCCGAACTCTTCCCCTTCCGCGAAAAAAAAATTCATCACCGTGATTAATTGTCGATTCGTAAAAGTTTGATCGTCGATTAAAACTCAACTACATAATGATTCGTACAAAGAAAAGCATGGACTAGGCAAACCAAATCATCTTCTAATCCATCAATTGAAGAAGAAGAACCAATTGAAAATGAAGGTGTAGAAACTGAAAATCAACCACATGAACCAGAAATTGAACAAACTGCATCTCCAACTCCGGAAATGAGGATAAGAAAGTAAGTTTTACAAATCCAATTTCCTATTTGATGTTTTTCATCGATTAAATGACAGTTACGGTGTTGGGTTCGGCTCAAAATTGAGTTGCGTTTTTAGCCGAACTGTCCTTCACAAAAGCTTCATGTAAGTGTATATGAACAGTCCGGCATGAAATTTCAAGCCGAACCTAGTCACAGATATAGATGCATAGGGGTTCGGCGTATTCGAGAATCATAATATGTGCTGAACCTAGCACATTTAAGAGGTTCGGCTATTACGATATTCACATTATGTGCCGAACCAATACAAAATTCTTACCCCAACAATTATCAGGAATATAAATGATCAGGTTCGGCTTACATAATACTTATGTAAATAGCCGAACCATGTACTACCAAAAGGTTTGGCACTTACGATTTTCTCAATATAAGCCGAACCTCACATAATTTTTCTTCCTAGTCATACAAGATTAGGTTCGGCTCATTATGACATTTTTAAACAAGCCGAACTAGGGCTACAAAGTGGGTTCGGGTCATAATAATAACACTTTCAGCTTGCCGAATTGTTCATTGGTTGTCAATATCCAGGTGGGTTCGGCTGATATATTAAGCCGAACATATTCCAGACTCGCCGAACCTTAGTGAAAAAACACAATTTTTATGATTTTAAGCTACAAAAGTGAGATTAAACATAAGATAGAAGTGTACCCTCCTCATCCATTGAATCAAATACAAGTTTTTTTTCTCATTTTCCCCTTCTCCTTCTCCAAAAAATCTAACTTTTTTTCCTTACTCAAAAATTTTCATCTACACAAATTTATAACTAGATAATCTTAAAACTAATCACTAATTATTAATCACTAATCATAATTATTTTGACTAATCATTAGTATTAACACTAATCCTAAAAGGGCAAATTTGTCATTAACAAAAATATTTGGTTAAGGGGCTTCTGATTTTGCTATTTACAACCCTTTTTTGTCTTTATTCAGTATGCCCTGAAAATTTTACGTATGCCTAGAAACAGCCTTCCAACGTAAATCAACCACAAAACTCCAATTCGCAACCAAACAAACACAAACACAAGAAATAATCGTAGCAACTTATGATACTTTTAAAAATACCCTTTTCCACAAACACCATATAGTTAACGTTTCCCAGAGACACTGTTACAAACCAATAAAATGAGTGCTAACATGAAGATTTCATATTTTCTCTTCACACTCATCATCTTTCTGTTCTTCTCTCAATCAATCTCAAGTGTTCATTGTCAAATAAACGTATGGCCTAAACCACGTGTATTCTCATGGCCGTACCCTCAAGCAAATTTTGTATCTCCTTTGTTCAGAATTATCAGTCCAGATCACAAATATCTCTCCGTTGCTGTCCAGCGTTACCTCACCTTAATCATGTCCGAACGTTACAATCCAATCATCGCACCGGCAGTTAACATCACAGCCTCATCCCCATCTCTAGAGATCCTAACGATAAGTGTAACCGATCTCAATATCCCATTACAGCACGGTGTAGATGAATCATACAGCTTAACCATCCCCACCATAGGCTCAGCAAATCTCACAGCAGTCACTGTATGGGGTGCGATGAGAGGATTAGAAACATTTTCCCAACTTGTTTGGGGTTACCCGTTACTAGTTGGAACTGGTTTGTACATTTCTGATTGGCCGATTTTTGGTCATAGAGGTGTGATGCTAGATACATCTAGAAACTACTATGGAGTTAATGATATTATACGGACTATTGGAGCTATGAGTGCCAACAAGCTCAACGTGTTTCATTGGCATATAACTGATTCCCATTCTTTTCCTTTAGTTCTGCCTTCGGAGCCAGAACTGGGTCGAAAAGGATCGCATGGACCTGAAATGCAGTATTCTGCAGATGACGTACAAAAGATAGTAGAGATTGGATTTCAGAGTGGTGTACGAGTTTTACCCGAAATTGACATGCCTGGTAAGTGATCAATCCCTCTCTACCTGTACAACAGAAGTCTACCATTCAGTTGTGTTCTTGGTTTAATTCATTTTAATCGTTGTGATATTACAACAATTGCAGGACATACCGGATCATGGGCTGAGGCGTACCCAGAGATTGTCACATGTGCAAATATGTTCTGGCTACCACCAGGATCTGCATGGGAAGATCGTCTCGCATCTGAACCAGGAACTGGCCATCTCAATCCGCTTCACCCGAAAACTTACGAAGTCGTTCACAATGTCTTAAAAGACATTGCACCTCTTTTCCCTGAAGGCTTCTATCATGCAGGAGCCGATGAAATAATCAGTGGCTGCTGGAAAGCGGAACCGATGGTCCAAATATTTTTATCAAATGGTGGAACTCTTAGTCAACTCTTAGAGATCTTCATCAACTCAACTCTGCCTTACATTACCTCTCTTGACCATACGGATGTTGTTATTGGGAAGATGTCTTACTTGACCCAACTGTGAACGTGGATCCATCATTTCTTCCCAAAGAGAGAGTAATTTTGCAAACCTGGAACAACGGCCCAAACAACACTATATTTATTGTTTCCGCCGGTTATAGAGCTATTGTTTCATCGTCCGATTTTTATTACTTAGATTGTGGTCATGGTGATTTTCTTGGGAATGATAGTCGATATGATCGTCAAAATGGGGATGATCCGGGAAGCCCGTTCAATTACAACGGTGGAAATGGTGGTTCATGGTGTGGACCATTTAAAACCTGGCAGAGAATATATGATTATGATATAACTTACGGGTTGACCGAGGATAAAGCAAAATTGGTTATTGGCAGTGAAGTTCCGATTTGGTCTGAACAGTCCGACCCCACAGTTTTAGATGCTCGGATTTGGCCAAGGACATCAGCAATGGCTGAGACGCTATGGTCAGGGAATCGAGATGAGACGGGAAGGAAGCGGTATGCAGAAGCGACAAACCGACTGAATGAATGGCGTTATAGAATGGTGGCCAGAGGGATTGGTGCTGAACCAGTTCAACCTCTTTGGTGTATGACCCATCCTGGCATGTGTAACTTGGTTCAGTGAAGATTTTGTTTGCCTCTTTGGTGCTGAACGCTTAAGCTTGCTGTCTAATTTATTGTTGTGTGTGTAAAACAAAAAGAACCTTTTTCTTTTTCTTTTTTGAAAGATCAGTTCATTATTATTGTTAACCTTGAACCTTTCTGGGGTAAGCAAGTCCCATTGCATCATTCGTTATAATTACATTAAGAAAATCCGGGCACGAGTTGTCCCAAACGCAAGTACAAGTACGTATGTTTTCTCCTACCTGTAATTGCTGTTGGGTTGCCAGTTTTGCTAATCCATCTGCGGCTTGATTTATTTCTTTGTATGTGTGTGCAATAGAGAAGGTACCAATGTGCTGTAGATGATATCATATCTCCTATATCATATTTTGAATGATCAATGGTGCTTGGTCGCTGTCCCTTTGCAGTAGAGTCAACAACATTGTGGAGTCTGTCTCAAAGAGGATATGTGTCCATCTTTGGGTAGTCGCCATTCTTGTTGCTAGTAGGAAATCCCACGTTTCTGCCACCATTATCGTAGTTTTTCCAATTGGTGCTGCCATAGCCATTATCACCTTTCCCTCCGAGTTTCTGCAAATCCATCCAGCTCCTGTTGTCTCCGGTGGTTCCCCCTGTTTGCCTTTGCTAGCTCCATCTGTGTTGATCTTCAGCCATTGTGTGGGCGGGGGTTCCCATTTGACCCACATAATATTTGAATTCCTAGTTGTGGCATTGTTTCCTTGTTGTTTCTCGACAATTCCTGTTTTATTGAGTTTGTGATTGTAGGCCCATTTATATTCTTGGCTAAGCAGTATGGCTATTTGGTTTGTTTGTTGCGGTGACCGGGTGTTGTTTTTGTAGACCCGTTCATTTCGAGCTAGCCAAATGTTCCATAATGTGTAGTAGCAGGCAGTGAAGTCATCTTTCCTGTCTGATAACTGCATGAATTCTACAAAGTTACCTGGAACTTTATAAGAATTTTTTGTCATGGAATTGGCCATTCTTCCCTGGTTGTACTGTCTAGAGTTATCCATGTGTGGGTCACCTGATTGTTGCTACGACACCATATTTGGTATCAGGTGTGGTGGTAATATCAAATTTCCACATGGGTTGTTTAGATTGCCTCCAAAGTTTGGGTGTGTGCATACCAGCCTCCAAGTTTGTTTCGCCTTTATACACTCAAATAGGCAGTGTTGTGTTGTTTCCGGACAAAGGTGGCAGATTGGGCAAATATCAGTGGTGGTGACGCGTCTAGTATGAAGGGTTGTAAAGGTCGGAAGACCTCCAAGACTGACTTTCCAGAGGAAAAGTCATATTTTTTGCGGGCATTTAGCTTTTCAGATTTGTTTGTATCCAAATGTATCTAAGGTGTGAGAGTTTGGCTGGTGGGGGTTGGTGGTGGTCTGATTGATTGGTGTTGTTTGAACTTGATAACGACTCTTAGCCGTGTACTGTCCACTTATTGAGTGGGGCCAAACTGGTCGATCTGGAACTGGAGGATTTGGTAAGTGGATACATCTAATCGAGTTTGCTATTTGGGGTGGGACAATTTGATGCACTAGATGTATGTTCCAACTGAAAGAGTGGGGTTCAAACAGGGTACTTACCAATAGGTTTCCTGCTGGTCCTGGTGTTACCGTATTTGCTTGCATGGAAATCCAGTTTTCCTTGATTGTGGTTGTTTGTCCATCCCCAATTTGGATTGCATAGTTCATCTGCACAAAAGAAGCTACCTTATGTGTGTTTTTCCATGTGGGACTAGCCGAATCCGGCGGTTTCAGTGTGTTCGTTAGTATAGATTTCTGTTGCAGGTACTTTTTTTGGTACATTTAGTTGCAGGTTGTCTCTGGCTTTGAATGTATCTGCCACACTCTTTTACCCAGCAATGCAAAGTTATGTTTCCTTGTGTCTCTGATTCCCAGTCCTCCGAGGTTGATTGGTAGATGTAATTTGTCTTTCCCTATCTTGTGCATTTTTCTTTTGTTGTTGTCATGTCCCCAAAATAAATTCCTTGCAATCTTGTCCATTTTTTATGGACATGCGCAGGGAGTAGCTGGGTTTGCATAACATGGTACACCGTGGGTATTAGGGAAGAGTTGATGAGTAGCCATCGTCCTGCCTGGTTGAGACATTTTGCCATCCATCCTTTGGATTTTCTTTCCATGCGTTGTAAAAGTTGTGTAAAGATTGGTGAAGAGTTCCTTCCTTATTTGAACTGCACTCCTAAATATTTAGGAGGGTAGTGAGCTGTTGGAATGTTGAAAGTTGTTCTCAGCCAATCAATCAAACTTTGTTGCAATTTTGGATGATGGATCAGCACTGATTTTTGTGTGTCGATCTTCTGGCCCACTTATGTTGAGTAAGAGTGCATGATGTTGTTGAGATTATCACATGTAGTCTGGTCTGCCTAACAGGTGATGAGAAGGTCATCTGCATACATCAAATGGAGGAGAGGTTTTCTTTTTGTTGAGATGCTTAATCCTTTTAATTTCCCTTGGTTTTCCAATCTTGCCACGTTTGTTGAGAGAATCTCTGCACATAGAATAAAAAGGTATGGCGATAGGGGGTCTCCCTGCCTGAGACTTCTCTTAGGCTGAATCTTACCTTGAGGTGTGCCATTCACGTTCACTGAGTATGTAATTATAGTTACGCACAACATCATATACTCAATAAATTTCCATAGGAAACCCAAGGAACTCAAGATTTGCCTCACAAAACCCCAGTCGAGACTATCATATGCTTTTTTGATGTCCAACTTCAGAGCAATCTTTGGATTTTTTGTAGGTGCAGAAGTTCTGATATGGTGGTTCAGTTGCAACGACGATGTTATCATGGATGGATCTATTAGGTACAAAAGAACTTTGGTATGGGCTAATCATGAATTAGAGTAGAGACCTGATTCTGTCTACCAACAATTTTGAGATGACCTTATAGACTACATTGCATAGTCCAATGGGTCGAAACTCACTTGGAAGTGAAGGATTTTCTGTCTTTGGTATTAAGGTGATGTTTGTGTGATTGAAATGGGGTTCGAGTTCAACCTTGTAAAAAAGTTTGAAACTAGAGCAATGACTTGTGGGTGAGTAACATCCCAATAAACCTTGAAGAACTTACCTGTCAATCCTTCCGGTCCCGGAGCTTTGTCTGAACCAATACTCAAAAGAGCTTTGTGGATTTCTTCATTTGTTGGGGGGCGCAGTAGTTCAATGCAATAATGGTTTGAAATTTCTCGTGTAGAAATTTTCAAATAATTCCACGTTGATAGTAGTTGATGGCGCAATATATTGTTGTTCAAAATGGTTCACCATAATTGTTGCTATTTGTTTCTGATTATTTACCCACAAATTGTTTTCATCTTTGAGTTGGCTTATATGATTTATTCTTCGGTTTATAGTCGCCTTGGTGTGGAAGAACTTGGTGTTGAGGTCCCCATTATTGAGGCATACTATTCTCGATCGTTGTATCCAATACGTGTCATGACAGTGTTGTAGCATCAAATGTGAATTTTGAGTTTCCTTCTCATGTTGTGACCAGAACAGAAGTTCATTTCTAGACGATGTTGCACATTTGGATTGGGCTAGCTGAATTTGGAACTCGGCTTCCTTTATTAGTTGTGGTATATGGCCAAAGGTTTCTTTATGCCATTGTTGTAGTGCTTTAGCCGTATTTTCCATTTTCAGCTGCAGATTCCTAGCCAGGTCAGTGGTCTCGTGTTGCTGCCAAGCAATGATGACAATATTCTTCATATGTGGATGTAATAACCATAAGTGTTCAATCCTGAAGTTTTTCGTTGTTCTCCTTGAGATGGACTTTTCTTGCAACAAGAGAGGTGCATGATCCGAACCTATTCTTGATAGGTGTCTCATTAGTGCTTGTGGGTGTTTGTCTAGCCAAAGTTGTGTTGCCAGACCTCGATCTAGCTTTTCTATGATGAAGTTTGTATCCACTTGTCTATTTTTCCAAGTGTATATATCTCCCTGATACCCTATATCACTAAGAGCATTTGAATTGATGAAATTGTTGAAGTGTTTTACCTGGTTTTTTGTGACATGTCTTCATCCTTTTTTTATCATGTTGTGCTATGACTTCATTGAAGTCTCCGATTAGGAGCCAAGATGATGTTTGAGTTGTTATGGCGTTGCTAAAATTTTTCCAAAGGTCTTTTCTTGGTGCTGGTTGGGGGGCATAGATTTCAGTAAAAAACCAAGGTTGTGTATCTTGTGCTTGAGAGGGCCCGATGTAAGCATGTATCATACTTTGATTAGCAACTAAGATTGAGACATTGATGTGGGATATCCACATTAAGCAGAGGCCACCTCTATGCCCATTACAAGGAACTGAAAAAGAACTACTAAAACCTAAACTAGTTTGCAAAAAAGACATGTGTTCAACTAATGCTAAAGTTTCTGATAAAAACAAAATATCTATATGAATTTGCATGTAGACTCACACAACTTTGAAACTGTCAAAGGTTTATGAACCCCTTGACAGTTCCATGCAAGGTAGCTCATGGTTGTTGCGAGTGTTGGGCTTTGCCAACAACTCACGAATTCTTGGAATTGCCTGTGTTGTCAATCACTTCGTCGAAGGATAGTTTCCAGGACGGTTTTGTTGCATTTGTAAATACCAATATTTTGCGGAGCACGTGTCACGGTTTCAGTGGTCGAATGCAGGATAACTATGTAGCCCTCGCTATACATGGGAATCCAAGTAGCAGAAGACACCTTCGCAGATCTACTTTATCTTGTCCCAAGAAAGGATACCTCGACGGTCAGGATAGAAAAGTAAAGCCTAGTCTAGATAGAGGCAGTTGGCGAAGGAACAAAGGTAGATGACATATCTAATCAGCATTAAATGCACAAATCTCTTATATACACGCTTAATCAAAGCACGTGAAGAGAGATGAGGTGGAAGTGTCTGACTGGCAAAGGTTAGCGGTGAACGAAGGTACAATTTGTACTGAGGCTGGGAAGTTCCCGAAGAAACGTGGGTCAGCTGAGGTGGCAGAGTTCGACTGGAGAAAGCATGCGGTGAACGAAGGTACCATTTGTACGGAAGGTATATCCGAGAACGATGGATCCAAAGACAACAAAGATATACCTGGAGCAGAAGGGGCTATAAATACCAAGCTTCACCAACAAATCAAGGGCATTTAATACCTAGGGGGAGAAGATCTAGTCTTAAGCTTATACCTATTTAATGTTTAGAAATTAAGTATTTACTTCAACTTGAGTTCTCTATATTACTTTGGGAAGCATTTAAGATCTTTGTAACCACCACAACTTAATACAAACTGTTAGAGCATAACTCGGTTGAACCCACCAATCGTTGGTATGTCAAGTTTGGTTGTCATATTTTAGTGAACCAAAACTCACTTAAAGAGTCGCTTGGTTATATGATAGAGTCAACTTCATATAGGTTAGCTTGAAAGTATTAGAATATGAGACATTACAAGTATTACGTGAAGACTTGAAGAAGCGAAGAAGTAAGGAGCTACAACGACGACATCATCCTTCCTCTTGAGGTTAGTAATATTTGACTTGAATTGTTTCATTCCCTAACATATATTTCAAGTCATGCATATTGAAAACATAACAGCGAAGCTGTGAATGATTATACTCTAGTTAGACATAGTATTAAGGAATACAATACTAAGTATAACGCTTATCTTTTGAACTTCGTATATAAGACATCGACATAATCGTATGAATGCTATTGTGATTATGTGTATGGGTAGGTGAAGATTTCATCTTAGGAAACAATTTTTTACATTCGTTTAAAGGAAGTAAGTTCATAAACTTGTTTTGTGAATCGAAAGGGAAATCGCTAGGCTTATTGGTATTTGTTCTACCAAAACAAGTTTCGGTTCTACCTCCATGTGGGTACTGGAATTAGTCACACTATCTTTACAAAATTCAATTGACCAGGTACTAGGATCGGTTCCCACATATATATGGTATCTAACTTGTATTTGGTGCACATGTCCATAGGATCGGTTCCCCAATTACTAAAAACTTGTTGCACCTCTTACAAGGATCGATTCCCCTTTTGTGATCGGTTGCACCTCTTCATAGGATAGGTTCCCCAATGTCTAGAGTTGGTCATACCAATAACAACAAATCGATCATACCATCGCAAGTGATTACTTAGGATCGGTTTCGCTAATAAAATTTATACCAATACAAAGTCAGACCTTGTGAATAGTTTTACCAAGAACATACCAATATAAAAGTCATATCATTCATATCTTCTCAGTTATGTTTTCAATATCCACGACTTGAAAGATACGTTATGGAATGAAACAATTCAAGTCAAATATTACTAACCTCAAGTGGAAGGATGATGTCGTCGGTGTATCTCCTTACTTCTTCACATTCTTCAAGTCTTCACGTAATACTTGTAATGTCTCATATCCTAATACTTTCAAGCTAACCTATACAAAGTTGACTCTAGCATATAATCAAGCGACTCTTTAAATGGGTTTGGGTTCACTCAAATATGACAACCAACCTTGACATACCAATGCTTGGTGGGTTCAACCGAGCTATGCTCTAACAGTTACCCAATCCAGTCCAATCTGGAGACGAAGGTGGTGGTCCAACAACTTTGCTAACAGGGGCAGTAGAAATAGACTGAGCACTCCCCAACGAAGTAGGGGTAGCATTGAAGGAGAAGCTGGCAAGTGAAATTACAATCTTCTTCTTTGGCTGAGAGTCTGAGCTATTAGACCTCACCACGGGAGCAACACCCTTTGCGAACGAACCACTCGAATGAAGCGAAGTGATAGGAGAAGATGGGAGACTCTTAGAAGATATCACTATGGCACAAGTGGTAGCCGAAGCAACATGCAGCAAACCACTGGGAGCAGAAAACGAAGGCACCTTCGGCGAAGAAGAAGGAGTTACAACTTGAGCACCAACTTGGCTCATCGGTAAGGAGTTTCCACCAACTAGAAGGTTATCATCCTCCAAAGAAACAGCACGAAGGGGACTGGGGATATCCTTCGAAAAATCTTCCTCAATGTCATCTAAATGAGGACTAAGGGCAGTGTCCTCAACATCCTCCATATCTTCATCATCTTGCTCTTCCTCAGCGTCCTTCGGATACTCATCAGATTCTTCAACATCAATCACAGCCTTCAAATTGCCTTTCTTCTTGGAAGACTACAAAAGAACACATGCACAGGCTAAGGATCAGGGGCAAAATACTAAGGAATGCATGAACACTAAGGTAGGGCTATAATCCTTACCTCCGCAGGTGTTGGATTAGCTGCTTCAACCGAAACATTCCTTTTCATGGTCCTGGTAGCTACAGAGTTACCAACAGAGCCCGGAGCAGTCCCAACAGCAGAACCCTGAGCGGTCCCAACAGAAGAAGCAGGGGCAGGCTGCGAAGGAGCTATCATATTATTGAGCAAAAGCTACAAAACAAAGATGAAAAGTGAAAAAACTTCTGTAGAAAAAGAAGATTACCCCGTGATAAGTAACAGGGTTGAAAACCCAGGGATGATATCCATCATACTTAGAAGGCATAGAGAAAGATGTACGAGGGACGTTAGGATCTGTGATAGTAAAAATGTAGGCCCAGGGACCCACTACACGAAGAGGAGTACGCGCCCAGCGATCATCATGATCAAGACAGATGCTGTCAGGCTTCGGCAAGAAAATATTAGCAGAGTAAGGGATGAAAGTCAGACCAGTCTTGTCAATCTCCTCCAGCAGACGAAGGCTATTGTCTTCCCTAATCTGCTTAGCAGTAACATGAATACGACAGGAGACAACACTCCAAGGAAGAAGGTTGCTTTTCTGAATGGCATCAACATAAGTAGCATTGAATTTGGCAGGAGTATAATCCTCTTACTTAGACCTCCCAGGAGCCAAAGGGTGCTAAGACTTCAAAGTAGTCTTACCCATGCTACGGTACCAGCACTCACAAAGGGCACGTCAGAAGTTACCAGTGTACTACATGATCCCCCGGACCTGAGTTTTGTTTATCGGGTCATCCCTGGTAGACAAAACATCATAGTAGAAAGGATCCTTTCTACTAAGCAAAGGCAGGAGCATACCTGCGGCCAACTGACCAACACTGATCAAGAGGTTGTTCTCATCCTAGGGGAAGCTTCGAACCATGGATTCTGTAAGAACATCAGGGCCATCAACAAAACAGATGTCAAATTTATGCAGACGAAAAGACTTGGAGATCTCAGTCAAAGACGGGTTAGTATAACTGTCTTTGTCGCGCAGCTGCAGCCTTTGGAGTTCAAAATGAGGTGGAGAGAGAGGAAGATTCTCAACAGCAACTTCTTCTACCTCAGCCACCTCGGCTACCTCAGGCCCCTCGGGTATCTCAGTATTCTCAGGGGGTGGAGAGGGCGTAGCTTCAGGATGATCCATCCGCGGAGGTGGATCAGTGGACGAAGAAGGTCTCCGGTCCATCTGCGTAGGCTTCTTCGAAAGTTTCATGATTCCTAACATTAGCAGGAAGAACAGTTCTTCATCAATGGCGTATGAAATTTGCAGGCAATTCAGAAAAAAATTTGGGTAAAAAATTACATACATACTTTGGGCATGGGTTTATCTAAACCAACCAAAGGAAGCAACTTAATTCTTCTATGGAACGAGACGGAGGATCATTGACCGCAATGATTAAAGTTGCATACAATGAAGAGTCATAGCATACTCATGGTGAAATCACAAAATGGAAAGTAACCCATGGTTTCAAATAACATAAATAAGCACAAAGAAAGATAAATCGATACATGAAGGGATTAAAGCAATATCAACAGCCAAAAATCCAAGCATTAAGAATACGAGAAGCGACGGTAAAATTGAAAAAAAAAACAATATTTACTAACCTGTTGATGACGAACGAGCGTGAGCTTTTGGGAGTCTATGGAAGACCAACAGTAGAAAGCGGAATATAAAGGAAATCTCTGAGAAAGGGAAAGAGAGCGACAATTCGAGAGAAGAAAAAGTAAATGAAATTCCTTTTTTATTCTCTTTTTATAGGCGGATGGAGAATCCAAAAATTTGGATGTCCCGAAATTCAAGGTGAAGTTATTGCATGAAAGGAACACATGGGGACCACCCAACCGGTACGTGCAAAATGGCGGCGCTACGGAAGTTTTTTCTTCAAATCCTACCAAACGGTAGAATATGAAAGAAAAGGGGAAAACTGTGAATACCAATATTTTGCGGAGCACGTGTCACGGTTTCAGTAGTCGAATGAAGGATAACTATGTAGCCCTCGTTATACAGAGGAATCCAAGTAGCAGAAGACACCTTCGTAGATCTACTTTATCTTATCCCAAGAAAGGATACCTCGACGGTCAGGATAGAAAAGTAAAGCCTAGTCTAGAGAGAGGCAGCTGGTGAAGGGACAGAGGTAGATGACATATCTAATCAGCATTAAATGTACAAATCTCTTATATAGTCGCTTAATCAAAGCACGTGGAGAGAGATGAGGTGGCAGAGTCTGACTGGAAAAGGTTAGAGGTGAACGAAGGTACAATCTGTACTGAGGCTGGGAAGTTCCCGAAGGAACGTGGGCAGCTGAGATGACAGAGTTCGACTGGATAAAGCATGCGGTGAACGAAGGTACCATTTGTACGGAAGGTATATTAGAGAATGATGGATCCAAAGATAGCAAAGATATACCTGGAGAAGAAGGGGCTATAAATACCAAGCTTCACCAACAAATCAAGGGAATTCAATACCTAGGAGGAGAAAATCTAGTCTTAAGATTATACCTCTTTAATGTTTAGAACTTAAGTATTTACTTCAACTTGAATTCTCGCTATTACTTTGGGACGCATTTAAGATCTTCGTAACCACCACAACTTAACACAAACAATCACTTATTACCCCGTGGACGTAGACAAAAGTCGAACCACGTAATCTCTTGCGTCTCATGATAACTTAGTAGCATTTACATGATATTTGTGTTCTTCATTATTATTATGATCTTGAATACCTTTTATTACTTAGTATTATCAGTTCAACAGAGATATCAATACTGCTTAGTTTCCGATTCTCTGAGCTGTATACATTACGTAGACTATGGGAAAATTAGTAGTCACGGCATTTGTGGAGGGGGTGGTGGAGAATATTGTTCCATTTTGTTGATCGGTCTGAGACTCAGATGGTTGGCCAGTGATGTTAGTTCTTATACTCCTAGGCTTCCTAGCTCTTGTTGTTGGGACTTCAAAGGCCGGTGGTGTCTTACTTGTGTATTGATGCAACTGCGTTATTGACACATATTTTCTTATCTTTTTCGTTGGTGGTTGTGCTGCAAAATTAGGGGTATTTGGGATTTGCATATGTTCAGGCAGTTTTGTCGGTGTTCTGGTGGTTCCCCTTTTGTAGGTGCATAGTGGCTTCATCACATGATGACGATCCTCTGACCTTGCATTAGTCGTGACAATTATCTCTGGCTTACTATTGATATTGTGGACTAACAAATTGACCTTTGCGTCTCTCTTCTGCAAAACATTCAATAAGACTTGAGTGTAGTCAACAGTGAAAAAGGCTAACATCATGTTAATTCCTGGTATCGATTTTAGGTTTGTGGGTATAGTCAATTTCCGGCTAGAGAGGTAACTTGTATATTCGAAGTCTGTCTTCTGGGCCTCAATTGGATGGGTTATTCCTTTTCCTTTGGTTCCTAGTTGGTGATGTGTAGGCATGGCTAGGTGTTCTGCCACATGTGTGACAAACCTAGTTGTCCCCTGAGGTAGTTTTGCCGAGGTGTTATTAAGTGGTCCCTGCTGGCCAGGTTGATTTCCGACAGTACTGCTGTAGGTAGTAGCTTTTCCAGTTGCTTTTGCATGGGCATGGACTTCGAGGTTTTGCTTTTGCAGCTCTGATTCTTGGCTTGTGGCAGTCAATTTTGCAGGGTTTGTCTGCGGTATTACCGAGTTCCAAGTGAGTACTCGTCGAGTCATCTCTTCGGACAACTGAGTTGGGAAAGGTTTTGGGGATTTGTACCAGGAACCATAATCGGAATTTGTTCTTCCTGGTGTATAGTTTTTCCTTTTGATCTTGGTGCCCTGGAACGCGATGTTCTTGCTGTTGGTGTTGGTGTTGCTAGCGCTGTTGCTGTTGAGCTGAATGTTGTTACTCAGCGCCTTCTGTGGTGGTAGATTATGTGGAAGAGCCTTCTCCTGGGGATAAGTTAGTCATTTTTGGGACTTGCATGTAGTTTATCTTCCGTGTTTAGGTAAATGTTGCTTTAATCTTTGCATTGAGTCTCCCATATGGGTAGTTTGCGAAAGTGTTATTTCTCTCTGCTTGCTCCATTCCCAGGAAGTTTGTGCAATCTTTGAACACATGACCTGGAAAGCCACAAAGAAAATAGAGTAGTGGAATGTTTTCATAAGCAAACTGAACCCAGTGACTTTTCCTATGTTTAGCAGTACTCCTGGTAAGAATGGTTTATTGATGTCAATCATCACATAAACACGGGGGGTGATCTTGAAAGATCCACCTGCAGAACTGTACAGGTCCCCGAACTTTCAACAAGTTCATGTATGGATTTCTCATCATTAAAAAACCTTGGCAGGTTAAGGACTTGGATCCAGAATTGAGCAAATTTGAAGCAGTTGTTAGGATGTAACAAGAATAAGTCCCAGTCTTCAAATAACACTACCTGAGTTCCAACGACCCATAGTTGATTTTCAAGGATGAATTCTTTATCTCGTTGATGCTCCGTAGACATTTGGAAGATATGCAGGGTTGAGCTTGTCTCCAAGTGTTGAAAACGAATCGGAAAGAGTTTGTTTGTTAGGGCTTTTTTGAGCTGGTAAGAATCCATTAGGTTTTCTAGAATTTTGATCACTAGGAAATGTTCATTGTTGGTTTTCGAAAGGTCCTGCATCCTTTCAGTGAGGTGGAATATAGGGGTCACTGTATCTTTCCTCTGATGGAGTAGAGAAGCTTTTTGATTGATTATCACTGGTGCTTTTGAGGAGACTGAGTGATTTTTCTTTTGATGAATATGATTATGATTTGGGGGATCTTGGTTAAAGTTTTGTTGGGTTTCTTTTTTCGGTTGAGACTTTGTAGAATCACAGATCGAAGCAGATTTGGAAGAGTGAAAAGTGAAAAGTTTGTGACGAGTCTGAGGATAAAGCTTTCTTATTCTCGTTTCTTTGATTCTCTGGGTTCGAAGCTTCTTTATGTGGAGTGAATGGGTTGTGTTGTGTATTCCCAGTCTCCTTTCCATAGGATTTTTTGTGTAACGGTGAGTGAAATCCGTGTTTCTCAGAGGGTTATGGAACTGTATTGGTGGGTGGTGGAGGTGCTTGGGAATACATTGAGTGAGAGTGGAGGTTGAGCAGACAAGGAATAAAAAAACAAGCTTCAGCAATTCAAACACTACTCTGTCTTGGAGAAGATTAAATGAATACTCCTAATGTTTTTTCCCGATTAGAAAAGAAAGGCACTATCGATTGAATCGTGGAACAATAACCATCAGGTTTGGTATGAAACCAATGAAGCAGCAGAAAGTGTTGATATGAAAGCAAAATTTTCTTGACCTTAGTCAAATACGACCCTATATTGGACTTACAGCGAGTATTATGATTTCCCCGTAGGTTTTTTTTTTTTTTTTTTGCTGCTTATCACTATGGTTTACTCTCATGCTAGATTGCTGAGAAATTTAGCCAAATTTAAGCTAAGAGCTAAGCCATGGATGTAGAAGATTATAGATCTATAGTGCTGGTAACACATGACTTAGCTCTTAGAACTAAATATCTGCTATGCATGGAAGCTAAAATTCTGGGACGGAAATTATATTGTTTTATTTTCTTTGACTCTTACATCTTAAGCCACACGTTTTAAACCAAATCAAATTTAATTGCACAATCGAATTCAGGTGGCTACCTGGTTCCCCCAAACATTATTCAGGTGAAAATTAGTCATAGGTAATAATGGTTGAGTTTTTTTGCTCCTCTTGGCTCAGCTAGATTGTAGAGAAATTTTTAGAACAATGAACACCAAAGTGTTTGCTCTTATTACAGCTTCTGATGCGGACGATAGTGCACGTATGTTGCACACTTTTATGTGCTCTAAAATAACGTCCTGGATGAGATCATTTCAAGAGTATAAATGGATGATGCGTTTGGGTGCAGATATAAATATAAAAATCTTAGACACACTTTTATCCGATCAGATATCAAACGAATAGTAGATATTATATCCAAAAATATAATAAAATAAAAATAAATTGTTTATATTTGCGAGATTATGCATAACAATTTGGGTAAGAATATTTTAGACGTGAATACTTTGAAATCCGAAGCTATGTTGTTTGTTTTTTTTTGAATAAAAGAAGAATGATATTAAAAAGTAAAAACATCCAGGAACAACTGGAAAAAAATATGACACACTAACTAGCTGCTTTTATGAGAATTTAATTCATGGTGCGTCTGTTTGTAGAATTTACAATTTCGAGAATTTATAATCCTATGGGATTACAAATTCTGGGATTCATGTGAATCCCTCTTGTGTTTGGTAACTCAGTTAAAATTCCTAGAATTCATGACATTATCTTGTTTTAAAGTCCATATATTGTTTGACATTATCTTAGAATCTTAAAATTGTATATATATGACATTTAGAGTTGAAAAAAGTTGGTCCATAAATCCCTTGAGAAGTTTTCCAGTAAATATCAGGTGGGATGGGTCGGACTCCATATGGAGGATTTGCTGGAAAAGTAATTCCCATGGGAAACGTGATTCCAGGGATTTGGACAACCAAATGTACCGCGAGAAACGTAATTCCACCAAATCCTCTGGACCCATAAATCCCACCTTTAAAATTCTGTATCCAAACCCACCATCAGAAGATTTGGATGGTTATTCCACCAAATCCGAAATCTAATACTAGATCTTGCAGCTTTAGTAAGCTTGTCAACTGCTTGGTTACAAAATCTTCTCCTAAATTGCACAACACACTCACCAAGACTACTAAAAAAAGACTGACAAAAAATTAAAATATTTATGTCTTCCTACATAACATTAGACAACAGACCATTACAACCTTGAATAACATCTTGATCATCTTCTTCAACTATAACTTTAAAGAGATCCCGTTCCTTTATCCATTTCAAAGCGTTAAGGACAACTAGAGTTTTTTCCTGCATAATGTGTCTAGCTAATCCTGTATAATCCATTTCCATTATACACCTTCTTGTATGATCACGCAAAATAAGAGCAAAACCAACATTAGAGAGGGAGTTAAAAATAGATGCATCAATATTAAGTTTGAACCAATTTTCTGGGGGGTTTTCCATTGGAGATGGTCTATATTGTTTTATGGGTGTCTGGAATATATATAATTCTGGGTGACATAATATGTGCAAAGAATTTTAATTTTATGGATGATATCCGTATGTTGACTCTTTTTTTCTTTAAAAACCATCTCATACTTAGATTTCCAGATGTGCCAAAGAGTAACAACTGCAATTCTGGGGAAGTAAGGACTTTCTACTACGAAATAGTTTTTTTTTATTGAACCAACAACCAATCCAAACCTGATATCTATTTTTTACTGATAGAGTGGTGGAGAGCAGTTGAAGTACCAAACCAACTAATATTAGCATAGTTGGATTCCATGAGGAGGTGAGTAGTTGTTTCCTCTTTTTGAGTGCACATGGATGACTTTGTTAACCTGGTTGATATATTGTCCAATCTTGTTATTGATAAGGAGAATGTTATGACATCATTTCTAGATAAACTGCTGAATTTTATGAGGAAGATCTGTATGCCAAAGTTTGAGCCATGCCTATTCTGATATCTTGTTGGTTTGGGGTTGAGTAGGGATGTTAGATTTCTGCAATTTCCTTTAAACACAATTTGCTCTAAACATCTCATTCTTAGTTAAAGACCAGCACAGCTTGTCTGTAGAGCTTATATAAATTGGAATTGAGAGAATATTGTTAACAATATTCTGGTTAAAAAGTTTCTTAAGTTTTTCAGTCTTCCAAGTATTTGTGCTTTGATCAATTAGGTCTTTAACTTTCATGCTAGTTGCTGGAATGATGAGATTCTGCATCAGAGAATTTGAAGTGGTGTTGGTAATCCAAGTATGCTTATAATAATCTTTTGAACCATCGCCCACTTCCAACACATAGTATTTGTTTATAATCTCCAAACCAATTTCGATGCTCTGCCAAACCATGAACCCGATGTTTAAAGTTGATCAGATAAAAGATCCTTGTTCTGGAAATATTTGGCTTCAACTAGTTGTACCCATTTTGAATCTTTTTCATTAAGAAATTTGCATGCAGGTCTTACAAGAAGGGTCTGGTTTTGAGTTTTAGTATCTTTGAAACCAAGACCACTGTTCCTTTTTGGAATTGCGTAAATGTGTTTTCAAGCTTTTGGGAAAAGAGCTTTCTTTTTATTCCTTTTTTAGAAAAAATTCCTCTGAATATTGTTAATTTTTGTTGTTGTTTTGTCTAGAACTGGATAAATGCTCATCTAAATCTCATAATATATAGTTTGGGCTAATATCCGGTATTTTAAAATTCATATCCAATTATTTATCTTTTCGAATAAAAAATCAGTATCTAAATCTCATAATATATAATTTAGGCGTTTTAAATGCGAACTCGGGCAAATTAATATTATTTAAATATCAAAAAGGCTATTTGTTGCTTATGGTTTTTACCAAAAATCAATTTTGGTATCCAATTATTCGAAAATCAAGAAATAATTTGCGGATCAAATGTCGACTATCTAAGTTATATTCATATAACAACCATCAAAATATCTCTAAACTCTTCCTCTGTGACCCAAATTTGTAGTTTTCCGTTGTGCCTCAAAAATGGCCGAGAGATCCCAAATCTGTTATACGAATTTAAACATTTCCCTCGCCAAATGAGAAATTGGCATGGTCAACGAAGTTGTTAATCTAGTATATGGGACTAGGGGTGAGCACGGGTCCGCATGAGCCGGTTTTTGTCCCATTAGCATCCAATCCAATAGATGACGGTTTCAAATTTGGCATTCACATCCAGTCCAACGTCTACTGAGGGATGAATTGGATGCGGATAACCCAATGAATTTTTTTTCTAATTAAATTTTAAACAAAAAAAATAAAATACAACTAACAAAAATGACTTGAACGATCAAGGAATAAAAAATGAAGAATATGAATTAATTTTACGTCTTAAGCTCAAGCACTAAAAGTTTGATGTAAATATATATTGAAGAAATAAATCGACTATATTGCGGACTATTAAAAATACATAATTAACATCATAGTGTGAAAGATAGAAAAATAGAGAGAGAAGGAGAATTCTTATTAATGTGTAGAACAAGAAGGGAGAATACAACCTCTATATATATATGCTAGACACAAGGTCGTCTAAGTAAAATAAACGTAAAACCCTAGATATTCCCTATATTACAACCCGTGCAATACACGTTTATAACACTCCCCCTGATGACCACTGTGTCTAAGTCACAAAATATATCAGGAAAATCAAGAGAGAAAAAACCTGAAATGTGTGAGACTCAGAACAGTGTTGGACACACATATGCTGCCTCATTAAAACCTTGACAAGTAAACCCAGTGGGACAAACCTTGATGAAGGAAAGAGTACAACGCGTTTATGTCCTAATAATGCTCCCCCTGATGGATACTTCAGCGAAATTTTGGCCTACAAATATTTAAGTTGACGCATTCCAATCATGTGAACTAATTTATTGAATGTAGAAGTTGGTAATGCCTTAGTGAAGAGGTCTGCTAGATTGTGGCTTGAACGTACTTGTTGGATATCAATCACACCATCATTCTGTAGATCATGTGAGAAAAAGAACTTCGGACTGATGTGCTTTATCCGATCACCTTTGATAAATCCTTCTTTTAGTTGTGCAATCCAAGCAGTATTGTCTTCGTATAATATTGGTGGTGAATCTTTAGTTGAAGGAAGTCCACATGATTCTTGAATATGGTGTATTACCGACCTTAACCAGACGCTCTCACGGATTGCTTCATGGATTGCTAGTAGTTCAGAATGATTTGTAGATGTAGCTGAAATTGTTTGCTTCACTGACCGCCAAGATATAGCTGTATCTCCATAAGTAAACAAATACCCAATTTGTGATCGTCCTTTGTGTGGATCTGAAAGATAAACTGCATCTGCGTACCCAATTAGTTTTGACTTAGATTCATAAGGGTAAAATAAACCTAAATCAATAATGCCACTAAGATAACGTAATAAGTGCTTGATTCCATTCTAGTGTCTTCGAGTTGGAGCAGCACTGTATCTAGCTAAAAGATTAACTGAAAAATCAATATCTGGTCTTGTGCAATTTGCAAGATACATAAGAGCACCAATTACACTTATATATGGCACTTCCGGACCAAGAAGTTCTTCACCATCTTCTTTAGGTCGAAATGGGTCTTTATTCACGTCAAGTGATCTCACAACCATAGGGGAATTCAGTTGATGTGCTTTGTCCATATAAAATCGTTTTAAGGCTTTTTCTGTATAAGTAGATTGATGGACAAATATCCCATTTGAGAAATGTTCAATTTGTAAACCAATACAATACTTAGTTTTACTAAGATCTTTCATCTCAAATTCCTTCTACAAGTAAGTAGCGGTTTTAGTGAGTTCTTTTAGAGTTCCCACAAGATTTAGATCGTCAATGTAGCAAGCCCAGAATTGGATTTCTTAATGAAAACACATGGACAAATAGCATTATTAGTATATCCCTCTTTCAGTAAATATTCACTAAGGCGATTATACCACATTCTTCCAGATTTCTTTAGTCCATATAGAGCTCTTTGAAGTTTTATTGAGTATACACTACGATCTTTGGACTTGTCTGCTTCATGCATACGAAATCCCTCGGGAAGTTTCATATAAATGTCACTATCAAGTGACCCATAAAGATAAGCTGTAACTACATCCATAAGACGCATTTCAAGCTTTTATGAAGCTGCCAAACTAATAATAAACCGGAATGTGATGGCATCCATCACTGGAGAATACGTTTCTTGATAATCAATACCTGGTCTTTGTGAAAAACCTTGCGCAAAGAGTCGATCTTTATATCTCATAATTTCATTTTTCTCGTTACATTTTCGTACGAATACCCATTTGTATCCGACAGCTTTTACATTTTCAGGAGTTACAACAATAGGACCAAGAACTCCACGTTTTACTAATGAGTTGTACTCTGCTTGGATTGCAACCTCCCCCTTAGGCCAATCTTTTCTATGAAGACATTCTTTGATAGATTGTGGTTAAGGATCATCAATATTTTTAATAATATCCAAAGAAACTGTAAAAGCAAATTTACTGTCAGGAATAATTGTATTCATATCCCAGTTTTATCTTGTACCAACATAGTTTATAGAGATCTCAGTGTTTTGAGGTACATGTGCCTCTTCAGGTGCAACTTGTGTATCAGTATTTGATTGATCAATCAATATTTTAGAGAGAATGGATTTTTCCGGAATGCCAATAATTGATCTCTTTTTCTGCGGAACTAAATCCTTTGCACCAAGAGGTCTTCCACGCTATAAGAGAATTGTGGACTGATTATCATGATGTCCTTCTGGGATACTTACTCTCGCAGGAGTATTTGCAACAGGTATATGTGATTTTGTTACCTTACCTGTATTAGTAAATGCATCAGGCATTTGGTTTGAAATATTTTGCAAATGTATGATTCTTTGAACCTCAAGTTCGCATTGTTTTGTACGAGGATCAAAGTGGGCTAATGATGGTGTATTCCATGAAATTTCACGGCGTTCCTAAAGTTTTGGCTTATCTCCCCCTGACGACGGGAAATTGGATTCATCAAATTGGCAATCAGCAAATCTTGCTTTAAAAACATCTCCTGTTTGAGGTTCTAAATACCGAATGATAGATGGAGACTCATAGCCAACATATATGTCGAGTCTACGTTGAGGACCCATTTTCTCTCTTTGTGGTGGAGCAATGGGAATATACACATCACAACCAAAAGTTCGAAGATGAGATATATTTGGTTGATGCCCATATACGAGTTGTGCAGGTGAGTATTTTTGATAGCTGGTTGGTCTTATACGGACCAATGCTGCAGCATGTAATATTGCATGACCCCATGCTGAAAATGGCAAGTTAGACCTTAAGATTAATGGTCGGGCAATCAATTGTAAGCGCTTAATAAATGATTCTGTTAAGCCATTTTGAGTGTGCACGTGAACGATAGAGTGTACAACATCAATGCCAATTGACATGCAATAATCATTAAATGTTTTAGAGGTAAATTCACCAGCATTATCAAGACGAATAGTTTTAATTGGAAAATCTGGAAACTGAGCTCGTAACTTAATAATTTGTGCAAGAAGTTTTGCAAATGCAACAGTACGAGTCAAAAGTAAGCAAACACGTGACCATCGTGTTGAAGCATCAATAAGAACCATAAAATAACGAAACGGTCCACACGAAGGGTGAATTGGTCCACATATATCACCTTGAATCCGTTGCAGAAAATTAGGTGATTCGATGCCAACTTTCATCATTGATGGCCTAATAATCAATTTTCCTTGATAACAAGCGATGCATGGACAATCATTAAATGATAAGACTTTTAGTCTATTTAGAGGATGTCCAAATGAGTTTTCAATAACTCGACGCATTATAGTTGATCCCGGATGACCCAAACGGTCATGCCAAAGTTTAAAAACACCGGGATCAGAAGTCTTAGGATGACTCACAACATGTGATTCTATTAGGATAGTGTGATATAATCCAAAATACAAAGCAGGAAGCTTTTCTAATACATGTTTCTTTCCCGAGACAATAGTAGTAATACACAAATACTCTATGTTGGCCTCATTTTTTGTCTCAATATGATACCCATTAAGACGAATGTCTTTAAAACTCAACAAATTTCGGTTAGATTTTGTTGAAAATATGGCATCATTAATATGGATAATTGTACCATTAGGTAGCATTAATAAGGCTTTTCCACAACCCTCAATAAGTTTAGAGGTCCCTGATGTTGTACCAACAGTAGCCGCAACTAAATTTAAATGGGAGAAAAACCGTTTGTCACGAAGAATTGTATTTGTCGTAGCACTATCCACGAGACATGTATCTTCACTTTTTGTTGTAAACTTTCCGTTAGAAAAATCTATATATTCCTTTAGAAAAGAAAAATAAAATAAATAAAATTATGAAGCACGTATAAAAATAAATAATTAATTATTGGTTAGACGGCATAGCCAAACACGACCAATAAGAATAAAAATAAAACTCCCGAGAATTAACTATTGGTTAGACGACATAGCCAGACATGACCAATAATCATATTAATATCAGCATTAATAGTCAAATTATATTACTAACATTAAAGGAAGAAAATAAATAGACAGATATGGCAGGGAAAAATAAATCACCGTGAAAATAAAGAAAAGAAAAAGAAAACAGCGGCACTTAGCTATCAATATTGTTTAACAATTAAGAAAAAAAAATTTATGACACGACCATACAAAAAAAAATAGCTCTATGGAAGAAAGCCATGTTCTTTTCAGCTGAAACAAAAAACAACATCAGTACATACGCTTACAAAAAGTGGTTTTGGATTCATGTGAAAATAACAAGGTTTAATTGAGGGTCCTGGAAAATAATTGGGGCCTGACCAAATTTATACCCACACCAGAAAAGTTAAGGGGCTTCCAAAATGATGGTGAAAGTACCATTTTACCATTCTCAGAAAAATAACCCTAAAATCCTATTAAAACTTAAGCTAGGCCCCCATTTCAATCTAACTCAAAACCGTTCTTCTTCTCCTCTCCCCCTCCCTCTATCAGTTCCTCATCCTCCATTAACAACCATGGAGATTTTTTTTTCATCCGATTCATCGTCGAAATCATCGATGCGAAAACTTTAATCGACGATTAACTTTTTCTACAAACATGGCACGTACAAATACGACTGCGAGACTAGACAATCAAATTCTCAATCTCGTTGATACCGTTAAAGCAGTGAAGGAGTATTCGAGTACAAGTAAGAAATCAAAACCCCCGGACAAATAAATGGCTCCAATTAGACGACATGTCCTTTAAAACCCCCAACTCTAACTTGGGTTTCAGTTTAATTTGATGTTCTGCTGAAAATTAGGGTTTGAATCGGAGAAATTGATTTCTCAGAATGGTTCTCGTTAATCACTAAGTTTGAATGTCTAACGATTTTTCATCTTTGCTTAACGATGTTTCATGTTTGGTTAACGATTTTTGATATGCATGTTGGAATTTGGAGAAATCGTCAACCATTAGGGTGGCGGAGAAAACGATTCCTGCGGTAGGTTTTTTTTTTTAGGTTAGAATCGTTAACCAATTGTTTTTCGTTAACGATTTTTGACA
The DNA here is from genome assembly GCF_003573695.1 of Papaver somniferum. Classification (NCBI taxonomy): domain Eukaryota; kingdom Viridiplantae; phylum Streptophyta; class Magnoliopsida; order Ranunculales; family Papaveraceae; genus Papaver; species Papaver somniferum. The sequence continues at coordinate 32,798,396 of NC_039368.1, forward strand.
TGCATGTTGAAATCATCAAGAAATCGTTAACCAATTGTTTAGGTGAAAACGACCCCTGTGTGATTGATTCTGACGACCATTTTTATTAATCAACGACTCTGTGATTTTCCAAACCACCACTCTGTCCCAAATAATAAAAAAGTTGTCCACATAATTGCAATAAGTTAACGACTTTTGTGGACGACCAATTTTAGAAGTATACGACTCTGCACCACACATATTTGGTCTTCTGTCTATAAAATAGGAAGAACCGTTAAGAAAAATTGCTTGAATTGTTAAGCATTAACTGAAAATCGTTAATGATATACATGGAGTCGTTAGTTTTTGTAAGAGTCATTTATTTTAGGAATTTTCTCTGAAGACTCTTAAATATTTTTGTTGTTGGCATTTCAGTAACAAGAATAAAAAGGATAAGAATGTCTTGGTAACTCCTCCATCCAGACCTCCTCGCAACCAAAAATACCTAAATGTGGGTCCATTACGAGGAAAAACACCGAGTGAGGTAGCCCTAATTATCCGCCAACCCAGAGAACCATGTGCTGATTCCTCTAGATCGTCATCTTCATCATCTGATGTTATATCTACAACCCCAAGCGATGAAGAAGAAGAAGTCGCGGAACATGAAGAAATTCCTTTAGTAGGTGAATATGATGCTTATGATGATGATGAGGATGGTGATCAAGGTAATGGTGGTGATGGAGGGAATGGTGGTAATGGTGGTGATGGATATTGAAGGGTGGTAATGAGGTGGCAGAGATTGAGGAAGAGGGGGATCAAGGTAATGATGAGGATGAGGATGGAAATTGTGGTGGTAGCAGTGATGATGAGGATGATGCTAATGATGGAAATGGTAAGGAAATAAATGATGGTAGTAGCGGTGATGATGATAACGAGGAGATTCAGGAGGATGAGGAGGATGTTGCGCAACCACAGCCACGACCACAGTTGAAGCCGAAGGAGAAAGTCCCAAATAAACCAAGCGCGCAACACATTCCACCCATGCGTTTGCAGCTTACTCGTCTACCCGGTGGGAAAGCCAGAGGTGAACCTAAAGATGAAGACAAAGTTCTATTCGGATATGATAGCTCATGGGCCCGTACCATCAATGATACAATTGTAACAATCTCAACTTTGATTTTCATATGATTTGTTGATATTTAATTTCTTATGTTTTAATTCTATTTGTTTGTCTTTCATAGGATCATAAGAATGCCACACGTCTTTTTAGACAGCAATCTTCTTATGCAAAAATGAAAAAACGGCCCCTAGAAGGTGAATTTCCAAAAGTGAGAGCCATTGTTGAAAACTCAGGTTTTTATGCTGCCGTTCAAAACTATGTTATTGCATATGACAAGGCTGCAGTATCATGTTTTACTGAGAGGTTTTACGGCGAAGTCGATATATTCCAATTCCCTTTTGGCGAGATGGCATTGACTCCCGAAGACGCAGAACAGATTCTAGGATTGCAGGTTGAGGGAACATCCACGGAAGACAAGTTCAAGAAAAACCTAGGTTGTAAAAAAATTTATGAATTGACGGAGAAGTTGTTTGGATGGGATGAAAAGAATACGTATGGCCTCTTTGTGATGGGAAAGAAGTACCCAAAGAAAGAGTTTAAACTTATTGAGATTAGAAAGATGTATTCGGGGTCACTTGAGAAAGAAGAAGACAATGAACTACTCTATGATATTGAAGTTCGTGCGACGGCAGTCGCATACTTGTTGTATGTCCTTGCTTCGGTTATATTTCCCGATAGCAAAGGAAACCGAGTCAGCGTCAACCTTCTTCAACTTTTGGATCCCTTGGAGAAAGTGAGTAAGTATTCGTGGGGGACTGCCATAGTAGCACATTTGAACGCTCATCTAGCAAAGGCATCCCGGGAAAGAACTTCTCAAATGGACAGGAATTTGGCTTTACTTCGGGTAATTTGAGTTAATCAAATTTGTTCGTTGTTCGTAATATTTGTTGTTATATATTTTTAGATTTAACATTATTTTTATTTTTTTCTGTTTCAGTTGTGGATTTCCGAGCATTTCCCTCATTGATCAAAGGCGATGAAGACATACAATTGCAGCCAACATAGAACAATACTAAACCAAGAGGAACCGGATACAAGTACACTGGAAGTCAGGATAAGGAGGAAGCGCAAAAGTTGAAGTTGCTAGCCATGCGCCAAAAATTGGAAAACATGACAGTCAAAGAGGTAACCTTTGATTCCTACAAGGAAGATAGAGTAGGAGGATTGCAAGAGCTTGCATATTACCATGGCCCTCTGTTTTACCCTATGGATACTCAATGTACAATCTGTATAGAGTAATGCGCAATCTTGGGTATATTCAAGATTCACCAGATTAGGATTATGTACCACCGTTCCAATATGAATTAAATAAATGCAAGGCGGACAAAAAGGCGTTGGTTGTTGCTTACGAACCTGAGCCTGAGACTGAGCATTGGAATAATAGGCATTTGGGTACTAGTATGGTAGAAATCTCTTGGTGGGAGCATTTTAATGAAGTTCATGAGGTAACTGATGATTACATGCCATGGTATGAAGGCTTCTCCCACGGTCGAGTGATAAGGATTGATCAGACTACGGGTAGGAGCAACAAAGCATTTTCCGCTGCTTCTACAGCCGACACTAGAGATGACTCTTCCATTCTTAAGCTTGTGGTAAGTATTTTTTTTTTTTGAATTGTGTTAGTCATTTACATACAGTTTTAATTATGTTAATCTTAATCGGTATTTGAATGAAAATAGAGCGGGTGAAGATTTTTATGAAGTCATTTTGTCGCAAAGCCGACAAAGGAGAAGTGATAGAACCTGAGCAAAGTTGCATGTATGCTGAGTACTGCCAACACATTGAAAATCCACAAGCAAAGAAAATGTTCGCCGATCTGGAAAATCAATGTAAGAGGACAAGGAGAACAACTAGCCAACTAACACAAGAACGTGCTCAAAAGGGAGACGGTGATGATCAAGGTAGTGGAGAAGAAGGTGGTTCTCAAAGGGGCAGTCCTGGACAAGGTCCTTCAAAGAAAAATCGGACATCATTAAGTCAGGGAAGTCAGAGAGGTCGAGGCGGAGGTCGAGGTCGAGGTGGTAGTGGTGAGAAGAACTTATGTATAGAACTTTAAAGTGTATGGTATAACATCTAGAACTTATGTCTTTTAGTATTGTCGACTTTAACTTACGTCTTTCTTAGATACAACTATTTTTTGTAGTTCATACTATTGGTATCTTGTGTGGATTGGGTTTCCTAACAATTTAGCATGTTGTTTACAAGTTGTTGTGCTTATATGAATGTTCAAATGATGTGAAAAACTGGAAAATATGACAACTTGTTGTTTGAGTCGGCAGCAAATGTTTTGCAGATCAACGACTCTAAATATGAGAATTAGAGTCGTCAGCAAATGTTTTGCAGAGCAACGACTCAAAACCTGTGGAAATAAAGTCAGTGTTAGAGTCGTGAAGACATTTTTTGCAGACCAACGACTCACCCGTAGACCAAACCACCTCTCTGTCTGATTTTATTAAAGGGTCGTTAACACTTATATGAACGGTTAACGACTCTCTACTGACGACCCATTGGTTAAGTGGACGACTTCTTTCCATAACTATGTAGCTCTTCTGTCTAAAACTTTTTAAGGCTTGTCAAGGAAAAAAAATGTTAAGGGTCGTCAATTTTGTTTTAAGAGTCGTCATTTGTCTTTCAAGGGTCGGTCAATTTTAGTTATTTAATTTTGCCGAGCCCTTTTACAAACTTATAAGTTGGCAAGAAAATGGACATCTATTTCATTAAGGAAATAACTTTACATCAAAGTTGCATTTCAGACGAGTTAGAATTTGACACATCAAGTGTTCTTCGGAGAATTTGAGCGACAACGGAGGGTTAGTATGGGTAATCTAGAATCTGACACATCAGGTGTTCATCGATAAACCTCCTTGCACGTCGATACAACGTCGTATATTCTTTGTGGTGAATGAACTTTGTTTCCCCATTACGAATTCTCCATAGCCCATTGAGACGTTCCAGCTGAAATACAGTGAATTGTTAAATGTTAGTATGCGAACTTTTAACGATGCCATAAGTATAAATATTATCGTATTACTCACTTTTTCTCTAAGAGGATCTTGTGGATGATGTTGGTACACCATATTTCTAACTTTAACATACTCTCGCATTGCACTTTTTATGTAGTTGAATCGAAATGCTAAGTCTCGCCATTTGTGGTTATTCGGATTCTCGGTACGCCCGTAAAAGAACTCTTTAATTATCTTCCAAAACATTGAATAGATTTCATTTGGACGTTCACGGAATGTATTAGCAAACGATTTAACAAGACACAAATCTTCATAAGGTTCCCATTCCGCCATTGCAATTGAAAGTTTATGTACTTTGGTAGAAAATGGATGGTTTTGTTAATTTTTTCAAGAGAAAAGGGTGGTATTATATAGAAAAAAATCCCAAAGGTAGGATTTTTGAAATCCACACTCGGGGTCGTTAAGATATAAATAGAATAAATGATGACTTCATAGAATGTGTTAAAAAAACAAAGTTTGAGTCGTCATTATACTACCTATATAAAGGCTAAAGACCCTTACTTGAAACTTGGAAATAGTAGCATAGGAATAAATTCTGATCAACGTCTGATTGTGCAAGTAAGTGGTTCTTACTCGTTGTTGTTGCTTTCATTCTTATTTATGTTTAGTTCTACATCTCCTCTTTCGATTGTTGGATGTTGTTGTGGTGCTTGCATGTAAGAATTATAATTCTTTTTTGCCCATTCTCGTTGTATAGGGGCTTGGGTTTCATCCTATTTTGCATTTTGATGATGATCTTTCCATGGTTGTTCTTCGTTTGCAACTCCGATCATGTGATGAATGACCCTTGATTTTGCCCCGTGATGAGTTTAAACTCTTCCTTTTGGTTGGTTTAATAAAACCCATACCCAATGTATGTTAATTTTTGCCCTGATCTGTTTTTGTAATGGACTATGATTTTTCGTCCGCCATTGTTGATTGGGATGTTTCTCCTGTTGGTGTTAGGAATTATGAGACTTACGAAGAAGCCTACGCGTAAGGGACCTAGGATATCCTCGTTGAAAAAACGGGGGTCTAACAACACCACCCAATATTTCTCTTAGCAATCTGTATGGACTAACTCCAATATACTTTGCTAGAGAATCAACTAGACAGTTAGACTCAATCTAGACTAAAGTATATCGAGGAGTTAATATCTCTCTCTTGTTTTGATTTACTCGAGCTAATAGAAATCAGCGAGTCTTTAATCAAACACAGGGAATAACTTGGATGGTACCAAAGACCAATATCCAAGGATCAATTAATGACAATCAACAACCAAAGGTTGGATTACTCTAATTGATGATCTAACACACAACTTATATTATTTCAATTATAAAGATAAAACAATATAATGCGGAAATTGAAATAACACAGACACCAGAAAGTTTGTTAACGAGGAAACCGCAAATGCAGAAAAACCTCGGGACCTAGTCCAGATTGAACACTCACTGTATTAAGCCGCTACAGACACTAGCCTACTCCAAGCTAACTTCGGACTGGACTGTAGTTGAACCCCAATCAATCTCCCACTGATCCAAGGTACAATTATGATCCTACACCTCTGATCCCAGAAGGATACTGCGCACTTGATTCCCTTAGATGATCTCACCTACAACTAAGAGTTGCTACGATCCAAAATTGCAGGCTTTGACAATAAACAAATCTGTCTCACACAAACAAGTCTATCAAAGGATCAATCTGTCTCCCATAGATAAACTCTAAAGGTTTTTTTCCGTATTTGATAATAATCAAGGTGAACAGAACCAATTGATAATCCGGTCTTATATTCCCGAAGAACAGCCTAGATTTATCAATCACCTCACAACAATCTTAAACGTATGGTAGCGAAACAAGATGTCCCGGAATCACAAACAATGAAACGAAGATGTATATGACTACTTTTTATATCTTTACTATCGGAGATATCAATCTCAAGCCATTCAATATGATTGTACTCATACGATAGAAGATGCAAGATAAGATCACACAACTACGATAAAAGTAGTATCGGTCTGGCTTCACAATCCTAATGAAGTATTTAAGTCGTTAACCCGGTTTGAGAAAAGAAAACCTGAGGTTAAAGGAGAATCGACTCTAGTATGCAAACTAGTATCACACGTAAGGTGTGGGGATTAGTTTTGCATAATACTAGATGTCTCTTTTATATAGTCTTTCAAATCAGGGTTTTGCCTTGGTCACAAAGCAAACAATATCCACCGTTAGATGAAAACCTGATTCAGATTCAAGCTAATATTTCTCAACCGTTAGATCGAAAACTTAGCTTGTTACACACACTTTACAATGCACACTTCTAGGTTTGTTATCCGTACCCAAACGTATGCACTTGTTGGTTCAATAATAGTTAACCAAAAGGTCAGCCATATGAGCATTTCATATCAACCATGTTCTTCTTCACCATAACTAGTTCAAATGACTTCAAATGAACTAGTTAGAGAGTTGTTCAATTGCAAGGAAATCTCATGTACTACACAAGACACAATTGAAGCAAAGATGATTTGATTCACTTGAATCGGTTCATGAACTTTAATAGCCACGGTTTGCAAACCGCACTCCTTAGTCTTTTTAAGTTTAAATTCATAAATCATCTTCAGATATATAACCTTTCTCAAGCTCGCAGACTAGGTTCGCGGACTTAAGCAACCGGTAGAGTTTACAAACTCTAGGAGAAATCTCGGCAAAGACCTTCCGCCGGTTCGCGGACTGGGTTAGCAGACTGGGTTCGCAAACGCAGCTACTTCGTCAACTCCAGCAGAATTTCTCGGGATGAGAAGTTCGACAGTTCGCGGACTGAGTTTGCGGACTTGGAAACAAGCCATTATTCCGGTTTCTATTGATCAATAAAGTTCGCAAACTTTGGTTCAAGGAATATGACTTATACATAAATGTGTTTCCACAACAATGTTTATGTCCACCATTGGTTATGTAATCTAAACTCTCATTTCAATCATTGAACATTCTTAGAGGACGTTATATAGTTGTTACACCATTTCTCGTCAAAACAATTTTCAAAGTGATTGAAACATATCATGACTTTCGTCATTAGGTAAAGATAAACTTGATCGAAGCGAAAAGCTTACCAACACATATTTCGATATATAGATAGGCGAGGTATACTCGGATCGAAATACCAAATGTGTATAATCCAAGTCTATATATATAGCATACGACTTCTTGTCTCAAACAGTAGGAGATAGAGTTGATAGACTTTTGAGTGACAGATAAGTTCAAGTCTTCACATACCTTTTTGTCGAGAAGTTCCACCGGTTCCTTGAGTAGTTTTTCTTCTTGTATGATGAATCGCCATGAAGTCCTTGAGCTCAACTACACTTTCTACCCTAGTCCGAGACTTAGCTATAACAGACTAGAAATCAAAACTTATAGTTTTGATCACTAACATTGACAAACATGCTTGAGATAGCAACGCATGCGAGGTTGACCTAGCAATGCTCTAACAATCTCCCCTTTTTCCAATTTTAGTGACAAAACTATCAATACATATGGAATACAAAAAAGATAAAGAAACTTTAGTAGCTCCTATTCCACATGTCTAATCTTCAACATTCCTCAAAATCTTCGTCACTTCCAAGTACTCCAATGATCCCAAAGGTTGTAAGTTTAGTATCACCGTTGTTGAGAAAGCATCGGTCTCGATCATTGTTATACAATGTCATAGTATTATTACACAGTGTCAACGTTCAATTGTATCACAACTTCAACAATAATACTATGATGATATGTATCACTCCCCCTTAGTCAATACTCCATCTCACATGGAAACCACTCCCCCTGACATAACGATCCGAAAACCTTATGTACTTGTAGTGTGAACTACATATTAATTCTCCCCCTTTTTGTCAATAAAATTGGCAAAGGTACAAGAACGGGATCATAATAAAATTTCCGAAAGAGACGTTTCATAGACTAAAAGAAAAAGAATACATACCATCTAATTTAGATGCAATCATATAGACGAAGCTAATAGCATTCATCAAGGAGTTTAAAGACACAAGATAACCCCTCTAATATTCCACAGCCGCACTCCCCTCAAGATATTACCATTAAGCACAAGTTCAAAATAACTTTCCCCCATTCTATGTCATTCTAGAAAGAACAACAAAAGCCACCTTAATTTCAAAAGAAAAGAAGGATTTTATTGGACACTAAAAACCATGAGATTGATTTTCTATATCCAAAAAGTCAATCAAATTAATCACAAGTAAACCCATGATTAATTTGATCGGAATACTGAATCAAATTAAACAGAAAAAGTGATCAACATAATTGATTATGCTTGACATAAGAGAACTTACGGAGCATACGACTAACATAACCATTAGAAAATGAATAGGACAGTCGTTCATATACTCAACATAAGAGGAATCTTACGGAGTATGAAGATACTCAACTAGATTAATTACAAGAGAACCCATAATTAATCTGATTGGAATACACAACCAAACTAATTACAAAAGTAATCAATTCAATTGTCATTTGTTTTTTATCAACATAAAAAGACTTATGGATCAATAACTAAATAACCAAACAAGATGATTAATTTAGTTCAAAAATGCTTAACATATGGTATCTTACGGAACAACCAACAAAAATAATAAAAAATTAATCAACTTGGTTGTACCGTGCTCAACATAAGACACATTACGGAGTCTCACAGTAATACATAAAATATGGATCAGGGATGATCAATACTGCGGAATACTCAAGGATTCATTCTATCTTCAATCACTATTTTCATAACGATATTAATAGACATAATCCTTGAAAACAAATGATTTTAACCTATCTTCCATCAAAGAATTGACAATATAGGCTTAAATTTTGTATTTGTTGTCAAGAGTACATCGATCTTGTATCAATAATTGTGTATTGACAGGCGAAAGAGTTAACATTAGACAACATATGGGCATTTTATGTAGCAAGTTTTAATTTGAATGATAGACATTCAAAAACTAAACGTAAGAGTTATTACAGCCCATAAAGTATTAAGATAAGTTCAAGCGGACAAGAGAAGAGAAAATAGTAAACGACATAATAAGTTCAGGTATTAATCACTCAAGCCATAATGATCTCTTTTAATCTCATAAAACTTTTCCAAGAGTTCTGGAAAAGAATCTCCATCATATTCAATTTTCTCCCTGAGAACAACATTTTCTTTTCTTGCTTGGGCAAGTTCTTCTTGGAGACGAGCAATTTCTTCAGCAGCTGAGACAGATGGATTTCTTGGGATGTTTCTAACAGTAGAGGGCCTCATCTTTTCAATACTACACATTTTCATCATGGCTGGTCCTCCAAGATTAGACCCAATCATATGAAGATTGGAGTTAACACAGATCCTTGAAATGAGGCAAGGTAACCCAGGTTTCCTGTCACTGTGTCTGACACTAATCAAAGAGTTAATGATAATTCCAGAAAAGTCAAGTTACCTCCTTTCAACAATAAGGTAAATGAATTCAGTGAGATCCCTGGTCCAACGATTGCTATCACAGGTACTTGGCATCAAATTTGCCACAATTAGTTTTGCAGCAACTTTGAGATGTAGACTGGCTCCTTTTACAAAAACCTTACCATCATTTCGAACAAGGTTTTGATCAAACAAGATGTTGGACAAACTTTCTAATGACAGTCTCTCATTCTCAGGTGGAGGAAACCTAGCACCTCCAATAGGTACATTAAGCAAGTATGAGATGGTTGACCTGTTCACAGTAATAACAGTACCTCCTACCATAGTTTCGAAGGAGTAGTCATCAGTATTTTCCCCGTGAATGTTTGCATAAAAATGAGCAACTGTTTCAGCATAAACAGTACCTAAGGGTCTTTGAATGATTCCCCAACGATGATGATTAAAGAAGTCGTCCAAATGAGGAACTCTAATTTTAGATGGGTCAAAGACTCGTTCACGAATGGGTGGTTTGTTCATGAATTCTAAATACAGTTCACGAGCTCTGGAGTTATCAAAACTAGCACCAATACTTGGGTCGAAAAAAGATTCGTCTCTAGGTTGTTAGCTCGAGCTACCTACACGTCTATTTCTTCTATGTTCCATGCCAGAAGAACTTCAAGAGAAAGTAAATGTGCTTACTTGGTTTGCGAACTGGTACTAATGGTGAAAAACAAACATGAACTTAGATGAACAAACCGCTTTTGACCCAAGAGGCAGTGTCTTCTTCTGATTCCAATGGTACAATTTGTTGGCAATAAGATTGAGAGGAGGAATCGACAGGGGGAGAAGTTTGCGAACTGTTGGTTTTTCTCTTTGAGTTCTCGTACTGGAGAAGAAGGTGAAAAGAACGAGAAGAAGAAAAAAGAAGAAAAAAAATCTTTTAAGATGTTACACAAACAATTTAGCACGTTCGGGTACTAGACTCGTACAAGAGACGGTTCCTGAACCAAGGCGTGCGAACTGTTTGTGTCATCTAAGGACGTGTTTGGTACAACAAGGACCATTAGTCTAATTTTTTTTGCATATCATAACACAAAGAGAGAGATTCTTTCCAACAATTCTTACACCTTGAAGTACTGAGACCATCCCAAAACATAATTATTATAGAATTATCAAAGAGTATTATCAGAATTAATTTGACGATCTGATTTCTCTTTTTCAATCCTATCAGAAATTGTTCTTGACAGTAGTTTCTTCTGAAACTGTCTTCAAAACAATTATCAGGAATTGAGTAATGACACAATTTAATCGTAACGAGGTATTCATGTGACTGAGATTTAAACTCCTCTTGAGCCAGGACTTGCAGGTTATTGCTAGAAGGTCCTAGAAGAGGATCACGTCTCTCATTGATAATTGAATCAATGTCAACATCTACATAAACAATATTTGTCATAGCTTGGTTTATCCTTTCAAGAGATTCTTGCTCATCCTGGAGAAACAAATCAACATCAGAAGACAGGCTTTCAAGTTTCTTTTCAATTTCCGAAAAGATTTTAGGGGATTTGTACCTGGTGAAGGTTTAGATAGAATTTATTCTACAGATTTTAATAAATCAGTCATGGAAGAGAATTCTGAAATCCCTGGATCTGGTGGTACATTTATTGAGATAACACAACTGTCCATAGAGTCAGATCGCTACAAACACAGACTTATGAGGTCTTAGTGTTTGCCAGCTCTGATACCAATTGAAAATGCGGGGGTCTAACAACACCACCCAATATTTCGCTTAGAAATCTGTATGGACTAACTCCGATATACTTTGCTAGAGAATCAACTAGACAGTTAGACTCAATCTAGACTAAAGTATATAAAGGAGTTAATATCTCTCTCTTGTTTTGATTTACTCGAGCTAATAGAAATCAGCGAGTCTTTAATCAAACACAAGGAATAACTTGGATGGTACCAAAGACCAATATCCAAGGATAAATCAATGACAACCAACAACCAAAGGTTGGATTACTCTAATTGATGATCTAACGCACAACCTGTATTATTTCAATTATAAAGATAAAAAAATATAATGCGGAAATTGAAATAACACAGACACCAGAAATTTTGTTAACGAGGAAACCGCAAATGCAGAAAAACCCCGGGACCTAGTCCAGATTGAACACACATTGTATTAAACCGCTACAGACACTAGCCTACTCCAAGATAACTTCGGACTGGAATGTAGTTGAACCTCAATCAATCTCCCACTGATACAAGGTACATTTATGCTCCCACGCCTCTGATCCCAGCAGGATATTGCGCACTTGATTCCCATAGCTGATCTCACCCACAACTAAGAGTTGATACGATCCAAAATCGCAGGCTTTGACAATAAACAAATCTGTCTCACACAGACAAGTTTATCAAAGGATCAATCTGTCTCCCACAGATAAACCCTAAAGGTTTTTATTAGTCTTTTGATAATAATCAAGGTGAACAGAAACCAATTGATGATCCGCTCTTATATTCCCGAAGAACAGCCTAGATTAATCAATCACCTCACAACAATCTTAATCGTATGGTAGCGAAACAAGATGTTGCGGAATCACAAAAAATAAGACGAAGATGTTTACGACTACTTTTTATATCTTTCCTATCAGAGATATCAATCTCAAGCCAATCAATCTGATTGTACTCGTACGATAGAAGATGCAAGATCAGATCACACAACTACGATAAAAGTAATATCGGTCTGGCTTCACAAACCCAATGAAGTCTTTAAGTCGTTAACCCGGTTTGAGAAAAGAAAACCAAAGGTTAAAGGATAATCGACTCTAGTATGCAAACTAGTATCACACATAAGGTGTGGGGATTAGTTTTGAACAATACTAAATGTCTCCTTTATATAGTCTTTCGAATCAGGGTTTTGCCTTGGTTACAATGCAGACAATATCCACCGTTAGATGAAAACCTGATTTAGATTCAAGCTAATATTTCTCAACTGTTAGATCTAAAACTTAGCTTGTTTCACACACTTTACAATGCACACTTCTAGGTTTGTTATCCATACCCAAATGCATGCACTTGTTGGTTCAATAATAGTTAACCAAAAAGTCATCCATATGAGCATTTCATATCAACCATGTTCTTCTTCACCATAAATAGTTCAAATGACTTCAAATGAAGTAGTTAGAGAGTTGTTCAATTGCAAGGAAATCTCTTGTACTATATAAGACACAATTGAAGCAAAGATGATTTGATTCACTTGAATCGGTTCATGAACTTTTATAGCCACGGTTTGCAAACTGCATTCCTTAGTCTTTTTAAGTTTAAGTTCATAAATCATCTTCAGATATATAACCTTTCTCAAGTTCGCAGACTAGGTTCGCGGACTTAAGCAACCGGTAGAGTTTACAAACTCTAGCAGAAAATCTCGGCGAAGACCTTCCTCCGGTTCGCGGAATGGGTTAGCAGACTGGGTTCGCGAACGCAGCTAGTTCGTCAACTCCAGCATAATTTCTCGGGATGAGAAGTTCGGCAGTTCGCGAACTGAGTTCGCGGACTTGGCAACAAGTCATTCTTCCGGTTTCTCTTGATCAACAAAGTTCGCAAACTTTTGTTCAAGGAATAAGACTTATACATAAATGTGTTTCCACAAAAGTTTTTATTTTCACCATTGGTTATGTAATCTAAACTCTCATTTCAATCATTGAAATATTCTTAGAGGACATTATATTGTTGTTACACCATTTCTCGTCAAAGCAATTTTCAAAGTGATTGAAACATATCAGGACTTTCGTCACTAGGTAAATATAAACTTGATCGAAACGAAAATCTTACCAACACATATTTCGAGATATATATAGGCGAGGTATACTCGGCTCGAAATACCAAATGTGTATAATCCAAGTCTATATATATATAGCATACGAATTCTTGTCTCAAAGAGTAGGAGATAGAGTTGATAGACTTTTGAGTGACAGATAAGTTCAAGTCTTCACATACCTTTTTGTCGAGAAGTTCCACCGGTTCCTTGTGTAGTTCTTCTTCTTGTATGATGAATCGCCATGAAGTCCTTGAGCTCAACTACACTTTCTATCCTAGTCCGAGACTTAGATATAATAGACTAGAAATCAAGACTTATAGTTTTGATCACTAACATTGACAAACATGCTTGTTCATGAATTCTAAATACAGTTCACGAGCTCTGGAGTTAACAAAACTAGCACCAATACTTGGGTCAAAAAAAGATTCGTCTCTAGGTTGTTGGCTCGAGCTACCTACACGTCTATTTCTTCTATGTTCCATGCCAGAAGAACTTCAAGAGAAAGTAAAGGTACTTACTTGGTTTGCGAACTAGTACTAATGGTTAAAAACAAACATGAACTTAGATGAACAAACCGCTTTTGACCCAAGAGGCAGTGTCTTCTTCTGATTCCAATGGTACAATTTGTTGGAAATAAGATTGAGAGGAGGAATCGACAGGGGCAGAAGTGTGCGAACTGTTGGTTTTTCTCTTTGAGTTCTCGTACTGGAGAAAAAGGTGAAAAGAACGAGAAGAAGAAAAAAGAAAAAAAATTTTAAGATGTTACGCAAACAATTTGACACGTTCGGGTACTAGACTCGTACAAGAGACGGTTCCTGAACCAAGGCGTGCGAACTGTTTGTGTCAACTAAGGACGTGTTTGGTACTACAAGGACCATTAGTCTAAGAAAGTTTGCATATCATAACACCAAGAGAGAGCTTCTTTCCAATAATTCTTACACCTTGAAGTGCTGAGACCATCCCAAAACATAATTATTATAGAATTATCAAAGAGTATTATCAGAATTAATTTGACGATCTGATTTCTCTTTTTCAATCCTATCAGAAATTGTTCTTGACAGTAGTTTCTTCTGAAACTGTCTTCAAAACAATTATCAGGAATTGGTAATGACAAAATTTAATCGTAACGAGGTATTCATGTGACTGAGATTTAAACTCCTCTTGAGCCAGGACTTGCAGGTTATTTCTAGAAGGTCCTAGAAGAGGAGCACGACTCTCATTGATAATTGAATCAAAGTAAACATCTACATAAACATTATTTGTCATAGATTGGTTTAGCCTTTCAAGAGATTCTTTCTCATTTTGGAGAAAAAAATCAACATCAGAAGACAGGCTTTCAAGTTTATTTTCAATTTCCGAAAAGATTTCAGGGGATTTTGTACCTGGTGAAGGTTTAGATAGAATTTCTTCTACAAATTTTAATAAATCAGTCATGGAAGAGAATTATGAAATCCCTGGATCTGGTGGTACATTTATTGAGATAACACAACTTTTCATAGAGTCAGATCGCTACAAACACAGACTTATGAGGTCTTAGTGTGTTTGCCAGCTCTGATACCAATTGAAAAAGCGGGGGTCTAACAACACTACCCAATATTTCGCTTAGCAATCTGTATTGACTAACTCCGATATACTTTGCTATATAATCAACTAGACAGTTAAACTCAATCTAGACTAAAGTATATCGAGGATTTAATATCTCTCTCTTGTTTTGATTTACTCGATCTAATAGAAATCAGCGAGTCTTTAATCAAACACAAGGAATAACTTAGATGGTACCAAAGACCAATATCCAAGGATAAATCAATGACAACCAACAACCAAAGGTTGGATTACTCTAATTGATTTAACGCACAACATGTATTATTTCAATTATAAAGATAAAACATTATAATGCGGAAATTGAAATAACACAGACACCAGAAATTTTGTTAACGAGGAAACCGCAAATGCGGAAAAACCCCGGGACCTAGTCCAGATTGAACACACACTGTATTAAACCGCTACAGACACTAGTCTACTCCAAGATAACTTCGGACTGGACTGTAGTTGAACCCCAATCAATCTCCCACTGATACAAGGTACAATTATGCTCCTACGCCTCTTATCCCAGCAGGATACTGCGCACTTAATTTCCTTAGCTGATCTCACCCACAACTAAGAGTTGATACGATCCAACATCGCAGGCTTTGACAATAAACAAATCTGTCTCACACAGACAAGTCTATCAAAGGATCAATTTATCTCCCACAGATAAACCCTAAAGATTTTGTTCAGTCTTTTGATAATAATCAAGGTGAACAGGAACCAATTGATAATCCGGTCTTATATTCCCGAAGAACAGCCTAGATTAATCAATCACCTCACAACAATCTTAATCGTATGGTAGCGAAACAATATGTTGCGGAATCACAAACAATGAGACAAAGATGTTTGTGACTACTTTTTATATCTTTCCTATCGGAGTTATCAATCTCAAGCTAATCAATCTGATTGTACTCGTACGATAGAAGATGCAAGATCAGATCACACAACTACGATAAAAGTAGTATCGGTCTGGCTTCACAATCCCAATGAAGTCTTTAAGTCGTTAACCCGGTTTGAGAAAAGAAAACTAGAGGTTAAAGGAGAATCGACTCTAGTATGAAAACTAGTATCACACTTAAGGTGTGGGGATTGGTTTTGCACAATACTAGATGTCTCCTTTATATAGCCTTTCAAATCAGGGTTTTGCCTTGGTCACAAAGCAAACAATATCCACCATTAAAAACTAATTTAGAATCAAGCTAATATTTCTCAACTGTTAGATCGAAAACTTAGCTTGTTACACACACTTTACAATGCACATTTCTAGGTTTGTTATCCGTACCCAAACATATGCACTTGTTGGTTCAATAATAGTTAACCAAAAGGTTATCCATATGAGCATTTCATATCAACCATGTTCTTCTTCACCATAACTAGTTCAAATGACTTCAAATGAACTAGTTAGAGAGTTTTTCAATTGCAAGGAAATCTCATGTACTACACAAGACACAATTGAAGCAAAGATGATTTGATTCACTTGAATCGGTTCATGAACTTTTATAGCCACGGTTTGCAAACTGCATTCCTTAGTCTTTTTAAATTTAAGTTCATAAATCATCTTCAGATATATAACCTTTCTCAAGTTCGCAGACTAGGTCACGGACTTAAGCAACCGGTAGAGTTTACAAACTCCAGCAGAAAATCTCGGCAAAGACCTTCCGTCGGTTCGCGGACTGGGTTCGCGGACGCAGCTAGTTCGTCAACTCCGGCAGAATTTCTCGGGATGAGAAGTTCGGCAGTTCGCGGACTGAGTTCACGGACTTGGCAATAAGCCATTCTTCTGGTTTCTCTTGATCAAAAAAGTTCGCAAACTTTGGTTCAAGAAATAGGACTTATACATAAATGTGTTTCCACAACAATGTTTATGTCCACCATTGGTTATGTAATCTAAACTCTCATTTCAATCATTGAACATTCTTAGAGGAGGTTATAAAGTTTTTACACCATTTCTCATCAAAGCAATTTTCAAAGTGATTGAAACATATCATGACTTTCGTCACTAGGTAAAGATAAACTTGATCGAAGCGAATAGATTACCAACACATATTTCGAGATATAGATAGGCGAGGTATACTCGGCTCGAAATATCAAATGTGTATAATCTAAGTCTATATATATATATCATACGACTTCTTGTCTCAAAGAGTAGGAGATAGAGTAGATAGAATTTTGAGTGACAGATAAGTTCAAGTCTTCACATACCTTTTTGTCGAGAAGCTCCACTGGTTCCTTGAGTAGTTCTTCTTCTTGTATGATGAATTTCCATGAAGTCCCTGAGCTCAACTACACTTTCTATCCTAGTCCGAGACTTAGACATAATAGACTAGAAATCAAGACTTATAGTTTTGATCACTAACATTGAAAAACATGCTTGAGATAGCAACGCATGCGAGGTTGACCGAGAAATGCTCTAACACTCGTCGACTGACCCTCCTCCGCGAATGGATCATCCTGATGCTACGCCATCCCCTCCCCCTGAGGACCCAGAGGTTCCCGCAGGGACTGAGGTGGTTGCAGTCACTGAGGAGGTTTCGTACCCTGAGGTTGAAGAAGTTGATGTTGAAGATCTTCCACCTCCTCCTCCTCACTATGAGCTTCAGAGGCTTCAACTGCGTGACAAGGATAGCTTTTCTCATCTATCCATTGCTGAGATTACCAAGTCTTTTCGTCTTCATAAGTTCGAGATTCCCTTCGTCAATGGCCCTGATGTTCTCACCGAGTCTCTCATCCGGGATTTTCCTTATGATGAGAACAACCTCCTGATTAGAGTTGGAAAATTGGCCGCAGGTATGCTCCTCCCTTTGTTTAGTAGAAAGGATCCCTTCTACTATGACGTTTTGTCTACGAGGGACGACCCGAAAACAAGACTTAGGTTAGAGGAGTTATGCAATATACTGGTAATTTATGGCATGCCCTTCGTGAGAGATGGTACCGTAGCAAGGGTAAAAAAACACTGGAGTCTTATGATCCCTTTGCTGAGGGGAGATCTAAGCGAGAGGATTATACCCCCGCTAACTTCAATTCTACGTATGCTGATGCTATTCAGAAGAGTAACCTTCTTCCTTGGAGTGTTGGTCCTCGTCGTATCCATGTTACTGCCAAGCAATTCAGGGATGGAAATAACCTTCGTCTGTTGTAGGAGATCGATAAGACTGGTTTGGATGTTATTCCTTATTCTGCTAGGCTACCTTTGTCGAAGTCTGATCGCATCCGCCTTGACCATGATGATCGCTGGGCTCGTACTCCTCTTCTTGTGGTGGGTCCTTGGGCCTATGGCTTTACCACCGCTGATCATCATATTCCCCGCACAACTTTTTCTTTACGTGAGAAGTATGATGGATACCAGCCTTGGGTTTTCAACCCCGCTGCTTCTCATGAGGTAACCTTCGTTTTTCCTTGAAGGTTCTTTGCTTTGATTATCTTTGCGATGACGTATTATTTTGGTACTCTGATGGATTTACCACCGCTGATCCTCATGTTCCCCGCACAACTTTTTCTTTACCTAAGAAGTATGATGGATACCATCCTTGGGTTTTCAACCCTGCTGCTTCTCATGAGGTAACCCTCGTTTTTCGTTGAAGGTTCTTTGCTTTGATTATCTTTGCGATAACATCTTTGTTTGGTACTCTGATGGCTTTATTTTGTAGCCTGCCCCTGCTTCTTCTGCTGGAACTGGTCCGGGCTCTGCTGGTAATTCCGTGGCTACCAGGACCAGGAAGAGGAAAGCTTCGGTTGAGACACCAACACCTGCGGAGGTAAGGATCATTACCATACCTTTGTGTTTGTAAGTACCTTTCCCCTGATTCTTAGCTGACGCATGTTCCTTTGTAGTCTTCCAAGAGGAAGGGTAAACTGAAGACTGTTATTGATCTTGAGGCTTTGGATGAGGATCTGTAGAATTTATATGCTTATGTCCAGTCCATATATATGTTTGGATCCATGTATCTAGAGTCCAACAATATTTATTATCCATATAGAGTATTATAAATATCTCTCTCGTAAACTTAATAAGGTTAAGAGAGCTTTCACAATCATTCATGGTATCGATCCAGAACGATCTCTCTATTAAACCCTAGCTTCAAAAAATTTTCTTCTTCTTCATAAACCCTAGTTCTTTCATCCTTTTCTTCACAAACTCTATTCTATTCTTCTTATTTTTCTTCTCTTTCTCTTACTATGACAACCTCAGCGCAAAGTAGTCCGGCTATATCTGAAGTAGGATCTCCAACAATTGCTGCTTCCACGTCTATTAGAATTGGTTCTCTTATGTCATCTTCTGGAAAAGCACCGTATTTACCTTCCTCTACCAAAATAGTTCTCTTGGATAGAACTAACTTTCTCCTCTGGGAATCTTAAATTGTTCCAATTCTCGAGTCTCAACACCTTTACAAATACCTTGAAGATACGTATGAGGTGCCATCAAAAGAACTTATTGATTCAGTTACTGAAGAAAAATCACCCAACCCTGAATATGAAGAATGGGAAGTCATTGATCAAACTATCATCTCTTGGATAAATTGCTCTCTTACGGAGCCTTTGAAATCTGAATGTGTTCGTCGTGGAAATTCTCGTGACGTGTGGAAATATCTTCGCAGCACTTATGCAACTATTAATCCAGCTCGTATTCTCCAACTAAAAGCAAATCTCCCGACAATCCAAAAGGGTAACTCCTCCATCTCTGAATATATTTTGAAGATTAAAGAAATCTATGACTCTTTGGCAGCAGTCCTTCAACCTGTTTCTGATCTTGAGCTTGTCTCAACTACTCTCGTGGTTTGGGTGCTGATTGGACCAACGTTTACACTGCGGTTATTGCTCGAACTTCCCTGCTAACTTTCACTGAACTACATGCTTTGCTTCTTCATCATGAATCTCATCTGCAGTACCTACAGAATCTGCAAAATAATGTTTCTGATCTCCAACAACCTACCTCTTTTTTTGCTGGTGCTTCTGTTGGTCGTGGTCGATCAAATTACAAAAATTCTGGTGGCCCATCTCGTGGCCGTGGCTCTTACAACTCTGGTGGTCCGTATCGTGGACGAGGTGGTGGCTTTGGACGTGGTAACTGGAACAATGATGGTCTCAATAACTGGATTGGTGGTGGCCGTGGAAACTGGAACTCAAATCGTGGTTTTGCAGCACCATCTGTACTTGGTCCATATCCACAACCTACCATAACCTTTCAGTGGTGTGGAGATAATGGACATACCGCTCAAAGCTGTGCTCGTCTCACTCAAGCTCCGAATATTGATTTACCTCAGTCCTTTTCGGCAATGCATGTCCAGTCTATGCCGTATGAAAATCATTGGTTTGCTAACACGGCTGCATCTGCTCATATGACTTCTGATGCCTCTCAGATGATGAATCGGGTGGATTATAATGGTAATGATAAAGTACTTGTTGGTAATGGTAAACTTTTACCTATCTCGGGAATTGGTGATATCACTCTTACCTCTCCTGCATTGAAGTTACATTTGAAAAATACTCTTCATCTGCCTTTTATTGCTAAGAATATTGTATCTGTTGCCCAGCTTACACGTGACATTGATTGTGTATTTGTTTTTGACCGTGATGGCTTTTGTATTCAGGATCGACGAACGGGAGCTCCTATGTACAAGGGCAAGAATGAAGCTGGCATGTATCCAATCTCTTGCAGTGCTCTTCCTAGTTTCCAGCCATCATCTACCTCAGCCTTTTCTGCTACAACTATTGGTGTTCGAGCTAGTCCATCCGTATGGCACATGCGTTTAGGTCATCCAAACAATAATGTTTTTCTTTCTCTTAAACACAATAAGCTCTTATCTTTAAATTCTAGTTCATCTTCTAGTCCATCTGTATGTTCTAGCTGTGTTGGTGTCAAACACCATCGTCTTCCCTTTCAGTCTCGCACTTCATATTCAAACAAAATTGGTTCAATTATTCACTCTGATTTATGGGGTCCTGCACCTTTTTAATCTAATTGTGGTTTTCGCTATTTTCTATTGTTTGTGGATGAATGCTCACGTTTCACTTGGATTTATTTCTTGTCTGACAAAACTCAGGTGTTTAACTGTTTTTTAAACTTCAAAACCATGATTGAAAAACATTTCTCCACATCCATCCTTGTCCTACAAACTGATGGTGGTACTGAGTATGTTGATCCTTTGAAATCTTATTTGAATGCTAATGGAATTCAGAGTCGTTCTTCATGTCCTAATACACCCCAACAGAATGGTCTAGCTGAACGGAAAATCCGACATATCACTGAAACTGGTCGTGCATTAATGTTACAAAGTGGTCTTCCTGGACATTTTTGGGCTGAATTTTATGCCACAACTACTTATTTAATAAATCGACTTCCAACTCCGTCTTTGTCGAATGCTTCTCCTTATTTTGCTGTGCATCATCAATCTCCTAATTATGATTTTTTGAAAGCCTTTGGATGTCGTTGTTATCCTCTTTTTCTCATTTTCGTCACAACAAGTTACAACCAGAAGCTCTTCCATGTGTGTTTATTGGTTATAGTGGTCGGCATAAGGGCTATAAGTGTTTAGAAGTTGCTAGCAATCGTGTATATATCTCTCGTCATGTTGTTTTTGACGGGTCTGTTTTCCCATATCCTGTGGACATTAGTGTTAAGCTTCAAATTAAATCCAAATCTCCAGCTATTCGTACTCTTCTCACTTGGCCTAATATAGTTGTGGATACTCACTTTCCTTTGTCTCCAACACAGCCACCTATTTATTCCTCTACTATATCTACTCCTCCGTCTCCATCTCCAGCAACATCATCACCACCTGCACCACCAACTGATACTTCTGTTGCAACAACAACACCATCTCCACCCTCATCATCACTTCCATTATTCAGTTCTTCGCCATTACCTTCTCCTGCAGCTTCCACTTCCGTGTCTACTTCCTCTTCTCTTGCATCTGTGTCATCGGTGTCATCTTCCTCTATCTTGCCAGCTTCGCCTGATGTTCAAGAGCTCCCATAGTCGACTACTAACGTACATCCTATGGTTACCAGATTAAAGGATCATACAATTCAGCCAAGAAGTTTTAAGGGATGTTTTTCTACAAGGTACCCTGTGTTGCAGTGTTTTCTATCTCAATGTGATTCTCTACCTGCTGAACCGACGAGTTTCACTATTGCCTCCAAATATCCGGAATAGTGGGATGCTACGCTGGATGAAATCAATGCCTTGCTTCGCAATCGCACTTGGTCGCCTGTACCTTGGCATCCTGGTATGAATATCATTGGCTGCAAATCGATTTATCGTGTTAAACAAAAATCATATGGCTCTCTTGAAAAACGCAAATATCGTTTAGTTGCTAAGGGTTATTCTCAACAGTATGTAATTGATTATGATGAGACATTTAGTCCCGTTGTCAAGCCAGTAACTATTCGATTGGTTCTCAATTTAGCAGTTTCTTCTTATTGGATTATAAAGCAGCTCGATGTTAAAAATGCCTTTCTTCACGGTTCTCTTGATCAGGATGTTTATATGGCTTAACCTCAAGGATTTGTTGATCCACGGTTCCCTAACCATGTCTGTCTGCTGCACAAAGCTCTTTATGGCTTAAAACAGGCGCCTCGAGCTTGGTATCATCGTTTTGCTTCTTTTCTGCTCCACCTGGGATTCAAGTCATCTCAGTTTGACCATTCAATGTTTACCAAGAAATCATCAGCAGGTGTTATCATCCTCTTATTATACGTTGATGACATTATTGTGACTGGTAGTGATACTACATGCATCCAAACATTATTTCCAAAACTACAAACTGAGTTTTCCATGACTGATTTGGGAGACTTACACTATTTTTTTGGGTTTGGAAGCTACTCGTACTTTATCTGGTATTGCTTTACCTCAAAACCGATACACTTTAGATCTCTTAAAGAAAGTTGATCTCACGAATTCGAAACCGGTTTCTACTCCGGTAACTCCACGCTCTAAATTGCACTCTAATGATGATGTTTTGTTCTCTGATGCGACCTTGTATCGAAGTTTGGTTAGTGGTTTACAATATCTTAACATGACGCGTTCAGATATTACATATGTTGTAAATCAAGTTAGTCAATTTATACATCAGCCTACTAAAACACACTTCATGGCTATTAAACGCATTCTTCGGTATCTCAAGGGTACATTAGGTCACGGGATTTGCTTCTAGGTCTACTACTGGTCATTGTGTATTTTTGGGGAGAAATCTTGTCTCTTGGGGTTCCAAAAAGCAACCTACGGTTTCTACTAGCAGCACTGAAGCTGAGTATCGTGCCTTATCTTCTAATTCAGCTGAACTTATTTGGATTGGTAATCTATTACGTGATCTGGGAGTCTCTTTGCCGCAGCCTCCTATGCTTTACTGTGACAACATTAGTGCCACTTATCTGTTCATTAATCCAATCCAACACTATCGTTCAAAAAACATTCAGATTCACTATCATTTTGTTCGTGAATGAATTGCTTCTGGTCTGTTGCATCTACGGTATATTTCGACTGAGCATCAACTTGCGGATTTGTTTACGAAAGGCTTATCGACGTCCAGGTTTCTTTATCTGTGTAACAAGCTTTCGCATTTTTTACCACCGCGTACAACTTGAGGGGAGGTGTATAATGTATATGCTTATGTACAATCCATCTGTATGTTTGGATCCATGTATCTAGAGTCCAACAGTCTTTGTATCCATATAGAGTATTATAAATATATCTCGTAAACCTAATAAGGTTAATAGAGCTTTCATAATCGTTCAGGATCCTAAGGCTGTTGGAGAGGTACCGGATGATGAAGATATGGAGGATATCAAGGATACTGGCCTCAGTCCTCATTTGGATGATATTGAGGAGTATTTTTCCAAAGGCATCCCTAGTCCCGTCCGACCTGCCTCAGTCGAGGGTGAGAATATCCTTGTTGGTACTGGTGCTCAGTTGGTTGGGACTGTTAGTGTCCAAGCCCCAGCTCCTACTTTGTCTCCAAAGGTGCCTTCGCTTTCTGCTCCTGGTGGAGCATTACCTATCGTTTCTGCTGTTACTGAGGCTGCTATCGTAGCTTCTAAGAGTCTTCCTTCATCTCCTGCTACCTCGCTTCAATCAAGTGGTTCATTTGCTAAGGTTTTTACCCCAGTGGTGAGGGTTAGCAGTTCGGATTCTCAGCCGAAGAAGAGGGTCGTGATTTCGCTTCCTAGCTTCTCCTTCAATGCTACGCAAACCTCGTTAGGGAGCGCTCAGTCTGTGTCTACCGCCCCTGTTAGCAAAGATGTTGGTCCTCCACCTTCGTCACCAGATTGGGCAATCTTCCTTCTACCGGTGACATGGACCTAGGTGGTGCTCAAGCTTTTAGTTCAGTTCCTAGCTCATCCACCATGCCGTCTCTTCGTCGTGGTGAGGGTTCAGCATTGGTGCCCCGCGTTCGTTCTCAAGTGATGGAGGGAATTGTTGTTGAGCCTAGCCATGGAAAGCTTCCTGAGAACCTGAGTCTTGGTAGTTCTGACGACGCTATCCTCGAAGCCATTCTACGAGATTCTAAGGGTCCTTTTTCTTCTGGGGTTGATCATCATCGTCTGGACAGTTCCCTTGAGGTAGCTTCTCAGTTGGATGTACTATTCACTCAATATCGTGCGGCTAAGTTTCTGTTCTTCGACCAGAACTAACTTCGCTCAAGTCAGCTTTGGTGAGATCCATGGGGTAGTATCCAGTAGATGGAGGCTTTCATGGATACCTTCGCCGATTTTCTTCCTCGTCTCTCATCATCCTCAGTAAGTAACTGCTGCTCGATGTTGGCCATACCTTATTCAAGGTCTATAGAGATAAGTGTATGTACTCGTTTGAGTGCTCTGTTGGAACGTGCTCGTCAAAAACATGCGCTTGACATTGCACAACAACCTTCGTCTAGTGATATTGCTTCTGTTGCTAAGATATCTTCGTTGGGGGACGATCTAAGGAAAACTCAGAGATCCCTAGAAGCTTGCTTGTTGGCTCTTGAGAGAGCGAATAATGCTTCCAAGGTTGCTGAAGATGGGCGCAAAGCTGCTGATTCTTCCTTGGACGTTGAGTCTTCTAAAGTCATAGGTTCGTTTCTTCTTCACCTTAGCTTTTTCTTCGTTCTTGTTTGGCTGCATAGTCCTAAGACAACCTTCGTCTGCCAGCTGGTGGCTCTAGTGAACTTAGATGTTCCGGGATCAAGTAGCCAAGTTAACCTCCGATGTCCGGTATTGTCAAAAGAAATCTGACAGGCTGATGAACGTAACCGTCCATAATGAGGCCCAACTTTCCCTTGAGTCTGCTCATAATGCGGACTTAGTGAAGCAGATGGATTTTCTTCGTAAGGAATGTGACGAAGCCTTTAATTGGAAAGAGAATCCCATTTCAAAATAAAAGGAGGATATTGACTTAGTCGAGAAACGTCTCTCAGCCCAAGAAATTATCCGCAAGAAGTATCATGCAGATTTTGAAGATGCATGCACTCTCTTAGCTAAGGTTACTGCAGAACAAAATGTCTTAAATTCTGAGGTCTGTTCCCTTAAGAACAAACTTGTCGATGCCGGCTCCATACCTTCTTCCATGTCTCATGCATCTTTAGTAAGAAGGTTGGAAGAGTTAGAGAGTGTTTACCAAGTTTTATCCTCCGAGAATGCTTCGCTCCGGATTGATGTTGATGATATCCGGACGGAAAGGGATACCCTCATGGAAGATCTTGACGCAGCTGAGGTGGATCTTGATGAGGCTCAACATAGTTTAGAAGAAGCCCTTAGCCATGCCGTAGGTAGCTTAGGATACTTATTTTTCCGTAAAGAATCCTTTGTGTCTTTACTGCTTTTTCTTGTTGCTAATACTCTTCGTATCCGCAGGTCTCCGGGAGCAGTTGGTGGGTGCAAACGCCAAGATTAGCCGTCTTCAAGGTCAAATATCTTCGTTGGAGATATCTCGCCAGTTTGATGTCGCTGCTAAGTTTAAGGCTGAGGCGCTTCAGAAAGCTAATGACCATCTTAGTGCTCAGATGACGGAGCTTTGTCAGAAATCGGCTTCGAATTTGTTCTCAGATGAAGGTGCAATTCGAGCGTTCTTCCATTGATTAAATCAACGAGGCCTTTGCGGAGATTGAGCTCCAGGATGAAGGAATTGTCTTCCCTCGTCTTCCTTACCCATGATCATGTTATGTTCACTTTGTTTCCAACTGAACTTCTTTGTTGTATTATGCCCCCAGCTAAGGGGTCTTTGTTGTCTCCTTTCCTTGAAACAACTCTTTGTTATGTTCTGATCCTTTGTCATCTGCAACTTTTAAGACGCGTTAGTCGTATTTTGGTAACACTATTATGGTACCTTTATTATTGCATGAATATATATAGACGTGTTGTGTCTAATTATTTGCACATTCGAGTTATTACAAGGTGCTAAGGTATGTTTAACCTTTGGTGGAACATTCATCATCCTACCCAAGTATCCTTTGGCCAGAAGGTACCGTGGTGGCGAGAGCTCCTACGTGGGCAATTTTCCTGTGACCCTACGCGTTCAGCGCGATGGATACTTTACTTCGACAAGGTATCTTTAAAGGGGATATCTTACTTTTTATTACTGCCTCATGAATGTAGTTATCACTCCGAGGATCCGAGTATTGACACATGCGCAGTTGTGCCTTGCCTTGTCTCATCCTCAGTTCTGACGGAGGGTGTCTATTCTAACCCAGTTTGTATTTAATCAAAATATAATTTTTCTTAGCAAAAAGTTTTTTTCATTGATTAGTTAGGTTTATAATACATTTGATCAGGGATAGAACATGGTGGGATATTTCCCCTTCCTTTCTTCTCCTGAGTAGTAACCATTCACTTACGGGTAGTACTTCTTTAGGTACATCGCGTTCCAAGAGTGTTGCAATACTTCACCTTTAAGATTTATTAGGTAGTAGGATCCTTTCCCGACAATATCGTGTATGATGTAGGGTCTGTCCCATGTCGGAGCTAGTTTTCCCCATTCCTTCTTCTTTTGATATGGTTGTATTTGGCGTAGTGCGTATTATTCAACCACAAAGTTTCTAGGGATTACCCATTTGTTGTATTCGCGAGCTAGCCTTCGTTGGTAGTTCACCATCCTTTGCAAAGCCACTTCTCGCCTTTCTTCAAGATCATCAAGATTTTCTAGTATAAGATCCGTTGTCAGGTTCTTTTCCCATGCCTCTGTTTTTTTTGTTGGCAGTATTATCTTCGTCGGGATGACTGCTTCGGCTCCGTAGGTTAGCAAGAACATATTTTCTCCCGTGGACGCCCTTCTCGTAGTTCGGTAGGCCCATAGGACGTCGTGTAGCTGCTCACACCATCTTTTCTTGTATGCCCCCAGCTTCTTTTTTAAGTTCATTGCTATCGTCTTGTTAGTGGCCTCCACTTGTCCATTGCTCTTAGGATATATTGGAGTAGACTTGTTTTTATTAATGTTGAACGTGTTGAATAACATGTCTATGTTCTTTCCTTCCAAATGTTTGCCATTTTCAGAGACTATGGCGGCTGGTATTCCGAACCTGCAAATAATTTGCTCAAACAAAAATTTAAAGACATCTGTGTCCCTAATTCTTGCCAAAGCCCTTGCTTCCACCCATTTGGTGAAGTAATCCGTAGCCGCGATAAGGTACTTTCTTTTCGATGTTCCCTCTATCAAGGGTCCAACAATATCACCCCCCATTTGACGAATGACCATGTGTTGGTGACTGAGTTCAGCTCCGTTGCTGGTGCTTTAATTTTCCTGGCAACGCGTTGACATCTTTCGCAACGCCTTGCCACGCTCTTTGTATTTTCGTCCATGCTTAGCCAATAATATCCTTGCATCTTGCCTTTGATCGCCAATGACCTTCTTCCTCTATCATTGCCAGCTTCTCCGCTGTGTATATCATGCAATATTCTTCTACCTTCGGCTTGTGAGAGGCACCGCATCAGAGGTCCAAGAAATGACCTTCTATACAGTACTTCATCTCGTAGGCTTTACATTGCTTCCTTTGATTCGAGTTTTCGAGCTTCTTTGACATCTGCGGGTAAGGTACCTTTGTCAAGGTACTGGTGAATTGGGATTCTCCAATCATCTTCCGCTCCGTCTTCGTTACTTCCCTCTGACATGGACTGATCTTTGTCGGACTCGTCGACTTCGTTATCTGGTTCTTCTATACCTTCGTCTTCTTTTTCTTTTTATGCTTCCCTCATGGCCCTAGTTTGGACGACCAAGGTTTCCTCAACTCTTGAGGTTAGCCATTCTATCGAAGGTTCATATATCCTTCCGATTTGGACGAAGGTGGTGTTTCTGTCTCTCAGCATTGACGATATTAATGCTAAGGCATCTGCGTGTCTGTTGTCTTTCCGACATACATGTTTGAACGTGACCTTGCTGATCTTTGATGCATGCTCTTGTGTTAACTTTAGGTACGAAGAAAGTATTGGATCTAGAGTTTGATATTTGAGCTCGATTTGTCTAATGACCAATTGTGATTCACTAGTTAAACGAACATCTGATAAGCCTAGATCTTGTGCCAAGCGTAGGCCATGTATGACCGCCTCATACTCCGTGATGTTGTTAGTGTATTTCTCGAATTCTAACCTGAATGCATAGATGAGTCGGTCTCTGGTAGGGGTTGTTATTACAATACCTATACCTGCACCTTCTCCGTTGGATGATCCATCTATGAATATCTCCCACCTTCGTGAATTTTGCGGTTCCAAGAGGTCTTCTGGTTCCGGCTTGTCTTCCTCCATTCCTGAGATGTCATCTATCTCTGATTCATCGTTGAGAGGTAGGTCGGCTAGGAAGCCTGCTAGGATTTGTGACCTTGTTTCGAAGATTATGTCAAACTGTTTGATCATGGCGTTCAATTTTGCCACTCTTCCAATTTTCTCCGTGTTGTCGAGGATTTGACTTATCTGAGCCTTTGTGAAAACTCAGATGGTGTGTGCATCGAAATATATCTTTAGTTTCTGTATCGCTACTACTAAGGCATATGAGTTTTTCCACCTTGGTATAATTATGCTCCGCTGAACTGAGTGTCTTGCTGATGTAGTATACGGGCTTTTCTCCTTGCCTTTGGTCTCGTACCAATACTGCGCTCACAGCGTAGCTTGTTGCTGCTAGGTATAGGGTGAGTATCTCACCTGGATCCGGTTTTTGTAGGATAGGTAATGATGCTAAGTACTCTTTGATCTTGTGAAAGGATTGTTCGCATTCTGCGGTCCATGTAAACCTGTTTCCTTTTTTTAGTGTATCGAAAAATGTTTTGCATTTATCCGACGACCTTGCTATGAATCTTCCCATGGAAGCTAAAATTCCATTTATCTTTTATACTCCTTTTATATTTTATGGAGATGGAATCTCCATTATTGCTCTGACCCTTTCGGGGTCTACTTCTATTACTCGCTTAGTCACCAAGTATCCCAAGAATTTTCCTGAGGTAACTCCGGACGTGCATTTCTCCGGGTTCACCTTCATGTGGAAGTTCTTCATGGCTTCGAATATCTCCCTTAGGTCTGAGAGATGGTTTTTTGCTTCTTTGCTTTTGACGAGCATATCGTCTACGTAGACCTCTAGTATTTTTCCTATCCATGGCTTAAATATTTTGTCTACTAATCGTTGGTATGTTGCCCCCGCGTTCTTTAAGCCAAAAGGCATCCTTGTATAGCAATACAAGACTCGTAGGGTAAAGAACACAGTATTCTCCTGATCTTCTTCTGCAAGGGCTATTTGGTTGTAGCCTGAGTATCCATCAATGAAGGATAGTCTTTGGTGGCCTTCGGTTGCGTTGACCAGATGGTCGATGTTTGGCAGTGGGTAACTGTCCTTGGGGCACGCTTTATTGAGGTTTCTAAAGTCAATGAAAATGCGCATGCCTCCGTTCTTCTTAGGTACGATGACCATGTTGGATATCCACGTGGGATATTTGACTTCTCGTATGAATCCAGCTACGAGTAGCTTTTGCAACTCTTTTTCTACCCCTTCATGGTAGATATCTGCCACTTTACGAATGCATTGCTTAAACGGTGGCATCTCCGGTTTGAGCCGAAGGTGGTGTGCGACCAAATTCGGGTCAATTCCTGGCATGTCTTCCATTGACCATGCAAAGACGTCTGTGTATTCCCTTAGTAACCTTTGTAGTTTCATATCCTCTTCCTCTTCAAGTAATGTTCCAATGTTGAGCATTTTTGGTTCCGTCTCCGTCCCGATGTTGATTTTTTTCGTTGGTTCCACCGGTGAGAAGGTTTGTTGCTGAGGTTGTTGAGGAGTGCTTTTCTGTAATTTATCATTTGGCGGAGACGTCTTCCCCTGGGGTGGCGGAGGTGCTTGTCTCCGGAGCTTTGATGGCTTTGGGTACTAAGGAGGCTCCGTCCTGCACTTCCCTAGTGTCTGCCATACGTCTTTTTCTTTCGTGTTGTTGGGCAGCAGTTCTTTCTTCGTTGAGTCTGACTTCCGCTAAATTGCATAGCCTTGCGTCTTGCTGATCTCCTTTGATTTCCATTTCACCCATAGGTGTAGGAAAGCGTAGGTATTGGTGATATGTCGAAGCTGTTCCTCACAATCTATGAACCCATGATTACATTTTAGGGCGAAGGTGCTTCCACCATGCAGAACCGTGTATTGGTTACTAAGGGTCATGCATGTACCTGCAAGACAATTTCTCCTTTTGGTCTAGAGACTGCTCCATTAAAACCGTATATTGTGCAAGTGGAAGAATCCATTTTCTCTACTGTCAAACCCATGCGTAGGTAGGGCTCGTAAAATAGCACATTTAACGAACTTCCCCCATCCACGAGGACTTTTGTAACATTCCATCCGTGTATTGGAAGAGTGATCACTAGTGGATCGTTGTGCATTTCAACCTCCTGATTCACTTCCTTTGTTGAGAAAGTTAATTGCATGGCCATCCATTCTTCCCAAGTGCTAGTAGGTGGTCCACTTATCTTGAACACCTCATGGGATTCTAACTTCTTTCTTTTTTGAGCTAACTCGAGGATGTCTTCGAGCATTTTTTCTTGACCTCCGTTGTTGAAGGTGATCATGTTGATGTATTTGCCTTCCTGAGGTAATTCTACCCTTTTTTTGGGGCCTCCTCAGTTTCCGTTGGCTGTAGCTGTACGTACTCCATGAATTTTCCTTCGTCGATGAATCCTTGGATCACGTTTCGTAAGTGGTAGCACGCATCAGTTGTATGCCCGTAGTATTGGCGGTACGCACAGTATTCCTTGGCCTCCTTCGTTTTGTATGGCTGGTTTCCCCGAGTATTAGGGTAAGGAAAGCCTGGCTTTGTTCCCTCCTTGCTTAGGATGTGAGAGAAAGTTGTATTTAGCTTCGTGTAGATTTTATCCATGAATTCTTCTCTTCCTTTGCCTCTTTTTCCATATCCGTATTTGGATCGTTTGTCTCGAGAGTTAGTTATTCCCTCGGCTTTGTTTTGTCGCTTAGGTATCTCCGGAATTGGCTCCAGAGAGTTGGTTTGCTGCAGAGATGTTGTCGTCTTTGCTTGTGCCTGGGGTTATCCTTCTGGATTTCTTCGAGTCTGATGTAGATGTCTTGGACAACCCTGAGCTCGCCTTCGGAATCGAGGGCTCTGTTGTGAAGCTCCACGAAGATGGCTGAGGTTCTATCAAGTCCATACTTATAGCAGTTAATGCTAATTTATGGATTGACTTTTCCGATTGCTTGGCACGTATTTTGCTACCTGTCTGTGTGTTGCATCAATGTTTCCCAAGTCCGATATCTAAAGCAAATATCCTATCTAACCATGCCTTTGTTGATTTGTAGTACATGTATGTCTCCAAAAATACCGTAGATAATTGCTCTAAGGAGTCAATTGAGTTTGCTGGTAAGTTGTCATACCAGGCTAGTGCTGATCCTGTCAAGCTTACAGGGAAGTACCTACAAAGTACTACCTCATATTTTTCCCAATGGGAAAGGACACGAGTGTAATACCATAGGTGGGTTGCGGTATCTGAGGTACTGTTGTATGCTTGGAACGTAGGTACCGGGCATTTCGTAGGGATGGGCTCCCATAAAATGCGAAAATACAATGGGGAAGTGGTTGCCTCTTGAAGTACTTCTTCTAATCTTACGCCTGTGTGGCCAGTTTTTAGGCCTTGTATCTCCTTCCATATTTTCTCCATCTGCTCCATGACCATGTTCACATTGTGAGAGTCTTTGGAGAATGCCTCATCGTAGTATGATTGAGAGGGTTTGTATGTTGAATCCATCTCGTATGTATCATTTCGTGTTCTTCTAGCTTTCCCCGCTGGGTTAGCCTTTGGTGGGTTGGGATCCACCCTTCATCTTCCTAGGGTAGCTACGTTCGCATGCCTCTTTAGCGGGTGGTGAGTTTGAGAACCTTCGATCTGTATGTGTAACATATATTTTAGGTTCTGGTTCTCTTGGGCCATTTCGTGCATGGCATCCTCATTTTCCTTGTTGCGGAGGAGCAAAGCTGCTACTTGTGCTGCCATTTGATCTTCATTGTGGATTCCACCATCCTGAGGAGTGTTTTCGGTTGGATATTCAGAGTTCTCCGCTCCTTCTTCTACAATTGGTGCGTCTGGATCTATCTGGATTGGAGCTAAGTTCCCCAACCCTCGTCCCGTGGGAACTAAGGTTCTGGGTAACCCTGTATTGGCCGCAGGTGGTTTTGTAGTGGTGGGATGCTCCGGTAACGGCATGTCGTAAAGTGGTTGAGCTCCCAATGTTTTCCCCATCCATTCAGCAGGAATAGGTGATTTGTTAGCAATTGTTCTTCTTGATATTTCGCTTTATTCGTCCTCTGCTTCATTCCTTTGATTCGCTTGAGACGACTTTTGGGATCTCCCTCTGGTAAGTGCTGGTCGTGAGCTTGTTGGTACATCATTTGGTTTCTGCATGCCTTCGGCTTTTGTTATCCTGCGGTCACAGAAAGTCAAAGAAATCTGCTACTTGGGTGCCTTCGTCAAAAGTAGCAATTAATGCTCTGACACAGAAGACTGCTAAACAGCTTTTTCAGAAAAAGGACTGAAATAATGTCTTTGAAAGACAGATATTAATTGTTTATGACACCCTTGGAAAAGAAAACCTTAAAACGTTGAAAACCAATAAAAAAGGGTGTCAGATCTCGCAAAAAACAAGGTTATTAAATGCTTTAGAAGATCTTTCTTCCTTAAAATCTCACTGAGATTCCTCTGTCAGTCAAAGGTTCTCATATCTAAAACATGCTCTTGTTAAAAAAGGTTGTTTTAGTATAAAACAAAGATTTTCGCATTTTGTGAGTACGCTTTTGTGAATTTTTTTGTAGATCTGTAACAAGGTACGTCTTTTGAGGCTATGAACTCAAAAACATACACAAATAACGGATGAACAAATCACTAGAGAGTGAGATTCGCCGTTTTGGAACACAGATCCCTTCATTTCAGAAGATACATGAGTTAAAGGTAAAACTATGTCTAAACTCAAGCTCGTGAGAAAAACACGGTGGGCGCCAAACTGTGACTACTCGTTTTCCTGTTGTCTACGTAATGTATACAGCTCAAAGGATTATATACTAAGTAGTATTGATGCCTCTGTTGAACTGATGATGCTAAGTAATAAATGGTATTCACGATTACAATAATAACGAAGAACACAAATATAATGTAAAAGCTTCTAAGTTATCATGAGACACGAGAGATTACGTGGTTCGACTTTCGTCTACGTCCATGGGGTAATGAGTGATTGTCCTCGACAAGTTTAGCCGCCATTTTTGTTTTTGCATATTCAATTTGGGTGAGGTTAAGTTCATCGGCGTGCTCGAAATGCCCTAATTGTTCGGTTGCAACATGGTAACCATAATTTCCATCCCCATCAAAGTCGTCGGTGGATATAAGGTGATCTAAGATGACGTAAGGAAGTTGGTCGGTATACTCTTTGTACAAAGTGTAAGAAACACGATGTGGTCTTCTTTGAGAATCCATACGTGTCTTAGGATTACCCTTTATTCCTCTTATCGTCACCATACCACTAGTTTGCCTCTGCTGGGTATCGAACGCATACTCAACAATATCCATATCTTCATTTTCTTGGTTTTTTGACTGACCTCGTTTCTTAGGAATGAAAGACTTTTCGTACTCCTCATATTCTTCCTGTACATGCTCATGACGTGATAGGTCTCTATTACAACCCTTGTCATTGTTAACAGTTTCTCTAAATGACATTTTAGTTATTGGTCTTCCGGGTGGTTTTTGTTTGATTGGCTCTTCTTCAAACCCCAAGCTCTTACGGGTCGCCGGCCACAAGTTAGCAACCAAAATGTATCTTCCTGCACAATTCTTTTTTCAGTATTTTTCGTTGATGTACTTTCCAATCTCAAAGTCTCCAAATTCTTCACCCGCTAAACCCTTGGGCTTTGGGATGAATGAAAGTTGTTGCCAAAATGGATCGATATCTTCAAGAGGAATGTAATATTTATACCCACCAAGTTTATGTTTACAAGGGAGTCCGAGCCAAATATCGGTTGTACAATTACACTTCGTCTTCATCACCTTTCTGGCCTCCGCTTTAGCTCTAAAATCTATAAGCTCATCCATCATATAGTTAATCGCCCACCATGATGTTTGGTGTGCTACCAACCGTAACAAAGCTTTGTCCCTTATTGTTGCATAAAAAAACGGTCTTTACTCAACTCCATCTGAGTGACTATTTTTCTTAGGTCATCCTCTGCGTACTCGTGAATAACTTCTTGTACCGTAACTACCCCACCCCTATTTTGATCCAAAAAAATTTCAAACGCCCGTGAGACTGCTCTGCAAGACTTGTAGACTCATTTTTGAAGTGCTTGTATTTGTTGGTCCATGCATAAACAAACTTCTCCTTCCAAGGATTCAACCATGTATTCAGGCAATACTCAACAACCTTCTTATGATCCGTGCTCCAAACATCAATAAAATTCTGCAAGTTAGCATAATACTTAACCTCTGTTTTCGAATGAGCCAAATAGTCCCAATATTGGCAAAAAACTTTCCATAGATCCCCCTCTTCATCATATTTTTCCTTTTCTTTCCTTTTCTCTTTCGCTCGCTCTTTTTTGGAAAGTTTACTTAAACGCTCATCTTCCTCCTTAGAACGTTGATTACCCTTCTTAGTATGGATCTTTTGGATTTGATTCTTTCAATTAGAAAAAAGATTAGTTTGGATGTGCCACGTACAAAGAAATTGTTGAGCAAGTGGAAAGACTTGACGAACGACACTCATAATTGCAAAATCTCTATCCGTAAATATAACCTGCGGCGTCTCTTCTCCACGGTAAATCAACCTTACTTGTTCCAACACCTAAACATAGTCCTCTATTTCTTCTTTTTCCGTAAAGCACCATGCAACAGTGAATGAATTTTTATCTGAAGTATGGCTTATCACGTTCAACATCGGCATGTTATACTTGTTTGTCTTATAGGTGCAATCTATGAAGAGAACCTGGTAAAAACACTGAGCCAAATCCACCATCCTTGGATGTGCAAGAAAAATATGAGTCACTTTCTCATCAGGACCCACCTTAGTTTGCATGGCGTAGTTAATTGTTTCCGCTAACCACTCTGATTGTTGCATAATCAACCTACCATTCCATTTGGTTCTCTTAATCGTTGCTTTGGCGGTGTTGATTTTGGAAATGGTGGACAAGTTATCCTTATCTTCCGCCCTTATTGCATTTAGGATCTTAAGTGGTCTAAATACCTTCATCTGCCTAACTCTATCCATATGATGTGGTTTCAACCGGGCATATGCAGTGTGTCCATATAAACTTGTGGGTGAATCATGGTTGTGACGACCGTTCGGAATACTATACAATCATAATAGATCGCCTTCATGACGTCTTTTGAAAACAATCTTGAACGGGCATTCACACTTTTTCGAATTTGTTCTGTATATCCTAGTCGTCTTCTTCTCATACTTGTAATTCTTTCCTTTGTGACTTTTTCCCTTCTTTCCCGCTCTCTCGCATACCATTTCCATCTTGTTACAATCGACGTGTCTACTTTGAACAACCACACACATCTTCTCTTTTGCCTTAGGGATAAGCCATTCCTTGATGACATCCTTGGTTTCTCATGTCTACATTGAGCAAAAAATTAAATTAGACAACCATGAGATCACTAATAAAATTATTTGAATATATAAATATATCGATTCGGATAAGGTAAACGTACCAAATCAGTCATATAGTGTTGGGAGGTATCCGGACCCAATGTAGATACCGATTTTGGCTGGGAGCTTTGTCGTACTACCAACTAAAAAACAAAACACAAAACCATCATCAGAGAGTCGTCCAGATCTTATATGCCCAAATGACGACTCTTCACAAATTATATTAACGACTCTTAACACATTAACGGTAAGTTTGACTTTGACGAGCAGTTACTAAACATACTAAGGGGTCGTTAGGTTATATATATAACCAATGCCTACTTTACATGAAGTAAATGCATAATTTGAAAATCGAAGATATGTTTGATTCCTAGGAGTAGTTATTGCTATTTTTTGAAAAAAAGAAACGGTTTTATTCAATAAAAAAAAAAGTAGCCGTTGAGTACATTTTTGCTATAAATAGAGACCTATCTCTTCCAAACTTATTCACCCATCACTTTCAATCATCCTAAATCAGTCACCCATCACTTTCAAACACTAAAAATGACTCCAACTCCGTTCAATAATCTAGAAGATGTTGTTATTGTTAGATCACACACCACTCTCACAAAGCACTCCGTTGAGGAAGCGCAATGGGTGACCAGTAACAAAGACCCAAAAAGAGGGCCTTACCTTGGGCATGATCAAAACACCAATGCTTGGTGGAAACGTGTGCTTAAGGTTTTTAAAGCACTAAACGGAAATCGTTATAGGAGGACGCTCCTGCAGATAAGGGAAAGGTACGCTTATTTATACAATGAATGCGTATTGCTGAGAAACAAATTGAAAGCTCGTAAGGACGCTATGCCAAACGAAGACCGCATGAGTAGAGTAAGTTTGTGAATCAATAAGCCGTTCATCAAAAAATTATTTATTTGGTTATGATCATTCAACAACACTAACTTATTAAAATAATTGTTTTTCCAGTGTTCTTTGGGTCGGACCCAATATGAATTAAGGTAAGGCCATGAGTTTTTGCACCAGGACTGCTACACTCTCTTATAGGAAGTTGAATGGAAATTCGCCCAATATAATTAATCTCGTATACATTTTCTAGCGCAATGTATTGAACTATTTTATGTCTTTTCCTTATATTTTATTTCATGGTACATGTATGTTTTTTTTAATTCAATAATACTAGCTCAACCATAAACATTCCAAACAAGGGTCGTCATGGACATAAATAAAAAATGACGACCCTTCACAAATCATCTTTTCGATCCCAAGTGTCGTCAACCAATCTTTTGAAAGTCTAGACAAAGACATTGATGAAACATCGGATGCTTGGTGGAACCGCGTATTCATCGTTTTTGTGGCATTGGACGGAAATCGCAACTCAAGATATTTGAAACAAGTCAAGGAACGCTTCAAGGAGATAAAATTCGAGTGTGATGTTTTGAAACGAGAATTTACGGCCATAAGGGAAGCCTTTCCGGATATGTTGGGTACTATAAGAGTAAGTATTTAAACAAGAGGTAAAACTTATCCAAAGCTTTGATCGATACTAACTAAGTATGTTTACGTTTTCAGATGAAGAAGGCATATGGATACTCAAAGGTTTTTCGTAGGAAAAAGTTTGAGTTACACGATTGCTACTTTATCTTCAATAGAACTTGTCAGGAAACCGAGGTTACGTTAACCTCGAACAGGCATGTTTCCATAGAAGTCAATTCCATTAAACATCCTAGTTTAGATAAATAGATCGAATCCTCCACTTACATCTTTAGATTAGCATGATCGGATAATACTAGCATGAATATATGATAAATAGGATAACAGAAAATCACACACGACACAAAGATTACGTGGTTCACCTTTTGTAGGCTACATCCACGGCCAAAACCACCTCGAGAATCTTCATTATCGTAACAAGTTATTACATCGTCACACATCATATAATCAACTAGTTATATAACCCACTAGCGCTAAACGTTAGAAACAATAATACATATTGCGATGAGTTTACCTCTTCCTTTATTCTTATTCTTCCATAAACCTCCACCGCCATGGTTGCTTCGACTTTAGACAAGAACATGAAGAACATCATGAGTTATAGATTCCCCCATATGAACCCTAGAAACCCTAGATTTCTCCCATACCCGTTCTCACTACAAGTCACTCTTCTCACAAAGATTTTGCACCATCACCAACCATTGTAGGACACAACGGTTGTGACCCAAACACTCTCATAAAGAGAGGATTCTACAAGAGAATGAATTTCTACTCACAATATAAGCCCTCTTATATAATTGACAAATCCTTGCTTCCCAAGTCTTAGGACTCCTAAAAATAGACTCACACCTTAATTAGGAAATTTTAAACTTCGAAAATACTCCTCCAAACCGTCATACAATTTTCCTAATCCAAACAAACCTTGTACATATTCCAAACCCGAAACTACCCTTTAGCCACGGTTTTGACAGCATTAGATCACTATTTCTGCTTCAAAAACAGTCACCTAAAGTCCAATTTCAGCCCTTTAGTTTTGTATACGGAACAAAACCCCAACAATCACCACCATTTGTGACGTGAACAAAACCATCATCTTCACTCCAGCAAGGTATGAATGTTTACCACTTTTTATGAGGACATCCTCTCGGATATCATCACTAGCACGAATCAAAATTGTCTTGTACTTTGAGCTTGAACCACCACCTAAGCCAAATTCCTCCTTTGCACTTGCACCACCGGAATCGCTATTTGTCGATCTTCTAGCATCACCACAAACAACTTCTTCATATGATTTATATAATTTTCTGCATGACTTGCATCAAACTACTTCGTCGCTTAACCACTCATTATCCCACCTTAGTAGAATACTTCTTCTTCGATACATGTCTAACACTTGACATTATTTGATGTGAGCCATCAAATAATTCCAGGCGGATTTCACCAACTCTAAGAACCAACAATCTTGAGTCATCCTCCATGTAGACAAAACGTACTACAAACTTCATATGTTGTGTATGAATGATTGTCACTTAGCACCACCATGATTCAAAACATTCTCTTGAGAATACTTACAGATGCCAGTTGAACCCACGAACGAACTTCTCTTGCAAAGAAAACACCTCAACACGAATCATAGTCACATCAAGCAAAGTTGTCGAATCTTTCTTAATATCGTCCTATTCTTTGTTCGGTCTTGAATTACTCATCATATTCACTATCTATATCATTCCGCTACGAACCAAGATTTTCTCTTCTTTGAGATCTCTTGTTCAAATTACCAAATCAGTGTCATCTTTATCCACCTTCACCGCACCACTTGTCGGGAAACCGAGGTTACATTAATCTCGAACAGGCATGTTTCCATAGAAGTCAGTTCCATGAAACATCCTACTTTAGAAAACTAGCTTGAATCCTCCACTTACATATTTATATTAGCATGATCGGATAATACTAGCATGAATATATGATAAATACAATAATAGAAAATCACACACGGCACAAAGATTACGTGGTTCACCTTTTGTAGGCTACATCCACGGCCAAAACCACCCCGAGAATCTTCATTATCATAACAAGTTATTACATCGTCACACATCATATAATCAACTAGTTATATAACCCACTAGCGCTAAACGTTAGAAACAATAAGACATATTGCGAAGAGTTTACCTCTT
Organism: Papaver somniferum; assembly: GCF_003573695.1. Taxonomy (NCBI): domain Eukaryota; kingdom Viridiplantae; phylum Streptophyta; class Magnoliopsida; order Ranunculales; family Papaveraceae; genus Papaver; species Papaver somniferum. Next base: position 32,838,034 of record NC_039368.1, read on the forward strand.
CATTTATTCTTTTTCTTCCAGAAACCTCCACCGCCATGGTTGCTTCGACTTTAGACAAGAACATGAAGAACATCATGAGTTCTAGCTTCCCCCATATGAACCCTAGAAACCCTAGATTTCTCCCATATCCGTTCTCACTACAAGTCACTCTTCTCACAAAGATTTTGCACAATCACCAACCATTGTAGGACACAACGGTTGTGACCCAAACACTCTCATAAAGAGAGGATTCTACAAGAGAATGAATTTCTACTCACAATATAAGCCCTCTTATATAGTAGACAAATCCTTGCTTCCCAAGTCTTAGGACTCCTAAAAATAGACTCACACCTTAATTAGGAAATTTTAAACTTCAAAAATACTCCTCCAAACCGTCATACAAGTTTCCTAATCCAAACAAACCTTGTCGACATTCCAAACCCGAAACTACCCTTTAGCCACGGTTTTGACAGCATTAGATCACTATTTCTGCTTCAAAAACAGTCACCTAAAGTCCAATTTCAGCCCTATAGTTTTGTATACGGAACAAAACCCCAACAATCACCACCATTTGTGACGTGAACAAAACCATCGTCTTCACTCCAGCAAGGCATGAATGTTTACCACCTTTTATGAGGGCATCCTCTCGGATATCATCACTAGCACGAATCAAAATTGTCTTGTACTTTGAGGTTGAACCACCACCTAAGACAAATTCTTCCTTTGCCCTTGCACCACCAGAATCGCTATTTGTCGATCTTCTAGCATCACCACAAACAACTTCTTCATATGATTTATATAAGTTTCTGCATGACTTGCATCAAACTACTTCGTCGCCATAACCACTCGTTATCCCACCTTAGTAGAATACTTCTTCTTCGACACATGTCTAACACTTGACATTATTTGATGTGAGCCATCAAATAATTCCAGACGGATTTCACCAACTCCAAGAACCAACAATCCTGAGTCATCCTCCATGTAGACAAAACGTACTACAAACTTCATATGTTGTGTACGAACGATTGTAACTTAGCACCACCATGATTCAAAATATTCTCCTGACAATACTTACAGATGCCAGTTGAACACATGAACCATCTTCTCTTGCAAAGAAAACACCTCAACACGAATCATAGTCACATCAAGCAAAGTTGTCGAATCTTTCTTAATATCGTCTTATTCTTTGTTCGGTCTTGAATTACTCATCATATTCACGATCTATATCATTCCGCTATGAACCAAGATTTTCTCTTCTTTGAGATCTCTTGTTCAAATTACCAAATCAGTGTCATCTTTATCCACCTTCACCGCACCACTTGTCGGGAAACCGAGGTTACATTAATCTCGAACAGGTATGTTTCCATAGAAGTCAGTTCCATGAAACATCCTACTTTAGATAACTAGCTCGAATCCTCCACTTACATCTTTAGATTAGCATGATCGGATAATACTAGCATGAATATATTATAAATACGATAATTGAAAATCACACACGGCACAAAGATTACGTGGTTCACCTTTTGTAGGCTACATCCACGGCCAAAACCACCCCGAGAATCTTCATTATCATAACAAGTTATTACATCGTCACACATCATATAATCAACTAGTTATATAACCCACTAGCGCTAAACGTTAGAAACAATAAGACATATTGCGAAGAGTTTAATTCTTCATTTATTCTTCTTCTTCCAGAAACCTCCACCGCCATGGTTGGTTCGACTTTAGACAAGAACACGAAGAACATCATGAGTTCTAGCTTCTCCCATATGAACCCTAGACCTTATATTTCTACCATACCCGTTCTCACTACAAGTCACTCTTCTCACAAAGATTTTGCACCATCACCAACCATTGTAGGACACAACGGTTGTGACCCAAACACTCTCATAAAGAGAGGATTCTACAAGAGAATGAATTTCTACTCACAATATAAGCCCTCTTATATAGTAGACAAATCCTTGCTTCCCAAGTCTTAGGACTCCTAAAAATAGACTCACACCTTAATTAGGAAATTTTAAACTTC